>NC_063222.1:16183687-17383687 GCF_020740725.1 Corvus hawaiiensis
TGCATGGATCCGGGGGCTGACTTTGAGAGGATCTGACTTGGAGTCCAGTGATTTGGTTTGTGAAAATGTTGGGGAGTTAATGACAGAGAAGTTGGTAGTGATTGTACTTACTGTCTACTTAATACTAATAGCAGCCTGAAAAATGACAATCAGAGTAGCTGCTTGTGCTGTGACTTAATACTTGAGGACTGGTTATAAGCTGTGGTAGCAAGTGCTGTCTTCCAAGAGATCTATGTATGTGTAGTAAATAAAATTGAAGACTGTACCATGTCAGTGCAGAGAATTGTAGTTAATCCATGTCTTGGCAGGTGAGCACTGGCTATTTAGTGATTTTAACTGTGGTAGTTGTTTGTTCCTGTGCATTAATTATGAATTGTATACAATTAACAGGTACAGGGGTGCCCAAATGAAGGTTAGATGCAGTTTTAATTTCAAAAATTTGGCTTTTTGACATGGTACTTTTGATTTTACTTGCTTATGTGATGAGGAAAATTCTGATAAGCCTCATAGTATGTTGTAGCCTTTGTTCGTAGTTCTCCCCTTTTGGAATAAGTATCTGTGTGCACTACATTCATCTCGTAGACAGTGCCATATTTTTTCCATTCCTTTCCTTATTCATGAAAATTGTGATCATAATCTGTCCTCAAAGCACTTCTCAAGATTAGCAACTCTGAGAGATTTTGATGCAAATTGAATAGTAGAGGAATTAGAAAGAAGGGAAAAGACTGACCAAAAAACATATCTTGATTTAGAAATAAACTGGGGACTAAACTTTTTCAAGCATGTATTTATTCTTCTGCTCAGATGAGAAGTGTAGATCTCAGGGGTACTGTGCCTTTCCTCTTGAAGGATAGCCTGACTTCTGAAAGCATCTGATTGGAGCTACTACATATAGAGTGATACCTACTTTTAAGCTTTTGTTTTACAGGATTAATTTACATTTCCATCATGAAGCTTGTAGCATGTACCAAAAACTGCTTGCTGCATGTAGAATGTAGCCAAGTTAAATTAGTACAAGCTTCTGCCCCCTCTTTTAAAGCCTGCTGTTTATGCAGTATTTCACTTGTATTCATCTGATGTTCAATCATAAAGCTTTATAGAACTCCTTGGATAGTTACTTCTAGAAACTAGTAACAGTGCAAATTGAAGATAAATATTGATACCGAGTCAGTGTTGTGTTTTATGTAGATGCATTTACCAGAAGTAACTTGAAACAACCTAAAACTTAGGTATAAAATCAGTACTGTTGCTTCAATTTTTAATTCTTTTGTTGTTGAAGGTCTTCCATATCTCAAGTTGAGAAGTTCCATATCATACTAAACATGGAGAAAGAAGAAAAGAAATATGTCAATAAAGCAGAGGAAGATGAGATGGTAATGAATTCTGGTAATCTGTTTTTATATAATGAAAGAAACACATTTTCAGGTGTTTTTTCTGTTTTAAGGGGGGCATATTACATCAGGAAGTGGATTGTCTCAGTTTAAATCAATTTAGCAATTTTATAAGGTTATCCTTGGCAATATTTTTTGGTATTAGGAAATTAGTCATGGGATAGGAAAGGTTTCTGTTGAGGTCAGTAGTCCAATAGATAACACATTTTGATGCTTAACATTTCTTTTTTTAAACATGAAAGTGGAAACAAAACGGGTTGTGTTTTGGTTTTTTTATTATTACTATTATTTTGTTGTTGTTTGGTAAATTGGGGATTCTTCCTTCCAAATCCTGGAGATTTTTTGTTGAATGTTAAAACAGGTTAATGCTTCATAATGTGACTCAAAGCAGTAAGCTTTGACAGGGAAGTACTAGCAGCTAATATTTTGATTTCTAGCCCACTTGGGGTTCATAGGGATTTTTCTAGCCCATTTGGTATATGTAGGGATTTTTGTTTTTAAAATGGTAGGTTTCTGTGAATTGAAGTCCTTGTTCTGTCCTTGTGCACACTGCTAGGAAAAGCAGTTCTTCATTAGACAGCTCTAATACAGAGAGTAAGCAAATGCATCTTAGAACAGGAGATGCTTATGGCCTGATCACTAAAATAAATATTTTTTTGAGGAAATAATTTTATTTTGTCCTAAAAAGAAGTATTAACTTCTCTCACCATCTTTCACTCTCCTATTTTTATTGCTAAGGAATGTTTTGGGGGCAAGAGAGAATGGACTTTATCTCTGCTTTTTGTCATCTGAGAAGGTGGCTAAACAAACTTTTGAAAAGCCTTTTCTTAGGAAAGGAGTTTAAACAATTTCCAGCACTGTTTAATGAAAAGTGAAAAAATCTGAGAAGTTAATGTCAATATGAACAATGGGTGGGACTCAATGGGAAACTTCATCGCCCTTTTACAGCAGGAAATATAATCTGATGATGTAATGTGAAACTCAGGAATGTAACACAGTATCCAGTAAATCACTAAATTATTTTCTGTTCCTGGTTGTCATCAAGTTAAGTTGGTGCTTGCACGCTGAATACTTGGGGTTTTTTTAATGGGAGAAGGATTTTTCTAACTGGTGCAAGTTACAGAACCTTTGAGTGTGGCTTGGAGTTTGTAAAGTAGCATTTCTTGTTAAATGGCAGGCAATATAAGCAAGATTCTCTACTAAAAAGTGGTGTTTGATGTATTTATGGTTTTTTTTAGAATGTATAAAATTCAGCCTGCAGTAATAATTCACTGTGAATGCTAGCTGATCAAATGCTATGTCATAAAATTAGCATTTGGCAAAACCACATGCTTTTGCTCTTAAACGTTCAGCTAACTTGTGCTGTGTCATGGTCAGAAATGTTCTCTGGGAGGTAGAGCAGGTTGTGTAGCAACGTCAGTCCTTAGGGAGCAGTGCAGAGAGGAGACAGGTCCTGCCATGAAATGTTTTACACAGTGTGGATGATCTGCCTCTGTCAGGCTTTTATTGATGTTTATATTTCTGACTAAGCAAAACTGTTCCTTTTTGCTTCCACTCCATCGTGTATTAAGTGTTTCAAATCTTTCCTTCCCCCAGAAAAGAAAAAAGAGGAAATGGTTTTGAAATTTGATTTGCTTTAAATACTGCACATTATGAAAAACTAATGTTGGCATCCTGAGCCAGAATAATTAAAGAGAGTCATCATTACTTGTTTCTACTTCCATGCAGGAGATCTATGGCTATGATCTGTGTCGCTGGAAGTTGGTGCTAGTTACTGTAGGAGTGATCTGTTCTGGTGGCTTTCTCCTCCTCCTCCTCTACTGGATGCCCCAGTGGCGCGTGAAAGCAACGTGCAAAAGGAGCGCGCTTAAAGACTGTGAGGTGGTTCTGCTGAGAACAACTGTAAGTGTGCAGAGGGATGTGCTTCTCCCTGTTTTCAGGTCCTTCTGCTTGCTAGATTACTCCAGTCCTTGCCTTGCAGTGTAGACATGACTGTGTTTTACAGCACTGCAGAACTCTGCTCCCTGGGACTTGTGCGTAGCTTTGCTGCTTCTGTGGGAAGACTGACAGCTGTTTGCAATGGGCATAGCAAATAGTTTATTGTGCAGTTTTAAGAATTAAATACTTGAATGCTGTTGTCATCAAAAGTTACAGAACAAATACCTTGTTCATATAAGCTGAAACATGGTTTCCCCTCCCTTGTTCAGCAAAGATACATTTGTTGAAGTAAGGTGTTAACTGCTGACCCAAGTGCAAAAAATACGCTTTTAGAATTGTAGAAAGTAAGTTATTCTTAAGGTAGCTGATATTAACTTGGAGATAATGTTCTGTAGTTCTGTATGGGCTCTGCTAATCTATTATCTGTGATTTTGCTACAGCTGTTGTAGTAAAATGCTGTTTAAATGCTCTTTTGACTAGATCATTTTCCCCCCCTCTTTTTAAGGATGAATTCAAGATATGGTTTTGTGCAAAGGTTCGTGTTATGCCTTCTTTGGGAGCCAATCCTTTACGGAATCCTAACCCTCTAGTGCACAAGGTTTCAAATGGCCATGCTGTTCATTTCTCTGAATCTGCTGCAGAAGAGAATAAAAATGATTCGAAAAAATATTTGCCTGTAAGTAAACCTGCAATACTATGCTGGCTAATTCTCAAGTACTATTGAGAATAAATACACACAGTGCAGTACATGTGAGCTGCTACTTTTGTTTGAAAGGCTAACTCATGGAACAGAAATCTCCTCAATAACCTGTTTCTGGAAATTGTGGAAAGCTTGAAAGATTATGTTGAAAGAAAAGTATTCATTTTTCAGTGAAGCTTTTCTAAATTCACTTTCTGTCACCTCTGAGAATAAAGTCAGAAGAGAGGTGTTAAGTGATACCAGTTTAACATCTATGTTTTGTTGCCCTTACAGATTCGTTACTTCACACATCACAGTGTGAAGTACTTTTGGAATGATTCAGTTCAAAGTTTTGATGTTGTACGGTAAGAAATCCTTTTTTCTTATACGTTGTGCTTCAAACTGCATTTAAAAAAAAATACAATAGCATGCCTAAAAATATGCTGAAAATTGGTGTTATTTCCTGACCAGCTATTTTAGCTCTTTGAGTCTTTGTTTGAACCACAGTGAGTGCAGGGTGATTTTAACTCGGTGTGAATTTGGAAAGAAGGTGTTTGTTTAATCTGCCTTTATCAAGCGTGAGTTGTGTAGGGCGACAGGCTGCATGCCTCTGCAGGCTTTTTGCCTTTTCTTGGAGTGTTATTTGAGAATCAGAGCACCCGTTCATAGACAGTAGTACTGCTTCTATAAACACTCAAAAACTTTGCTTATGATGGAATAACTTATGTTTTTTGTGTTGCTGAGCTAGACCCGTAAGGAGTATCTAGGAAGAAGGGGAGTTCAGCAAATACCGTTTTTGCTCATCTTTGTGTGGGTCTGCTGCTATGTTTTAGTGCAGTTGAGCTGGATCTGATCCATCTTTTGTTACTCTTTAGTAACAAAACCAGGTCTATTGCGCTGATAAAAAAGGTCTTTTAGTGGGCAGTACTAGCTTGTGATGCACTGTATTTTCTCTTATCCAGCAGCACTGTTGCATGATGTTAGTGTTGAAGAAGAAAGTTTTTCTTTCTGTGATAAGGCCTTCTCATAGTGCCACAAGTTAAATGAGCACAGGCTTGTCCACTTTTGGCAACTGCACATTAAAATGATAAATTCAGATCAGAAATATAACCTCTTTTAAACTTAAATCAGTGTTCACTGCATTGAACCATCATGTGGAGAAGTTCAAGCATTACATATAGAAAAAATTCATGACTGTGGCTGAAGGAAAGCAAAACAGCCAAAATTTCTCTTAGAAGAAACATACTTTGCCAATGTTGTTTTTTCCAAAAAAAGTATGTGCAAATAATATGGAAAGTTATCAGCAATGAAAACAATTTTAAGAAATTATTATAACACAAGCAATTACAAAACTGAACAGTCTTCATCTGGGAGGGTGGAAATGTCTCAGTTCTTGAGTAAATCATTAAAAGCTTTGTATGCATTTTTTTTGCTAAGCCTCCCATGAAATACAGTTGTGTGGGTAGCGACACTTGTCATTTTGCATTGCGGGCTCCTGTTTTCATGCCTATAGTGCTCCTAGTTTAAACTGTTCAAAGGGAATAGTTCCCACAGCTGAGATTAAGAAACTGTATTTGTATGTTAAGAACAGGTATTGGGAAAAAATCATACTACTCCATGTGTTTAGAAAAAAGTGTTGTTCCTCAGCATTAAAGCAGTGACTTGAAACTTGGCATTTGTGGCTGTTTGACTGTGCCTTTTGATGTTCTTCTGATAACTCAGCCAATTTGTAAGCCCTGGAAAAATCTCAGATATGCCTGTGAAGTTATGTGAGCATTTATTCAATCACATTCTTGCTGATAAGCCAAACTTTCATTTGTTTGGTGTATTAACCATGACTGAGCCTGGCCACTTGTTTAGTCAGGTACAGTAACTGAGCTGGACCTGATTATTTAGCTATTGAATAATAAAGAGGAGAAAGAACTGGATCCGAGACATACTGGATACTGTTAGAGCACTAAGTCACTTTTCCACAAGGTCAGATAAAAATGCCAGTTTGTTACAACTTCTCTCTAAAGGAGTGGTTGTGTGGTGAAGTACTAGATACCATGTGCAAAGTAGTATCTGAGCTTGTGAATGATAAATGCTCTGAAGTCTTAAAAAATTTGTCCTTTTCCAAGATATGTTTTCTTACTCTGCTCTTCAGTTTGTATATATAAACCAAAAATTGATATCACCTAATAACATGGTAGAGAATCAAGTTAATACTTGTAAAGAGAGAGTCTGTGAGACAGAAGGCTTTATAGTAAAACCCTTAAGGCAGGCAGCACGCCTGTAGTTGTGGTCTAAGCACAACACTGCAGCATGAGGAACATTCACTTTGGGCAGCTGGTTACGCAAGTACCCAGAGACAGAACAGTTTGATCACATAATGAAAGGCTTAGCATGACACAGAAGGGAGGCAAATCAAGATTTCTTGGGCAACTAATTCAGTTATGAGAGCTTGAGTTTCATATCATTCTTTTTATATTACCATAATATTAAGATCACTGTTTTAAACACAGGAAATGCACGTGTAATTGTTCTTGGACTAAGTCAGGCTTGGTCACATAGCCAAAGAGGATGCAACTCTGACCTTGGATGTCTGTTTTGTTTTAGCTACTGTCAACTGAATTTCTGAGTGGGTTGATGAGTGCTTTATATACTAAATGCTGCACACAGGGATTTTTTTTTTATTATTATTATTAATGCCCTGGGAATTCAGTCTGTAGCAGACTGAATAAAAAAAAAAAAGCAGAGAACGTCCTGCTAGAAGCTCTGTCTTTACATAGACATTGCACACATAGGTATGCATATTTGTGTATAAAGCACTTAAATTTAGGGACCCTCCTTAAATCCAGTTACATTTCTTTTCCTGCAGGAAAAGAAAGATTTTTTTTGTGATAGTGGGAGGAAAGACACAGCTATTAACAGAGTTTTGTGTATTTTTAAATCTAAGATAGTATTTTTACAATCCTTGAACTTAAAAAGTTTTAGGGAAACTTTGTAAACCTAGGGCCAGGTTGGCACATAATTTTTGTCTTCTGTTCTTGTACATGCAGTTGGTGGAAATGTGATCCTCGGCTTTGCAGTAGTGAGGATATTTAAAGCTTTCCTTGTGTTACAGAGAATGGAAGTAATTGTTACTAAATATGCACAGTAAAGAGTTGGGTGGTTTTTTTCTTTCTACTGGGACGACTCCGAATCATTTTTGATAGATAACTTAATAGATATCCAATATAAAAAAGATTTGTGTGAAATAGTGCTGGTTTTGTCAGGGCATCTGTGAAAGCCTTTTGGGAGGTGATGATATTTTCCTGTGCTTCCAGAGTATGTCCATAAGAAAATGCCTGGATATTGGGCAGCATACATCTGATTTACAGAGTTTCGTAGTTAACACAATCCCATAGCTGTAAACATAATGATGTTTCAGGTGCTTCTGCATGTCTGCAGATTTCCTGAAGCACAGCATTGGCTTTCACAGCATGTGGAGAAGTCCTGTGAAAATCAGTCTTCTGGTGATAAGAAAGAACTGAAAATACAGAATGTATTTTTCCTAGTCATGAATAACACTGTGATAGTAAGATGCTGCAAAATAGCTGTGGTATGGATTTATTTAATAAATTGATTAATAATTATTTCTAAAATACTTCCATTGCTACTTAGAGTCAGATAAAGATAATTTGAAGAAATGTGAATCTCTATTGATTTCGTATAATGTTTTATAAAACTTGCTCACTTTTTAGAGACCTTTGAATACTGGTTATGCTAGTATTCTACTTAATTTTTTAAGTGTCTCCATTTTATATGAAATTGGTATGACTATCCTACAGAGTAAGATATATCAACAAGAAGACTGCTTTTAATGTCTCACTGGTATGTGCAGTTGTTGTGTAAAACAGTGTATACCTCTTCACAAAGACCTAGCTCTTTTGAGTCACTGAAAACTTAATTATAAATATCAGGTTTCTTAAATAACTTACTGATTTTTCCTTTACTTAGAGGTCTAGATGAATCTACCTTCTGCTCTGCAATTCATAACGAACACAGCACAGGACTGACAAAGGGAATGCATGATTACAGGTAATATTGCAGTAGTATTTAAAGGGAAGAATTGTTTATGTTTCATTACCTGTGCTCAGAGTGTTAAAAAGCCCAGAAGACAACGGAGTGATCAGTGTCTGATTTTTTTGAAAATAAGACCTTCATACAGGTTCAAATGTGGAAACATCTGCTTGCTCATCAATTCATCTTCTGGTAATTTGTGTGTTTTTCTACGATAAAAACCTTCCCCTCAGATAATTTTAAGGGCTTTTTCATGTCACTGTCATTTAATCAGCTCAGATCCCATCAGAGCTTGGTTTCTTGCTCCCCCTTTCAGGATTTGCCTTTTTTCATTGTAAGAATAAAACTAAGATACAGGACCTTGAAAACAGCGTCTTACTGCAGGGTAAGAGTTAACACTTGTTTAGGCTTAAGTTAATGAGAATTACATACTGGCTTTCAGAATGACATATTTAATAACATTGGACCCATACAGAGTTTACAGGGAAATCTTGTTATGAAAGAACCTGAAAATAAGGTACAGTTTAAATTGAAGTATAAAATGATTATCTTTGTATTGGAACATCTCACTAGGTAAATGTTTTCTGAAAAGCACTTTTTGAAACTATGATAAATAAGAAGGGAGTCACAGATTTAAGGACATGTTATACTTTATCATATTAGTGGAATTACTTTGACATCAGTAAGACTCCTAATAAAATCTTAACTTTTTTTTGGTATTTTTCTTTTCTAATGCAGGAAAGCATTCTATGGAGTAAATGAAATTGCTGTGAAAGTGCCTTCCATTTTTAAGCTTCTCGTTAAGGAGGTAAAATCTTTTCCTTAACAAAATTAAAGACAAAAGGTATATCACTGAAAGTTGCTTCAAGTGCAATTGGAAACCTTCCCCTAGAGCCCAGCATTGTAAGACAAAATCATATGGACAATTTTTTTGAGCTGTCCAGCTCTCCTTAGAGCTAAGGATCAAAGAAGCCCCAGCTACAAGCTCTCCAGAGTTCACCGCCTGGTGCCTTAGTAAGGACATTAGAAAACATGTCAGAATTCTTTGAAAGGCTCAGCATCTTATTTATTTTTTGTAGTTAATTTAAAACATGAAATTGCTGTGTTCTCCATGAGGAGCTCAGGGATTGTGTATTACAACATACGCAGCAAATCAAATGTGGTGTTGTATATACTTCTGTTGGATTTGTTCCATTTTCCTTGTATTAGGTGGATTTCAATACCTGGTTTGTTATAATAATGCACAGTAGAACTTTTGGACAAAGAAACTCTCTAATCTGATCAAGCGGAGTAAGAACTGAAGGTGGCAGGGCATTTATTAAGAAGAAATAGAAAATAACATCCCAGTTGGTTTAAGAATTGTCACTTAAGGTGCATGCAATATTCCCATTTCCTTGTTTTGAGGTGTAGGGGAAAATGCATGCAGTCTTCAAAGTCTGTATTTGTGTATTATTTTAGTGAGAACTGTGCTTTTGAGGGGCTGAGGAAGTAGTGAAAAAAAGGATCATTTTGGCAAACCAAACAAAAATTATGTATAAGGAACTAAAACTGTCTCCTCCCTGGAGGAGGGTAATTTCAGCTTTGTTCTGATGGAGAACGCATGTGACCTTTTGGTTTAACTTGAATGTTCTGTCACTCTTCTAGGTTCTCAACCCTTTTTACATTTTCCAGTTGTTCAGTGTGATACTGTGGATCACTGATGAGTATCACTACTATGCATTAGCAATTGTGATTATGTCTGTAATATCCATTGTTAGCTCACTCTACACCATTAGAAAGGTAAGCTCAAAGAAAATAGAGGCATCTTTTTGGTTTCTTACTGATTGCCTTATTTTGTTGTGAAATTGCCTACAAATCTTTAAGAATTTTCCAGAGCTATACAGGTAGAATATTGTTATGCATTTTGCCTCTTGGAGCTGAAAGATTTATAGTTTTCTTTGAGACCTTTGCAGACAATAGGTTGGCCTCAGATAACAGAAACACTACCTTGCTTAAATAAAACCCGGACACAAGTTTATGAACCAAGTTTTATTGACAGTAGTGATTCCATCTTGCATTGTTTCCTTGTTTGAAAAGGCCCTACAGAATTGAGCACCAGTGAAATGTGTGGATTGTTAAATTGGTGATTCGATTTTCTCTGTAGACTTAGCTGATGGAAATCAAAGTAGTAATTATCCTTAAATTGCAATCTCTGAATTCAGACGAGAGCCAAAAAAACCCAAACAACTTTTACCTTAATTCAAGTTCATACAATCACTGCAGCTTTTACTTTTTTATGTTAATGACCAAATGATTTTATAAGATTTTGCATGACAGTGCATATTTGCTTCCAGAATGCTGTTAAAAATAGGAGCCTGTACAGGTTGATGCACTCAAACTTTATTTGCCCACAAGTTTTCTAAACTGTGTTCAAGTGAATGTTTTGAGTAGCATTTTGTTGTTAAAGAACATTAGTAGAGAATCTCATCACTTTTAACTGTGGAGCTAGAATGTGCATTTAGAAGAAGATAAGCTGTGCTTTTGAATAATGAACTTTTCTCCCCTTTGCAGCAATATGTTATGTTACATGACATGGTAGCAGCTCACAGCATTGTAAGGGTCTCTGTCTGCAGAGGAAACCAAGGTAAATTTCACTGGTGGCTTGGAAGGTTGAATTTAAATTGTTTGTGAAGTGTGAGTGTAAAGTGGTTCTGCATCTGTTCTTGAAATGCTTGCATTCCTTAGCAAAATTGCATGGGAAAAGGAGTTCAAAGTGGGATTTAGTGTAATGTTTTCGGGGTTAGTCTTCTAGATGGTATTTTCAGTGAGTGTCAGGTTTGTTCTAGATTAGGTGCTTGTCCTTTTGCTGTTTCTCATTCTCTACCATTCCACTTATGTAATTGTCATTCTAGTTTTTTTCTTGACTTAAAGATGTGCATGTGTTGGGTCTCCATTACAATTTATTAGCCAACAAAGACTGCAAGATGATTTCTGAACTTCTGCTGATTTGGATACCACAGCAGTTAAAGGTGTGGTATCCAAAAGGTTGTGATGCATGGTATTGTTTTTTAAGACATACATTTCTGTTGGACTCATGTCTTTATACTGAAGTTACACTGTAGCTAATTGTTAATATCTTTTGTATAAGCTTGATTCCTTTCATTTGTCCTGATGAACTCTATCCGTGTGCTCTGGAGTTTAGTTTAATCTGTGGTGGAATTGGAGCAAATCAATGGCTTTTTCTGTATATTTTTAAAATCACTTCATGCCATTAATGAAATGAAGTATAGTCTTATTTGTCACCACCTGGATCTTGGATGTGAAGATCTTTATCAGGTGTTGTAGATGGTGGCTGTTTTCGAGTAAACTTGTTTGTGTTTTAATATTCAGAAATAGAAGAAATCCTTTCCACCGACCTCGTGCCTGGAGATACCATGTTGATTCCATCCAATGGGACAATTATGCCCTGTGATGCAGTACTGCTCAGTGGGACTTGCATTGTAAATGAAAGTATGCTAACAGGTAAAGTAAACTTGATACACAGTGCTGCATGGCTAAATGTATTAGTTTATACAAAATAAGTGTGGCTTCTTACTTGAAGTATGTTTTAGCAGAAGTGGATATGTTTATTTTGTTTGAAATGTGTATGTTCTTACAATTAGACATGTTCCTAAGAACTTATATACTTGTGTCCTGCTTATCTGCAACAGCTACCCCGATACTGCTTGGAAACTTCAAAAATGAATGATGGTTTCTTGTTAAAAAGATTTCTCCTTGATAGTTTGTCTTCCTGCCTCTTGACTTGGTGTTCTCAGTGCAGACGGAGTTCTGAAGCCTGCTTCTTCAGAAAATTTTTGCCCAAACTTTTTAGCTTCTTCCAAAAATGAAGGTAGTGAGTAGAATGTTCTACTGTATTTAAAACCACAAATTATTATCTCAAGTTGTGCCTGCATACTCTGAAATCAGGGATCTGATGTATTTAAAGGACAGCTTCAGTGACTAGAATGGACTTCTTGTTACTCTTAGGATAATCTGTCCAAATTGACAGCCTTTAGAAGATTGTAGTTCAGAGATTGTGTTCTGTCATATTCAGTTTTTTTGAATATACTTGATCCTCTTGCTGCTGCTAGCAACTGATAAAAATTGATTGCAGCCCTAGCTTGAGTGCACTTGGTCACCAAAGGAGGTGAGAATAATTTTCTTCAGCTTCTAGTTTTTCTGAGTAAAGATGGGGTGATGCTTTTCAGCAAGAGAAGGAAGCTTGTCTTGGTTTTGTTTAATGAACTCTGTTTTACATCTGTGTGATTTGAAGTAAGGGGCATAAAAGCTGTATTGGTGAATAAGGAATAGAGTTAAATAGCATTTGGGTAAGGACTCTGCTGAGCTGAGGCTAATAGGTGAGGGACTACCTAATAATATGCTGAAAGGAAGATTACTTCCATAATTCTGCCTGCATGCTGGTGGAGTGAGATTATATTATTCTACTCAGAGTTGTGAATGAAAAAATGTCTGTTCTTTGATCTTGCTTAGAGACTTTCTTTCCTTTAAGGTGAAAGTGTTCCTGTCACAAAGATTAATCTGCCAAATCCTTCGGAATATCCAAAAGCAGTGGGAGATGAGATCTACAGTCCCGAAGTGCACAAGCGGCACACGCTGTTCTGTGGAACCAATGTCATTCAGACCCGGTTCTACACTGGAGAGTTGGTCAAAGCTCTGGTAGTGAGAACAGGTATTGATTGTTGGGTTTATCCCTTGTTAATGTACTACTCCCGTTTGTTGGTGTGTGTCAACTGGCTGATACTGCTAAGCTTGGGTAAAGGAATATACCCCAAATAGTTTGATAAAAGTCTTAAAACCATAATAAAACCAGATGATGGTCTGAAGATTAACAGTTGGTAAGCAAGAAAGTGAATCAGTCTTCAGCATCAATTTAAAACTTATTTGAATAGGTTTTCATGTCCTTTTGATATTGTTTTATAGTGCATTGGTTGAACTGCATGTGCCTCTTGGAAAATACCATCAGATTGGGTGGGTAGTGGGGAACAGCTATTTTAACAGACATTCATGCCAAATGTTTATCTTTGCCTATACTTATTTCAAAGTACATAACATTTGCTTAAAAAATGAATTTGATTTGTCTACAGAAATGCTAATTCATATGTTAGAGATTTGGGGTTAATTAATACAGATATTCTATGAAAACCAATTGTACAGGCCAGTACAATTGTAGGATTCTGCTTTACAAAGATCATCTTAAGAAAATTACCACAAAATAAATGAATGCAAGCTATAATCTAGGTACAATAGAATTAGATAGAAGAAATTGGACTGCATTGATTAGACTCCTACTTAAAGCAAATTTTCCAACAAATAACTTCATCCTAATTAGCTGCTTCCTAACTCTGGTGTATTCTTTTCACCTTCAGTTAGTCTGCTTTAGAAGTAAAAGTTACGATTTTTTGTTTTATTCTCTTTCTTGAGGCTTTTATTAGTCTTATCTTTCAAAGAGATATTTTCCTTCCCTTGAACACATCTGCCTTTTAATAATATCCATCTCAACTTGTTTTGTTTCTTAAATAAATTTCCTGTGCCCAGCCTGGTGTGCATGTACAACAAAGTGAGCCCAAACAGCAACAGAAATGAGCTGCTGAAGGCCTGTTACTTCTGCTCTGCAGGAAGGATAGTACCTTTTTTTTTTAAAGTCTGATACCGTGGTCTGTAACTCTTACAAGGAGCATTGCAATTGCTCCCAGCACACTGAGTCTTACTGCCCTGACATTGGAAGTTGGTAAAATGTTCTTTGCCCATGGCAGGTCCGAGTTAGCTCCTGTTGTAAACAGGATGAATTCCGCTCTATGGGCTTTATTCAGGTTTTATGTATGCACAATCGTGCTTTTCCTGCTGTGGCTATGTATAGAGAGAGGAGCAAAGTGATAAAAAATCCTCTGTTCTCCTGTCTGGTTTACAGGAACAGTTTTTAGGCAAGTAGGGAATTTCCCTCTCCACAGAACTGGATAGATGTCACAGCACTTGTAGCTTCTTGCTCCTAAGATGTCTGATAGTAAGAACTAAAGTAATTCTCTCACACTGAGACCAGAAAAAATCCTTTTGTATGAGGGAGGGAAATGCCACAAAATTGAAGGTACTTTAAAATTTAGTCCTTAAAAGATCTAGGAGAACAGAACTCTATATGGTTGTGTGCAGAGGCATGTAGTCCTAATCTTTTTATAAACCAGGATATAAGATTGAGCTGCTGGGACTATACTCATAGTACTCTTCAAGTTAAGCCTTTAACTTGACATGTTTGATGTTACAGCTGAAATACACATAAAACGTATTCATTTCTTTCCTTCTAAAACTCAGTTGATGGATGTCATTGTAGCTCCTGTTTGTAATTGAAAAGAATTCAAAACTGGTTATTTTGCTTTAGAGAACAGAATTGTCCACTAAAGTTATCTGTACATCCAGTGTGTTCCAAAGACATCCCATGAGGTTTGCATTTATTGTTTTGCTCTATCCTGTGTAGCTGCAGAACCTTCTGCAAAACCATGTGAGAAAAAGTAGAAATAGTTCTGATTTTTTGTTGACCACTATGTTGAATTACAAAACACTCATTGCTAAATTCTCAAGTACATACAGACACGGTGAACTTCTCTGAACAGGCCCATGGCTTGTATTCTACAGTAGCAGATTCAAAGCCTGGACGCTTCATGCATTTTCCTCTTGTGATGAGCTCATCCACTTTAAGAGTGATGCCATAGTTGCTCTGTTTTGGTAAAATCCTGTATGCCAAATGTCAGAGTGGAGGACTCAGCCTTTGCAATGGTGGCTTGCAGACTGAGAAGCTGTCAGGGAGCTGTTACTAATGCCAGAAGACCTGGCATTGATGTTAGGTTGTAGTAATAGACTTCGAAGTCTAAGCAGATGGAAAATGTTTTGAGCACACAAAATTGGGCATTAATGTTGGCCTCTTTAGCCATTGAGGCAAAGGTTCAAGGAGGACGTTGGGATATCTGTTGGTTGTTCAACTGTAAGACCTTTAGAAGGGTAGTCTCCGAGTTTAGTTGTCAAAATGCCATCAAGAGGTAGATTTCTCCAGAAGATGACTCCCTGCATTGCAGATTTTTTGAATCTTTCATTCTGGCTGTCAAGGGACCTTATGGAGACTTGCCATTTAAGCATGTAATGTTGGATTCTGAATATCTTAATTTTCTTTTTGCAAGGACTGGCTTAATTAGATAATAAATATACCCACTAGCTCTGCACTGTGAGGGACAAAATGCACTACAACAAACTCTGCCAGGCCAAACCATGTGAGGATTTGCTGCTGCTGCTGAGGGGTTTGTTTGCATCAGCTGCATGTCCTTGCCATAGGAGAGAAGCTCTTAGTAGGATGTGCATGTACATTTTTAAAGCACCTTAATTACAGTATTGCAAAACATCTGCTATGCATATTGAGACACAGTTGTAATGAAATTAGTAGCTTGAGCGTTTTACTGAGGTTTTTAATATATTTGAATAGCTTTGCTTTTGTTTATACTTTTAATAACTTAACTCCTTTTTTATTTCTAGGCTTTAGTACTGCTAAAGGACAGCTTGTTCGTTCCATACTGTATCCAAAGCCAACTGATTTCAAGCTCTACAGAGATGCCTATTTGTTTCTCCTGTCTCTGGTGGTGGTGGCAGGCATTGGGTTTCTTTACACAATTGTCAATAGCATCTTAAATGAGGTATGTTTTCATTTCTGGTCCAGAATTGCCATATTTTAGAAAAGAGTGACCATGACTTCCATCACACTTAAGATGATGAGAAGCAATTTGATTTAAAGTGATTTTTTTTTGCTCTGTTTTATATCAATGAAATGAGACAAGGTTACTGAGAATACAATTCAGCACAGAAGCAGAATTTGAATATCTTACAGAGAAATTTGAGTTTACCTTGATTTCTCTTGATCCAATTACTAGATTTTTATCTTTGTTATATGTAAGATTACTATCTGACTTATATACAGTTGGAAAAAATAGGATACAGCACATCTAAAACATGCTGCAGGAAAAAAAATCCTTATCAAAAAATAACCTGATAACTGTTAACTTTTTTGGTTTGTTTTTTTTTCGTCTCAAAAAATTCTGCATTATTCAGCTAATGTTTTAAAGTAATATATTTCCAGGGGATAAAGTGCAAATTTGAAGTTATGCATTGTGGATAATTTAGGACTGGATTATTGTGGTTGCTGATGCTGGGTGAAGATTGTGCTAAATTTCTGGGCAATCCAGAACACGCTGTACTGGGGAAAACAATGCGTGGGTTTTACTCTTGGTAGCACTTCAGTGGGATAGTGAATCTGTAAGCAGTGAGTTCTTGTTCATTAACTCTGACCTCTGTTGCAGGTTCCAGCTCATACCATCATCATCGAGTCTCTTGACATTATCACTATCACGGTGCCTCCAGCACTCCCTGCTGCTATGACTGCTGGCATTGTTTATGCACAAAGAAGGTTGAAAAAAATTGGCATCTTCTGCATCAGCCCACAAAGGATAAATATTTGTGGCCAGCTGAACCTTGTGTGTTTTGATAAGGTTAGGTGAATTTTGAAAACTTGCCACCTGGAGGGGCATTGTCTTAGAAAAGGGAGTTTGTGTAGGCAAAAAAGGAAAACACATTACTTTTCATATAAGTTAGAACACTTGTGATCTGTTAGCTTCCAGATATTCAGTGTTTACCATCTGTTAAGTCTCTTAATTTAATCTTCTCTAAAATGTTGTAATAGAGCTGCTTTCTTACCTTAAGACTTCCAAGACCCATCTTAACTACTGGCACGTCAGAAATGTGAGAGTAGAGGCTTACTAACAGGTTTGTTTAGAACACAAGCTTCTGAAGAACTCAGTGTGGAGTCAGACTTTTTCTCATTTTTACTCATTTCAATGAAAAGCTGAGTGAGCATATTTTGTTAAGATTCCTCAACGAAACATGAGTGAAAGAGTAATGCTGCTAGACAGAATTCTTTGCTGTTGGCTGCTTCCTAGATAAAATTCATTCTCCTCCTTATACTTATTATTTGAGATAAAATCTGATACTAAATGTATTATTTCATTTGTAAATACATTTCAGTTACTGTTCTAACTATGTAAGATAGTACTAATGGTTTAGTCCCTGTTTTCCATTGTCCCCAGTCCCTGGATATTGAGATGATGTATACTGATGATTAAACAGACCCTTAAAATCTTTGGATTTTAATTTGTCCTGTCTCTAGTGAGGGGCATGACTGCTTTGAATGTTTTTTAAAGTTATTTAACAGGCTTGGAACTCAGTTACTAGCAAAAAGCAAGTATTACGCTGTATTTTCTGTCCCGTAGTCTTGATTTGTATGTGAAAATGAAAGAAAATATATTGTTCAAGTGCAATTAGCTTAAATAGCTGCTAATTTTTGCTTTGCCTGAAGATAATTTATTTCTGAAGGCTTTTTCTTCATGCCATGCCCCTTGGTCTCTTTTGCAGACTGGCACACTTACTGAGGATGGCTTGGATCTTTGGGGAATTCAGCGGGTGGAAAATGCTCGGTAAGGATGAGCTCAGAGCTGATAGTAAATATGATCCTCAGTTGTAGTGTAACAGCTTCAGCAGAATAGAATAGAAAATTCAGTGTGAGCTCATATATGTTTACATTTCTGTAATGAGCTGTAGGGGTGCCACTTAAACTGTGGTTTAGGTGTAGTGCAAGTTACAACTCCCCAGCAAAGCTGAGGTAGAATTTTATTTGTTAGAGTCTGAGACCTCATTAGGGTCATACTGCAAAACTGTTGCAGATACTGTTGCATGTTTCTTTAATCCTGTCCTCCTAAGCGATGACTTTTCAGGCTGCTAAAATGAATTATCTTATTAGCTGAATTAGCTAATTAAGTTAAGTACAAAGTGATAAGAGGGCTTTGTATGAGACATCAACCTAGACAGGGAATGAACACGCAGTGTTTGAAGGAGGAAGAAGTTGTCATGGTTTCTGAAGATTCCAGCCCAGAGTCCTAATTTGTTTTCTGTGATGTGTGAAAATACAAGTGAAGGGACTTGTGCAGTCAATTTTCTTCTGTTAATCTAAACAAACCTTTTGAAATGGCTCATAATAAATAATTACAGCCCTAAGTATGTTATTACTTCATTGTTTCAGTTTCCTTTTGCCGGAAGAGAGGGCTTGCAGTGAGAGCTTGCTGAAGTCAGAGTTTGTTGCTTGCATGGCAACTTGTCATTCCCTTACAAAAATTGAAGGGGTACTTTCTGGGGATCCGCTTGATTTGAAGATGTTTGAAGCAATAGGATGGGTAAGTGCTGGTTTTTTCCCTGAAAATTGCATTATGAACAAGTCAAAGTTAATGAATGTATAAATTAGTTGATTTTTTTTTTTTTTAAATACAGATTTTAGAAGAAGCAACTGAAGAGGAAACAGCCCTTCATAATCAAATCATGCCGACAGTGGTTCGACCTTCAAAACAACTTTCCCCAGAATCCAAGCAAGCAACAGATCAAGAAATGGTATAAAAACTCAAAACAATTGATTTAAAGAAACACATTTTACTGTATGCTGTGGTTCTGGCTGATAAAACTGAAACAGGATCAGAACTGTGAGGGTTTTGATGGCAAAGACACAACAAGCATGTTTAAACCGTTGTTGAAGGTAGTGGTTCAGTATATGCCACTTTCAAGGTGAGCAAACAGTGTCAGCATTATTACCTTTACAGACTGGTTATAAAGTACAGAAACGCTTTTTGAGCTTACACCTTTTAATATTGGTGTTGTTACCAAATTCCTACTGTGTTAATGAGGTGCTTAGGTGTGCTCACCTTGCAGTTTCAGTTACAACAATCATTTGTTAACGTCACTGTGTGGTGTGGAATTCTGCCACTGTTGTACCTTAGAGATATATTAAGTGCTGAGTAAAAAAACAAAATGTACTTAGCAGATTTAAAAGTTCGTTCTAGCTGTATTTTGAAGTATTTTTAAATATTTCACGAAGGGAAATTTTAAGCATGTGAATGTATATCCAGATTATCACAGGGTAGTGGGAGAGTATAACAGGTCAGTTCATCTGTATGAGTCATATTTTGTAGTACATAAAAGTGTCTTTCTTTTGTTCAGAGCTCAGTGTCACGTGCACAGCAGCAATTACTTTGCAGTAGTTGACATCTGAACATTCTTGAAACTTACTACATGATTTTTTGGGGGATATACTTAATAATCGTGGCCTCATTCTGAAACATCATTGTACTTCAGTCTTTTACAAAGGCTAAACAGATAGTTTGGACTATGAAGGGTCTTGCAAATTCTAATAAAGAAATCAAGCTCTGCAGTTCTACTGTGTCTCACTTAAAGTAAAGGATATTAAACAGATGCAGTATATTTATATTTAGCTTTTATGAAATCCATTGAAAATACAATATGACTTGATACCAAGAATGCTGTGCAGGTTCATTTACTGATTTATGTTGAAATAATTTGTAGCTGAAGAAATACTTAAAATTGATATTTAGGGTGACTGTATTTTTTTTTTTTTTTTTTCAGGAATTGTTTGAGCTGTCGGTAAGTGCACTTTTCCATTAGGAACATACCTATTTTTCTTAAGATGTATGTGGATGTAACCCTTTTCTTCCTTCCTTCCTGTGTGACACAGACTGGGTATGAAATTGGAATTGTGCGCCAGTTTCCGTTTTCCTCGGTGTTGCAGCGCATGTGTGTAATAGCCAGGGTTCTAGGGGAAAAGAGAATGGATGCTTACATGAAAGGTGCCCCAGAAGTGATTGCCAGCTTGTGTAAGCAGGAAACAGGTAAAGGGGCAAACTATTTTTATTTCTTCTATAGCTCAGCTGAAAGATGAATATTTTAATAACTCTAAACTTGATCTTTCTAAAGTTCCTGTTGACTTCGAGCATGTCCTGGAAGAATATACTAAGCAGGGCTTCCGAGTTATTGCTCTTGCTCACAGAAAACTGGAGTCTAAGCTTACGTGGCATAAAGTCCAGACTATTAGCAGGTAAGAGTGACTTCACTTTTTTAATAAGTAACAGGCTTTAAAAGCTGCATGCTTTGAATTAATATGTAATGTGTATTTTTGTTTAAATCAATTACTACTCTTGTTTAGCTTTCTTCTGTCCTGACATACATAGTTCTGTGCATCCTTTAGTTGTGGCCTGGACATTTAAGATAAGGAAGTTTTTTCTGCAATGAAGTGAATTCAGAGGATGAGCTTTAAGCTGGAAATGAACTGGAATATTATTTTCATGGTGTCCAATTTACACTATTGTGGCAGTAAACCTCATCTGATTTATTTACTTGCACATACTTATGTCATCTCTGTTTATTAAGGATAATAGCAAGTAGGTGAAATCCTCCTGTGCATGTTTGATGCAGTTTCTTTGTCTTCTAAAGGCAGCATGTCCATTTTCACATTGCAGAGCTTGTCAGAGGTTTGGGAGGTAGAAAGGTTTCTTCCTTCAACTAACCTCCTGTTAGTTATTTTTCAGCTGAGCCTAGTTTTGTGAATAATGTAGTCTTTCCCACAGTGTTTGAATGTGTAGCATAGCTATGAAAATGCCAGCTTTGACTGTGTTCTTTTGTATCAGCCCTGTGTACAAGGTGAACATTTGGCAAAGCAGAGAAATGAGTTTTCCAGTTTCAGGTGTGAAAATTTACAGTAGCAGTAGCCAAGACCTGTAAAATATGCTGATGTTTTTATGTAAACCAAAGTTAATTAGTTTCTCTGTTTAATTAGGTAGTGCCTGTTAATCTTGCATGCCTTTGTAACATAATGTGGTGGCTTTTATGTTAAGGTTCAGCTAATTTGGAAAACAAAGATGTGCACTCTAAACATATCTTAATATTTGGCCTGTGAATGCAGTTAGTTTCAGAGCATGTTTTCTAGCTATAACCTTTTTGAGACTGTAATTTCCTTTAGAAAGCATTCTTGTGGAAGAAACTGAAAATTGTGCTTGAGAGGAAACAACATTTTCTCACACTGGTTTTCAATTAAAACAAGGGAAATAAGTGTAAGTTATTGTGATGGTATCTCTCACATCACTTTTTATAAAGCAAATTACTTCATGGTTAAAAAACCACACATTCTTCTTTAATAAGCAGAAAATCAGGCTTTTAAGGCTTCATCTAATAATTGTAAATCTTATAATCTCTTCCTTGTCTCTTTTTCATCAGAGATGCTATTGAAAGCAACATGGATTTTATGGGGTTAATTATAATGCAAAACAAGTTAAAGCAAGAAACCCCTGCTGTACTTGAAGATTTGCATAAAGCCAACATTCGCACTGTCATGGTTACAGGTTAGCATGTAAACATACTCAAAGGTCAATCTCTTCTTGGTCTTGTTCTGATATGGTGTATGAAGTCAAATTTTAGGGTCAGTAGGCTTACACTGTGTTTATAGCAACAGGGAAGTTTAGAAACTTACGAAAGTATACAGACACTAATTTATTTCTTTTTGGGTGCAAGTTGCTTGGTAAGTCAGAGAAAGCAGAAGAGGTTCTAATTCCACTTCATAGTTTCTGCTCCCTAGCTCTGTGTACAAGCTACTTGATACTGAATTGGAGGATGAAAACCCTTAGAAGTCTTCCAAATTAGGCTAAGTGAAAGTCCTGGTCTAATTTTATGACTGAACTTGCTTTGAGCAGGAGGTTGGACTGGATGTCCTGAGGGTCCCTACCATTTTGATTTATACTATGAAAAGTCACTTTGCATTGGATTTTTTTGGGGAGAATGACTTAGGTCCTTGTAAGTGTGCTAGGTGTCTGTGCTCAGTGTTTTCCATACAATATGTGTTGGCTTTTTAAATCACAGGTGGTGTGATTTTGGAGTGTTTTGCTAGGCTAGCAATACAACTCTCTGTTTGCATGTTCTGTGACTGTGTAAAAAGCAGTATTTTAAATGGCTGCATGTTTTCTGCCTGATTTTCCATATACACTAAGATTTGGTCAATAAGAGACCTTTATGACTCCAAGTAGCACACAAAATTTCTAGGGTAGGGGGTTTACCTGGTAGGCTTTGATTGTTGTCTGTAGGCTTGGTTTGCTCTGAGGTTGTCACTGGTACGTGGGGCAGTCTTCCTTCTAGTTCTAAACTGGCTTTGTTAGCTTTTCTCTTATGGGGAATATCAGTGTATGATTGATTCTTTTCTGACTGAAGCCCTTTTAAATGCAATTGTTTAACAGGGGATAACATGTTAACTGCTATCTCTGTGGCCAGAGACTGTGGAATGATTCTACCTCAGGATAAGGTCATTATTGCTGAAGCACTACCTCCAAAGGATGGGCAGGCTGCCAGGATCAACTGGCATTATGCAGATACCCTCGCAAAATGCACTAGTTCATCACCAGCCATAAACTCAGAGGTAACATGACTATATTATGCCCTTAGAGTGTAAGCAGTTAGTTTTACTGTTCTTCTTATGTTATTCCATTAAATAAATCTTCTGTTAAGTGTCAATTCAGAATTGATATACTAGTTAACTTTCAGATCTTCAAATACCAAAGACTAGTAAAGCAGCTGAGGGAGGTAGTTTTTCAACTGTGGTATAACATTTGACATTTCACTTGTGCAGGAGACAGGGCTTTTTCCCAACATTTCAATCTGTTAAGACTGCTCTAGCTGCTTGTAGTTGAAACATTAAACCACATTTTCTTAGTAATAAGTAAGTGTTTTCATTATATGAGGATTTTTCAAGTGACATTCTTACAAACCTTCGCTTGTGTGGGATCTGTAGGAATACCCCTCTGAGTATTAGCTTGAAATGGCAAGGTATCTGTGTAATGCATTACAGCTGGAGTATTAAACTACTTTTGATAGGATATTCCAGTTAAATTGGTCCATGAAAGCCTTGAGGATCTCCAGATGACAAAATACCATTTTGCAATGAATGGGAAGTCATTCGCGGTGATTTTGGAGCATTTTCAGGACCTGGTACCCAAGGTGAGCATTTTACTTGAGTATGGGTACTTTCAATGGTGAACAGACTGCCCTGTGAGCATTAAGAACTCTTCTCTCTTCCAGCTCGTGCTGCACGGCACCGTGTTTGCTCGCATGGCGCCTGATCAGAAAACGCAGTTGGTGGAAGCTTTACAAAATGTAGAGTAAGTATTTGCTTAAGCATAGAAAGCGAGAGGGTTGACTGTGTTTGGTGTGATAGGAGACAAAAATTATGCATGCTGCTAGCTGTTGTGCCTGAAGAAAAAGGTTGGGCTGATGGAACTTCCTTGTGTTGGTAGATCAGCCTATTAGCTGATCCAACAGAATGAGAGTAGTACCATCTGCTGGCTAGTTGTGAAAGTTGCAGACTTTTCATGAAGTTTTAAATGAGGAATATGTGCATAAAGTGACTAACATATTTTTTTAATGCAGTTGCTTGGTTTATGAAACAAACTCATCAAATATCTTCTGTGTATTACCAGAAGTATTATCAGGATGATTTCTGTTCACATTGATCAATATGTGACTGTTGGTGTCAGGCCTTGCAGCTCTACAAGATACTACAGAAGTGTCATTGCCTAGAGCAAAGGTTCTGTTCTTTAGACCACCTTGTCTGATAGAGAGCTAATTCACCATTATTGCTTTGATTGACATGTCAGTCGTGTTACTTTTCTGTCTACTTCCTTATATGTATAACAGCAACAGTAATTGATTTCAGCATTAATGATCACACATAATGTTATGCAAACCCTGAATAACTCAAAGCAATATAGAAGTAATTAATGAAATAAGCTAAATGGCCTGTGGTTGGAGAATGGTCTAGAATGCTGATGTCTGTTTGGTTTTTATAGTTACTATGTGGGCATGTGTGGAGATGGAGCAAATGACTGTGGGGTAAGTATATTTTTATTTTCCATACAGAACTGTTCAGTTAAATTGTACAGCTGAAAGCAAGTCCTAAAATGGTCTCTATTTCAATGTTACCTGGCAGGCACTAAAGAGGGCACATGGTGGTATATCTCTGTCTGAACTTGAGGCTTCTGTGGCATCACCATTCACTTCCAGGACACCCAGTATTTCCTGTGTGCCAAAGCTGATCAGGTAATGCCACTGACCGTGAACTTCAGTGTGTCTGTGTAACTCATTTTGCATGCTCTATTTTAGTATATATTTGATGTTGTAAGAAACCAGTGTGAATTACAGAACAATCCATACATTTATAGTGGTTCTGTTTCTGTACTGAAGGTACTCTGAGCATAACCCTGCCACAGCATGATTTACTATTTTGTTATAAAATCCTTTGTCCATGTAAAGTTAATTTTTCAAAGCATGACCAAACTTCTACACATTAGTCTTTAATTTTGTCATAGTGACTTTGCTAGTTTCCATAAAGGCTGTTATAATTGCAAGCAGTAAAAATCTTCAGGTGATTGCTCAGCACCATACAAAGTAGAAGACAATTTCTAAACAGGTTTTGACCAATTTTTTACTCTTGAATTGGAAGTTAGGTAATGATTTTTGGATAAAGGTCAGCCAAAGAAGAATCTGGGGATCTGTGGGGTACTAATGAAGTAATGCATTATCAGAAACATTTCTGAAGTCAGCAGCTCTGTGGCTGACTCTGTGTTCATTCAATCATGCAGTAAACTAATGCTTCATAGATGTTTTTGTAGAAAAACCTTCATTTTAAAACCTCTGTTAGAAAGCCACACGAAGTCCAAAGAGGACTGAAGTTAGGTGGTGGCTGAGTTCAGAAGGCAGCCCACAATTTTGATGTTGGTGGAAGTGTGTCATTCTGACTCCTGTTTCTCTCTCTGTCTGCAGCCTAATGTCCCTCAAAGGGTTTTCTGGTGTGTTTAATTGCAGCTAACGTTTTGGTAGGCAGAACTGAACTGCTTGCAGAGAAAGCTTTGTAGTTACATGATTGCATCTATTTTGACAGGGAAGGCCGTGCTGCTTTAATAACTTCCTTCTGTGTGTTTAAATTCATGGCATTATACAGCATCATCCAGTACATCACTGTTACTTTGCTATATTCTGTAAGTATTCTCTAAATACTTATGCAGTGTCAGCACAATTCAGAAATTTGAAAGTTGATAGATATTTAATGCAAATTGTTGCAAGTCCCTTTGAGTACAACACATGCATTCAAAAATACATTTAGACTAAAAGTATTGTTAGTATTTTGGGTTTTTTTGTATTAACTGTACAAAATACATGGTAGTATCTATTTAGAAAAGACAATAACCAATGGCTGTGAAAAGAAAGTCTCTACAGTGGGAAGTCCAGATAAGCATATAAACAAAGCAAAAATACAAATTTCAATTATGTAAAAACTTTCAGCAGTTTGAAATAGCCTAACATTTTTTAAAGGGCAATGCATTCCTTTTATGTTAGAATTGAAAGAAGTTGGAAGTACTGATTTTGGGGGGGGGCAGCGGGTGAAGCAAAGTGGAGTATTTCCTGTTAATATGATTGGATTCATAATAATGGCATGTGGTAGAAATCTTGTATTTTAGTTTGCATTCTGAGTCAGTTATAGCTGCAGAGTATTAAAGGACCTTTGAGGTGGAAATTTTGACAGCTGTATGAGTACCTAGTGAGGCTATGGTGTTTAAAGAACTGTGGGCCTAAGATGCTATTGCATTGGTATATAAGATTCAATAATGTAATTTTGATTACAAACAAATTTCAATTGCAAATAGCTTATCCATCTTGAAATGGTTTCATACCGTGATACTTCAGGAATTGTTCCGTGAATTGTAGAGTATTGAGGGTTTCTGCAGGTAAAGGAAGCCAGTTTGACAGGACACTGTCTTGTTTATAGAGTGAAATTCAAAGAATTAATGCCGTAAGAGTATCACTGTAAATTTTTTGGGGTGTGAAGAAATTACCAATGTTTCAGTTGTGATTTCTCTCTAGATCCTGAGCAATTTGGGAGATTTCCAGTTTCTCTTCATTGATTTGGCAATCATTTTGGTGCTTGTCTTCACTAGTAAGTATTGTACTGAATGACTATTGCTGGCTTCTGTGAACCACTTTTTGCTTGGTCAGATTTTCTTCAATACCTAATTACATGTGGTTTTGAGAAAACACTGTGACATACAGTGAAGATGTTATGACTATTACATCTGTGCATTAAGAAACCCAAACCACCACTGTGTATTGAATTAAACTCATATGAAACTTGTGAAGTGTCCTCATACAAGAAGCAGGACATGGGCACGATCTTGGGCAACTAAGTCTTCACAGTACAGGAAGCTGGTTTTGGAATCAAAACAGGAGTTATTGCAATATCTTGCTCAAATGTTTTGATTCCTTTCATTCTTACTTTGAACTTCTGTCCACAAAATGTTACATTCAAAGTATTGCCTATTGAAACATTTGATTCCACATATGAGCCTAGCCTTCAATTCACTGGCTAGCAGTAGAATTCTATTTTCAAGTTTTAATAAAAACCTCTTCATTGAAGCAATGGCAGTCCAAAACCGAGGAGGCAAGCTGTAAGTCCTTGGGCCAGACAAAGGGAATTTGGCCAGACACTACTAATTCCTTAAGTCTCATGGTGCTACTGTCCCCTGCTATGCTGTGCTGCTGGGGAAGCAGCCTGTAGAAGGCACTGTGGCATTGTTCTAGGGCTTTACGATCTTTTCAAGGTAGTTTCACATTTGCAGTTCTGGACTAAATATTAAAGTGATGTCATGAGCAAGACATTCTAATTCCACAGAATGTGAACAGGATAACTCTTGAAAACCATAATGATGTAATGTGTCATTTGTTTTTTGTTCTCTTTGCAGTGAGTCTGAACCCTGCTTGGACAGAGCTTGTTGCACAAAGGCCTCCATCAGGTCTTATCTCAGGTCCACTTCTGTGTTCCGTGTTGTCTCAGATCATCATCTGCCTTGCTTTCCAAACCTTTGGGTTCTTTTGGGTCAAACAGCAGTCCTGGTATGAGCCTTGGACAGCAGACTCTGAGTAAGTGTTTCAGTGGCTCTGTGCAGGGTACAGTAGTAATTGGAAAGCTATAGGCAATAATTGCTCTCTTCTTTCTTGCCCCCCTTTGGGGACTTTGAAAATAAAGCTTCTGTATGGCAGCTTTTTACTCTGCCGATTTCTTCTGAAAAGCATACTAATATATGGGAGCTACCCAGTGGCTGAAAAGCAAAATTGGGTCAGAGTCAGATGGCTTGGTCTAATGACTCTTCAACTTTAGGACAGATGAGGTAGAAGTTTGAAATTAATGGTTCAGATCTATTTTATCTCTTTCATATTATAAAGCTTTGTTTTACTGTTAAGAGTTACAGTAAATCAAATTCATTTTTTTGAAAATGAAGACGTGTTTTAATTTTTTTTTTAGATTGCAATATTTTCTTGCCTGTTTCTGAAGTTTGTCTACAATGACAGTTTTTAAACGGTTCACGTGGAAAATTTACAAACTGGAAGCATAACAGAACTCGAAGCTCTGAATTCAAAAAAATTGCTACCTCCTTGCCACAGTTTTGAGTTATTTCTTAGTACCTGTAATATGTTCTCAAGTTTAAGCTTTTTTGCTACTGTAGCAATTTGTTCTGTCATTACTTTTGTAAATAAGTGGACCTTATTTGCCTCTTCTCCATAGCTCAGTGTTCAATGCTTTTATGTTGTAGTGCATGTAATGTGTTGGACACCAAGAACACCAGCTCTGCACACCACGGGAATGAGACTATTCATGATGAACATTACATTAAAAATTATGAAAACACAACTTTGTTTTTTATATCCAGCTTTCAGTACCTCATAGTGGCAATTGTATTTTCTAAAGGAAAGCCCTTTAGACAACCATGCTACAAAAATTGTAAGTCCTTTCTTGGTATTTAGAGTTCCAAATAAAACTCCCAAGTGACTGTGCATTTGTTGACAATTCTGTTATGCCAATTCAGCAGCAGTAGTGTTGCTAGGAGATCATAGTGCAATTATCCTCTGATCATCACAGCTAGAAATAATGAAATACTAAACTGTATGGAGGAATTTGTCTTAATAGTTGCTTTGTTTGTAGAAGTATATGTGTATATACATTTCAAAGTGAGCCAGTGAGAAAAACTCAGGCCTTCTGTCTCTTTATGGCTATCAGCACAACTAGTATTGCCAAAATTTGCCGGGAAGGGGTTTAGAGGGTGAAGAGAGGTTGTGTCCAGGGAGTGATGAACTCATGATACTTGTTAAAACTGTCTAAAACTCTTGATTGTGAGATGGTCCAATTAAAATATTTTTTTCTTCTTTTACAGTTCTGTTTGTTTTATCTGTTATAGTTCTTTATGTCTTCATATTTTTCATCATGTTGCATCCTGTTGAACCTGTTGACGGATTTCTTGAGGTGAGAGCCAGCAGATCTGTGGGTGTGTCAGCTTCCTGGGGGAGCTGATGGGTTGCCTTTGGGGCAGGTGTGACCCCTGCAGAACTTTAGCATCATGTCACTGGGTGGGGCGGGAGAATTTATAATGCTGAGTCTGTTTTGGATGTGTGTTTATTTCACATGTGTGTTTCTAACCTCTGGCAACTTGTTTCCACAGCTTGTGTGTGTGCCACCTGAGTGGCGCCTAAGAATTGTCATCATCGTTATTCTAAATGCTGTTGTATCTGTGCTGACGGAGGTAAGAAATCCAAATGGAAAAAATGCTTCTAAGTGTTTCTTTTTTAGGGTGCGTGTTCATCTTTTATTTAGAAGGTCTCTCTTCACAGCATGCCACTCTGAGTGGCTGCTGTTTTCTTGTTAAGTGTGTATTTCTTAAGGACATGCAAATGTCCTTGTTGGCTGGATTTAAGGTGTCAAGATTTTCTGTGTTAAAAGTGTAATTTTAAAATCTTTTTTTATTAAAAAATGGGAGCAGGGAGGGAGCTGAAAGACTTAATAATTCAACTATTTCATATTAAAATACTCCATTTTTATTTTCTGTGTTACTTCAGAATAACAATGTACTAGAGAACTATATAAAATCCCTAGGGGAGCCCCCTGTACTCCATTTGGATTGTACATATAGCTTATTGTTCAGAATAATGTAGGTCTGTGTAACTCAGTTGTCTGATATGATCAAAGTTCAGAAGTAGAGATGTTCATGCAAATCTGCTTTTTCCATCACTGAGCTTGTCCAAAGTCAGTCACTCTGGATGTTGACCTCTTCTGCTGTAATTCCAGAGTTAATGTGTGCAGAAACATGCCCTACCTTTCATCCGAGTGCCTTGTTTTGTTTCCAAGAATCAAAGTTTGACAGATAAATCTTCCAGAAGAAGTCTGGATTCACAGTCAGTTTTTATTCCTGTGGTTAGTTCTTCTCCCTGTTAACTGAGGTGGCATTTCCAACCTGAATATATTTGGGTTTTGGTTGCAGTCATGAGTCACATTTCGTTCCTACAAGATGAAAAAGCCTTCCAACATTATGTAGTGCTTGCACACTACAATTATCTGTTTTTACTGTGTAAGATTTTCTACAGCTTCTAATCAGTATTTCCATTAAAATGTGAGGGATTGCTGTCAATGTAACCAGCATAATATTTGCTTGGATCATATAATTTTGGCCTTCAAAGAGTACTACAGCATTAATATTCTGTCCAATTAACATGTTTTTCCCTTTTATTTGTGACCCAGTAGAAATTAACTCAAAGGTTTTTTTCAGATGCTTGAATCAAAATTATCAAGGCTTTGTGTTTAAAATGTTGTTCCAAATAGAATTTGCAAAATGTGTTCTTATGTTGCTGCCTATTGGAACATGTTTTTCAGTGTTTTCACATGACAGACGACAACGTGTCTTTTCCAAAACATGGCAGTAGATACTAATTTTCTTGGCCTCTGTCTTGTTGTTAACAAGTTTATCCACTATTAAAGCTCCTGTGCCTTTCTTACATTATCCTGTATGCACTCTAACCCTTCTTGTGATGTTTTTCCTTTATGCCCTTGAATTCTTTCATTTTTTTGTATTAGTGAATACTTAATAGTGGGGTTTTTTTGCTTCCTTTTATTTATGAAAAGTCAAATTTTATGTATATTGCTGTCTTTACCACTGAAACAAAATAGTTATTCTGAAGCTTCAGAATCATGGCTTTCTTTGTCTTCTGATAAATTTAAAACAAACCTCCTAGACAGAAATACTTTTTCCTATGCAACTTTAATTTTCAGTCCAGTGATAAACATTACTGAGAGAAATAAGCTTACCATCTGCTGAAAAATTTCTTCGTTGTGCAGATGATCTTGCAACTTTTATAGAATCTGGTGTTCTTTCTGTTCTGGATGCGTAAGGGCTCCAGTAGAAAGTCTGTACAGTGTGCCAATTCATGTTTCAGCACGTCACTCTTGAGGACAAATGGTTCTCCTCTGGTTTAAATACGTGTTCATAAAGTTCCACTTGTGGGCCTTGCTGGTCGTCACATCAGCCTGAAAACTTGTGAATTTCCACTAAGCATCACCTAAGCAATATAATTACCTGGAGACTGTTTTCTTTCACCCAGTATTTCAAACCTCACCCCACTCTTTTTCCTATGCAGGTTTGAGTTAGCATCTTTTTACACTTCAGTCATTTAACTTTCATTACCAAAACTGCAGGGGTGATTTGGCACATTTCTTTTAAACAGACTTCCCTATTTATCTTGTTGCCTGTACTTTAGTAATAAAATAGAAGTACCTAGTTCTTGGTCCTAATTGTTTGGGCTGTTATGCTTTGTCTTAAACCAAGTTTCTTCCACTTTGTAAGTGTAAGGTGAATGCTTTGTTACAGCAGATGAGTTGTTCTACTGTACAGCAGGGTCCGAGCAGGACTGTTGTTTAGTGATCCTCAAACCCCAAACCTTGTTTTACAATACACCTTCCATAACTTCAGCCCAACTCTTGAACTGCATTTGTCCAATTCCAGCAGTGTTACTCCATACTCCCTAAAGCTTTGCCATGTGGTGCCAGCTCCTTGGGTCCAGTGTGTTGTGTGAAAATCCCAGGCTATTTCTTTCCTTCACTTCCAGTATCTCATTGTTTTTCTCTCCTTGTGTGCCTGGCTGGATTTTCTGCTTCCTACACTTTTCACTACAGACTTGGTGCACATGTCACATTCTGAGAATCTGGGAGAGGCTGCTGGTGGCAGCTCCTTCCATCTTTTAACGAGGTACTCTATTTCACCTAGAGTTTGTTCTGCTGAGAGCTATCCCTCAGGAACTGCCTCTTTAAGTCTCATAATTTTGAGATACATGAGGAATTGGATCTTTAGTCACACCTGCCAGTATGACACTTTTGTGTCACGCTATGGTCATAATGTAGTTTTGTCCTTGCTTCTACAACAGGAATAGTTTCTGACTGTGGTTGTCCCAAACATGTTGTCTGAAATGCTCTGAAATGCTTTTGCTCTTTCTGTGTGGGTGCCAGACTAGATTCACAAAGCATGCAGATTCTTTCTACCAGATGCTAGAAAATACTGCACAACAAAGGCAGATCCTAGCAGCTGTTCCTCCTTACCCCTGATGCCTGGTGTAGACATGCTTAAACCAGACCGGCTTCAAAAATGAACATCTAACAAGCTGAAGATTTGTTGGCCAATGCTTTATAAAAGCACTATCAAATTCTGGCATATTACAAAATCATAAGCATTATAAAAATCTGTTACAAAAGTCTGACTAATCAGCTCCCCATTTTCAATGGCAGAGGTTAGTCAGATGTTAGAAGTGGAATCTGTCCAAGGATCAGAGTTGTAGGCTTGAGGCCATGGAAGGTACAGGTTCACACCTGTGTTGTCAGATTTGCTCAAAGCTCTTGAGTCCGCCTGTGCAGCTGTATGAGGATAACCAGATGTGCTCAACATACTATTCAAGTTCTGCCCTCTTTTAAAAACCTGGAACTATGCCTACCAAATTCCTTCATTCGTGCTGGTGGCTCAGCTTTGCTACCCCACTGCTGCTTTTCTGAGAATGTCACTGGTTTAAAACAGACTGTGAACAAAGCATAGCTCCAAAATTAAATACATTGTAATGTTAAAGATGGTTTATGGGGAAACTGCTCTAAGCACTTGTATCTTCATGTGGTGCTTCACAGGTTTTTAGAGTATTGAAACACGTTAAGAATGTGTCTTTATGATTTTTACCCATATCAATGGATGCAGTTTTAGTTTGCTGTTGATTTGAAGTACACATTCATATTCTTAAATTTTGTATGAGCACTTACGAATGAAAATGTTTATCACAAAAGTACCAGCAAGCAGCATAAACTCAGTTTTGCTTGCCACTGAATTAGTTATGCCTAAAGCACTATTTCAGGTTTTATTTGTAATGTGCACACTAACAACAAATGATCATTAGTTTCTTTAACTCTTCCCGCTCACTGTAATGTCTCACAGAATGTCCTCCTTGATATGATCCTTTGGAAGGTTGTGTTCAATCGAGACAAACAAGGAGAATCTCGCCTCACCATACCCCAGCCGCCTCAGGTTGGAGACGAGTATTTTGCTGTCATCATTTGAGTGCATGTGGATTCATTTAGTTTTGTCTCTTAATTATCTATAAGTGTCTGTTGCCTTATCTTTAGCTTAAGTCTGCTTAAATTAGATTTCTGTAACTAAAATATTGAAAGGAAAGGATTTTGGGTTTATATTCTTTTCCTTATTGACACTTACGGAGTTTAGTGTGTGTGCAAGAACTGTGACACAAACCTAGAGTATTGCTTTAAGACTTTTCTCACTTTATCTTTAGTTTCCACTTTAGCAAATTTTATTTGTGGTGTCACAAGTTAGCATGTTAGGACTGGGAACATCTTGATTTGCTTAGAAGCAATTAAATTAAATTAATTTGGTTTAGAGTTTTAGGTCATTGTCTGAGAGCAGTAATTTTTAGCATGTACAAATGAAACAAAACAAGATGGCAAACAAAAACACACTATTACTACTTCAGATGGTTTAGGACACTGAAAGATTTTTCAGGTGACCATGAATTTTGGCCTGGTCTGCCCCTCTGCTGTTAATACATGAAGGAAATCTCTGTGAATCCCATAAAAACTAGCTTTAAGCCTGTTGGCTTATTACTTTTGGGTGATCGTACATTTGTGCTTGCTAGAATTACAATGGTTTATTTCTCAGCACTAAATTTTATTAAATGTATTCACTTCAGATTTAACGTTGTCAGTTTGAGGCTGTCGTAGAACAAATTGTTTTGTGTTCACTGAAGAATGGAAATTGTTCTCAAGGCTCACATTTGGTTCAGTTCACCAATTGAAATTTAGAGCATGATGAAAACTACAGAATATATTACCATTAAGATGTCAGCCCTGCAGACTATAGGTGTTCTCTGAGACATTATAGGGATTCAGTCTCGAGAATGAGGAGTAGTGTTTCTCCTCCCCAGCTAATTAAATTACATGCATTAGACTGGGAGAGGAAACATAGGAACGAAGACTTAAGTTCAATAACTTGTGTATTTTTAAGTAGCTATTAATACCTGCACTATTAAGATTTCACAGTATCAGCAAATTAAATTTTGCTACTTTTGTCTGACTGGCTGCCTTCAGTTTAACAATTCATGGCTTAAGAAGTGTTTTGAGATTTGGGGAATTTGCTTTTTCTAGACCAGGATTTTATTCTCCAATAGTAAAATCATTTAATGTTGCCTGTTCTATCTGTGATTATTGAAATGATTATAAAATATGCATAAAAACTGTTGGTGGTCTTAGATGTTATGATAATATTGAACACTTGCTTTTTCTTAATGTTTTTTGAATGTCATTGCTACAATAGTATAGAAGAGATGACACAGCAGAAGAGTTTCTCTACTACAGGTCCAATCCAATGTGGTAATGAAACAGTAAATCAAAGACTGAAATAATAGTTTTTCTTCTAGTGATTTACTGTATTGTTACTGACATTATTTTCTTCTTACGGTAATCCAATTTTCAAATCTGTTCACTTCTGCAGGAGGCTGGGGACCGCTGTGGAGTCTCTTTGCTTTCTTCCCTATTTGGTTGTAGAGAGAAGACACCAAAAGCCAAGTATATGCACCTAGCTCAGGAACTGCTGGTTGATCCAGAATGGCCACCAAAACCCAGGACAACAACAGAAGCAAAAGTACCATCCCAAGAAAATGGTTCATATCAAATCATCACTGTAACGTAGCAGTGGATCTTGGTGGCATGTATCTTCAGTAGTATTCAGAAGAATGTAATTTTAAGGCTTTATTTGAAACTGCAGTGTGCTAAATGTCAAATTCTAATGCAGATATTTCCAACTGTTTCGTCTCTCTGAATACAAAATTCAGAGCCAGGTGTCTTATGGCTATACATTTTAAAAATGTAGGTCACCTTAGGCAGAACAAAAATGATTGTGTTTCCTTCCACCTTCTTTCAGATTTCATTGTTCCTAAATGAGATGCATTTGAAGGTTTAAACTGCAGGGCAGTTAAAACAGGTTCACATTATTTGCCTGGAGTATCTTAATAGTTGTTCTAACCTGCTTATCTGGGCACGTGTTCATGTAAACCTTATGATGTAATGGTTTCATGGCTGTACTAGAGGTGCATAATAGCCTTGTCATGGTTTTGGGGTTTTTTGTGGTTTTTTTTGGTTGGTTGGGGTTATTTTGTTTGGTTGGTTGGTTTTTATATGACTGATGAAAAGTTTTGTGTCTTCAAACGGTTCTAAAGTTCGTGTGTGTGTGTGTACCTCTAAGTTTGTCTCTATTAGTAAGGAGTGTTTCCAGGTGTAATGTTTGGGTTCTAATTTCAGTTGTTTAGTCTGCCACAGCAGGAATTGGGAATGCTGTAGAAGCAATATGCTCTGTCCTTAAGAAATAAGCACATTGCTTTCATGTGGGTTCTTGACTTCTTTTCTAGCTAACCACAAGGAAGGGCTTAGGTGGCCTCCAGAGGAGGAGCCATTTGGCTACACTCTAAAGTTTTTGGAGAAAGAAGGATGGAGAATCTAAACACTTTCTTCTATGTCATGTTTTATTACATTTAGCTATGCATTTCTCCATAGACCTTGCTTTTTCCAGCAGAAGGGTTGGATTATCCCTTTGTGGACCATGTTTTATTTGTAAATCTAAAGATAATTTTCCTATATACCTTGAAGTGGTAAGACCAGAGTTACTGCTGCAAGTGATACGGGAGTGGGAGGGAGGTCTATTGTCACATGCCCACGCTTGGGATTTGTGCACGTTAAGGACATGGGCATTTCAAAGAGTCTGCCAGTGTCTTAAGTGCTACATGTAGCTGTATGAAACAAAATTAAGAGAAAATTGAGCTAAAGTCTGTCTTGCTGCAGAACTGTAAGGCTTATGCAGATTTTATTTATTAAAAAAAAAAAAAAAGAAAAATAGAAAAAATAAAAGCTTGTATCACCACTAATGCTGCTTAAGCATTAGGGGTAGCCATATATCATTTTGCCATGCGCAGTATCAGAACACAAGACCACTAGAAAAATAGGTCTGCAAAGAAGTAGAGGCAGACAATGCTTTGACTTGCAAGGCTTAAAACTTTTTTGTTGTTTTGGTTTTTTGGGTTTTTTTAACCCACAAATTACTGATCTCCAAACCATTGTCAACTTTGTAAATGTTTGGAAAAGTGTTCTTTTGTGTCTTTGGGAAGATTATAAATATTAAGTCTTGATCAGTCTGGTTTTGACCAGAGGCAAATGACTGGTCCAGACACCTCCAAGCTTTGGGAGAGGATCTGGGGTCTGAAGAAGTCATGATTTGATAGAGAACCTTTAGAGAAGGAAGTCGGGTCCTTTAGAGCAGTTGTGGAATGAGGGCCCCAAACTCAATGGCTGGCTGGGATTGTTTTGAAGTGTGTATATTCTGATGATGGAATTTGAGGTTTTGATGTTAATGGGGGTTTTTTGTTTCCTTTTTTTCTTTTTTTTTTTTTTTTCTGAGTTGTCTTGTTTTGTTTTGTTCTTTTAAATTCCTGTGGAGACAATTCCATTCCAGCCTTGTTTTAATAAGCAGAACTTTTCAGATCAAGCCTTATTCTCTTGTGCTGTTCTGTAAGGCAGTATGGACAGTGCCCTGCTGCTCATAGAATCATTAAGGTTGGAAAAGACCTTTAAGATCATGAAGTCCAACCATTAACCATGTTAATGTCAATCATGTTGTGGTTTCTGCAGTGTTGAATATACTGTGCCAACAAGGAATTTAAAAGTGGTGCTAAATGGTTTGGAAGACCTTTTCCTAGAACTTGGTTGTTGAAGTTATTGCTCCTCCTAAATAGTATGCATATGGTATACTATCTTCCAGTCCAGCTGTCAACTCTTTTCCTGATTTCTGTTGTTGTTGTTGTTGTTTGTTTTTGAGGAGTGGAGCAGGGGGAAAGGGGGAAGTGGTTTTCTTAGCATTCATTCAACAGAGCAATGTTCTTATTATCCTGGCTTTGTACGGTCATAAACATTGAACAACATTGGTAGCTTTTAAGGGGTCTGCAACTGTGGACTTGGATATATTAGTCATGAACCTGAGTCAGTTGGCTAATTTCTGCCGATGTTGATTTTACAAAACCTTTGTAGCATGGAATAACTGATGAAGAATAATTCTTAGCTGCGTAAGTAGTATTCAAATCTAAACAAAAATAATACTTTAGTTGAAAAATGTTGTGAAGCTATGCATCTTGGACCTGGGAGCTGTGACTTATCCTTAAACGCATAAGCTTCTGCTTTCCATTTCACTGACCATTTTAGATTCGCTGTTCCGTGAGAACTGAAAGAAAATACTTGTCTTCCCCTTTTAAATGCTTTTGCTTAATAATTTCCCTGATAACTTCTCTCAGCTTGTTTGGTTTCTGAAGCTAGTTTTTCAGTCTTATTCTAGTTTATTAGACTTACCTAGAAAGCGAGGAGGAAACAGCTTATTAAAGTGGGCTTGTCTTTGGAGAACATTTTAGGGAACTCTTACTAAAACAGAAATTGCCAAGTGTCTCCACTTAACCGAGTGACTGATGGCTCATGAGCACAGTAAACTTGAATGTTTTGCAAATGGGAGCTTGTTTCCTCCAGGTCTGCGTTCAGGGTTGGTAAATGTTCCTGAGGTTGCGTGCTTGAGCTCTGACGCTTAGTCAAGAATAATAAATCAGCTTTTCTGAGAATCCGTCTTGTTGTTGCAAGTTCAGCCACAAAATCAGCTTTTGCATTTTCTGCAATTACTGGGATTTATGCCTTCCTGCCCAAGAGCTGAATTTGACCACCTATAATTTTTCTCATTTTGAGCAGTTTAGTTTTTCTGGTTTTCAGAAATGCAGCAAACTAGTTCTGCACTAGTGTATTCAGTTTCTGTTTTGAAGTAAGGTAAAATTCATTTCGTAGTGAAAAAAATCTCTTTTAGAGTTCGTCTTGGAAATCTAGATTCAGATGAACAGACCAAGTTAGTGAGCTCCACTAGATACTGGGTAGACATTTTCTTCCTGCTGTATATTTTGGCCTTATGTTGAGGAGTTTGATTTATTATTAAATTATTTGTGTATGCAGACTTTAATCTGTACGTATTTTATTTTGATGTATTAGGATTTGTACATATTACTGATTTTTAAATATTATTTATGCACATACTTAAAGGACTGGTCTATCCAGAAAAGCAATTGCTAAATAATAAATATTACTTTTTAGAAATAAATTACAAGATCATGAAATTGTATATCCCTCAGGGTTGTTTTTAAAGTTTTTTTCCCTTTCCCTTCAGATTCAATTAGCAGTAACTCTAGTTTCATGTACTATAGAGCTAAATCTACTGTAAAAAGAAAATGCTGCAAATAATGCTTGAATAGAAGCAGCTAAAAAAACCCACAGAACTGTCCATATTCATCTTAACTTTAAATTGGAAACTATTACTGTTGCACTTTTAAAAAAGTTGTTGGATTTTTAATTCTATTTATTTTTTCTTTCTTCATGAAGGTTGTGCTGAACAGTCATCCCAAATTGGGTAAATAATCCTGTACTGTATATGTGTATGCAGTATAATACTAAGCAGATGTGGAGTCCTTTTTATGCTGCAAATTTTTAATGCTTATGTTGGTCATCACAAAATGAGAGAGCTCAAGTCCTGTAGGATTTCTCCCGTGAAATTCTGAATTGTAAACTTAGGGTTTTGTATGTCTAAGGGAAAGCTGTGGGTTTTTGACAATTTTTAGAGTCTTGAATATGTTGATTTTATATACAGTAAAGCTTCAGGTTTTTAAAACTATTTTCAACAAACTGCAGCTTGTTTAATAATTATGTGAACCAGAAACTACTTAGTTTGTCATTAATTCCTCAAGCCTAACAGATTAAAATGTTCATCATTACAGCGCTCTCTAGAAGCTCAGCTTCCTTTTATTTTTAAATCTGAAATGATACTACATCTTTGTATTTAAAATATGTATTGCTGCTCTAGAATGGTACCCTGTTGTCAAGAGGCATACATAAATAACTGTACAATAGAATTGTAAATAGACTTGTAAATCATTTTTGTGACTGAAGCTCTTTGAAAATAAAATTAAAATGAACGGATATTTTAACTCTTCTCATTAGTTTCATGAAATTGTTTTTAAATATTCTTTATAGAATTAGATCCAAAGTTTGTTGAAGAACACAGACTTACTCCCTCTGATGGCATGGATATGTTTTGCAGATGGGGGTGGAGAAGGGTGGATGCTGTGCTGGTGTTCTGCAGGGGAATCACACTGACTGCAGCTTTACCTGGTGGCTTTTGGGAGCCATGCTATAGCCAGACCTTGTACATGTGACAGCAGCTTGTTTCTGCCTTCAGTTATTCAGATGTTCCTTCTGTTTGGGCATGTGGGAGGCATGATCTGAGCTGTCACCATTGTCACAGTCATCTTCAGAAAAATCACGTGGAAATGAAGACATCTTTTCCATCCTGTGGCTCACCTTCCATCAAAACAGTCATTGGCAGAGCACATTATTTTAAACTTGAAGACAAGATACTTAAAATATCTTTTTACTTAATAACAAGAACTTAATCTTTCAATTTCAGCTTCTGTTTTAAAAACTTAGCTTTTCTCTTTCAGAATCTTACAGGTTTTAGGTTTTGTTGGCCTGCCAGTCCAGAAGACTTTGAGGAGAAGCAGAAACTAAATGTGTCAACCTTGGAATGCTTAGCCAAAGCACTAAATAAAAATCCCCTTCATTCCCTACTGAAATTGCTTTGACTTCAATTCTGCAAGAAAGTAGAAGTCATAGCAGCTTTGTGAAGGTACAAGCACTTGGTTGTTTAGAGTGGAGGTGTCCACTCCTTCAAAACCTATGTAGCAGACTGGTGGAACTATATTAACAAATTTGAAATTTCTGATCACATCTCACATTGAAATGTGGATTTCTGACTTGACCCAGATTTGCTTCAGGTTGCCTGAAGCACGTACTCCAATATCACTGCCAAAGAAGCTACAAATGGGTTTTGTGCTTCTGTGTGTGACTTAAAACTTTCTCCTGTTATGTGAGCAGCTTCAAGCTGTGCTTTTGGAGTTACATACAACCTGTGGGAGTTGGTTGCTTGCACAATTGTAGGCAAAAATCTGCTCTGAAGCTTACAATATTGTTTGGCCTTTGGCCTGTCTCAGTAACTGGGGAAAAACGGGTGAAAGTGTTATCTAGAGGATGCGTTTTGCTGTTTTACTTCCCATTTAAAGTGCAGTGTCATGGTGAAGCCTGATTGCCTGCTCTGCTCCTAGTAAGTTCCTTTAAAAAGCAGATAAGTTTCTAAGGTACAGCTCAAAATTCCTTTTTCATGCTTGTATGAGTTTAGGAACTTGCAAGACAGTAAAAGAGGTAAGCACCACTGTAAGCAGTACATGTACTCAGTGTTCTATAAAACTAAGTTCAAAACTGATTTGTGACTTTTAATATAGTAACAGTATTAATGCGTTGCTTCTGGCATCCTTTTGTAGTTGAGAAATATTAAGGGGTGGCTGAAAGGGAAAGGGGCTGTAGACCAGACCATGGTAAATGACCAGACAGACTGGTGCCTTTTCTGGAATGCCAGGTGTCTCACGTGAGCATTCAAGAAAATTTTAATGCATGACAATATATAATTACAATCTTTATTGTGGGTATTGCTGTATTCTGTACTGTTAAAATCTTTAAATATTTCTTCAAAAAATGCTGTTAGCAGCTCTAGATGTTTGAGACCTGTAAGCTTATCCAGTTCTTGTGCCAGCACTTGTAGCCTTCATATCTTGCAAAGAATTTCTACCATTTTGTTGCTTGTTTGTCAAAACTAGTGCTTTCTAGCACTTCTGAGCATCTAACCTTGTCTTCTTGTATACTCTCTTATCTTTTGCTATAAGACCAGGAAAACAGACATCACTAACCTACAAACTAGTGTTAGTGTGTTTCTGATTTTACAGACTGGCCTGTAGTCATACCTTCCAAGGGACCTGCTTTTGCTGTTTCTAGCATAATAAATTGGGTTTTTTTCCCCCATTTGGTTCTCTAGATCGTTACTTCTCTTGTCTCACTGAATCCTGTAGTTCTGCTGTGGTCTTGAGGTAATCTGGTGCAGGTTGAGATGCCAGTCAGGGCTTGAAACAGAAATTTCTTAAATGTGTTTCTGGATGGAGGACTGCTCATCGGGATAGGTAGGATCAGGGACAGGGTGAGCTAGAAATTTGTGGAGGTAAAAGCATCACTGGCTTATGAGAGAGTGTTTAGGGGTGGGGAGGATTACTAGGTGGGTGAGGTTCTCTGAAAGGTTCTTGTTTGACATGTAAAAGACCTTTGGAAGAGTGATACCTCATGCTGTTTTTTGGCGATGCATATGTCATTCAGTGAGTTGTGGAAAGCCCACTGAGATGTTGCTTTGTGGCACTGTGTTGCTGGTCATTGATAGCACTAAATGCCATGTCCTTCCCTTGCCGAGGGAGAGATGGAGATTTTACTAGACTTCAGTACTCTGAACCTAAATAAAATTTTTGATATTTTTTAAAGCACTCACTTTTGCCTTTTTTATTATTATTTTAATGCAGTAGCTGGTTTGAACATACAGCAGTTTTGGGTCAATTGTGGTGTCTTCTTGTCAGCAGTTCAGGTTCATGAGAAGCTCTGCTATCCCTCCTGACTTCTCTTTAAGTGATGGGGGTTGCACCCATGTCTGTCTGTGGGGTTGGTATGGGAGAGCTTCATCCTTGCCCCTGAAAAAGGGTAGGTGGGGATGGAGCCTTCCTCTCCCTCCATGTTCCTGGTGCAGAAGACTGATGGTGTCAGCTATTCCAGTTATGTCTGTGGAAGCTGTGTAGCTATTCCAGCTGTCCAGCTGCTGCTTATTCTGCTGCTCAGCCAGGTCCTTGGCCTCCAGGTTTCTGATACACTTAGACTTGTTGATTTCATCGAGAAAGTATTTCTAGACTATGGGTTTCTGTTTGATTTTCTCTTTTAAATATTACCATTTATACCTACAATGATTGCTTTCCTGTTTCTTTAGAAATGTATGCAACTTTCCAGCTTTGTGGTGTGTTTCATGCAGATGTATCTTTATTGCTACAACTTCCCAGGTAATTCTGTGCACTTCTTTCCTCTCATTTCACTGTACTTTTAATGCCACTGCTGATAGCACAGTATTGTGTTAAGCTGTTGAAATGAGACTTGTTGGTTATCAGAGGCTCACTACTGTCCTGTGCCACATGGGGTCTTCTGTGTTATTTCAGGCTGTGTCAAAAATAGCCTGTTCCTTCTTATGTGTTCCTGGGATGTTCCAAGAAGCCATCACTTGAAAATGCTGAGGCATGATTTAACTGGACAGTGCTGTTTTGCTTTTCACCACTTAAAGTACAGGACAACCTTTTTACCTCCATTGTCTATTTTTGCAGGCTAAACTTTATTTTTAAACCTCAGATAACTTACAATGGAAAAACACTGTGAGTGCAGGACCTTTTGATAATTTTTGAAAATATTTTTGGCATGTAATTTAGTATAATATACTAAATCTTGTCTAGTGGATGATGTCCCTGTCAGTTGGAAATAGATGATCCTTAAGGTCCCTTCCAACCCAAACCCTTCTGTAATGCTTTTCTGTTCAAATAAATACATGTCTTTTGACTACTTGTTTCATCATGATTTTTGTATACTTTTATTATAGTTAACTAGTACAAATACAAACACGAAATACTTGATTTACAAAAGTAAATTTATCTGTACTTCTCAGTGTAAGCTGAGCTCTTTAGAAATATTGGCAGTCAACAATAAAAGAGATTTTGAAGTTTGCTTTCAAGGCAAGGGCAATTTTGCACACATTTGCAGGTTTTATGATGTAATCACACATCTTTGTGAGCTGCTAAGTTACCTATGATCAAATCCGGATTCTCTCTTATCTCTTGTAACAGCTAATGTTTCTGGCACTTCAACAAGGATGTTGGTGTTTCGTTTGTCAGTGATGATCAAGCTTTTCTTCCAGTTGGATGCATCTGTTTGTCCTGAGAAGTGCGACTGCTCTTCAAAAAATGCAATTCATTGCTCTGGCCCCCACATAAAAGACCTGGAGTTGTTAAATCTGCCTTGCAACATGACAGAAATTCACATAACAAACGCTAATATATCATACTTGCAGGATGTTTTTGCTAGGATGGTGGAACTGCAGCATCTCATCCTGTCTTCAAACAACATCGCTCTGGTTTCACCAATGGCTTTTAAAGGCTTGGGAAGGCTAAAAGTCCTCAAACTGCTGGATAATAAGCTGGTTGAACTTCCCCCAGAAGCATTTGATGACATGGTGCAGCTTCAGCAACTGATCATTGAAAGTAACAGGTTGAAATCGATCAAGGAAAATCTGTTTGACAAACTGGCTAGTTTGCAGGAGCTTTACTTGAACAAAAACCAACTAACAGCACTTCCCAGTGGCATGATGAAGAAACTCGCCAAACTCAGAGTACTGAACTTGTCAAGAAATTACTTAGCAGCACTACCTAGAAATATATTTAGTGCATTAGCCAGGCTTGAGAGGTTGATGTTGTATATTAACAGGCTGTCTTCAATAGAGTCTGGTATGTTTGATAGCCTGAAGGAGCTGCAGGAGCTTTTCCTGCATTCCAATAACATCCATTCCATTGCCCCTGATGCATTTCATTGTCTTCGTAAACTGAGAACCCTGACACTCTCCAGAAACAGGCTTCAGGTTTTGCCTTCTGGGCTTTTTTTGCACTTGCATGGCCTGTCTAAACTGACCTTGTACAGGAACCCACTGAAGTCTCTTCCAGAGGTATTGTTTGGAGAAATGAGGCATCTTAGTAGCCTATGGCTGTATCACACAAAGCTCTCAACAATACCAGATTTTGTGTTCAGTAACTTGACAAGCTTAGAGCTTCTTGTGCTGAGTTTTAACCCAGAGCTTACGGTTCTTCCTAGGAATGTGTTCAGTGGCCTGAATGAACTGCGGGGCCTTTCTCTCCATACAAGTAATATTTCCAGTTTGCCAGAGGGAATCTTTCTGAGCCTTCAGAAACTGCAGAACATTTCCCTCTTTGATACAAGACTTGGGGTTCTTCCTAGAAACCTCTTTCATAATCTCAAGCGCCTCCAGAAAGTGTACCTGAATAGTACTAACCTGCAGTCTCTTCCTGCAGACTTCTTTACTGCTTTACCTGAGCTGGAAGAAGTTGTCCTTGATGACAACCCTTGGAAATGCGATTGCCAAATTCTTGGCTTCCGAGAATGGCTCCAAAAGAGCACGACAATAGTTAGAAATGTGCTGTCTCTAATGTGCCACAGCCCAATGGCACTGCAGAATATTTCTCTTGTGTCTCTAAGCATCGATGACCCAGAGTGCCTGCCAACCACAGCCATGACATATCAGACATTCAGCTCAACATATTCCCAGACTTTGACATCTCCTGTGACAGAGCACTTCACATCATCTCGGCAGACTGCTGTAACAGTAGTATCCGACACGGAAGTCATCAGCATACCCACATCGGTTCCTCCTGCAACTCCAGGTTTTACCTCCTCCCCTGTTGAAGATGTTGGACAACCTGGGTTACATTTCTCAGATGTTCCAGTCCAAACTTCTCCTAGCATCATAGCACGAACCAACAGTGTCAGAGGGACAGATTTAACTACTCTTGTCGGGTGGGATGAGTTTCCAGCCTGCAGCAGTGCTCAACCCTATTTTAATACCAGAGTGACTTATTGCCAGATATTCTTGTGCCTTCACAGTTTGATTTTAACACTCCAGACTGTAGTCATTGTGCTCAGTCTGTATGTGATGGGTAAAACCAGGCAACTCTTGCACTCCAGAAATATTCCTGCTCAGCCTGTAGTTCTGATAAGAATATTAAGAAGATAGAGAAATCTAGCCCAGAAAAGAACTAGAAGTGTTGCTTTGGATGCTTTTTGAACATTTCAGCAGCTAATACTCGATTCAGATCTGGATTACAAATCTTCATAGCAAAGACCATAAAGACCTTGTCTTTACAACATAATGGAAATGAGTTTTATGCACCTCGCAGCATTTGCCAAGAGTGGCTGTAATCACTGTGAGTTGCTACAGCTCTTGGTGCACGAACCCAGAGGGCGAAATGAAAGTATCTGTGGTCACCTCTACACGTGCACTGTGTGTTTCCTGCTTTGAAGGGCAGCCCTGTCCCTGCCAGAGACTGCTGCCTGCTGAGTGTTCACTGCTCAGATGCAGTGCCATCAATGTAGATACTCTCACATAGGAACATGGCTTCAACTGTGCTTTAGAGATTGCCCAAAGTACTCCAATACTATTATGCCCTATACTGCCTGCAATGTTTTGTCTCCTTGCTGAGAAAACAAATGGTATTTTTGGGAGGAGATGCTTGGAAGGACCTTTAAACAATGGAGATGTGGGCAGAATGGTGTGGTGCAAGTGTCTTAACTTTTGCTTTCTGTCCCCAGCCCCTTTCCAGGATGTGGCGTGAGGAAGGGGTACCAGTTAAAGCTAACAGCAGAGGAAGATGCTGAGCTAGGAAGTATAACCTTCATGTATTTTATTGGTTGCTTGGAGGTTTTCTGGAAACTTTGTAAAGTTACTACAACTCTGAATTTTAAGTAAACAGTTTGATCCTTAAGCTTTGGCCAGTGGTCTGAATAAATAAGGTGTTCCTGGTTGCATGATGCAGGGAATCTTGAAACCACAGTACCAGGTGGATGCCCAGGGCTCCACAAGGGTGAATTGGTTTGAGAGCTGGTCTTGACTGAGCTAGGAGAGAAAGGAATGGTCTCTCCTGGGCTTGGCTAGCAAAACGGCAGCATGCAGCCGAGGGGCAGGGAGTGCCTCAACTGAGGGCCACAAAGTGTCACCTCTATTTTGAAGTTGGCTGGGGAACATACACAACTCCATCAGCTTGGAGTGTTCAGTCGCATTTTCAGTCTCACTGTTTTTTACCTTATTACATAGAGCTATTCCTGACTTCCAGCCCTTTCAAGTGTTGATGTGCAAAGGCAACTACAAGGCAATAGTGTGGGTTTTGGTCTTTATACTGACATTATATTAATATTTTGAATTGTATGGATATTTTAGTTCATAAGTAGACTGGTAGCTGTCAGACTGCCTGTGCTTTAATAGCTCCTGGATTTAACTATCAGCTTTTATCTACATTATAGGACTTCATTTGCCCTTAAAGGCTCTGACATGCTTTAAAACCTCTGGGTGTGGTTCCTTGGCTCCTTGGGCTCGAGAGCCTCTACTCCAGGAGTCATTTTGTAACCTTAGTGACTTTCTAACTATTAAGGATTTTCCTGGATGTCCTTTAAACACACATGACAGACTTGAGGTGAAGAAAGCTTGCATTTCCTTCAGGTTTATGGTTGGTTCCCTGCTGTGTGTTACTCTAGGCATTGAGAATAAATTGTGACTGCTTTGTTCCAGGGTGCTCTACTGTGGGGCCTAAATCCTCTTCCAGACTGTGAAAAGAAAGTTATGTGCTTCTGTAGTGTTAAATGATCAATTGTCTTGCTGGTGAGGTTTAACAAAATTTAGCAAACCTGGCTAAATGGGAGTTAGAGCCATCTCTAAAGAAGCAGAAGTGCGAGGCGCTGCAAGTGGTGCGAAGCAATCTGTGACTGGATTCATAAACAGATGCTCCAGAATATTTATTGCAATATATATGAGAGAAGCACAAAACCAACAGGGAGCTTTCTCGGTGGTGGTTCTGGGTGGCTGCATGTAGTGTTGAAGAAGAGACATTTGTTACAAATTTAGGTTCTTGGTTGGACAGCTGTAATGACCACTTTGTGCTGTGCCAGCTGCAGCGCTGTCACACGGTGCCACGCAGGCATCTGCTCTCAGCAGGCAGATCAGTATAATCAGGACTAGTGAGGAAATGGTTCTACAAACCGTGCTGGTGATCCTTCCCCTCAGTGAAGGAAGTGTGCTCTGGGCACTTGGATGCACAGTGTGTGGTTTCTAAGGAAAAGCACCTGTTTGCTCATGGCATGGGTATGGCACCTTGATGTCCAACCCGGGGGCAGCACCAGCGGCTGCCTTTCTGAACCCTGCTCTGGCTGCCCCAGCCCTGCAGTGGAGCCAGCTGAGCCCCCATGCTGCTCCTTGGCTTCCAGTGCAGTCGCTGAGCTCCAGCTCTGGCACGTGGGGGCTCTGGCACAGAGCTGTGTACAGTCAAGTGCTAAGATGAGGATGATTCCTCTTCCCAGGATGATTCCTCTTCACATGCTGTCATCGGGCTTTCCCCACACTTGAGCCAGACGGGGGAAGTGAAGTCATCAGACAACAAAAGGCTGGAGCAATGAGTGCCTGGGATGGTTTACTAACTCTTCCTCTGAGGTGTACTGTTTGGAGCTGCCTCTGATTCATTGCTTCTTGCCCAACAGAGCTCAGCCCTTCCTGAAAAACTCCATGGCCTGAGAAATCCAAGGATATCCTTATTTATACCCCATTTCTGTTTTTCCTGGAGAAGGGATAGTCTTGATGCAGCATGATGCAGCTGTGGCCAGCAGGAAGGCAGCAGGCTGGTCCCCAGACCCTCTCTGGGCAGCTCTGCCTCGCTGCTGCCTCAAATCACTGTTCTCTTGTGTGCAAGGATTTTCTCAGTCCCTGCAGCCCACGCTTGCATCATCTACTGCTCAGCCATTGTCACCAGGCTGGGCTGAAGATACAGTGGCCTGGAAGAAACTGGAGGTACTTAATTCCTGGTCCAGCGGGTCCTGGATACTGGGGAAGGGGTGAATGCAAAGCACGTCTGCACACAGTGGCTGAAGGGGTTGGTTCTGCTCTCTTGGCACCTGATTGGGGTGCAGAGTCATGGTTAACAGCCCTGCATGTTATCCAGACCTCCAAGTCCAGGACCTGCTTCCGGGACTGCATCCTAGCTGGGAGTGCTTGGGTACATCACCACTAGGCCAGCTGTGCCAGCCCAGCCATAGCTCGCTGAAGTCCTTTCCAATGCCTGTTGCTGTAGCAGTTGCTCCTGTTCTCTCTGTTAAGGAAATCCTGGAGCAGTGGGAGCTCTGACCTACCCTGTGCCAAGCCATGGGAGTATTCATTGTGTTTCCACCTTGATGTCACTACAAATGCCATTCTCCTTTGCTCATCGGGATTTGAATCCAGAGAGTCCCCAAAGCACAGGGTGGTGAGGGAATGAATGCACTGCTGCCATAAACACTGGCAGCTCTGCCCATTTCACAACCGCTGCAGCAAGCACTTCCGAGTCACCAGCACACACATCCCTTCCTTGTGTCCCTGCTGTCCTGGTCCTTGCCATCCCACCACCTCTGCCCTGTGAGACCAGGAACTGCTGGAGGGCCCGCCCTGGTCACTGCTTGTAGAGGGCAGTGAGCTCAGGCTGCTGCCTGTGAAATGCAGTTCAGTCCTCCAGCACACAGCAGCACGATCAGAGCCTGCACCTTGGATCTTCCCTCTCCTGATGGCAAAGAGAAGTCGAGTGATGGTGGATGTGCTTGGAGAAGGCCCGAGCAGTGCTCCGTGGTTCAGGAGTGCATGCGGCTGCTGGCTGTGAGGCAGGAGCCCTGGGAGCCTCTGCCTGACGTTAGGAGCATTGGCTGTGTCTCCTCCAGGCCTCCAACCAGTACTGCTTGCCTGGGGCTGCTGATCTGGCAGCCCTGATATCAGAGCATTTCCTAGGGATGACAGAAGAGCTGGGAGGAGACGCAGCCAAAGGCACATACCCGCTGGCCAAGGCTTCTTTACAGGCTCACAGTGAGGGGAAGGCCTGAAGCTCCTGCTTTGTCCCTTCTAGGGAGCGGCAAACTAGGGAGGTGTAATGCCTCCATTTTTGTAGCCAAATTCTGGGTTTACACTCCCTTGTGGGTGTTCATGTCTCTTACTTGGGCCAAGGGGGGTGAGTCCTACTTCACTACAGGGTGGGGGCTTCTGTTCCAGCAGCACCCAGAGCCATCCACTACTGGGCTCAGCCCTTGTGCCATTGCTGCTGCTGTAGGACTGGCATGCCAGACTTCCAGCTGTGCCTTTGTGTCTCTCTGGATGGAAAAAGCTCAGGGCAGAGAGCCAGCGATGGCTGGCAGTAGCTCTGCAGCCTGCTGTTCACTCCTCTGCTGGCTTCTCCTGGGAAGAAATGAGGCCACTTCTCCCTTTGTGTGTTGGGAAGAGGTGCTTGGGGCACTTCACGGTGCCAGAGGTAGCTTTACAGAGATGAAGCTGATCCAGGAAATACCTCACAGTGTGTGAGCCCCATGCCATCGCCTCCCGCCCCAGCTGGTCCTTCCCCCCTTAAACAGCACACACAGGACAAGCTCTTTCCGCTTCGGATTATCTCAGCAGGCGGACTTGGCTGTGGGCCCCACATTCCTTCCAGCCTAGCGCTGCCCTGAGCCTGGGCCAAGCCCTGCGTGCTGCTGCTATCGCTCGGGCCAGGGCCGAGCCTGGAGGCTGTTCTGCTGCTGGGGTGAGCCCCACTGGAGCCCGAGATCCTAAATGCCATTTTCCTTGAGCTCCAGGAGGGTTGTGGTGGGCCTGGTGCTGGTGTTTGGATGGAGGTTAGCCTGATGGCCTTACCTGCTGACCGTCCTCGATGGACCAAAGCTGCTGCTGCTCCCTCCCAAAGTTCCCACTTTGCATAAGCACTTTCCCAGGGAAGGCAGGACATGTCCCCATCCCTTGGGGCAGATGATGGCATCATCTAGCCATGAGCAGTGAGGCAGCCCTGGCCCTGCATTTTCCACAGGAAAATGTCCCTGTGGCTGGATCACTGGCCCTATGGATAAGCTCTCTCATTTGGGTTCCTCAAAGGGTTAGGGTGGGCCCGTGGTGAGGCAGGGGCTGCTGGTGCTTCTCTAAGGGTGGAGGTGGCCCCAGCACCAGTCCCTGAGTGACTAATGCCCCTTCCTTCACCCCTCAGCCGTAGCTTGAGTCTGTGGGTCCTGCTGCAGGGCTCAGGCCCAGAGGTGTCCCCCTGTGCTGGAAGATGGGGAGGACCCCCTCTGTGGCCCCTAGCCCAGCCCTCCACCCTCCTTCTCTGCTTTGGAGGTGTTTGGCCTGATGCCTGGGACCAGCTGGTCTCTGTGAGCACTGGGGGGGTTTCTCATAGCAGGGTGGGCACTTTGCAGCAGTGCAAAGTAACTGGGGGCATCCCAGCACTGCACTGCAGGGAGCAGCAGGCCATGGGGAGGTCCCATCCTGCCCAGGGTGCCAATTCAGGCAGGAGCTGGAGGTGTGCAGGGAGCAGGGGCTAAGGGGGGAGCTGAGTCTGCATGGCGTGGGTGAGCATACTCAGCTGCTTGGCAGATGAACAATGTGCTCTCCTAGCCAAGCCCACAAGCTGCTAATTTTAGCGATTACATGAATTTTTCCAAGCAGTCTCGAGTCTCTCGGTGATTCAGAGCCACTCAGCTTTGCTGCATCCACCACCCTGGCCGTGGGGATGTGCTGGAGGTGTGCCAGAAGGGACAGACAGACACGGGACTGCCCTGCTGTCCTGTAGCAAGGCAGACATCTCCATCAATAAGTGATGCTGCTGTTCTGGGGCTCCATCGTCTCCTTGAAGGTGCAGGGGTACAACAGTGGTTCCACACCATCCAGGGCTTGGTCAGGGGGGCTTCAGCCTCTGGCTGGTACAGCCGGAGGTGGGAAAGGTCCACCAAGCAATGCTGAACCTGGAGCTTTCCTGCAGCATGAGACCCAGCCCACTCCATCCAGCACCGTGTGAGCTCCTGGCTCTGCAGAGCAGCCTCTCCCTGCAAAATGCTTATCACCCTCAATCACATCCGTTTGCTGTCTCAGGAGCTGCCTCTCCCCTCCAGATGTGCGGGGTGTATACGTGCTGCTGTCCCAAGCTCTTGCACTGTGTTTCTCTCCCTTGTAAGTAGCCTGGGGCGAGCTCCCATGCGCTCACCTCCGGGAGTGGCTGCAGAAATGGTGCACAGGCTTGTGCCATTTGTTACCCAGCCCTTCTTTATTTTTAGCGATGTCTTGAAAATAATAATCTTTTCGGGCCAGGAGACAAAGCCAGTTTCCTGAGGCCTGGGTAGAGGCAGGTGGGTTTTTGTCAGGACTGTTACCTCTACTGCTCTGAAACTTTGCATTGTGGTAGGGGCCATAATCTGATGACCACCCCTCTTGGGGCAGGGTGTTTGAGGTACCCACCACTGCCTCCCTGTCTGCCCTGGGGCAGCACTGCTTGGAAAGAGGCGAGTCTGACATTCCTCTGACGAACTGGGCTTGGGGCAGTGGTTTATCGGAAGTGCTGAGGTTTAGTTTCTGTGTTGCCTCGCTGAAAAGCTGTGAGCTTCTGGGTGAGTCAGAGCGGGCAGGAGCCCAGCAGCACTGGCAGTGGGCAGACAGAGCCGGTGATGAGGCTGTGAGAGCCCTGCTCTTGTCCCAGGGCTGCAGGGAGCACGCAGCTCCCAAGCCCAGTGCCTGACCTCCAGCTGCACTGCTGTCACAGAAGTGGGAAGATTGTTTTGGGAAGAATGGTTCTGGGGAACTGCTGTGTCAATAGAGTGTGAACTAGAGCAGTTGGTGAGTGGTGTTTTCAAAATGCCCATTCTCTGTGCCCAAATGCCTGGATGTTGCCCCAGAGCAGGCAGGAAGCACGGCCAGGGGTAGTTTCAGCCTCTGCACTCACTCTCCAGCCAGAGAGGGGTCCGTGGCCATCCAGCATGTCCTATGGCAGATGAGCCTCCCATGCAATCTCACACAGTGGTGGCCGTGGCCTCCAGCTGAGGTCCCACTCCCTACCATGTTCCCACGATCCCTGTCTCCTTCCTTTGAGACTGTCTGGGAACTCTGCTCTCCATCCCTGCAGTTTATTCTAGTCTGGCCCCCTCTCTGAACAAGGTAGCTGTCCCTTCCACTGCCCTGCACGCTCCCACCTCTCACAGCATGACACGTTTCCTCTCCCTTTTCCAGGAGCAGCCCCACGCTGTTCCCATCCTGAGCAGCTCATCAGTACCATCCGGAACATGAGCAGAGGTTGCTGCAACCAGCGGAAACATGGGTGGGCTGAGACAGGATTAGATGCCTTCAGGGAAGTTCCAGCTGCTCCGTGCTTAGCAGGCGACTGCAGTGGCTCTCCAGGAAGCCCAAAGGGGCCACACACGCTGACTGTCCGTAGCTGCTTCCTCCCGAATATCTGTTCCCGGTTGCTGCTGGACTGGGACTGCCCTGAGGAGGTGGATGAGCTGGGAAGACCTGGGCTGGGTGATGGGACCCAAGGACACCCCAATGTACCGATGTGGGCTGGAGGGAGCAGGGGAGGAATGGCAGCAGGTGCCCCTGAACAAGTCGATGGTGCTTTCCAAACACCCCTGGGTACCAGGCTCCATCACCTGTGTGTCAGGAGTGCTGAGGGGGCAGAGCAGTGGCACCCACTGGGAGACAGCCATTGTGCTGCTCTGGGGTTGCAGGGATGCCTGCAAAGGGGGTTCCTCAGCACCCAGGTGATCCTCATGGCTCATGGGCAATGCTCTGGCTTACTGAGGGCTCTCTGAAGCAGCCTGGCCTGTGGCTGGCACTCACGCAACTGCTGACCCTGGCGTGGTACCCTCTTCCTGGCAGCGGTGGTTGTGGTGCCCAAAGGACAAAGCCCACAGTGGCTGCTAGTGGGTTTGTGGCCCGTTGGCATCTGTGGCTTTGGGGGCAATGAGAGGTGTGATCCGGGCAGGGTCAGTGCACCAGGGGTCTGCCTGCTCTGGTGGCCCTGGGCTGGGGCACAGCCAGAAGTCCTAACACTTACAGGAGCCATAGACAGGGACACAAGAGCTGTGCCTGTGCCAAGGAAGTGCCGTGGAACAGCCCTGGTGCGAACTCGTGCCAGGGAAGGACAGGGTTGTGCCCAGGGCTCTGGCTTTGCCTTGTCTGCCCCCATGGGTCAGGGCACCTGGCTGTGTCCCACTGAGGACCAGGGGGGCTCCCAGGGCCAAGCTGCTGCCTGGGCACTGGCTGACATGAGCAGCATGTTCACAGGGACCCTCTGCTTGTCTTCTTACAAGAGCACTGGGGTTCAGGAGGGGGAAACCCAAAACTCCATCCTTGAGATGCTTGCTTTGCTGAGGAAATAGGAGTTGGAAGCAGCTCTGCTTCAGCGCTTTCCCTAACCCCGCCACTGCCCCTGTGCTGATTCATTGATTTGGACGGGTTATATACTGGGAGGGGAAGAATGAACCACACTCTGCTCTCTTGCCAGCACGGGGCTGTGCTCGCTCGGCGCTCATGACTGCAGGACACTCGGGTAAGTCTCCTTCTCCTACTGCCCCTGTGAGTGGACACGGATCCCGGGGACTCCCAGGGCAGCCCCGAGGGTTGGTGGTGGAGTGGTGGGATCTGCATGTTCAGCATTTTTTTATTTGATGGAGATGTTTATCTTGCAAGGGCTCTCTGAAAAAGTGAGACCACTTGGATGCTGTGGGAGCTGAAAGAGTTACATAGGCAATGTATCCCAGACAATGATCAACAGAGAAAATTAAGTGGGGCACAGGAACATTTTGGGGTCCAGTGTTAGGAGCAGTGGGATGCTGAGGGGCTGAGCAGTAGAGAATGTTCAGCCTCTTGGTCTGTAAGTTTCTTGTCCCTAGAAGAAAAAGAGAGATCAATTGTTTCCAGCTGCCTTTCCTGAAGGTTGCTCTAGTGTGGGTGCTCTCAGTGCTGCCTTAGCAGGGAGTGACATGAACAGGGCTTTTGATGTGCCAAGCTTTTGGGGAAGTTTATAAATGTCTTGCTATAAACAAAGCTGTTCTTGGATGCAGATTGTTTCCATATGGGAAACATAAACTATGCTGGCTTGTGGAGGACTCCTCCCTCCCTGTCTGAGAGCAAGAGGGTTCCCTGGGGGGAGGGCGGGGAGGAGGGCAGGGGCTGTGCCCCAACACCCAGGGTGCCAGCTGAGGCACTGTGGCCACACTCCTCTGCTGCCTGACTCGCCTGTCTGGCTGAGCTGTGCTCAGAGCAGAAGGAGTTGCAGGTTTTCTCCCACCCTTGTGCCACACGAAGCTGTTAAGGGGGGCTGCTCCATGCCCGCTTGGCACAAGGCTGCTGCTTTAATCTAGGGAGGGAGTAAGCTCCCAGGCCAGAGGAGGGAGGAGAGGGTGTCCACGGTATCTGTGCTTGTGGGGTAATGGAGAACTGTGCTGTAAGGCCCTCCCTTCCCTGGGCACCAGCCCTGGCACCAGCCCTGGCACCAGCCTGTGTACACGTGCCCACATCAGACACTGATGGCAAAAATAGGCCAGGCTGAGACCTCCTGCTGGGGATGGGGGGAACACAGGGCCACCCAGTACCCAGCCTTTGCTGGGAGCTGGCAAGGGTCCTGTTGACCCAGGCTCCTGCAGCACTGGAGCTAAAGCATCCCCAGGCACTGCTCTTGGCTTTGCAACAGGAGCTCAGAGTTAGGAGGGTGCTTGGGGTGCTGGGGCAATGCTGGGACCCGCTGTGGGTGCCACAAGCCAGCTCTGGTGAAGGTCTTGGCTCTTTGGTGGTGCCAGGAGGCCAGTGCTGCTGGTAGCAGCTCGCCACACTCTGTAAAACAGGAAACCACACTCCCGGCTGCCAGAGGAGCCAAGAGAGCTGGGACGCCAGGGATGCCACTAATAGCTGTGGTATGGCAGCCAAGCACCATGGTCCCCAGCTCTGTCTTGCTCTGAGCTCCTGCCTGGGCTGTGCCAAGCCTTGCCTGCCCCCAGCCTTCCTCGCATGTCCTCCTCTGCCTCGTTGCCGTGCTGGGAGCAGGATGGCCACAGCCTCAGTGGCTTTTTCCAGAGGAAAAGCAGCATCCATCCCTGGCAGTGGCCCTGGCAGCTGGGAAATCTCAGGGGTTGAACCCCTCCCCTTTGTTTTTTCTACAGGTCCAATGGAGCAGGGAGGATGGCAGCGGTGGCTGCTGCTGCTAGTGGGCATCCAGCTGGCCAGTAGCCAGTGCCCAGAGCAGTGCCAGTGTGTCCGTAGCGCCCAGGTGGAGTGCTTTGGTGCTGACATCACCACGGTCCCCAGCCCCATCCCTGCCAATGCCATGACCCTGCAGATCATCAACACGCGCATCGCCGAGCTGGGCGACGCCGCCTTCGGCAACGCCTCCCTGCTGATTGGGCTGCGCGTTGAGAAGAACGCCCTGTCGCGCATCAGCCCCAGGGCCTTCCAGAACCTGCCCGACCTACGCTACCTCAGCCTGGCCAGCAACAAGCTGCAGGAGCTTCCTGTGCAGGTCTTTGAGCCTCTGGACAAGCTGGAGTCTCTGCTCCTCTCCAGCAACCAGATCCTCCAGGTCGAGCCTTCCCACTTTGCCCATCTGAGCAACCTCAAGGAGCTGCAGCTGCACGGGAACAACCTGAAGGAGCTGCAGGAGGGGGTGTTTGACCAGCTGACCAGCCTCACCAAGCTCAACCTGGCCAGGAACAACATCGACCGCCTGCCGCCCCGGGCCTTCGAGCGGCTGGCGCGGCTGCAGGTGCTGCGGCTCTACGAGAACCGGCTCCGGCACATCCCGGTGGGCACCTTTGATGGGCTGCCAGAGCTGCAGGAGCTGGGGCTGCACCAGAACCAGCTGGAGACACTGTCCCCAGAGCTCTTTGTACACAACACCAATCTGCAGAAGCTCTACCTGTCCAACAACCTCCTCACTACTCTGCCGAGCGGCATCTTCTTGCCCCTGCACGCCCTTGCCAAGATCACCCTGCACGTCAACCGCCTGCAGGACATCTCTCCCAGTGCCTTTGGGCCCATGCCCAACCTGCAGGAGCTCTGGCTCTACGAGAATGAGCTTTCCACCCTCCCCACTGCCGTCTTCAGCAACCTCACCCAGCTGCAGCTCCTGGTTCTCAGCAAGAACCATCTGCGGTTGGTGGCACCAGGGGCTTTCCAGGGCTTGGGGGAGCTGCTGGAGCTGTCGCTGCACTCCAATGCCCTGCGCCGCCTGGATGCCCGGGCACTGGAGGGGCTGCCCAAGCTGCAGAACATCTCTCTGCACCATAACCAGCTGCAGGTGCTGCCACGGGGCCTCTTCGGGGCCACCCCTGGGCTGCGGCACATGCAGCTGCACTCCAATGCCCTGGAGTACCTGCCTGGCGGCATCTTCTCCCCGCTGACTGCCCTGCGAGAGGTGAGGCTGCACAACAACTCCTGGCGCTGTGACAAGGGCATCCTGCCCTTGCAGGGCTGGCTGGAGGAGAACCCTCACAAGGTGGGTGAGATACCCCCGCTGTGTGCCCAGCCTCCTGCCCTGCAGGGCATCCCCATTGCCGGGCTGCCACGGGACCAGTTCATCGACACCCAGCCCCCCACTGCTGCTCCCTATCCCAGCACCCTGCTCCCTGCTCACACCTCTGAGGCAGCATCCCCAGAGGATGCCTCGATGGAGCCCCCCATGGGGCTGCCAGCCTCCCCACAGGAGGAGGAGGAGGAGAAGAAGGAGGAGGAAGAGAGGGGGCAGTGGGGGCTGACACGCCTGCAGAGTGGGGTGGTGATAGCAGTCGTTGTGCTGGTGTGCGTGGCCCTGCTGGCAGCTCTGGTGGCACTGGTGGTCTACGGCTGTAGGAAGAAGAGCCACGTTGTGCTCATGAGGATGAAGGCTCCGAATGAAGCCTGAGTGTCTGGCAGACCTTGAGAGCAGAGGTGCTTGTGGGGTCAAGGACATGACAGTGGCTCTGCATCAGCTGCCCTTGCTGACTGGGATGGGACAACATCACCATGTGTGCTGCGTGTACCCCTGTCCTGCTCTGCTTTGCTCTGCCCCTGGTCTGCAGCAGGGCCTCCCCACCGAGTGACCTCCCATGGCTGCCCACTATCCCCAGCCTTTACTGCCTCCAGTGCAGCCTCTGTGCTCATTCCCTGCCCGGGTCCAGCAGCTAAGCTGTGGGATGCAGAGCCAGGAGCCACAGCCTGGCCACGATGGTGCTTACCCCAAATAACAGGACTTCCCCATCCTTCACCTTGCATCATTCCCTGCAGTGCTGCTGCCCTCGTGCTGCCTGCCTCTTCCCCACCTTCTGCCCCCGCCATGCCTCCCCCCTTGCCCCTGCCTGGGCAGGCAGTGCGAGCCATCATGCTGGGCCAGGAGCCGAGCGAGCACCTTGGCCCCAGGAGAGCTGCATGTCATCGTGCTGCTCCGTCACTCACGGGTGCCTGGGCAGGGCTCCCCGCCGGGCTGGGTTGCTGCCAGGCTGGCACACCCTGAGTGTCTCAGCTGTGTCCCAGCTGCCCTCCCTGCCTGTAGGCAGGGCAGGCCAGAGCACAGCCAGCACCGTCCCCTGGTCCCAGCATCTGCCTGCTCCCCTCGTGCACCTGCAGCCAGGAGAGCCACGGGACAGGGTGCTGGCATTGGGGACGGGCAGGAGCAGCCTCCCAGCCCTCACTGCATGCTGGTGCTGACCGTGCTGTGGCCGTGCCCCTGCCTGCAGCGCCCTGCCTCAACCCCACAGGGTGCCAGGGGCTTGCACTGGCCCCACTGCGAGGGTAGTTAGAGGAGTGGGACAATGGGTGTGCAGTGTCTGCAGGGGCTGGGAGAAGCTCCTGTGCTTGTGCCCCTGGGCTGCTGGAGCATGTTGGGGCTGCTTCTACTCCTCCCCTTCCCTGGTTCCCATTTCCTTAATACCCTCCGCCAGCTAGTGAGCAACCTGGTCCTGCTCTGCTTGGCAAAGCTTTTTCATCCTCTTCATATTCCCTTGAGTGCCCTCCTGTGTGTGCCCAGTGCCCCTGCCTGGTGGCAGCCCTTGGGCAGGTGGATGCTGGCAGCACAGAGTGGGGGGTCAGCAAGTGCTGGCTGCTCTGCAGTTTGCAAATGGGTGCCACGCCATCCCCCCTCAGCACCTATATCCAGCTGCCTTCTCCAGCTGTAGCATGGCCATGGGGGGATTCAGCTCATCCCCATGTGTGGCGTGGTGGCACCAGGCGGCCTGAGGACTGCTGCTGTGGGACAAGGTGCATGTTTGGTGTCCACCCTGCAGTGCTGGCTGCTCACAGCACCTCAGTAGCCAGTGCTGGCACAAGCAGCTCTATGCTGGTGCACATGATGGGTCACTCCTCTGGGCTGGGGCCTGCATGATAACAGAAGACACAGGACTGTGTCTCGGGGCTGTTGGGTGCTGATGTGTGACCTTCCCATTAAAGTGCCATTGTCCACTCCAAGTGCCAAGAGCTGTTTTTCACTCCTTCCTGGTGTGCAGCAGGGAATGGCCCAGTAGGGACAGGGGCTGCACTTGATTTCCACTCCTCAGAGATTTTTACCATGTTGAGGAAAAGCCTGTTGACTCAGGGTTGGTGAGGCTGGTAGAGGGTTAGTGGGCTGTCTTTGCAGAGCCCTTGCTGGTCCCTGGACTCCAGCCTGGGATGATGGACCAAGGAGGGCTAAGCCATACAACAGCAGTGGGTGGGCTTTTGGAGAATGAGCTGAGACCTCAGCGAGCTTCTCGATGGAGACACTGACTGCCTCCTGCACAGTCCCCTGCTGGGGTGGTAGGGAACTTGCTTGGCTCCCTTCAGAGCTGGCTGCCACTGGATTGTGTCAGCTGAGTTTTTCCATGTGTCACCATCTGCTCCATGAGGCTGACTGAGTGCAGTAAAGTATCCCTCCTCCTGCCCCTGGGGGTGCCTCCATAGCTGCTGCCAGCCCAGCTTGTTTCAACGCAGGCCCTTGCAATGCAGCTCTTATGACAGTGTGTGCTGCTCCTCCAGGCAGGTTGAAACTCCTAGGGAGTTCAGCTGATCCGCGAGTCATCCTCACCATCCCACTGCTGGCTGGGATGTAAAAGCCCTGGTGACCACCATGATGGTCCCACAGTAGTCCCCTCCCCATAGAATCATAAGGTTGGAAAACACCTCTAACATCAAGTTCAACCTTCATCTGCCTTGCTAAGCTGCACCTGGTCTCTTCTCTCATGGCAGAGATATTTTGAGCACTATTTCCCAGTGAGATTTAATAAAGACCTGGGGCTCTCTTAGGGGGCTTCTGGAAGCAAGCATGCTGACCTTGGTGTGGGACTGGAGCCACCCGTGACAGCAGCATCCTGCTACCATCCCTGCACCAGTGGATGTCCGGGGCCAGGACCCCACTTCCTTGCCAGGATGCTCACAGGCGGCTGCCTCTGGCCTCACCTCTAGTCCTCCTGGGGCCGGGTTATTTTTCAAAGTGCTCCAAGGACACGGGTTGTTGTTGCCGATAAGCAGTGAGGGGCAGCTCCGCCCCAGCAGGAACAGCTTGTCCCTGGCTTCGGCTGGCTTCCCATCCGCCCCAGAAAACACTGTCCCAGCAAGCAGCATCCCTGCAAGTCTGCTGCAGGTTCGGCGACCGTCCCCATGATGTCACACTTGGTAAGTGGTCCCCACACTGCTCGGGTAGTTTGGGGGCCTGGGATGGATGGGAGCCACTGTCAGCTCTGGTGAACACAAGTGGGATAGAGGAAAGGAAATGCCAAGCCCAGTGCTGCTCTCAAGTGCTGGTGTAAGTCCAGGAGAGCTCCACTGACACAGGGTGTCTGCAGGTGGGCATTGCTGTGGGGCGGGCAATATCCCCCATCACAAGGCAGCACCGGCATGTATCCCAGCTAGGGAGGGACTGGCAGAGGTCTGGAGGCCACTGCCTCAAAAAGTGCCTCTGTGGGCTGGGAATAGGTGTTTGATCAGGCTGAATATCCCTCCAGCAGGTTTAATGCTGCTCTGATTGCTTGTGGAAAAAGAAGCACCTGACAGGCAATTAGAAATACAAGTGGTGGAGCCCACTCCTATTGCCACTGAGCTCAGAGCAGCCCTGCAGGGTTGTGCCCATTACCCAGTGTGTGCAGCACAGCCCTGTGTTTCACATATTCTCCTGCCCCAGAGCCTGGCTTTGTGCCTGTGGAGACGTCTGACAAGGGTACAGATTCCCCCCAAGACTTCCACGGACCCAACACAGGTCCCACCGCAGCTGCTGCTCTGCAGGATGTGGCTGCTCGCCACCTTTGGTGAGGGTGGCACCACTCTGGTTTTCATAGGGTGGGCTGGGGTACAGAGTAAAAACCCTGGGGCGACATCTGGGAGGGAAGTGCTCCCCATTCCTGCAAGGGGAGTGCTGGGGAGGTGCTGGCAGCTGGGGCTGGAGGGATGCCACATGGCCAGGGCAGCTGCCTGTGCTGGTGGTGTCCCAGAGGTTGATCCTGCTGTATTTCTGGCTGCAGAAGCCCTTTCCCCAGCAGTGCCCGCCTGTGGGTGCAGATTTCTGCTGTGTCAGGGCATAGGGTGAGGCTTGGTTCCTTCTCCAGTGCAGGCTGGTGATCTACATGCTGCTGGGGCTGGGGTCCCTGCTGGTGGGGGGGCTGCCCCCATCCTGCCCCCCTACCTGCCAGTGCTATGACACCTCCAAAGTCTTCTGCTCAAACGAAAGGATGCAGGAGATCCCGGAGGACCTGCCGGGAAGTGCCACCCAGCTCTTCTTCGTGGAGACAGCCCTAAGCAGCATCCACAGCAGGGCTTTGGGCTCCAGCACCACCCTCACCAAGCTGGTCTTCATCAACAACAACATCCAAGAGCTGGAGGCTGGTGCCTTTCAGGGGCTGCCCAGCCTCACCGAGCTGGAGGTGTCAGGCAACCCCTTGCCAGCTGTCAGCCTTGGGGCGCTGGCAGGATTGACCAGCCTCAGCAAGCTCTCCCTCAGTGCCAACGCCATCCGCACTCTGCAGCCGGGGCTCTTCACCGCCTCATGCCGCCTGCAGGACCTGCGCTTGTCGGGGAACAGGATCGAGGCACTGCCCCCAGGCATCTTCCACCCGCTCCGGCAGCTGCAGGCCCTGGACCTCTCACAGAATGCCCTGGCTGAGCTGCCGGATGGGCTGCTGGCCCCACTTGTTGCCCTTCGTGTCCTCAAGCTCAGTGACAATCTGCTGGCACGGTTGCCTCCTGGTGCTTTCAGGACCCTTGGCCAGCTGACTGAGCTCCACCTGGATGGCAACCAGCTGAAGGAGCTGCCAGCCGGCATCTTCGCTGGGCTAGGGGGGCTGCGGCGGCTACAGCTGCAGCACAACACCCTGGGCAGCCTGGCCCCTGACATCTTCGCAGGTCTCCTCAACCTCACTGTCCTCAGCCTGGAGGGCAACCACCTGGCCACCCTGCCTGCCACCCTCTTCACTGGCACCCCTGTCCTCCTCCACCTCTCACTGGCTCTCAACCGGCTGGAGACAGTGCCCCAGGAGCTCTTTGCTAACCTGTCAGTGCTGGAAACACTGGCACTCTCACACAACGCCATTGATCACCTGCCCACTGGGGTGTTCCAGGGGCTGGCACGGCTGATAGAGCTATGGCTGAGCCACAACCACCTCTCCAGCCTGCCAGCGGGGCTGCTGGCTGAGCTGCCCCTCCTCACTGCCCTGGTGCTGGACCACAACCGCCTGGCCCGCCTGCCCCCGGGGCTCTTCGATGCCAACAATGAACTGGTGCGTGTGGGGCTGTCTGACAACCCCTGGGTCTGTGACTGCCACCTCTCCTACCTCCTCCGCTGGCTCCAGAGCTTTGCTGAGCCCCTCATCCATGGCCAAGCCTTCTGCACCAGTCCAGCTGCTTTCCAGGGCCAGTCCCTGCTGGAGGTCCCCCGCAGGCAGCTGGAGTGCCCAGGAGCACACGGTGTCCCACCAGAGGAAGGCTGGGACAGAGACGCCCCGGGGCAGTGCACCTACACCAACCCCGAGGGCACTGTAAGCATGGCCTGCAATGCCACAGCCTGCCAGCAGCTCAGCCTTCGCCTCCCTCAGGAGCAGGGCTTGGGGCCAGCGTACCAGGGTGCCTGGGTGCTGCGCTCCCGCTGTGGCACGCTGCAGGTCAGTGTCCTTGTCACAGTACAGAGCAGCAACGAGGCCACGTCCCCAGGTCTCCCCGCAGTGCCCTAGAGCTTGGGCAGGCGTTTGCTTCTGCACTGGCGACCTCTGAACCAGCCTGGGAAACAAACGGCTCTCCATCTCGCTCTGCTACCGCTGCCATGGTCACCAGCTGTCACCGAGCTCTCCACAACAGCTGGCCTGCTGGTATTTATCCTCTCAGCTATGTGTTTCCTGTGTATTTCAAATATAATTAAAATGTATCTATGACTTCTGTGCTACCAGTTCCCATGGCAGAGGGAGGACTCGTTCTGTTCCTCCACCACTGTCTGTGTGTCTGGGAGAGGCAGTGAAGGTCGATGTGGTGCACTGGGATCTTGTCAGGGGCTCTGCATAGTGTGGCATAGGTGCGAGTGCCTGGTGGTGAGTAGGTGCCACTCTGGCATGGTCATGGTGTGCTCATGTCTGCCTGCTGCAGCCACCGTCCCTTGGCACTGCAGAGGGAAGAGAGGCCCAGCTGCAGCCTGGCAAAACCCCCAGGACACAGGTTTGTGTTGTCCAGGGGAGGTGTGGGTGAGTGCTGCTGGTTGCCCAGCAAGGGGCATGAGCTGCCTGGCTGCAGGGTGAGCTCCAGCCCAGGTGTGCACCGGCAGGGCCCCCCTACCCTGTCAGGGCTTAGTCTGCAGCCCTGCAGCCTGAAAATGGAATGTGGGAAGTTTCACATAAACAAGAGGAAGAATTTTCCTGTGAGGGTGAGTGGAACAGGTTGGCCAGCGAGGTTGTAGAGTCTCCTTCTCTAAATATACTCAAAAGCCATCTGTACAGAGCCTGGGTACCCAGAGAACCCTACTTCAGTGGGGAGGTTGGACTAGATGACTTCCACTGGTCCCTTCCGACCTCACCCCTCCTGGGATTCTGATTCTGTGACCTGTGGAGATGAGGCACAAAGTCCTGGCAGCGCTGCCCACCCAGGGGGTGACAGGTAAGGCGTGTGCTCCCCTGGCAGGGCAAGTGTGGGTGCACACCCAGGGGTGTAAGAGCACACGTGTGTCTGTCCGTGTCCGTGTGTGCCTGTCCGTGTCTGTGTGTGTCTGTCCGTGTCCCTGTGTCCCTGTGTGTCAGTGTGTGCCGGTCCGTGTGTGTCTGTCCATGTCCATGCATGTCTGTGAGTGTCCCTGTGTCTGTCCATGCATGTCTGTGAGTGTCCCTGTGTCTGTGTCCATGTGTGTCTGTGAGTGTCCCTGTGTCTGTCCGTGTCCGTGTGTGTCTGTCCGTGCCCACGTGTGTCTGTGAGTGTCCCTGTGTCTGTCCGTGTCAGTGCATGTCTGTGAGCGTCCATGTGTCTGTCCGTGTCCGTGCGTGTTGGTGTGGTGGTGTTGCGGCACCATCTCGTGGCCGTCGGGACAGAGCTCCACGGGCCCGGCAGAGCCGGGGGAGTACCCAGTGGGCACCTGGGTGCGTCCGACATTGATGTTGGAAAGGGGTAAGGCTGCTGAAAATGTGCAGTAGTTCGTTTTCAGATTTGCCAGGAAAAGTGCAATGAAACCCAGCAAGCAGAAGCTGAGCTTTTGCAGGCGCAGGAAAACAGAAGAAGATGTTTAAATGCAATCAGTGCAATTACCCATGGGGAAGCAATGGATATCCTGTCAGTTTAAGTCTTTGCATCAAAAAGAGCATCTCACAAGATGCCCTGCACCAGCCAGGAGCTCTGGGTGTCACCGTGGGAGGGTCTTTGGCTTGCGCTGGGGTGCAGCACACAACACCAGGGCCAGCAAGGTGTGGAGCTGTGGGGCTGAGCACAGAGCCCAGGTGTTGTCTTATCTGTCCAGCCACAGATGTTTCACTGTTTATAAGCATTAAAAAATGGTTTCAGAACTGCTCTTTTAGCTGCATAAGGCGAATACTGAGGAACGAAACAGCTGTCTGTTGTGTCGATGGGGGTGGTGTTTGTGAAACTGGTGAGTTACCCTGGTGGAGATATGAGACCACAGAGACCATTGCCTGCAAAACAGGCTGGCCTGGAGATCTTCAGGTTTCCCTGGATGTTACGAGTCAAGTGGTGCCAGCAGATAACGCCTGGGGAGTACGTGACTGCGTCCCCTCCAAGGGGTTTCTGCCGTGGCCCCCTGCACTGGGGACACAGCTCCTCTGTTGGCTCCCTGGCCGTCCCTTATCTCCCCACACAGGCCTGTGTCCTGACCTCACATGAAACCGAGCCCTGTGCCTGGGACGTGGATAAAGGGCTGGCCAGGTGATGAGACCCCCATCCAGTGTCCTCACTCCTCACATGGCATGGCTCGCTCCGGTGGCTGAACTCGTTTGCAAGTGCTCAACCAGGTAAGTGATGCAAAATGCTTTTGTTTGCTCTATAAAATGTTCTGTGAGGGGTGGTGTGGAGGGCTGTTGGTTGTTTCCTTGCAGCAAGGAGCAGGGGAGGATGCAGTGCCATGAGCTCGGACCATCCCTCCATGACTCTGCCTGGCTGGAGTTGGGGACAAGCAAGGGACCACAGTGAGGGTTTTAAAAGGGCTTTGCAATTCAAAACTGTCTATTTTCATCTCCACATACCCAGACGTTTCCACCTGCACATTTCACCCACTGCACTGCCCCTGCAGCAGATGTGAAGCAGGCACTTCTACAACCACAGCCCCAGCTCCCCCATCTGAGTCTCCCTGGGGAGAGGAGAGGCAGAGATCAGCAGTGGCTTCTGCCCTGGGAGCCATGGGGGCAGCCTGCACAACCGATGTCACCTCCCATCCATTTTTCTTCAAACCCAGTGGCTTTTATTCTCCTGTATTTGCTGACATCTCAACATTTAAAAAAAATAACTTTTCATAGCAAATTTACCCTCCCAGAATAAGTTTTTTTGCATGGTCAGCTTTGATGGACACCCAAGAAGAAACCCATATGTCTTTTCTCTGCTCCCAGGGCTGTGAATCAAAAGTTGGAAATACGGTCATGGCAGTTAAACCCCAGCTAATGTGTTAGCTGAGTGTTTCCAAATGTTTCCATGGAAGTAGTGGGCTCTGCTAGAAGGTGTGCATCAGTGACTTCACTTCCTACCTGCAAGATCAGAGCCTCAAATGTTAGGTATTAAAGAGTTAATCTGTGGACATTCCAAGGTTTCGATGAGCCTTGCTCTTAAGCTTGGTTGCTGTTCACAGGTTAACTATTTCTGTCTGACAGAGCTGTATAACCAGGCCAAAATACGGTGCAATCAGCAAGAACCCTGAAAAAGAGATGCTTAGAAACCATGTTTTAAATCAGCCCCCTGAACTCAAAGAAGCAGCAATGAAATAGCAAGTCTACCCAGCACAGTGTGGAAATTCTGAGGACACAACGTCCTCTGGTCTTGGCTGGCTCCTGGGAGCCTTGCTGATCCCTCATTAGCAAGTGCAGAGCTGACTGCTTCTGTTGTTGCATGAATGGGCTGTTGCCCTGCTGACTAACTGGACCCACTGGGGCAGCACTAATGGGCAGCAGCACTTTGCCTTCTTCACCCAGGCAGACTGAGCCTGCAGTTCAAACATGTGAGAAGGAGGGCCAGAGAACAGGCTGTCCGGCCCTTGTCCCTCCTGGAGCATCTCCCAGGGCAAGCCATGAGCTGGCTTGCTTTGCCTCTCCATCCCTTGGTACCAACAGCAGTGAACTTGTGTAAATGCAGTGTATCTTTGCTTGTCCAGTCTCTCTTTTCTGATGAAGTGAGTCATGATACATGAATAGAAGAGTCCTGAGAGCTGAACAACAGTGTGGTACCACAGTTCATGAGCTGTGGACAGAGATTTCTTGTTCTTCATAACTGGTTTTTGAAACCTTTTTTTTCAGGATGATGTACTGGCATTTCCTTTTCCTTCTCCTCCTCTCCTTCAATCCCTATAAATGCCAAGATCAAATCCTGGGTGAAGATCCATATGAAATGCCCAAAGACCACCAGGAGGTCTACAGAGGCACAAAAAATGATGTCAAAGAGATCCCAAAGATTGCAAAACCCTTTGTTTCTGAGATGATCTTTGTGCAAACCAGCATCACTGCTATAAGGAAAGGTGCCTTCAGCTACATGCCCAACCTGATCAAGATTTTGTTTATTGGCAATAAAATCAAGACTGTTGAACCTGGAGCCTTTGATAATTTGGACAAGCTAAGGGACTTGGACATCTCTGGTGCCTCTTTAGAAGAACTGTCTGTGGACACTTTCCAAAACCTCCCAAGTTTACAGAGGCTGGAGCTGAGAGACAGCCAGCTCAGATCCATCCCCAAAGGCCTGTTTGATGGGCTGGAAAGTTTGAGAGAGCTCTCCCTGCACATCAATGCAATCCCTTCTCTTCCAGAAGGCATTTTTGATTCTCTTGTCAATCTAACTTTTTTGGACCTGTCTAGAAACAGGATCACAACTCTTCCTGTGAATGCCTTTAGCAAACTCACCCAGCTGCAGGTCCTCCGGCTGTATGAGAATGAATTGCAGGACCTCCCAGAGGGACTGCTAGACAGTCAGCTGGAGCTGCTGGAGCTCAGCCTCCAGAGGAACAGGCTCAGGGCACTGCCACCTATGCTTCTGAGGAGCCTGCCTCACCTGGAGAAACTCTTCTTGGACAACAACCTCATCAGGGTTCTCCCACTTCAGGGCTTTTTTGGTTTAAACAAACTGAAGTTGCTGACTCTGGGTTCAAACCATATTATGGAGCTCCCCTGCTGCCTTTTTGACACCATGCCACACTTGCGGGAGCTGGATCTGAGTAGGAACAGTTTGGCCACACTTCCAGATGGCATCTTTGTCAACCTCACATCCCTTGGCAAACTCATCTTGTCCCACAACCAGCTATCAGCCCTGCCAAGAGGAGTCTTCACTGGGCTCAGCAAGCTCTTGGATCTCCAGATGGACACAAATCAGCTCTCTGCTCTGGATGAAGGGGTCTTTGCCTCTCTCCCAAATCTGAAAACCCTGAACCTTCGAAAGAACCTGCTGGAGAGTGTTCCCCGTGGGCTCCTAGACCCCCTGAAGAAGCTCAGCTCAGTGTATCTGAGTGGTAACCCATGGAGATGTGACTGCAACCTCTGGTACCTGCACTGCTGGATCCTGGCCAACAGGGAGAAGGTCAAATTGTCCACCCAAGTCTCCTGCAAGAGCCCACCCCACCTGGCAGGGCAAGCAGTAACATTGCTGAGGGACGAACACCTGACTTGCCCAGGTACTCTGCCGTTTAACACCACGCCATCACAAAGGATGTCAACACTGCTGTCACGTGGAGCTGTGTCCCCAGCAGCACCAACCATGCTGTCATTGGCAGCCTTTCCCATCAGGACACTGCCAACCACTCTTTTACCTGTGGTCACCTCTGCCGTGTTGCCAGCCATGCCAGTGGAGGCTGCCTTCACCACTCTGTCACCAACCAAGCAATCTAAGGCCTTTGTCACCACCCCACCACCAGCTGTTCTGCAGAAGGTCCTCATCACCAGCCCATCAACAAACAATAAGCCCAAGACCTCCATCACCACACCGTCAACAACTGTGCTGCCAAAGGCCTCCATCACCACACCATCAACAACCAGTGTGCCCAGGTCCTTCATCACCACACCATCAACAACTATGCTGCCAAAAGCCTTCATCACCACCTCATCACCAGCTGTGCTGCCAGAGACCTCCATCACCATCTCATCACCAGTGCTGCCAAAGGCCTCCACTGCCACACCATCATCATCAGCTGAGATGCCTAAGGCTTCCATCACCACCCCCTCACCAGCTGTTTCAACTTCAGCCATCGTAAGACTACAGTCTCCTGGGGCCAGCCACCCAGAACCTGTGCCACCCACTCTAGCTTCTGCCACCACACCGGTGCCAGCAAGCTCACTGGCAGTCACCACCAGACAAGAGCCTCCTGCTCTTTCAGTGCCCAGGGAGAGGCCAGCCACCACCCCACAGGGAACACCGGTAGCCTCCCTTGTCTCAGCTTCCTCCGTGGCACTCTGGCCATTCCCCAGGACTGCTGCTCTGGGCACAGTCCCGCTGGCCTCACATTCACCATCGCACCATGCTCCTGCATCAGACAGGGAATGGGGCCATTCCACCATGTGTGACTTGTCCACAGTTGGTGCCCAGCCCACCCCCACTGCCCCCCAACACGCTCCTGCCCCGGCAGGCACCGTCCTGCTCCCCACACCTCCTGTCCCCACACCATCAGACTGCACGAGCCCCTGTCCAGCCTCCCCACCCCTGGCCCCCAGCGGTCATCGTGGCTGGGGCTTGTCCCTGTGGACCAGCCCATGGCAGTGCCAGGTGTCCCTGGCCCTGGGGCTGGCCGCGCTGGCACTGCAGGCAGCCTGCACACTGCTGGGGGGGGTGGTTGTCCTTCTCCTTCACCAGGACACCCGCCACCACCCCAGGCCACCTGTGAGGCTGCTGAGTCTTCAGGCCCTGGCTGCTCCGGGGACCCCCAAGCCAGCCCTGGCACTGCCTTGAGCTTTGCTGCCCCTGTATGACCTGGGCTGTGCCAGCTGTCCTCCTTTGGGGTCTGCAGCCGTGCTGGCCGCAGGGTGCGCTGTCCCTGGGATGGGGGTCCCGGCACCCAGGCCGATCCCAATGTAGCGGTCCCAGCACCCAGGCTGTTTTGGGATGCTTTCCGGCTGACTCCTGGCGGTGCTGGGAGCCTGCAAGCCTCGCTGCCTGACGGCCCTTCTGCCAAGGGACACTAGATGGCATCCCGACACAGGCAGTGGCTGCCGCCGCCTGACCGCGGCCACCGAAACGCCGGAGCCCCCGCACCCGCCGGCCGGGACCCTGCCGCACCGCGGACACGGCCGCTCTTTGCTCGTAGGGTCAGGAGCCGCTACCCGAATCTCCTCCCATCCCTGGAAGGTGCCTGTAGTCCTTGGGGAAAGATATCGCAAGGCTTCCTGCCCCGAACCCAGTCTTCTTCCCTGTGCCACGCTATGGGATGTGTCAATGTCTGTACCACCATCATACACAGACCTCTTCCCCTCTCCCTCTCCCTTTCCTCCTCCCTGATATTAAAGCCCCCCCTCCCTGCATGTCTGATGGGCTGGTGAGAAGACTGTTTTCATCCTGGGGCTTTTATTGCCGTGACCTGCTTTTGAGGATTCCTGTTGCTTGCTGGAGTGTGGGGTCCCCAGCCAGTGCTGGCCATTTGGGACTGGTGTAGGACAAGGGCTGACCCTCCGCAGGCAGTGGTACTGTAAGACAATAGATAAGCTTTTCTTCCCACTCTTAAATCTCACCTGATGCTGAGACCTGGCTGCAGGTCTCTTGGGAAGCTTGGGAGGAAGGGTTGACGTGAGCCTTCACCTCTGCAGTCTTGGGCTCCTGCCAAGCCCAGGGAAGTGCCAAACTTAAACAAAGGCAGCCATTCCTCTGCAGCTTCTGCCATCACAAAGTGTTGAAACCTTCCCTGGGAAGCTTTATTCCTGGAGAATTGGAGCTGATGAACACAAGGGATGTTCCTTGATTCAGGTCTCTGGGTACCTTTTTTTTGCTCTAGGTTCAGTCTTGATTTTTTGCCCTGTGCAAGGTAAGCTGCTCCCAAATTGGATCCCATTTTCTACAGGGTCGCAGGTGTCTGTCTTCAACTCCTTGCCATTGCAGGCTGGCGCCTGCTCCGTCTTGTCCTGCTTTTGGGTGGCCTTCCCCAGTTATGTGGCATAGGGGCTGCCTGCCTTGGAAGTCTCCCAAGGAAAGAGTCCCTGAAAAGCAATAGTTTGGACATGTGTTTCACAAGGAAAAGTGGGAAAGCAACTCAGAAAACTCCTAGGCAGTGAGCCCTGAGCTCCCCAGCTCCCCTGCCTGGTGCAAGAGCAGGGGAGGGGGAAAGGGGCTTTGTGCTAGAGTGCGTGCCTGCAGCTATGCATTAGGGAGCAGGATATACATCCTTGCTAAGAACCTGCGCAGTGTTACAGGCCCTTCAGCTACTCCTTGAAGTGCTGCTGACGGCTGTGAAATATGGGAGGCGAGCGTGGGGCAGCATATCTGGGCGGGATGGAGCAAGCTGCTCCGGGGCCAGGGCTGGCACAGCAGGTAATGAGATACAGATGAGGGAGAGGGAGTGTTTTTTCTGGCAATCCAGATGGACTCGGCTTAATACTTGATTTAGAGAGTTTGAAAGCGGGGCCTGGCTGCTGGGGAACAGACCCCAAGCACTTCCCGAGGTGATGAGGGGGGGTCTCTGCTGGCTTTTCAGATATTTAATGGCCCAGCACAGTCTAAACAGGGAAGTACTTCGGGGTGAGATTAGCACAACATAATCACATCTTAAAAGGTCTTCAGAGACACAAGGCACGTCCGCTCTCCTATTAATTACTGGTTATTAATAAAGCTGGGGTCAGGCGCGAGGTGTTCGCTCTGGAGCGTGCTGGTTCCCTCTTTGCAGGGCAGTGCTGTATCCGAAAGCAGCATAAAGCCCTGCAGACTCCACCTGTGCCCATCCGGCTCTGGAAGCCAAATGGCCAACATTCCTACAGCTGCTTTTAAAACTAATTTGCCCCATAATACCCTGAAAGGGCCACGTCTTTCTAAGTGCCCAGAACACCTCTAAGTGCCTCAGAGTGCTGTAAAATAATAACAGCCAAGGGTGTTCTCAGCACGGGAATTTCCTGCTATGATCGATTTGTAATTTGCAATGAAAATACAGCGTGCGTGTTCCCAAGGCCAGGCTGGTGCAGCTGGCTCACAGGCAAGAGTCAGCTCCCTGCACCACTTTAGGGCCGATCCTTGGAGGTTTACGGCTGGGCTGGGCTGGGAGGAATTAGCAGCTGTTCCCATTTGCCCCTGTTGGCTCCAGCATACACCAGGAGGGAAGGAGCTGAGAGGGATGCATCGTCCTGGGGGCGATGTGCCTGAGCAGCCTGTGGGGCAGCACCCTGGGGTTTCCTGCTTGCTGAGCAAGAGCAGCTGGAGAGCTCATGGAGATGGGGCAGAGCATGGGGGATCTGCACCAGGGAGATCCGTGTTTACTGCTGCAGGGCTCCAGCTCACTGCAATGAAGGTGTGTGGCTGGGGCAGGTGCTGTAGAGTGCACAGTCCCCAGCATACCCTCTCCACTCTGCTGTGGGCAGCCCAGGCATCCCTTAGCCGCACGCTGCTGCACTGGGTAGTGGTTGGTGGTTTTTAGTCTGTGAATTTCTCTGGTTTCTCTGAACTCAGGTAAGATTTTAGCATTCACAGCACCATGTGGTGAGGAGTGCCCAGGATTGCCCATGCACTGAACGAGACATCACCTCACTTTGGTCTTCCTCTGCTTACTGCTCCTTGAACAGGATGCCCCTGGTTCTTGCTTTGGAAAAAAAAAGTTGAGCATCCCTATGTGGTGTCTCCAGGCTGCTTGTGACACTCTGCACCTCTTCCCAGTTGCTGTGGCTGCCTGAGGTCCTCACAGCCTCAGGTGGCCAACTGTTAGAAGCAGAGACAGGACACCATACACGTGTCCTTGAGTGGTGCTGGAACCAGCATGGCCTGGGAGTCCTGCAGCTGCTGCTGGCTCTCTTCCTGCCCTGTGCAGGTGAGAAGCAGTTCCCACAGCACTGTCACTCATGCTGCAGCACTGACCTGTAACCCTCTGCTTGTCAGCCCTGCTGGGAGCCACCCATGCTGCAGGTGTGGTGGCCTGTCCCTGCCACCTGCCTCAGTTCCCTTTCCTGTCTCTGGGGCACCCCATGGGCAGGAAGGGGGCTTGCAAGCAAAGCTGGTTTTTGTGGCTCATGGGAAGGGGGGCAATGAACACCTGCGTGAGGGGATTTGTACAATAACCCGAGCAAGGAGCAAGCCTGGGCCTCTGCTGGGCAAGTCTCACTGCTGGCTTGTGATGGGAACCTGTCCCAGCTCGTGGCCGCGCTGCCACAGCTTCCTCCCTGTGTGCCTGCCTCGTGTGCCAGTCCCAGACATGTGCAGAGCTGTGCTGGGAGCAGTGTCTCACCAGCTGCTGGTGTGGTTTGAGAGGCATGGCGAGCTGGGAGCTGACAGCTCTGTGCGCTGTGGGCAGAGCAAGAAGGGGCTGGTTTGGCACCCGGTCCTGTAGGAGCACGGAGATGCTGGCAATGCCACTGGAGAGGTGGGGTGGGTGACACAGGACCTGCAGGTTGAGGACCCAAGCTGGGGCAGCTCCCTGGCAGAGGAGGCAGCTGCTAGGATCAGCCTCTGATCCCCTGCACATGTGCAGCACTCATCCATCCCCTATTGCAGTCAGCAGAGACGGCTTGTGGGCTGGCGGTCATTGCTCAGTGTGCTGCTGTGCCCCCTCGATGCTGGTGGTGGTTTTGAACACCAGCATCACTCCTCTGTGTGTCCTCTGGATGGTTTTTCTCTCCCTCTCCATCCTTCACCTTCAGCATCCCTCTCCACACCCACTCACAGTACCTGTCCAGCCACGTCAGGCTGCCTCTTGCAAGGAACCCTGTGACACACATGGGGCAAGAGCTGAACTGGGACATTCCTACATCTGCTTTGCCCCTGGCATCTCACAACCCTACTGCAGCAGGGGCCTGACTGCCCCAGGGACAGATGGGGCAGCAAGAGAACACACAGCATGGGGGACGAAGCTCAAGCAGATGAGGGGCTGACACCCCTGGCATTCTCATCCTGCCTGCCTCATGCCTTGGGCTGTCCAGGCTTTTCTCCAGGGTTTGGGCAGGGCATGAGAGCAAGGGCAAGAAAAACAAGCTGGTGCATCCTCCCTTGGGCAGTGAGAGAGCCTGGAGGGGCAGAAATTCCTGTTTGTTTAAGGTGCAAACAAGTGCTGTTAATCTGCTGCCTGTTTGTATTTCTTTAGAGCCCCTGAGTGTGGGGGGAGAAGAGATGGGGTCTCCCCTTTGTGCAGGGGCAGGGTCAGGCTATTGGAAGTGGAGGTGAGAAAACACAGAGGGGCAGCTGGAACCTGCTTTGGGAGGGAAAGATTTTTTTCGGCTATTTATGATAATTAGTGGGAAACGTTCCTCAAGCATTTCAGATGATTCTGTAATGAAGTTGGGTCAAATGTTTCCACTTTGTTCCCCTGGAACCATTAAAAATCCCCCTTCTTTGGCTGCATTAATGCAATGCTGAAAAGGCACAATGGCATAAAAGTGGCTCTGGGAGGGTGGCACGCCTCCCACCCCACTGGATAGAGCCCTTCAGAGCCCAGATTTTCTGGGTTATAAACCTCAGCACTTGTAATGTTCATGCAGAAGCTGCTGGGGATCCTGTGCCCAGGGCTCCTTCGTATCCCTGATGCAGAGTGAGCACCACCGAGTTTGGCGCATTCAGGAGGAGCAATGGTCAGCACAAACAGAGCAGAGTGAGAAAGGGCATGCACTGCCAGAGATGCCATCACTCCACTGTCAGAAAAGCTGCTTTTAGCCTGTGGTTGTGCTGGGAATTTGCTGGGGTGAAATGCTGTGCTGAGAGAGGACCAGTCTCCATTCAGGGTAAAATGGGGGGTCCAGCTGAAAGGAAAGTCCTCCTGAGTCAGTGCTGTTCTAGGCCAGATCCTGCCCTGCCTGCTGGGCCAGGCAGCACCCAGGCACCAGCGCAGAGCAAGGGGCCTGAAATCCAGCCATGACCCTCCAGGTGAATCATGAGCAGTCTGCAAGAGCTGGCTCAGTCTCCTCTTGCTTTTAGCAGTGGAAGGCTTTTCCAGCGCACATGATGAAAAGAAAATCCACCTGCCTGATCTCACACATCTATCAGCACTCTTTCCCCAGGGCTGATGTGTAAAGCTAATGGGAGCTCTCCTGCTAAAGCTATGATAAAAAGAGAAAATGGCAAGAGCTTTTAGCATACTGGTGGGGGCTGAATGTGATGGATTTTGGCCTCCCCATCAATATTCTCATGTGGACTCCAGTCAAGCTCAGTGTCCTAGGCTGGGCACGGGGCTGCAGCAGGCAGGGGGGAGCTGCTCCCCTCCTGCTCCACTTTTGGCTGGGCAAGGGCAGCTGGGGAGTGCTTGGGCACCCAGTGTGGGCACCCAGCATTGGTACAGTCCTGCAGCTCTCCAGGGCAGGAGGGAGCCATGCCTGCTGGCCAGGCACCTTCCTTCCCAACCACAGGTGGTGTCTGTCAGACAGTGACTGCTAATTGGGACCACATCACCCTTAATGCCCACCCCCTGCCCCATGGCTGAAGCCAACATGCCCCACTAAGGTACTAAATCATCCAGCTGTGGAAGAGAGGTTAAGGACTGGGAGCACGGCTCCCCAGGAGCTGTCCCATCCCTCTGCCTTGCCTGCCCCTGCCATAATCAAGCAGTCATATCAGTCCCTTCACTCCTTTCAATGGGGGAAAATTTGCAAACAAATTCCTGCCAGCAGGACATTCAAGCTCTCCTGCATGGTGGGATAAAGATACCTGTCACGTCTGCCCTGTCCCCAATACCGGCTCATGCTGGGAGCTCAGCTGGGGAGCTCCATGCTCTCCATGGGGCTGGCGACTCCAGGCAGTGTGGGAATGGGTTGGGAGGGCTCCCAGGAGGAGCAGGAAGGCTTTAGCTTTCCCTGAGATAGTGCATGGCCCACATTGACGAGGTGGCACTGAGCCCTGCTGTGAATTAGCTGGAGTCCTTACCTTGGGGTTCTGTTACAGCAGGTCCTGAAGCACCACTTGAATTATGATGCCTTTGCCAGTCCCCATGTCTGTACCGCCAATCTTTTTTGTGGAAAAATCTCGAGATACACAGTAAATTTTCTGTGGGAGCTGAGTTAGAGGTACTGGCAGTGAGATGAGTATTTGGATGGTGTATGTCTGCAGGCAAGGGTAATGAGTCCTGGGCAAACTGTGGTGCACTGGGTCTCAGAGATGGGGATTTCAGTGCAGGTTGCTGCCTGCATCATGCTTTAAGCCTCCACACCAAGTCAAATGGGTCTCTTGGCAAAGTTTGTAGTGGGAAACCAGCTATCTTGGTGTACAGAAGTGATGATTTGAAGCCTCATGGAACGTGGCAAGCCCGTGGCTTCCTGAGCACACAGCAGCTCTGGCCAAGACTCTGGTAAGTGTGTTTGATGGGCCAGGTACCTCTGGTACCACCCTGCCAGCACATCACATCTCCACCCCTTCGCTCTGTTCCCCCCACCCCGGGTCCGGCGATTGCTTTCCAATGAATTATTTACATAAGTTCTCAGCAGCGGCTGGAGACAAAACCTCAGGTACGGAGCAGCAGCATGCTCCTGACCTTTCCCACCGCCGGACAAACGGAGCCAGCAGCACGAGGCGGGCACACAAAGGCACTGTGCCGGCCGGAGCGCTGACCCCGCCGTGCCACAGCTACCTGCTGGTCTGCCACAATGGCCCTGCGGCCCCGGCCGGCCTGCCGGGGCGATGAAAAAGGGCCCGAGATAATAATGAGCCTGACTACCACTGCTCTCTTCAGAGAACTGAGTCAACTCCTTGGGAAGAAAGGAAAGAAAAAAAGAAGGGGGAAAAAAAAAAGAAAAACCCCTCTTGGATAATAAAGAAGTAACAAATGAAGACTGAAAGCCTATAGAAGGCGTCTTAACCCAGTGAAGAAAAAAATGTCAACATCTGTGGAGCTGTCTGCAAAAACAGACCAAACCCCTAATGAATACCCTCTAGAGAAGACATTCACTCGAGGAAAGGCAAAAGGCTACATTTTTCTATGGAGGTATAAAGATTTTGATGAATCTGCCCTTTCCTTTTCCAGTGCAGTTGAACCAAGCACTAATGTTCATCTTCAGCTGTATTAAAGAGTGTGGAGGGGGGCAGAGGGGGGAAGAGTCTTGATCTGAAAGCTTATGGGGAGGGTGGATTTAGGGAGCCTGGATAGACGTCTGAGCACTAAAGCAAGGAAGAAAAGCAACAGGCATTAGAGAAAATACTGTTTAACAAGAGTTTCTTTAGTCAACCCATTTGAGCAGAGATTGGTGTGCCATAAACGTAATCCTCTTAGTGCTGACTTAAACGTGTTTGTACAAAACAGGGAAATATAATATGAATGTAATAGTCACGTTTGCTAAAATGCTTAATAAAAAGACAAAAGTCCTTTATTTTGATCTTCAGATCCGGTGCGGGCTTGGGGCACAGCAGATGTTTTCTCAGAAATCTGTTTGAAAAAAAAAGAAAGAAACGGAGAATATGGTTGTGTCCCGGCTGGCTGTGTCACACAGCACCTCACAGCACCACCAGCAGCTTCCTGGGTTGGTCTCTGGAGAAGGGAGCCCTTGCCTAAGGAGCCCCCAGGCTCTCCAGAGTGCAAGGGGGACCACTGGGGGTTGAAGCTAAAAACACTTGGTGGGGAGTGGTTGGTAAGGCAGGTTTCAGGTGAGGAGGCACAGGCAATTCTCTTTGCCGTGTCCGGAAGCTTTGCTGGGGGAAAGAGAACTAAGGAGTAGTCCCCAACTGGAAATCGTGCAGAGTCAGACTCAGACCCAGCCAGAGCTGTTGTGGAGGGATCATAACAGTTGTCCTCAGGTGCATCCCACCTTGTGCTATGGACACAGCGGGAAAACCGATGGGTGGAGTTGTTGTAATCACCATCCTAACATCTACATTAATCACAGATGAATTTGAAAGACATGAATGAAATATTGCATGTTTTTTCTCTTTTTTTTTTCTTTTCTGTAGAATAATCATAGAAAATACTAAACTGAAATGGCAATGTTTGAATTTGACTTTGCTCGATAAACATCTATTTAACATTAGCCAGTACAACTGTACAGCATCAACACTAACTGAAAACCAGAAACCAGTGAAATAATGTGTTTTCCTCAGTGTTTCTCACACAGATATCATCTTGCCCCAGGAAACTGTGGTTCCCCCTTGGGCCAGCCTGGTTGGCTGCTGGTGGTTGGTGGCTTACAGGACTTGGGGAAAATCTTGAATCGATGCCAGGGTTTGTGTTGCAGGTTTTGGTCACACCACGATGCCCCTATGATGCCACCTCCTGGAGATGAAGGGGTGACATGGGGACAGGGCTGCTTGTTTTCTGCTGCAGCAAATGTCAGTGCAAACTAGGTAAAACTTGTTTCCTGAAGAAAATTTCCACTCTAATAAGAAAAGAAATGCCCCAGCGGTTTTGGAAGCACATCAGATGTTTTCTGGTATGGTCCACAACGTGTACAACAAATGCAAGGCATTTTCTGTGGAAAGCAGATATTTTCCACAATAACAACATATTTTTGTTAAAAAAAATCATCCGGTTTCCCAGTTAAGAAGAAACAAAAAAGGCTTTGAAAGCAGATAGTTTTTGACTGCCAGGGTCTGTGCTTGGGCACTGCAGCAGTGAGCAGGGATGGAGCAGCAGAGGGGAGCCTGGGGGTGGGAGGGTGAGCGGGGTTGGTACCTGCGCCTGGCTCCTGTTAGTGGGTATGTGCAGAGGTTTGATGCCATGGTGTTCAGGCCCCTGGCATCAACCATCACCCTCTCTGTCACTTGTCACTGGGTGGGGAGAATGACAGGTTCTATGTTTCCTGCCAGGCACCTGCTTGGGAAGGCCTGCCAGGGCCACCAAGACAGGTGGCAGCTCTAGGGGGAAAACAGGGGCATTTGGAGCCACACTAGTGGGAACATGCCTATAATGCAGTTCATGCAGATCTGTGCAGCCAGGCAGTGATAGCTGGTAAGCTCTGGTGCTGGCCTTGAAAAATCAACTCCTGGTTTGGGTGTGAATCAATGAAAAACGGCTTAAACCAGCCAACCTTCTGCCTACAGAGCATGGATGCACTTTCTGATAATGGGAAAATAGGAAATGTGTTAATTGTTTGTTAGGGTCCACTATCACTTTTTTTTTGGAAGCTGCTTCCTTGGCTAAGGGGAAATTAAACATGGGTGGTTTTTCTACAGGGCAAGGAAGCTCTTGGTGCTCAGGGCTGCTCCTTTGGGCAACAGTGCCCTTGTTCTGCTCTGAGCAGCAAACTGCACGTGTCACATCGTCCCGGGTGCCACAGGAGGCAGAGGAAGTGCTGGAGCAAGGCAGAGCGAAGTCCATCAAAACAGAACCAAGAAGCCAGCCGTCACTTGCTGTCTCCCTGTCACCCCTCGCACCCGGGTCAGAACTTCCCAGGTGGAGGGCAGGGTGTGCAGCCCCGTGTCAGGGAGCGGGCGAGCCGAGCACCGGCCAGTCGGGTCTGGGGCAGATAAATGCAAAGGGCTGAAAAGCACAGCAGCCCTGGGGGCAGGGGTAGCTTATCCTTGGTGCCTCCCCTTGCTTCCTCCCACGTCTGCTTTGTTTCTCTCTCTATTATCCCACTGGTGACAGCAGAGCCTCCAAACCCTGCTCTGTTTCCTTCCGGCGCACCTGGTTCCCGAGCCTCATGTGCTAAAGGCACATTTCTTCACCAGCAACGTCGTTACTGTAACGGGAACAACGCAGTTTACAGCCCAATAAACCCCAGGTCCTTCTGTGCAGGCTCCCCTTACGTGATGCTAATGCTTACAAGATGTGCAGCGCTGCGGGACAGCCCCAGGAACCAACGCCCAGCGAACGGCTCTTGTTTTACATTGCTCGGCAGCCGCAGCCTTTGCTAATTAATCCCAGGGACGAGCCTTCTGCTCTCGGCAGCCCCGCGGCCGCTGGGCGCCAGTGCCCATTGCGGCTCCCGGCCCCGCGGCGCAAGGCTCTGTCCCGCCCGCAATGGGTGTCCCCGGCCGCAGCCCACCCTCGGTTCCCGCTGTCGCCCGCAGCTCGGGGATGTTGGGGATGTTTATAGCCCAGTGCCGGCCGCGGCTCGGCGGGATGCCCGGGCACCGAGGGAAGCACGGCATTGTCTGGCAGCGGCGTTGTGATCACACACTGCGTCTAACGTGATTTACATCCCATATTCGACCTCTGGCGACTTCAAAGCCTGGGCAAGAGGGGGATTAAGTGGAGAAGCTGGGGCCAGAGGAGCCAGGGGGTGGGGGCCTGGCTCACCTTTGAGCTCCCGTCATCCCCTCCCCAGTGGACCCAGGATAATCATCTCCCTTTGTGCTGCCGGGGAAAGCCGGGGTGCAAACACAGGGACCTTGTCAATATTGGTTTTTGAGAAGACTTTTTTCTATTCTCCCATGTCTGGAGTTTTTGTACCCAAATCCCTCCGGGGCTTCCTAGTCTTCCCCTGGGAAATCGTGATCCCAGGGGTCCCTGCTAACACCAGCCATTGATTGAAATTTCACACCCACCTGTTTGCACACAAGATTTAATTTGGTTGATTCTTCATGCCCTTTTCCTGCTTAATCGTCAACCTATTGACCTTAATATTAAAAGGGACTAAGGGCGAGGGAGAGAGAGACTACATTTCTGTAAGGGAACAAAAGCTGCCAGAGAATAAAGTAGGCACAGCCAGCCCTGAGCTAATGAGTCCCTGCCGCACGCAGGGGCAGGAAGCCCTGTGTGCTGCCCTTGGCTGGTGCCGTGCTCCTGTGTGACAGGACATGTTTCACTGACCATGCCTTTCCCTGCTGCCCTTTACAGGACCCACGAGTTTAATGCCATGAGGGATGGGAGACCGCCCTGGCTGAGCCTGGGCACCTACCAGCCTGCTGGGGTTGCTTTTCCCCCGCACTTGTGCAGGGTGAATGCATCCTGTTGAAGTGTATCCTGTTCGATGGAAGACGCCACAGGATGGAGGAAACTTGGCTTCAGCAATGCAGCAGCAGTGGACAGAGGTCAGGAGCATCCTGCACACCTGCACGGCATGCACTGGTCTGTGCCTTATGTGGGTGCTGTGGTGTGACTCTAAAACACACATCAAAGCAGCTTAGTGCCACAGCCTGCCCCCAGGGTAATGCTGCCCTCTGGGTAATGCTGCACCCAGGTCCTGCTCCAGACCCGGCTCTGTGAGCTGGGGCTGGACCAGTGGCCCAACTGTGCCTCCTGTGCCTGGCAGCAGGCAGGCTGTGGGGCAGAGCTGCCCTGGCCTGTGAACTAAACTCTGCATGGTGTCGCTCAGCCCCTGGGCTGGCAGTCAACTGGAGCAGCCCTGCAGCATGTGTCCATCAATGTGCAGTGGCCAGGCAGCCTCCCAGCCCTCCGGAGGTCAGGCTGCTCCCACACTTGCTCTTCATCAGAGCACAGGCAGGGAAGGGCAGGAGAAAAGACTTTGGGTGCCCACAGAAGTTGGAATGGGGGAAACACAGCCTTTTACAGCCTGGTGGAGGTGAGACTGTCCGTTCCTGCTGGCTGGACCGACAGGATGCAGAGACCCGTGGGATGCCGGGCTGTGCCGGGACTATGGGGGCAGCGGGAGGGGCTGGGTGCACCAGTAAAGGTAGGAGACAGCCTGCACAGCCCCACATGTGGAGTGTGCACACCCATGGGGACTGGCACACAGCTGCTCCTTGCCAGAGGCATGTGTCCAGGCCAGGGGTGGGACCCCACGCAGCAACTTTGGATGGGGTACCAGCCAGCCCAGACCCTGGGGGGCTCTGACCCCCTTCCACACATCCCCCTGTTTAACAGGACAGAGTTTTTTTTGTCGATTTCTGCACTTGCAGATAATCTGCCTGCTGGAAAACCAAAAAGGAAAAGGAGAACTATTTTTTACCCTGCTCTGCCTTCGCTGACATGAAACCGGAGCTGTGTGGGAGCGGGCAAGCGTGTGGCTGTGCTCACACGTGTGTGCGGTGAGCTGCCTGTGTGCCGGCCCTGGCTGGGGCCGTGCCGGGGGAGCGTGTGGGTGCGGGTGCATGTGCGCCTTCCCCAGGGGACTGGCTTGGTCTGCAGAGTGCGGTCGTGTTTATTTAATATCTGACGTCCCTTCTGTCTTCAGTGCTGACATTAATTGCCAGACAATGAGCAATGGAGCCCAGATGTTCCCCGGCGGTGGCCTCCCTTCCTTCACCAGTGTTAGTGGGTGATAAAAAATCCAAGGGGGAGTCGTGTTTTGGCCGCTGTTTTTCCAGGGCCATTCTAGGAGCACGTGGAGGGCTTGCAGGTCAGCTAACCCAGCAGGGATGCCCACACATGGGCAGCTCCTGCCCCAGCCCCTCTGAACCAGGAGCTGGGCACAAGCAACAGGGGTGTCAGGGAGCAAGGGCTATGCAAAGTGCAGGGGGTGAAAGCAACTGGCAGATGGGCTGGTCTCCAGAACCTCTCCCAGCACCTCCCTGCCTCAAACACAGCAAAAGGCTTTTGCTGGCTGTGCCCAGCTGCCACGCTGCTGGCGTGCTCCCTTGCCAACCAGAGATTAACACTGCAGCCTGTCATTTCGTAAATACCCTCACCCGCGAAACAAGAGACAGACATGGCCTTATCAGAGAGCCACAGTGCTGCTGGGGCCCACACACACCCAGCTGAGCACTGCGCTGTGGCTCTGTGGCTGTGCAGGAGCTCTGGATTTGTCCTTTATGGGTGGAACAGGGTCAGTGGAATGCTTCTGACTGGTTTGTGAGGGCTGAAATGGCTGGGCTGGGCTCAGGAAGGCAGTGTCCCCTCTCTGTCCTCTGCCATCAGTAGGGCATGCCACCATGGAAGATGCTCAGATGGCGTGTGGGGGGGGTAGCCCAACTTCTTGCTCTGCCAGAGGCTTAGTATGCACCCAGTGCTAATGATCAGACATTATTCTTTAGTTGGGAATGAATAATTAGAACAAATGGTACTAGAGACTAATGTGTGGGATGGTGTTATTTTTAGAAATTATGTCTGTCGTGGTGGCATCACTTCCTAAAGGGACGCGCATGACAGGGAGCATAACCAGCAGATCGGCCTGACCAGCAAATAACCCCTTGCACGGTTTCCATATTGCCTTTTTAAACAGGAAGGGAACATGATACAAACGCTATGCGAATTATGATCTGAAAAGTTTTCCTGGCAGGTTGTCACATGAGTTATTAGTGTCATTCTTTGACATGCACACTCAAAGCCTTTCTGCACCAGTGCCTTAACCCTCTCACCCCTCGAGAGGGCTGCCAGGTGGAGCTTTTCTTCCCCGCCTTTTGGATCTGCCCTTTTCTCAGGTATCCTGAGGTGTGATTTCACACCAATGCCTGAGCCAGAGCTCCCCATCTGCTTAATTTTGGGTGCAGCTTGAGGGGCTGGTGAGCCAGGGCCGGCAGGGAGACATGATGCCCATTGAAGCTGCCCCCTCACCCTGGGGCTGACAGGCTGGGAAGTGGCCAAATAATCCCTCCTGTGCACCGCCACCTCCTTGCCCCCAGAGCATCCTCAGCTCCTGAAACCTTGCCCAGCCCAGGCCAGGAGTGTGTGGGGGCCCACTTGAGCCAGCGGGGTTGTGTGTGTGGGCGGGGGTCCCTGCCTGCGCATGTGCTCATCTCCTTCTGGGCTGCCTTGGCTGCAGCTCTGCACAGAGCCCAGCTGCACTCTGGCCAGGGAACATCCGCTGTGGAAACCTGGGAGGAGCTGACAATCCCCAAAGATTGGCTGCACACCCAGCCAAGCAAGAGCTGCTGGCTTCCAGCCTAATTCATTGCAAATGTGCTTCCATGTGGTTTCAATCTGGAGCCCCTGCTCCCCCTGTGCTGCCCCCCAGGGTTCGGCAGGGGCCGGGAGAAGCTACGCAGGGCAGAGCCAGCAGCAGCGCAGTGCTGGCCCGGGCACGCAGCAGCCTCCTTGGCTCCCTGGCCCCAGGATGTGTCTCCCAGCCAGTTATCTCCTGGGGGTCACAGGGAACCTCCACCCTTCCAGGGTGTGAGAGAAGTTCACAGAAAATTCCTGCTGGGGACACAATGTCCGGAATGGTCCTCACTAGCCTGCACCCTGTGGAGGGACTAACATCACTCCTTTGCCCTTAGCCCAGACCCAGGCATCATCTTCCCATCGGGGTTTGATTTTCATCTGCCAGTGGGCTATTGGCAGGCGGCACTGGGCTGGCAGCCAGCAGTGCCCAGCATCCTAATTTAGCCTTCACTTCACCCTCCCCAGCTGTCGTTCTGTCGTTCATGGCTGTGGCTGCCCCCTTGCTGTCCTCGGGCACAGGTGGGTTCTGCAGGGTTGGGGCAGTAGAGAGATAAGCTGGGTCCTTCTGGCTGCTGCCAGGGCTGAGTCCCTGTCCCTGCTCTATCCTGGCTCTGCTGTGCTGCGCCCATCAGCCTTTGGCAGTGCTGGGGACACAGCGTCACCCCGTGCACCCCTCTCACGATGGCTCCGGCAGTGATGTCCCAGGGCAGCGATGGGCTCCTGGGCCCCCCTGCTCCTGCATTTCCTTGCTGGACTTTGTTTTCCCCAGAAATGTCTCCAGCAGGAGCAGGGCAGCTCTCTCAGCCCCCCAGCAGAGGTGTTGTGGGGACTCAGGACCAGGGAAATCCCAATCTATGCCCTGGTGCACAGTCCCAGCACCAGCATTTCCAGGCAGGTCTTCCCCTTGTCCCATGCATGCACCTGGGTTTAACCTCTCAAACTAGTAAAAACAACATATATTCACTTCAGATCTTCCACCTGAGGGTCCTTCCTTATCTTTTGGGGTCCTTGCCTATGTCCTGCAATGCCCCTTCAGTGCTGCCAAGCAACTTTAGGCTCAATTTAAAATGAGCCCAGACTCAAACACCCTCTCCCCCCAAGCTCATGCATTTGAAAGGACATTGCATCAAAGCTTCAAAATAGTCAGTAAAAAATTGCTCATTAAGCAAAGTTGTGGGCCCTCTCCTCTCCTGTGTTTATAGCAGAGCTAAAATGCCTGGCACAAGGTTAACCCTCAGAGCATTGAAATAAAATGGCATAAAATGAGTTCAGCTCTCCTCAGGTTTCAGGAGAAGCAGGGTGAAGCATGTGGGGGAGTGAGCAGGGCTGGGGCCAGCACCTGGAATAACATTTTTGGTGTTGGTGCAGGAGTGGAAAAGGAAATGAGCAGTCAAAGAGCTGGGAGCAGCACGGTGGTGGCCGGACAGGCTGGGCTGTGATGGTCATTGCATCATCCCTCAAATTCAGAGCCCCCTGCAGGCAGTGCTGTGCGGCCAGCACCCCAGGGTGTCTGCACTGCGGCCAGGGGCAGCATGGCCCTCCGGCCCAGAGCACTGCCAAGACTCACCTGGACATGTGGCTGTTGTGATGGAGATGAGGAGATGAGGTCATTCTGTCACCCTTTCCCTCCAGCCATCGGGGTGGGTCCAGGTGCCAATGAAGGGGAAATCTCCCTGCCAGTGCTTTTGAACCCTGGGAAATTAGCATCTCAGCTGAAATACAGCAGCAGCAGGGAGGACTGGAGAGGCTGTGGGAGGGCAGGGGTGATCCTTGCCAAGGCTTTTGCCACTTGTTGTCACAGGAAGGCGATGTTGGGATGAGCTTGGGTGGACCTTACAGAGCATGGGGTGCATGGGAAACTCCAAATCTACAAGGCGGTATGCCCTTCCTCTGCAAAAAGCCAAGCTAATCTCAGGGCTACCATCAGCCTTGCAGGGGCAGTGTTAGGGTCTGCACTGGAGCAGTGGGCAAGAGCTGATGCCTGACACCTTGCGAGGTGTTCAGCCCTTGCTGCTCTGGAGTGCCGCTGTGCTGGAGTGCTGCTTCCCTGGTGCAGCCAGGCGTTGTGCTTGTCCTTTTAAGATCAGAAAGGTTTTTGGGCTGACACTAGCTCTGGTAGGCAGAGGAAAGCATACAGCAGGGTAATTAAAGTGTAAGAACAAGGCTGCATTTGCCTTTAATGGCTTGCAGCTGCAAATATTTTTGTCTTCCCAAGTCCACTTGTAAGCTGTCTAGCTGTATTTCTCATCCTGGCCAATTAGATTCCCATGTGTGCTGCAGGAGTGGAAATATAGAAAGTGAATAATCCTCCAGTTCTGCTCTTCACTGCAGAAGCCTTTGAACCTCTGGCTGCCAGGGCTGCCTTCCACCCCAGCCCCGTCACCACTCCGGCCACCCCTCGACGCACCAGTCCTGGCTCCCCTCTTTGCAACCAAACTTCAGCAAATCTGCTTTGGGCATCACCATGATTCATCTTCAAGCTTTTCTGATCAAAGCTAGGGGCTGTTTCTCCTCCCTCCCCACCCCCTTTTTGCTGAGCTTTACAGCAGTTTTCCCTTTTGGATGCTGGTTTTCTGCCAAAAGTTCCACTCTAAAATCAAAAGGGGCAGTCCATTAATACCAGGCAGCTGTAACAAGTACACTATTGTGTTGTCTCTTCCAAGGTACCCAGGATTTTTAATAAACTGTGGGGTGTGGAGAGCTGGTTGCCTGCAGAAAGAGGAGGCAAAAGAGGAGGAAGAGTGAGCTGGCAGGAACTGCGGTACCATAAAATGCAGCCCAGAGGTGCGGAGCCCACAGTGCGCTTGGTCCTGCGTGGTGGTGGGAACAGTGAAGGAGGCACTCGGCAGTCTCCCGGCTCCCTTCCAGAGCCAGGATCAGGTATCGGTCGGGAAATGCTGCTCGCTTTGATCTCTGTGGGCTGACGAGGCTCTGTGCCAGGACCCACGCTGTGGAAACAGGCTGCCTGCCCCGGCTGCCCTGCTCCGGGAGCCCGCGGCGGCCGGGGCGGCTCGCTCCAGGGCACCCACACACCAGCTGGGAAGCTGGTAGGGAACTTTGATAAGTGCAGTGGGGTGTAAACCTGAAACAGCCATAGCCATGAAGAGCCCAGACCCTGGTTCAGTCAGGTTTGGGTCTCTCTGGGAAATGTCTGTTATTCTCAGCCCAGCTGAAGAAGGCCTCCAAGACCTTCCTTATCTCATTCCCCATGGGGGACATCAGCCAGCACCCAGTGGGGCCACATGCAAACTGCCTTGTCTGGTCAGGAGGTGTGAATTATGCCCCTCAGCAACCATGGCCAAGCTGCTGGAGACAGGTGGGCAGAGCAAACCCCAGCCAGGGCTGCCACAGCAGCCAATTCAGTTGAGCACTCCTTACTGTAAATCCCTAGAGATCCTGCCCTCTGCTCCTGTGGGGTGCAGGGATCACCCTTTGGTGGGGGAGTGAGGGCAGGGAGGCAGGTTTCTGCACTAGAGTTTTGGAGCAGCGGGGCAGAAGGGTCGACCCTGCGGGCTCGCCATTGCAAGTCAAGGTGAGACCGGGCTGGGAGCAGATGGGACCTGCTCTGCTGGTGAAAGAGTGTTTCTGCTATTTATGCTAAGCGGTGGGAATGCTTCTCAAGCATTTCGGACAGCTCTGTAATGAGGCCGGCCTAAATATGCCAGCATTGTTTGTGCCGGACAATTAAAAGCTCCCCCTTGCCACATGAACGGTGTCTCTGGTGGCGGAAGGGCCCGGGAAGGCGCGGGCGAGGGCAGCCACAAAGCCCGCCTTTTGTTCCGTGCTCCTTTGAACCCACTCAAAGCCCCCGTTTCAAGGGGTGGCTTTTGTTTCCTTTTCAGCGGGCCTGAACCCAGAGCCGCCTGTTGTTTAGCAACACAGAAATGTGACCTTAATTGACTCTGCTCTCGGGTGCACTCTGTAAATCACTTCTGGCACCCAGGGGAGTGTGTGACGTGCCCCCCTCCCTCCCCAGTCCCAGTACACCCGGGGAGCATCCTCCCTCCGGCCGCTCCCGGTCCCTGGCAGAGTGGACCCCAGCTCTGCGCATCCCCACGTCGCAAGCTGCCAGGGGAGCGGGATGGGAAGTAGGGCTGGGAATACTCCTGTCTCCATGGAAAAGGGTTTCCCATTTCCATGGGAGAGCTGATAAAACTGTTTCCCTCTGTTCTTCAAACTCTCTTTGCAAGCCAGTGCCTCCTGCTTGTGCTTACGGTCCAGCTGGTTTGGTAAGCCTCTTCACCTACCTTCCCCGGGACTCACCGGGTTAAAGCTTATTGCAAGATAAATTAAATTATGATGATGAAAATGATTAAGTGATGAAAAGGTAACAACTCCTCCTGTGAACGTCTGACACACACTTAGCCAGACGACTTATTTGTAGGATACCAGGGGGCTGATACATTAACAGATATAATTTGTGGTCTCCCGAGGAGAGGTTAAGGACTGGGAGCACGGCTCCCTGGGAGCTGCCCCGTCTCTCCACCTCGCCTGCCCTGGCCTTAATCAAGCGATCATCTCAGCCCGTGCCTCGCTGGCCCCCTCTCTTCTTTCAATGGGGGAAAATTTGCAGACAAATTCCTGCCAGCGGGATGCTGGAGCTCTCCTGCGTGGTGGGATAAAGATACCTGTCACCCCCACCCGGCCCCGCCGCCGCCTCACGCTGGGAGCGTCGTTCAAGGAGCACCGTGCTGATACCCTTATTTGATTACGCCTCTTCATGCCTTCCTCTGTGCAGGAAGAGCTATTCAACAGCGGCACCGCTGTGCTCCCAGCATGGGCTGGCCCCGCTGCTGGCCTTTTGTTAGCCCCACTGGCAGCATGCCGGGCATCAGGACTGCACGCGGGGTCCCACACTACCACCTCGGACCAGGGCTCTTCCCAATGCTTTACAACAAGGCCTTGTCCAGGCTGTTGATTTTTAACCAGAAAAGTTGCAAAAATAAGGGGATAATAGGACTTAAAGAGCAATATGAATGGCTCCATGAGATAAGGGCTCTGTTCCTCCATCTGCTTCCCTGTGCTTTTGGCATGATGGAGACACAGCTGCTCAGTACCTGTTAGCTGTGTCCACTGGAAGATCCCAGGAGGATATTATCAGGATCAGCTCTGGGTGCTGCTGGCTGCTGGGTGATCCAACTCCTCTGTGGCCTCAGGAGCTTTTGGTCAGGTTTGTGAGTTTGCGGAGAAGGATCAATTGTCCCTCTGCTCAGGAGTTGGAAGGTCAGCACTGGAGATCCCTTGGGCACCAAAAGCTGCAATCTCAATGCAAACACCATTTTTCAGATTCCCTGGCTAGAAGCATGCACCCCAGGTCACACTATCCACTGCTCCTGAACAGTGCCACATGCCCTCTGCCTTGTCCCAAGGACCAGTGGTGGCCACCTCACCAGACGAGGAGATGTGCCCTCTGCAGCCCAAGTAGAGGGCATCCAAAGCTGTCCCAGCTCTGAGCCTTCCTGCCATCCCCAAAAGTTTCTTGTACCTTATATTAAGGTAAAATGCATTGCTTTAGGTGATACCGAGGTGTGAGTTCCCAGCAAGCCCCACAGCAGCCTGGGGAGGGCAGCCTGTGTTCCTGCCTCACCTTCTGGAGTTAATCACCTGGACTGCAGGGAATGTGGAGCAATTGGCCCTTGTTTTGCCTTTCTCTGCTAGATTAAAGAGCTCTTAAGTACCTGGTTTGTTATTTCTGCCAGGATACTTGCACACCAAGGTCCTTGTGACTGTAATCAAGCCGCCTCTTGATCTTCTTCCTGATAAACTAAGTAGGCTGAGTGTCCTGTCTGCCTCCATCGGAAACGTCCTCAGCCCTTGTCTCGCTCTCCCAGGGTTTCTCTGCAGGCTCTCCAGCTTGGGCACAGCCTGCTTTGGTGATGGCTTCAAGTGTGTCAGGATTAGACCGGTCGGTGCAAAGTCACTCCCCTGTGTCAGCTCCTCCAAGACAGCCCTTAAGTCTTGCAGAGCCAGCAGTGGAAGGAACAATAAAACAAGGAAGGAACACACAAACAAAAGGCTGCACAAACCTCCCTGCCTGCACAGCTGAAAATCCCCCCATGAAGCCTGAAGACTTTGGGCATCTGCCCCTTTTCCCCTTCTGCACAACGAAGTTTACTCTGAGCATAACCCCCCCTCAAATCTCCCTTGAGTGAGTTCTGCTCTGCCGGGCAGGAGGAAGGCTCTGGGGAGCTGTGCTGTAATGAGTGTGGTTGGGGCTGAGCATCTCAGGAAGTGATGATCCAAGTTGTCAGGGATGGTCCAGTGAAGGCCAGGCCTTACCTGGGTATCACATCCATTCCGTGATCCCCAACATGAGCCCCAGGCTCTCAGAGAACCCCAATGGCTCTGGTGCCGATTGCTGCCTGTTTCTTCACCTTAGCAGCTGATGGGCCTGGCTGCAGAGTGGTGACCTGCATGGCCAGTGCAGCAAGGATGACATCCAGGACCTTGGATACAAGGTGTCACCTGCAGGAGCCCACCCCTTGAGCCACAGTGCAAGCAGTGCCTGTGGTCTTCGGTGGCTTCACAGTCACGGTGCAGAGAAGTGCCAAATAGGACAAATCGCCACTGTGTTTGTAAAGATAAAATGACACTCTGGTACTTAATTAATCTTCAGTACATTGCTTGTGACTGAAATCCCCCCATATTGCAGGTGTTTCGAAGACTGGGGCTAGCTCTTGTTATCAAGTGCTTCCTGCCCTGCAGGGAGCATCTCGCAGTCCCTGGTGCTAAGCTGGCCCTGCCACCCTGTGCATGCTCACTGCCTCGGCCAAAAAGTGGCATTTGCTGGACTCAGGTCACTGCCCCCCAGCAAAGAAGCTTGTGGCCGAGCCCCAGCAGCATGTCCTGCCACCGGCACCTCCTGAAAGGGACCTTCCGCTGCAGCCCCAGCCCATTGTCCAGAGGGATAATTGGAGGGAGAAGTGAAACGGGGCTGTAATGAATTCTGCAGCTATTCAACAGGGCCAGGAGGCAGAAAGCTTGCTGCTCCTGACAAAGTGCTGAGGCTGCTACTTCCATTCTGTGTCCAGAGGGGAGGTCTCCGGAGGGCAACTCGCTATTGAGGAGGCTCTGGGGTTGAAACAACACCCGGCATCTGAAGTTTTACTCTTTCTGTGCGAATGTGCTCTGACGTGGCTGCGCACGGGGTCCTTCCCTGTGGGCTTGGCAGGGCTGCAGCCGTTGGTACTTCCCGGCTCACACAGCGAGGTGTCAGGGTGTCCCCATCACTGTGTTCTGCTGACACCAGCCCCAGCTTGGCTGCCCTTCTCCCCAGGCTGCCCTCGTGGGCTCTGCCAAGTATTCATTCACTCATCCCTGGGGTCCCGTGCAAAACTTCCTCAGCCACAGTGACCCCAGAGACCAATACCCACCCCAGAACCCAGCAGCACAAGCACAGTTCCCCCAGACCCCTGCCAGGGGCTAGAGTGCCCCCTTCCCATGTTTTTGGGGGTGACGGAGCAGCCCTGGAGGGGTTACCTAGTTTGGGGGTGGATGGAAAATCTGTGCTCCTCTCTCCAGGCATCCTGAGGCTGTGAAGGGCTGGACGGTGAAGCATCTGTGTGGTCCCTCCTACGCAGGCAGAGCCCGGTGGAGGGCAGCTCCTCTCCCACACGCTCCTGCCGGTAGCTGGCCGTCTCCAGACATCTTGCATCGCTTTGCTCAGCCCTGCCACAGCTGCGGCCAAGCTCCTGCTGGGGTCTCACACTCAGGGTGCGGTTCCCCCTTCCCAAAAGCCTCCTGGCAGCATCTGGCTGGAAGCAGGGACACTGCCAGGAGCAGTCCCCGGGGATGCTGGGCTGGCTCCGGCATACAAGCTGGGTCCGTGGTGCCTGAGCCCTTGAGGAAAGCTTTCTGTCAGTTTGCCCGAGCTGCAGAGGGATTGGTGGCAGAAGATCTGTGCAGGGGTTGGTCTCCTGTACATGAAGCCTGGAGGGGATGAGGGAGTGCCCAGCTGCCTCCCTGGAGCGGACGGACACATGGGGGCAGTAAGCTGATGTCACAGGGCAGTCCCCACAGATGCTGGTGTTGCCCCTGCCCTGAGGTGCATCAGTCTTATTTTACATCCAGATGCTCTTTAAGCAAATGCGTAAGTAACCTCCTTCACCTTCTTGCCCATTGGGATGACACAGCTTCAGACCTTGGAAGGAGATGTAGGTCTTTTGTCTCCAGCCCAGCAAACCGGGTGAACGTGCAGTCAGCAAACTGCTGGCAATTACAGCCACCACAATTTTCTGCATCAGTGTCATAAACAAGTGGGAGGGGGAACCCAGAGCACAGCACCCTGAAGAGCAAGAGAAGACAAACAGGACTATATTCCAAGGTTTAGAGGAGGCTGCAGGCGTCCCTAGGGCCCAGCGGTGTTCTTCCCGGTCCATGGTGCTCTTGTAACACCTTTGCTCAGCGTTAGCAGGAGCTTAGCAGGCTGTCTCAAGTCCCAAGGAAAGCCCTCCTGACCTTCCTGGGAAATGGCTCCAGCAAGCAATAAACTGGCTCCTGTTTACTTTGAGAAGGGTGTCTCATCAGGCTTTAACACAAGAGGGGCAGCTCTGAGCTGTGAAATGTGGCTGACACCAGAGCCATGGCTGGAGCAACCCGCAGCTGCCAGCACATGCATGGGACCAGCTGGGTCCGAGCCTCCCCTGAAAAGGATGGGAGGCCATGGACAGTCCGTCCTGTCAGACCTTTTCCTGTCCTTGTTCACATGGGTGATGGTTAACCAGCCACAACTACAGCGTGCTCCTCCAGATTGGCAAACACTGAGCGATAAGAGAACCCCCCATCTCATGCAAGATCTGCCGTGGGGGCGAGGATGAGAGAACAGGGAGTGGTGGCTGTGCTGTGGGCTGACCCAGCCTGGGAGGAGCTTCCTCGAGAGGTTCTCTGTGACCCTCGTGCTCACCGTGACACTGGCTGAGCAAGTACAAGGCAGCTCTCAGCCACGCCCCTCTCCCCTTTGCCTGTTTTTGGGTTCTCATCCCACAGCCCTCATCCATTACTTCAGCAGTGGTCCAGCTCCTTGTCCCTTTGAGGACACATGACCCCACTCAGCCTGTGCCCAGCAGCAGACCCACTCTCAAGCCTCTGGGGGCAGCTGCCCCGAACAAGCAGCACTGCAGGCAGGGGGCTGCCCACAGGCTCTGCCTGCAGCCTGCCTGCATGCAGCTGAGCCCAGCAGGGAAGGCACTGAGCGCCAGCCCTGTCTGTGAGCACAAACATCTGCTTGGAGCCTGCTCAGAAACACCAGCTCAGGCTGTCCAGCTGCCAGCCTCTCTGTTTTGAAGCACAATAAAAGCTGAAGGATGGCTGAAAGCAAATGCCCTGTGGGAAGGGAAGTGCAGAGCTCTGTACTGTGGGACACACCAGCACTGATCCCACAGAGAGGCTTGGCTGCAGGGAGAAGGGAAGCATCCACCACGCCTGTCGGAGTCCTTGTTGTGAGACCCTTGTGCAGCTGATAACCAGCCAGAGCCCTCCCAGATGCAGAGCTAGGGATGAGTGCTCTGATTTCCCCGTCCATTCACCATGCAGAGGACTGGTTTGGTTGGAAACCCTGCTTAGTGGAAGGGTTTGTCCTGATGCACCATCATCCCAAAGCTCCCCCTTCCCTTCCAGGCTCATCATCTCCTCCAGCACCCACTGCGATGCAGCCCTGAAGGATGTTCTGGCCCTGTTTCCACAGCCATGCAGGTGTCCAGTATTCCTTTGCATTTACATGTTGCTGTCAAATGCCTGAGTGCAATGGACCATTTGCTCTCCCCTGCCATAAACAGGATTCATTTCACTGCTGGAACAAAGGCAGGTTGTCTTCCAGGTCCAGACACGAGCCTGTTGCTGATGGAGGCAGGGATGAGGCTCAGCCTGATACTGGAGATGCAAACAAAGCCAAATGTTTCCCAAGCCTGGCAGGATCAGCTTGTGTTAGTCTTGCTTTGTACTAGCCATAGCATCAGTGAGGATGGTGCTGGCCTGGGGGTCCTGGGGCCCAGTACCACTTCCTCTCTTTGGCAGATGCCCCACGTGTGTCAGCACTGCCAAATGAGATGGGGGGTTTATCTGTTCCTGGGCTGCAGCAGGGCTGTGAGGGCCAGAGCCAGGCAAGATATCTAACTGAGGTTCGGCATGTGTCTCTATATCCTGCTCCCTCTCTTGGTACAAACACTGTCCAGATTTCCAGCATCAGAGGGAGAAACACCAGCCAGATTGTTTTACGGTTTTGAGAACTCATAATGTTTTCCAGAGAACAGTGCTACAGCCCATTGTCTGCAGTGGGACAAGCTGTGGGAGCCTCCAGTCATTGCTGACAGCCCTCTTGTTAAAGGGATATTCCTGTCTGAGCATTGAGGAGCCACTCTGGGGGTCACACTCACACCACCCTGCATTTTCACTGCTGAGAACAAAGCCCCTTTGCAGTAGGTGGCTCCCGTGAGCCGATGGGTACCCGCTTTGACTCCCTGCACATCCCACACTCATAAAGTCAGACAGGTTTCATTCCCTGACTCAACTCCATGTTTACCATAACAGAGTCCAGACCTCTGGTTCCTAATTTAATCGTGGTGCAGTGACATGATAACAGGTCAAGCTGTGTGTTGCCAGGGAGGGACCTGAACACAGCAATCCCTGGGGTTTTATACCCTCACAGTCCGTGCTGTATGTGCCTCTTGGTCCAGTGGTGATATTTAGTCTGGGGTCTCCTTATTGTTCATCGGGTCCTGCAGAGTCCCTGGGTGACTGGCCACCTCCCTGCTGGGCTGTGCCACAGGTCCCCATGTCCTTTGTTAGGCAAAGCATTGGTGCCAGTTCACACCTCCTGTTCTGGGGCTCCAGCCATTTCCCCCTGTGCACGGCACAATCTGCATCTTGCACACCAAGCTACCTGCACTAAGTATGTTCCTCAACACTTCTGACCTCCTCAGCAGCAAGAAAAAGCTGACAAAACAACAACAGAAAAAAAGCAGGTCACCATTGGAAAGGGTCTTTTGAGGCACCCCAGTGCACCCATATCCAGAGTGGTGTGTGCCATCCCAGTCCCGAGCAGGGAGCAGCCTCCTCCTGGCACAGCCTGGGGGATGTCCCCCTTGCAGGGCAGGCACGATCACTGCTGGTCCCAGTACCAGCACAGCTGAGCCAATAGCCCAGGGATGGTGTGAGACCCCCACCTGGGGGGAAGAACTCAGCAGAGGCCCCGCTCCAGGAGTGATTTTAGGGATGAGTTTTGATGAGGTGCTGTGCAGCAGCAGGCTGGATCAGACAGGCTGTTTCCTTGGTGGGGCTGGAAGGACATGGAGAGAGACACGGCTTTGCAGGCAGTCACAGGGTGACCCAGCCCTGGCTCCCAGCCCCTGAGCCACCTCATGTCTCAGTCCTGTAGTGAGGCTGAATCCCAGCCTCTGTTCTAGCAACACTGCCCGAGCCATGCTGTTGTGCTGGGAGGCTCATTACAGCAGGTCTGCTTTTAATTAAGCAGGATACTGCTTTTGTACAGCTGAACCCCTCGGGAGTTCGGGTACAGAGCCTTCACCCCTGCTGCTAACCCCTGTGTGCCGGGCAGCAGGCAGGGGGAGGTGGGGCCAGGGGCTGTGGGAGCACGTGCTGGGGCAGTGCGTCCCACCCACACAGGATGTTGGCTGTGTCCCCAGGGTGACAGGGCACGGTGCAGTCTGTACCATGCCCTGTGGCGTGTGTTTGCTCTCTTTGGGCCGGAAGGCAAAGCCCAGGGCTCTTATCGCACCAGGCAGATAAGGGTTAATGCCCCAGCAGTTGTGCTGAGCTAGCTCTATTGGCAATAAACCCCTTCTGGGAGCAGCTTCCTAATCATTACAGATTACAGGTGGCCCTACCTCCATGGCTGTCCTTCAGCAACAGCACTTCTGCCCTGCTGCCCCTGCACTCCCCTTGGCAAACACACCAGGAGCAGGCCCCCTCCAACCCCGCACCCCTTCAGTGGCACACAGGCCCCTTGTAACCCTCACTGCGGTGCAGGAACAAAGGACATGTGCCCCCAGCCTGCTCCCAGCACTCAGTGTGGATGCTGCTGCAGGGCTGAGCCATGATGTACAGGAAAACAGTCCAGAGGCTACGGCCTGTGTGGATGGTACCACTGTCCTTGGATACCTGCAAGGCACTGGAATGGGGAGCCGGTGGCCCTAGGGCACAACTCTGCTCCAGCAGAGACGTCAAAAATCAGTCCTGCTGCAGAAGCTGGGAAGGGGAGAAGATTGTCCCAGCCATTCCCAGCACCAGCTGATCGCATGGCCACAAATGTTTAATAAATGGGAGTGGAGTCATTTGTCTGGGCTGATCCCCCCAGGAAGTCTGTGCTCTGCAAAACAAACTGGGCTTTTGTTTGACTTAAGTAAAACACATGTCACCCCTGTAAATCACAGGTCCCTTGCCTGCCCCAGGGGCAGCGGCAGAGCAAAGGCGGGTGCTGGCCTAGAGGTACTGGTGCAAGCCAGAGCCACGGGCTGGCAGGTCTGGACGCACCATCGGGCGGTGTGTCCCAGCCGGGAGCTACGGGGCTGGAGCATCCCGGGCCCCGCAGCACACGGCCACCCCAACCTGCTTGCATGCAGCCCCAGGCAGGTTTGCCGTGCTGGTCCCGGGGGACTCTCGTCCCGGCTCCCCCTAAACCCCAACCCGGCTGCCAGGCTGCTTTTTCACCACCGCGCGCTCCCCGCGGGCCGGACGCCTGGATGCCAGCCCAAGGTCAGCCGTCGGCCGCGGGCCCTTGGCACGAGCGCGGCCGGTGGCTGGGGACAGCCGGCCGGGGGCTGTGCCGCCGCGGGGCCGGGTCTCGGCCGCGGCGTGCGGGCGGCGTGCGGCCGCGGGCTGCCGGCGTCCGGCCCCGCCGTCTGCCAGCGGGGGCCGGGCGCGCTCGTGTGCGGCGGCAGCGGCGCGCTCCCTCCCGCGCTCCCCACACCGCTGGCAGCCCGCCACCGCGCCGGGGGTTCGCTCCTTTCTCACGACCTCTCAGGTTCCTGAGCTCATCTGGGAGCTATTCATTTCCTGCCAGAAAACAGCCTTGCCTGCTAAAAAAACCACCTTGGCCGCAGAGCGGCCCAGGGCTTGGTACGAGGGCTCTCCTGGCTTAAATCATAAAGCTCCGGCTGTCTGGCTGGAATCAAAGGCAGGGCGGGCGTGGGGGGGGGAGAGCGGGGGCCTGTGCCATATGGTAGCACTTAAGAGCCAAGGAGGAAGCAAGGAGGGGCTTTTGCACCGCTCACGAGGAGTGTGGGAAAAGTTAATTGACTTTAATGACAGGTTTCCCGGGACGGCAGCAGCGGCAGATGGAAGGGAGCTGCGGGGATGCCAGGGGCAGCCGGCGCTGTAAAGTCTGTGGTGGGTGGGGGGCAAGGTAGGGTGCTGGGGGAGGCAGGAAAAGCCCCCTGCTCACGGACCCCCGTGCAGGTGCACTGCAGGCAGGGACTAGAGCAGTGCTTCTTCCAGCTCAGCACCCTCCGGGCTGCAAATGCACCCACAGGATTGTGGCAAAGTGCTGACCAACCCAAGAGTGGTCATGAGAGGGACAGACCTGCCTTCCAGCCCTTCCCAGGGTCCTCTCCGCTGGAAGGCAGGGCTCAGCAAGGTGCCCAGGGAAGCCAACAGGAGCTACATCCCACCCGGCAGCACTAAGTCCGGTCCTTTTTCCTGCCTGTCCTGCACAGTCCCCATGCAGGGTCATAGCTCAGCCCGGTACCTTCTCTGGCACTCCCCACCCTTCCCTTACCTGCTCATCCCACAGCATCAGTTTAAAGGCATTTGCTGCACCTGAAGGAGAATTCCCACACACAATGATCCACAGACCCACAGCCTGCATTTGTCATCCCAATTTGTCACGGGCTCAGTGAACTGGCACCAAGAGCACAGCTCTTGGGAATTGCTCTGATCCCCTTAAAGCTCACAAACTCAAGGAGATCTCTCACGTCAACAGGCTGTGGGATAGAGTAAACACAGAAAGCTTTGGAGAAACCGGTCCAAGCATGCCATATCTGCTTTATACTAGGCTATTTAAACTCCATTAGCAAATAGGTTCATCTTGTCTTTCACTCCTGGATCTGCTCTATGTTCTCCATTAGCCTACAGCAAAGTCTCTTTTTTCTAATGTGCTTTCCAAACCAACTGCTTCAGCAGAAAAAGAAGACTCTGCTCAGCTGGAACAGCATTCAGTCTTATAGGTGATGCATTACTGGTCTACATCAGCTCCACACAAGCCATCCAGCAACAGGAGTTGGTCTGATGCAATTCCGAGACAGGTCCTGCGAGCACTTCTCTGATCACAAGGTAGGCTCAGTCCTACCCTCAGTATCTCCAGTGCAAAAAGGTGACACTCTGGCTGGAGGAAGGGAAGGAAAACTCAGCCTGTACAGCTACACACCTGCCTTGGCACAGCAAATCTGATATTCCCAAACCTTGCACATGAAACCTGCCTGTGAGATGCCCCTGTCAAAGTGGCAATGCAGGCAGGCCAGCAAGGTGTTAAGAGAAGAGAGAGAAGGGAAACCTCATCCCAGGGAGACCAGCTCCTTCCAAAAAAAAAAAAAAAAAAAAAAAAAAAAGCTGCCATAGCCTCCAGCCTTGTCAGCACACCCTGCAAAGAGATATCCCAGGCACACACCATCCCCGCTTCCAAAATACATCCCAGGATGTATTTTCAGATCAGGTGAGTATGTTTCTTTACTGGGAGCAAAGCTGGGGAGTCAAACCCCAGCAGGTTTAATCCATCTGGTCTCACTCTCTCCAGCTTTAATTTCCCCAGCACCTGGATACAGTCAAGCACCTGGCTGATCCAGACAAAATCCAACAAGCTCTTGCAGCAGGATTTGGATGGAAACCCCAGTGGATCCTGGCACATCTTAAAGCTGTCCGCTCTGAGTTAAGACTTGTTAAGAAGGGCCATGCAAGCTGTAACCTGAGACTGCTGCTCCCATTATCTATGGCTTGCATCTTGCCTGGAAACAGGGCATCCCCAAGTCACAGGGGTCAGCTTCAGCTCACGATTATAGGGAGTCCTTGCAGCCCCACATCACTCCCTCAACCACGTGTTTTCCATATAACAGCAGAGGAAATGCCCAACTCTATCAAAACCACATGCAAAGCATTAATCATCAAGCAGAGCTTGGCTGGTGCTTAGGGTTGGGAACAGCTCTATGCTTTTAAGTCCAGGTGGAGGTAGTGCCCAGTGCCTGCTGCAGCCCATCAGCCAGGAGACGGGAGCACTCGTGTCAGGCTTGTCCTGCAGAGAGCCACTGCTTTTGTAACATGAGAAGCTGGCAGGCACGGCTCTCTCAATCAACTGGCTGGAGTCACTCGCAATTTACACTACAGCCTGGGAAGCAGGCTCCTCCGGGTCCAGGGCAGGAGGCTCACCCAGGCAGCTCAATGTCTCGCTTTACCACGGCTACACCAACTCCATCAGCCCGAGGTGCCAGAACAGAGCAGAGGTACCTCCCACAGTACATTCACCAACTCTACAAATACAACCTCCTTTTAACAAGTCTGATAAATTGAGCTGCTGCCAAAGAAGCAGTAATTACATCTGCCCCAGGGCAGGGAGAGGGGCCAGGTGATTTCACAAGACAGAGGGGACAGAGGGTCTGAGTGACAGCTCCAGCCTGGCGAGCAGGACAAGGCAGCCCTAGAGCAGCAAGGTCCACAGGCAGCCAGGAACTGGGCTCCCTCTTATGCACACATGCCAGAGCTCCAACTTTCTCCAAAGGCCTTCCAAAATGGAAGGGAAACTTTTATTTTAAGAGCATTCAAAAAAAAAAAAAATCCCAACCAAAAAACAAACCCCCAATCTTTGGTGTCACATAAGGAAGGGTAAGAAAGGAAGAAAAAAAGATCTCGTGTAAAACACGAAACACTGTCAAGGGAGTGCTATGGTACAAAGGCACAATCCAATATGAACATATAATCTATGTACAGTCGTGCCAGCAGCACGGGGTGCAGTGCCTAGTCCAGTCCGGTGCCCGCCACCCTCACCAGGGTCTCCAGACTGAGTCGGCTGTGCCGGGTGGCGGGCCTGGCGGCGAGGCGGCAGTGGCAGCTGTGGGTGGGCCACCATACAGAGGCAGCACAGCTCCACCAGGAGCAAAGGCAGTGCTGGGGATGAGGAAGGCAAACTGCCCATCGGAGGCCGGCAACAGCTGGAAGCCACCGTACACCTTGGCTGCATCAGCACCCGGCTTACAGGGCATGCCCGGGAGCGGCCCCGCACCACTGCCTGGAGGAACCAGGGGTGGCCCAAAGGCTGCAGCTGGTGGCAGCGGGGGCGGTGGGGGGGGCGCAGGGTAGTTCATGGTGTTGATCTGGGTCATGCAGCTGGCCAGGTGGCCCAGGAGCCGGGTGCGCACCTCAGTGTTGACGCCCTCGCAGGTGGAGAGGAATCGCGTCACCTCGTTCATGCACTCGCTGAAGCCAGCTCGGTACTTGCCCAGTACTGTGGGGTCTGTGCTCAGGGCAGCTGTGGGTGGAGAGAGGCACACGGCAGTCAATAGGCTCCACAGGGAACAGGGGTGCACAGCCCACCAGCACTGCATCTTACAGTCCCTCTGAGGCAGGAATCCAGGCAGGGAAAGAAGCCCCTCTGGCAGTATGTCTTGTGTTCCCAGGTGCCAAGAATTTGGATGGTGAGCACAGCTCCTCTGCTATCAAGTCCACCAGCACCAGGGACTCAGGTGGGGAACAGACAATTCCTAAGAATCTCCCTATGTCCCATATACTGGGGACCCAGGTTGGGAACACAGTCCCCCCAGTGGCTCTTGTGCCTCTCACACCCCCAAAACAGATCCATGTGGGGAGCACAGCTCTGCTAGTACATGGAACTCAAGATGGAGCTGCAGCCCTCCCAGTGCCCTCCAGTACCAGGGATGGAGAAAGAACACAGTGACCTCCCAGCATCTCCTTATTGGGGATACAAGCACAGAGCATGATGCCCCTCAGCACCCCCCAGTAGGAGAGATGGAGCACTGAGTCCCCCATAACTCTCCAGTACACAGGATACAGGTGCAGAGCCACGGGCTGCTGGCACCAGGAATACAGGTACAGAACACAGTATCCTCCATCCTTCACTCCCCGGGGATGCAGGTGCAGAGCCTGGTGCTCCTGCTACCCTCTCTACCGAGCATACAGGCAGAGTGTGTGATGTCCCCAGCCCCCGGGGCGCAGGCTCCCTCTCTCCGGTTCTCCCCCAGGACTCACCAGTCATCTGGGCTCGCTGGAGGCTCCGCAGGTGCTTGACGGTCATCTCCAGGATGTCGGCCTTCTCCAGCTTGGAGTGCCGGGAGCTCTGCGGGAACAGGCGGGGCTCAGACCGGCACGGCAGCGCCGTTTGCCCCCACACCCCCCGCCCCGGCCCCCCTGCGCTTACATCCTTCTTCAGCGCGTCCAGGATGAGCGTCTTCAGCTGCCCCAGGCTCTCATTGATGCGCGCCCGCCGCCGCTTCTCCATAATGGGCTTGGAAGACTGCAAGAGAGGCAGCGGTCAGCGGCCGGCGCGGCTCCGCACCGTCCCGTTCCGTCCCGTTCCGTCCCGGCCGACCTTACCTTGCGGTGCTCCGCCGCCGTCTTCGGCTTGTCGGGTGTCGCATTGACGCTGGCAGGGGTGGCGGCCACCGGCGAGGCGCTGCTCTTCTCCATCAGGTCGGCCGGCATCGTGCGCCGCCGGGAAGAGGCGCCGCGGCGGCGGTGGCGGTAGGGAGGGAGGGAGGGAGGGAGGGGGCCGGGCCGGGCCGGGCCGTGCGGGAGCGCTCGGGGCGGGCGGCGGCGGGGCCGGCGGGGCGCGGGTGCCGCGCGCCCTTGGCCGCCCCTACTTATATAGCGCGCGCCGCACGCGCGCGGCTCGTGTGAAACGTCCCCCGCCGCCGTTCCCACACTCGCGCCCAGCCAATGGGCGCCGCCCGCACGCGGCCCCGCTCGTGGACGGCGCCCGCCCATTGGCTGCGCGCCGCGCGGCGGCCGCCGGCCAATGGCGCGGGGCGGGCGGCCGCGGTTTAACCCCTTGGGCACCGCCCGCGGCGGGGGGGGGCGGTGGCGCGGGGAGCGCCGCGCTAATTACCGGGTTAATTGGCGCCCGTGGCAGGCGCGGCCCCGCCCGCTCCCCTCGGGGACTGCCGGCCTCGGGGCGGGCTGCGCTGTGGGGGGCCGCGGCCCTCCGGGGTGATGGGCGGGTCGCGGCGGGCCGGGCCTAGCTGTGGTGGCCGGAGCAGAGCTACTGTGTGCGGGGGCTGCGGCGAACCGCGGGGCGCGCCGCGGTGGCTGCGTCCTCCCACGGTGCCCGCAGCATTGCCGCGGTCGCCCGGATCTCCCCAAGGCAACCCCGGTCTCTTCACAGCAGACCGGGTCTCCCCCCGGTCGCCCAGCTCTCTCCACGCCCGCCCGGGCAATGCCACGTGGTGCTGCCCTTGCCCCCCGCAAGTGTGGCCGGAGCTGGGCAGGGCCGGTGCCCGGAGGAGCGCGGGGCACGGGGCAGGTGCGCGGTGGCACACGCAGGGCCGGGGGCAGTGGCCGCCGTGGGTTCTGCTCCCCGGCTCGCACGCCGGGCTGGCGGCGCGGGCACAGATGCGGTGGTGCGTGCGCTGACATCGCGGGGCACAGCAGGCAGAACCGCAGGGAGGGAGGTGCCTGTCCCTCGGCCCTGGCTCAGCCGCCCTGCTGCCACCTCCGGCTGGTTTGGACAGTTTGTGGGTTACTTTAAAAAAAAAAAAAAAAAAAAAAAAAAAAAAAAAAAAAAAAAAAGTATTTTGCCTGGGGACTTGAATCCTTTTTTTCTCCCCTCCGCTTGACTGACTTTCTCACACTCGTATTCCCATAGTCTGCCAGCTAGGCCTGAGTCATCCTGCCAAGAACTAGACCTGGCCTATTCAAAAATGTGCTCACTTGCTCTTTCTCTCTGTCTCTGTCTCTCTCACTTTTTTTTTTTTGAGTATACACAGTAATGTTTTTCCACCTCCTCTTGTACCTGATCTGCACCTGTACAGGGCCAATCCCACACGTATCACTCGATCTTGCCTTTTCAGAGACTGTGAGAAAAATAAAGTTCAAGAAAGAAGAGAGATGTTTGCAGATCTCACCGGTGCAAAGCCCTCGTCCCTGCAGAGGCTTGCCTGCTGAGCCTTCAGAGTTTAAAAAAAGGAAAATAAATAAAAGGGAGGGTGTCATGTTTAAAACTGCGGAAAAGTACGAATCAAGGCTTTCTTTTAGCTCCTTAATGGAGCCACAAGTCTTTTGATTAAAAAAAAAAAAAAAAAAAAAGGCAGCCCTCAGCGTGTAAGGTTTAACTTCAGATGAACACTATTTGACGTAAGTTTCAATCATATAGGCAGCTGGACAAACTTGAGTGAGGAAAAGACCGAGACTGCACTGGGAAGTCAGTGCCGAAAAGCACTTTCACAGTCATCTTCGTGGGGAAATTGGAGACACAGATTAGCACAAAACTGCAGTATGTTTTTGGAGAGCTTAAAAAGTTCTCCACTGGATCACTATTTCTTCTTGTGCTGATATTTGCATATATTGGTGGGGAAGAAAGTTATGACAATTACTGAGCTGGTGCTCTCCCTTCTGCAGGGGTTTGCAAAGGGCTGAGGAAATGCAGCGCTGGGCAGCCCGGTCCCTCCCGGCTGGAGTGAGAACAGGCTGCAATTATGTCTATGTTTGTGGTAGCCGAGGAGCTGCAAACCGCCTGTAATTGCCGGCAACAGGTCGGTGTCTCTGTGGAACGAGCGAGGCAGGCAGCAAGAACAGGCTGTCATTAGGGGTTGCCAGCTCTCGCCCACACCGGGGACCTGGGAACTGCGTGGCAGCAGCTCCCCTTGCTGCGCTCCCACCTCGCTGCAGCTCAGCCCCTGACCACTGCAGAGCCTGCCGGGTGCCTTTCGCTTCTGGGGTGTGTGAGGAGCCGGGCTGTGGGGACTGGGCCTCTAAAAGCGTCTGCTTCGGTGGAGGCTTCTTGGATCCGTCAGCGAGTGCTGCACGGGGCAGTGGGAGGCAGCGACACTGGTGTGTCCCTGCTCCACATCTCCTGCTCTGCCTGCCTGCTGCTGTGAAATGCCTTCATGTGCAAGGGTGGTGATCTCCAAGCGGAAGCACATATACTTGTGAATTCCCCAGGGATCAGGAGAGGAAGGGGAGGATTTGCATGGAAGGATGTCTCTGGAAATGAAATGGCTGAGGCCAGGTTTAGGCTGGAAGGAGGTAGTGAAGGGGTTTGTAACTACTGAGAGGATCTGGAACATATCCTCTGGGCATCTCCAAGCCATGCCTTCTCTTGTGAAAGAGGTGTCAAGGGGGAGGTGGAACCCTGAGATAAAGGACTGTCCCAGGGACTGGGATGTCCCTTGTCCCACAGTCCTCTCAAAATGTTTTTTTGCATTGCTCCAGCAGTCATCTTGGATTACAAATTGGGAATTGTCCAAAACAGATTTGGGAAGAACCTTTAGATGACGCATTAGGGCTTTACTGACTGGCAGAACATCTTGGAGGAAAAATGTGTTGGCAAGAAAATTTAGACTAGTCCTGGGCACAGGCCCAGGGGTGGGAAGGAATAAAATAGGATGCTGCTGCTGGGTGTAGCATGCAGGAGGTGAGGAGGTGGCAGGGTTGGCCGTGCCTGCTCTATGGTCCTTTAGGAAGCAGCCAAGATGAGCAAAATGTGCTTCTAGCGATCCAAGTGTTTTAATATCCAAAGCTTGAAAGATCCTAGGAAATACAGAAAATAGAAACCAAGTTGCTTGTAAGAACTGGGTTGCAAGCTGGATCCCAGGAATGGCACACCAAGCCTTTCCTCTTTGGGTCACAGGCTGAAAACCTAGCCTGGCCACAGCTCAGAGTTGTCACCACCCTGAAGGGTGGAAAACAAGTGCTGCGTCTCAGGGACATGTCCCTGGCACAGGTGTCTCCTCTGGACAGCCCTGCACACATGCCTCTGCTCGTAGTTCCCGTCCCAGAAGCTGTTGTGCAATCCATACCCAACCGGCTCCCCCGGGAGGGGTGATCTAAGAAGCTTTGGGCGCAGGTTTCAGGATTTATTTCCCCTCTATAAACGTTTGCCAGGTCTTTGGAACAAGGTCACTTTCAAACTGACTTCCTGACAAAGCCCCCTAGATGAAGCAAAGCCTTCATGGACGTTGCTTCCCTACACACCAGGCATTTGTGGTAAAGAGGGCAGCTTTTGTGCAGCTGTGTCACTGCCTGGCCCCCTCGATGGCAGGAGTAGCTCATTTTAAGGCAGCAGCCTGGTTTTGTGGCAGGTCCTGCCCTCTTGTTCCACTGGGGACCCATTTGCCAAAGACCTGCTGAGACCCGAGGTCCCAGCTCTGTCAGATGGGCCTCGGGGTGCTTGTGTGGCAGCTGCTCCCCAGGATCTGGGCTCTTTCAGCTGTTCCCTGGCTGCCACTGCAGAGGAGAGGCTGAAGTGTTTATTCATTTTACTCCTCACTGTGTGAGTCAGGCTGGGTGTGTGTGGGGCAGCTCTGGCCATTCTGCAGTGACACCCCCTTGTGTGGAGGGAGCATCCTGGCCTCCAGGAACTGGTACCCTTCGTTCTGTTCCCCCACAACCAGGGAGGCATCCCTGGGAATGGTGCAGGAAACTGTGGGATGAAAAGGCCAAAGCTTTGCTTGAGTAGCAGAGTGCCAGTCTGAGAAACTCGAGAGTCACTAAGGACAGACAGTGAAGAACCATTTTCACCTCCCCAGCCCATCCCATCCCAGGCTGTAGCACAGCTCTGTGCTGAAAAAGGCTCTGGGACAAGAGCCAGGATACCTGGATCTCTTGCTAAGCTGATTCCTCTTGGCAGGCTCCTATCCTGCTGAACCAAGGAAACGCTGCTGGGGAGCCGGCAGGGAGGGCATTTTGGCAGCTGTGAAATATCACCCATGTGGATGGGAATTCCCTTCCTGATACTCATGGCGTTACTTCAGAGGTTGCTGATTTGGCTAGAGCAGCCACATGTGCTCATGGGCATGAGATGGTGCAGCCCCAGATTTCCCCTGCATGCCTTTCCAGAGCCCCAGCTCCAGCCTGGTCCTCTGCTGGCAGCCAAAGCTGGGTGTTGGCAGGCATTGCAGCTGGGAACAAGCTCTGGGAACATCCCTAAATTGCTTGTGGGGCTTGGACCTGTATCTGGCACTGCCACTACCAGCCAGAGGCTGCGAGCTGCCTTATATCCTTCTTTTAGAGATGCTCTTTTCATGTGACATGCCCAGAGTTCACCGGACCACTGATTTGCAGTCCGCTGACCATGACAGGGCAGTCCCACTCCAGTACAACAGCCAGTATCCTTGGCAAGATATAGGAGCTCCAGGCACAGGGACAGACAGCTGAGCCTGCAGCCCTCTGAGAACCAGAAATAAATGCGCAGTCACTGCCATGCTCCAGAGGGGAGAAGGAGCATCTCGGCTCTTGTTCTCTCCCTCTGTGGTGGGAGGTGTTGGCAGTGAGAGCTGAGTTATTTATTTATTAAGATCCCACTTGTGTTGCTGCCTGAGGCTGCTGGTCTCTGTGCTGGTGCCGTGGTGCTTGCGTGCTTGCAGGGAATGGAAAGACTGCAAGCTATGAAGCAGAAAATACTGTGAGTTTGGCAGTGGTGGAGCTGGAGAAGGCATGAGGGCTCACTGGCACAGAAGATGTCCCTGTCCCAAACACTGAGCAGAAGGAACCCTCTTGAGAGCTAGATGAAGGTGGAGCATCAGCTCCACATCCTGAGTCCAGTCTCCAGCCGTGTTGCTGCAGCACTGGTGTGCTGAGCCGTCTGTGGTCCCTGACATGCTGTGGCTGCAGGAAGCCCCGCAGGCTTTTCCAGAACACGGCTTTTAAGTCAGATCAGACCAGCAGTGCGGTTTGCAGCCCAGCTGTGCACAGCTGGCTCGGCACAGCCAGGGGGTGGGAAGACGTGGGTGGGAGCGTGGCGAGGTGGGAGTCTTGCCAGCTGTCCTCAGCACAGGGAGCCTGCGGCTGGGTGCGTCAGCCTGCCCTCAAATTCCCAGCACACAAGCCCTTTTCTGTGCCCCCTCTGCCCTCTTCCCCTGGCCCTCCTGGTGCCTGCAGCCAAGGGTACGTGGGAGCCTTGGCATGTGGCTCCCTGGGGACTCAACCTTCACCGACTGCAGACTCATGAATCCCACAGGGCCGGCCCTTGGCCACAGTGTCTGTGCTCCTCTGCAGAGTGATCAATCATATTTTCCAACACGGTTCCTTCTCCTTGGTATTAATCAGTCCAAGAAAGCAGCCTGGACTGATCACTACCATTGCGCTTTCTGCTAAATTTACCAGCTGACCACCATCTCTTCTCTTCATGCCACGAACTGGCAGCAGGAAGCGTGTTGTGTAAACTTCATGTTATCCTCAAAACCCTGGCAACCGCGATGATGCAGCAAGAAAATATCTGGAACCTTTTGGAGGTGCTGTGACAGGCAGCTCTGCCTCACGCTGGGAGGCTCTGCTGAAGGCAGTGTGGGCAGGACGGGCAGGCCAGGGGCTGTGTGCCACCAAGGGTGGGGACAGAGGTCTCAGCCTGCCTGGTCTGACCTGGTCCCAGAGCCCTTGGGACACCAGGAATTTCCCCTTGACAGATGGGATTGGTCACAGCTTGCCAGCCCTCCCATTTCCATTATTCCTGTGTCCATTTATTCAAGAAAACACAGGATACTTCATGGTGCAGTGCTTTCTTGCTGCAGAACAGAGCCTTTGCAGAGCCAGCATCTTTCTCGACGTGTAAGTAGATGGACTCTGATAAATCTAGGGTACAATGAATCATTTGCACTTGGTGCCTGACCTCCCTGGTGTCTTCAGTTTTGTTTAAGTTTCACAGCGTTATGGAGAGAATTCGCTTATCTTGCTAATATTGAAATGTATACATAATTTGAATCCTGTATTCCTAAAAGCAATATTCATTATTCAAGGTGACAACAGAGCTCAAATTAGTCCTTTAGCTATATCAAGAGTATCAGAATGATCACATGTTATTTGGATTAGCGACCTCATGCAGACACATGGCTTCACACACGTGGGTAGGGCAGCAGGGCATGGTTCTAAGGTGCGTGGCCAGGAGGATCCGTGGAGCCAGATCTTGCCCTGCCTCCTGCCCGCGGCAGTCCTGGGGAGCCACCTGAATTGCGCCAGAGTTCAGCCTTGGCGGCAGGTGAGGTGATCCGGGGCGGCGTGCCAGGGGGACACAAGGACGGTGGATTTCTGTTTGTTTTTCTGCCCAGGGCAGTCAGTGGGAGGAGGGGATTTGAAATCCTCAATTGGCACACTTTGACAGCAGCGCAGGGTGTGTGCTAGAATGGAGTGGTTTCTCCCTTATTTTTCTTTTTCTGCTTGCTGATGTGGAGCCAAAACTCTCCATTAGCCCTTTGGCCATTGACAGGTGTTAGCAAGGGGTGGGATTTTTGGAAAACTCCTGTGCATTTTCCATTTGCTTTGGTTGTGCACGGCTGCACATGTGGTGCTGGTCCAGAGCTGTGTGCATGCCCTGGTGCCAGAGATCATGCTGGAGAATCATCCTCATATGGGCTAATATGAGATCTCTTGCAAGCTAGTCAAGAATTGATGTGTTACTAATTGTTTTAATAGAAAATATTATCCTTCAGAGGATGTTGTTGTTTTATAAACAAGGGGATAATTTACAGCTCAATTGCTTAAATCATGTGTTAATTGCTAACTGCAATGAATAAATACATTTGTAAGTACAACGTTTAATTTGCACAGATTCCAGAAGTCTAGACATTAAGAGGCAGATCATTATTTGATAAGTAATCTGGAATGTCGTATGAAATGACATTTATTCTCACATGATGAAATATCCTGAAATGAGATTTCAAGGTCCTTGTCCTTCCTTCCATGCAATGAAGGGCAGTGTTGTCATTGGCTGCCTCAGAAATGTGCCCAGGCTGCCTGGGAACACAGGGGAAGGCAGGAATCCCCCAGGAGTGACACAGAGAGAAGAGCAGCAAACCTAGGTTTATGCAGGTGTAAGTTTTTAATATTACAAAATGCAAAGAGAGAATATAGAGTCAAAAATGGGGGAACATCTACAGTAGGCTGGGAGGCTTCACATCAGTGCTAAGTGATGGCAGGATGGCTGTGGGGTTGTGAAAAGCATGGGGAGTACCTGAAGAGGTGAGCTGGGAGTATGGGTGATGAAAGGGAGGCATTAGTGCTGCTGCCTGGGCGCTGGTGAGGCCTGGGCCCAGTGTGAGGATGCAAGCAGAAGCAGCAGCAAATAAACACAGCAAAGAGGGGTTTTGTAGCCTGCTGCTGGCCACGTGTGCCCGGTGGCTGCTGCTTGCACTGCGAGAGGCTGCAGGAATCTGTGCAGGATTGCGTCCTGTTCTCCAGGGAGTGAGGAGCCCTGCCTGCTGCATGCTGCTGGAGCTGGGGCCGGCTGCTGCTGCTGCCCAGAATAAGAGGCCCTGCAAACAGAAGGCACCTGTGCTTCAGTTGCTGATATTGAATAATCTTGGGCTACTGGTGCCCTTTTGCAGGCCCATATCTTTATTGGAGGCTGTTAAAGCCTAACCTCCCAACAGCAATAACATGACTACAAAGCATTTCTAAGAATAAAGTACGTGGGAATAAGGGAGATACTGAGATCCCAGCCAATTTCAGTACAATACAAGCCTGAAGTACCTTATAAAGTTAACAAGTCAAATTTAAATGTATACAAGGCTCAGGAGCATACAGGAAACAGGATCGGCCAAACCTTTAAAGGCCCATCATTGTCTTTCAAAAAGTCCACTGAAAGGCTCATGCCATAAAAAAGGTGTATTCACATGGCTGATACAGTGATAAACCTGGTGGAGAAATGCCAGCAGCCAGAGTGGGCAGGGATGCTCCCTGCAGGGATGCTGTGGTGGCCCAGCCCCTTGTTACAGAGCGCTTTGCTCTGCTCTCTCTGCTGCTGCACCACAATAAAAGAGGGTTCTTCTGGTGTAAATCTGGGGAATGTTGGGCAGGTGACTGGCTCCAAGACAAGAAGCAACCCTTGCCCCTGGCTTTATGACAGGTCATCCAGCCTCTGCAATCTTGCTGCTGGAGAGGTAAAAAAATAGCTCTTCTGCCTTGCCCAGCACCATCTTCATCGCACTCTTGAGTAGCACAAGCTGCAGCCAGGAGTGCAGTACATGGTGGTGGCTTCCCTGTCCCCTCTGATATAAACACCCTGGATGCCACAGACAGGAGAGACCAAGGAAAGAGCTAGGAGAGACAGCTTGTGCTGCATGCCCAGGAGCTTGTCCCTGCTTTCTCAGAGCTGAAGACACCTGTGGATTAGGAGGGTCTTCTGTAGGCACCTGGAGAACAGCTTGTGAAGTGTTACAATGTGAAAACTATGCCAAAAGGTCCCAAGCCTGCTCCTGTTTATCTTCCTTTAGTACCAGATTCAAAGCCAAATGTGCTCATGAAATGCCAGGGACCCAGAGCTCCTTCAGCCTGCCTGAGTGGTGTCAGTATGGCGAGCTTACCATGTGAAGGACCTGATCTGTCCTTCTCCTGTGTGTTATTTGTGTTTAGCAGGCTGTCTTCTGCCTTCATCATGTGCCATTGTGTGTTTATACATTTTACCCATCCATTTGAATGCAAGAACCAATGCCACAGGACTTACCAACCAGCCATGCTCTCTAGCAGAGCATCCAAGCAAGCTGCATTGCAAACCATCCAAAGACTGCAATAGAATGGCAGAAAAGTCTCAGGAAAATGCCCTGTTACGAAGACATGGGAAAATCAAGGTTGTTTCATGGCTTATTTGTGAGCAGGAAGCAAAACCACCCCAATTTGGTGCCTCTGAAGAGACCAGCAGAACTGGGACACATGTTGCAGGACTTGGTGTGCAGGAATTCATGAACCATAAGGTCTTGTCAAAACTAATTTTTAAATGAAATGCAGTGTCCTAGCAAAACACATGCCTGAGACTTAAACAAAAACCAAAGTACAAAATGTGGTATTTAAAGGGTGGGTTCTGTCTCAAGTGAATAGAAGCCACATGCATTCATCTGACATCAGTTATTGGCATGATCTGAAGTTGTGCTCACAGAGGCTGCAGTGAGAGCAGGCAAAGGAAGTCTTCATCTCCTCCTACAATCCTATAGACAAGATCAACCTTTCTGCACTTTCCAAGTGAAAAGATTTCTGACACCAACCCCTATGCAGGTAGGCTGTCCAGGTGTGGCATGGAGCATCCCGGGGTGCTCAGCTGCTTTCTCCGCACTATGTGTAGGCAGCAGTGAGGCCACTTACACCTGCCTGAAAGCCTGGTGCAGACTTGCATCTCTCTCTCCTTGCTGCCCACGGTGGGTTAGGGACTGTGAGCTCCCAGTGACACCACTCTGTAGCAAGTGTCCTGCAAAAGTGCCAGTATTGAGGCTTAACCTTTATTAATTGGGGAGAGGAAGAAATAATGCTGGCAAAATATTGTCAAATTCTTCAAATTAATGATTAATTCTAGATGGAGTGATACTGTTTGATGTGGTCTTTGCTGGTTTAAACAGGAGAAGGGTGATTCACTCTAAAGGAATTTATAAAAACACAAGTATTTGCTCATGGACAATAAATACTGGGGCAGATAAAAAGGGGGATGAAGTGTTCAGTGTTGTGATAGCAACTCTGCTTGAGAAAACTTCTGACCTTCTCACATCTTAAATCAATGTCCCCTCCCCCCCCTCCCCTCGCTTTCCTCCAGGCCTGCTCTGGAAGCTGAGGGAACAGGGGATGTGGGAGCACACCAGGCTCACCCCGGGCTGCGTTGCTGGCAGGTCTCCCCTGTTTCCCTCTTGTTCCCACAGGGAGGACTGGGCACCCGCTGACACCCGCCGAGGGGCACAGGGCAGCACCCGACAGCAGTTTACACAATCTGTGTACACAGCCTAATCTGTCAATTTGCCTGCTGTAAAAGTAAGCGCATAAACCTGGTGCTGAAGCCGCTGTGGTTTACAGAGCTGCTCCACCTGGGAGGCTGAGATTTACGCTGTCCACTGGTGAGCGAGGCATCCCGTCCCATCCCGCCCCATCCCATCCCGTGCCGTCTCACCCTGTCCCCTCCCAGTGCAGACAGGCAGGTTGCCCAGGAGGGCTGGCTGCAGGCAGCAGAGCATGAGCAGCCCAGTGGGAGCTGCAGCAGAGGTGCCGGCAGTGCTGCGCCTGCCCCGCCGTGCCTGACAGCCACCGGGTGGGTACCTGAGGGAGGGAGCTTGCTATCTACCTTTCCCGTGGGAATATGATGCAGCCAAGATAACCCCCGGACCTTGCTGGGTCTCTGCCAGTGTCATTAAAGTGTTGACATCTGCTGATTACCCTGACATGATGCTGGTTTTATTGAGACAAGATTAGCCACTTGCACTTTGGAGGGAGGCTGAGCACACACTGTCACCGGCTGTCCCCTGTCAGGAACGGCTCCAGAGCCTTTTTCACTCTGGTCTTTTTTCTTTACAAAAATCTAACTATTTTTGCCCTAAAAATGGCAGCATGGGAGTGAGGGCGCAAGACAGACAGAGCAAAGTCCCTGAGCTGGTGTCCTGCCTTGCCATGTCTGTTGTGGGTTAGCCAGAGGCACAGGGTGGCCCTGGTCACATCCAGTGTGCGGCTGATGGAGCAGAGCTGGTACCCACAGAGGGGCTGAGCCCCTGCCTGCAGCCATTCCCGCGGCATCGCCTCGCAGGCTGTCAGCAAGCCTTTCATCACAGCCCCTTCTGACATCAGCCTTTCCAAAACACCTGAGCTCCTTGTGGTCCCTGTGCTCATAACACTTGGAAGTGACAGCGGCTTCTGGTTCCAATTAACCCAGGGGCAGTTTGGGGACTATCTGATTGCACCGCAGTGGAGGGGAGAGGAGAAAAAGCCTTTCTGGGAAGCAGCGATTGAATGTGTGGGTGAAGGACTTCTGAAAATAGCAGATGGTTTCTCTCTTTCCTTCCTCCTTCTTTTCCCTGTCTTTTTTTTTTTTTTCCTGAATTCCACGAAACAGACAACCCAACAGCACATTTTTCACCATCAAAGCTTTGCTGAAGGGAATTCTCCACTGCTATTTCATTTCTTCCTGATGTTCACAGATTGTAAAGCAAACGGCCTCTGGAGAACAGGGAGGGCAGATCTGTCCCAGGGTGACAGCAGAGGACTGGCTGACATGCTTGGTGCACGACAGGCTCCCCCTGGCAGCTGGCAGCCAGGGGAAGAGAACACACATCTGCCTTGGGACGCTGGGTGGCAAACATGGCACTGCAGCTGGCAGCTGCTAGCACTGGAATCTGGGACACAGGGATTTGCCAAGGTCTATAAGCTCTGTCTTGGACACCTGCACAAGGCTAACAACCATGAGCAGAAGCTGCAAGCAGCAGGGGAAAGCAAGCACCAGTTCCGAGGCTGGCCCCACTAACTGATGTTCTCCTGGGAGGAGATGCACTCACAGGTCAGAAGAGGCAGGTCCCACCTGAAGCCTTCCTCCCACAGCCTTCCCACAGTCACACCACAGCCAGAGATCCTAAATATTGTGTCTCTGGGAGAAACAGGAAGGGAGGAAGCCATAATCCCATCAAATCCCAGCCCACAGTGTGCCAGTCCTTTAAATTACTCTCTCTCACATGCAACACATTCAATGCCTGTTGAAAGAAAGGTAGTGAAAGGAGATGTAAATGGAAAATAAGCTTGAAGGGTGGACAGGGATTGGTGGGTTATGTCTTGTTTATCCAGATCTGTTTTTTTAAGACACCGTTTTTAGACCTGGCAATGCTAGCTGATTGCTGCCTGCTGTGATGCATGGCAGCACTGGTGCACTGTAGGAAGATGCTCCTTGAAAAGGAGGTGTGAGAATTCACCAAGAAGCTGCAGCACAGGGAGGGGCAGGAGCAAGGATGGCAACCAGTTGTGCTTGGAGGGTTGGAAGAGGATGCTGGTGGCTATACTCTCCTTTCACCAGTGACTTGGACACAAAAAGGGAGCATTTGCTTGCAAAATGTGTTTCCCCAGACGAGAAAGTGAGATGTGGAGGCCGGTGTGGGGCCAGGAGCTCCTGCCCAGTGTCCTGGCATTGGTGGTTGTTTGACAACATGCTTGCTACATGTGTATGGCTGAGTCAGAGGAAGAAAACATTAGAAGAGAATGGCAAAACTGCTGGCAAGACAAACGGGACTGAAATGATCACTGGGACCAAGGGGGTCCAGAGCAACTCCCAGCCAGAGCAGTCACAGTCAGAAAATAACCTCATTGCTTGTTGAAACATGAGCCACACATGAGAGGGATGAGCCAGCATGGACTGGCAGGAACAGGCATCCCTTGCACTGTGTCTCCACTGCTCACAGAGGAGCACAAGCCTGCTCCTTGCCATGAGCTGGAGGAGGAGGCACCGGAGGCAGAGGTCAGGAGCAGCCAGCCCCATGGGGTTATCACTGGGTATGTGTCGTGCTTCTCACCTCTGACATCAGCTCTATGCCTTGAAGATGTCCTTTGCCTAAGGAAAAGCAGCTTACGGGCTTCAGATGCAGGACAGTGAATGGCAGCGACCCTGGACTCGGGTGCGGGTGCACTGAAGTGATGGTGTACAGAGATGCCACCCCACGCTCTGATGCTGCTGGTAGTGCAGAGCCTCAGCACTGAGCTGGGCCTGTCCCCACATCCTGGGGCTCCAGAGCTGCTGACCCAAACTTGGCAGATTTTGGGTGAAAGCAGGCTATTTTTAAAGGTGCTTCAGCCCCCCTGCTCCCTGCGTGTCATAGGGATGCCCAGTGGGAACAGGGGTACTGCTCACTTTCTCCCTGCTGCAGCCCGGGAACCCATCCAGCCCCCACTGAACCGGGAGTGGGGTCCGTGGGAAGAGGACAGACGTGGGGCTCGCCGGCCGCCCGACAGAGGCTGGCGGGGCAGGAGCCAGCCCAGCCAGAGAGCTGCTGGTTTTCACACCCCGTCAGCCTGATGAGCGGCCCCGCTCCCTCGGCGCCCAGCGCCTGCAAGGGTCAATTACAGCGATTACTTCAAGGAGTCAAACCGGCTGCCGGCAGCGCTGGGGAAAATCTTTGTTTCGCGTTTGGCTTTGTCAAAGGGAAGGAAAGGTGCTTGGGCATGCGGCGGGGGTGAAAGAGCCTCTGCTGTACGAAGGGCAAAAGTCAGAGGGTGGCCGGGTGTTTGCGGGGCAGGAGGCCGCCCCGGGGACAGCTGCCCTGTTCTGCCACTGCCACTGAGCAGCACTTGGGGCTTGGGCAGCCTCCAGCACATTTGGTCACTCAGGAAGGGCCTATAAGCAGCCCAGTAATTGTGGAGGGAAGCAAACCAGTTAGTGGTGGAGACAGCCTTTAAAAGTGAATGTGAAACCTTGGCAAGTTAAAAGTAAAGTCACAATAAAAGGAATTTACAAGTCTGGGGAAGAACTTGCTTAGGGTATTAAAACCTGAAAATAAACAAATTTGCATAAATGCTAGGGGCAGGAAACCAGCCAACAAGCTGGTGCAGGTTGTGGATGATGGAGGCATGAACAGAGCACCTAGGGAAGGCAAAGCCTCAGCAGAAAAGCTGAGTGGTGGCTTGAAGATGCTCAGGCAGTGCCTGTGTCACCCTTCCTGCAGGGCTGTGCCAGGGGCCTGCCCCACAGAGGGGCCTGCTGGAGACACCTTCCAACAAAACAAGGGGCTACAGGTGGCACACATATGAGATGAGGCAATGCCAGTCCAACTGGGGTTGGTGTTACCCAGCTGCTCCTGCCAGCCTAGGGCAGAGGGTGGGGAAGGAAACATGAGCCGCAGCCAGAGGGGCTCAGGGGATCTCAGTTTGGGAGAACTGATCTATAACAGATCTGGGGCAATGCTACACTTAGGGGAGACTCAACACCACCTTGCAGGAGGAAGCCATGCCTCACAAATCAGCCAGGTCACCAAATGTGGGGAGCAGAGCAATGCGCTGGTCATGGAGCAGTGACACTTCCAAAATGGTTTTTTTGCCTTGGCACCTCCTCCTGCCCAATGGACTGAAGGGACAGTTGCCTTGCACAGGAAAACAACTGATTAAAAGACTTACAGATAGCAGAAGTAAAGCTGGCTGCTGAGCGGGAGTACACAGTATTCTTGGTAAAATGGCAGATGAAATTCAGTATTGATAAAGGCAAAGCAACAACCCACAGACAAGCAGCCCTCAATAGCCATGCAGAATGCTGACCCCCTCTTCAGTGATGCTGGGAGAGAGTCAGGACAGCAAGCATGATATATGATTAGGGAAAGAAGAGAGGACAACTAAATACATCCTCTTTTGGAGTAGTATGTGCAGCATTTTTTTCTCAAAAAGGATATAAGGGAAATAAAGAAATATGAAGAAAGGCCTTAAGGATGCCTGGGAGTAGAGTCTGGAGGCATGGTGAGGAAAGATCAGGAAAGATCAGATGTCATGGTCACATAAGCTTGGAAAAGCTGAAGGAAGGTCATAAAGGTCCCAGGAGTCAGAGTATGAGGTGGAGAGAGAGCTGGCATCAAACTGGAACAGTGAAATCATGTTGAGAATATGTCCAAAACAAGGAGGAGGACGCCTTTGCCTTCATCAGGCACTGCCCAGCTGTGAAACCCTCGGCCACAGGCTGTGGTAGCAGCCAAAAGCACTAAGTGGGGAAAGCTGCACCCACTGATGTTGAGTCAGTCTGACACATCAACAGTGGGTGAGACAGAGCTTACCCACACCTGAGCTCCTCTGCTCCCCCCAGTACCTGCCACCTTCACAGCAGGGCCTGGGGCTCCTCCTGCACTGTGAGCTGGCAATTCTTGGCCTGGGAAAAGGGTGAAGGAAGCAGGATACCAGACCATAAGGCTGAGCTGAGCTGAGCAAACAGAGGCACTTTCTGAGATGCAAAGGGCCAGGCAGGAAGCTGCGCCCTGGTGCTTTGTTTTCCATGGGCCGCACTAGCTTTGAGCTGCCAGCCAGAAATGCTGCCCTGCCTGCTACTGCTCTGTCCGCTGTGCAGCACCTTCACCCCTCCCTGACTTTTATGAGCAAGGATTGACCAAGTTTTCCTCTGTCACATTGACAAATATCTTGAGTCAGGAAGAAAAAGAAGCTGAACCTGTCTCTGCATTGCACACTGGGGTGATGTCATAGGATCATACAATCAATGGTTTGGGTTGGAAGGAACCTTGAAGATCATCTAGTTCCAACTTCTCTGCCACAGGCAGGGATGCTACCCACTAGATCAGGTTGCTCAAAGCCCCATCCAGCCTGACCTTGAACATTTCCAGAGATAGGGAAGTGTTACGGCTATCTGGGCGGCAGATGCTGGGTGCACAGCCTGGTGCTCCTGCAAGGAGAAGGAGGCACTGGGACAGCAGGACTCATCTGTCAGGGCAACACCTGGCCTTTGGCAAGTGGGAGGTTTTTTTGTGCAAAGCCATTTGCTGCCTATCTGGCCAGCCCTGCTGTGACCCTGGAGCAGTGGCAAGAGAGCTCAGCATCCTCCACAGCTCCACACCAAAATCCAGTCCCCCCAAGGTCCCTTCCTCCCGTAGTGAGCAGCCTGGCCAGCACCCGTGCCTGGCACCCTGCCACCTGCCCCAGTGCTGCCATCCTGCACGCGAGGGCCAGGGGCAGGGGCTGGCCGCCGGCATCGCTCGCCCTCCAGGGCGCGGGCCTGGGGTGGGATTTGCGGAGATTATGCCGGAGGAATTACAAAGGAGCAGACTTTCCCACAGATGCTTCAATCGCTGCTCTGAGAAAGTGTGTGAGCTGAGGCAGGCTGCCTGCCTCACGGTGCTTTGGGGAACGCACAGGAACAGCACACATGGTTTTTAATAATTAAGTAACTTTAATTGTCCTGGGAAAGCAGCGCTTGCCTTGGGGCACTCTGTGCAAACTCATAATTAATGTTACCAGGAGAGATTATGGGAAGGAGAACTGAGAAATGATTCACTTTTGCTTTTTAAGCCTCTCCGTGTTAAAGCTGTATTATCCCCTGGTTTAAAGCCTCATTTAGCTGTGAAGAAAGCCAGTGTGCTCGCGGGGGGAGGTGGGGGGAGGAAGGCAAAGCACCCTGACAAATTGCAAACAGCCGCGCCAGGCTCCACCACCAGCCCTGGCGGGATGGGAGCCGGCGGCCAGCACAGCTGGGAGCATCCCGGGTGTGCAGAACAGCACCGTGGTGGAGAGCCCAGAGGAGTGAACGATGCTCATCACCAGCCCAGGGCCGAGGCTGGCATGTGTGTGTAATTCCCACGTGCGCCTTCTTGCTTGAGGGCTCCAAAGGCAGCTGCCAGCACAGGAGCTGCCAGACAGTACCGGGGCAAAGACTGGTCTCTCCCAGTACCCCCAGTAGTGCACCAGAGGGCCAAATCCTGGGGAGGCTGAATTTGGCAAAGTGAGAGCTCCTCTTTGGAGTCAGAGGGTGACAAGCCCTTTGTAAATCCGATTTAATCTAAGTAAATAAAATTGGCATTTAGCCAACCTGGCTACACTCCTATGCCACAGCCTGCTCCCAACCCTTCAGGGACCAGTGCTTTCCTGTGGCAGCATGTCACCTGTCTTGACCTGGCAGCAGGCAAGCGATTCTCCAGGACACGCACGGCAAGGGCGGACAAAGTCTCTGTGTTGGGACATGCCTCAAGCAAGCTGAGCCCCCCGGAGCTCCTGGCCCTCCTCCTCGGGCAGCTGCCTGCCCCTGTGGGTCTGCTGAGCGGGGGGGATTCATTCAGCTCAGCAGCAATGCTGATGCTGAGCTCCAGCACGGCCTGAGCCCCACGGGGAGCCCAGTGGACAGGCACTGCCGGTGCGGCACAAAGAGGTGGGCAGTGAGGGAGGGATGCAAATCCTTCCCGGGGTGTGCAGCGCCTGGGATCCATGGTTCTTGCTGGTGCATTTCACCCACTTCAAAACCAACAACCTATTGGACTGGAGCGCCTCTTTTCTTTCTTTTTTTCCTTTTCTGTTTTTTTTCCCTTCCGCCCAAAGCAAATCATTGGACTCACGCAGGACGCAAGGTATTTTACTCTATAGAAATCCTTTTTTCAGGCAACTATGTCAAGAATGTTTTCATACTTTGGGCTGGATGGGAAAAAAAAGGGCTTAATCCCCTGAGATGGTTATTTCTCTGAAAACAGACATGCAAATGCTGGACTTGTCAAACCTTAAAATGTTTTCTTTATTCAGGGAATTACTGCCTGCCTGCTGAGCCCGGGTAATGCTGACAGGCTAAGCCCGGGGCCTTGGCAGCAGAGCATGCAGAGTGTGGGAAAGGGCGGCTGAGGCACGCGCCAGATAAGATCATACAATAAATGATACAGCCCTCTGGAGCACACGGCCACTTTCGTATGCAAACAGGCCTCCCTGTGCACACACACACACACACACACCACACAGAGGCACTGCCCGGGCAGGAGGCAGCACCTTGCTGCACGCCCAGGCAGACGCACCTGCACACGCATGCACACGGCTGCAGGGCTGGCAGGATGCAGGGGAATGCAGGGGGATGCAGGACAGGTTTTGCTTAGCTCAGTGAACATCCCAGGTGCTGGAGGAGGGGAGATCTTCCCAGTGAGCCATGGTCTGGCCAGGCACATTCCCTGATCATCCTGTCATGCCTCAGTGGCTTCCTTTTGGTGCTGCTGGTGACCACGTTCTTGCTGCATCTGGGGCATGGTGGCTTGCACACCCTACAGGAGCCTTGTGAGGAAAGGAAAATCGTTGTCTAATAACTTGGCTAGTTCTTTCTTCCACCCGTGGAGTAAAACCTGGAAATAGGACTCAAATGGCTCAGAAGGTGACAAAGATGATCCAAAATGCACAGGACTTTTAGTTGCATTCTTTTAGCTGTTGTGTTGGTTTGGACCTAAGTGAGGCTTTTTGGTATGCATGCCCAGGGCTGGGCAAAGCAGCCACATATTCTGCCCTCTGACAGGGATTCATTTCTAAAGAGAAGCCAAGAGCATGACCCACTGATGGGAGCAGCAGGACTGATGGTGCCGTGCTCCTGGTGCCCATGGAGGCAGCACCAGCCTCCCCCCAGGCATCCACAGAGCCCTCACTTGAACCATTTTTGCTTTCTTTGCAGTGTGCAAACCTGATTCAGCCGGGAGACAGCTGGCGTGAGCCTCCCTCAAGCTCTAAGTGTGGCACCTGCACATTTATTTTAATGACGTGGTGCCTGGCAATCCGTAGCTGGCAGCGGAGAGCCACCGTCATGGGTCACAGTGCTGGTGGGTCACACAGCCAGCCACAGCTAATGACCCATGTGCTGGGGCAGGAACAATGGCTCTGAGCTACTGAGAGTGCAGCGAAAGCCACCGTGGGAGGGAGCTGCCACGGCAGCAGCAGCATTTGGAGCCAAAACGGGCTCCCTCGGGGAGTCAAGTGCCACCCCAGAGCAGTGCTGGCACCAGCCCAGGCCCCCATGGGCTGTCGATGGCCATGGTCACCCTTTCCTGTCCCATCACAGGAGCATGTCCTGCTCTGTGCATCACTAAATTAATCTCAGTACAGCTCCTCCTAACCTGAGCTTAGCTTTTGACAAGGTTACAGTTGTATTTTTAGGGCATGAAGGAGCCTGAGTGTGGGGGCAGAAGGCTGCTGAGCACACGAGGGGTGGCAAAATAGGTGGCTGGTGATGGATGGCTGCCCTGTGCTCCTCCAGAGCCCTGCACACTCACAAATCACAGCTCCTCACTCCTCGCTGCTCTCAAGGTAGCTGGGGAAGGGGGAGAGCCACAGTGGGGGGGTCCTGGCGTCTTACTCCCGGCTTAATACGGTGCATTCACACAGATAATCTGTCAAGGAAAAAATGAGCCAACAAGCTATCTATTCTTGTCTGCGCTATTTTCCCATGTCAGAAACAGGCTGGGCTGAAAAATGTAGGTTTCCCCTTTCATCTTGCCTTTCAGAGCCCCTGAACAAGATGCCTTTCTTTGCCAGCACTCGCTGAGGAGATTTTGCCTTGAAGAGCAGAAAAAGGGGCTTTCTTTTTCTTTCTTTTTCTTTCTTTTTTTTTTTTTTTTTTTTTTTTTAATATCTGTGCCCAGGCTGTGCCAGTGGCAGGGATGTAGAGTAGCTTTTATTTTCCTTGGGAAGGGAGGGTGCCATGCTGCTCTCCTCCTTGAGCTCCCACTGTTGTTACGGTTTCCACCAAGCTGAATGAGGGATGACAACAAATATTTCCCTTCCACATTTTATTTTTGACATGAAAAGAAGTATCTGGGAAGGCAAAAATAACATTTCCCCAGGTGGGAGGCCCCAGTGAGCGTGAGACAAGTGATGAAATGCTGCTGCATCCTCCCCTCAGCTGTGTGATGCCAACACATCAGTGCTGGACACTCAGCAACACCCATCCTTTCACGAGTGCCACCACCCTGCTGTGCCTCTCCCCTCCATACCCACTCCCCATCCCAGCTGGCTCCAGCAGGGATGCATGTCCCTGCTAACCAGGCATGCTGTGGTGGAGCCTCCTCTCCCCCCTATCCGTGGGGCAGCAGGAAGCATGAGAGGCAGGCAGAGGATCCGCACACCTCAAGTTTACAAGGCAGTGGCAATCCTTGCTGTCCTCTGTCTGGGCATCTTGGGCTCACATGCCCTTTTCATACAGTTGCTTCAGTCTAATAAAAGCAAGAAATGTGTTTTTATAGGCTTTGTGGTCTGCATTTTTTTGCATTCTTGCTGGTTTGTTCTACTTCAGTGACTGGCGGTGGCCACCAGCTCTCCAGCCATGTGGGCTGTTCTGCTGGTGCTGGGCTGTGTTTGTTGATTTATGGAAGTGGTTTTCAAAAAATAATATTTGAAATGGCCAGGTAACAGCCAAGTGCAGGGAGAGGACATATCAGCAGCACTCGTATAGCAGTGATCCAGCTATCTGGTTTCCTGTAAAAGCAAATACTTTAAAGGGTCTTAGGCTGTTCTGCTTCCTTCACAATTTTGAGACTATTTTGAGAATTTTGAAAATTGTGGCCTTCTTTGCTATGGTTTCCCTGACCTGGGGATCACACATGGCAAACAAATAAACCCTTTCTGAGATCCAATTAGTGGTGCCATTGAAGCCTACATTTTTTATTGCTTTTGTATGTATCCTTTTGAAAGAAGAGGTGGATGCTCTTCCCTCCTCCCAGTGCAGAAAAATGCAAAGTCAGGCTCTATCCCCAAGACTTGGAGGAGCCTGTCCACTCCAAATATCAGTGCTAGAGACTTGGTCCTTACAGCCAGCTGTGACACATGGTCTTGCTCAACTTCTTTTCTCCTCAGCTTTTCTTGTGTGAAGATGAGGACAAAGAGGAGACAAAGCTCTGAAAGCAAATGCTTCTTCCCTGGAGGATGTCTAAGCAGCCTCCAGTCACGTGTTTGGTTCCTGTCACCCGTAATGAGGACAGGGGAAGAAACTCCTGCAGGGAATGCTGCAGAAGAGATGCCCAAAAGCTCAGGCTGCCATGAGCTGCAGCACCAGTGCCTGCCGAGCCTCGCTGGTGTCTGAGTGCAGGGCCAGCACCCACACCCACCAGAGAGCTGTTGGAAGAGCTGCAGGGCCAGGGATGTGCTTCTCTGCCAAAATGTTTCTAAGGCAGGGCTGCTGGAAGGAACCGCAGGGAAATAGGGATCAGACAGAGCAGGCAGCTAATTGGGAGGAGCAAAAATACATAGGTAAGATAAAAGAGAATGTTTGCATTGTCTGGAATCCCCAGGCCATCCCAGATTTGCCTCCAGCTGTTTGGTGAAAAGCCCTTTCCAGCCTTTGAGAAGGTCATGGTTAGCCTGGAATCAAACAAAATGAGCAAGCGAAGGCAAGAGGCAGGGAGGAAGGCATGAAACCAGCTCCTTGGACTTTTGGGAGGACTGGGAAACTTGTAAATTCAATTGCTTGTGGTGGTGTAGCACTTAGATTGCCACAGCTTTTGCATGACAGTACTGAGACCCCACCTAAGGCTGGAGCTGCTCCAGGCTCTGGAGAGAAGAACCCATGGCCTGAATACACAAAACAGGAGTGGAAACAGGCAAGAGATGACTTTCCCACAGGCAGAGTGGGGCAGAGCTGGAGCTGCCATCGTCCCAGTTAAGGCCACGGCCACCAGCTGCCTTATCCTGGGGGCAGGCTCAGGGCTCAGCTGTGTAAACTTGTGGGGACCTGGGCAAGAGCTGGATGAGCCCAAGGAATTTTTGGGAGCTCAGTGTGCCATGTCAGTGGGAGCCTGGCAGGGCTTTGAGACATGACAGTAGGGCAGAGACATCTGGGCAGCGTAGTGTCACTACCAGCTCACTCAAGTCCTTGTCCTTGCTGCCAAGCAGAGTACCTTGGGATGTGGAACACTGCAGTCCTTCTTAAACCTCAGCCTGGGAGTCTCCCCCAGGACAGAGGAAAAGGGGGTGGCAGGCAAAGGCAAGGTCATCCTTAGCCTCTTCCTTCCTCCCACCAAGCTGGGCAGTGGTGGAATGCAGCAGGAACCAGGATGTGCCTGTCCTTGCTTTGGGCTCCCAAATAAAAGGGACTAAAGCCACAGGTGCTCCATGGGAATGAGCATTGCAGCCTGTGCAGGGTTGGGAAACTGATGTTATCACAAGGGAGGGTTCACCTCAGCAGGGAGGTGAGGAGCAGCCCCCCAGCCCAGCCCCACAGCCACTGCCCCAGGCCCTCTGCCAGCTCTGCGGGATGGAGGCCCCGGCGGGGGCGGGCTGGGAACCACCGGGACTGCTCCAGCAGACGGGGCCAGTGCAGGTTGCAGCACACTGTGAATCACCAGCCCCGGCACGCAGCCAGATCCTTCACCTGGCAGCGGCTGGGTACACCCGAGTACACCTCTCACTTCCCGACACAGGGGCCTTTCCCTGGGCTAGGGCAGGGGCTGTACAGTCTCCTGGCTGCAAGGCAGGGCTGGGAGCAACTGGACTGCTGAAGCCCTGGGAGATGCTTGCCTGGGCCTCCTGGGAACCTGCAAAGTGCTTCCATGGGCTTGGAAGCTCTGACCCCCAGCCTTCCCCCATGTGTGGAATGAAGTTCTGCAGTCGGCACAAATTCAGAAAAAATACCCAATGCATGTGAATAAAAGCTTATGTGAGGGAAAACATTGCCTGCAAAGAGGGCCCAGACCCTGGGCAGCGGTTCCTTCACTGCCATCCTGGGGAGCATGTGGGAAGACCCTTCTTTTCCTGCACCAGGATCTCATTTGACACCTCTCTGGGTGCTCTGTCAGGCTGCTCCAGCACCCACTGGTGCACTGGGACACTGCCAATCCTCTGCACTCCCTGCCTGGCTCCCTGGGCAAGCTGGCTAGCTTGCCTGGGAAGTGAGGCTGCTGTTTGGCAGGAGCAACTGTGCTGCTCTCCAGGCTCCAGTGCTTCCCCCAAGCACCAACACTGGCCCCATGCACACCCCACCTGTGCTCGGGGGAACGCCGAGGGACACGAGGGCTGCTGGGGCAGTGTGGGCAGATGCCGGTGCTGCGGGCAGGGAGCGTGGGCTGCTGGGCACCGTGCCGCAGGCTGGGCAAAGCCAGGCAGACAAAGGGGAGCCAAACCCCCAGGGAAGGCTTGGATCAGAGCCTGTCCCAGAGTGTTGTGTGTCCCGCACAAAGCTCCCAGGCTGGCTCTGCCCCCACCGCTGCCTTCTCCCTCTGCGGGCAGGGCTGGTGCCAACGTCGGAACCTGCTAATCAGTAGCTACAGCAGCCGCAGCCTCCCTCAAGCCTCCCAGCCTCCCTTCCCTCCCTCCCGCCTTGACTGCCGGCCAAGTGCGGCCGAGCCTGCCGGCGCAGGAATGTGTGAGAGCCATGTGTCACTTCTCCAGACTGTGGGAAAGTGCTGCTCCAGTGAACTCACTGCAGCTGCCCTGCCCCAGCCCCAGCCCCGGCCCTGGCCCCAGAACAGGAGCTGGGCTGGCCGCCCTGGGACGCCAGTGCACTCCCGCTCTGCTCCCCTCAGCGTGGGTCCCCTGCCAGCCCCCAGCCCTACGGGTGACAAAGAACATCTGAGCCCCCAGCGCCTGCCACAGCCACTGTGGGTGGTGAAGGAAGGGCTGCTGACCTGGTTTTCCTTCAGAAAGAGTTGTTTCCCTGCACTTTTATGGTTGTTTTTTTTTTTTTTTTTCCCCTAGATGAAGGGTGTGGGGTGCTGAGAACAGGAGCAGCCACTCGGGGAGCCAGGAGCTACCCCCATGCCGTGCTCTCACCACCTGGCACGTGTACAAAACTCTGTGTCTTCAAAGCTCTGGGCAGACAATGGCCCCTTTCAGGCTGTGTGGTGCCTGCAGCCGGCCAGAGCCCTGGCCATGGTCAGCCTGCCTGGTGTGGGCTCGGCCCTGGCTCCAGCACTGGACATCCCTGCCCACATCTATGAGAGAAGGCAGACGATGCTGCATGCTGGGGGGGGATGCTCTTGAACCCACATTCCAGCTGCTGGGGGAGCAGCCAGCCCCCTTCCTTTTCTCTAGCATCCTCCTTGCCCACCACAGCCCTTTTGGGTGTTGCAGTGGCCATCAGCACAGTATTTCCTGGAGGAGCTTGGTGCTGGAGCTTCAGCATGGCCCTCAGCTTTGTGTGGAGGGGTTGGCTGCCTTGCTGTGGGAGCCCCCACGTCTGGCAGCTCTAAACTCACACAAAAGCAAGACCTAGCTGAATAGAGGGTGGGGAACAGCCTGACCCTTTTTTCCCCCCAACCCCCTGCCAGCGGATTAATTGCCGACCCAGGGAGCAGGAGAGCCAGGCTGGGGCTTGGCAGGAGGGCAGCAATGCAAAGCACTGAAGCAGTGTGTTCAATGGTTGGCTGGTGCCTCTGTGCCTGCTGCCAGCCCTCCCCAGCTTCCTTCTTGCTGTGCTGGCCCCAGCCGACCAGGCTCTACAGACAAGCACCTATTTCTGCCCTCATTTTCATCTCCTTCTCCTAAGCCTGCCATGGGCTCTCATTAAAGCTGCTTGCTGGGGACTCATTAACTTGGCAGGCTCAGTGAACCTGGATCAATTAAAATAAAGCTCCTTAGCTTCTCTACCCTCTGCTTTTCTGCAGTGTTGCCCCACTCTCCTACTCCTGTCGACATCCCAAACCAGCTAGAAAAGGACAACAGTCCCTGACCTGCAGCGTGTCCTGGAGGTGTGCTGTCAGTCCCAGGTCCATCTGTGCCATAGCTCCTGGCCCAGGTTAGCACCAGGGACTCTTGGGGAGCACGTTTGGTGAGAACCTCTTCCACAGGAAGCCACGGCTCTCATTAGGGTGGCCGAGCTACTTGTAATGGCATAAGAAGGGTAGGATGGCTGCAGTCTGCAATTGTGCTATCGACATGCCCTTAGCCCCTGCCAGCACAGCTGGCTGCAGTGCTCCTTGATGGGTCCAGTGCTGACCTTCTGCCTGCAGACCCCCAAAACATCTCCCACCTGGTCCTCTTAAAGTAAGAGTGGTGCTCAGGAGCAGAGTCAGCTCCCCAGGCTCCATGGTGCCCAGGATATGTTGCTTGGCCAACAGCCATGCTCAGATTCACCTGAGACCTGATTCCACAGCTCTTGATGTATTTTCTCAAATGTTAAGATGGGTCCATTGTCAATGATAGCTTTAAGGAGTGAGAAGAGAGGTAGACTTGCTCCCTTTTTACCAAAAAAATTACCTGGATGCTCTGCAGCCGGTGGAGGGCTGGAATATCCCTGATAGTGCCTTACTATTGACTTCTTAATGACTCCAGTTAGCACGTTGTGCACCTTTTGCTATTTCAGAAACTTTTGGAGAGCAATGCTGACTTATCTGGTCAGAGCTACACAAATTCAGAGGGACAGGCAGAAGCAGATCTCAGGCTTTCACCCCCTTCTAAATCTGTTGTCCAAACCCAAACAAACCAAAGCTCTAATAAAATTAGCTTGGAGTCTTTCCTGGGTTGCATCCGTGCAGACTGGGGATCTGCTGCTGCCAGATAGACAATGATATTAGCGGGTACAGAATGAGGCCAGGGGGTGTTAGAAACCATGGGCCAAGTCAAACACTGGATGCAAATGCTCCCAGGCTCTGGGAAAACCCTGACCCAGGCACTGACTGGACAGCATGGCTAGGGCTTATCTCTGCAAATCGAGGACAGCAGTGTGGCCTCTCTGGCTCTCAACTGTAGATGAGCTCCAGCACAGTGAGAAAGTCTGGGGCTCCAGCATCTTACTGGCACCTTTTTCACTGCCTGGCCACAACTGTGATGGCTCACATCCTTTCTCACTGCAAGGGCAAAGTCTGATGTGTCACCTGCTACAGACCCAGGCTGTGTCCACCCTGGGAGCAGAGGCAGACCCTGATTGCAAGATTGTGCCTGCTGCTCCCATACTTGACTGCAAGTATCCCCACACGGCCTCTCAAGTGGAGAAAATATTTGCTGTTGGCATTAGGTTTAGACCTAAAGTCCTTGCTTGAAAGCCCTTGACTGGGGACAACTCACATGAAGAGGAACTGTGCTTGGAAGCTCAGGGTCATCATTTTCTCCTTGCCAGAACCGAGCAAGAAAAGCAAACAGCTCCTGCAGCCCTTCTCTGGTTTGGGTTTTGTTATACTTTCCAAATGCATCAGTCAAATATTCACGAAGGATCAGCCAAATTTTTCCAAGGCTTACAAGCTCAGTTCCAAATGAGCCTTGGCCTTACTGATGCTCCACAGAGGTCTGATTGCACTGGCAGGAGGAAGAAACATGGAGTGTGAGGTTTAACGGGCCCTGTGCTATGGCAGTTCATCATCTCTGCAGTGTTGGTCCAGATCCTTTTTAAAGGCAGACTGGGCTGCCCTTGTTGCTCTGCCTGTCCCCAGTGAGTCACTGGAGCATGGATCATACATGTACATAAGTGCTAATGACCGTGTTTATGTCCCAGGTGTATTTGCTAGGCAACAGTTGACTCTCATATGATGCACAGGTGGGAAGAGGGAATTACCTTGCTTAAACCTCTCCTGTGTTCATGGAGGTGCCCAGCAGCATCCAGGATGACCAATGCACCATCAGTGACCAGCTCTGCCTGGCCCAGCTGGACAGAGTCATCCCACAGGAAAGGCACTGGCTGTGTCCTTGTGCCTGCTGAAAGCAGCCTGCAGTGTCTGCTGAATGCTCAGAAATTAGGGGCAAGAAGAATGCAGATGATGGGTAGTTTTTCTGATTCATAACTCAGGAGTTTCAGGGTGCTAGAGGTTGTTGGGAGCTCTAAAGATGAATTAACTGCTTTCCAAAATTCCTTCTCAGGGGACATCTGAGTGCTTTCTTAGCAGTAACACCCATCCCCTACCAGTGAACTAAGAAGTGGTGTGCTGTGCATGCGAGGGCTGAGCTACAGCACATATATATGATGGAGCTGCTGGCTGCCCCAGTCCCACTGCTCTCCAGTGTCCCCTGGCTGGCTTTTACACAGCACTGGTGCAGTGTGTGAGGAGTCCTTCAGCTGTCTGCATCACCCAGTGCTGGGGTGATTTACAGGATGCTCCTGGACACTCCTCTGTGTATGGGGCCAGGGGTCCCTCATTGCTGCCAGAGGTGCCACCATGCAGGCTGACCCTGCTGCTGAAGGCACAACTACAGCAGCACAGAGCACATCCCCACAGCTCCCTCCCTTCCAGCCAGCTGGGAGGCAGCAGGTCTGGCAAGCAGGGCAACAAAAATACCATCAGGGGATTGCCAGCAGGCCGAAAGGTCCAATAGCTTCCCCTCTGCTCTGACCTTAGCTGCTGAGCACTCGAGCGAGAGGCTCGTCGGGATAACGTTTCTCCTCGCTGCTGATCCCTGCTTAGCGGGCACATTGCTGGGATGGCAGAGCCACCCTGACCTCTCAACACCCAAGGCAGCCCACGCTCAAATTCAGGGCACCTGCTGCCATAAGGCAGCTCAGGAAACCTGGCCAAGGGGCTGTCACACTTGGAGCCCCCAGCAATGGGCTCAAACCCTCTGACAGCAGATCCTGCACTGCCATGTGCAGCATATGCAGTACAAGAGGTGGAAAGCAGGACAGCAGTCCCACAGCCCCTTGGCTACCCTGAGCTTGCAAAAACCAGGAGCCCGATGAGGCACCCATGGGTGCTCGGTAGGGTATGGAGATCCTGCACATGGGACAGAGGTGTCATCGTGCCCTGAACTCCCATGCTGGGTTGCTGTCACCAAGGGGCAGGTCTTGTCCCCACACCAGAAGAAAGGGACTGTCGTCATCCTCCAGCCCCACAGGTTTCCCCAGTGTCAGCACTGTGACACTGTGAGCCGCCTGTCACCACTGGCCCTGTGAGAGGTCTGGGGGTCACCATCACTCTCCCACCATGACAAGGGAAAAGCAGGATGCTTTGACAATAACCCAACACTGCCAAGTCCTGGAAGCTCTTGCTGCTTTGGAAAAGGAGGGACTTGAGCTGAACTGATGAAAAAAGAAGCATTTTAGCCAGAAGTTTTGATTTTTAAAGTATTTCCAACTCCAGTTTCTAATTTAAATTCAAAAGGGAAAAGCCCTCAAAATGCTATCTTTAAAAAAAATCTGGTTTTATTCAAATTCTGGTGTGATGAAAATCAAAAACTCTTTTTGAGCTTGAAATCCTTACCCTAAAAACAAATGCTTTATGTAACAACTACATTTTTAATAGCAGAAAAATTTAAACCAAAATTAGTTATTTGATGCTAAGCTTTTATTTTGGTCAGTCTCTGGTCCTATATTTAATCTGACTCCATCAAGGATGGGAAAAACTTCAACGGTGAGAATGACAGCAAGCACAGGAGTGGGGCGTGGAAGGAAAGCCAGGACAGCTGGGCTAGAGCTTGGCTACCTTCAACCAGATACCTCCAGGGGAAGGCAGGGGAGGAGGAAGACTTTAATAATTAGTCCTGGGCTCCCTGGAGCATTTCCAGTTTGCAAATTACCACTGCTTTATTAGGCTCTAATTCAATCTGCTCCGGGACATTGCTTGCAAAAGCCTTTTTGAAGAAGAAGTGTGGGAAGCGCCCCAGTATGGGGCTCATGCGTGGCCCGTGGTGGCACACCCTGGATGGTGCCTGCCCTGGCTGGGTTCCACCCCCGTTCCCCATCCTTTGCAGGAGAGAAAAATGTGACTCCAGCGTTGCTGGAGATCCCTGACTGCATTAAGTGCCCTTGTGGCATGATAAGTCCCACAATGACAAGATGTGTATTTGTTAGTGTGTGTCTATAGGATTAGGTTTGCTGGAAATCGGGGTCTTTTGGGCAGCCTGGGCACTGGTGTCTGAGTGAGGGGCGAGGGATCCTGCTCTGTGCTGGGAGAGGGAAGAAGCTGAAAGGATAATGAAACCCCAAGTGCCATCAGAGCTGCCCGTGCTCACAGCCCAGCCCAGCACCAGCTCAGCAGCCCAGGCGGCCCCTCCCTGCTCCCCGCGGGATAACCCAAAAGCCTCCCAGGATCCCTTCCCAAGACCCTCTAAGTGGAATAGTTTTCCAGCGCTGTTGGTCTGGGATCACATCCATACCCCGCAGGGAGGTTTGGCTTGCACAGACACACATGCACACACAGCCTGCAGCCTTGTGCCAGTGGGGTCCACAGCACCCCAGCCTCCCAAAAACTGCCTCCTTCTTCTAGCAGCTGAAAAAGTAGTCCCTAACTAAAACACGGCAAGTCTAATTTTTGGGTGAGAGCCCACGAGATGGGCAGAGTTTGACTCAAAACCACCCATGAAAAGTGTGTGGTTGGACATTGCCACCCCCAGAGATGGTTTTTTCCTATAAGCGTGACCCCTTGGTTTAAAGCTGGATGATTTTCATCAAAGGAGAGAAGAAATTGAGCGAGATCCTACAGGAGGACTAATAAAAGGTGCCAGACTGAAAGACCCTGCCCCTAAACCCTAAAAAAGGGTTAGCCTTGGCTCTTTCCCCCCACTCATGGCAGAGAGCTCTTGTGCCTTCTGAGTTCACTTCTGAGAATGAAACGCTCTGGCAAACAGGGTGAAAGGAGAGGGTGGAGAAGAGGGAATGAAGAGGATGAATGGGAGGGATCCAGCCCTGTTCTTATCTGATTGCTGCTGAGTGAGGCATGATGAATTCCCCAGCAACAGGTCTGTTTTGTCAGAAGGCCTCTTATCAGATGGCACAAGCCCAGTGGTCTGGCCATGGCCATTAATCACCCATCAGCAGCTCTCCTCCAAAGAGAAAAGTTTTCCCCCCCCTTTTCCCTGTTGGCCCCAAGCTGCAGCAAGAAACTTCCACCCAGCCAAAGCCCCCCTCCCCCCAAGGAGCACAGGAGATGGCCCCATGATGGGGATGGTGGAGACCCCACACCCTTCAGATAAGGGAATAGAAGTGGGTGTGAGGTGTGGGAGAGCAAACCACCCCAGTCCCACGAGCCCTCTTCTCCTCTATGTTGAGTGCCCGGGACACAGTGGCAGGGACATACCCCCGGGATCAGCTGGTGTCCATCCCTGAGCTGGGAACATCCCTGGGCCGGAACAGCAGGGTGATGGGGCACCCCAGACTTACTGACAGTCCCCCATTGTCTCACCTTTGCCACCGCAGCCAAAGCTGCAGAGCCTCTGGCACAGCATCACTCACACCAGGAGCTTTGGGGAGAAGGCTTGGTGGCCAGTTTGGCTCCCACACCAAACCAGGGGCCCTGGCACCCCCCTCGCCTGTGCTCCCTAATCCCCAGCCTGCTGCTCCACCCTCCCTGCACAGCAGCTGCCGGCTGCCTGGAGCTGCACAGGGCTCTCAGCTCGCTCCGTTTTCTCACGGTGCTTGTCTGCAGCTGGTGGCAAGTGACAGGCTCTGCGAGTTAAGCTCTGGGAAGCCCGTTTTTATTTTATAACCTGTCTTTCCTTGTCTTTCCTAGGTTAGCTGGAACTCAGGAGCACAGATTACCCCAACCTCGGGGTAGCCATGAGAAGCAACTTTAATGCAAAGCAATTTGTCAGAGCAAAGGGAGAAGATACAAATGTGCATGTGTGTCATCTTGTAATGTATGTGGGCATATCAGAGCCCCAACATCAGGGTGGCCCCAAAAGGTGGGAGGATGCCTCATGATCAAAGATATCCCTCTGCCTGTGTGACAACCCCTTGCAGCACCTGGACTGTGCACAGCCCCGGACCGCATGGGGACACCAGTGGGCTGCAATCCTGCAGGGCTGCAAACTGCTCCAGTAGTGAGACTGTCCCCACATGTCACCACGATGGCAGACAGGAGGGAAATGCTGGATACCAGCTCAAACATGGACATCTATCAAATCCAGGCAGGGGTAACCAGTATCTCTGAGGCATCCAGGAATGAGATTGGTGTTTGAAAGGCAGCAGAGGTGAGGGAAACCAGGGGAGAGGGAAGAGGGGGATGCTCAGTCCCATCTGGCCACTCAGCCAGACCAAGAGTGACCAGAGTCCAGCTTTTCCAACCGATCCACTGAGACACCCTCATGCAGCATGCAACTGCCCCTGTAAAACCTTTTGGAGGCTTGGAGCATGCAAAGGTGAAGTTGCATGAAGGAGGCAGATGGGGCTGTTCTTGGGGTCATGCTGCCTGGAAGCAGAGCAGGAGTGCTCCTGTTCCAGTGCTCTGCAGGATGCAGCTGGAGTGAGACATTTGCCCCTGGCCCTGGCTGCAGCGGGACTGAAGGCTGGAAAATTTCAGTCAGGAGGAGAAAGGAGGGGTCAGTGTCAGGAGCTGTCTGCAGTGGGTTGGTGTTCTCTTACCTCCCTCCACGGCCACGCCAGGGCTGCCGGAGGAGCTGTCTGCGTGCTTTGGGTCTGGTGCCATCAGCATAAAGGTGACATTTGTCCCTTGGTCACACTTTCCCCATGCCCAGATGGTGCAAAGTCCTCACTGTCCCTGTGTCAGCTGAGGCACAGAACAGGGATGCCAACTTGGCAGCTGACAGCAAAGCCAGACGTGGGGGGGTGCAGGCAGGGGGTTGCCATGTGTGGCTCGTGCTTCAGGGAGCTGAGCACAGTCACCCTCCCTGGGAGATTTTAAAACTCGCTGTCTTTTTTCACAAAGGGGCCAAACAAGGTTCTTCTGTCCCCTGACACTAATTTTTCTTCACTCTCTTCTGTGGGACCTCACATGAGACTGCTGCAGCAGTGGGCCACTGTGGAATGGGATTTTTTGTCACACTTCATGGGAGGGTTACTGCCAGAAAATTCAGCCTGGAAAAGCAACAGTCTTCCACCCAAGGTCTGACTGAAGGTGAGGTCCATCACAGCATGGTGGCAATCTGTTTGCTCAGCTCCTGGAGCATCGTGGGTTGTGTCAGTGAGGCCAGCACTGGGCCCCACTGTGCCATGCCAACTTGATGTCACAGGAAGGAAAAATACCCTGAATGAGAGCTCATGGCTGTGAGTAATGGAAAGCAGTTTTCTCTTGTAATGCCTGGCCATAGAATGTCAGATAGATGTAAAAGTTATAAATACATCACAGAGCAAATAATTACAGCACGGCACTAACTCCTTGCTTCAAGAGAGCTGCTGATCTCCCTGGGCACCGCCCAGCCCTGGGGAGATGAGCCAAGAACAACCTGAGGATGGGACATAAATGTGTGCAAACTCCCTTTGCTGGCAGGTGTTTATCTGCTGCCTCCAGCAGTTTGGGTGGGAGCTGGTGCTTGCAGGGGATCTCAGAGCTGCCATTGCTGAGTCTCATGGTGACATAGCTGAGCGTGGCTGTGCTGAAGGACGGTGTGTGCTCCATGGTGTGATTAGCCAGGTGAGAGCCAAGGGCAGACACATGCCCAGCTGCGCTGACTGTGGGAGGCAGCAGCCCATAAGGTTTTAGGGGGAGTATGTTCTCATAGCAGGGAACTTCTCAACACGTGGGAGGAACAGCCTCCTCTCAGCTGTACAGCAGAGCACTGTGGATGGGGTTGTCCATGTACCTCCCAGTGAACATGCGTTGAAGGAGAAACAGGAAGAGTCCAGATGATCTCCATCCTAGCCACCACTATGCAAATGACACTGGCACAAGGACTTAGGAAGCTCAGCATCCCCTCAGTACTGAACTGATGGGTGCAGCGTTCCCAAAGCAAGTGCCTGTGGGTGCTCAGGGGGGAGCAGCCAGAGCAGGGTCCTGCCGAGGACCAGCACTGTCAGAGGGGCTGGGTACACTGCCCTCAGTGCCAAGAAATTACCCTCTGATTGCTTGCCATTGTGGTGGGATGCCAGAAATTTCCTATATATACACACACACACTCATACATCTATACATGGCTGTAACAGTTGAAGCAGACCCCAAACCCTTATAGAACATTCCTGAGAAACCTCTTGCTTCTGCAGCGCCAAGACTTCAGAGCATGGTTTCAGAGCTCCAAAGGTACGACTCAAGGGTGAAACACAAGCCTAGCATGGAATTCCTGCAGCAGGGTTTCACAGAAGGGCAAGATGCAGAGGAGAAGGAGGGCTCAGAGGAACAGGTGCAGGCAGTCTTGCAATGCTTCCCTCTGTCTACAAATACACCAGTGGAAATAGTGAGAGGAGCAGAGAGCAACGATGCAATAAATCTTTTAAAAGAAACAATAAGAGCAGGACAGCTGGCATAAAAAGGAGCATGTTCCCCTGGCTACCAGTGGCTTTAGGAATGAAAAAAGTGGAGTGAGTGAGGGACAACATAGTGACAGGGTAAGAGCAAAGATCCCAGAGAAATTTAAATCCTGGGATCCTGAGAAAGATTCCCGGGAAAACTGGGTGCTTTTCGAAAGACTTGGAGGAGAGTTAGTCTCTGTCCAGAACACCGTTTGAGGAAAAGAAATGCCAGAAATTGTGGTGCGTAAGCTAAATACTGAAGGAAGAACAGCAAAGAATACATAAACTTTTGGGTGTACCAAGGAGGGATGGGAGGAGAGGGTGCTGAGTGAACAAGTATGGAGGAAAACCACCCATCTGAGATCATCTGTGTGCTTTACAAATTGGTGTTTCTTCCCAAAACTCATGGGGTTTATGCCTAACCTTCAGTCCCCAGCACCTTAGCCAGAGAAGCACCACTCTAATACCCAGCTCCAACCTTGGCTCAGTGGTGTCTTGGACGGAGTGTTCATTTCATAATAATCTGTTTTCTTCTCTGTCCAGCTGTGAATTTGTTACTATTTAATTTCCTTGCCTTACCCTCTTGGTCTGGTATTGCCAGAGACTCTAACACAGGATCCTGTGCTTCCCCTGAGTCTCCCCTTCTCCTATTCACAGACCCTTTCCAACATGAAATGAGAAGCAGCTTCCCCCCAGGCTGTCCCTGTGTATGCCTCCAGCTTGTTCTCTTGGCTACATTTCTGCTGAGGAACATGCTGGAATGCTAAAGCTGTGGTAATGAGTAACACACTTCTTCAATGGGACGAAGCTTTCTGAATGCACTGTGCTTTACAGCTACCATAAATAATGAAATCAGTATTTGTAAACTATACTTTAAGGAATCCATTCTTTTCCAGAGATTTCAAAAGCGTGTCGTTTTCCATATTGAGAAGTTTGCCAGTTCATCTATTTTTAGAAATTCTCACTCTACTGATGTGGTCAAGACAGTCCTTAAACAGAAAAGGATGGCTGCACGCCTCGAAGGTATAAACAGCCAGACATGTGATGGGAAATGCTTCAGAGGTGAGCCCTGCAGACTCCTAGACATCAAAGTTGTTGGGTGGTGAAACTGCAGGGACAGATCAGTGTGCGGGCTGGAGAAACAGGCACTGAAAAACATCTTAGAAGTTACTTTTCTTGGAGACATGAAGAGTCCTTAAAATAGTCTCATGTCCCAGGAAATGAGACAGATCCTGCGGAAAACTGGCAGTGTGGCCTCAGCCAGAAATGCACTTCCTTGGAAACCTTAATGTGTGCAAACATAAAAGTGGGAGGAAAAAGCAAAAAACCTCACAAGCAAGCTAGGCTGCCTGTGAGGCTCCTCTGGGCTGTGTGGCTCTGCCAGAGCTACCAACTCCCTTAGATGGCTTCTCTTGCATCCCCCCATCCTCATCCCTCAGCCACAGAAGAGCCCTGAGGGCTGCCTAGGGGGCAGGGGTGACCCTGCCCTGAGCAGGTGCAAGCCCCAAAGCTGTGATAAGGGAAAACAGACCCAAACCTGAAGACCTCCCAGTATTTGATAACTCCCGAACTTGGTAATGTTATGGATACAGCTGACTGTGATCCTACCATTTACCCTGCCTCCAGTGCAGCACAGCACGATGTAGTCAGGCTGCTGGGACTTAAAAGTTCTTTGAGGCCTCTATTCCTTACTTGTTAAGTATAACCCAAATTTTTACTGCACTTAACATTTCAAAGATGCTCAATTTGATCAATTTCCTTCCTGTGTACATGCTTTTTTTCTATTTAAAAGCTGCTGATTCTTTTGCTTAAAATACATGCATATATTTATTTGGTTACTAGATAACAAAACTGGGTCATGCCTTGCTGCTGCAGTCTTCTCATTTTGATTAAGACAGTGGACTTCAAGTATTTCTCTATGTATTTAACTTAAAAATTCTTGCCTTTATCTTTCAGTTTTCAGGCCCCAACTTTATGTTCCCTGCATAGAACACCAGCTGCACAGAAGGGGTGTTTCTCCCACTCCACAGTGAGACCTTGTCCTTGTTTGAGATACACCGGCCAACCGCCATGGGAAGGGGTCATCCTATGTAATTCCAGGTCCCCTCTTGGCCATAGACAGTGTCCTGTCTCCAGCTGCAACTCTTCTTAGGTGCTCCCAAGAAACATGACAAACCCCCTGGCTGCATAGAACCAGTGCCGCTTTTGGACTGAAGGAGCTCCCTGACTCTTGCAGGTGCTTCGATTATCTTTTCAAACTGCTCTCTGCAAAGCTGTGCCCTTTTTGCCTCTCATTGCAGGGCTTGCCTGGCCAGGTCCTTCCTTTGGCCTCTCCTTGTGTCCCCACATTCCCCTCTGGGAGCCAATTTCAGCACTGATCACTGCATCCTTGCAGCTCTCCCATCCTGATTGCTCCCTCTCCAGACTCCTTAGGCCTGAGCTGGGGCTTGGACTCAATGTGACTCCCAAGTCTTCCTTTGAGCCATGACTTTCCTAGGCACCCCTGGCATCCTGGGCTGACCATGCATCTGTTGGGGACCCATTAGGACTGGGTGTGACCCTGCAGCCAGGTGTGACTCCCTTCCTGGCTGCACAGGGTGAGGTGTACCCCCTATTGTGCTTTCACACACCTGGGAGATCAAGCAATGGTGCTCAACACTTCGCAGGTGGTGACAACCCTGCACTGTGGACACTGGGCTTCTGTGGCAGCATCCTTCCAGCCCAGGCAGGGGCAGAACTCGCACAAGGGTTTGCAGCTCCCCTTGCAGAATTTGCCCCAGCTCTGCTCTGAGCTGCCTGTTGGGACAGGAGGCAGCAACACACAAACACCTCCCTGCATCCTGTCTTCCTCTCAAATCTGGCTTTTACAAACCATGAGACTCTGATCAAACCTGGCCCTGCTCCAAGGTTCACGCAGGCAGTGGTAGGGAGGGAGAAGGAGGGAAGCAGAGAGCAATCCATAACCTTTGGAGCACTCTTGAGAGCAGCTGTCTGGCAAATGTCAAGCACTGTCTAGGGCTATTTTGGGCACTTTATTTTTATAAAGGATGTTTTGAGGTGGGGGAAGGGTGCAAAGGAGGTTTTCTCATTGCCACCACCTTAAAGAATAAAACCCTGGGGAGGAAAATTCAAGAACCCTCCTTGGTCATGTGGCCAATGCCACATCCCATTGGAACATCCCTGGAGGCTTTCAGACACGCAGATTGGAGAAGGGCCTTGGCTTCTCTTGTGATTGGAGACCTCCTGGAGGAGCTCAAACCCCTTGAGATCCAGGGTGAGGATCATGGTGTGGACATGCAAGTACCCTCCCTGCAAGGGGGATCAGCACCCCATGCGGCCCAGTCCCAGGAGGACTCTGGGGTGAGAAACCACCAGTTTTTGAATGTTCCTCCTAAGGAGTCTCATAAATATCCTCTTAATTATGGATGTTTTCCACTGCTGTCCCATTGAACCCTCCAAGCTCCCAAGAGCCCTCAGACTCCTTCATCTGCAGCAGAGCCAAGACCCAGAGCCAAGATATTACACAAGAAGGAGTAGAGCATCTGAAAGATCCTTGCCTGAAAGATGTATGGAGCATAACTGGAGCATCCAACAGAAAAGCATTCTTACTGACAAGAAGGGATGTTCTTCCACGAGCGGAAATTGTTGCAGAAAATCAGTGTGTTTGTAAACATTTCTTCTGGTGATCCTGAAGAAAAAAGTAGTTCTCATTTGTAATAATTGGAGGCTTCAGTCCCTCCACAATATGTCTCTTTATCAGAGACAAAAGTAGCATTGAAGTAGGAGAAACAACCCCTCAATATTTTTTACTATAAAATGGTATGTGGTGTGTTTAGTGTTTTTAGACTGGATGATCCATTTTAGAATTAAACTGGGATCAAACTTGCTGCAAGGATCTCAGAGCCATCAGTGGCTGGGAAGATGTTCTCTTAGTAGCCCAAGACCAGGAACCACAGTACCCATCTAAGTGAGGAAAAAAGAAGGAGTGGGGAGCTACAAACCACTTCCCATCCCAGAAAAATGCTGGCATGAATAATCTGAAGCAGTTTTGTGAGCATCTGGAAGTTAGCACAGAGATGAGTAATACCTGATATAACTTTGTCAAGAATGAGACACGTCAGGCCAATTTAATTTCCTTCAGCAGCAGGGTACAAGGAGCCCACAGATGGCGAAGCAGTGGTGGCTGTGGGATGGGGATGCTGTGCCTCCCTTGCTGTAGGACAGGGAGCAGGGCCAGGCAGGGTTCTCATGATGGGTGCAGAGGGAGCGAGAGGCAGCTCTCAAAGGCTCACTGTGGGGCTGGAAAGCCACTATTGAGCACTCCCATTAACAGCCAGCACGGAGAAACAGAGAGAGTATTTATTAAATTTGCATGCCACGAAGGGCCAGGGCTGCAGACAGAAAAAGGATTGTGGCAAACTGGAGAAACGGGATGAAAAGCTGGGAGGAGGCTGAGGAGGAGGGGAGTGTGCTGTGGCGTGTTCCTGCAAGAAGGGGGCAGGGGAAATGTCTCCTGGGCTGCTGCTGCCTGCTTGCCACCTCTGCTGCAGCCTGGAGCTATGGAGGCAGCCTCAGGAGGTGCTGCTGACCGTGCAAATGCAGACAGGAGAGGTTCCCGTGCAGCCCTACGGAGTCTGCGGTGCCTGGGCAAACACAGGTGACAGCCACCTGTGGGCACCCACCACATCTGGGCAGGAGTGGACTGGACGAGCTCTGGCACATGTGATGTGCCATGCAATTTATACACCTTTAATTCCCAGCGCTGTGGTCTGAGCCATTTCTGTATTAAATTTAATCAATTTAACGCGGGAAGCTGTCAGCACCAGGTGGGTGGCCTCCCTTACGGATGGTAGTGCAGGTGGGGTTAAAACCAGCAGCAACTCAAACCCTCCTGCACTGGTCCCAGGAAGCTTGTCCCTTGCAGGAAGGGAAGGCATGCCTAGGAACAAAACCCTGGTAGCCAGCTGCAGCCAGCTGCTTTCTGCCAGTGCTGGGATAAGGTATGGCTTAAAGTGAGCTACTGAAGGCCGCAGCGAGAAATGAAACACAAGTAAATACATCTCCCTGCAGCCCCTACCTGCAATGGGAAGAGGATGCTGAAGAGGGGATGAGACTGCAGGAGAGCTGGGCACTCCAGGGCTGAGAACCAGTGGAGCTATGGGGCAGCTGCCAGCCTGGGCAGGGATGTCTTTCACCCGCAGCAGCGTCAAACAGAAACGGAAAAGAGTTAACTTCTGTCTTTGTCAGCCTGTGGAGCCAGAGTGGAAACAACCCCCCAGATCCTGTTTTTCCGTGCTCTCAGAAGAATGTAAACCTTTTTAAACAAACCCCAAACTTCTTAGCAAAGGAAAAATAGAAAGAAAAAAATAAAGCAGGTCCAAACTGTTAATTTGTGTCAAACCCCAGCAATTCAACAGCAGAGAAACCCAGGGCGGGGGGGACGGACGGACTGAGACCTGCTGACAGTTCAGCTCCCTGGTGGGATGTGACCCCCTTCTTGCCACCCAGAGAGGATGTGACATCCCAAAACTGTCCTCCCCCAGTCCCAGAGCAGGGGCCAGACACATCCTGAGCCGCTGTGGCCCCACGAGGGCTCGTGCCGAGTGCTGGGAGCAGGACCCCAGCTCGGCGACAGGCTGGGGTCAACGGGGGGGGGGCTGGGGCAGGGCAGGAATTTGCCGGCGGGTGCTGGCTGCCTGGCTGGTCCCCCAATGCAAGGCCATGTGGTTTCCCTGTGCAGGGAAATAAAAGGAAGGCTTTGAAAGTTGGCGTGTGACGGGGCGTCCCCCCGGGGAGCGGGGCGGCAGCGAGCGCGTGCATCTGCGAGCGGCCCTGGCCGGCCGCCACGCTCCTTCCGTTTATTTACGGTGCTTTATCAGGGGCTGCGGGCTGCGATAAAGCTTATGAAAATAAAAGGCATCTCCAGCAGGCCGGGGCGAGAGCAGGCCCTGCCGTTTCTTTCCCACACTGATTAGGATCTGGGCAGGCTTCGGCGCTCCAGATCTCCGATGAAAGCAGCAGGACCGGCAGCACTTCCCTTCCTGGCCCCCGCTCAGGGCCAGAGGCAGCGAGAGGTCATCGCGCTGCAGGCTGCGCCCCACACAGCACGGGCTGCACGCACCGCGCCTCGCACGGGACACACCGCTGGGCCCTGCTGCACCGTGCCCGCACACACCGCACCGGGACACACCGCTGGGCCCTGCTGCACCGTGCCCGCACACACCGCACCGGGACACACCGCTGGGCACTGCGGCACCGTGCCCGCACACACCGCACCGGGACACACCGCTGGGCCCTGCTGCACCGTGCCCGCACACACCGCACCGGGACACACCGCTGGGCCCTGCTGCACCGTGCCCGCACACACCGCACCGGGACACACCGCTGGGCCCTGCTGCACCGTGCCCGCACACACCGCACCGGGACACACCGCTGGGCCCTGCGGCACCGTGCCCGCACACACCGCACCGGGACACACCGCTGGGCACTGCGGCACCGTGCCCGCACACACCGCACCGGGACACACCGCTGGGCCCTGCTGCACCGTGCCCGCACACACCGCACCGGGACACACCGCTGGGCCCTGCGGCACCGTGCCCGCACACACCGCACCGGGACACACCGCGCTGAGCAATGTGGCACCGCGCTGGGCCCTCCGGCACCGTGCCCGCACACACCTCACCGGGACACACCGCGCTGGGCCCTGCTGCACCGTGCCCGCACACACCGTGCCAGGACACGCCATGCTGGGCACTGTGGGAACTGCAGCAGGACACACTGCACCCAGCACCATGGGCACCGCACCAGGCCACACCGCACTGGGCACTGTGGGCACTCTGCACTGAGCATCCCACACTGGGCACTGTGGGCACTCTGCAGTGAGCATCCCACACTGTGGCACCCAGCCTGCACTGTGCACCGTGCTGTGCCAGCCAGGCACTGTGCACCATGCACCACACCATGCACCTCAGCCACTGTGCACCTTATGCCAGGCACCGCCCCGGTTGCCCGTGCTCCTATGTTCCTCTGTTGGAACCTGGGGAAAGTCCCTTTGAAGGAGCCCATGCATGTGGGGCAGCACCAGGGTAAGGCATCCGGCTCGGATGCAGCTGGGGCAGGAGCAGGCCTGTCCCCTGCGTGGGCAGCTGTCCCCATCCCCAGAGTGTTGGCCAAGGTCATGGCCCCTTTCCGCCAATTGTTTGGTGGAGGCCAGGCCGTGGCTTCCTCCTGGTCACGAGCCTGACTCTCACGCTGGTGTGAGTGCTGGGGCTGGCTCTTCAATCCCTGCTGGGCATGGGCACTTCCAGGGCAGGTAGGCTCCAGGGAACAGTCTTCTGCAAGCAGTACCTCCAGAATTCACCAGGCTGCACTGGCAGGCAGTCTGGGCAGAAAGACTCGGGCACATGAGGAACAAAACACAGGGACATTTGCCTGCTGGAAAACAGGAGGTTTTAGGAAGAATTTCGGCAATGGCAGTAATGGAAGGTTCCATCCCCCAAGTGCTGCTGGGTTTGGAAATGTTCAGTTAAATGTGGGTTTTGTGGGGGATGGTTTTATTGCCCCTTTTTACCTCCAGCACACTCTGGAAGAGGTGCTGGGAACCGAAACACTTAAAAGCAGCTCATGATGAAACCTCAAACCACACAAATCGTGCTTGGTCTGGGGTTTTCTCACAAGCTCAGAGTGCCGGCATGGTCCTCAAAGGAGCTGTGAATCGCTGAATGAGGCTGGTTTGAAGCTTGTGGTTTTGAGAGAAAAGCAGCTCCTCCTCCCTGCCACCTTTTCCCCTCTTACAGACTGTTTTCCTGCCTGGAAAAATCAGCTGAATGCTCAGAGCCAAACCTTGCTTCAGGTGGTGCAGGATCCTTGCACAGACCCTCCCGGTGACCTCCAGCCCCCCTCACCTCCACCCCCTGCAAACCAAACAGCGGGGAGGGCTCTTTCCTTTCTTACACCAAGTGTCAAGATTTATGGGGCACTGGCACCAGATCAAAAGCAAATTCAGTCATTTACAGTAAAATCAAAGCAGGCAGAAGAATGAATATGAAGTGAGGTTAAAACACCTTGTTACAGGAACAAATTGTGCAGCTGACATCAAAATAATGGAATTTATGTCCCTGCTGGTTGAAGCCAAATCATTTGCAGTGGCATTTGTCTAAGCATGAGCTCTCCAGGAGAGGTGCTTGATGCTGCTGCTTAGATATTTTGGGGTGAGACAGCAGCCTCACATGGCATGAGCAGCAGGGGAGGGCTGCCCACAGAGCCAGGGCTCAGGATCAACCATCTTGCATCCTCTGGGGCGGGATGACTTGGGGAACCCCACTGCACTTCCTGTGTGGTCTGCAGAGGACTTGCCCTGGCTGTAAAGCATGGATGCCTTTCTGTTCCTGGCACCTGCTTCTTCCTCTGTAATGAATTCAGTGTGCCCTGTAGCCCCAGAGCCACATATCAGGTGTGACAGCGCCCACAGGCTTCATGCTCCTCACCCGAGGTAGACGCCAGTCTGGGTGGCATTGCCAGCTCCATGCGTGGCAGCTGGAGTTTCATCCCACCCCTCAACTCCTTTGTCTTCCCAGCAATTTGGGGCAGCATGTCCTTTTTCCTTGCCTGCTGAGCCCTGGCTGTGCTCATGCACCTCGCACTTGCCAGACCCTGGGATGTCCCAATATGATACAGCTCTGAAAATCCACCCAATCCTTCCACCTTGCCCCGGCACAGAAATAACCCCACTGACACCCCCAGGGTATGGATTGGGCTGCCCGATGCTTCCCAAGGGACAGTCCCTCCCTGTTCCCTGCCCATGGCCCTGTGCCACGCTGGCAGCCTCTCGAGTGAGATTGACCACCCCAGGAAGGCAGGTGACACGTTCCACTCCAGCAGCTCTCTCTGCATGCAGTGTGGCTGGGCTTGTTTTGAAAATCTGTTGTGAAGCACTTCATTGCTATGGAGACTTACTTTATGGACAAATAAATATTTGTCTCTTTTTCCTCTTGCCTTAAAAGTCCGTCTCTTCTCCCTCTCTGCATCCTTTTGGCTCTGTGTATGGGTTTTATATTGCAGGGTCTCTGTGCTCCTTCCTCATCCTACTCTCCTGTCCATGCAGCACATCTCTGCATATCCTTCATCACCCCTCAGCCTCTTCCTCCTCCTCAGCCTACAGGCCAGTGTCATGGGGTCCCTTCAGCATGAGAGAGAAGGAGAAACGCTCCCATCTCCATTTTTAAGCATTTATGCTTTTTTGCGAGAACCAAAATTATTTTATCCTCTTAATTCTTGGTATTTGCATCCCAGCAGTAACAGTGCAGCTGTTTCCAGCTTTCCTGGTCTCAGCACTGCCTCCTTGGTTGGACTCCACTTGCCACGTCAGATGTTTCCATCAGGATGGTCAGTCCCATCACAGTTGCTCCTCATTGTGGCCTCCATGTGTCTCTTGGAATTTTTGGGGGGGTTTCTGGAGATCTGGGTGAAGATTTTGCTGGCACAAAGCAAAATCTTCACCCAAATCTCTGGAAACCCCCCAAAAAGCCATTAAAAATAGCAACTGGCAAAGCAACACCACCAATTAACTGAGCAGGGGAAGGGGAGGCAAGACACAAATGAACCTCCTTCATTAATAAATCCTAGCAGCTGTGGAAAGTCTGAGGCAAGTGAGAGCACCCAGACAGAAAATTAAAAAACTAATAAAGTCCTCAGTGTGGGGGCACTGGCATCAGGTCAGCTTTACTTCTGTAGGCACCTCGTAAAGAGACATTCCAGGACACTAACTCATAAGGGAAAGCTGCAGGGGTCAAGGAGAACAGTGGAAAGCTAACCATGGTAACTCAAGTATACTGGAAAGGCAGCAGAAACACAGCAAGGAGTTGGGCTTTTTCTTTTTCCCTTCTTTTTTTCTCTCTCTGTTGGTTTTTGGGTGAGCAGAGCCTGCAGTTTGTAGTGTCTTGGGCATGGTGGAGCAGCCCCAGTGAAGAGCCCTCTCTGGTGGGATGGTTGGGGATGGAAACCCAGAGCACAGGTTGTTTCCAAGCCAGAAGCAGAAGCTGCTCCCTGCCCTCTCCCCCACGCTGCCTGCCCCAGCTGCACCACTCCTGCCTGTCTGGGATGTGCAGTAGCCTGAGACCACACGCTAAAATGCATGATACACTTCAGTGTTAACTAAATCTAAAGGGGGATGCCTTGCTGTAACGGGAGTAAAAGCTGAAAATTATTCCTTAATATTTTGTATTTCTTTTTGTGTCCCCAGGCTGGTGCTGCAGCTCTTACCCTTGGAGTATACTCCCTACCCTCCCACTGCCTCCCCTCAGCATGGTGAGGGAAACATGGAGCCTGGGGTGGAGCGTGCTGCCCACCTGCAGCACCTCTGTGTGGAACCAGGCACGCTCACAGCTGGGCAGGGATGTACATGCATCCCCTGCAAGGGAAGTGTGTGCCATGCCTTTGGGGGCTCAGCTCCATGCCCAGCAGCATGCTGGCCTCTCTCCTCTTTCTAGCCTTCCAGGTGGAAAGAACAAGGGAAGAAAGTAGTCTTGCCCGCCCTGGGAGATCACGCTTACAGTGAAATCCCAGCCTGCAAATGCTCTTCACAGCTCTTTAAAATAGCCACATGCATCTATCTCAAAAGCAGCTTTCCAGGAATGAGAAAGGGTGGGATGAAGGGAGGAGGCCTGGATGCGTGTTTGTCCCAAAGCCAGGCAGGATGCCCCTGGAGTGAGAGCCAGGCCAGGGTGAGATCCAGGCTCAGCAAGCTGCTGGCCAGGAGAGCCTCTTATGGGACTCCGGCCGCTGCATAAAAACCTCCTTGCCAAGTGCTGGGCTGGCATTGTTCCTGGGCCATGGCTGTCTATCAGGCACCTGGACCAGGATGCACAGCTCTTGGCCAGGCTCCAGGGGAGGCAGACCATGGGAGCACAGGGATGGTTATTGCAGGGGAGTGTGAGGTGGCTTCTTGATCCTTGTCTGATGGCCCGAAGAAATCAGGGGTCCCAGTCCCGCACCCTCACCCTGCTGCAGCTCACCAGCCTTGGCTCTGGTGCTGTGCCTCTAGTTTGTCTTTTGGTAAATTCACCTCATTGTTTGCATTGCCACATTACCTGTGAGCCTGGGATCCCATGGTGTGAGCCCTGCCCTGCCTGTCCTGCCCTGCCTGTCCTGCCCTGCCTGTCCTGCCCTGCCTGCCTGGGGACACAGCACTCTCCCCGAGGCAGGGAAGGCCACTCAAGAGATCTCTCTGGGCTTCCAGGGCAGTGTGCCAAGTCCTGCTGCCCACACAGCTTGCTGAAGGAGCCCCCTTGATTTCCCTGCCTGTGAGAAGCGATGTGTGAGTGTGGGAGCAGCTGCATCAAATATTTCAGCAGAAAAACGTGAGTTTCCCTGGCTTGCCAGAGCCCAGCCTGGAGGGCACTTTCACAGCCAAGCTATAAACCTTGCAACCAGGGGTTTCTAATGGAAACATTGACATAACCTGTAGCTGACAGAGCAACAGCTCTGCTCACATTAAGCCTGTATTTTCATCCCTAATCCCTGCAGCTCCTGGCCTGTCTCAGAAACGGACCCGTGGATCTGACTGAGCATCCCCAGGGATCCAGTGGATGGCTGGGCTGGGGGGCAGGTCACGGGGATGTGGCTGCTCCCCGCCACTCCAGCCCCGACCTGCCACACTGCAGGCAAGGGGCCAGTTGCTGGGGAGCCCCTCTGCTGTGACACAACAGTCCTCTGCCACCAAAAAGGCAAAAGAAAACGGCAGAGTGGTTCAGTTGGTTGTAAAAATTAATGAGTTCAGATACAGACTTGCTTTATTCCGGTCCAGCTGCGTAACCACGGCGATTGTGTCCGGCACACTAGACAGTTACATCAGCTCCACACCCCTGTACAATAAGACTCTGTTTGATCTCAGAAACAAGATCAGACTCCTGGGCTTTGCACATCCTGCTTCCTACATATGTAAAATCATTTTATTACCAGCCAGGAGAGTTCATCTAAGCTGCTCTTGCTGTGCAGCTGATGTGGAGAGAACATGCCCCTGTCTGCACTTCTTTTACCAGATGGAGATCTACAGAGAGATTGAAGAGCTGCTACTCCTCCAAGTTTGTTTTGTTCTGTTTTGCTTTTCTAAATTCCTTATCTTAGACTGGAAACTCTGGGGCAGGACCTCAGTGTCCTCATGTGTTTGTGCAGTCCTGTCACAGTGGGAGGTGTATAAGGCTGAGCTCTCCTGAATATAAGTGGTAAATAAGCAGCCATGTGTTTTTGCTTGGCTTTACCCCCTTTTTGTCATATCTACCCAGGAGAGGAAGTTCTTAGAAAAAGTCTGCTCTGCCCTTGAAACATCTGCTCAAATCCCCCTCTGTTTGTCAGGTCCATGAGACACTGGGGAACTGTCAGATATTTAGCATCCTCCCTGCATTTAAACATGTACCCTGCCTCACATGAGTAACCCAATGTCACCAAGGCAGTTATGAATATGCCCAAGCTGCCACAGTGCCACAGTGCTCAGCCTGGCCTGCCACAGTGCCACAACTCTCTTTGGCTGATGACAGATTGCTCAGCCAGTTACAAGGCACTGGCTCCCCTCTCACCATGGCTATTCCAGTTACAGGGTCCCACTGGCGCTGTTCTGCCACTGGCCCCATGTACGCCAATGGCTGAGCTGCAACACAAGGATGCTGGCTGTTGTGCTGGTGGCACAGCACTGGTATGCAGGGATTGCTGGGTTTTGGGGTGTGTCTGCAGTGCTGGTGCGCATCACTGCATCCCAGGGTGCCTCTGCAGCACTGGTGCACAGGAAATGCTGCAGGGCTCACCCAAATGACAGCACATTCCCAAGGAAAATGCACTTTTCAGCCCAGGCATCCTCTGCTGCCAATGTCTGCAGGGCTGTGAGCTCAGTGACTCACTGCACACAGGTCATCCAGCAGCTGCTGGGTGGTAACTCTTATTTACTGCTCAATTGTGGTTGGATTTAAACCAGCAGCACAGGGGAAGGGAGGGGAAATCCCCTCCTTCCCATCCCAGACCTGCAGAGTCAGCCAGTCTAACTGGAGCAGCTACTCTTAAGTGCATCTAGTTTAGAGCTTTGTTTCACCCTGAGTTTCTAGCTCAGTTCTCCTGGCTTTGTTAAATTTCTAGTCCAAAGGCTTCTGGGTGCTTACAGCTTTGGATAAAGCTCTTGGAGACCTAACTCTGGTCACATACCCTGTAGTCCAGTAAATCTAACACCAGGACACCTCTGGTCAGCAGCAGCAATGAAAATTGCTGCCAGTCTGTACTCACCATCCTGTTGGAAATGAGAAACTGGTGGCCCAGTGCCCAATGTAGGAGCTACCAGCATGGGCACAGGCATCCCCATCCCACACAGCCCTCGTACACTTCCTCAGCAGCACTGACCTGCCTGAATCGGGCATGACAAAGATGCTGATGAATTCTTTTGGCTGAAAGCCATTGCTAGTACATGTGCCAGACCAGATCAAAGTTCGGCGTCCCTGTACATGTCCCCTGAAGAGCTTTGCTGATCAAGTCATGCACTTGGGGCAGGGCCACCATTCTGACTGACATGTGATGGCACCCCATGCTTCCCATCTTTGCCTCCTGGGCCCATGAGTCAAACAGGGATCTCATCCTCTCATCCATCTCTCCTTTCCCTCCAAGGCTTGGTTTGGAGAAACTGAGGCTGGCACTTGTGCAGTGAGAGCTCCTTGCAGGAGAGGAGGCTGTGGGAGGCTCTGGCCGTCAGGGTGGACCAGCATTGTCCCAGCTGGTTTCATGCTCTTAAGTGTGTATTTATCCCATTGCTGCCAGGATAATTGCCAAAGATTCTGCATGTAGCAATGACTTCCTTCTCTCTGGGGTGCTCCCCAGCTCTTCCAGAAACATTCCAGGCAATTTTTTTGCTGCGTCTTGTCTCTACTCATCCTCTCTAGACCCTGTTTTTTGTAAGCATATTTTGACCTCAGCTCGGGACCATGTGTGCGTGTTTTCACAAGCAAAGAAAACCAAAAAATCCCCAACTGCCTCTCCAGCCATTCCTTGGCAATGCTGGAGTGCCTGCCATTGCCAGTGGCTTTTCCTGTTGTTGGTTTGTAATTACCTTGGGATGCCATTCCCTGCATTGCTCCGACAACTGGGATTTAAGGCCCTGCAAAGAGCAGAGCTGCCTGATCTCCAAAGCCTCCCAGGTTTACAGCCAGCATCGTTCTCATCAATCATCTTCTGTCAGATGGGGAATTTGAGTAACCCCAATCCAAATCAGAATATGGAAGGGAGGCCTTCCCCAGCCCACCCTCCCCTGTTTGACAGCTCAGCTCGAATAAACAAAACCTGAAAGGGCCAAGGCAGCTCAAAAGGAAACTGTAAACGATCCCATCTGTGAGCCTTGGCAATATCTCCTCCAGGAGGGGGGTGTGGGGGAGAGAAAACAAGCTGAAGGGTCTTTTTTTCTCTCAGAAGGAAATACCATTGTGTTCAAACGTTGCTACTGCTCCAAATGTCATTCCAGAGCTCAGACTCAGGCTCCTCCTTAAACAGGTCTCTTAGCCAGAATGGTGGCAGGAGCCTTTGAGAGAGGTTGTCATTTGCAGGGATAATTAACAGTAAAGGCATGCTGAACACAGGTGAACTGAGCTGGGGTTGAAGGTGTGTATCAGGGAGCAAAAGCACATATGTGTAAAAGTCATATTCCATAGTGATAAATGTGTTTTGTAAGGCAGTAAAGCGACATCCCTGCTTGCACTGGAGCACCCCAGTTTGCTGCGCTCCTGTCCGTGACTCAGGCACTGGTCTCTGGGTGCTCAGCTGGTCTTGGTGCTCCCAGCTCAGTGTCAGCTCGATGGAGACCTTGGAAAAGGCAGGTCCTGGGCTGGGAACCAGGAAGAGCAGCACCTATGCTCAGGCAGCAGCCTGAAAAGGTTGTCTGTGCCCAAGTTTAGAAGTCAATATAGTCCAGGACCATCCATTCATCGTCCTTTCCCCATGCTTGAAACTTGCCCAGTTTTCCATTTTTCAGGGCTACAGAATGGCCTGTTAGCCAAGTCCCCCACCTCCCTGAGCTTTCCTAGGCAGCCTCTCTGCCTTCTGGCCCCAAACTCGGAGGCTGGGCTAAGCGCTTGATAAGGGACATTGCAGTTGTATTGGCAGCCTCGGTGCATGACAAAAGCACTGGCATCACAAAGCAGCTTTATCTCACCAGGTTCCCAGCTCTGTTCCCCAGTCTCAAAGGCTGGGGTTGTGAGTAAGGGCATCTTCAAAGAGCAGGAGCAGTTTCAGGATGAGCCCAGGGTGCCCTGGAGACCACAGCAATCCAGCCCAGAGGGAATCTGAAATGCAGGTCTGGGTTGTGGAGCAGGAGCCACGAGTGCCAAAGGCAGCCGGGCAGAGCTGGGAGATGCACTTGGGAAACGCTCTGTGCATCACCCACAACCACTGCAACTCCTGCTTGGTTAGTCAGAGAAACAGCTCCCCAGAGACAGATGCAGAAGGCAAAATATTCCAATGCTTTTGATTAACTGTTGGCTTTTAAACACGAGTTAATAGTTAATTGAGAATTCAACTTTCAAGCATGCCAGTGAGAGTGAGGAATGAATGTTTAAGACAATGTTAATTACACTGGAGATGAGCTGAGACAGGGAGAGGGGACCAGCAAGTGATGAAGGGCTCAGTGTGAGGACTAAGAACTTTCACTCCAGCAGAGTGATACTGCTGTGACAAAACACCAAGGAGGTCCTGGGACAGTCACAGGAAAGAGCTTATCACCTTCTGGTGCTCACACTACAAAAGTGTGCTGAAAAGTTGGCAAGTGCCAAAAGAGTCACAAAAATTACTTGAAGGTAAAAAGGAGCTTTCTGGAGCTTGCAGAGCTCAACCAATTTTGTATGGAAAAATGAGCAGGTGGTTAAACTTGTAAAAGTGATGATAGGACAAAGAAATAGAAGAATATTCAATTTAGGAGGGAATGTTATAACAAGACTCAAAACCAGGAAAGGGAATCAGGGCACATTTAACAGGAAATCAGGCATTTATCTTTAAGGGATAGGGTCAGGAACCAGTGTAACAAGCCAGGAAAAGGAGAAACACATGCTCACTCCAAGGAGTGATGACTTCCCATCCCTTCCTGAGGTCAGCTTAGGCATTTCTGGGGAAAATGTGACGCCTGTGAAATACAGACCTTCCATACTGAATAAGTCCCACCAGCTCCTGCAGCTGTAGGCAATATACGCTCATAGAACCAGGGAGAAAATGAGGGAAATGACATCCAGGAGCAGAGTGGGTGGGTGACAGGTGCTGCTCCTGAGCCCCCTGAAGCAGCTGAGGATGAAGTAAACCAGCATGAGGGTGTAACTGCAGTGGGCATGTGACCCTGTGGAGGGCAGGCAGTTTTCTTGGTGCCAGGCTCTTCCCTCCCACCCCCCTGGAAGTGTCACCCCTTCAGCTGACCAGGCACACACATGGCCCTCGCTTGCCCTGGGATGTGTGGCCTGGCTGCTCCCTGTCCCCTTTGCAAGCACTGTAAAGCAGAGGGGGGATGCTGTTTCTGCAGCTCTGCCTCTGCTCATTAGCTAATGTGAATTAAATCCCTTTTATCTTCACACTCATTTTCTAAGGATAATAATCCTTTTTTTGTGTGCACCCACTTTAACTGTTCCCAAACTGAGCTGTAATTGCTGATAGTAATTAAGTTAATACATATTTATAGCCATGTAGAGTTATAGAAGGTCTCCCGTAGTTTTATTTGAGGCATTTTCTTTAACCTGCTATAAAATCATCAACAAGTTGTTCAGTGTTAATTGCCTCCAATGCCGATCTTGTCCCCTTGCCTCCAGACAAGGCAGGGCAGCAGATGGCTTCCCCGGACAGCCACTTTCTCCCTGCTCCCACCCTGGCTCTACTGCAAGGCAGAAGTGACCACCCCCTGCCTTTCCTACCAGTTTTGATCCAGTTTTGGCAAGTTTATCTCAAGCCATTTGCAAAAAGAGCCTTGCAAGGGTTTACGTGCCCACGTCCACGCATGCCATGAGGATGGGGGCCTGCGACCCTGGGAGAGCAGGGGTCCGGCAGCACACAGCCTCGGCCCCTGCCTGCAGCTCTGCCAAGCTCCATGGCAGCAACCCCCCATGCCAGATTTTCTCCTGCTTGCATGTGTGCTTTTGTGCTTGCCAAGAGCCCCAAACCACTCGGCAAACAGTGTGTGTGGTGAGCGATCACCTCGTGTAATCTCTGGGCGAATCCCCCCATTATACAGTTGGCTAATTAACTCCGGCTACAGGGTCAGGATGAGCTGTCGGCTCCAGGAATGTCCTCCCCAAAGGGAAGTAAATATCATTGCAAGAGCGGGGAGCTCCTTTCTATGGCAGTGAATCCTGATAAAGAGCTTCACTCCATTCTCCTGCTGTTGGCTCCAGCTTAGCGTTTTTAAAGCTGATTCTCCCTGTGCTAATCTGGAGGGTCCATTCAGCCCAAAGCTCAACGTCTGAGTCTATTTGCAAAGTGTGCAGCTGTGTCAATTTGCAAAGACAAAGGAAAGCTCCTCTGTCAACAGGTCGGGGAGCTCAGGTAGCACGAGCGAATTGAGGGCAAGAAGTCAAAGTGGTTTCACAAACCATCAAACCATGTTTAAATCCCATCCAGCCTGAGAGGCCAGGGCAGTGCAAGGGATAAAGGGAGCGCAGAGGAGTGGACTGAAGGGCCAGGGCTATGAGGCCGCCAATTAGTGCTATTAAAGAAAGATAATTAGATCTGCTCCATGGAAACCCCAGAGGAGGCAGAATGCAATTTCCATTTGGGCTTATTTTAATAAAGGTTAGAAGTGCCAGGAGGTGCCAAGATTGCACTGCTGGCAATATGAGCAGGGCCCTCAATGTCGGGTAGAGGAGTTACAGGGCAGCAGGAGAGGACCACAGCCCTCCCAGGACACAGGTGATGGTCTGCTCAGTATTTGTGCCCAAGGGATGGTAGTTGAAAATTTTGGAAGTGAACACTTCTGGATAAAGAAATCCAGCTTCTTTTAGAGGCTTAACATCTCTAGCACCTTTTCTCTGTAGGAATTACTCTGTGCATGGGCAGAAGCCATGGAGATGCTTAGTGATGATATGCTCTGAGCTGAGGGCAGGGCTGGAAGCAGTCATTCCCAGGGTGCCCAGGATAGAGTTGTGAGGAAGGCAGGAGGCATCCTGATGTCCTCTGAGAGAGCATGAAGAAAGTAATCCTGGGGATGAAATTGAACTTCTCACTTAGACCCTTAATCTCAGTGCCATCAGGTCAGGGAAATTCTTATCCCTAGTTCACACAGGAGAAAGAGAATCTTGGGAAGTCAAGTCTAACATTTCTGAAGTCAGCCTGTGGTTTAGGATGTGGTTTGGCCCAGCCTGGGCACTCCTTAGCAATTGGCAATTGAGTGGCCATGGCACTGCAGAGCCCCTTAGACTGGTGGCAGGGACCAGCCAGTGTTTGAATGGACCACAGGAATGTCTATGGGATTTGTAGCCTTCAGAGAATTAATGAGAAAAGGGAGCAAGGAGTCATCACACAGTCCGTGTGGGAGAAGGTCCTAAGCCTCTTCATTCGTAATAATCTAAAATACTTTCCTGTGATTCAGAGATCTACAAAATAAACTGTGTTTGAGCAAATCCATTTTGCCACTGAAAGCTTCCCCATCAGAAAAACTTCCACCGGAAATAAAGGCAGCTTCAGTCTTTCTTTGGATTTTTAAGACAAAAAGTAGGACACTGGTTCAGGATTTTGCTGAAACTATAGCTTTGCCTTCAGGTTGACACTACATGTGGGAAGAGGAATTTCAAATATGAACAGCTGGAAGGCTGAAACAGCCGACCATGGTTGATTTTGGTATCAGTCGTGCTGCTCTCACCTCCAGCAGCTGGCCCTCCCTGTGCCTGTGGGGCAAGTTTAACTTCAACAAGTCCCATTGGGAGGAGATTTAGATATTGTCCATTAGATAAATATTCACAGATGTGCAATAATAAACACCATTAAATAGCATTAGTGGATGGACTTAGCAAAATATACATCACATATAGGTGTATCTCCAGTGAGCAGGGAAAACAGGTGAACTCTTGTGTTATTTCATGACACAAGGTCCAAAATTATATTCTGCCCACCTGTTTCTTCCTTCTAACACAAATTGCTAGGGCATGTATACAGAGATGTATAAAATTTGACTAGATACTACATTTTCCTCTTACAGGTGAGCATATTTATTTTGATAATGTCTGGCAATAAAAACCTATAACATTAATAAACACTGTCATCCCTTTCAAATATATTTCATACCTACTGAATTTTTTTTCTTGGAGATAATAAATCAAATGAATAAACCTTATTAATCATTTAAGCAGACCCTTAAAACACTGTTGAAAAGATTTTCCAACTCAAACACCTTTTAAGACGCAATGACATCGTGTCTGTCGGGACATTGTTATGCAGTGAAGATTGTGAGACATTTTCTCCCCATAAAGTTGCTGTAATAAAGTTTGTTACTGCAGTCATTAAATTCATGTTTTCTTCTCTTACCTTCTTCCTTTCTCTGGTGCTACCCATTGTTAGGGAGAAAGAGAAAATATGCTACAGTGAAAAATTTGTGGATCTAATCATGGAGCCTTCCACAAAGCAAAATACCCATTGATTTCAGCAAGAGTTGTAGTCTTGGTAAGACATTCTGTCTTACATTGACTCCTGGTGGACTTGGATCTTCTTGAGCAGGTAGAACAAGCATGGAGAGAAAGAGGAAGGGAAGACCCCAAATTCTACCTGTAAATGAAGAAAAACTGAGGAAATTATATTGTTTCATGGAACTGAACATCCTGGGAGGAACCAATCCTCACTGGAAGTCTTTACTTGTGCATCTCCTGAACCAGACAAAGGTGCTGCACCAGCTGACAGGTCAGGCAGAGGCTTTGCCTGCTGAACATAATGAAGATTTGTTTGACTAAGCTAAAAGAGCACAAGATAAGGTGATTCGGCTGCAGATGCTTGGGTGATAGCAGCTTCTGAGTGAGCTGAAAGCCATGATAAAGATGATATCTGGTGTCTCTTCCTCCTATTCCAGGAGATGCTGAGCTCTGTGCTGCTTTGAACAGACCCCGGAGGGTGCTGCAAGCCCTGTCCCAGCAGCTCCCCACAAGCTCACCCAGCTGTGGTGATGGCCCTTTGGTGGTCTGTGAAACCAAAACCTCAGACGTGCCATCGGTGCCTGTGACTCAGATCTGCTGTGTGCCTCCTCCCTCACCCTGCCCAGAGGAAGAGAAGCATATGTGAAAAAGAGTTTTGGGTTTGGCTGCTTCCAGAAGTGCCTCTCTGGGCAGATGGTCCCTTCTGGGAAGGAAATGCTGTGGAGTGTGTTGTGTCCTGCAAGCAGGGACGTGTGTCTGGCAGCACAATGAGCAATTTCATCCTCAGGGTCTCAGAGGTGAAGGCTGGAAGAGACTCCTGAATGCACACACAAAAATCCAGCTGAATTCAAACCTGTTGGTTGGCAGAAGACAGTTCTGTGTGGCACAGAGCTGTGCCTGCTGCTGGGTGGCCCCAGTGGGGACCAGAGTGGAGCTAAATTTGTCTGATGCCCAGCTTCCTAACTGCCCTCCCAAATTAGTACACACAGAAAAGCCTAATCCAAGCTCTGACCTAGCCCTGCTGCAGTCCCTGCAGCAGGTTTCCTTCCCAAAAGATGCCCTGTCCAACTTTAAGACAATTCCCAGGGGCACACCTGCCTGATGCTGATTAGAAGCTGTCTCAGATGCCCCGTGCCCCTGCTGTGCTCCTACTCCCGTGCCACTGCACTGCCCATGATTCCAGCAGTCTGCCTCTGGGGACAGTGGCACCTCCTGCTTAGGAACCTGCATTCCTGGCTGTCTTCCTTCTTGCCTGAAAACTAGTCAGAGTGCACAACCCTCTCTAACTGAACAATTAAGCTATTACATAGCTCAGTTAATAAATTCAGATTTTTCCCTAATACATTTCTAATGACCTTGTCTAATAAATTCAAGGCAATCTGGGAAGAATGCTTGTTCCTATATTTTAAAGGCAAAAGTGATTTATATTTGCTGAGAGAACAAAGACAGCCACATGTGATTTATTACTATCAGTCACTGTATCTTTCATCTCTTTAATTATTTTCTCTACAGGCAGCTTCAAAAGTGCTCTTGAAGGCCGAATGGTGAGTGCCTTTCAAATTCAGATACTGCTTCGGTCTGAACTGCTGATTTTCCTTTGTATCTGTAGCTTCAAGTATTAATCATGGAAGCTGCAATTTAGTTTGCTTAGGTTGGACTTAATGCAAGAAATTATTTTGCATGCTTGGTACCCTACTAGAGCCAAATGCCTGAAACCTCTAAGGTTTTTGTCCATCAGTGATATTTTCCAGTGTGAAAGCCAGCAACAACTACCAACATCCACAGGCTGACTGCGTTTATAACAAGGTTTAGGTTTTGTTGTCAGACTATAGGCAGGAGGTTTGGGACCAAGTCTGAAGGCTGCTCTGGTTTTATTGGACAAAAAGACTAACTTTTCCATCCTTCCCAGAGGGGGATCTTGCTTGGCATTTGCTGTGCAGACAAAGGGGAAGATGAACTAAGTGTTGGAAAGCCTGAAGCCAAGACAGGACAAACACAATTACATGAAGAAATCAATCTTGTTTCCAGAGGGAAAAAGGTAGGAATCACCACTTAAAAGCCCCCCTTCTGTCCAGGAATGTGGTGAGATTTCCAGAGGAGCCACATGGAGTTTGGATCCCACATCCCAGAAAGGTACGGGAGCCAAGTTCATCTGTCACTCATGTCCTTCAGAAAGCTCAGCTTAGAGCAGCAAGGGAAATGATTTATATCCTTGCTCTCTTATATACCCCAGGACTTCCTAAGATTTGAGAAAACTGGATTTAGTCTTTGTCCAGCTTCCAGTCCCTGATCAGGGCTCAAACTGTGGGAATTTTTTCCACCAAGCCTGTCTTCCAGCTATTTCCAGGTAGTCCTCAAAACAGGCCTGGCTGGGATTCAGACAGGAAAAACCATTTCTACAAGATTTTCTGTCTGGCTTTACAAGTTCTAAAGGTCTGGAGAATACTGATGAATCATCCAAAACCTCGATAAGTGCCTGTGTGACTCACGGACAGAATGGACATTGGGGATGTAAGATGACACATGGCTTGGTCCTTGCAGGGGACTCAAAACTGCCTGTCCTGAACAGCCTGGGCTCCCATTGTAGGCACTGAGGAAGGAGCAGTTCCAGCCCATCCAGGTCTGCGTGGCCTGGAAAAATGTTTGTCTCCCAGAGCTCCCCGTGGGCAGTGTTGCAATCTCAGGCTCGCACACGCTGTTTACGTGACACGGTCCCGGCCGCCGGCGTCTTGCTTGGTTCGAGTGCTCTGTGCTAAACAAAACAGTAAGAAACAAGGAGCTTCCAAGGTTCCTTCTTCTTCAAATCTCTCCAGTCCCCACTCTGCTCAAGCATACATCTCCTCAAATGACATGCCCCGGGTTGAGTCTCTGCAGTCAGAGGAAACTTGTTGCAGCATTTTTTGGGGTCAGTTTTTCATGACTGAGACCTAGTCATGCAAACAAAGATTTATTTTTCCTTCTGACCAAAACAACTTTAAGGAGAAAATTCTTTCCCATGACTAAAGCCAGGCTGGAATTTTTTAACAGAATGTCAAAGCAGAAAGTTTCAGGGAAGGGGTCAATTTGGGGCGATTTTACATGTAATTTTTCTTTTCATTCTTAAAATGTGAAAAAGCCCACATCTGCTATTTAGTGATTGTCATGCAAATAAGTATCATGGTCTTTACCAAGACAAGAGTCCTTGCCCATTCTCACTGCTACCTAGAACCACTCCTAGCACTGGTTGGGATTGTTTCTGGCAGCGCTCACTGGCTTATGTGCTGGTTTTCATCGTGAATGAGGTGAGCTGCCCAATCACGACAGCCAGTTGAAACTCAGCCACCCTGTACCAAATGCCTCAAAGCTGTAAAGGTATTTAAAAATTGAATATCATCACCACCCAAGGGCCCAGATGCACTAACACCAGGACCTTGGCTTTATCTTTGATTCAAAAGGCAGTAAGTTACTACCGGGGCACAGCATCGCCTCAGAGGAGTGTGTGAAGGGTTTTGTTCATCAGCCCAGCTTCTGCCCTTGCACGTCCCTCTCCCAAAGCCATGGGAACTCAGATGGAGGGGCTGTTTCTTCTGTGCAGCAGTGAAGGGTGTGGCACCACAGGCAACAAGGGGCAATACCTTATCTCAAAACCAGAGACCTCTGCTCTGTTTATTCCCATTATTTCAGGGGATACAGAAAGCAATAATGTGGTATTTAGCCAAGTTACCACCAACAAAGATTTGAACAGCCAAGCTTGGAAGGGTGCAGAACATTGCTCTTACCATTTTCTGCCATGATGTTATAGCCCAGAGGCTGGCAGAGCTACTGCAGGGAAGTGCAACCCTCCCAAAAGCTGCTCCAAAGCCTGGCTATCTATCTGGCTGCCCAAATAAAATGCAGCAAAAATGGAAACAGAATTCATTAGACTAAAAGAGACATGATTTTATCCTTGTTGGCCTAACCTCAGTTCCTTGTACATAGAAACCTTCCATTTGTGAGCCTGGACATTAACAGATGAGTTATTAACTAGCCATGGCTAATTATAGATAGCTGCATCACCTTCTTAAAAGGGAGACATTGTCAAGGCCAGCTAGGGCCAAAGCTGAGGTCTCATGGAGTTAATCTTATTCTAAAAAACACTCAATAGAAGATATTTTGTTTTACCTTCAGCTTCCACTGAAAATCAATTTTATGGTAATTTGAACAGTTTCCTAAAGTGTTTGCAAAACAACCATCAAAGCAGGGCAGAGGTAAAACAGGTTAGTCTGTCTTCATTGTCTGAGCTGGCGCTGACAGCATGTATTGGTGAGAAGGAAATCATTAAGCCTTTAAACTTCCTTCCATTTAGATGATATACAATATTGTTAATGAACACAGTTACAGGCATTTGCCTTCCCCAGCTGTATGACTTTTTATTTAGTACCACACTTTTAATCTTCCCACAGACTTACAGAATTGTTATCCCTGAAAGGAAGTGAGACCTCCCTCACTGATGAAGATTTACTTTGCTAATGCTTTTTGATGAGGCAGGAACACAGCATGGAGGAATTAAAGGAATAATAAAATAAACATTTCTACCCACAGAAAGAGGAGCCCACCCTCCCAAAGCACCCCTTGTTCATGGGGGGGGTGTCCTGCCTCAGGGCCACACCAGAGCCTGGGGTCCTCCTAAAAATATGTAGCAGGGAGGGCAGAGCAGGATTTGAATGGTGTAAATGGAGGGAGGGGGGTAAGTTCTGAGGTGGTGGAAGCCGGTGTTGGTGCCTGGACTCCGAGCCAATGCTGATTTAGCAGTGAGAATCAGGACCTCTCCTGAAAATCTCCAAATGAAGACATGTGTGACATTAGCTAAGGCTTTCTAATTAATGGAGAAAACAAATCTGCTCCACCCCAGGCAGCTGCAGCTCCAGCCAGCATGTTACTTATTAGCTCAAATTATTATTATTATAAAAAACACTTGACTTTCTTGTTCAAAAAGTAAAAAGGGATTAGTGGGGTCTCTCAGACAGCTCTCCTCAGACTAACCTTCAACATCTCAGACAAAGCCTCAACCAGAACAGAGACTTTCTCAGGGCATGGACAAAACAGATCCCAAACGGCTGCAATAGAAAGTCAAAGGCAATACTTGACATGGCACTCAGCTCTGTTTGCTGACTTTTCCTAATACATACAATAAAATTCAGCCCAAATATATCACTGCTGCCAATTACCCAGGGCAACAGCCAGACCCTGGAGCTAGTAAATCAATGGAGATGCCAGGGAAAGCTGCTTTCCCCAAACGTGAAGTAGGTGGAAGACCATGAATGTGAGAAGCACACCAGGAAGGATTAGGGGCTGCAGAACAAAACGTGCTGGGAAGGCTCCAAGTGAGTGGGTCCGCTGTGGTCACCACCCCTCCTGGCTTGGGCTCAACCCAGGGCTGCACAAACCTGTCCCTGGGGAGGCTGCACCCCAGCCCACTCCCACCCTGAGACCAGAGAAAAGGGGGATGACTCACCAACCAAATGAGGATGCCAGGAAACCCCCATAGGAAGTCTGGGCTTCAACAGTGAGGGGATGGGCCTGGGGCTGGCTGGAATGTCAAAGCCAGCTTTCCCCAAGGCAGCAAAGCCCCAGGCTGTGTGGGAGGGGGCAACCAGGGATGGTGTTGGCATTTGATTAAAAATTATTTGATTGGCAAATCCAAGCTGCCTGGGACTTGGTAGATAACAAGCCACAGCTTAGGTGTGAAGAGTGCTCGTTAACCTGAAAGTATTTTCCTGTTAAGCAAACGGCATCATACACATCCCCATCTCTGCCAGCTCTGCTCACAGATTGAAGCTGTTCCCAGTTTTGATGGCTGAAGCACTGAAATAAGTGGAATCCAGTAACTTGTGTGGAAATGCTGAACAGTAGTTGGTGGTTTTCATCAGCCAGGTTTCATCAGGCGCACCACACGTGGCTGGGTGCTGTGCAAATGCACTCCTGGGGGTAGCAACACCTTTTGGGATACAGCCTGAGTTTGGAAAACAGCTGAGCCTTTTCCACAGTGGCTTCCTCACCTGTTCTTCAGTCTTATGGAGAAAAGCTGTGCCTGTCCTATTGTGTGCAAAGGACTGCAGTGTTTGTGTCAGGAGGATTTTGAGGAGCGTGATGTTCCACCACTCCCCTTCTGGGCTTTGCGGCCCTGCGTGGTGTGTAATGGTCCAGAGAAAATCAATTGGACACTGCGTTTGAGAGATAAGGGTTGGGATATTATCCTGAATAACCTGGTGACCCCAATCAATCTCTGTCCCCGAACCTTCTGAAAGTTTGATACTCTAGTCTGCAATTAAGCCTCCACAACCAAGAACTGTAGCAGATGTTCCAGTTAAAACATCTTTATTAACTATTTATTTTTGATGAATATCATGAGATACCAGCCAGTGCATTTAAAGGCAGACCACAGGTTTTGCCTGACTGGTGCATGGTCCAAATAAGATTTTTAGTTATTTTCACCTGCTTTTTAAGTTTTCAGGGTTTTTGTAAGCTGGTAAAAATAAAATAAACTGTGAAATCCCTCAGACTTCTCTTGTGGTAGTGACTCTGGGAAAAGAACTTAAGCCAAACTGTCACAGTGGAAAGAAGAGAGCTTGAAATGTGAAGGGGTATGAAAATACTCTGCCTCACTCTCCTAAGAGGGAGCAGGGCTGGGATGATGCTGGGTGCTGCTCTGGGTGCACGTGTTCCATTTGAATCAAGCAAGAAGTCATACCTGGTGGGAATGGCTGCTGCTCAGGGCAAAGCAGATGCTGGAGACAAAGACAAGTCTGGAGAACAAGTATTGAATACAAAGGTTAATTCCTCAGATAATAACATTTCTGCTGAGCCAAACCTAAGCTTGCTTCCTGCTCTGTGATGCCTCTGGGACAGATGTTCCCTGCAGTATACGCTGCTGCTGCAGATAGTGCATGCCCTCCTTGTGTGCTTTTGGACTTGGTTAGCAAAGGACAAGAGAGGAATAAATCCTGTGCTCATCAGGCAGTGCAAGGGTGCACAAGGAAGATGCTCTCCAGGAGATGCACAGAAAAACCCTTTCCCACAGCCTGTGCCTTCAGATATGGCCGGGCCCCTCCCTGGTGCAACAAATTCATGCACATAGGGTCATCCTACCATGCAGCAGAGCACTCAAAAGCCTTTCCCTGTCTGCTGGGCAGTTCAGCCCAGAGTCCCCCCCATAACTCCTGCCACAGGGTTGGCCATGCAGGGCCTGACCATGAAGTCCCCAGGGCACTTTTTCCTGGTGGATATTAATGTTGGTGAGTGATGCCCATTTATGCACCCTGCACAGCTGGCTCTGCCCACACCAAATCCCCCCGCACTGGCCTGCCCAGGGCAGGGGGAAAAGGGGCCTTTGGCGGGAAGGTGTTTTTCATCACCCCAAGAGCTGTGTCCGATGGCATTGTCAAAAACAGCAGGTAGCAGTGACAGGCAGGGTCATTCCCCTGCCCAGCCCCAGCCCCTATTGTGCTGCCTTTCAGTGCGAGCAAAAGGTCAGCCCGCAGCCCCGGCTCCCAGCCTTCGCTTTTTTGTTACAATTGTCACAAGGTAAATTAATCAGATTTACGGCATTAAGCCTTGCCGTATCTTGAGCCTTTCAGTCCTTTCTGCCCCCAAAACTTCTCTCGTATGAACAGGCTCTTTGTTTATCCTTGCCCATACAATCTTCATTTGGTGATGGGGGAGTGGTAGAGGGACAAAGACTGGAGGAGAGGGCTGCTGCCCGCAGGTACCCCATGTCACAGTGCTCACCACCCGAAACACTGGCAGATCCATTGCTTCAAATATTTCTCCTGGCTAGCCAGCTGGGGAAGATCCAGTTGTCAGAGCTGCAGTGCCACTAACACATCTCTTGGGAAGAGTTGCTGCCCCTCCAATCAATAAAAGGCAAGAGCAATTCTGCAGCAGGGGCAAGACGCCACCACCATGAGCACAAAGCACGATTTATATCCCTCTAATGTACCTACAGCATATGGGACCACTTACACAGTTGTTTGCCATGCTCAATGGGGCTGCTGAGCCATTGGGGAGCTGGGTCTTATTTCACTTTCTGACGGGGATTTGGAAATGACCGGCCCTGCAGCCAGCACAGGGCTCCCCAGCCACGCTCCCAGCGTGAGCCAACAGCGAGGCAGGGTGGAGGTGACAGGTATCTTTATCCCACCACCCGGGAGAGCTCCAACATCCTGCTGGCAGGAATTTGTCTGCAAATTTTCCCCCATTGAAAGGAACAAGGTGGCCAATACGATCACTTGATTAAGGAGCAGGCGAGAGACACTTCAAAGGACTGTGCTCCAAGGAATTCCCTTCCCTTTGGGAGACTGTGATCCACTTCTCCCCTCTATTTCTCACTAATAGGATCTCACATCTCCAACTGCCAGTTTTGTCAGTAAGTCTCATTTCTGCAGAGTATACAGCTTAAAAAGACCTATACCTGATCCACCCATATGGAAAAGCAATCTTTAAAGAAACAGCAATGAAACTCAGAGAGGGTAATAAATGCAACTGCAGTGAAACTCATAGCCAGAGTGGGAATGGGTGGGAAACAGTATCAGTGACCTTATCTTCTGTAGGTGCATTTGATTTTGATTATCCTCGGGGCAGTTCATAACCGTGAAACATAAAATACATTAATGCATTTGTTTTGGGCAATGGCATGCAGATAAGAGGAAGATTATATACCACCTTTGGATGCTGGGTTTGTCTTGACTTTTCTGCTTCAAGTTTTTTTACTTTTGCACAAAAAAATGCAAGATGATGGTACATAGAGTGTACATTCAAATGACCTCTCCATAATCAGAAAACTTCTGGTGTATATTTAAATTTAAAAAGGAGAACCAGATTGATATCCTAAATTCTCATCATCCATCATTCCTTGCAAAAAGACCTCTTCCCAGAGACAGCTGGCAGGCTGAGTGCCTTCCCTCCAAAAATAAGCAGCGTGGGTGAGTTCGTACATACTCTTTTGGCCTGGTGCTGATACACAACCAAAGACGTCTGTAACTTTTGGAGTGTGACTGGTGTCACATTGAGTGAAAAATGAAACCTTGTGGTGAGCTAAGAATCCTCTGTGCCCCAGAGCTGGTCTGTGAATAAAGCCAGCAGCACTGCTTCCTTCCCCTGCATGGGGGCTAGCCCCCCACAACTCCTGGCCATGCTCCTCCTCCTGCAACCCTGAGCCCGTGACTCATTAAAACTGGGAGGACTTCAAATATCTAGGCTGGGTCTTCCCAAAAAATGGGAGGGTGAGCCTGGCATGAAACTGTACCTCTGCTGAGTGTCCTGGGTGTTGGCACCAGCAATTCAACCCTAGATAAAATTTTGTTGAGAGAAATTAATGTATTTTTAATGAAAAACATGGTCCAGCTTTGAAGAGGAGACTGATTTGTTTTATTGTCACTCCCTATTGACACTCTCCCACAGGGAAAGCTGCCGGAACTCTCTACCTCAGCCCATCCAGCACACGAACTCTACCTGCATCACAGGGATGAGGTGTTTGCAACATTTTCAGACGAAGATTTTTTGCATTTTCAGATGAAAAAGCCTTAATCAGTGTAACATATTTCCTAAAAGAAGAAGAAAATAGATGTGAGTCATGCTTTCAGGCACACATCTACTTAAATGTTTTGCCAGCATACATCAGCTACAATCATCATGGTGATTTCCTCAAGACTAAAAAAAAGAAGAGGAGGGGAAAACAGGCACTCCCAACTGTGCCTGAATTTAAAAAATTGTGTCATTTTTTTGGCTTTGTCATTATTTTCATTTCCCTCTTCTCCCTCTCCCCTAGAAATTATTAAATCATTAAAATGATTTTAAAAATAGCGAAGCAGATGTCTGGCCTGTTTGATCTCAAGCCTGAATACGAAAGAAAAAGGAGTCAAGACTCTGATTATGGAAAAAAAAATGTAGAAGAGAGGAAAAAAATTTTAACAGGAAAGTCATGAAGGAGAAGACTTGGCTTTGATCTCCACACTGCACTGACTTCGCTGGGCGGGGGGCTTTGCTGAGCAAAGCTGGGCTGTTGTGTGGCTGCTTCGTGGGATCACAGGGGCAACACTTCACATCATCTGCTCAAAGGCAAGCAAGTCACTCTGAGTGAGCTTTCCATCCTTTGGCTATGAGAAAGCAAGCAAAATATGTATTTGATGTTTGCAGAATGAAGCTAAACCTCAAATCACGGGTGCTGTTTTGACTTCTACATGACTGGCTTCCTCCAGCTGAAGGAGACTGATTAACAGGCTGCAGCCTTGGTTTGCTTAATCATTTTAGTTCCTTATTTGGATACCCTCCTCTTCCCCTGCTGCAGGGAATCCAGAGGGTAGGAAACAACCATTAGAAATCAGAGCAATGACAGCAAAGAAGGTTAGCAGGCATGCAAAGCTGACCTGCTCACGCTGCTCCTGGTGATTTTCAACAGTAGAAAGTATGCTGGGAACAACAAAGGGTCATTTCTCATGGACTCACTGCTAACAGAGTCTCTAGGTATGTTGGACAGAGACTGAGATTTTAGCCACTTATATTTTCACCAGGTCTCCATTGGTCTTTTACCTTTGAGGACATGTCATTTAAATCAGTCTCTGAAGGCTGCTTGAACTGCTTTCTATCTTGAAGGAAAATTATAAAATTATGAAGATGGCCTGAGAGCATGACATATTACTCAAATCCATCCAGAATTTGGCAGCTCTGATAAAAATGTAAGTGGTGCCATTTTGTTTGAGATTGCAAGTTCCTCCAGCCTCAAAGCCCCACCAACACACTCCAGCTCTTTCCACAGTGAGATGGGAGAAACAGGACCGGAACTGTCTCCTGGACCTGATTTTGTTTGTCTGAGAAGCAGTCATAATCAGAAAAGATTCCAGTGAAAATAGTCCAGTCTTGCTTACCACACCTACTCCTTCCTGAGCTATGGGTTTTACCTGCTGCTTGCACAGCCCCTCTCAGAGAGTCCATCTCAGATGTTTCAGAAGGAGAAAGAAGCCCCACAAGATGTGGAGTTGGGGAAATCTGTGCCACACAGATCCCATCTGGATGACTGGCAGTGATGGACTCATGGTGTAAGGCATCAGTCTCCCTATTTCTTCCAGGCATACTTTAGGATTCAGCATCTTAAAGTCTACGCGGCTGAAAACAATAGATTCCTTCTTTTTGTCAGTGCAGTTCCAGAGGACAGAAGAGGCTGCTAGGATGTCTTGGACACCAACACCCAATGCAGCTTTTTTCTGCCAGCAAATCCTCTGCAGGTGGTGGCTGTAGACTAAAGACCTGCAGGTGCATCCATGTAGGGCCGAGAAGCTCTTCTTCTCAAACATTTGTGTGGAGCCAGTTTCCAGGAGATGATGCTAGGGGAGAGCGATCCTCCTGCAGGATCCATGTTATCCAAACTTTTCTGCCCTTCAGGTGTTGTATGCAAACAGCTTCTCACCAGCCATGGCTGCCTCTGCCTGTTGGAAAATTTGCCAATAGCAGTTTGAATGAGAGCAGACCAGTCTTGACAATCTGCTGTTTGGAGTATACCAGGCATCTCATTTTCCAACTGGAAAACTCTTAAACTCTTTTACCTTAGCCCTGCTGATGAAAATTAATTGAAGACACATGTTCACAAGACCCAGAGGACATCTGTGTAAGCATTCAGTAAGAAGATCAAGACTAACTCACACCAAGCAGCCATGTGCTTAACCAGCATCACCTGTACTGCTGACTGCAGACATGCAGGAGGTGGCTTCGGGGTGCCAGGACACCCAGCTTTCATATTAGCCACATCAGGAACAGCCCTGACTGTCCCTGCATATGTTTTCAGTCATCACCTCTGTGGAGATGCAGCCACCCCAGAGCAGACAGTGGTGTTTGCTGAAAAACAGGAGCAGCCTCTGATCAGAGAGGGAGCCCAGATCTACTGGGACAGGCAACAGTGTGAGCAGAGTCCAATAGCAGGCAGCTAACACAGAAGATGAGCAAAGCAGACAGTAACTGCAGCTGCACAGAGCTCTATCAGCTGGGAGGTGTTTCCAGGCTCGGTGTGGGCTGTGGTGAAACTTTCAGAGGGATGACACCTGGCAGCTTGCTCCCTCTCTTTGGACTCTCTGTCCCAGCCACGTGCCCTGAGAAGTTGGCTACATCTGGGAGGGTGCTATGGCCCTGTGTCAGCTGAGGAGTGCAGACACCCTCTGCGAGGTGCCAGCCACAGAAAGGGCCCTTCCAGAAGGTCAGAGCAGGGACAGATGGAAAATGGTCTTTATTTAGCTTGGAAGGCTTTCCTTTTGGGCGGATCTAGCATAAAGGTGGGGTTCCCCCCGGCACCCTTTCCAAAACAAGGCAGCAAACAGAGCAAAACTAAAATAAGAAAACCTCAATCACACCCGATCAAACAGAACATTTAACTCAGTCTAAGAGAAAAGATTTTGTTTCCTTTTCATGTGTTTCACTTACAGGTTTTTTTTGTTGTTTTTTTTTTTTAAGTTCTAAGCTCATGTATTCATTCAAATATAGTAAATTCAACATTTCACAGTGGGACAGCAGATCAGCACAATACACATAACTTTCTCAATTCAAAGTATGTCTGTTATATTCTTTTTTAATGTTTATTCTCTATCTTTTTTTCCTCCCAAATTATCCATTGAATGTGATCCTAATTCATAAACAGCCCCACCCACTGTGAGCTTGCCAAACTGCCTTTCCACTGGACCAGAGACCAACTCATGATGTCCACCAGTGTTATTGGTGCCCCCACTGAGAAAAGGGATCTTTTGATAATTCACCAGCATTTCTGAGACTGTCTGGGAAGTTTGCTCACTGGCCTGCCTTAAATAAGAGCAAATTTTTAACACCTGAAGGTCACAATTTGGACTTTTCGGCAGCTGAAAAGAATGTCCTAGGCTGTGAAGGTGGATGAACCAGCACTGATATACTGCTGCACTGGTCCTGCCGGTGGATGCTTCCCACAAAGGGACAGAGTAAGTAGAAAATATGGATTTTGCCTCATCAAGGCTCACCAGAGCTCATCTGGAGGCCTCCTTGAGCAGTCCAAGGGAGACCCATCTACTTCGAGCTTGTTTGCACATGAAGTTGAAGCAAGTTAAGTCCAAGTGTCAATTTAAGCACGGTTGATCAAAGCACACAAACACAAGCCAGCATTGCTCCAAGCTAAGAATTCACCCTGCTGTCAAGTGTCTCCTCAGCACCTCTCCCAGGCACTGTGATTTTTCTGTGGCTGTCACCAGCTGAGAGCCAGAGCACAGAGGGGATCTTCCACAATGGTGCCTTCAACACACACCGATGAGCACAAGTGAGTCTAAAACTGGGGAAGGCTGGGAGGAAGCACTGGTTCCTTGCCCCTTGGGCAGCAGGAACAGCAATCCCTCCACTTGCTGCTATGGGGAACATGTGCTGCACAGACATGGCTGAAAAATGTGGTGAGTACTCATCCAAAAACCCAATGCAGAATGAACTGCTTTAAAACAGAGATTTTAAGAAAATAGTTTCATTTCTTGAAAAGCTCCTAGTCCCAAAATAAGAATTATTGCTCTTTTTCTGTAAAAAAAAAGCAATAAAAGCATCAAATCCCAAATGTAGGCTTTATTCAACTATGTTTCTATAGAAAATACTTCCCATTTTCCTGTCTGGTTTGATGCTGAAAACACCTGGTCTTGCTCACTGAAAAAAGTGCACCTCGTGGACCACCTCTCACTTCCAAGGAAAACAGCATTGGATACTCAGCCAGCAGCATCTTTGCACCTCTGGCTCCTATGGATTTTACCACTGGCTTTAAGGGGAGCGAGGCCCAGCACAGCACCCCCAACACAAGCATTTGGAACCAGTTTGCTCTGCATCCTGCTCCTCACTTGTCAGGGATTAAGAAGGAGAGGCGTTAAAGCTGTGGACTGGTGGGATGAGCTGGGGCTGTCTCTGGGGTGCAGGAGTGGCTGGAAGCAGCCCCAGGGAGAGAACTTAGAGACAGAAGCACTGCCCCTGCCATCAATGTGTCCCACAGCACAACACTGTCGCCTTCTCCCAGGGGTTTGTACTCCAGCTTCATCTGGATTGCAGGAGGCACCTCTGCCCTGGGCCATGGGCAGCACAGCCCCTACTTTGGAAAGGAAAATCCTTACGCTGCCATCTGGTCTAAGGCACAAGAGCCTGCATATCATGCCACAAAGCTGCTGCTTGAGGCCTGTTTAATACCCTTACATCAGCAGCTTCCTCCTGGTTCTCACAGGCATGAGTGATGTCAATGCAGTCCAGCCCACAGCACAGGAGTGTGTTCTTGGCCAGAGCAGCTGCAAGTGGTCTCCCAAAGCATAGATAAAGCCTGAACCACTTGGACCTCATAGCTGGATCAAAGCCATGAGCAGCTTTGGGAAGTCCTCAATATTGATGCTTGCAGCTGGGCCAAAAGTATCCTGGCAACATTATGCTCCTGGCCCTGCCCCAAGCAGCACCCTCCCCAGGCAGGTCCAAGGGGCCTGGGATGACATCTCTGCTGAGCTTTGATGGTGTCTGGAGGCACATCACAGGCTGCACAGGAAGAAGTGCTCAGGCCTGCCAGGGTGACTTCTCCCCTCCACACTGCGGGCCTCCCTTTGGGACTCTAGAGTGAAAACCTGTTCCATCTATCCATCTGCTTCTGCTCCTTCCTCACATGCTAGCAGCCATTCTGCTGCTCAAGGTGGCATCTGAGCCTGCTTCAGAGCTGAAGCAGAGGCATATGAAAGCTGAGTTATGGAGAGACTCCTGACAGGCTGGCAGCAGTCTCAGTGACTCACTAACTTGTGATTTCCTCTGTGGTGGTTTTCCAGCACAGCTGCTCCCGGCCGCAGCACATAGCGAGTGCTGGCAGAGTGAGCACCGTGTCATTTCTCAGAAGGCCGGGCTATGTGGGCAACCTGTGCATTGCTCATGCAGATCCCCACAACAAACTCTAGTAATTGCCTCAGAGGATAACAGGCCATAAATCTGGGCAGCTGCACATGTGAGGCACGCATGGTCTGGCTCCTGGAATCAAGGCGCGTGTGTTTTTGCTGTTTGCAGTGGCTGAATGTGTTTCTCATTCTGGATTCCCCTTTCCAGAGGAAACTCCCTCCATCCCCTCACTTCTCTCATCGTCTTTACAAGAGGACCTCAGGCACTCTGGGAACACGGGAGAGGTTTACGCCACTCCTGTGAGACATCTCACAACTTCTTTGTGCCATTCGACACACAAGGAAGCTGCACACAGTAATTTTTTACACAGAGCTTGCAGAAGATGCTGAATGAAGTAAATTATAATTTTCTGGCTTCCTGGCCCCATATTTTTTTCTCTAGGTTTGAAATCATAGCATTTTTGTTGTCCACAAATTTGATTACGAAACACCCAGGCTGCTTGGGTTACAAGCTTATTTGCAAACCTGAAACAGTTCTAGGGTCACAGACCTATTTTGTGCAAACTCAAGGCTAAGGTTTGAGGGAAAGAAGAAAGAAATCTTTTTCCTCACAACTCCATGGAAGAAAAAAAAATGAAATTTAAAGAGGCTTTGTCAAACAAAACCTAACCTGGCCGGTCCGGGAACCCTACACAAAGGGGCATTGTGCTCTGCTTAAGAAACAGCAAGTCCAGTCTGTCAAGACTGTGTCCTGTACTGCCAGTGCTCAAGAAAGTTTGACTCAGGTAGCCAAATAACCTGATGACTTCATGTCTGAGAGCTGGGTAAAAAGTATCTTCTTGCCTCCTTTCCCTTCCCACTTATTTACAGAAGGGACTCTGCAGGACAGATCAGACTCAAACACAGCTGATGGGAGCAAGAGGGGACAGAGTCAGGGGAGCAGGGTCAAGCACAAACCCAGCCAGTGGGACTGATCAGCAGTGGAACTGCAGCAGGGGACCTGCTCACCCACAGGGTGAGCCACACGGGGAGCAAGAGCAAGCAGAAAAACCAGCATGGTTGTTGAGATCAACAGCTGGAAGCACAACTGCACTGGGATGGCTCTGCCCTGTGGCAGAGCAGCCCAACACTGCAACACACTGTAAGGCTCCCAGGAGCCTGGGGGTGGCACTTGGAGGTGTCCAGCATCCTGCTGCTCCTGGGGGCATGGGCAGAGGAGAGCTGAGTGCGACTCCCTGGGCTGTGCCCCACAGCTGCTCAGGGAATACCCCCTGTGCTCTCTGGAGAATGCCACCCTTATTTCTCCAGGACAGCTGGAGTTTCCTGGCCTGACATGCTATTGCATGTCCCTCTCTCCTCAACATCTAGCAGTGCACTCTCATATATTTAATTTGCTGCCCAAGAGTAGAGGGCACTAGAGCTCCAACAAAACACTGAGCAGGTATCTTAGCAAGGGTTTGCAAGTCAGTGCCACAGTAAGGACCCCTAGGAATGGACTCTGCCCCTTGGAACCAAATCAGTGCCTGTTCCCATCTGACAGTGAAACCAACCCCATGCAAACAAAAGCAGCAGCTCAGATCCCTATGCAGCACGTGTGCCTATCACCTGTATGGCATTCATACAGTCTTTTACGAGCATCCTGGGAACCTGCAGCATTCCAAGGGCTTCCAGCATCAAGATTTCTGTCCAGCCCATTGCAAAGACCTTCAGGCTAAACAAGTGACCTCCCAGAGTTGCACGTGGCCTGGTCTCTCCCTAATTTGCTGTTTTCCCGTAATATACCTGAGACTTCAAGCCATGCTTTAAATAAAACAGCTGTTCTGACCACTTACAAGAAGGCAGGGAATGCAGCCACACTTTTCCAGCCATGGAAACCACATGAAAAGTTCTACAGGCAACTTTTCCCAGCATTCCCACTCTCGTTCATACAGGCTAATCCCAAGAAAAGCTTGGCCAGAAAAAGATTTGCAGAGCTGCATGTCATAAATCCAGGGTTTCACTAACATTTGCCAAAGGGTTTTCCCTCTTCTAGGAGGGTGTCTAAATCATCCTTGATGTGAAGTTAGGGAACAAAAACCACCAGGTCTCTATAGTCAACAGTATTTCTTTACTGTTTCTTCCTGATGAAACTGTTAGTTGGATTTCCAAATTCCTCAGAGGAGGATCCTTCCTATCCCTTACTTTTCATTTTTTCTGGTATTCTTCCCTTTTGTTTTCAGCTTTTGGTTTGCATTTTACTGCTGTCAAGCACAGCAGAAATACTGATTCATTTGTAGCTCTAATTACCTCTCTGGTGTTGATACAAGACTGTTGATCCAGTCTAGTTTGTAGTCTGTGAAAAGTCCCCTAGAACACAGCAGGATGAAACCTGCACGTCATACAGGAACAATTTTAACTGTCTAAACAGCCAAGCAGAAAACAAAGCCTTTTCTACCAGGTTTCAGGAAAAAGCTACAGTTTTAACAGGGAATTCCATCTCCATGGGTGAATTTATAGGTCATTTTAAAAATATAGAAAAATAAGCACTTCCTGCCTAGAGATCCCTGAAATTGAAAGCACTCCCACCACAAGCACTGCTTTTTCAACTGAGCTAACATTGTGCTATGGAAGTGAAAACGGAGGATGTGGGACATTTAACAGAACTAAGGTTTGGGGCTGCAGCAAAACCTGCTGAGAGGTCCCTGTATCATAGCTCAAGAGTGCTGGCTACATAACATAGACCTGTGGTGCCAAAATAACCCCCAGAAGTTTTGGGGAAAGGACTGGGAGCACATACAGGATAGATATGGACTTTCTGGGCTTGACAGAGTGAGGGCACTAGTCACCCATTCACCTGAGCAGCAGCATGGCTTGAGGAGAGTGGCTTGATCCTGGGGGTTTGTCCCATGGCCTTGGAGGACCCTGGGATTTCCTCCAGAATGGAGCACAGAATGGGGGGTGGCTGTTAAACTTTTGCTGTGCCCTGGCCCACACTCTGGCCATTTCCACCTTTTGTAAAGGACCTGGATGGGCCCACAAAGCCTTGAGGACTTCATTTCCTACTGTGCAAGAGGTGAGAAGGATGGGGTTTGTTCAGCAGCTGGGCTGACTAGGGATGTGGGGCACACTGAGAATGGTGGGCTGCAGGCTGCTGTGCCCTCCCAGGTACCAGTCACCTCTCCCACGTCAGTCTCTTTTCTACCTGTGTAAAAACCCCATAAAATCCACATGGAAAAAACATAATTTTCTACTTTAATAAGGCCATTACCAAATGGTTTGTTTACTTCATTATGCACTACTTGCTTTCTCCCTTGCTTTTGGGCTCCATGAGTCATTTTTCTCTCTCTGGATTAACAAGATTTTTTTTTCTGGTAGATGCAGTAAAATAGCATTTTGTTCCTGCTCTATTATCTGGGCTTCCTACTTGCCATTAAGCCTGTTCATCACTTTTAATGGCTGCTCCTTTCTCTCCTCACAACAGGATGGATGAGGAGTACAGCCATATCCTGAGTGACCAGAGACCTTCCTCTCACAGTTGTTCCAGAACAGGGGCTCATCAGTAGCTGCCACACTGTGATTACTGCTCTGTGTCAGCTCATTTACCCCCTCTTGCCCCTTCCCCACAGCAATGCTCTTGTCATCTCATCTCTAGTAACAGAGCCAGGCCTAAAACTCTTCTTTTTTTTTGCCCCAAACTGGTATTATACAAAGCTGATTTCATGTTTGGTGGCAAAACTCAAACTCTTCTCCTTGTATTTAAGCTCAGCTGTGAGAAAAACCTGAAGAAGGTGGGAATGTGTGTGACATGGGAAAGTGTGACAGCAGTCAGAGTTATGTCCCCTGCAGCAAACCTGGCTCCAGTGTGGTCTCAAGCAGCGCTCAGCCCCCTGCAGTGAGCTGCTCTGCCAGGGCTGGCTTAAAGGATAGACCAAGCAGGCGTCTACCCACCCCCAGGAAAAGCCTGGGCTGCTACAAAGCAAGCTTGCTGAAGCAAAAATATTTATTCTCAATTTCCTGTTTAATTTGGCAGGAACAATGAATTTTTTCTTGTAGTATTTTATTAGGAGATAGGGATTTAATGGGAAACCCCAGCAAAACATAATCTGCCTCCCCAGGAAACAGGGTAAGTCCAGGGCGACGTTTCTTTCTCACAGCTTTAACAAGGACATATCCCTCAGCTTTACCCTTGGACACTGTGGAGAAACCTCTGATCTGGTGGCTGGAGACATGACTTCACAGCCAGAGGGACCTTAAAACAAGCCCTCAAAAATACCATGAAGAATGGCATTTAGGGAAATTAACTGCCTCTGGCCAGAGCAGCTGAAGCACTAAGGTCACCATGTAAGCCCACTTGCCTGGCACTACCCTGGTCTTTCCAAGCTAGTCAGACTCGCAGCCAAGCTTTTAGACAGCAGCATAAATGCAATCCTGAAATGGCCCTGGCTTGCAGCAGGCTATAAGGGCAAAACACAGTGGCTTCTTTTCTAGTTGGAAAAAAAAAGCTAACGTGAAATACCTTCATGTTGCTTTGACAAAATTGCTAAGTTATTTCTTTTCCCTACTTTCCATTAAAGCACCAGAATCAAGTTAAAATAGGAATGTGCATCAGTGACCTGAATGTGACAAGAGACACTGGGGACCTCCCACTTAGGCTGGTTTTAAACCTAGTGCTTTGTATGAAATATTACAGTGTGATTCATCATAGAGTCAATTAGGCTTTAATCCAGCTGCGGATTTATCCACTCAACGGTTAAACCTCTCCTGGTTGCTAATGACCTCCTAATAAGACAGGTACTGGTGTTTTGTTCTAATTTAGAACATTTAAGTCCTACCTCAAGCTATTAACATGAAGTGAAGGTTGGTTTGTAACACAGGGAAACAATATAAAGCTATCAGCATTCATATTGCATTGGGCAGTATGAAAACTGTCACACTTGCCATGCCACCACCCTGCAGGATGGGTCAGATAAGCAGGTACTGCATATACCCCTCAAAATACAGTTCATCTCAGAAACACTTTTGATAGCCCCCTGCCATCTCTTTTCACCCAAGCACTTCACCTTCCCCAAACTTTACTCTTCAGAGCCTAGGATTATTTGCAGTAAGAGAGGGCAGTGAGCTAGAGGCTCCATATCTCCAGAGACACCCATGAGTCAGTCCTGGATCAGATGCCATCCACAGAGGTTTATCACCATTTTCTATTTGGAGCCTCTCATTAAAGTCAATCACTTTTCTGCTGCCCTGAGAATGATCTCAGAGACTCTCCTCTCACCTCCCTTTCTTCTCATCCCTAACACAGAAGCTTCTGGACTGTTGTAGCTCCCATTCCCACAAGACCTCCTTATCTCAGAGCACCCCATCTTTCTCCAGGGCAGCAAGCCAGACTACTTCCCCACCTGCCCCAGCACCTTTGTAGCCAGTACAGCAGTAACTCACCTTTCTCAGGTGGGACCAACTACTCTTAATGCAACACACCCATGGGCCTTATTCTCTACTTTTGCAGTCCCTCCTCTTTGTTTAAACACAGCTGTTCATACCAGGCACATCTTGGTCCAGCACCAAGTGAACCCAGAGCACTGCGTGTGTCACCATGTAGGAGCTCACCCTGCTCACACCATGCAAGCACTCTTCCTGCACTAGGGGCAAGCTTGTTACTGCCCTCCTCGAAGGTCGATCCCTTTTAGTTCAGCATGCAGAGGATGAATGCACTGACTCAGAGGCCTTCTAGCAAACAGCTGTATGAATACTGTGGATCCTGCAGGAAATTTGGGGAACGTTAGCAAATGCCCAGCATGGGGGGCGAAAAGGGACTTGCAAGGAACCAGGATTCACTTGGGAAATACACACCCATCCCTCTGGCAACTCGGGCTGCCAAATAGCTCACTCTGTTACCAGGAAAGCAGCTGGCTTGTGCACAAGGGGGGAAATCCTGCTGCTACCTGGGAGCTTTCCACTGCCCACTGGGGAGAGCAGTCAGGGCTTTGTGCACAGCAGGTGAGACCGTCAGTGGGCTCTCTCCTGAATTTCCAGCTGGCATGGCCTGAGCCAACATAACCCCACTCCCAAGAGCAACGTGTCTCTGTGGGTAGACTTGCAAGGTCAGGCTGTGCCACCCCTTTCTGGCAGAACTCCTGCCCCTGGGGCCTGGCTCCAGGGAAGCTGTCTGTGCCCCGGGCTGCCACTGCCATGCAGTCAGGGAGGAATTTTTCACCTTTACTTAGTTTGCTGGAAACCAATTGTGAATACAATGGAAAGTTTCATGCTGTGCAAAAAAACTCCTTCCCATAAAGCAAACATCGACAGATGGAAAGTTTTCATCCTGTCTAATGCCAGCACTGGGAAAGCAGGGCTGCACAGCTACACCAGGAAAGAAAACCCTGCAAATTACTGTGCCCAGGACACTAGGGAGAGAAGACAGGGAAGCAAGTGTGGTGGACAGAGACCACCCTGTGAAAGTCCCATTTACACCTGTGGCCCAGTACACCCCCATGTGCAGTCCAAAGTGCAGGTCTTGGTCTGTGTGACCTGCATTTAAAAGGGTCCCCCCTTTTCAACTTCATTGATTTAGTGTATTTAATGGCTTCAAAGACGCTTGTGCTAAGGGCTGACTCTTACCTGGCAAGCAAGATAACCATCACTGTGCACCAAAGCCTGCAGCAAAGTCAATATTGACCGAGCTGCCCTGGCTGCATCCTGCCTGGCCGGGACTCCCAGGTGTGCAGCAAGGTTCTCCTCCAGGAAGCGCTCAGGTGGGGACCAGTGGAGATTAAAACCAGGAGCCACAGAGCGTGTTAGACAGGAACAGTGAGAGCAGCGTGGGGTTTCACAGTTCTCCAGACACAAGCAGCTCTGCTGTCTACCAACAAATAGGAAAAGCTGTGCATGCAAATCACTGTCAGACCAATGTACGCATTATTGATTTTAATAATCAGACACAAATGGAGACAGCCATCGAGTAATTATTGCCATATTACAAGAAAACACACATAAGCCATGGGACACGACAACTCTGCTGATGGAAATGATCTGTAGCTTTACTTTCTGCCTCATGCTATTTTTCACTTGTTCCTCTATCCCAAACACATGTTCATGTTCTGAGTGCTCTGAGGCTTTCTGTGGAGAACTCTGAGGCAGAAAGGCCGGTCCTAGGGGTGCAGACAGTCCCACTGGACCCAGTATCAGCCCCCAACCCAAACATCACAACTGGCTGTGGTTCACCTCTCCCTAAACATTCACAGCACACTGTTCAGAGGGGTCCTGCAGCACACTGGAAACACTCCCCCAGGGTCAGACAAGAAACAGAGGCAGGAGGTCAGATGAACCCCAGCTCTCTCAGAAGCATATTTTGTGGTGCAGGGATCTCGTGCACAGATGAAAAGGAAAGACAATGTCGGGTAGTTTAAGTGAGGGATCAAGCACTGCAAACAGCAAACTTCCAAAAAAGCAGCTGCTACAAATAGTTTGCAAGCGGCTTCTACACTGAAACGGCACTTGAGCAGTCCTGAATGATAAATGTTGAAAGGAAAAGTCAGTTCAAAGAGAAACACTCCTCCCACAGGAAAAAGCCCTTGGAGGGAAAGAGAGATAAAGATCATAAACAATTAAAGAGCAATGGTTATTGAGTATACTACCCCTGTGATTAGAGCTCCTGAATTTGTTTATCAGGAATGGGATGGGTGCAATGAATACTGCATAGCCAGAAGCACCCAAATTGTTGATGAATCATGAAGGGCTCTGTCAAAACAGAGCTTGCCTACAAATGGAAATTCTAGTGTCCCTAGCACTACTGGCTGCTCCAAACAGGAAACCTGTACTGTGAATTTCATGGTAAACATCCATCTCCAGCATTTAGCTCTGCCCTTCAGATTTAAGACAGGAGAAGTGAGTTTGTTCAGCCAGAGCCTTTTCAAAGTCCACTACAGAGAACAGGATTCATGATGAGATCTGGTTTTAGGCTGGACTGAATGGTTAACCAGTCTGATTAATAAATACCAGAAGGAGGAAATAACAGGCAAGTTAAACAGAGGAGAAAAATGTCCCCCTACATGGCTAGATAGCAAACATTTACAAGAATTCTGTGCCTTGTGGATAATTCTCCCCAGCTCTTATTTAACATTGTTTTAGAAGACATGATTGCAGCACCTCTAAAGTACAGAGGTAGTGGGATTTTCCATGTCAGTGTGTTCCTGGAGCTTCCCAGCCATTTCCTTCTCTCTTCTCACTTCCTGGAGGAAATGAAAGATGGGACACATGCCAGTTGGCAGGAGTCCTTACTTCAGTAGTATTATCTGATGAAGGATGGTTGGTCATAAAACATTTCTTTTGTTTCCTGGGAAAGTATTATATTTTTATCCATTTACTGTTAAAATTTATGATTTTTAAAAATTAAAAATTATTTCAAAACTTCTCATAGGAAGCACCTGCCATTTTTCCAGCTGTGGCAGAACAGAGACACCCAAGCACTTGTCTGGGTTTGTAAGGAGCTGAAGAGCTGTGTGCTGCAGAAAAGAGAGGTGATTTTAGGTATATGCAAAAAAAAAAATCCCAAGCCAACCAAAATGGTGGAACATCTAGTGGATGGAGGTTTGAGGGAAGATTTTAATGCCTGTGATCCACACTAACCCATCTATGTGAGCATGTTTTTGAGCGTTTAGAAAGTAGAACCTCCGTTCTTCATGCTTGGGAACAGAGTTCCAGAGTGCTACACAGAGCTGACTGCAGGACTATGTGGAGATGCAGGGACAGTCAATAATGCTGTCAAACTCTCTAGCTCAGATACCATCAGGGGCAGAGGAAGGCCCTCCTGGGCCATCTTCCCTGTCATTACCTTGCATTTTGGGAGCTCTGGGCCACAGTGACAAGCGCAGAGGAAGCAGTTCCCAATTTCAAGTGACCCAGTGTTTTCACACACACGGCCATCACAGCACTGCCTGCAGCACAGATCTGTGATGCTGTTAATCAGGTTAAAGTCATGTAGGTAAGTGGTGACTTAGTCCTTACACATATATACTAGCTTTCAATTTTGTTGCAAGGATCTCTGTATAAAAAGCTGGAAAAGGAATAGGATAACATGAAACTGAGCCTGTTCCTGCTAGAATTCCTGGTGAGTTTAGACTAATGGGAATGTGAAAATATGCTCCATAAAATGGCAAAACAGTCTGCTATTTCTAGAGACTTTTCTCCCCACACTGCCTACTTAAGCCTCCTCTCCCAGGCCAGACTAACAGATGGCTTCTGGCTGATTCTACCCGCTGAGCTACTGAAACTGATGAACCAAAGGAAAGCCAGTGGGAAGTAATTCTGGGACTCTGTGGTCTATTTCTGCTACACAAAAGCCTATTGCTCCAGCTCCATCCTTAACACAAACGCAGCATGCCCCATCCCTGCATCCAGCAGCTGCCACGTGCTCTCCCCACACAGAGGATGATGGCTTGTGCCCGGCAGGCACTGGGGGGGACAGGCTCCTAGCTGGGACAGGCTCAATAAGGCTCTTGTCTTATTCAGGCTTGTGTTCAGTTGCATCCTGGAGCTCTGGAGCCCTCTGCTCATTCTGACACAAACCTGGGAATGAAAAAGATGACAAGGCACAGGAAATTTTTCTGTGTGAGCAGAAAGGATCTGGAGATTTTTACTGTGCTCTTCCAGCTCAGAGAATTCTGCTAGAAAGGAAAGGTTAGACATTGTTTAAGAATAATTGTTTACTGAGGTCCCAAATATCTAACAATAAACTCAACATTAAAGTCAAAAAGGCAAAACTCAAGGTATTTAATTGCACTGCCAACTGCTGCAGCACATGGAGAGCCAAAGCTGGGTGTCTAACAGGGAGATTGACACTGACCTTTAATGCTGCTGAAAAAAGTTAGTAAGAAAGCTGCTGAATAATATGTTCAGGGATTTTTTTCTTCAGGTATGTGAACAGCTATTAATTTATTTTTGTTTATCTATTTGAAATATTTCTGTAGTTTGGTTGAGCCTTGGTTTGGAAGCAGTTTTTCAAGCTCAATGCAAACATTTGATATTCAAAATTGGAGTAGTGTGGGTATGTTGGATTAGACACATAAACCAGGTGTCATGATTTCTTTGGCCAAATGAATGCAAATCTTGGAAACACTTCAAATGGTCTTTTTCATAGGTTTCAAACTCTAGATAAACATTTGCTAATGACTTCAAATTGACCATGCCAGTAAGCTCATTTGATAAAAGGGCAACAGAAAATGCATACAAAAGGATTGCAAGTACTGCGATCAGTTCAAACACAGATCCAAGCAGAGTATGACACTAAGGAGAGCTCTGTCTGGCAGCACAAAAGTTCAGAGAGTCCTTTCAACAGCACTCATCATTTCCTTAGCCTGCCATGGCTACAACGTGCTGAAATCTGTGGCATGTCTGGGACTCACACGGCCCTGGGCACTGTGCAGCTCTATCATCACAGGCTGTTATCACTGTGGATGTACTAAGTAACACTGCAAACGCACAGGGCCTGCCACAGGAAGGTAGTTCTGCATCAGAGTGTGCTCATGAATTCATCTGTTCTTCCAAACAAATTAATCCAAAGTATTATTCACTCTGCCAAAGGATTGATCTGCCCTGCTGCTGGGAACACACACGTGCCTGGGCAGCACCAACTCCAGTCCTGCAGCAGTGCCTGGATGTCTCCTTGCAGGCTGCAGCACTTCCACATCATCCAGAAATTTTGCTGCCTGTAGTTTTAAGCACTTTGCCTGGCTTTCACTTCTGGGCAAAGCACCCACCCCACTAATGCACTCACTGCACGCCTCAGTCCTATGGCTGAACAGGACCTACAACAGAAATGAGCCAGGGGTTACAGAGATACTCATACAGTGAATGAACATTTTACTTTTTCAGCCTAAAAATATATTTGTGCCAAAGTCTTTTTGACGCTCTTTTCCATAAGCTCTGTTTGCTCCCCATTGTCTGGCTGCAAGGGAAGGTGGAGAAGCTCATGCAAACATGAGACAACAGGACCTACTACTCTCATACAGTGCCGTAGCTCTTCCACAAACACCAAAAAACACGCAGACAACTATAGGAACTTTCCAGTGTCAGAAAATAAAAAAGCAAAGCCTCACGAACAATGAAAGTTTGTAAAATCTCTGAATGAAAAAAGCCTGTCCTCCTCAGAGCCTTCACCCTAAACTGCCCATGCCCTCTGCAACCCCTCAGTCCCCAGCCCTGGCTACTGAGCACAGCACTGCCAGGGAAGATAGTCCCTGTAAGACAGGGGCTGTAGCCTGACTGCAAGCAGTCACCCCTCATCCAAAAGGTGATGCTCAGAGCCCAGATGGCTCTGTTCATACAGCCCCTGGCTGGTCCTTAGTGACACACAGGGCCAGACACACCAGGGAGAGGAGCTGTAGGTGCAGGCCACATTCACAATAAAATCTCCCAAGCGCACATTTTATCTCTCAGTCATAACATCAAGCTCCTTTCATTGGACACCTACTTTTTTATTTTCAGTCTATCTATAAAAACATGAAGTCTTTTTTTTGTGGCATGGTGGAAATGAAAGCACGCAGAACCTGATATTTAAAGTGTAAGACATGTTGGTTTAATCCTGTCAGGACTTTAATGTAGATTATATAGGGACAGGCAATGACCAGAGGGAGGGAGAGAGGTGTAAATAATCCAGAGGAGTGTGGACTTGTTGGCAGGGTGGATTTATGTCCTGTCTTAATAAAGTATCCTTTCATCTCTGGAACCTGGGCTCAGAAGCCAGTCTAGACAGGAATTAATGGGGCTCCTTCTCCACTTACAGATCTCAAGGTTTCCCAACACTGAGAGCTCAATCAGCCATGGATACTGTTTTTTCCAGTGAGCTTTTAAACACAAGTTCTGACCATTCACCAAAAAGGGTCTGCTGCTAGGCCAGGAGATAAATTAAACTCACTTTCTACAGCAATTTTTATGTGATTACCCACCCTAAGATGAAGCCAAGCAATTGTAAGCCTGTTGTAAGGAGATAGAGTAGTGCATGCCAAGAAGATATTAGTGTGCATTGGTATGGACCAGGACTTGGTTCTGCCTGGAAACCATGCCCAGGAACATGAGTTACTCAGGGTGATCCAGCACTAGGGCCTGCAGATGCTGAGTTGTGTGAAACCTCCTGCAGTGAAGGAAAATTGTTGACTTCTTTTCTGCTTGCAGTAAACCTTCCCTTCTGTTTATTTGTCTCCCTGAGGGGTCCAAAAGAGTAGGTGGGGATGGAGCATTCAAACGCATTTCCTGGTAAAGGATCTGGGATTTCACTGGAGTGTGCTGTAAGCAAAAATGTACATGACCAGTGGGATTTAAAGCATTTAAAGCAAAATTCTTTGGAGAAAGGTTTGTTAAGGATTATAATTTATTGAACTCTTTAATTGCTTTTCCTGGGAAAAGGTCACATCTTAATCTCTCATCTCCAGCTATACACAAGGACCCCCAGATGCAGAGAAATTCAGCTCCTAATTTTACATCTGTTTAATTTTCAACAATAGGAGACAGGGAGCAGCAGGATGCACTGCCAGCTATTAGGGAGCCCTTTTATTATGCAAAATTTGGATCTTGTCTAAGTACAAGGCCTCCAATGAGTAAAGACAGAGCCAGTTAAAGGACAGGAATAGGAGAACAAAGTGGTCTCCAAAGGCACAGCAAGAGCTAAGAGCCCACTGTATGCGGTGATGGACAATGTGACAGGTTCTCTTCCCAGGGTATTTCTTCTACAGACATTTGGACAGTACAGACAGAAGTGGCCAAAGAACTTCCTTCTGGGAGCTCAGTAGCTGCTGGCTAGGCAGAAGGACTGTAATTTGTAAACTCTTAAATTAAGATATACAAAAGTCACAGGCAATATGTAAGCAGTCCTCTGCATGATATTTTATTCTGTTTATATAGCTTAGCACTCAGAATGAAAAAACAGTGATGTCTCTTAATGATATTTGCCCTGGGCTGCCTGCACCATGCCCAGGGCAGCAGGAGCCCTCTCCTTCCTTCTCCTCTTCCCTGCAGGGTCAGTTTGTTACACAAGCTCACAGCTCTGCTCCATGAGGATCCTGTGCCTAGGGAAGGAAGGGGGGCAGAACCTTTGTGTTTGAGGAATGATGGCTGCAGGAGCATGGGTGATATGCCCAGCTCCATTCATTAAATAGCAATTGCCCTCTTTGCCCCAACCCAGGAATCTCCTGGGACTTCCTCACAAAGCAGGAGCCACTGCCAGAGGATGTGATTTAAATGAGCTCCAGACCAAAATGCAAGATAGCTCCTGGCCTGGTGAAAACCAAGGTTCCCTCTGTGTGCAAGAACCAGCAGTGAGACCCCAGGAGAGGAAGCACCCAGGCTCAGTTAGCTCACTTCAGGATTATACACTTCTTAGCACCTGCTGAGCTGTGCTGCCTGTCCCAAGAGGAACTCCTCAGCTACAGCAGGAAGCCTTACAGGGGTTGGAAGTAAGGGTGTGGAAGAAGATCAAGGGCTGCTTTGTCATGCAGGGTTGTGTGCATTAGTGGAATTCATTAGTGGAGGCTGATAATAAAGAGCAGTAATAAAGTGTGTCAGACCACCCTGCGCCTGCAGAGCTGTGCTGAGCCAGGCTGTGGCAGGGCGCAGCTTCGGGCTCTCCTAGCTCATATCTCAATCTGCAGCCAGAGCACAGCAGCAGTCGTGGAGATCCAAACCAGATGCCACCTCTCAGCCTCAAGCAGAGCTAATATCAACCAGTGCAGCCCTGTGGTCCCAGATGTGTTCTCCCAAGCCACTCCCCTGGGCCAGCCATGACTAGGTTGGAGCACGAAGCAGTGCAGGCAGTGAAGGGATGTGCAGAGTGAACTTTACCCCTCACTGCTTCAGTCCCAAGCATGTGTCATCTCCATGAAGGCAGGCTGTGCTTCCTTCTGCCAGGTCCCACTCCACAGACAATTTATAAGATGGCACAGGCTCTTCTGAGATTGTATTGTGGATGCCCTGGTGTGTTTTGGGCTCTGTGCTAGCCAGCTTTTGGTTCACAGCTTCAGTCTTGCCCAGGGCTGGGTGTTGCAGTGTCAAAAGAGTAGAGCCAGGGTGGCAACAGAGCTCTGTGGAACAGAGGAGAAATCCCCCATTATACACCCCCTCCTAAGAGCTCACATGGCAATCTAAAACTTCCCACTCCCTGTTAGGTAAGAAGACACAGAGAAGTGGATGGGAGGTGGATGGCATGTCATGTGTTGGGACAGCTGGGCCCAGTTCCCTGTGGGTGGCACAACCAACCACGCTGTGTGCAACTGATGAGGGTCTTGCTGCTACCCCCACACCACCTCACTGCCCTGCAGCCCCTTCCGTCCTCTCAGGAAAACTCGATGCTCTCTTAGGGATGTGTCAGTAAAGGACCAGCCTGCAAGGCCTGTATTCACAACCCTTTTAGCATAGCATCTGCATCTGTTGTCTGCCAGGCAGGTGAAGGTGTCAGGGACAAGCCCTGAGACACTTTTTCACAGCGCTATCTTTGCAGTTGTTGAGCCCAGTAGCATGCCAGTAGCATGCACACAAGGCAGCCTTTCCCCCTGTCAATGCCTTGGGAAGCTGTCACCTGGTACTCCAGCATCACTGACACCTGTCCCCTTCTGCCCCTGCTGCCTGCAGCTCTGCCACTGCCTGGGCACAGGGCTGAGGGGGGGCACGAGGGGCGGGGCTGGGCTTTCAAAGGAGTGGTATGGGATTATGGCCCCCCAGATTGCACGAGCAATTTGCACAACTGAGCAAGAGGCCGTCCATTGAGGACCAAAAGGGACTGGCCTGAGCTCTTCCTCCCACCTGCACTGTCCCCTCCAGTGTCTTGCAGATGCTAATGGGCTATGGGGGAGGCTGCCTCCAGACTCAGGGATGCCTGTGGTGAATTTTCCTGGCTTCCTTAGCTTTGACAAGCATTCATTAAACAAATCTCAGAGCTATGTGTCCACAGCAGCTGCAGGTGTTTGGACCCCAGGTCCAGTGTTGGACCCAGCACTGCTGGGCTCATGGTGTACTTGTAGGGAGGACAAGGGAAGATAGTGAGTGAGGAAATGTGAAGACATCTCAAAAGTGTGAGCTGGATTGGATGGACTCTACACCGTAATGAGACAAACATGGCCTGTGCCCTGGGAGGAAACTAGCCCAGCAGAGGTGGCTGCTCTTGTCTAGGTTGGTCAGGATCAGAAATGAGAGGAGCTGTAAAAGCCATGATACTCCATAAACCATGCATACTCACAGACCTCTACCCTATCAAAGTGAAGGACCTGGGAGCAGAGGAGTCCCACGTCCACTTTCTTTAGTCTCCCTTAATACTTGGCACTTCAGTCCCACTGCGAACTACCTGCTCACCTTTGAGGACAGTCGCCACTAACTCTCACTTTCAATCAAATGAGAGGTGTCAGAGTGTGCCAGTGAAGGATGGGTCCTCTCTGGGGGTGTCCTTCAGGCTCCACAGAGTGCCATTCCAGTGCTGGCCTGCTGCCTTGAGCACAACATAATGACAAGGGAGAATCCCAGCTCAGGGGAAGGGGATCTTGGTTATCTTCATAGGGACAGACATGGGAGACCAGTGTTAGAAAAAGGAGTGGGGAGCGATGGATCCACAGTCCATGGGCAGCAGTGAAGTCTCCCCAGATGGACCTGCATTCAGCCAGTGACAATTGAACCTTTGGTCCCAAAGGAACAACTGTTTCGGGAGTTTGAACCAAAGTGAGTTGAAAATTGTCATTAATCACTGACCCCTGTGATGTTGAAAGAACTGCATTAGGGAGGAGGTGCGTCCATGAAACAAAAGCCTACAATTCCATTCCAACGGTGATTAAATGGACAGAGGCTGTGTCCTGCAATGCAGCATTATGGAAGACAAGGCAAACAAGATTAACCCACATTGACAAGGCATTTATCCATGGCTAAGAAGAGACCCACGCCACAGCATCTCTGTCCCACAAGTTTACACCAGCCCACAAGAGTCTAATCCCTCATGGCCTGTCAAGCTATTAGGCAAATCTCTGGCTCTCATTTGCCTAATCCAATAGCTCCCAGCTTCATAAGAAAGACCTCCTAGGGGGCCTTAACAACCATGTTTGTTAGGCCTTATATAAGTAAACAAAGCTCTTAAAGCCGAACAGCTTCCTCTTCCATCTGGGATCCCAACACTAGCTTAACCTGGAGATAAAACCAACCACACTCAGGGAAGGAGGATGTGTTTATAACAGGTTGAGTTCTGCCTCCACAATAAGCAGCACCTGAAGGATTTTGCCATCACTAACTCTACACTTAACACTCACTGCAGAGTTGCCAGGTGCCTTCATATCATCAAGGATTTATTGCATAGTGAGATCACAGTGCTCATTCCCTGTTCTGCCAGCTTCAGTGGAGGAATAAGCAGTGGTAAAGCATCCTTTCAAGACCAAGATGTTTTGTGTCCATGTGTGAACATCACCAGGAGACCAAACACTTTCATGGGTTTGTACACCTGGATCTACAAATGCTTTATTGGAAAACCTCTAAATTTAATTTTTCTGAATCCTACCACTGGAAGAGATACCTCTGACATTACACAGGGTGCGGGTATTAGCTAGTCCTTGAATTTGAGGTCAAAGACAGAGATATACCCCTCCCAGGTGCTTTGGCCAAAGATCCAAACTGTCTTCAAGCTCTCTGGATCTCCTGGGGCTGAGAGCTACTCTTATCTCTGACACATCATTAATAATGTCCTTGACAATGTGGTTTGCTCCACAGACAGGTGAATCTTTAGAGAGGGTTCAGGCAGATGAATAGTTATTTAAGGCTTGGCTGCCTAGTCTTAGCCAGGCTTCTGGGGATTTGCAAACTAAACTGGAAATAACACAGAAACAGGTTTCCTAAGGGGCCTTCCCATACAGCTCAGGTGAGGTTGGGGTCAGGAAGCCATAATCTCATTTTCTGCCACTTTCTCCACCAAGTGCATTTGCAAAGGCAGAGCTGAGAGAGCACACTTTAAGGAGAAACACACAGCCAACAACAGGTCCAGTGAACAGGAGCACTAGGACAAACACCTCAATGGAAGAAAACCCATGGGCAGTTCACTGCCTGCCCCGACCTTAGGCAATTTGGAGATGACCAGGTTGTGGAAGTAGCAGAAGAGCTCTGTGGAGAGACCACAGGCAACACCTGAAGATGCAGGATGAGCCTTTGTCATGCTGTCAGGACTATCCATCTCCACCTTCACTCTTCCACCATGTGCACAATAATTTCAAGGGACAGGGCAAGACTGAAAAATGAGCATTTTCACTTTAAAATATAAAAAGGCTTCAAGATGTTTTTGGCCATTTGAACTGCCAGCCTTTGCACTTGCCCAACCTCCAGGGATGCAAGTATGAAATATTACATGTTTTCCATCAGTCTGGAGTGGACTACCCTCAGAGATTGGTGGTGAGCAGGGACCTGATCTGGAACTGTAAATCCTTCACACCCACCAGCTGAACAGCTGTTCAGGTTAGGTCTCATTTATATGCAAAGCAGTTCAGCCATCAGCAAAGATCTCTAATGATGCAAATCAGTCGTGTGTCATCCTAGCAATGAAAGTCAAGGGAGCCCTTACTTGCTTGAATCCAGCACATTTCAGCAAAAGTGCCATTTAATAAAAGAATGGGAATTTTTACTGTGGAGTATGGCCCACCACCCTCAGTCACTTTCCAGCTGAGATCACAGCTAAATCACTTATCTCTACATTTTCATACAAATCTGATTATCCTGGAACAGCTAATTGTTTCGTAAGTGCCACTTGGAAGCTATCCATTTCTAACACAAGTAAAGAAATGGCACTATAAAACTGTCTGCCTTTGCCATGAGTCACTTTAGCACATAGGATGAATATTTGGCACTCTTCACTTTTTCAGATTAACTCGCATATTTATTTTGGAAGATAAAAAATTGACTGCTTTAATTCCTTCCCATCAGAATTCCTCATATTTGCTTAGCTTATTGAAACTTTTTAAATAGACCTTACAGTATGTATGTTATATAGTGACTGCTGATGGAGGAGACATTCACATCTCCTTTCATGTAAAGAAAAAGCTGAAAAATATCTATGAGAGCATTTGATATTTCATTAAGAGAGTCAGTAAACCCTACAGATTATGTCACCTGCCATGAAGAAGAGTTTCATCCCTTTGGCTGAGGCCACAGAAACATCCAGCAGGGACATAAATTCAGTGTCTTCTGGATGCAGTATGTGTTTCTCTTACAAAGAAAAATTTTAGCATGTTGCAATTAAATTTCTTAAAGACCCATTCTGAGCTAGGTGAGGAAAACCCCTGAGAAAGAAAAGAGGGTTCTGGGCTTCAGAAAGCAAGATTTCCTCAGCTGTTCACTCAGTCTCATGAAAAAGTAGTTATACACCTTTGCAAAAGGATGTTGCTTAGCCTGAGTAAAAGAATTCTATGTATTGTCCCATGTGACCACATACATAAGCTAAAGTCTAAAAGACCAGCCAAATTTAGCTCAGCATCAGTTATAGTTTATTAACATCTTTGGACTACCATCTAAAACAAAAAAGTAATGTTCTAGGTGGGCCTGATCTAAATGTCATATCCAGGAGCTGAAACAAAGAGTTCTGACTTCTGAAACAAAAAGTTTTGCATTTTGCCATATAGAATCCTGCAGGGTGGAGAGACTGCAGGAAAAAGAAACTACAAAAGTCCTGGGCATCTCCCAAAGTACCATCAGAGATCTAGGACAAGGGATGTGTCTCTATGCTATGTATTCTGGGTCAAGCCACTTATCCCAGTCTTCAAAATGTGGCATTAATTAATGAATAGCCGGGGAAGAAATTGCAGAGCAATGTAAACAAGTGGTGTATCATTACAAGAAAGGCTTGTATCAAAGCTTAATATTTTTGTAAATGTAGGCTAAATGGCTCTATACAGTGACCTAACAAAAGACTTAAAAGCTATAGGAAATCAGAGGTACTTCATGCAGACAGGAGCCTTCCATTCTAAAAGACTCTGCCTCTGCAAGGATCTACGTGCCCTCCATTCCTATGAACTGCAATGAGAGCTGTGGGTGCTCCTCCCTCCCTAGATCGAAGCCTAAAATTGTCAATTAGGAAAACAAATGTGGGTACTAGACATCTTTTTGTGAGTGTCAGTTCGGCAATCACTTTATTACAAGTAATTTTAGTATTGAATGTAGTGCAATTTAGGTAATTTAGCAAAGTACAATGATGGATTGAAGTGCCTGGTGATAGACGTTTATTTCACCTTCTGAAACACAATTATTATGCACTTTACTCAATAATCGTATCTTATTCCAACTCAAATACACGTTGTGTAATTCTTTAAGCTGTAGAATCATAGCAATTAGAGAGGGAAATGGCTGATTAGGTCACTGATTCCAGGATCTTGCCAGCCCACGAATTTTCCCTGCCCTATATCAGCTAGAGTTTTCCCCAAACTCCTTTCTTTTACATGTTTTAGTGATGATGATATTCATAAAAAAAAAAAAAAAAAGAAGGGAAAAAAAAGGAGACTTTAACCACAGTCAAAAGATTCAGCCTTTTACTGCAGAAAATCCTGAATTTTCACAGTGGGAAGGGTCTGAGGGGTTTTTACTTTCTTCTTATGGCAGATGGCTGAAATGCTTTCAGCCAGAATGCTCCTCAATGACCTTTTTTCATGGAAGCAGCTTTGCTGAAAAAATTGCCCAGTTTCCCATCTAAGTCAAAAGTATAAGTCCTGCTTTTCAGGCTGAAATTCCTCTTATTCCTTTTTGCCTAATCATAGCTTAATATTTAGCATTTGCTAAAACAGAAATAGAAAGAAAAATGAGCCTGACTGAAATTTTACTCAAGAAAAGCCACCATTCCTGACCTATGCTGGCAGAGGGGTGGTTGGAATGTGGTTTCAACTGGTCATTTTAGAAAGCTCACCTGCCCAAGCCATCTCACTGCTTGAAGACCAGGGACCATTCTGCTGTCAAATGCTGGGTGTCTCTCACCACATCCCAGCACAGGGGAACTGAGCAGACACCCAGAACCTCTCATTTTATTACATGGACAGACATACCTGCTGGAATGTCCTATGGAAACGGGACTTGTGGTGCTGGCTTTGTGCCCTCTCTGCGTTTATCTGTGGGTAGTATCCTTAAGAGCAGGTGCAACCTATGGAAACAGCACATCTTAAATAAAAAAAAGAATTTCTTGAGAAAGCAGGCTTTCAACATGAACTCATGGAAACAGGTGGGCAGAAAAATCTGTGCTGTGGAGTTGTGCTCTTCCAAACACTGAAGAGACAGACCAGTGGGGAGCTGCACATGCAGCCGACACCCTCATGGGGTGGCCACCCCTGACAAGTGTGGCCCAGCTGTGGATGGGCCAGTGAGGCATTGCCCAGGCTTGGCAGGGCCAGCAGTGCCCTCAGGGTTTGCCATGCAGCCAGCACCAGCAGAGGACACCACGCTCAGACACAGGATATGACAGGCTCTCCTATCACAGATAAGCTCAATTGATGATTAAAAAGGAAAGAAATGTGTGATTTTTCCAGACAACTCAGCCAAGCAAGTAGAGCCACAGCTTCTGTCATCTATCCATAAGCCCAGTTCTCACTCAATTGTCCAGCTCAAGAAGCAGCTTCAGCTACATGCTTTTGGAGTCAACAGACGTCTCCTGGGGTAAAATACTTTCTGTGTATTAAACTCAGCCTCATGATGTCCTTTTCCCCTGCATCTCACCAGCTCCCTGAGCCTTCTTGCCTGGTTATCCTCTGTTAAGGTTATCCTGTGACTGAGCTGCACACAGGGACCTGAGTACAAAGATGCACTGGTACAACTGACCCAAAATTAAGCATCAAACTTCTTCTGTTGAATTTCAGAGTTTTCTGAGGCTTTAGCCACAGAGTGAATGCCTGTGAATCTGGATACTGGGGGGAAAATTCCCCTGGTGCAACTGTCGGGTGCCATTCAACTCCAGCCATGAAATCACAACATTTACTTTGTAGGGCTGTGCCTGTGTCTTGTCAGAGGCACAGCCTCTCACAGCACAGGAACAGGCTCTGTTCCCAGCTCTACCACAGACTTCCCACATCTGTCTGGAAAAAAATCACTGAGAAGCACATCTGAAAAAATGTTACACGCTCAGCTCCAGACATTTGATCTAACACCTGGCCTAGCTCTCAGCAGCACTGGACACTGCAAACACTGTTGGGCTCGACTGGGGCACTTGTAAAATCCAGACCTGATGGATGCAGTGGGGATGGAGGGAACATCTGCTTCTTCACTGCACTACACAGACTTCACACTAAGGTACATTTTCAGTGGAGCTGTGTACAAGTCAAACCAGTTAAACCAGCGAACAGTTGCTCTTTGTTCTGCACACATGCCAGAAATTAAAAACTCTCACAGTTTGGCACCAAGAAGACAGAGACCCAAAGCTAGTGACTGTATTTGGAAACAGGAGACATAAACTCTTTTAGTTCTGTTTAGCCACGTGTAAACAGAGGATGCAAATTCCTGCCTGGTACTTAGGACTCCCAGGCATTTGGAAAGCACTGAGGGCATCCCATAGACGACATAAAAAGCTGCTTGCAATACTTCTGTTTTAAAAAAGTCAGTGAGGTGCTGGCTGGACACTAGTAATGTTTTCTCTGTCAAGCACAAAATAAGATACTGTTGCTCACGCTATAAAACAAATTACTGTTGAGCATACTGAATACAGGGGCTGCTTTTTGACATTTCATCTGGTGTGCTCTATCCTGTCCTAGACAAAGGAGAAGTATGTGGAAACAGTTGAAAACTGGAGATAGCTTTAAAAGAAGAGAAATACAAAGTTTCAAAAATGTTTTTCTGCCTTGCCGGGTTTATTTGCACATAGCTCTCCCTGTAGAAGTTTTGAGGAGGAATTGTGGCAGTGTTTGCATTCGACAGGTGCCTTGTTGGGGCAGCACACCTGTGTCGCACGATCACTGCACACAGCAGAGCTGAGCAGCTCTGCAGTGATGGTCTGTGAGAAAGGAGCACAGGACCTCACGCTTCAGCAGGTATCCATGGTCTGGATGTGGCATCTCAGCCGAGGAGGCAGAAAGATGCTGGTTGTTCACTGTCCATCAGTCCTGATGCTGTAATTTTGCTGGTGTCCCAGGAACTGTGTCTTCCACTGCAAGAGACCTGGGGATGGGTTTGATGGGTGATGTTTGCTGCCATCGGGAGAAGAGCAACATCAGACCTCCTCCTGCATGATGGTGATCACAGGTAGCAAGGGTGCTACATGCAAGCAAGGGTGCCTGTTGCTCCCCATCTCTCAGGGGCCAGTCAGGCAGTACATAGCCCTCACTGTCACACTCCACCAAGTCTGCTGGGACATGCCATGACCAAGGATCACTCCTCATCAGTGCTTTTTCAAATAAGCAAAAAAGATTGAAATGTCAAATAAAATAGAGTAAGGAAAGAAAAGAGGCATCTTGTCTTCCTCTTATCTCCTTCATTCCCAGGAGTCTCTGATGCCTTAAAAGAGTGGTAACCTTTCTGAAAGCAAACATTTTTGATAAATGATACAGTTATTTATTTTGCAGAAAGCTGAAATATGTCATGAGGCCGTTTTCAAAGTAACACAGCATCTAACAAAGAGAATCATTGGCAATTTACTGCACGACACTCCATTTATCTCAGAGGAAGAAAGACCTTGTTAGAACCTCTCAGGATTTGAACATGTAATTCCACCAAACCAAAGGCTTTGAAACCTGAAGTTCAGCAGTTTTCTCCCTGAAGATAAAGCTAGGTTTTCCTGTTCCCCATGAATCAGCACAGCCCTTCAGGCTGCTGTGGAACATGACCTGCCCACTACGCAAGAAACACCAGCATCCATATATCCCATCAGCAAGAGGTGACCAACGCAATTGTGCAGCCATCCATGCCACCAACTGCTCCTGCTGGTGCTCTCAGGTTGGATGGTGAGGATAAGGGAATGATATCTGGCATGTGAGATGCCTGCTGCACACTTCCTAGTTACTCCACTGTTTGTGATCACTTCAGCTTCTCCTAAGGCATCTGACAAGCAATCAGAGTTATTTTCCTTGCCTAAACTCCCAGCTTTGCCTCTTGCTGCCCCTGCTAGGGTATGCTTTAATGATACACCAGAAGAAATACATGTGCACCCAGAAGCAATTGCAGGGGCCACCAGTGCCATCACATTGCAAGATTTTAAGCAGAAGATGATAAACTTGGAGCTGATCTGTTCAACCTACATCCCCTCTGCCCACCCCAGAACCCTGGCATTTGTCCTGCAGCTGAAAATGCAAATGCAAATGCAATCAGACAAATGCAATCTTTACAGCTTGGATCAGCACTTGCCTCCTCCAGGAAGTGTGACCCCATCGCTCTGACTGTAGGTTCTGATGCAACAGCCAGCCATTGCACCAGCAAGGACCTCAGAGACAGCCCAGGGCTACACTATCATGATGAGATAAACACCCTGAATTGCTCAATAGATCCTATGATGATCTGAGGGTGGAAGGACTGTGCTTTCATATTCTGCTCTGCTGACTATCACACCCATGACCAGCAAACCCACAGTGACCCTAAAGGACTGCAGTCCCTTGGGGCATGGCAGCCATCCTTGAGGGAGTGACCCTGAGCCAAGCTGCGTGCAGACATCCCCATGCTGCCAGGAAGGGCTGGCTGTGGACACGCAGCTGCTCCCCCAGCCACTGGCAGTACTGAATTGTGGCAGCAAGCTGAGCACAGAAAGACACTGGGGTTTCCAAGGAGAGAAGCATGCAGTTGGTGACAGCATTTTCCCCAGTGTTACCCAAATCTGGAACGAGTTGTAAGAGGCTTGTCATAAATCTGCACTGCCAAGCTCTCCCTGAAAGAATCTCTCCTGACACCCAGGAGGGCAGACCTCCCTCGCCAGAAAGGAGGGGAAGGAGGTGGCTGAGATGGGCAACCAGACACTTCTTCACTGTCTTTTCTCTCTGCTATATGCTCAAAGCAGCCTGCCATGGGCACATTTTTGGAGGTCAGACACCTTGGGGGGATGGCTGCTCGCCAGGCAGGCTGTGGGAGCTGGGCTCTCTGCCCAAGACAAGGCCAGGAGGAAGAAGAGGCTGTCTCCTGCCCTGGGTGATAAACCCCCAGCTTTTCTCCAGCTCCCTTGGAGAACAGCTCAGGTGTACCACCCGTGCTGTGGTCCACAGGCCCTCTCTGTAGGCTCAGAAAACCCATGTTTCATCCCCAGGGAGAAGTGCTGCCCTCACACACAATTAGAGAGCAACTCCCTTAATCCTGCATGTAGTTGTTTTGAAAATCACACGTTGACACCAAACGGCCGTGGAAGTGGGGAAGGGGGACCAGGCAGGTTGTACGAGGCTTTCCTGTACAAGAGAAGGAGGGGGTCATGGTCAGAGCACAGGACAGGGAATTAGGACATCCAGGGTAGGATCCGTGCTAACAGACTGAGCAGCCCAGCAGGCATGGTGACATCCCATGTCTGTGTGAGCCCAATCATGCTCAGCTCAAAGCCTTTCTGCTGAGGTCTCCTGTGCTGTGCTGGTGCTGTCACACTTGGCATAACATGTCTGTAGGAGATCTGGAAAACAGCTCTGAGAAAGACTTATCTTTCCCTCCAATTGCTTCACTTTTTACCACCAAGCTGAAGTAAAACATTTCCTGGCATTCTGTCATGGGGAAATTACATTCTTCTTCCCATTTTAGTGTCAAAAGCACAGGAATAACCAAAGAAACAGTTAACTTCTGGGAGATTTTTGGCTGGAGGAGAAGTGGCAAGGTCTGGGGGCAAGAAGAAGGGATTCAGGCCAAGCAGGGTTGCCCGAACAGCTCCCAGATGCTCCAGAGAAGAGCATCCAAACCAGACCTGAACTGCAGTGTGGAAGCAATTGGTAAAACAAAATCAGTGACCGACTAGCCCATGCACACATCCTGCCAGGCAGGTGCCAGCAGCATCACTCCCCTCTCCCCTCTCTGTTAGCATCATCTGCCAAGCAGGAGATCAAGAATGTGAACACCTGCATCTGCCAGCCCATGAACCTGGAGTCAGAATGAGCTGCTGTGACATACCTGTGACATACCTGTGCCTGCCTGACCCCCTGCCCCCAGCACTGCTGCCCACAGCAGAGCCAAACCAGAGTGCACTGCTTACTGGCAGGGCTTTAGCAGCAGGAAGAATTAGCAGAGAATCTTTTGTGGCCTTAGATCTTAATGAAATTCATTTCCAAAAAAGCCCAGGGTGTCATTGCAGTTTCCAAGCAGAACGAGATCACCTGAGGACTTTGAAAGAGAAAGGAGAGGTACTTCATTAGTGCTACAAGAGCAGAGCTCGGCAGGAAGGGAGAGCAGAGAGTTGAGGCCAGGCCATGCACATGGCAGGGCAGCATTTTGCTCCATCTGTGGCATGGACATCCAAGTATGCTGGATTCCAGGTTAAAAGGATACACACTTGTGCATATTCTTCTATAGGCAAGTGAGATGCATCTTAAAGGTCACCCTGAAGCTGGCTTCCCTGTGATTCCCTAGGAGTAAAATCAGATTTGAGGCTATAATAATTTAAGAAAAAAATACCAGAATTGCTTTTTCAGCTTCACATAGCCTGGGATCTGGTTTAAGGGCCTTTGCAGAGACAGTCCATGCCAATTCCGAGGACTTGTTAAAAAATACTTCATACCAGCAGAGTTTGGAGGGATTTTTTTCTTGCTAGTCCTGCAGGCTACCATGGGGAAATTCACTAGCAGGATCTCTGTAGGACTCTGACTCACACAGGAACTTTTATTACTGCTTTAAAATATTTGACTGCCTTTTGGCTGCTGGCAGAAAAGTTATTAAATGTTTTACCAGACAAGGCCAGAAATGCTTTATAAAAGCATCTTGGCCTGGCATAAAGCATATGTCTCTACTTATCTCTGTAGCATGTGCTCAAAGCTTTCACATGCCCCTGGCAGTGGAAGAAACTTGGGACCTTCATGTTTCTAGGCTATGGATAAACAGAGCATCCAATGTCCTGTGCTCGTGTGAGTAAATCTTCTGGTATGGAAATAGTCCTGCTGCAATAGGCAAGATATATAAAATTTGCAGGACTGAAGAGGGTGAGGTCCTGGTACAAACTCTAGATTATGGTTCACATGCAGAACAGCTCTTATTCTTGCAAGTAGTTAATGTCACTCGGTTGGGTGGTATTTTCAGTACTGTGCGACATGTTGCTTCTTTGCTTGAAGCCCTTTCCCCTCCATCGTTGTTTTTATTCCCTTCATCTTCCTCATGTAAGTTAAGATGAATCAAAGAAAGCGTCCCACAAACCAGAGCAGAGATGAACTCTGTCCCAGTGCTGCATGGAAGAAAGCAGGAATAAAATCACTGCCTCCTTCTGTTTTCACAGCAGCAGTAAATCAGGATGTTCTGCGAAACGGGCTGTTCAACAGAAGGACTTGTGCTTGTATTTTGTTGCTCTACTCCCTGAATATTTTGTCGTGTGATACAATGATCAAAAGCAGTGGGGTTATCACTAAAAGTGACTGCTGCTTACCTGCTCAGATAACTGTGCTGCAGGAAAGTAACAAATGCTTCAACTTCTCAGCATCCCTCCGTGGGCATCCTGTAGCTGAACACACGTGCAGCAGGGAAAACACAGTGGGTCAGCAGAAGGAGAGAGGATCTGCACGCCAAGGGCCGAGCAGACTGGGAGCAGCCCCATTCCTACCGCACGGAGCAGGGGTATGCCTCGACTGGCCCCCACTGCGCAGGGGTTACCCCTGAAAGGAGCAGCTCTGGGGCTGCTGGCCACCCAGTCTCAGCAGCTCAGGCTTGCTGGGGAGTTCATGCTCCAGGAGCCAGGCTGCTCCAGGCTCCTTCCCACGCTGGCAGCAGCGCTGGAGTGCAGCAGCTTGGAGCTAGCTCAGGGCTGTCCCTGCGGGCTTCGCTGGAGGCAGAGCTCACGCGTTACGCTGCTGTCAGCGAGGCTGAACTCCGCTGCAGCGCAGGGGAGGCTCGGGCCCAGCCTCTGACCTGCACCATTTCACTGCAGATTAACCTCAAATTCCACGTTTCAGTGACTTCTGTCGGGGTGCAGATGACAGGGTCGGGCCCCGCCAGGCAGGAGGCGCAGAGTGAGGAATGGAAAGGCTGACGGTGTGAGCCCTCCCTGCACCCCGCTTCCCCCCACACCTCCACCGCTCCATCCCCAGCACCGCCGTGCGCGCTGAGCGCTCCCAGCAGCGCCTACGGGCGAGCAGCCAAACCCCGAACGGGCGGAGCGGGCTGCGTTTGGCTCGCAGGCTCCTTCCTCGCACGGGTCCGCAGCGCCGGGAGCAGCCCCGCGCGTCCCGGGCAGGGCACAGCCGCGGTAGCAAGGGCCGCTGGTGCCCTCTGTTGTCACAAGAACGCATTGGAGCTGCCGGGAGCACGAGTGGGACGCGCCACCCGCGACGGGCGCCCGGCTCCCGCTGCTTTGGGCTGCGGGTGTTGGGACAGGGCTGAGCGTGGCAGCGCCCAGGGCTCACTGCAGGGAGGGCTCGGTGGGTTTGCGCCCGCACAGGGCAAGAAACGGCTGCAGCTCACTCAGCTCTTTCACCTTCTGGCTGCATCAGCCAGGGGGGATCTCAGTGCATGCCAGGATGCCTTCCTAAAGAGTTAGAGATGAGTCTGAAACAGTCCATTGGAAATCACATCCAGGTTTCCCAACTGAACAGTGCATGTGCAATGGAATTTGCTTTTTCTTTCAAAAAAAGGAGTGCAGCTTTGCAGTGGGCGAGGGCTGATGGCTCAACACACGCAGTGGCACCAAGGCATCTCTGCTGAGAGCAGGGTTCAGCCCTTGCTGCCCAGCTCAGGGGAAAGCTGTTCACACATCGCTTTTCTCAACACGACGTGCCAGCGTGTTCCAACACCGACTGCTCTGAGCATTTCCCTGATTTGGGCACAGGATCACACCAATTACTTGCAGGGCTGCAAGTGCTGCTACAAGTGACACGGTCACCTGTGATTTTCTTACAGTCTTAGCCCAGAGACCCACAGTACAGACCCTGCAGGCTGTGGCCCCAAAAGACCCATCTGACAATCCAGCCTGTAGCACAACTTTCCTCCCTCCTCCTGAGGGGCAAGCATGCCTCGCACCAGCTTCCAAGCAACAGCAGAGACTCAAGCACAAGGTTTTGTGCTCTGTGAAGCCAGCCTGCAGTCTCCCACCTCATTCCCAGGTATAGCAGGGTGCTTACATTCCCTACTCACCCACTAATAGAAGCCCAGCCCTGCTGAACAGGCATCTGTGTGTCCTGCAGAGTCCTCAGGCTCAGACACATTTCAAGGCTTGCAGATGATATGATCATACAGCCATCACCTTAAAAATTATTATATGAAAACAGGGTCTTAACTGGAGCAGACAGATTTGACTCTATTCAGAACAGAACAGACATCAGCAAGAAGTGGCCGGGTTCCATGTACACAGAAATGGTCAGCTGTAAATTGGGTGCACATCACAAGGCAGCAGTAGTTACTTCTTATTTTAGTACTGTTTTTTTTTTTAGTACCTATCACAAACAAATCCCCCTCCTTATGGTCTGTATGTTTTTGTGTAACTAAGTCTTAGCATTAATTGTTACTGGAGATGAAAGAAAAATTGCTATCTGGTCAAAGTAGAAATTTTACTCTTTGTGAATTGTCTCTGGAAAGATGCAATTTCTCCATGTATTATTAAAAACAGCTGCAACAATTGCAGCCTGTGATTCCTGTTAACTCCTTGCTAATGTAGCAGCTCAGGAGTTTCAGATGTAGCAATTATGTGCTGTATTTCTGCTGTTTGGGAATAGTAGTAACGACATACAGGAAATCTCTCCTAAAACATTGCACTGCTTCCTTCAAATGCCACAAACACACCTGTCTCCAAAGACCTCATTGTGAATATCTGTGGGAATTACAGGCTAAGGAGGGACAGCCACAGCTGGGGCAACTCACACAGCCCTGAGAATGAATATCAATCAAATACTGGGCAGTGCTGTGCCTTCAGCACAGATGACCCTCCCTAGAAGTCAGTCTTCTCTGAGAGGGCAGCAGGACTCTGTTTTTCACCAAAGGAAAGTTTTTCACACAGGCAGTCTTAAACTCCGTGCTGTTGCTGGAGCAATCAGGCACAGAGCAGACATGCAAGGTAATAGAGGGATCTGGCCTGTTCCCTGGGTTGTCACAGGCATGACTCAGAGCAGACCTTACACTTGTCATGCCAGACCGGACCCCAGCCCTGCATGGTGCTCTCTGCAGACAGAGCCTCTCTGCGTGGGCAGCTCTGCTCGCAGTGGAGGCAAGCACTGCCAGCCTTTGCAGCCTGCCCTTAGGAGCTCCCAGATCAGTGCTGTCTATTTTATTTAACAATCCCATTTCCTTTTCCTGAATTTCTGGGAAGAGTATGGCCTAGAACCAGGTTTTTCTCTCTAAAGTGCAGCCTACATATGGAAATAAAAATATTGAGAAAAGTATTGGGCACGCTAATTGACTGAACACCTCCAGCGGCCCTGAGATGCTCAAGGAGTGGAAAGAGGTGTGGAGAGTCACACCTTCTCCTGTAACCACAGACAGTCTGTTTCCAGTGCCAGGAATGTTTGTTTGTGCATTGTCTCTCTCAGCTGCCTCTATCACTCCGTATTGATCTGCTGCAGGCAGGGACTGCCAGGCCAGACCTGGCAGGGCTCCTGCATGCAGAGGGATAACGAGCTTTAGGAAGGATTGATTTCATGACAAAACCCATGTAGGAGCACAGCACACACAGTGCTCTGCCTGCTGGAGACCACACAGAGATGCAGAACTCCTTGCAGTGGCCTCAGTATTATTTAGACCAAGTCAATATTAATATAATAAATAACAAGTAGCCTAACTGCATTTTGAAGATGGGTCTGATCTTGTAAAAAAGCCTTTGTGGACACCCCCACGCATCTGTATAAACCAGGTAGGATCAGGCAAACTGCTACAAGGATCCTGTTGTGGTGTTACAATAACATCTTCAGGATGTTTGTGGTTCCATCTGGATCTACATCCCCTGAAAGTGCATTGGAAATGTTCCCTCCAAAGGGCTCACCCATTGTAATAATTTACAGAGGGGAGATGACAGAGGAGAGGAAACCCCTGGCTAGAACAGTGCAAAGAAGCACCCAAGTTGCTCTTTCATGGCCAAGAGCGCTGTCCAGTTCATTTGAACTTATGTGGTCCGAGGGAGTTTGGAAGTGTTCAGCCTGAAAAAGAGATTTATCAGTGTGTATAAATATCTGCAGGGAGGGTGTAAAGACACCAGAGCTGGGCTCTTCTCAGTAATGCTCAGGGGAAGGACAACAGGCAATGGCACAAACTGAAACACAGGTTCTACTTAGACAGAAGAAAATATATATTTACTGTGAGAGTGGTCATAAACCAAATAGTGACCAAAGGGAAGCAAAAAAGAAGGAAGGTGGTAGTCACATCAAGCTGAGTGCTTTCACTACTCAGGCTGCTTTCTTTCTGAATAGGACAGCCAGGCTAAGCTATTGCTAAAAATACAATTTTAGGATTATAATCTTGAAAATTTTACTGTTTAATTTATTTTTTAAAACAGTTTTATTTATTTATTTATTTTTTTAATATAGCCTTTGGTCATTATTCAGTTTGACCCTGTATTTCTTCAGGAAAGTAGGATTTATATCCAAACTCAGCATTTTTCTGGGCTTTTAGATTCACAAGTTAAACATAATAAAACCAGGTATCTTGCCTCATTGCAGGTAGAGAAAAGCACAGTTTTCTTGGCATTTTAATCACCCCATGAAGATCAATGGATGGTTTTATACGTTTTTGTGGAGAAAGACAGGGGGAAAAAATCACATATATTGATTCTCAGACATCAGTGAAATGAATAATAGGGTGAAACATCCTACGTAAGTTCTTTGCAGGTCTTGTGAAATCTGCCTGCCAAGGAAATGTAGCTGTGCATGTAGGTTGTGATTATGCTAAAGAGGCACTAAATTAGTACATTACATGCCCCATTTAGCACTACTGTGCAAAATCTGAGAGTGCTAATACATTTTGTTTCTAGGGTCAAGAATCATTAAAGAATGGATTCATGGTCATTCATTAGCCAGGAAATTAAAGTTTGACAGCTGCTTTTCAGTTCTGGTTTCTCTTAAATGACAGTGTTATATTAGAAGCCTTTTTTTTTCTTTTTTTTTCTTTTTATAAACCTTTGAGGCTGTAGAATGGTGGTTATCAACCCTAAAGTACAGTATCCCCAAACCATCCAGCCAGACTTTCTTCATAAAGTGCTGTGTGGCTTTGGGGATTATTTACAGGAGCAGAAAATGCTGCTGTGTGCTACTGAGAGTGGTTTCTTACTTGGCTATATGGTTATGAGTGATCTTTACATTACAAAGGCATCCTACATTGTGCAAGCAGAAACAGGACCCTGCAGTCCTCTATGGGCCACCAGTCCCAGGAGGGCGAGTGGCGGGTGTCCATGTGTGTTTGGAGAGAATGAACCTCTTCATTAAAACAAAAGGAGCAAGTAAACAACAGCCCTCTCAACTCCTGGCCTGGCTCAAGGTAGCAGAAACCTTCTTGGCCACTAAAGCAGGCACATAACATGGGGAAAGTCCTCGGTAACCCCGACAAAATTCCTGGGATTAGGATCTCCGTTCTGCAAAAGCCTCTGCACGTGAGACGCGTCTGTGAGCCCCGTGGCACAGCTCACGTGAATGCACAGCACAGCACAGCCACAAGTGTTTGCCAAAGCGCCGGCCGGCCCTTGGGACGTGCAGGCCAAGGGACAGCTTAGCTGACACTTGAGATGGCTTTGATCCCTGCTCTGCATCAGCACCCACTGCAAATATATAGGCAGGCATTCCCCTTTACTGTTTTCCAGCTTGCTCCTATGAAATTTGTATCAACAACGGGAAGGATCTTGCTTGCTCCACACAACAGACATCCTAATGAGAGCCCTGCTTTATGCCTGCACAGCCTTGTTCTTCCTGACATCCCTAAAAGCATCTTGTACATTCCAGCCAACATCTAAGCATCTTCTCTGTCCCATGGAGTTAACCTGATTTTCTGTATGAATGCAACTAGTTTTGTGCTCATCTTTCTGAAGAACTAGTACTTCTCTCTGTAAAAAAGCAGCTCTGAAAGGGCAGCTTTGCATGGGAGAAAAGGAGCAAAAAAAAAATTATTCTCAGAAAACACACGCCCCCCCCCCCCCCCCCCCCCCCCCGATCAAAAAACAACTGAGCAGCCTGGAGCCTTCTATTGATCAGAGCCCATGGGCTGCCTTTGACTAATAATCTCTGCATCAATACAGCAACTGATGTAATACTCAAATACATTGCATTAAAAATGCCAACATCCAATTGGATTGATCTGGTTATTTGTACTACAAGAGACACTCAGTTCCAGTAAGAGCAATAGTGATATGATCAACTGTATGCCTGAAGAGGAAAACTTAGAAAAAACAGTTATTTCACCTTCCACTCACCACAAAACACTGTCCCTTCCAGGCAGGCCATCAAATAATGCCAAAAAATTACAAAGTACATCTGAAAAACTAGGACTCTTAAACAGCAGAAACAGACTAAATGAAATAATTTATTCATTATAAACGATTTCCTACTTTATAAATTGGTAGACTCGAAAGGCCACATTTTAATGATAAAGCATTGCTTAGTTCTAAAGATCCTGTGCTCTTTGATAAATTTATGCTGAATGCACTTCCCTTTTACTGAAATGTTGCAATCCCCAGAGAGCAGTTCAGGAGACATGGAGCACTACCAGCCTGATTCCAGATTTAAGTGCTTTACCCAGTCCTGTCTTGGAGGTCTTCTGCCACTATCCTTGAGTATTATTCCGATGCCCTAATGCCGCTTGCTATTCCTGTGTTTCCTGCCCCAGGGTGACATGATTCTGAAGCTGGGTCTCAAGCTTGGTCTGGTTAGAAGGAGCTTAGTGGAGAGATCCTGTCTCTGCACGATGTGATCCCAGGCTACCTTCAGTGGGCACTTCAGAGCTTTCATGGTGTGCAATGTTTCTTGGACCCACAAAGTGCAGCTGGTGGTCTGCCATAACCAAGTAACTTCAGGAGCTGCAGCTCTCCTGAGCACAAACAAGTACCCAGAAAACACTCAAATACCCAGATCCTCAAACCAAACCACAGACAGCTGCTGACACACAGCTTTGGTGCTGGCAGCCTAGACTGTGCTTTTTCAGTCCCAGCTCAACTCCCTGTTGTGTTTGCTGGTACAATCACAACTGAGCAGAAATGGGGACCCAAACAGCCCTATTGTGCTGGGACCAGCCTGCACAGGTCCACAATCAGGTACAACCATGTCATGCCCTTTCCTGTTGCTGCTTTCTGTTGCTGGCCCCATCACAGCCATCCCACTCCAGCAGCATCTCTGGGCCATGTCTCACAATGCTGGTAATTATTCTCTTGCCAGGCTGTGAAAAAACAACTCTAATTAGTGTCTTCTGGAGAAGCCCCTTCCCTGCCACCCAGAAAAGATGCTGCAGGAGGCAGATGTGCAAGCACCAGGCAGCGGGACAGAGAGGAGGGTGCTTGAAAATACTCCATGAGACTCCTGGGCCAAGCGTTATCTCCTGTTTCCTTTGAGAGCCCACAAGAGACAGCCTTCCCAAAGCAACTTCTGAGGTGGCCCGTTCAGCTTTTGTCTCTCTCAGCAAAAAAATTTCTGCCCCAGCGGCTCTGAACAAGGCTTCCATTAACTCCGTCCCCGTGAGGGCAGCACGTGGGACAAAAAGCCCAACACTGCGTCCCAGCCCTCAGACAAGCCTGGAAACAAACGTTGCAGGAATTTGTCAGAATAAAATCACCCGCTCGGTGTCACCGCATAAATTTACCTACCTCAGCGCCTATTCAGGGCCATTCCAAAGGGGCCATATTAACAGAGAGAGATCGGACACCATCTCTATAGCAACACCAACCCAGAAAAGTTATGGTTTCCCCAGCAAAGGGAATCCCTGTTTTAGGCACACCACCAAGTCTAGGGGTTAGTCCTGATTTTAAAAACAATTGCCCTTCAACTTACTTTTGTTCCTTGCAATAAAACTTATTTAAGCAACAAGAGCACAGCAACCTGAGTGGAAGGAGGGCAACCAGAGGATGGCCAGCACAGAAGGGGTGCAGCAGAGGGATGGTGTGAAGTGCTGCAACACACACGTCTGTCAGCAATGTAAATCACCAGTCCGCTGCTGTGGGGAGAGCTTTTCTGGTGCTATTAAACTCACAGCAAATCCCAAGATACAAAAGTTATCTGATGTCACGCCTGAAAACTAGGATGAAAAGCATAGGTCAGAGCTCCAGTTTTCATCGAATTAATAATCACCAATTTCCCATTTAAAAAAGTTCTTGAAATTCAATAAAGTGCCTTTAAATTGTGGGTAAAAGAAAGGCAAGAAAGCAAAGAAAGCTGTTAGAGAGCATGAACTGGCAGAGGAAAGTGGGACTCATTGAAATGAGAGCTTGATCCTGCAGAGGATATTAAAGCCAATCTAGCCAAGGATCCTTTAAATCACAGAGGCAGGTCTGCTCTATGTCTGCTCTGTGTGGGGTAGAAATGAATGAGAATTTAGTTATGCCCCAAACTGGATGAGCGCAACGTCCCAGTTTGTGCATATGGGGAAGTGAGCCTGAGAGCACAGACTGGGTGACTGATAGGAACAAGCATGAGAAACAGTGTCATTTGGGGAAAATCAGCCCACGCAGGGTTATCCACTGCACAGCCAGCAGCAGCTCCATCTGCATGCTTTTTATGCTAGTGGCATGATCCAGTCTTTAGCCTCTGGTACTGCTTTCCAGGTTGGAAAGCATTCCAAATGCTTGGAAGTTTGGGTCTCAGGCGATGAATTTCTAAATTTGATATGCAACAAGCAGTTTTGGAAGGCAGGTGATCCAGCAGCATTGCAGAGACTCTTACTTCATGATTCTTGACAGTTTACGACATTGATCTGCATTAAAACCGAATGAGAAAGTTTGAAATATCCCCACAATTATGCTGCAGAGAAGCCTTGGATGACCTTCCATTAACACCTGCTCTGCACTAAATGCTGAGCATCAATTCACACCAAGATGAAAACTGGGCTTGTAGCTGAGTTTAACAAGTGCTCAGCACACCATGGCTACCCTGGCTGCAGATTTGTCCTCCTGCACACTCATATCTTAGTGAAGGTATCCCGAATAATGGGAAATGCTCAACAAGCTCTGCTAGTGGGGGCTTTGGATGGACAGCTGGAGGAAAGACCCTGAAGTGCATAGCTGAGCTGTGGCTTCACACAACTGTTTCCCACTGAAGTAAAGGCTTCTAGATCTGGAACTATCATAACTTACTTGAGGCTAATCTGCCTGTCCAAACTCCAGCTGCAAAGCTGAAATACCACTGGAAAGATTAATGCTTAGCTAATGCATTAAGTGCTGGGAAGGCAGGAGCTGAGGCAGTTGAGATAAATAAGGGGAAATCTACTTCTAAGACACATTTGTGCAGTTACATTTCAAGTATGCTTGCCAATAATATGTACTGTGGAATGACTTCAACACGTAGAAAAGATGAATTGCAGTATATTTGCACATGATGGTTTCACTAGTAACATCATGCAGAGATGCCTTCCCTTCTCCATGGCTCCTTTCTCTCACAGATACACCAGATTCCTCCCTCTGCTTGCTCCTCCACCCTTCCCAGAGCTCTGGGCTTTCCCAGTTCTATAGCACCAGGCCCAGCATCAGCAAGCCCTTGTGCTCTTCAACATCTTCATAAATGACTTGGACACAGGACAGGTATTGGTAAATATATTCCTTGGACAGGAAGGTATACTGAGCAAGTTCACAGACAATACAAAACTGGGAGGAGCTGTTGACTCTCTCAAAGGCAGGGAGCCTTGCAGAGAGACCTCAAAAAGTCAGAGGGCTATGCAATCACCAACCACAAGAAATTCAACAGGGGAAAGTGACAGGTTCTGCACGGCAGAACCTGGATGCACAGACAGACTGGGGAATGAGAGGCTGGAGAGCAGTGCCACAGAAAGGGACCTGGGGGTCCTGAACACTGGAAAGTTGAATGTGAGTCAGCAGTGCCCTGCAGCCAGGAGGAACAATCCTGTCCTGGGGTGCCTCAGGCACAGCATCGCCAGCTGGGCAAGGGAGGGCATTGTCCCCCTCTGCTCTGCACTGGGGTGGCCTCACCTCGAGTGCTGGGGGCAGCTTTGGGCACCACAATGTAAGAAAGACATGAAACTATTAGAGAGCATCCAAAGGAGGGCAATGAATGGTGAAGGACCTTGAGGGGAAGCTGAATGAGGAGCAGCTGAGGGCACAGGGTCTGTTCAGCCTGGAGGAGACTGAGGAGACTCAGTGCAGTTACAGCTTCCTCCTGAGGGGAAGAGAAGGGGCAGGCACTGATCTCTTCTCTCTGGTGACCAGTGACAGGACCCAAGGAGTGGCCTGAAGTTGTGTCAGGGGAGGTTTATGTTGGATATTAGAAAAAAGTTCTTCCCCCAGAGAGTGGTTGGGCACTGGAACAGCCTCCCCAGGGAAGTGGTCACAGCACCAAACCCGGCAGAGCTCAAGAAGAGTTTGGGCAATACTCTCAGGCACATGGTGTGACTCTTGGGGATGGTGGTGTGCGGGGCCAGGAGTTGAACTTGATGATTCTTGTGGGTCCCTTCCAACTCAGCATATTCTGTGATTCTGTGAAGCTTCTTGCCTGGAGCTCTGAGATTCCCCAAGGAGAGATAGTGAAACAGGTAGGAAAACACAGCAATAGAAAACGCCACTGCATGGCTCATAAGACCTCATATCCATGGCCAATACACAATCACAGTTTATAACAAGAAACATCCCTCTCCAAATACCTGCTAAAAGCTTTTAGAGACCAGTACTGTCATAAGAGAGGCTCCCTTCTTGGTCTCTTGTTTCTGCCCTGCCAGATTTACTGGATAACCCTCTCTGCAAAGTGATTCTCTAAGTCCCAATGGGAAGAAATATTTAGAGGCTGATGCTGCATGTGATAAACAGCACAACCCTTGGCAGCAGTAAGCCAGACCCTTCTCCTCAGCTGTGACCACAGCTTCTCCTTGTTAAGCTCTTTATGTCATTAAGTGGCCCCACTGGGAACAGCAGAAAGCACAACCGGGAACATTAATGAAGATCTACAGCATTACAAGAAAAAGCTCAATGAATCAATGCCTCGTGCCTTATTCCCATGGCTGTGACCTGTCCCCATTAGTAAGAGGAGAGGGTTTGAAATGGGAGAGATCTCCCCTTCTCTTTGTCCCTTGAGAGGTTTGTACTGCTCTGCACTGATAGATGTTTGCAGCCAACAGAGGTGACTCGTTGCCCTCATGCATCCCCTGTGTCAGTCCTCACACCCAAATGGTGCTGACACCAGCAGCTGGGACCAGCACTGGCTCTGTCACACAGCTCTTCTGTCAGCTGGTGGCAGCTATGTTCACTGCAAAAGCAAACACCCACCTTCTCTTGTGACAAAAATGTGCACAAGGGCTCAAAAGTGCAACCAGCAGGAAATACGAGGCAGAAAGGGAGGATTAGGAGATTTTTAGGCTGCTTTAGGAAAACCCAAAAAGCATGCCTAAGACAGAGGCTTGCTCAGAGGAGAAGCAGTTCTTACGTCCCGAAATGAAGATCTGAGGCACATGTTCAAAGTGTAGCACAGGAACCCAGGTGCATGGCCAGGGGATTAGGAAAGGGTTTTACACCTGCCCACATTCACTCACAGCTGAGTTCATGCTCTGATCAAATGGCTCAAGCAGCAGGGGGGCTTGGGTGAAGGAAGGGGTCAGGGGGATGGAGCTTCGTGACTGTTTCAAAGTGATTAAGACAGACCCAGATCAGACACAGCCACGAGCTGTTGTGTTCTGTGAATGCCACCAGTATCTCTTGTCCAGGTCCCCTCTCTGCTGCGCAACCCTGTGGAATGAGGAGTGCTTTAAGGGTTCCTGCACCCACAAGGACTTTCTGCAGGCAGGAACAGATCTATACTGGGTCACACCATAGGAACATATGGGCATCTACCTGCAGGAATGAAGATCAGTGAAAAACTTGGAAACTTTTATTTGATATTTCTTGTACAATCTTGGCAAATAAACCAGTAACCCAGAATCGCTCAACTATATTAAATTCCATACTTAGAGTAATCCAGTCACAGGATAGGGAGATATATGTACGTACCTATCCATGGCACAAAAGTGGCTCCAAGGCTGTCTGCACGGAGTTATTCTGCTAACAGACCCTGGTTTTCCCTTGTTGCTCTTAGTACCTAGTACCGTATTTTTTGTCAAGAGTAGTAGCAAGGACTATATGAAATGAAATGAATTTTGCATTTCTTTGCAAGGGATTTTTTGGTAGAGGCAGGAGTCCTCTTTCCAGCAATGGTAATAGGAGACCTCGGTGTTCATGCAGAGCAGCACTGAGGGCATAAGGCTTATACTGAGGGTAGATCAAAGGGTCTCTGGACATTTAGAGCTTCCTAGCAGTCTTGGCAGGAATCTTCACAGTGCATTCAACATAGGTTCGGGACATTGATCATAATGCTCACACTGGTACCAATCAACCCCATCAACCTTTCCCTGAGACACTGCTTTCTTGCAAAAAAGGATTAGCAGTAACAGTTTTCTGTGGAAAGGAAGAAACAAAAATTTTGGATTTGTCTGCGATCCCTGTGTATATGTCAGGAAGTCACAGCCATCCCCTCTTAGGTCTGCTTTGCTCCTGATAGAAAAAAAAAAAAGGTTCTGTGGTGGCCATGTGAACCTGCTTAGCCCTTCCAGTATGGTAACAATTCATCTGTGAAAAGAATTAACACGTCCCCACCTTGCTGTAGCTTCCTTAGGCACAAACCGCAGCGCCTACTCTCTCCAAACCCTTTTCCACCTCACCAGCCCATCAGTGCCTCTTCTTTCTTTAGGCTGCTCTCCTTGGCCCTCATGGGTAACCAGCACCACAGAGTGAGGCTCGATAAGGGCCGGGTGTGCTCCTGCCACTTGACCCAGTGTTACTGACACGGTGGCCATGTCTGTTCCTTGCAGGACAGCTTTCCCCAGGTCACTGCCCGGTGACTTGCACAGACAGGATCAGGCAGCTGCAGTTAGGGACTGGCTGGTACCACACAGACATTTATCCAACCCTTTGTGATGGTCTTTTTCTGACCTTGCCACCAGGCAATTTAACCCCAGGGATTTAAAATCTTAGAGAAAGTCAACCAGACAGTAACTTTCCCTCAGACTGGAAAATCCTGGAACAGGACAGTGCAAAGCAACTCCTTTCAGCAGACAGCAGCTCCCAGTCCAAGAGGGCCACAAATCTCCTTAGAAAGAGAGGACATAGAAAGGACATTATCTGTTTTGGCCTCTCTGCTGAAAAGCACAACGAGAGAGCGGGCTAGCAGCAGCTTACACTGAAGCCTGCCTTTCACAGCACAGCAGTGACCAGTGGTGTTAGCTGTGGTTCCTCTGCCCTTCAGTAACACCTTGAGACCAAAGTGCAATGCCAGGTCTGGGAGGCCAGCTCCAGCTCATGCTGCCTCATTATCTTCTCAGCCTTGTTGAGTCTTTGTCTCTAGTGTAGATGGTAAACTCTCAGGGGCAGTGACCATGACTCAGTTCACTGAGTGCCAGACAACTGCTGGAGCTCGGTTAATGACGGGACAACTCCCATGGGTCTATTGTCTTAAGTGGGAGTTTTGGCTAAGTGAAGACTTCGGGGATTTGCCCAATAATAAGTCAGTAATTCAGGATGCACTTAAAGACATATTCAGTGTGCCTTTGCAGCAACATCCTTGGGAAGTGAGCATTTGTACTCCAGAGCACAACTGCAAGGAAGTCTAATATTAATTAGGAAGCAAACTCAAGGGCCCTGAATAAGCCCTTATAACAAAAGATCTTTTATTGAATAACTGTAGAGGAGTGCAATGCCAAAGTTTTCGTGCCAAAGTAACAATAAATGAACTGCAATTAATGCCTTTAAGGCCAGTCTGTAAATCCAATCTTAGCTTAAACAAAACAAGGAGCTTCTAAAAACATCTTTTAAAAACAGTAAGGGGAAAAAAAGAATGAATATAAACTTAAATAAAATACACAGGTTGATTCAACCTGTTTCAGCTGATAAACGGCATGGTACTTGTTCTGTGCCAAAGTGACACTTGACCTCTATATATCTTCTTAATGAAGTCAGCAGAGAAAGACACCCAGTGAGCCTTTGTAACACTGCAAGCAAGTTGCAAGCTGGGCTTCGCTAATGGGAGCTGTCACTTGGTTTTTTCCAGGTCACAAACTAAGAAGAGCAATTAAATCAAATTGGAGGCTGTACAGATTGGAGCAAGCCTCAATAGACCAGGTACCTAAATCATTAAAGACATAGTTCTTTTCCATGATAAATTGTTGAAGAGAGTGAAACATGCTGCTGGTCATTAATCTAGGCTAATCAGCTTGAAAGCTAGGTTGTTTTATTTAGTAATTAACTGGTTATTTGAAAAAAATGATACATGGCCTATAGAGCTGCCATCCAGCAGATAATAATGCAGAGCAGTGGGGAATCTCTTGAGGGCAATTCATGCCTTTTCAATTATAGCCATTGGCAAACTCTGAAAAATGGCTCTGGGTTTGTATTGACACATAGTAAAGAAAAACACTCCAAGCAACATAGCAGGCATCTTGTGCATGCTGGTAATTGCTCTGGCCTGCCCCTTACAGACTGCACTAAAGCAAACCAAATATTTTGGAGGAATCATTCTTCCCATCTCTTGGATTTAGTGTTTGTTAGACCCTTCTTCTGGAACTGGGGGAAAAGAGCTGCTGCATGTCGATGGCCAGCTCTGCAATAAAGGGGCCCTTTTACAGGTAGGGGCTGAATCTGCCCACACCAATGCACAGTAACCACTCTGGACTTCTCCAAAACTGCACCATGGGTCCCCACTTGGCTGAGAGCACATACAGGCTAAGCAAAGAAGCTGAAGTTGAATGTCTGGGGAACCTGCTGAGCAGGGGCACCAGCTGATCAATCCTGCTGTCCCACCTGTTCATTGATGGGCAAAACACACAGGATTGGCTGTGCAGCAGTGAGAAAGCATCTTTGCAAGAACACACTGTTCCTCTGAGAGGAACCAGCCAGCCCCTCCTGCTACGGCAGCGAAAGGTCAGTGTCTCCAAGAGCCAGCCACAGCTATGACAAAGTTTTTTCACACTCAGCCCTTCCACTCATTTTGCACAGGGGCATCCAACACCTTTGCTCCAGCTGTGGATGTATAGATAGTTTTCCTTCGGTGACTGTGACAGGTCTTTTTAGCATCATCAGTAATTGCTTCCAGGTGTCCACAAAAAGCCATTCAAATGCAGGCATCATGTAAGTGAACCACATGTCCCCAGAATATTTTTTGTCCTTTGTTAAGTTATATTGAATACATAGACAACAGCTCTGGCTCAAAAAGCTCCTAACCACAAGTTGCTGGGAGACCACACTGGAGTATCATGCACGCTTGTCCTGTTTTTCACTATACCCTGGGCATGTGCTGCTAGCTAAAGTTGGAGACAGGGTACTGGGCTACCACACCAGTGGTCTGATGCAGCAGGACTGCTCTTTTGTTAGGCAAGTTCTCTCCCTAAGATTCAGAGGAAAAGAAATGTATGGCTGACACAGCAGCAATAAGGGTCTGGGCTGGATGGAAGGGCAATACCCTTAGCAGGTGGGTAAGCACTGTGCAGATGGATGGGCTTGTTGCTCAGTCACTGTATCTAACCAACTGTACTTCAAACATATTTCTTCTTTTGAGAGTCTTTGATGGAGATTTCAGAGACAGGAGGAGAAAAGAAAGAGCCTGATCAATGGGGCAGGAAGCAGCATCCACTGTGCAGAAGCAGCATCCACCATACACACAATGCTTGAAAATACAGGCCATGCAGGGTTATTAAATCTGGTTGTGGGGGTCAGGAGAGCCTCCAAGCCAGTAACATCCCACAGAGCAAGCAAAGCAAGTTCCAACCAGCTTAAAAAAGCACCCGCTAATGAAAAACTTTACCAGGAAAGCAGATCACATCAAGGCCACACAGAAGCCTCAGATCCTTTAAGCTGCACTTTGAAGACCAGTGGTGACAGACTGACAGATAAAGGCAAGGTCACAGGCCATCGAGACCCCCTCCAACACACCGTGCAGCTGAGTTGAAAAAAAGAAGAAAAATCATTGTTGCTATTTGACTAAACATTATGAACTAAAAATAGCTGAATATCTCTGATTAGGAGAATTCCAAGAGCTTACAATCCTTGCCACTTGGGGTCCAATTTTACTCTCTTTTATGATGGGCATTAAGTTTTGGACAATACCAGGGCTACAGAGGGCATATGTTAAGTTGGTCTAAGCCAGCACCACGCGAACCTTTGCACCCTGTAGGCTATTTTGCTGAATATTTCTGTCTCCAAATGAGCTGTAAAGGTTGCAGTTTTTCTGGCAACAGCCAGCACAGTTCCCATTAACACGTTTCATGAGTATAATTTTCAACAATATTAATAATTGTCCTCATAAAAGTCCATGAGAGGAGCTTAATAGACTAGACTGTTTTATTTCCATAAAATTCCTGCCTTTTTAAAAGCTCTCCATGCCTGGAATTAATATTTTCTACTTTCAGATCTCGACCAACTCTTTCCAGGCATAAACTTTCCTACTTCAAGTGGGCTAATGCCAAATGAAAAGCAAAGTGATCTAAAGTTCTGCCAGACCCTCAAGCTGGGTTAAAAAAGTCAAGGATGAAAGGGGCTGAACTGCCAGTCAGCCTCAGATGACCAGGGTGGGACTTTGGGGAATCATTAGCTCTAAGAAAGGGTTTTTTGACTGCTCTGAAGACCTCATCAGCCTTTGGGAACGCTCACTGCAAGGCCTATCCCACAAGGGATGGCAACCAGCCAGATATGGCCACACAGATGTAAAACCATGATCCAGTTCCACACCAGGATCTTGGGCCTGGGGTCAGGTAGTGGAGGAGCAGCAGCCTGGATTGCTGAGCTGGTTTTGCATGTTTGGCTCATTCAGCAACCCTTAGTTTCCATCAGCAAAGCAGGGTACCAATCTCTGCAGGGACAGAACACTCTGAGCATTGAAAAGAATTCTGGCTGAAGCTGGGAGAGTCTGCTTAGAAACCCAGTTTGAATACCTTTGCTTAGGCTAGTAGGGAACAGAGTTACTAACCTCCAACTTCAACATCCAGTCATAATTAACACTCTGTGAAAACATGTCCAGTTCAAGACAACTCTTAATGCATCAGATGAAAGACAGAATGAGATCTCAGTGCTCGAAACTACAGCATAAACTTAGTCAAAGTAAGGTGGTGTTGGTCACCAATGACTGTAATAAGCCTAGCAAACTTATCTGGTGACAAGATCCATCACAGAGGATTGTTACATCAGCCCTTGATGCTTCTTGATGGCAAGTCTCCTTTAGCCCAGAAGTTTGGTGCAGATGATCACAGCGACCCATTCTGGTCTTACCACCCAGAAATACCAAGGAGTACGAATTGAAACACTGGTAACAAACTGCTTACAAGCAGGTAATTGATTTTTATTCGCTCCCTGACATGTCTACATTCCCCAAGACAATCTGTTATAAGAAAATAAGGAAAAAATCTCAGATTTCTTTATGAAATATTTATCTTGCACTGGAAAATCACCTTGTAAAAACAAAAAATCAACCATGAAAAAGCACAAAAGCTGGGTCTGTCTCAAATATTTCATGGCGAGGATTGCTGAACTCCCTTGGTTTCCAGGGTAAGTGGAAACAAATAGCAGGAAAAACTTCATTTAAGTCGGTGGACCCCCACCCAAGCAATACCAAATGACCTGGAAAATCCAAGATTAATGTAGACAGAAAGAGACCTGATGATCATTGGTGTGCATTATACCTCAGAATCTCCTTTTGGCCGAGCAAACTCACCTTACCTCTGTATCTTAGACCTAACAGGTCTGTTTCCAGCTTTTTATAAATGAAACTGTGTTATCTTGAAAATGTTTTCTTCATATGTTATACCTCTCACTACCTAACCCCGTTGTCTTCATTGTCACCTAAAGCCCTCAGTTTTGCATGGGGGTGTTTGACTGGGACAATCTTTTCTGAGTTAATTCTGCTCTTGTTCCTCATTAGAGTAATTGCAAGCAAAGTTCACAGCACTGTCCCAGTCATGACTGAGCAAAACATAAGTAACAGAAATGACATTCTGGGGGACCTGAAAACTGGAATACTGGCAAAATTACTGAAAAGAAAAGGAAATATACGAACTTTTGGGAATTTATGCCATAGTTCTCCCTAAAGGTTCTGACTCAGACTGTGCACACCCTATCAGTCCTCTATCATCTAACCTGATGTGATTCCAAGGTGATCCTTCTGTCTCTTGGCTACAAATTAAGCCCTACATACATTGGAAATGGGGGATTTCAGACACAGCATATTTCAACCATGAGGCATTTCCAGAGAAAAAGTATCTAGCAAAGCACTAGTTTTAGAATTCTGACAAGCAGCCACCCTTGTACTTCTCATCAGCCACGTGGGTTTGCACAATTAAAACACAATAGTTTCTTCCAGGGCTTTGTTGAGCCTGGAATAGCCCTATGTGAGTGTGCAGTGTGGCATACCATGCCCATTCTCTTCTCTCTGCAGGTCTGTCTGCCCAAGGTAGCTCCTCTGCTCCATGCAAACCTCTTTCTCCCTAAATGCTGGAAAGGACTTGTAGTTTGCTGAGTATGAGTAGTATTTCTGATAATGTTTAGGACCAGGTGTTGGTAAACTCCAGGAAATACTCAGTTCAGGTCACACTGAAGCCTTTGTTCAAATGAGTATTTCCTTAAATCAGAATGCAATTTTCACATTAGCATTTATTCAAAAATTATCAGCCCCAATGAACCTGAAAAATTCTGGGAAAACTCTCCTACCATACATGAATGAACATTTTGAGAGATTAAATGTCTTATTCAGGGATTTCTAGGTCTTATTCAGGGATTATTTTAATCCTAAAATCAACTGTGCAGGTAAAAACCAGTGCAGCCAACAGTTCCAAGCTGAACTCTTACAATACTTAATGCATATTTCCACTTTTTCTGAGGTGGAGTTGATGGAGGCTACTTATAGACTGCTTGGCTCTTTTCCATTATAAATTTTGATTATCAGTGGCTGAAAGAACCATTACTAACATGTAACCGTTCACAATAAAATTTCTTCTGCTGGTTGGTTGGTTCCAGTTGATTTCTATGGTGCTGTTGAATATAGAGTGAAAAGGCTGAGAATCTCTGGAGCTTCTCTACTTCGGAACTGGACTTCAGATTTATTAGAAGTCTAGTTCTCAAATATCTTCTTAACTAAAAATTTGTCTTTTTGGGGTTAAGGCACGGTTTTGGATCATCTTGAAGAATATATTTGAAGACAACAGTTTCTGAAGGAGCAGAGCTAATGAACTGACACCAGTCCATAGGGGTACTCCCAGGTTGTCATACACATATATGCAGTTTTCAAGGCAGCCACAATCAAACCTGTGAAATAAATAGACAAGTGTTTTAAAAGGCAATGTAAAATGTTCTCGTCTTTGTTTAATACAGAACCAGCTGTCCATCTGTACAGAAATGGTAGTTTGTTACCATGTGGTAAATCCTACTCCAAAGCCTCAGCAGGGCGGAGAGCTGCTGCCAGCTGTATGTAGCCTGATGAGCCCCTGCTGGGAGGGAAGCTGGAAGATGCTGCCTCACACAGAATCCAACTTATTCATCAGAAGGCTGCCATTCCCCTTCCCACATGAACTCACTACTGTCTTTACTGAAGTACCAGGCTGTCCTTTCCTCCTCTGGTTCCTTCACCCAAATAGCCCACAAGCTCTGGCCGAGCCTTTCTGGGAACTGCTTCCTTCAGAAGGGAAGCCAGGATCTGCAAGTTAGTTGCAAGCCCCATTCCTAACACGGAGTGCATATAGATGTATGTCATCTAAAAGCAAAATTCAAAATGAGCTGAGCTTATTGTATAAAAATGAACTTTAAGCTTGTGAAAAACACAGACACCAGAACTGGGTAGCAGCTGGGAAATCAGCTTCTGCTGTACCCAGCTTTGGCTGGCTCGGCCAGAACAGCAGCAACTTCTGCCATTCACATTTGCAGGTGGCCAAAAAAGTACTGCAGCTTTATGGGATGGTCAGGCTCATCTCTCTCACAGGGCTGATGGCTGCTTTCTTTGTCTACTTCACAGCTATTGCCAGGGGAAAAAAATAGTACTTGTTTTTGCAAAAGCAAGAAACAGGTCTGACTTCTCCCTCCTGGCTGGGATTTCAGTCAAGGCCAGCACAGTGAAGGCCTTGTTCTCCCCTGAAAGTTCAAGACAGTTTTGTTTAAGAGAAATAGAGGCTTCACCAGCTGCTTTTTGGTAAAAGGAGCCTTATAGACAATAGGTGAATCATACCCAAAAGCAGTCACTTGACATCAGCCACAAAAAGCTTCCAGCCTCATGATCAATGAACCTCTGAACTAATATAGGAAGAATTACGATGGCATTTTCCTGAAGCGTGCAGCTTTGCCTCTTTCTTTTTTGCTGGGAACACGATCTCAATCCCATCTCTCATTCCCTTCAGCTCTGAGTGACCCAAGACAAGTCTGAAATGCAAAATGGTCACAGGACTCGTCCCATCTCAGCACCTGCTAGTGAAATCCATGCTGGCCTCTTTCTTTTTTTCTAGGGCCTTAGATTTCTTTTTAGCATGTGGCTGCATTAACCTCAAAGGCAAAGCTGTTGGTTTTCTTCTGAGACACAAAGGAAAAGGAAGCACCAGTAGTTCAACCCAAAAAGGCAACAAACAGCACAGGCTGTTGCTATCTGTGTCTCCATCAAGGATATAAAAAACTGTGGATTCATTTTCTAGTACTTGTGTGGAGGGGACCAATCCTGGAAGCTGGTGGGCACCAGTCTAGAGCAGCAGGATCAACTGGCTGCAAATGCTCTTCCTTGCAGATTCATCTCCAATCAGTGTCCAGGCTAATGTTTCATATGTAATTTCCTAACTACATATGTGCAGCTACACACTCTTCAAACAGATTCAGTGTGATACAGGTTATCATTATAGCTTGCAAGCAAGTCTAAATAAAGATTCCATGCACTTCACATCCAAAACAAACTGTAGGTGAAAGTGAAGATGTGAAGCAAAGGAAGGGCAGATCTGTTTTAATCTTCACCCTTGGCCTAAATATGAATCAAATAACAAAGCTGTAGTGAAAAAAGGCCAAAGGTAGCAGGGAACAAAATCACTGTGAATGACACCATTCTTCTGGGGCACGACCCCACTGGATTGCACACAGCTGAATGGCTCCAGTCTGATCCAGAGGGGTTACTCACAGCAGTGAACGAGTGATCCCGAGATGCTGGCAAAGCAGAAGGGTGAGACCATGGATTGAAGCTATGGGTGCTGGGACACAAATGACCCTGGACCTTCACAGTAGTCAGGGAGAGGTTTAATTTTGGAGAGAAGGAAGAGGCAAGGAGCAGTGCTCTGCTCAGGTAACAGGATGCATGTGACAGAATTTTTTCAGCTGCCATTTTGGCTTATTACTCTTTTGTCCCTTCTCTTCCATGCTCTCCTGGAAAAGAAAGAATTAACAGTGGACTTGCAGCACAGCATTTCCTTTCCAGTGGGGTTAGTGTTAACTGTACTAATCCAGAGTGATTTCTTTCTGTCAAGTATTATTTTTCAGACTCTTGAAGTCCGGGCTCCTCAACGTAGACCTGCAACAAAATAAAGGAGGGTGGTACCGATAGCTTTCAAAAAGAGAAAGGAGCTCCTTCAACAGCAGTCATGCTGTCACCCTCCAGTGTTTTCAGGAAGAGAGTGGATTGTTTCAATATAAGTTTGAAGTAACCATGGCAGAGACAGATGTTTGGTTTTAGAGAGCACGTAGTAAGTTTATATTGTCAGAGCAAACACTTGGGACTCCAGAGCACAACATCCCTTGTTGTTTACCAAGTGTGTTATGCCAGAATCAGATGTGAAGATGCACTTCATAGTAACAAAAGAGGACAATGCTTTTATCCTGCAATTGTCAACAGTGTTACAGTGCTGAAGACTTTAGTTCAATATTTGCCAAGCAGTAAAATGAGCAATGCCTGTCAGTTTGTTGACCTAGATGCATCAGTTACTAGCAAAACTATATTGAGTAGACAGCAGCTCAGTTTCAATTGTTGGGGACCAAATTCCAGCCACAGAACTAAGTGTTATTAGTTATATTCAGATTAACAGAAAAACTGCTGAAGTATTGTTTGGATGTTGTCGCTGGGATACAACAAACACCCTTATGCTGAGACACTTTGAAACCAAGTTTGTAACAACAGTTTTGTCAGAGCCAGGCACTACAGCTCCTGCAGACTGAAATTCCAAGGGGGATTTAAAACGCTGTAACCATCCTTCCTGGAAAGGCTGAAAACCTTAAAAAAAATGTTACCTTTGCCTTAATGTAGAATAATCACTATGGCTTCATTGACAGATGTCCTACAAGCATTAGGCTACAGCAAATGTTGGCATGAGGGTACATTTTTACCAAACCATAATTCTGCAATCACCTGCCTCAGCACAGCCAGGAAGGCTTGAGCTGGCTATCTGTCCCTGCTGGGAAGGCTGATGGGCCTGGAAAAGTGCCTGCCCTTGTCATATATCAGGGCATGTATAGGGAGGATTAGTACTCCAGTTTCACCAAGTCCTGGGTAAGTGGCACAGGCCTGAGGCTGACAGCAAACTAAATGTCCTGTGCTTGCACTCACTGTGACACCTCCCACTGCCAAATCACTGATCTATAGCTGCAATCCATGTACAAGAGAGTCACAAACCAGCAGAATGGGCTGACACATTCCTGCAGAGAAAAAGCAAGCAACAACACTGAATTAAAGCAAAGATCTGGCATCATCTCCTCTGTCTACTGCAGGCACTGTTTCAGGCTTCAAAGGAATGACAACACTTAGACTTCAGCTAAAGAGCTGACAGTCATCACTACCCCACCAGGCCGAACATGCAACTTCATGCCTGCAGGTAAAAGCTGCTAGAATCAGGACAGGATCAGCATTTGTGAGAATCCCTCTTCACCTACATCACAGTGAGACAACTTTACAAAAAACTTAATTGGTGAGATCTGCTAGAGAATATGCCTTTGTGCTGCACTGGAGAAAAACTGGCAAAATACTTTTGCCCATCTTGCCCAAGGAATCTCCCTTTCACAGAGCATCCCCTGCCACTCACTGGCCTGGAACAGTGTCCTGCATCAATCACATACTGCAGCTCCTTCCAACTGCATGGACTCTGCACATGGGGTGTTTACTGACTAGCAAGCACACCAAAACAGGCATGACAAATACCCAGTATATTAAAGGCAGAGGCCCACAGTTGGCTCAAGCCCATGCTTTTCTAAGACAATGCACATATGTCACAGAGATTCCTCTCCAGCTTATCCAAGCTCTCAGAAAGGCTTTTCATTAAGTTTTAAAAGAGGCCTTGGATGCTAAGATACCATTCTGCTTTCTTAAGTAATGTCACAAGACTTCTGGTTTGGCCACACAGTTGCTTTTTAGAAATGAAAAGGAGATTCCGTGCTTCTGCTTGGGACAAGTGGCAAAACCACTACAATCTTTTTTATAAAGAATGGAGGCAAAAAAAAAGAGGGGAAAAAAAAGGATCAGGAACTGAGTTCAGTCACTCTGGGAACCCAGCCTTTATGTACTGTTTACCAAAAGGATGAGCTGGGGAAAGGGGTGAGGGGCAATAGTGTGCATTAGGTCTCACCTGCTGATTCTCAGGAGTCATGAATATTCTCATAATCCCCATCTCTTGGCCCAACAGGCTACAGGCCTTTTCATCACAGAGTTTGATTTCAGTGAGGATCTGGGAGTTGCTCTAAGCTTCAGCAAGTGGTATAATATTCCCTTGTTTCCACATGAAAACAGCCTCTTGCCATGAACCACTCTCCACTGTTTCTTCTCTGTTACTCATCTACTTAGTGGCATTTGTCTTTCAGACTAGATTAGATAAATTCTGCTTTGGGCTATGCAGACATCAGTCAGCAAGTCACGATTTCTGAGGCAGTCAGCATGTTTTTTCTTGCATAGTTACGCATACACAATATAAATGTTGAGACACAGGTATATTTATAAAATGTGATACACGCCTGTAGCTAAAACCAAGACAGCAAAAACAAAACTGAAAAGGGATATAAGCAGTAGCAGACAGAGAAATTTTACCATATATTTTCAAGGCAGATTATTGTAAGCATCTGATCTTTAAGCACCTCACAGGCCAGAGAGTGTCACCTGGTGAGGGTGTAATTTGCATGCTCATAGGGCAGAGGAGGACAGGGAAGGAGGTTGTGCTGGCAGGGAAAGCAAACAGGATGTGCAAAAACATGCAACAAAGCAGTGTCCAGAAATGAACCTTCACCAGATAACCTATAGCTAGCTGTACTTCCATAAGCTTTATGGAATTCCAATTTTCAGGCACTAGGCAACGGAAAATTATTTTTTCTGACAAGGGATGTGTTATTTCCTCCAGCTGAAGGGATGGACTTTGCATAAACTGACAGGAGGGAAAAAGGACTTTTTAAAAGGGAAGCTCTCATTCTGCTTACAGCAATACTATCCAATGATAAAGAGTCTTGGGTCATAAAAGAAACATTCAATAGCTTTAAAAATGCTTTCTTGCAAAAAGATCTAATTGATCAGATTCCAGATAAAAACGAATCTTCTGACCACTGGTGAGAGCAGAGGTACTATACAATAAAAACAAAAAGGGTAACACTGCCTTCCTGGTTATTGTTGGAAGATTAAAAAAATTTTTTTGGTTATTTATATGTATTTTTGAAGGGCCTTATACAGATAATATTCCTGCTGGTCTTGCTCATGAGATAGTAGGCAAGGCCTACACAAAACTATACATCTGCAGTACTGGAATCTTGTGAAAGCATGAAGTGTTTTAGCAAGTAATCCAGGAAGTGGGGGGGAGAAGCTATTCCATTTGGATTAAAAATTTAGTCCATAATTAGACCTAAATTACAAAATAGTTTGCATATGCAAATAACTTTCAGTTTAGGTGGATTTGAGATTACAACTGTTAGATGAATCATCGTCCCCCTGAGGTATACAAACATAGCACAGAGGAATCACAAATGAAGCATGAGCACAGCTTGTTTTGGGGATGTCCTGAACCTGTGCAGGATGTGGAAGTTTGCTTTTCAAGCTTAATACTACTTACTCCATAACATGTCATTATTGTTAGTCTATAAGCGTATGCAGAAAATATGTTAATATGCACAGGCATCAATGTGATAGGTAACATCCCTTATGCTTGCACTTTCAAGCTACAGTCCACCAACAGAAAATCATTAATATCTATGTTTTTTAAGGCAACATGGGGTATGACCATCCTCATTCATCCCCTTTATGCCTGTGTCTTTTGAATCAACTCTTAGGCCTGATGTTCTTACAGATTTGTCCCAATGTCTGTTTTGGCTTGTGGAAGGTTTTAGTAAAGGATACCTGCAACACAAAATGATGGGCTCAAACAGGCCTCGCAGTGGGTTTGTGCTGGGCTAAGCAGAGGCGGATTGTTGAACTGAACACTTCAGACACGGCAAACTTACTGTGTACAATTAAGACTTGGAGGGAGCAGTATTTTTGCAGGGCCAGGAGCTGTACTTCAGTGATCCTTCTGGGTCCCTTCCAACTCAGGATATTCTATGATTCTATAATTTGTGTGCTGTTTGAGACTTTCAGAATCCGTTACTCAGGAGGTATGAACAGTTTCCCAAATGTCATGGCACTCACAGTGCAGAGGGCAAATTTATGACTCTGCAGGACAGCTACAGTGATTCCCACCTCATGTTTTGCTGCTGGCCACATTCCTCCAGCCTTCTTTCTATAAAAGTATCTTCAAGGATAAAGAGTTCAGGCAACTCTGGTGTGAAAAGTCTCATTGCTCCCAAGATTCAGTCCAGGCATGCAGGAAAGCTTTGCCTTCCTTACCATCAAACACATGATCCAAGATCAATCCCTAAAACAAACCTGACTCTCTTCAAGAAGTGCTGTACCAATTTCAGACACCAGTCTGAAATACTCCTTTGAAACCCACTGGTGTTTGGTGTATGCAGTACTCAGCTTTTGCCTCAGCCTCACCTCCTTCCCAACTAAAACATGTAACACTGGGGCTGTTCAAAGGTCATTCTTTGTTTGCTTCTTGACTGCTCTTAAGACAGATGTTTCAAGGCATGACAGAGGATATAAGCACGTGCACACTGGGGGAAAAAAAGGTGTCCAGGTGTTTAAGCAATGCCAAATGTGAAAGAATTCCAATTCACTGCCTTCTCCTTTAATCTGGCAATACCAAGGGACCAAGCATGTCACGACTTGTACCCAGAACACTTTCCGCTCGGGTGAGTTCAGACAAGGTCTGCATTAACTCCCCAACCTGCAAGAAAATTATTTGAAACAAAAGGTTCAGATATGTCCTTTTCCCTCCAACAAGCCTGGAAACAAATGGTACAGGAACAAGGTCAGAAAGGAATCATCCGCCTACCATACCACTGAATTCATTTACCTACCTCAGAGCCCATTCAAGGAAAGGGGTGGGATGGGGAACAAGGAATGATATAAAGCAGAATGAAGCTCTGGCGTCGCTCGCTACATTACAAGATTTGACAGGCCTTTGCCAGCCTTCAGCTTCTTTGTGTCTTTCACATAATAGAGAAACACAAACTGAGCAGCCTGTGATCTGGGGGTTGCACTATTAGATGGAGCAAACCCTTTGCAAATGCTAATAGTATTGTAGCATCCTGTCAGGCAGCAACAGAAAAAAGGATGTTGATTTTCACATGAACCAGAACAGACTCATTGTAAGGAAGACTGCAATGAATGTTCCATCTCTAAACATCAAAAGCTAATGGCAATTGGCTTGTGGACATGAGGCAAAATGCTGCTTCAAATGTTCCTAAGTACAGGGGCCATACTGTTACCTTAATACTTATTTCATGGGGCTGGCAAAGACAGGGCAGTTGCTTGAAACAGAAGTGAAAATGGTCTTCAGTTATGATTTCTGTAGTGAAATAATATCTAGATTTAAAGAGGCTTTTGTTGTGCAATTTACTGTTTTCCAGCAGTCTGGAAGAGACGATCCTTTATGAAACATGAATGTGCAGATTCAGTCCAAGGTAGAGTTTATGTCACTTCCAAATCATAAAGTTGGTAGTAACAGAGCACAAACATGCTTGTCCTTTGCTGTTCTAAGGATGTGGCAGCTGTCAGTCCTGTCCAGTAATGCTTACCCAGGCGTTTCCTGAAAAAGTCTCTAAAATGTTATAGAGTACGTAACACTCAAGCTATTTCTGTTCTAAAACTTACTATAAAATACCCTTTTAATTCAAACTTCACATCTCCTCCTGTATTAGGAATGGTATAAGGCAAGGTGTTACTGCATCACGATGACTAACCTTCAAAAAGCTTGTTGTTGTCCTTTGGGTGAAAAACCTGAACAAAGCTCACCTTGCTGATTGTCACTACCAAGGATAGTTCAGAAAGCTGTTTTAAAGTCATACTGGGAAACCATCACCACTCTGTAAGTCTTCTTGGAGCCTACAGACTCCCAAGAGCAGCAAATAAAGTCTTCTATCAGTGTTCTGCAACACAAACATAGAAGCATTTGCAGCTATGCACAGTAAACAGCTTTTCAGCAGATTGGAGACTGGAAATATTTCTGGAATTGGCACTGGAACAGCACCTAAAGCAAATCCCAAGAAACTTAAGAGTCAATTTCAGAAATGTTTCCAGAACAGTTTGTGAGGTTGCCTCCAGAACTGTTTCACCACTACTTTCAGAACTACTTCCTGAATCACTGCTAGTCAAAACTAAAATAATGTCTCTGACTTTCAGCACTTCTTACAGAACAAGAGCCTGGATAATTTCACCTTTTCATGTGCTGAAGCACTGAGGTGATGGCAGATGCAAGCAAGATCTGTATACACAGAAATATGCATGGGCTTTCCATTCCAGCATCACGGTATAAACAACCATTACAATCTCTGTACCATTTCAGCCTCTTCCCATCCTTTCTATACAGTATTTTATACTGAAAAATTCACAGCCATATGCTGTGAAAGGTCTCTGATTACAGCCATCTAGAACTTATAGCACTGGTGAAACTACAGCTTTAGGAGTTATCTGACTATGTAGGACCGATCTTGCAAGGGTTTTACAATCCATTTCATTTATCTTACTGAACAAAAACTAGCAAGTGATTGATCATGGTCTGTAAAGATTACTGCAAGGGAAGATGGATTACTGAACTAATTAAAAAATAGAACAGGATCCAAGAGCTTTAAACTGACATTTAAAAAAAAAAGGTTCCTTGGATATGGTAAGTTTTTTCAGATAGCCTTAAATGCTAAGTTCTTGTGAGGATATTCCCAGTATCTGAGTGAACTTCACCACTGTATATCCCATCTGTGCAATGAAGCATTGCTGGAAGATTTCCCTAAAGCACCTCAGGACTCAGAAACACATTTCAAACAGTCAAAAAACATCTTACGCTGCAACTCTTTAAGAACACAGACAGTTCATATGGCAACACCTTCCCTGACATAAGAACATCACACAGACATCTCCAGTACCAAACCCCACCAAGAACAAAGAGTTCTAGCTGACTCAAGGGGTCCTGGGTCAGGTTTAGAGATCCCAATATTTCAACAGCTCAAGTGATGAAATCTCTTGCATCTTTGTTAATACAATTAAGAATTATTAAGCTACATTTAAGATACATGAAAATTCACTAAAACTTTAGCTTAGGTTCAAAAATATACTCAGATTAATGCGGCCTTGATGGGTGAAATAGAGCAAACCAGTACATTTGAAATAACCAAGAACTTCACTTGATGTATTCACCCTCTATCTTTACACTTGGTTTTTACACTTCTAAACATTTCCAAGATTTTAATTTCTCTCATAGTCTGATAACTTAGGATGAGGTTACTAGTAACAACTGAGAAGGAATAATTCCTGACATTTGAAAAGACACCATTTGTATCTTTTCCATGAAGAAGTGTTGGAATACCTCTTGGCCATTAGTGTTTAAACCTTGGCTCATAAATGGTTCATTTCATAAAAACCAGAAATACCTTAGCATATCTGCATGATAGTGATTAACATACTTTGGAAATGAAGAACATCAATTTATGGAACAACAGTGTTTACATTTGGTGATTCCCCTCCCTAAGTTCAAAACGATACTGAAATTACAGATTAGTCATTGCTCCTTACAATAAACTGCTTTATGCAGAATCTGAAGGTAGCCTACAAAATACAGAAAAATATAATGAACCAGTTTGTGCAAACCAGTTTGGAATAATATATTCTTCAATACCACATGAATTTTAGGCAGTTCAAATAATTGTGTTTTCTATCTCAAAACTGTTGTAATATTCAGCACATCCTTCTTACGCTGCCTCCAGCTACTCATCTAGTAAGATACTCCTTGCAAGGAGCAATTTTAAAGTAGCCAACTAATAGCACTGTAATCCATTTTTAGTAACTTCCTAGTAAGGTAAGCACAACTTGCTGTAACCCTTTTTTCCCCTAACCTTAACATAAAGTCCTATTAAAATCAGCATAAATTTACCTGTTGCTTATTTGTAAAGATGATTTTCGGTTAGTTTAACCATGAAAGCAACTAAATGTAGAGCTGTAATTCTACACTGAACCTAACATGTCCATGTCTGCAATTCAAGCTTTGTGGAGCAAATCTGCTGCACCTTCAATGTCACAGTTTCCAGTGAATAAGGTTTTTTTTCCAATTGATTTTGTAAAACTTTTCTTCATCTAAAAGAAAGAAAGAAAAAAAATATTCCTGAATTCACAGGTCTGTAAGCTGACTGCTCTTGAACTCTCACACCCATTGCCCCAGTCTGCATGTTTATTTTAAATGCAGCTAAAACTAATGCCCTGTAACAGTCTTCATTTATACGCTGGGTATCACTTCATTATCTCAACTTGCAGAGAGAGAAGCTTTCACCATAATGATTTTCCATACAAGATCTTTGTCTAAATGTATTACATAAACGGTACATTAATTTATATAGTAAAGATAACACTTGGTACAGTCACCACTAACCTGGTGCTGACACAGCACTTCTGAATCAGACATCTTGATATCATTAACATATACTGAAATCATTATACTTGTTCACAACTTAACAAATGAGAAAAAGAAGGTCAAAGTGACTTCTTAGTTAGGTGCAATAGCACCATGTTCAAAACCCACATTTTATTATTCCTTCAGTTACATTTTTATTCAATAATAAATACCTAGTTTCCATGGATTACATCATGCTAAGTCTTAGATGAGCAGCACAGACAAGTTGGAACTAAACCCATAGGAACATTGCATTAAAAGAAATGAACATTGGGCCACTGGATGCGATATTTTGCAACATTTACATTACACAGAAGTTTCAAACAGTGATGTCTAGGTAAATGCAAAAGTTTTTGTTTGTTTCTTCGTTTGGTTTGTTTACAAAGTACAGACTTATTTCACTTGCTATACACAAAGGTGTCTGCTTTCAAAACTGTGCAAACTTACATTTCTGAAGTTATCTTCAGAGAATGGTGATGACACAAGCCATTTTTTCATTTTTCGGTTCTCAAACACACATTTTCAGGAATTTTAATCAGAAAATCTCCAAAATGGAAAAAACTCCGTTCAGTTAGATCATCCTGAAATATTTAACCTTTCAACATAATTTTAATCTCTATGTTAGCTTTTTGTCCACATGGCTGAATATTTTATATCCAAACATTTGGGGAACATCTTACCAAACTTTGTATTGTTTCCCCTGAGAGTAACCAAAACAATATCTGTTGGAAAACATTCAGATTCCTCTCTTTTCATTTCTACATATCAAAATCAATTGCCTTTTCAAAAGGGAAAATAAATCTAGGTCAGTTTTAAAATGTACATAATCAGACAACTGCAACTCAAACTGTTTCAGGCCTAACACCTTCTTCCACACAAGTACTCAGAAGTGTATACAGATCCTTTGTGGCAAAGCGTGGGCAGAGAAATGTGGTGGTAATTAACCACCAGGCACCTATGATAGAGAGCTTATATCATGCTTAAATTTATCAGAAGCAACATTTCTATGGCAAAACTGAAAGGCAGGTTTCAGTGCCTTACTAATTTTACTGAATGATAGACATCAAGTGGGTGTGGAAGGATCATGTGCACAACATTCTTATAGAAGTGATTTTGGTCTTAGAGTAGCTATTAGTAAAAATGAAATTACTGACATTTTCCCTTTTTTTTTAAATTTGGAAGTTGGACAAGCTGGAATTGTATTCTATCTTTTTACATTTCACACATACTCCAACAGGTTACTCTGTACCTATGGAAACAAGGAAATCTGAGTCTGTGCAATCCCAGAAATGAAATGTAATCGGCTGACATTCAAGAGTAACAACACATATCAGGAAAGAACAGGTAAAAGGAGCAGCTGCTGACATTATTTCCTGAGTCTAAACCTTTTAGGGTTTCACTGAATAGCAGTCTGTGCTTTCAGGTGAAAGAACTACAAGAATTGCTTGGCTGACATCTCTCAATAGTTTAAGAGTTTAACAAAATCCACCACTTCCTCTCAGGATCTCAATACTGTGCTTTCAAATCTGTACCACAGTGACCAGCAAATGCTTCAACACAGAGCATAACAAATACAAGTGGCATTACTTAGAAGGGCATTTTAATGTACATACAAAGACTAAAACGTTATGTCAAACTCTCAGGATCATCTGCAGGCAAGAAAATGAGAACAGATAAAATCATTTTATGAATCTGATCCAGCTCTACCATACAAGACACATACTAAAAATAAAAAGCTTTTTTCCCTTTCAGGAAAAAAAACCTTAAATATACAACTTCAGCAAGCTCCCAAGCTATCTCATTGAGACACAAATCAGACTCTTCTGTGCATGTAGCTTCGAAAATTAAATGAGCAGGTGGATTTTAACTGAACTTCTCAATCCCATGAGACATTATTTTCTTTCTCCTTCAACATTTCAGGATGCTCCCCAAAAGATAGGAAAGAGAATGGGACACAAAAGCCATTTCAATTCAGTCTTTGTGCAAGGTATCCTGGAGAAGGCTGCATTCTTGTGTAAAGTTGCTGTTGAAACAGAATGACAATTATTTTAAAATATGTACAAATGCAGCACTTGGGTTTATGGATTTGAGAACTAACAGAAATGAAATTTGGAAAATACCTGCATGCAAACATTTTTGCTAACAATATACAGTGTCTTTAAGAAAAAACAAAATAACCAAAATGCTTCCATAGAAAAGTGTTCTGTTAATTTTTATTCCAGCTAGTAATGCTTTCTTCTCTTAATACAGATAAAAATATTGAACTGAGAGTAATAAATAGCCTACAGTGATTCACAATACTTAAATAACTGGTCAGTAAATATATTTTCTATTAAGTTTAATATCTGCTTGTAGTATAAAAGCAGCAAGTATCGTTCTGCAGATTAGAAGCTAGAAGCAGCAACAGCCAGACAATGGAATAAAACAAAGAAGAATTTTCATGAAGTCTGTATGAAAACATGCATTTAAATGAGATGGATAATAATTTTATACAGAACAATGAGATAACTGCAGCAATATCTTTATGATCTAAACACGATTACCTGCTTGAACAATCTACTTTTCTTGATGGAGGGCTTCTATGAAGGCTTCAAGTTTCTCCTGGATTTCCCGAACTTTTTCTGGTGGAAATAAAAGGATCACTGTTCAAATACCTATTACTATTAAGTACTTGAGGACAGGTACAGAAAGAAAAATAAATCCCACATAAAACCCAAGAACAAAAACATGCAAACACAAACAAAAATTAATGCTGTCATCAATATTACCCTAAGCATTTTGTTTCGCAATTACATAGGTTTATAACATTTTTTACATCAGAAAAAAAGAAACCCAATCCTCTTCGAAGAGCTACTACAGATATATGTTATGATTACCCTGCTAATTTTATAATTTAAAAATTTACTGAAGGAATCCTGGAAACATACTTCAAAAAACTGAATTTTCCACCAGATCATGCACAGCAGAACTATTGTACACTTGTTCCATGCAGGGAGTTGTTAGCTTTTAAATAATGCCCACTAGCCCCTTTCTTCTTTAACCAAATATCCTCATTCTCCAAATTAAGTGTAACAAACACCACTAATCATTCTAAATAGAGTTGAAAGCTCATGCCCTTTCACCCACGAGAATTTCAGGGAACCATATGTCAGTATTCAAGACACCTCCTCCAAAGGGCACCTACAATGTTAAGAATGTTTAAAACTTGCATTTTATTTTCTTGCATTTCAGTAGTAACCAGATGGATGTGGGCAGAATCTAATTTTTTATAAAAACTAAATCTGGGAGTTTACTTCCCTACCAAAACACAACTTGACCACAACTACAAATAGTTACTAAGAATGAAAAGGCAAAATTGATTTCAAGAAATCCAGGGGTTTAGGCATTTTTCCACTCTTTTCTCAATTCCATACAACAGTTGTCATCATATAACCTTTTTGATTTATTAAATTGCTTATGAAGCAAGATTTAGAACATAGTTGGAATCCAAAGCCTGTGAGATTTCCTGCTTCTCTCTCACCACATCCTCATTTGAAGCTCCTTCTGTGTGTGATTATAGGCATGAAAAACACACACTTCAGAAATATGAAGGAACAGGGGAGAGCAATAGGACAGACAAAAATAAGTTAGATGAGCATAAACACAGACAAATATTTTTTTCCAAGCTAAAAATACTATTGGATTAAAGCCACATGTTCCCTTGTATGAGATACAGGGTTTGAGCATTTTTAAAAAACCCTTTTATTAATGGTTTCTTCTCTTTATCAATACCATATGTTATCAACTTGCTTTGCTGAGCTAAGTAACAGCAAAACAAAAAGAAAAACAAAACAACCAGCTTTAAATGGGGTATGTAAGCACAAGTGGAAAAAAAAGACCTCCAAAGAGAACACTAACATAGCTACAGGAACTGAAAGTTTAATCTAACAAAATGACAAGCCCATAAACAAACACAAAATCCATTTTAGAGTAATAGTAATAATAATAACTCAACAAATTCCTGCAGTCCTGTTCTAACACAAGTAGAGAACTTGAGCTAGCATTTGAAGTATGGAAAATAGCCTGCATGAGTATGAAGGAACCTCAAGCTTCTATCTTAATCTTGCAATTCCTAGGTGATGAAGGGTAAGCCACTGACACTTTCAACACTTCAGCCTGCCCTTCCCCAGTAGTGCTTATCTAGAAACACAGAAGTACAGTGAAGCTGAATCACACTCTAAGTCCTAAAGGAAACACCAAAGAAGCTTCTTGAATTTCAGCTGATTTTTTTCTTTTAAGGTATTTTGATATTAAATGAAGATTGCAGTCAGTGTGAGGGCAAAATCTATACCTTGGAAGTTAAGACACAGCAGTAGCTGATTTTTACCAGGTTAAAAAAAGAGAAATTCTGATTCAGTTCAGCAGAATCTTTGAAAGCTGTCAATGAAAAAAAAAAGGTAGTCCCATGATCACTTTTCCTTCCTGAGCACATGCAAAGTGTTTTCATTACTATCTTTTTAAAAGAAAAAAAAGAATATGTACTGCATCCCAGTATATAAACCTCTAGTGTAAGGAAAATGGTATTTCTGTGGCATTTATTTAGGCAACTACTTCGCTCTGCTTCCAATACTGTTGCTCTATGAATGTTTACAAAATCAGCCTTTGAAATAATGTTCTACTATTTTGGACAGCATTAACACAGTTTTTGACCACACCATGCTGGATGGTGCTTTGACCAACCTGGTCAAGTGGAAGGTGTCCCTGACTGTGGCAGGGGGGTTGGAACAAGATGACCTTTACAGTCTCTTCCAACTCAAAATATTCTATAATGATTCTGGGTTTGGAAATTATTAATCCTGGACCCTGCCCTCCAAAATGAACAGCAGTTGTCAGTGATAACTGGGGATTAGATCTCATGACCCAGAAGATCTCTTCATGTTGTGCTTTCAGTGGCTTTCTGTAGCACTTTTTCTTCCCAATTGCAACATGTTTTCCCAAGTGTGTTCTTTGTATTGATCAAGCCATTAGACCCAGTGAAAGCAGGCAGATAAAACAGTATTAAATGCAAATATTTTCCTTTCTCAACTTCTTGCTAATGAAGTATTCTGGCCCTGAAAACTAATAGCATCAGCAAAAACCTGTAATTATTATTTCATCCTTAAAAAAAGGTTTGTGCCAACAAATATATTCTAATTCTCTGATTAAGGCATATTAAAATAACAAGATAGCAAATATGTATTCCACCAGAATATACTGAATCAGCTGTGTTTGCTCAGAGAACAGGCATACTAAAATTGACTGCATACTATGAGCACTTTATTAGTTTTTATACTTGGACTGAATTGAAATGATTACTTAACTGTAATAATTATGAGGTCTTGAGGTAATTTAATACTTTGAAATAATATGTTGGCTATTCTTAAAAAAGAAAAGTTACAATGAGTGCCAAATAGCTGCAATTATTCATGCTATGCCCTGTATTTTTAGCCATAGTAAAGCTTTTTGCAGCAGCAGAGCCCAGGCAACCTGTAACACTCTCCTGCAAGTCCATTCTGTAGCAGAGAAGCAGTCAGCTGAATTGGTTTACTTTTGAAATAGGCTGAGGGCAGAGTTATGCATTTATACAATGCTAATCTTAATAAACTAGTAAATATAAGTGCTTGGATAGAATTCCAATAGAGGAGTCTGCAGTTCTGGGGTAACTGTCTACAGTTTCATGAGCACCATGTGACTTTGTATGTGGAACAACAATTCATTCTCACAATTCAAGGAGCAGATGTTACCCAGCTTTAGGGAAGTTCTTGCCTCTATGAAATGCACAAGCTCGGTATGCACATTTGTAGGGTTTTGTCTGACACTTAGATCAAACTATTGGTGATTCACACTTGTAAATTACAGTACATTCTGTTTTGAGGAAGTTTATCAACATGCCAAACACAGCAAATCATCTGATTTCAGGTCAGACCACTTATTGCAGAAGCAAATTTAGGGGTAGACAAAAAGTGACCTGTTGCTCTATGTCTTCTGATACTGTGTTTTTCCAAGGACAAGTAAACCACAGATTAAAAGCATTCAGTTTGCTAGCAAATTACTTCTGTAGCTGGTTGAATTACCCAAGTTCTTTTATATACTGCTCCCATGTCACAAAAGGGACTTTAGCAAAAGTGCTACGCTCTTATTACAAGGTACTGCTTAAGTTTAAATACACATATTGCTTACACTGGATTCTAGAAAGATGATGTGCTCTTTGGTACCTCTAATGCAGACCTGAAGTTACAAATATGCAATTCTTCCAGCACCTGTTAAACACTGATTAAAAATCAAATTAAATCAATGAAGAATAACTGTAACTAAACCCTTGTTTCCATCTTAGAACAGTAAAATTCACAGGCCTAGGGGCCATGAATGGTTATTCTATTTCCCATTTACCCCATGTTTACCTAAAAGATAAGCTGGTTCATACATCAACTCATTATACCTCTTGATCTGGTCATGAATATTCCCACAATCCTCCCTCCGTATCCCATAAAACTTCACTGACAGAATGAGGAAAATTCTTTATTCAGATGTCTTGAGATCCTCATTCATGCTCAGTCTCTCCTTATCTCCATATGAAATGATAGTGCTACCCGCTCATTTTTTTTTCATTAATCCTGTGATCCTAAATCTAAAAGGCTCAAACCCAGACTAATTGAACTGTAATGAGGATTTGGATACACTGTGAATGCAGAAAGACGCAGGCACAGAAAAAGTCTGCTTTTCCTAATATCATAAGCTGGTCAGAAGGGAACCCCCTGAAATACTCAGTCTTACAAGGAGGGTTTGCTTTCTGATTGCTGCCTGACATAAGCAAGCTTAGCTACCAATGAACAGTGCTAAAATGAAACAGCTGACCAAGTTATCAAGCAAATCTCCGAAGGTAAGGCCAAATAATCTAAAATAATATTAAACACAAATTACAAAAGCAAAGTACATTACTGATTTATTTCAAACACACTCCTAGAGGCAAGAAAAGGTTTTCTTGTATTTTCCAGCTGTGTTAACTGGTTTAATAAGAGATGTGGCCTTTGTCCACAAAACCTGTCTTGCTTATGGTTCTGAAGTTAAATTTATTTTGAGACATTCAAATACATATTTACATCTATAAAACCAATAGTTTTAGCACAGAATTTTAAAGATGTTCACGTCTACCTGTGCCAGAACAGGAATAAAACCACACGAGTACTTTGAGCAAATCAAAAAGCTTTCCCTTCCCATTTACAAATGTGCACATATGATATCAAATTTCAACTGCAGCCACAAAACAAATTCTAAAATCTTTCTGGACAGAGATCCATTTTATTTTGTACTTTGATGACACTTACTGCATGAAACGACCACGAAAAAAATGTGTTAATACCTTATTATAAATCCTCCTGTTCTACATTAAAGTGATTCCCATCTCCAACTAATGTTTACATGGCTTTGATATTTGAAAGCCCATGGTTGTTACTCCTTTTGCTCTGGATTGTGTTTAGACATGAGTTCTCCCCTTCCTATTTTTTTTTTTTCATCTTCCTTCCTTCCTTTCTTAATTCCTTCCTTGCCTATAAACATTCTCACTGCTTGCTGTGCTACTTCTATGTTATGGTTAGTTAACCACAGAGGCAGAAATTTGGAATTTAGTGCTGTGAATGCATCATCTTTCCTCTAGTAAAAAGGAAAGCCCTGTCAGTCAGAATCCATCACAATGCCCAGAAACACACAATTAAAAACTAGTGATGTCAATCCGAAGTTTTCTATTGAAAGATGATTTTTACCTTAGGGCTACCTAAGACACAAACTCCATAGTTGTATACAACCCCTGTGAACAGTCAGGTGGAGAAGAGGGGAGGGGGGAATCATCTCTCTGGAGTTCAGCCTTTTGTGCCACATTCCTTGATTTTCTAAGGGCCATGCAAAAGCTTTACTTCTTGTTAAAATGGTGTGAGACAGCACACTCCCAGCCACTCCAAAAAATGCCTCAGAAAGCAGACTTCCCAGCCACAGTTACCTGCAGCAACACGCTTACTCATGCCTCGTGTAAACACTGCCATCATTCCCTGATCATTCCAAGGTCATGTCCTGCTGAATTTTAGAAAATCCTTTGAAACTACCTATCACATTTTTTGCCAGTTTCCTCTTGTTCACGTACCATATTTTCCTCTGGATAAGGCTGAGAGGAAAGCTAAAGTTTTATGGGGGGGGGAGGAAAAAAAAGGCAAAACCACCCAGGCTGCCCTTAAAGAGACAGAACATCATTTGTCAGCTGCAAAGACAGATTTATAAGTAGAGGGCCCCCTCTGTTCCTTTAAGGCTGCAAAACAGATGGGAAGTGAATGGACAGTCAAAGGGTCAAGAAAACACATGGGAGGTGCTGCTTGTATGCTGTATGTATGTTCCCAGCAAAAGAAAGAGGTCAAGATTGTAACTGCATGGCTGGGTGCTGGAAAGGCCTTTTCTTTAAGCTGTTACAAAGACAAACGCTGTTCTTCATCCGGCTGTCAAACTGCTATAAATATTGTTTGTCAAGAGAATTTCAGCAGTTACAAGTTTTTTTAAAAAAAGGCTGAGCAGGAGGATGAATCATGTGAATGATTCTTAAACAATTAGCTCATTAGTGTAATAAAAGCACTGCAGAATCCTGAAAACTTTAAATGGAATTTATAGTAGTTCATATAGTAAATCCATGAATCATTAAGAATATACAGCCTTTAAAATGCAAGCTTGCAGAACATAGCTGGCACGGTCATAAGTTACCAGTACTTAAGACTGAAAGAAGATGCCAACTGATGCTACATTGTAGTAGCTGTCCTTTAATGTTATGTTTCTTATATGTGTTCCAATCTATCATGAGATTTGAATTTGCATCCAGTTTGATCTCCTTTTGCATGGCTATAACAGGAGAAAACATCAGGAAACATAGTATCCTATGAAGGTACAGTTTTGTTTTCCATTTTGTAGGCAAATCCACCTCTAAAATAGGAACAGATCACTGCCAAATTGTATATTTAGCCTGATGCAGGAACATAATAAAATTAAGAGGTCATTTTAGACAGAAAAAACCCCCAAGTCATGGCTGCCATCACTGAAGTTACTTTGTTGCAAGTATTAATTATTAAGCCCTTCATTGCACACCTGAGCAAAGCTACCAGCTCCCTGTAGGAAACAATATTACCTTTACTTCACACTAAAGACAACCAGGCAGCAGCAGAAGACAGCTTGTCTGAAAACACTTCAGTCATTTTTGCAAGCTACTGAGCACTGGAACAATATTTTAGCATTACTAACAATCATCTTTAGCGCCGGAAATGGGAATTGTGTATTGTGCTGTTGAAATAGTAGATCACTAATCAATGCCTTGATCTACAGCTGCTCCAGATTCACTGGCAAGAGCTCTCAGTTTAACAAAACAGTTTTGGCCACACATTTGCCCCCTCCTTGGTGGAACAGAACAGAAGCTGGCTGTGCTTCTTGGGGCAGTCCCTGGGGCTCCTCAGGCTGATAAGCATGAAATCCTTCTGTCTCTGACAGAGCATTTCAGAACTGAGCAGCTGGGCTGAAGCAAAACGGACAATTATGTAGACTACTGACTTTATACAACAGACATTTCCATGAGCTATATTACACATCAGTCCTGCTTGTCTACAGAATGGAAACGAAGTATAACCAAACTGGGATGTGAGTTCACAAACTATTTCTACTCTGTCACTGAGGTTAGCCTAATGTACCAGTGATCATTACCCTGTATTAAGTTGCAAGTTTATGAGAGTCACAAGGTCTGCAATATCAAGGTAGGACTTGGGCATCTTTCAGTCCTCTGTCTCCATCTCAGATTTTTTAATTAAAACTGCTCTAATAACTCAGTCTTTCAACAGAACTTAGGTGTGTTGCTTACTGGACAGCTGGAAGGAGCTTAGTACCAGAATGACAAGGCAACCTTATAAAACAATCTCAGACCTTGAATCAGACTTACAGATACAGGAAGACTGAACTTCTAATCAAAACTGTTAAACTAGAATGAATCAGAATGTGGTGATGCTCGTTATTTTGTGTGGAAATAGTGAAAAGCATAGAAGCAAACCAGAAATACTACCCAATGATTCATCCAGTGATGTAACAAAAGATTAGCTTTTCCTTATGCAGAAAGGACATACACAGCTATGAAGATAAACTACTTATGTAAAGGCTACTGTAACCTTAATGCTATAACACTGTAAAGACTTTAATGTAAAAAATAATTGATATATGTTGTTTCTCCACCCAAAAAAAAGCATACTCAGATAATGAAGTAATATGCTGTCAGGACTACTTAAGTTAAAGTCTCTCTAGAACATGGCAGAAAATGAAATGGTGATTAGACGAATTTTTAGATCATAATAATAATTTTTAATAGTCAGAAACTTAAGTCACCATATCCTGAAGAAAAAACAAATGGTTCTATTATTTTTTCTTTGCTGTCATTCCTATGGGCAAAGTGAAGTCTGCTACAATTGACAATGTGCAACATACATGACAGTGACCTCTCCAGCCTTTGGACATGGGAATGTTACGTTCCACAGCTCCACACTACTTTAGAACAAAAGCATATATTGGTCCATTTACAAGCCTGTAATTTATACCAATAGTAAACATCTCCATGATAAGTAAATCTCTCCATGGTAAGTACTTAAATTTTGATTAATACATACCCTCATAAGCAACCAGTACTAAAGAGAAAATAGCATCCAATCAGATGTTTTGATCCTTGCACAATTCAGAAAATTTTAGAAAAAAAATAAATTCAGCAGACAACACCACAATGACCCTCAAGTACAAGAGACATGGGTCTAGAGTAAGATTAATAGGCATTAAACATGTCATTATTCATGTAGCAGTTTATCACTATTTTTCAATGTCAACTTTAAGTGATAGGCTTCTTTTAGTCAGTGACAAATGTGGTGAACTTTGTAAGGATCCGTTTTAGGACCTGGACATCAGTGCCTAACTCTTCATCAATAACTAAGAAATCACAGCAGACAGGCTTTGGTCATCTGGGATTCTTAAGTTAAGTAAACCATCACTCCATCACAGGATGTCTACAAGTGATGTATGTTCCCCCTTGAGGATTACTTCCCTCTCTGAGAAGACACAGCTTTCTAAAGCACTTTCTGCCATGACACTAAGCAGGAACTACATTATCTGCACTTTGACACACAGACCATCCTACACATTCTTCTGGTTTTAATTCATTAGTTTCATGCTGCTGCCCCAAAACTCAAGAGAAAAAAAAAAAAAAGAACTTGAACATTTAACTAGTGTCTTTCATATCAAAGCACACTTGCTTGGGTCAATTTCTTAAATTATCTACATGGAATTAAAAACATGATAGTCGTGCAAAAACAATTAATTTGCGTTCTAACAGGAAGTTTGCAAATCTGTTGTGAGATATTGCTTTGGTTCAAAATCAGGGGAAACTGAAGACACAACTGTACAGACTGATTCCAAGCACACTGTCCCCAACTTCCTGCGTCACGGAGCACCAGGACCTCTACAGAGCTCAAAGGGAGCACAGGAGTCATGCTGCCACCAGCACACTGGTGACACCAGCACAAGCTTGAACTCATTAAGAAACAGACAGCCCACATTTTGTAACTGATTGAGACTGGGGCAGAAATAAATGTGCTCTCAATGACAAGCAGCCTCTGATAAGATACAGGCCATATTAATGTCCTCAGGGAAGCTGCTGGCAGGGGACTGTGAAGAGAGCAGCTACCCTGCACATGCTTAGCAGAAGTTGGAGATCTGTTTGGTGATTCCCAGAGGGAAATGGCAGCTCTGCTTCTGTCTGGGTAGAAGGCCACACCATCCCCTGGTGTAATATTCTGCCAGCTAAGGATGAGATGAGTGAGTGCTTCTCACTGCTATGACCAGGTGAAAGGAGAATGAGATGAAAGCAAGACTGCTGACACTTCTGGAATTTTCTTACAACTATGAAGTAACTGCATTTTTACTTAAGTGGCTTCTAAAACTCCAATATTTAGGCACTGTGAAAGAAATAAGAGCACAAAATAATCCCAATTCTTCAGATTCTAATAAAATTACTCTGCCATTTGCATGTCCTAAGATGCTTCCCTCTTTCCTCTGTATCTGTCTTTGGGCGGCAGGGGTGACATTTGGGCACTACCTTCAAATATCTTGAAAACGATACCTTTTTTCTGTATCTTGTAAACACTGAAAACCACACTGGTTCTGATTTAAGGACTTCTAACCACTGCCTTTTGAGCTGTTTCGTCCGCCTCTAGTTTCTAGGGGAAAATTACCTATGATCTGCTTATTTGAGAGATCCTTCCCCCTACAGCTGAGCTTTGCCCCTATGAAACACTGTGACCTTTTAAAAAGAAGTTAAAGCTCATAATAGAAGAGCAAAGGGAAGCAAAGGCTTCAGAAAGCCAAGTCAAAGCCTGATTTTAAGGAGCACTTGTAATCAACAATGTCATGAATGATAGAGGTCAAATCAAAACACGATTGGCAGTCATCTCAAGGAACTGAAATTTAATTAGGCCACAGTAATGATCACAGTATAGGATTATTTTTACACAGCATTTTTGTTCTGCAGCTAACAGCAATGAAAGAAAAAATGTAACCACGGAGCAAGTAATTACATGCAAAGTACTCTTCACAGACTTTATCCCCAACTTTGCATAAATGCATAACAAAAAAGGGGACTCACTTGGATTAAAACCAGTTTGTTACATAGAACAGACACAACAGAATCCACTCAGCTTAGCCAAATCACAGGAACTTCAGGTCCTGAGTCAGCAACTTACATATGAAGTGCCAACCTTAGCATTCTAACTCCATTAAACTGGCAAGTTTATTATATGCCTATATGATATTAAATCATTCATGCTCCCAGTTGGCAAATGGTTTACATTCAACAAGAGAAAAAGTAAATTAAAAATTTAATGCTGTGACTTCAAAGCAATGACTTTAGATATAAAACTTGAAAGTATTTTACTGTAACTCTGGTTTGTTTAGCTTTTATATGTTTTAGTCTTTACAAGAAAATAATTAAGTTCTGCAAACTATTACATTTCATAGCTTACAAACGTATGACAGAATTGAAACAAATGGCCCTAAGCTGTCTTTTCTTCATGTGAGGGCTTACTCCTCAAATGTTTCAAAAAGCTTTTGTGCAGAATAAAGCCTCAGCTAGCCCACGACACCTGTACAGGTGTCAACATTACTGACAAATGAACTTGGAGGCTGATCTATTCACATCCATAGCTAGCAGTTTCAGGATCAAGTTTCCACAGGCATTCCCACCTCCTGCCAATGACTCTCCCATGCACATGGTTTTACTTATAATTTGGTGAAGAACTGGGTTTTCTTCTCCAACTTGTGAGGACACAGGATATTGGATGAATAGTATGCTGACCTAGGAAAGATGCTTTGTATGTACCATATTTTGTTTATCCAGTGGCTTTGCAACATTCATAGTTTTGCTGTACAAAAAGAGTAAAAGAAGAAGAAATAGGACATGTGTATTTCTTTTGGGTCTGCGAGATTTCAGTTCTAGTGAAGTGAATGGCAAAGCTCCAGCTGCCTGCCTGAAGCTTGGATTCACCTGAAGCATTCATCATCTATGTGCACCACCTAGCATGCTTTAGATGCTACTGCAATAGGGAGAGATGACACAGCTTTAGGATAAGACACTGGAATATCCACTTCCTTTCTGAAATGATTAAAGGATTCAGTTCCTAACAGTTTTTTCTTAATAAAGTGTACTAAACTAGTATTTTCCACGCAGTTGCTAACCAGAAATATGCAGCTGAGGAAAAAAAAAGACCATCCTTTACGATCTTCATAAATTACACGCCATACAAAAAACCAAAACAATCCCCGAGAGGGAATCGAAAACAAGAGGGACAAGGACAGTCAAGTGCATATTCCCCCGAGAGGCGGAGGGGAGCCCCGGTACACGCGGTGCCGCCGCTCCGCCCCGCGCCCCCTCCGCGGCCGCTCAGCGCCACCGCGCGCTCGGCACCGGCGCCGCAGCTGCCTGAGCTCCCCACCCGCCGCGGCCGCGTGGAGAAACTCAGCGCGGCGGCACATAAATGCTGGAAACACGGAGCTAGTTCTAGGACGCGTTTTACTGGGAACTCAACGTTTTAAACAACTACCATGTTAAAAAGTAGTCTACAGAAAGGTAAGATTTATCCACGTGCTATCAGTTTTGCACTGAGTATTTCTGCTGAAATTACTAGTCTGGCATTTGTGTTAAAAATAAAACAGCAGAAAACACATTATTTATATTGAAATTGAATTCTTTCGCCTATGTATTATTTTTTTCCCAGAAAAAAAAATATTACCAAATGCTGAAAAACATAATTAAAAAGACAGTTCTAGGGAAGCTGTGACTAATTGTATTTCATAAATAACCACCCAAGCCCCCATTTTAAAATACATTTAACATTTAAAACCTTCAGCAACTTCAGAGGCAGCCTGCATGAATGTTTAGTATCATTCACTTTGGAAAGTTAAACGCAAATACAGGACAAAACAGTATAAACTTGCAAATACCGCAAAAGATCACTGATAAAATTAAAGGATATATATTGACTCATCCATTTTCAAAGGTACTGTACAAATAAAGGGTAATAAAAAAGAGCAAGTGAAAAAGATTTGGGTAGAGCTGCACACACTTGTGTCTAACAAGGCTGCAGGAATTTGAAGGCACTGACTTGCCACCATTAGATTTTCCCTCCAGCCCGAAGCAGTGCCTTAAAGCCTGCAATACAAACAGGGCAGTCCTGCCAAGAGGCTTTTCTGTGAAATTTTCCTTTTAAAATATTGATGTTTACCATTGTACTGTTAGCTCCCTCTACCCCATTTCACTTCTTACAGAACACAGCGTATTTAAGACACTGATGTAGATAAGCAAATACTAAGTTGCGTGGAATATAAATTTCAAATCAAAGTATTTTGTCCTTCAGCAAGGAGCACAATCGAGATGCAGGTGCCAAGTGGAAAGTAAATGTAATTCTTCCTGGTTTTGGGGAAGCTATCCAAGTCAAAGCTATGTTCCTCAAATGGCAGACAACTTTGGTGAAGAACTTCAATAAAAATAATGCCCCAGAGTTGTGAGGGAGGTTGTGAACAACTGCATTAAAACAGGTTCCTACCAATTGCTGAATAAGCCTGCAGTACCCAGTTAGACATGAGAGAGACAAGAGACAGATAGCAAATTACTCTTGTTTCTGAATCCTCATAATAAGAAACCAATAAACACATCTCAACTGTACCTACAGTTTAAAAACATGACAAGAAAAGGAAAATATCACAGCTGTTACTTTTCACACAAGAACTTGGAGTTGTTGCAGATAGACCACTGCAGCATCAGCTCACTGTTCAGTAACAGGCAAAGGAGGAAACAGACTACAAGAAATTACTGTAAAAAGACCAGAATAAAACTCGGAAAGCATCATAACACAAGTGTATAAATCCATAATATAGATACTTTCCAAATAATTTGTGCAAAGTCTGCTCTTTTACCTCAAAAAGGGTTTAGTGGAACTAAGAAAGAGGAAAAGAGTGGCAAGGCTGATTGAAACTAGGAAACAATGTCCATGCAAAGAACAACTAGACCATGAGAACTTTTCAAGTCAGAAAGAAGAACATCAAGTGCAGGTAGCATACACATCTATGAAGTCACGAATGGCAAAAAAAATGAATAGAAAAAGATTACTGAATGTTTTTCACAGTGCAAGAACTAAGGAGAACCAAATGAAACTGGCAGGTGGCTCAGAAACAAACAAAAGGAAGTACTTTTTCTCACAATGTGTAGTTGAACCCTGGAACTAATTGCCACAGGATGTTGCAGATGCCAAAGTTTACATGAGTTCAAAAAGCAATTAGAGAAATTCGCAGGAGGAAAAAAAAGTCCATGAATGCCTATTAATCACAAAGATATTACCTCAGGATTAGGAAATCTTGGAACTACAAACCACGGCTCTGAGAGCATAACAGGCAAGCCCTACTGTATTCTTATGTTGTTCCCACGCCTGCTCACTGCCAGGGTCAGGACACTGGGATACATCAACCACAGGTGTATCTCTCAGTAGAAGTATTCTTACAGATTGATTGCATTTTAGAACATTTTTAAAGTCAATTTTGCCAATTCAGCTGTTCATATTCTCCTCTATCCCTTTTTGTACCTTACAATCCTTTCTTCCAAAAGGACTCTAATCCTAGGGCTTCTTTATTTCCATAAATTTAGTAACCATTCACTGGTACTAGTATCATGATAATACTTACGTTAAGGAGTACATTTACATTACATTTAAAGCACATTTTTGAAGAAAAAGGAACCTTCAGTACATTAAAAAATTAGTAATTTGTTTAAAAGATCTGTTTACAGTCTTTACCTAGAAGAAAACTTGAGATATGAACACTGAGAAGCAGCAAGATTCAGGGCATAAATGTCAAGGAATATTCTTATATAGGATTAAAATACTATTCAAGGCTATAGAACACAGACAACAAAACCTGCTCAAGTGAGTTTTACTTTCTCATTGTGTGAGCTCTCATAATGAGACTGGGTCACCCATGTTACTAACAGCCATTAACCAGTATCCTGAATAAACAATAAAACACTTTCAGTGCTTCAGCACTTGAAGACTGATGTAACAGTAGTGAGACAGTGTTCCCATATCATCAGCATCAAGAGGAGGCATCCCAACCTCAGGTCTATAAATAGTTTACATTTGCAAATAGTTTCTAATCAGGAAGTGAATCCCAGCCCCCTATTTACAAATTTAGACTGGAAATTAGAAGACTATTTGTAACCACCAGAAGAATGACATCCTGGAACACATTTTCAGTGTCAATAGTGAGCCCCAACAAGTAACTGATTTGAAGAGGGAGCTCAAGATATTCGAATCAGCTGGGTTATATAAACACAGCTGCATGGAATAGAGATACTGGACTTCGTGTTTCAGGAAATCGCTTCCCTTCCTAATTAAAATACCAATAGGTTATGAACAAGGAGTCACAGGAGTGTCGCAGGAGTCAGGATTTTTTCCTTTAGTGGAGTCCTGAATTTTACTAAGTGCTACAAGAAGGAAATTATAGCCATCTGAGAGTTCAATGCTCTATGCTATCAAAATCTGTCTCAGAAGTATAAAAAAAAACTTCTGCACCATAGAAAAGCATTCTATTCACCAAGGGAAAGGCAAAGAAACCCCCTTTTCCTGTCATATTCCCATAAAAATCACTGCCACTTAGCAAAAATAGCATGCAGAAAGAACTCAGCTGATCTGAGTATGGAGCTAAGCAGTGGTAGTTTTAAAACCTTCCCACAGGTACAATAAAGCAGAACATGTCATCATACATTGTTTTGTACTGAGTAACAATTATTTCCTTAGAATAATGCATGTGGGATCTGTGACCTCCTGAATTTAAAGAAATACAGTGCAGTGACATGTTTTTGCTATATAGTAATTTATGAAATGCAAACTACATACTTGAAGCATTTATACCAATGCACGGACACCTCAGGTTATGAACACACACAGGCTGCTCCTACAGGTCTAGTCTTAGTTTACAAAATAACAACCTCAGTTGTCACTGCTTTGAAATGGGAGCCTATTACTGAGGCTGGGGAGAAGCAAAGTTGACAATGCAAAAATTCTAAGTCAATTTCAGTGCAAAATAAAGACACGCTAATTTAAACATCATGGGCATCTAAGGGTTCTTTTATTTTGTTTTGAAACATGGAATACTTGAGGATAAATCAAAATTGCCGAGGTTCCCTATATACCAGTGTTTGCTCAGGAAAAAAGCCCAAAAAATCATCATCCAGCATCAAAGCAATAAAGCAAGCAGCACTGCTTGAAAAGGAGAATTTTCTCAATAAAAGTCTGCATCCTACTATGCAGCTACCACTTATTTGACCTCAACATATACAGAGAAGAGGAGAACCCCTTACGTTGTAAAACATGTTCTACCTACTCCGAAAGAATGTTTACATGAAGGTTGATACAGGGTTTGAAAAGCAACACAAGATGTTTAGAGAGAATTACGTACCTATCATGAAAATTATACAGTCATAGCATCTGTTTCAGAGACCAGTCAAGAAAACCCAGGCAATTTGCCCCAGATCACTAGAACTCCTACTCACAATTCCAAAATATTACATTTTCTAAAGGACAACAAATACAATACTGGGATTTTGATAACAAGACTCCAATAAGACAGTATTTTCAGTGTAACCAAACCAGCACTATTAAAAAAAAAATCCTTAGATTTTGAGTTTATTATAAGCAAAACATTTATGTTACGTTTTGGATGTAAAAAATGGAAAATATGATTCACAGTTCGGAAACTAACAGCTACTGCAGGCTTCTCTGTCCCACTGAACCCTGAATATCAGAACTTTGCTAATTAAAAGAAGAAACACTGATCACAATATTAATTTATTCTGAATTAAATATCCTAAGTCATATTTAAGACAAAAATTAGTTTCTACATCAAACACAAAATAGAGGTCTAAGAAGAATGGTCACCTGTGATGTGAACATGCAGTATTAATGTAACTACAGGAACTTCATCTACCACTAGCTTTTTTTCTTTTCCCTTTTGCACAACATTGTTTTTTCCCCTCCCAGACCAGGTGCACAGCTGGGGTTTAAGTGGAAGTCTCACAGAACAGCAGAATGCTGCCAAAAAGACAACTGTACGTGTACAAGACACGGCCCATCAGCTAAAAGTCAGTCTAAACCCTACTCGATGTGCAGGTAGACAACAGGAGACAGCCTCATCCTGGACTGTCACCTTAAAAACTTTCACTGCTTAAAATCTTATTATATTAATTATAAAACCCTTCAGCACTTTTTGAGTGACCCAAAGCATTAAACTACTGTAAACCCTCTGGAAGGAGGATCTCCCTTTAAAATCTTACTCTGTTTTAACCACGCTTTTTCAATATACTGGTGCCATATATTTATATCAGTGAAATTACATCCAGTGTAAATGATATCATTTACACTATACTACCCATGTCCACCTTTGAATCCGTAAGATCTGACCGTATTTAAGAAAACTTCTATAGGATATTAAATAAATGCCAACACATGAACAACCCACATCACACTGAATATTCTCAAGGACAGTAGTCAGAATTTGCTTCATTTCAAGCTCATTCCAAAACACTGTAGAGTGGGTACTTACTGAGATCCTCTGCAAGCTGGACTCTCTTGCCAGTTAGGAGCATCACCTTTTTTTCATTGTCCTCAGCAAAATCTTCAAGCACTTCCTTTACATTCTTCTCCAAACGCCTTACTGTAAAAAACCAAAACAACAAAGCAACCAAAAAAAAGTGAGTGGCAACACTTTTGCAACTCCAATGACCTAAGGACAAAATTTTGGGAAGGCTTGTTAGAGATGCAGTATGTTGCCATACTTACTAATCTGATAGGAGAAAAGGCAAACTTCTGAACACAGAAGCCCCTTCTTTGGGCCATTAAGAAAGGACATCCTTTGACAAAGATTTTTAAATTTCCAAGAGTATTTTCTCTCTCAGCAAAATTATTATTGGATGAGTTTTCTAGAAGGAGACAATTTTTTGTTTCAAACCCTTCCACTGACTGTGAGCCTTACCTTCAGTGTTAGCGAGCTGCTGCCTCAGTGTATTTGCTGTAATCGCCAGCATTCGCTGTATTCGCCAGAAGAGGACGATGTCATTACATTCGAGCTGGAATGACAGAACTTGTGGTGTCAGACCTCTGATGTCCAGTGAACATCCTACACACACAAGAATCTCTTGACACTTTTAGCTGCAACTGTAACATCATGTATATATATCCAGATCTTGCACAAAAATCCCATAGAATTACTGGTGTAGGTAACAAGGAAACACATCAAAAATACTTCACAAGAACCACATCACCCTTATTTAATGAACTGCAACACCTTCACGTCTTGCTATTTTCAACAGAAAGAGCTGTATCATGGGAAACCATGGAAAAACAATTTGCACACACTTTATGCAGGCTGGGGAGTGTAACCTGATGCTCACTGTTCGAAGCAAATATACTGAGAGACAACAGCTGAGCTCCAGGCTGTGCCTCCCTGCATGACAAATGCTTCTGAAGACAGGGCTGGGCCAAGGGCTGTATTCGATAACAACAGAAGAGACAGTTTCTACACCTGCAAGAGGGAGGCATTGCAGGAGGGAGCATTAAGTTCACATTAGGACACCCTAAAAAAGACAGTAACGTGAATAGGAGTTTAAGTGTCATGAAGAGGCAGCTCTCCATGCTGTGATCTCATTCTCTCTTATCTCTTACAGGCAAAGGTATTTCTAAAGTAACAAAAGATTTCTGGCTTCATGGCTCAACAAAAGACAAAGTGAAGAGGTCTACCTTTCCAGTAATTTCTCTTTGATTTACAATATAATGGTAATAAAATGGTGTATTCTTTCTGTGACCTGATGCATACTGTCATTTGTTGCACAAGCTTGGGTTTACAAAACTGGGAAGCCATTTATAAAGACTTGTTTGGAAACTCCATAGTTGTTCATTTTTTTCCCATTGATCACACATGGTTCCAAGCATTAACTCTAAACACTTACTGACCATACTTTTCCTATAAATCCATAAGGATGTTTGCTGAATATTTTGTATCAGTAAAACAAGTAACTATTAATGGAAAAGCAGGAGAAATGGATATCAACAACATATCAACAGCTGTACACTACTGCTTTTAACCGTGCATTTTCATTACACATCAATTAGAAACAGACGTTTAGGTCATGGCTGATACCTAGTGGCCATTTTACATAATTGCCACCAGGATGGCATTTTATCCATTACAAGCCTGATGTAAAATGTAACTGAGATCACCAGCTATCTGGTCAGGCTACTTTGAAGTATTTTTAGATTTTTTTTCAACTGAAATACAAATATTAAGGCAAAGCACCAGTGTAGATGAAAAACATCTGTTCTTCAGTTTACCTCTGAGTCCACAAAATGCCTCTGATAATAATAGAAGCCTCTTCGACATAGATTGCAATGGTTCAAAGCAGACTTCAGGAAGTATCTTCTATAAATTTGGTGCCATGTGTCTTTAATCTAGGAAAAGAGTATTTAAATTTGACTAAATAAATAAATACATACACTCACTATCGTGCTTAGATTAATGACTGCATTTAATTTTAAAATGTAACTCCAAATTCCACTATTGATATCACGTACCATGTGTTTAAATATTTCTCAGAAATTTGTCTGCAACTGGGATATGATTAATGTTAGTTACACTTGGCAAACACTACAGATGACTGTCAATTTAAAAACCTACTCTTCTATGCACATAACTGAATGCTTAAAAATACTGTCTGCAGCCAAAACACGTTTAAATTATATACTACAAAACAATCTTTACAGTAACACTGAGAACACATTTTTGAGTTGTACACATTAATTTACCAATTAAACCAGATTAAAGCTTAGAGAAATATTTAATAGGTCTTACGCAAACAAACATTTATAACTTTTCTTGATTAGGCTTATTATGTTTCAATTCTTCAAAATTAAATATGTGCATTGAGATGCCTCTCTGGAAAACCCATAAAACATAATTAAGAAAATCAGTTGCTTAGCTAGAAAAAAAACCTCAATTTGCACTCAGCCTCCTCATGCAGAGGATGTGGATCACTAATATGACCTTTATAAAAAATGCTAAGTGCTGTATAGGAAAGGAGTAGCAGATATTTAAATAACTCTTCTACCTAGAAGAAGTGCATGTATTAATGTTGAAAAGGTAGCCAAAGTTACTGCAGAAAATAAATCACTGCTAAAGGAAATCTACATCTATTACTTACTAATGTCTGAATTCTCATTTATTTAAAATCTTACGTTTGATTAGATAAGGGGTCTAATTACCCTTAATAGTCTTTCACTGCAATGAGATATGTCATTTTCCAGAACATTTCAAAAGTACAATACACTTGGGACACTAAAAAAATCCTGCCTTTTTCCAAGTATTTAAAAAAAAATTCCTCTCTCTTCATTGTACTAATGAACTTCAAACTTCACATACAACTACACTGAAAGCTTTAGGATGTACAATATGTTTTTACTGTTTCTTGCTCACAAAGGCCTTGATTACATCTGAACAATAATTTCTAACAAGCTTTGTTATAATGTAGGCAAGAAAATCTGCTCAGCAGATTCTGATTCCAGTCGAAACTGACAGATTCCAAAGTGCTGTACAGCCTTTGTCTGCCAGCCAACAGAAGCGCGTGAATTGCGTGCAAGCAGTCATTTAGTGATTCGTTTGGAAACATCTGCATTACAAACTCAGTATGCAGATGGAATCTCTTGTTTGCTATCTAGAAAACATTCAAGTGTTCACAGGGAGCCTCCATGTGTCTTGTTACAATTCTGCATCTCACCAGACATGGATCCACTGCTACTCCTCTTGCTTCCAGGTTCTTTCTGACAGTCGTCACCTCATCATTTGCCAGATAAGCTGGATGATCTTCATTGCACTTGATTAATTTCTCAAGTTCATTTTTTGTTTCATTACGAATATTCTAGGACAGGAATGATTAGTTGGTATTTATTATTAGAGACTCAGATCATCAGCACCTCCTCAATAAACACTTCATTTGCTTAATAAGCCAGGGCAGAAAAAGCCTCTGACACTATTACCTATCACTTTTAAGTTACTTCAAAAGGAATTTGTGCAAAGACACATCAACAAATACAGCATGTTTAATGGATAATTCACTGTTAATTTAATTTTTTTCCTGCTTCATTATATACAGCAATGTAGAACAAGAATAAAAGGGTGGGAAAAAAAATCATAGCTTTCCCCTCCATGAATATCTGCTAGATGGGTTCACATTCACATATCACCTGTGACACTGATGAGAATTGTAATTTTTGCCTGTTAGCTAGCAGGAACTCTCCACGGATTCACACCTTTAAGCTGCTGTTCATAGAAGTTAATTAATATAGGTTGAAATCACTATCTTGCTCCCACACCTGGCTGCAAACAGCTGCCTGTAAAACTCCCTTCCCTGAAACAATTATTTCCTACTCTACCCTTTTAAACTCTGCTTACTTCTTTAAAGTATGAATCAGTTTGACAAGTATCTAGAAAAAGTAATATAAAAAGCCCATCATCTCTGGGCATTGAATGAAAGGTGCTATTAAAATTCAAAAAGAAATTTCCAAAAGCTATGAGCAACTGAGAGGAGATGTTATGGTGAATATGGACAATCAGAAGATATAACTATGATTACAATGCTAGTGATAATGCTATCACACACTAATTAAATCCAAACAGAGCATGACAGGAAACTGAATGTGACTTCTGTTTAGAAGGCAGGCATGAAACGTATAGAAGAGAATAGCCCAGTTTCCACCTGCTTTCACTGAATTCTTTCTACTGCAAGAACTTTAATACACAAATCAATGGCATAATAGCAAAGATGTAATTCAGCTGAAAAATGGAAAACAGTTTACAAGTCACTTTGTAGATGCAGCAGGGAAGAAGTATATGAAATTCTCTGTAGTATTTAAAACAATGATATTTTTTTTTTGTAGTCATCTAAATAGTGTGAAGAGAATTGGTAGTTTTGAAAAGGTGCTGAGTAATAATCAAAGTTTTCTAAAGGTAGTGGACTATAAATTCTTTATAATTTTCTTCCTTTTACCTGTTCTTTGGTGCGGCCTACCCAGTACAACCATCTTTTTTTCCAGTCTGGACCCACCATATCTTCAATAACAGATTCAGCTGAAAAAGGAGGTATGATATTAACTATCAAACAAAATATATGCCACCAGCCAAATTTATACTTTCAAAATTAAGTACATGAACAAGAATGAACATTTTATGTTGGAGAACATAAAATACGCCACACTGAGTCAAGTCAGGTGTCTTACTTAAAGCCATGGTTGATGTATTTTACTAAAATTTAAGAATTACTTCCAACCAGTAGATACTTCAAGAAGTATATAAAAAACACAACATCCCTCTAACGAGACCACCCTCCTGGTTTCAAATCATGCATTTAAAAAACCCCAAATCTTACCTTGCTGCAACTTGCATCAAAACTGATTATGCTAGAAACCATAAAAAGACCAACTATTTTCCCTGAATTTACCCTGTTCTCCTACACATGGATTTATACAATTTTTTGCCTCTATAGATCTCTATTGTCTATCTTTCAGTTGCCTCATTGCAAGAGCAAGAGCACAAGAGCTTTTGAGGCTGTATTCTGATGAGTATTTCTATCAGTATCAGTACTACTTCAAACACCACTGTGTCAGTTGGGCTGATACTAAGGCTACACTTCAGTGAAGTCAACTAGGTCCACACTGGCCTAGATTAAAAAGGGAAGAGTGGAATACATGACACCACTCACTGTCTTTGAGCCGACTTTGGAGCGTCTCTTCCATAAAATGAATGGCTGCATCCCACTGCTGTTTATCAGATATTGACCGGTCTTCTAAAGCATTGTGCTGGATCACCCGCTGCAATACAGAATGCCACTTTAGCATGCAGTAAAAGAATTTATCCAGGATTTAGTAAAAAACCCATTTCTAGTATTCTTTTCATTTTTCAATGTCTGCTGGAACAGATTATATTGGGCACACACAACATATTCAAGAGGCACCTCTCAAAGCACTGCCAAAATTATTTTCGTGTGCCTCTAACTCTTTTTCTACAGTCTAGCATAAATAATGTAAAACTAAAGAAAAAGATATGAAATCCCTCTGGATTACAGAATCTATAAAGATGGTAATGAAATGATGTTATTTTATGTGGCTAGACTGAACAGAACAAATAAGCTGATGCTAAACAATTCTCACCAGGCTGCCCTTGTGCAGCCAGTGGGTTATGGAGGACTTTCCTGAACCAACCAAAAAAGTTTTATTAGATACTATTTAGGGCAGTAACTAATAAAAGATAATAATGAAATGAATTGAGAAACACTGAATTAAAACATTATATAGAAAAGGTGAGATGGATACAAAAATAATCATCTTATGATTACAGCGAAAGAATGCAAGAATACTGATTATTCAACTGTAATAAAAACATTTCAAGGCAAAAAAACCCACTACATTATACCAGGCTATCCTCTGCTCTCTCATTCCATCTATGTCGTTTAATAGTTTCTTCTCTGACAGCTTGTTTCAGCTTATCAAAGATATCATCATGCTCTTTTCCTTTTTTTTCTGTCATGAAACGGGAAAATTCTTCTTGTAAAGTCTCCCATGCCACCTGGAAAGTTAGCAAACAATTCCTCCTGAAATGGACCATTACACCATGTACCAGCTGATAAATGCACATTTTTAACAATTCTTGCCAGTATGAAAATTTGGAGACTTTCAAAAAAAACCATGCAAGCATAAGAGTAAGTCACTGACTTTTCTTTTGCTGTATCCATTACTAATAAAAGCAACACTAAACTCTGCTTCACTGTATTGTAGCAAGCGGAATTCTGTTAAACTTGCATAAATCTATTAAATGTGAATATACCTACTTGAGGGGTTTGTTAACCTTGCAAAAGTAGGTTTGGGTTTTTTCTTTAATAGGCAAAATTCACCAGAAGAGAAAAATACAGTGTTTCTGCTTTGTATGCTTCTGAACATCAAGATCTTGCCGGCCTTTTCTGACATGTAAGCTGTTAAAGAACTGCAGTCAGCCATTCAAACATCACCTTACCTCTCTGGAGTTATGCTTTCATTTTGAATTTTAACTAAGTTTTTAATTTTTTTTTTTTTAATTTAAATAACTAAATTCTCACCTCTACTGCTTTATTAGGCAGTTGCTTGTCAGTCCACTGCTTCAGCTTGATGTCCACAGTGGTGTTAAACGTCCCTGAGTTTGCAGTCTGTGCTGCTGGCAGGTATATGTTCTCAATCACATGAGTAGATACCCTTTCCCATAAAGTTTTCTCAAGCATCTCCTCCCTAAAATGAGAGTTGTAACATGTGATGGTTTCCAGTACACAAGTTACTAATAGGTGTGCATTCAACTTGTTAGGAACACAGAAAACAAGACTACAGATCGCAGGAATACAATACATTGTGCAAGAAAAACAGTTTACTTGTATTTGAGAATTTTGTTTACTAGAACTCTACTTTAAAGGCAGACTTCTCCTAGTAAATTATGAAAAAAATAGAAAATTACCATACCAGTGCTTTGGTGTGACCTGAGTCAAACTTATGACTTCATCAAGAATCTCATTCTTTGCTTTCTCAAACAGTTCATTCTGTGCAAAAGGAAGTAATAAGATTAAGTATAGTTTGATCATGTTTCCATGCAAAAGGTAAAAAAATCCAGAACTGTTTTTTTAAGGCCTTTAAGCCTCAAATGATTCCTCCTGGTCATGTTCTGAACAATGGGTGTGCATATCATCAGCTACCCTAGTTTACCATACATCTTCCCCTCCATCTCTCGCATGCCTCTGTCCAGACATGGCATTTCAATATTCAGAATCTCTACAAAAGAATTAGAAAATGAGATCCTCATTGTTTTGTTACTCTCTGTGTCTGAAAGACCAGCGAACGTAACTTCTCTTTGCCAGTTTTATCATGATTAAAGAAGAAACACTGACCTATCCCTGGGGGCAAGTTAGGTCAGGTAACTGTATACTAGAAGAGCAAAGGACTTAAGTGTTGAAGTATCACAACTTTGAAGAACAGTATTTCATGAAACAGAACTCAGGATTTCCTTCCCCTACAATAATCTACAGTCCTAACATTTTGAAATGTCACTACTTTATGTTAACTTTAAGAAACCTTTACAAATGAAATCAAAAGGCATAAATTTTAATTTGTAACCTTCAGCCCTTTGAAGCACACCAAAGAAAGCAGTAATTTACCCTGTCAAGCTCTCGCAACCGGGGGTAATTGTTCTTCCATTCTGTCTCAAGATTGAAACGTGTGGCTGCAAAAATCAAAAACAGGGGCTTATTTTTTTTAATTGTCCATATGCACCTCATGACTGCCTTAAAAGTTGAGCATGTCTTAAAATTGCCACAAATCTTGCTTATGACAAACTCTCCAAGCACTTTAAGCGTGTCTGCAAATGAGCAGAATTTTTTTTCTGTCTATGTCAAGATACTCTGTATACAAATTGCAGAATTCATGCATTAAAAAAGCACAGTGGAGGCATTCAACTTCCAGCTCTGCACACACCAGCCGTGTCCTGGCTGACCAGATGGTACCTTTACATAGGAAGCCATTTCATAATCTTAAGTGGAAGAACTGCGTTTTGCCCACAGAAAAACTTCAACTTGATTTTTTTCTTCATACTTATTTATTCCTTTCATTTTTAGAGCAAGTGGTACTTCACAACATAAATTACTTTTTTAGATTTTTTTCTAGAAATTACCTGGGGAAATTATCAATTAATGGGAAATGTTGCTCATATAAAATGTATGAAACAATTGCCCAAGCATGCTGGCAAAACAGTATTACAAGCACATGGAAGAAATAACTGTTTAACAGTAAGTTGCTATTTCCCTTGCTCTTTGAAAACATTTACCTTTAAAAGCATCTGCTTGCTGCTCCACAGACTCTCTCACCATTTTCCAAAAGCAGTCTGACACAGCAAGACTTAAGTTCTTTGTTGTTACCTGATGTGCTTTCAGCATACTTGTTCTGTAAAGAAAGACAGCTAGAAGAATTTCTCTGTATACCCACGCTTTTGGGCCCCCATTTTCTCCTTTCTAGAATACAGGTTTGCTTCTTAGAGCAGAAAACAACATGTAACTGTGTACCTAACACAAATTCTAGTCTCTTCCTCTAAAATACTCAGTGTAGATCATCACCAAAGCAAAGGGGAAAAGCTCCAAAACAACACACAGGAACAAAAAACCCCACCCCAAATAAGTTATTCTAGAGGTTGCAGTGCTACAGGTACTACAGTCCCAAAGATCATGTACCGTACTTTCCTGAGAAATACCAGCCTGTGAAATCAAAACTCTGCTCAGTGAGCTTTCCTCAGAACACACAAACTACCCCTTTGAATACAACACTGTCACATCAAGACAACCGATGTTTAGAGGCACTACAACTCATTTTTGGCCTGGATTCACTCCTCTCAGGTGCATTAAGTGCTTAGACAAAGGCTGAAACTTAGTTCTTGTAGAGCCAGTGGAGAGACACACAAACCTTGGAAGAGTGGCCCAGAACTGCAGTGGAATCAATTGCTGCCTGAAGATGCCTGCCTGTCTCCACTGACTTACAGCAAACAGTAGGAAACCAGGATAACTTGGTCACCTCAACATGATACTTAATTTAAGCATAATAAATCTCAATTACTATTTCCACATTGCAATCCTTTTAAATTCAACAAGAAAAGCTGATGCTAGCATTTACCAACACAGGCTCATTTTAATAGAAAGAATAAAATAGCAACATACTTTAACAGCCTTGAATTTTGAAAAAATTCCTCTTCATATTCTTTAATAGATTCAATGCTTTCACTGCTGTTTCCTGCAGAAAGAAAAGAGTGCTGCAACAGTTCCATTTAGACAGCTTCCTGGGCTACCAAGGACAAAATAAGCAGAGCTCCCTTTACCTTTTCCAGTAACAACTGCAAAATAACCCAAAGCTTTCATTGGGAAGAGTTTGCCTTCAATGATTTGCTGGATCTATGAAAATAAAGGATTAAAAAAACATCACTAACTTTTCACAGAGACATTCTTTCCTCCAGCACAGTTTTAAAGCCAGATCTACTTATATCTATGCATAGACTACTGCAGTTTGGTCATGGGACTATGTGTTCTTTTGAGATTGAAAACAAAACAAACAAACAAACAAGAAATGGCATAAATCAAATAAGACATAACACAGCAGAACACAAAACACAACAAGAATGCCTATCACAGAACATCCGTAAGCCTTTTTGGGAAATGGAACTTGCTCAGGTCACCTTCACGAAAGGAATCAGTATTATAGCAAACTGAGACTGAAGTCACAGAGCTCATCACTAAAAGCAAGGCCTGAGAGAGATTAAAACAACAACCACCAAAAAAAAAAAATCATACTGAATACAGAAATAAGCACTCCAAACCATCTAGAACAGGCAGGTGAGGTCCAGTATCTCTGACAGCGTCTCAAGTATTTTACTATGTGTGACTTCAGCCAGCACAACATGAGAAAAAGAGTTTCAACTCACCCTGTTTGGACTAGCCACATTTTTCTCTGCAAGATCAACCTTAGTCAACACAAAAATTGTCCTTTTTCCTTGGGGATCCATTTGGCTGACTAAGTCTGTGACAATACTGCGTTCTGCATCCACTGACCCATCTGAAATAAATACAAAGTTTATTTTAGGGACTGTAGCCACCAAGTAAGTTTCATGTTACAAGTTTAACCCAGTAAAATTAGACTCATGTTCCATTTTTGGATACACACAGTGGAAAAACTGCTTTGTTCCCAGAATCGTAACAAACCAGTTTGTTGTAGTTCTGTAAGTTTTGAACAAGTACCAGCTTGCTCAAAATATTCAACATTGTATTATATTCAGTATTATTGAATGCTACCTCCAAAAACACTGGCAGAAAACTTGAATTTTTTTATCACCACCATTTTTCTTTGATGCTAAAAAACCCTTATCAAAAAGTCGCTTTTTGCCACAGATTGTCTTAATTTATAAAAAGAAATTCCACAGCATGCTGTTTTTTACACTACACGAAATATCAGAAAAGGAAAAATACCATCAGAACAGACTCCAGAGTAACATAAGAACCATGATTAAAAATATAAATGGATAATCATTTAGACTCTTAGTACCTTGAATACAGAGGATGATGGCATTAGGATTCTGCATGTAGGCCTTGCTGATGCTAAAGATAGTTTCCTTTGTATCTGGAGCCATACCTGACGTCACAGTCTTTAATATGAATATGGAGATAAACAGTTAAAGAAAAACAAAGAAAACAAACATGTTAAAAAAACCCCAACAGCTAATGTTCTCCCCAATAACACTACCTCATTTACATGTCTTCATTTTTTAAATGATTGCATACTTACGCTAATGACTCCAGGTAAATCAACCAATACCATTCTCTGCAAACCAGGACCTTTCACACTTAAGGAGATGGTCTGTGAAGTAAAATTGAAATTAGAGGTTTATACATTACCTACTTTGAATGTAGTTACATAGACAAACACACATATAAAAAACTAAATGAACACATATTCACACACATATACTTTAATCAGCAACAACCTGTAATTTTAAATAGGAAGTACAAATTTTAATGGAAGTAATTGTTGCATAAAACTGATTTTAACATCCCAAATACATTGTATAGTGCAAAATATGAAGTATATGCAAACTGGATTCACCACAGTCTCCCAGTTGAAGAAAACTTGCAAAACATATACACGTACAGATATTTGCCATTAAATGTTTGACAAGTCTTACCTCAGTGCTAACAGTGCACCCTTCTTTCACACTATTTCTCATTCTGATTTCTATTTCATTTCTCAAAGCTGCAAGCTGTTATAAGAAAAGCAAAATATCAAACGCAAAACTCTTTACAACTGATAGAAGAAAAATTACCTACACAGAAAACCACATTTACTTAGGGATGAAGATCTCAGTTTATAGGTATTATTTCAAATGCATGTGTAGTCAGTCTGGTAAATGTGGACGGCACTAAATGACAGATTACCTGCAGATCCCTTCATGCTTCAAAAACTGCCTTGGCACAAGAAGCACTCTACATTTTATCCACTTCAGTGCCAGCCAAAAACCACATGAAGAGATAATTTAATAACTAATACAATGTCTTGCCCCACTAAACATCTTTCACTCTAATTAAACAGGGGCTTAGAGATCACAGAGACACAAAATTGTTCAGAGAATTAATAGAAGTCTCGTTAACTTCCAGTCACTTTATTATACTTACATCCTCCTCTTTGGTCAGATCAAACTCCCGAGAGCTGTCTTTGAATAAAGCCACATGGTGGGGACCTTCGCTAAGGGTTACCTAAATGTTAAAAGCTTTAATGAGAAAGCATAGCAAATCTAACCCAGAGAAACATGAGAAATATATGGCATATGTGCACCTTCCTCTGTAGAAACACAATTATATGTAAAGCTTATTCAGCACTGTTGGGGAAGATGAAACAGGAAAGCCTTATGATTGCCTGACAAAAGATTTTGGGAATATGAAAACTACAGGCAACATCGAAATGAAAGCCACTTTTGAAATACCAAGTCTTAGTTACTGAACAACTGGAAAACAATGGTATGGCCGACTGAAGGTAATCCCCTCTTGATTGAACAATACCCTCTGCTTGCAGGCAGGTCCAAGGGTCAGAGCAGACCCTACTAGCTCAGCAGAAGGGGTCCAAAGAGTAGTTTTTAGAAGTTAAGATGTAACACTCTATGGTAATATAAGAACTCTTATAGGCTGTATGTAAATGCTATAGGATTTGTATCTTGTATTAGATTGGTTAGTGACAATTAGAATATTCAGTACAGAAGATGATTTATTGTATTGTAACCAGGACTTCAGATTCTCTTGCTCTTACTCTTACTACTTCTTCTTCACTCTCCTTGCTCTTACACTCTCTCTCTCTCTCTTACCCGCTTACTCTCTTGCTCTCTTGGGCCTGCTCAGAGCTGAGTCTGGCAGCTCTGAGCAGTGCCCCTTTACCCACGCCCTTTGCAATAAACCGACTGTGTCCCAAGATCTGACTATAGAGATCTCTCGTCTCCGTCACCGACCGTCCCGACCGACCATCCATAACCTACAAGCACAAAATTACTTAATGGTACTGCTACTACTCAGACAGCACACATGGATCATATACAGACCTGCAGAGGTTTTGTCATTGGCTGAAACAACTCCCTTGCTTAGAGGCCATTTTATAAACCTATGTACATGTATGCTTCAATTAATGTCATGATCAGAGGGAGAACAATACAGCAAATGCAGATTCAGAGATGATGGTGTTTCTTACCTTGACAGGGGAACGTGTCATCATCTCCCCAGACCCCCGAGGAAATATGCGGGCTTGGGCGATCATTTCTAACACGCTGGTTTTTCCCGCACTTTGATCTCCAACCACCACCACCTTTAGTGAAAGTTTAAACAGCCACTGGCTTTTGGAAGAACATTTTGGAAGTGTAGACAAAAGCTGACTAGGAAGACATAAATCAACACTAACTGTATTCTGCTTGATAATAAATGCATTGATTTACAGATGGAATCTTTAAGGAAACACTAACTTGTGGTCAGGCAAAAGAATTGACTTGGGCTTAAGACAGCACAGTCCACAAAGCACCCTGCCAGGGTACCTTATGAAGAGATGGAGGGCTTGTTACTCTCATGGCAGGCAGCTCTTCTCTTCTTGTACAAAATCCTTTCAGCATGCAAAACACTACTCATCTGGCAGATGCTGTCTCTGTCTGGAAAGTGCTGAATTCTGAATTTCTCCATCTTGGCAGTTTCCTATATGCTACAGGTGGTTGCGCAAGCAGGAAGCATTCCTGGCTCTCTCCTACACCAGCAGTCAGGCTAACCCCTTCCCAAATTCCCCTCCAACAGCAGCACTGCTGTGGGGAGATCAACAGGGCACCTTATTCGTTCAGCTCCATTCACACATGGGGAAGCAACAACAAAGCTGAGGAGGAAGGGGTGCACGGACTGTAACCATTTAAAATGAAAAGCTGAGCACAGCAGCAGTAACTGAATCCAGACAGGGTTTATCTAAGAGCCAAAACAGGCTTAGCCTGGTTAAATCCGTTATTTTCAAAATTATCTTACTGCTTTTAAAATGAAAGACATGTCTTAAGCAAAAAGGTGGAGTTACAAGAAAATACCCTAGCACTAACTCTGGATTATACTGGAATATAATTAAATGCTCTATTTAATTATAAAACTGGTGTTTCAATAAAAAACACTGAATTTGTTATCTACTTACTCGAGGTAGGTGATCTTGAGTGTTATAACTGGCATCATAATCAGACAGGATGTCAAGTACTTCAGAATACATATCAATCAAGGACTTCTAAAAAAAAAAGAACAGAGAGAAAACACAGCCAAGTAAGAGAACAAAGACTGGGTTTCACACTACTTCTTCTGTAAACTTGTGTAAAAATGTTTTTACTTTCTCCTGATGGTTTGAAACCACATCTGTCCATACCACAGCACAGATCTTTGTTCTATGAAATACAATACCAAGTAAAGTCACTCCTTGACTCCTCTGGAATAAAATATTATGGCATCTTGCTGAAGGAGGAAAATGAGACCTCCTATGTACATCATAAGAGAACAACTCAGTGCAAACTTTGCAGCTTTCAAGTTAAGCTAAAGTGAGTTTTTTACATTAAACATCTATTTAGTTTGATTTGTTAATGGATATAGAGTATATGTACTATAGCCACTAACACGGATACAGAGTTATCAATCTTATTCTGTGCAAGTAAGACTCATCTTTCAGTTCCCAGAGGAAAGAGCAAGATCCATATTGGTTAACAAATTATGCAGAGAAGCAGAAAACAGCCATGTTTAGAATGTTCAGGATGCTGGCAGACAAAAACAAAAGCCAGTCTCACTGGATTTATACAGTCATTAAATGGTGTTCCCTGACCCTGTAACTTACTCCTACCAAACTAAGTAAGACTCATTATAAAGCACAAAGGTATCAGACTGTGTGTGCAGGAAGAGTTGGAAGCAAGAGTATTCGAAAATACAATGAAACTACATTGAAAAACCAAGCCACATTTCCCAGTCACTTAGGTAAGTTATTCAGTTAGACATGGTAACCCCTTCGTGTTTTTCAATTGAAGCCACTTCCAAAAGTCACAGTTAAAAAATAACAGATGTATAAAAGTTGTGATGACTCAAAAAATTAACAGAGGTATCTTAAAACAACTGTTAAAAGTTTATATATGAATTGACAAATGCGATTTAGAATAGCACCATGGAAAATATGGCGTAATTATATTTCTACGTGGTTTTGTAACACATAAATACCTTCAACTTCCTCTGATGAATTCCCTTGTCATCTCTTTGCAGTACCAATTTTCTTAATTCTTTGTTCTCCTTCTCTAATCGCTCGAGCATTCTTTGGTATTTGAGCTATAAAAAGTAGCAGAAATATATTTGTGCAATTATGGACACAGTAGATTCACATGAGCAAAGTTTTACCTAGGGAAAACCTAAAGTCCTTCAGGCAGGTCTTTCAAAAATACAGAAATCTTTGTGATCACTAATTATTAAGAATACAAGGTCACCAAGAGAAGAGTGTTAGAATTACTTCTTTTTTGCAATGCAACTCCTTTGCTTCAAAGGTTTTTATAAGACCACACTATTCAAACCTCGCGACACACACAGACCAATCTTCAAGCATCTTAAGTATCATTTTCAAAGAAGCTACACATATGGAATCAGACAGAAATCAGTGTCAGTGGACTGGTAATTCAATCAAAATGGAGCTTAAATGTAAATTTGCAAGCCTAGTTTAGACCCTTTCTTCAGCATAAAACCTCAGATCGAGACACAACTCTAACAGCTTAGTCCTGTTTAGGAGATTGTAATAGCACTGAAGATGAGAGATGTATGTAGTTTTGATATCTACTCTGAAAACCTTTTTCTACAATGTGGAAATATATTTGGCCTGAGTGTACTTTTAAGAACAAATCAAATTTCAATGTTATTAAAAAAAAGGTAAGTAATAAATGCACTCAAAACTAGCAAATATATAATGAGGTTAGGAAAACCCCTATAAAACAATGTAGCTGAGCCAAAGCTACAAAGAGCCAACCAATTTAGAAGCCTGCAGATAAAAGATTAATTGTACCTTAACATGAGCAAGAAAACCAAAACACTGACAAATATGAGTAATGTGCATCATCCCTGAAAAAATCTAGCTTACGAGTAACTAGTTCTCCCTCACTAGTCAACGAGGGATTAAAACTTGGTTGGAATGAGGTCTTGCATTCTGTAAGTCAGTGTCAGAGAAGAACAGACTACACTGACCTTTGGTCTGTGCCAACACAGGGGACTCTACATTGATACACTCAGAGACTGAAAAAAGCACTGCACTTTTACCAAATATACTTCAGGTGTGATTTTATCTAGTAAATCTGGGTCTGCTGCACATAAATCACTACTTAAGGCATCAATAATTCAGAAAAGTCACCTGAGTGCGTAGAAGTTCTTCTTGAAGTTGATCAATCTTCTCTTTGTCAGAAACCTACAAACAAAATAATCATGGCTACAGTTACTTGTTTAGTTTAAGCGCTTTAAGTAACCAAATCACAAACTGAAAGCTTCATTCCACATAAGAAAAGTGACTTTACATGCATTTTACAGCAAGTAAAATTCTTCAATTAGCATTTTAAATTTAAAGCTGATGGAAAGCTCCAGCTGCAACACGAGGTTCACCTCAGAGAACTGTCTGAATTTCAGTACATGCAAATGTAAAAATTAACCCTTCAAGACTTAACACTGGGAAAGTGGACTTAAGGAAAAGCAGCTTCACATGGTGCTGAGTTTTCTGGCCACTGAACTAAATGTAGTTTTAGTGGTCAAACTCTCAGAATCTTATTATGTTCATTTTCTAAATTAGCACCATCTTAATGTGATGAAATCACTAAACACCTGCTTGCTACAGAAGCTACTTTCAGGTGAGTATTCACTACTTATGAATATTCATAAGGATCCTTATTTCATATTTGTCAGATTTCTAAATGTGCTGGACAACTTCATACATTTTAAATAGGCAGGACAGTCTTGAAGGGTTATTTCAAAATTATTTAAATTACATTAAAAACTGGAAAAATTAGGATATTATAGTACAAGAGATTTTGAAGTTCAAGGCATTAATGCAGTAAGATCAAGCACTAAGAACCATTATTAGCCAAATGTTCCTAAAATGTGTTCATCAAGATGTAATAAACAGTTGTTTAAAACAATCCCCTTTTAATATCACAAAGACGAAAAGCATAAATGGTGCTATACAAATTCCTGGGATGTAAATATTTACAAACAACAAAATCTAATGGTTGACTGCTGAAGTATTCTATTTAGAAAATATGATAACCTAAACACTTACTGAAAGTGTCAATATTTAAATTAAGTTTAACATGTGACATTTACAACTCAAGTTAGCTTCAGATCAGAAAGAGCATATTATCTAATATGCAGAGGACAGCTGTTATTTAGATACAAATTAATTCCATTGCTAAAACTTCACAACAGTTGTTACAGACTAAACAAGAAAAATCCACAATTATTCATCGTGATCAATATGATTTAGCTGTTAAGCCTCAAGAATTGTGTCTGCACTTTATAGAAAGAAATTCAAGCTGACGCTTCCATCTTTATCCAAGTATTTTCTTCCAAAAAGAGCAAAGAGAAATGCTGTAAATTAACTTTTCATTGCTACTAGTTAGTTCAGTGGTAGCAAAAGTACATCAGAAACGGAGTTAGTTGAACACAGAGGACTTGATGCGTGCAGCCACAAGGTGGTATATGTAAATAAACATTTACATATACACACACCTTCAACACCTCAGAGATATAAGGGGAACATAAAAATAGGAAGGCAAAGAGAATGATGTGCAGAGCCAAAAGAAGCAAGAAAATTTAGGAAAGAAAAGGAAAACAAAGTGTTTCCACGTGCTGCAGACTTTCAAAGGAGACAGCATTTTCCTGCTCTCTGCCATTCTCAAAGGACTTGTGGGGCCATGATGCACCTCTAAAGTGCTTCCCTATAGACACCTCCAACCACAGGCACTGTCTGTGTGGGCTGATGCTTCTGTCAACACAGAAAGCCAAAATAGTGCAGTCTCAAGTTGCAAGATCTGAAGCAAAGAATTATCTACCACTAGATGATTAATTCTAACAAGGAAGTTAGGTAAGTTATGTCAAAAACAACAAACAGCTCTAGAATGATGTCTTTGCCTCAGTGCTTGGTGCAGGTGTGACTTCAATGTTAGTACATGCAGTATTTTGAATATGTGGTCCACAATATTGCCAGAAATTTTTAAGTTGCCAATAAAAACTAAAGCTAATATAACAATTTGAAGTACTAACAGTCACGTAAGACTGATCTCTGATTTCTATCCCCCTTCCCAAAAAAAATCAACTATTAAAGCATTTTTATATAGGCATATGAGTATTTGTTTAATCCAGTTCAATATGTTTTGTGCATCAAGATTCCTCCTTCCTTCCCCATTGCCACCAGAAATAATTATGAGAAAAGAATACTGAAGACTTATTTTTAATCAAGGGTCCTTGCACACAGATATCTGTTCACTAAGACACCAAAAGCTCCTTATAGAGTTACACATTTTTCATAGCAGTTGCTTTTCAACAGCCTTAGTCATATATTGTATAAAATAATTATGCGCATCTGAAAATCCAGTACCTTTGAAATCAGTTATTGGTCTTGAATATTCTCTAACTAGACTACAAGTTTAAATTGATTATCTGCAGAACTATAATGATTTCCAATAATTTAAATGAAAATAGCAAGGCCCAGACAAAATGCATTCAAGCAGCCATGCGCAGTGCAGCAGTACCAGACTAAACAATTTTACTGCTAAATATTTATCAACAGGAGGCAATTACATTTTTGTTTTTAATACCCTCTCCTGATTGTGAGATGGTTTTTACTATTACTCAATTTACAACTGCAGGAGATTTAATATTGAGTAAATAAATTAAAATGGAAAAAGATGTAAGAAAATTAAGCAACAAAATTTTCAAGAACAAATACAATTATCATGTTCTCTTATAGACAGGCAAGCAAGCCAACGCAGTTAAAAAACAAAAAAAGGTTAGTTTATGCCCTGTCAAAATGGCCTGCAATGACTTATTTCAATGACAGTAACAATTTGTTCTTCCAAAGGAGAAAGTGGATCAATGATCGGAATCTTCGAGCCATATCCTCATATCAAGGTATTAAATAAAATAGTTTGCCATCTCTTTCAATTTGATTCAAGCACAAAGGTTAGTGTGACAGACAAGACTTATTCCTTGTCATAAGGCACATATGCCAAATGGCACATTGAATGCTAAATTAAAACTTTCTATATGCAAATGAAGGTAGACTTTCAATACTCTGAAAACACAGAGTACCTGCCATGGAGGGCAAGATAACATTTATAAAGACAGTCCTTGCAGTTTCTGCACAGCTTGGGAATTGTGGAATTAGCTGAAACAAAGTACTAACAAAGTAGAATCTCCACCAGAAACAAATTTAATATCAAGCCCGTTTTTCTTCCTGATTGTGTTTATTAGGCCGATAAATTCTTTACAAGTTCATACATTTTATTATAAACTTCAATCTACTATTCCATACTCCAGCTCTCTCAATAAACTGGATACAATCTGACAAGGGAGCATGTAACTCTAAACCATATAAAATAATATGGCAAGAAAGCAAAACATTAAAATTCTACTATACTTTCAGAGAACACTGATTTTCCTCTGTTGATGGACTAAAAAGCATGACAATTACAGCTATGCAAATGTGTCTAAAAGCTTAATTCACATTTAGTGCATTCCTCTTTCTGTGGGATTTATCTTCAGATGTACAGAAGATCAAATTCTGTATTCAGTGTTCAATTCCAAAGCTGTTGAAAACTACGAGTAATCAGAAAGCTTTCAAGGAGGCATAAAAGTCGCTAACAAAGCAATGTGGCTAAGAATTACAGATTGCAACAGATCAGACAACTAAAATATCCCAATTTGAGAAGAATTTCCAATCAATCTCAGCCATATAATTAATAAAATGATCAGACCTTAAATTAAATAACTAAAGAGAAGTGCAAATGTTCAACAAGCACAACAAATCAGTAAAAATTCCGCTTTAAGATGGAAAACAGACAAGGGACTACCTTTGATGAAGATACAGTAGATGCCGTTACTATCAGCAGTATTTAATTGTCTGTGCAAAATTATTACTAAGGAGCTGCTGTCATTTTCAGACTGGCAACAGTATAAAGCAGGGGAGAAAGTTCCCAGAGATATATCCTCTGTAAATAGCTACACTCTTACAAGACAGAGCTACAATAAACAAGGAACAGTAAACAGATTTGACATTAATTCATGTACTTTCCTTAAATGTATTTTTAATGTATGAACTTTAAGTAACAATTTTTATAGAGGCAGAGATAATACAATTTCAAAGTAACACAAAGTACCTGTTTTGCTTTTAACATCATGCTTTAAATGCAACTTGGTTAAACTGAAACAGGACTACACATCTGTAGTGATGTTGGCCAATTATTTGCGTCCACGATTTAATTAGTTAGATTTTTCTAGCCCAAATGCAGGGGGCTGAAGTATTTGATTAGAGTGAATGCAGAACATACTGTCCCTTAAGCCATCACCTTTCGCTTCTGCTGGGAAGAGAAGCCAGCGGCTCTGCGCGCTTCCTCTTCGTGCTGCTGGATTTGTTGTTGTAACAGAATGAGCTCCCCAAGCAGGCCCTGCCGTGAGTTTATAAAAGGAGAGGAAAAATTTGGGGTGTAAGGAGAACAAAGTTAAACCAAAAGGCATGACAAAGACAGATGAAAAACAGGTATGAACAGGTCAGTTCAAACAAAAGTGAAATTTCATTAGCAAGATCTCTTGCTAGCTGGAGTGGATAGAGCCAGCAAAATCATGCATTTTGCAAATCCAGGTAGAACAAAACAACCAACATTTAGCTACATATTACAATTATATTCAACTTTAACTAAGCATCTAAATCTTTTAAAAATTCAACTATCCCAGCTCTAAAATATTATGAAAATGTTCAGTTCAGCTTTGTCAGCAGTTCTTAGCATTTTTCTTGTTCTCTTTGTTTTTATTCCCAGCAAAATACAGAAAGTTTATAGCAAGACGATTTTTGCCTGCTACTTAACTTTCTCAAACTAGCAGAAGATAAATAGTTTCTCAAGCATAAAAAAAGAAGAAAAATCTCCCTCTCCCCTTTTGTAACACACTGCAGTTTAACTTCATGCTGTCATAACCCTTTCTGAACACTCCAAAAATCCCTGAAACTTGATGGCTACTCCTTTACTCATTCAGCATTTCCATAAAGCTTAGTTCTCTTCTCCCTCCACACCAAAGAATCCTATAATGGTGAGCTGTCTTTCAAAATTGGTTGAGAAATACTATGCCAGCATCTATTGGAACTTTATGAACTGTTTATTTCAGAGAATGTAGAGAAAAGTATTAATGAACTATTTAAATAATGCTCTTTTAAAAAAACTACATCTTCTAAGAAACCATTCAGCGAAATGAAATCTTTCAAAAATGTACTTCAGGAATCAAAACAAACTCTGAAACAGACCTTTGGTGCAAGAATTCAAGACATCCATCGTCAAGTTACATTTGTTGCATGAAATACACACACAGGCATGTACACTTAAGGATAAACAACACAGAAGAGAATGGATAAAAGGAGAGACACAATCAAATGACCAAATATAAACATTTGTTAACCAGTTATTTGTATAATTTGAAGCACAGGAAAATCATCTCACTTGCATTTTACTGAACCACTTTCAGATTTAATAAACACCTCTAATGCTGGACTAGCAAATGCACTAGAACTGTGCCAGGAACTTAGGCAAAAGATTTCATTACTATACAGCAGCAAGGAAAGGAAGCCTCATTTAGTATTAGATGAACAATAATAATATTTTACCATTTTGCAGACAAGGAAACTCTCAGTATGACCCAACACATTCCCTTTAAACATTATACTATGGGTCAAAAAATACAAGAGAAAACAATGAACAAAATCTGCCATGAAGGCCTTTCAGCATTTTGTAACAGAAGTTTGAAGTCACCGAATCTAACGATTTAACGAGCAATTACGTTCAAAGACATCTGGTACATGTGACTCTCATTCCACAATAAAGTATGAAAAATTCCTTTTCACACAGCTTAATAAAATATTCAGATAAAAAAATTATGCCATTTAAAAGGATTCGCTATAACATTTTCTTCTTTGTATACATAAATCAATAATCTTAATAATATTATTTAATTTATATTTTAGTTCTTCATTATTGTTTTAAATTAAAAAATAAATTAATAGAAAAAAATTAAGAACCTTAAATAGCACAGAACTATACACACAGCACCCCAGCTGGCATAAACCAAGACACAAACAAAAATATTTACATCTCTCTGTCATTGGACATTATCACTGGGTGGTGTCCCCTCTACCAAAATCAATCTGTCCAGTGTAAAACTAGGTTTATTTTAAAGAATGTTTTCTAGAAAAGCCAACATTGATCAATTAATGCAATTTCAAAAATCAAGTTTTTTACAATCGTTACATTATTCTTTTCATTGTCAAAGAAACAATATAAAGGGTAGGGAATAACAGGAGTTAACAAACTACAGTAGTTGACATATAGAGACAAACTCTGACATTGTTACTGTGCATTCTTTAAACTTCTCTCACCCCCTATTATCTTATATTAGAAGTTAATATACTGTACTTCAGCTGAGTATGACTCTTTCTATAATTTACAAGGAATAAAAAGGAGTGAAAATGATAAAGTAGGTAAAGAGATCAATTTCTAAGAATTCGAATAAATGTAACAATTTTATCCAGAGTACCTATAACATGAAACTGGGAATTAAGTTGGGAATATAATAGCACTCTTAATAAAACAGATAGAATTATGGAAACTTCACTGTATAACTTCCAATGATGAACTAAAGAAACAAGAATGTTTAAAAAATAAAATCCGAGTAAGTGACAGTCCTTACTCAAGTCTCTTTTTCACTCTCCAGCAGTAGCTGTAGTCAAGGGCTGTGGGATATTGTGCTGCTTCTTACACCACCTGAAGGTGACCCTGTGCAGGCTGAGCAAGACAACCACACACTGCAACTGCTCCACGGAGCAGCAGGGTCTTCAAGGCATGAGATGGTACCAAAGAACCAGAGCAGAGAAAGGACTACCTAAGCCCCACACCAAGATCTGAGTCACAGTTTTCAATCCAACTCCATCACACCTATAACCAATACACATTTTCTTTAATGTTAAAGGCTAAGATTTGGAATTTGTTTGCTTTAAGAGGAAACTATTTCTTAAAGAATGTTTTCTTGGATACGACAACAGTGCAAGATAATTTTCTAAGAAGGTAACCCAGCTGTTTCAAGTACAAGCCTAAACTAGTGCCTCACTTATAATACAGTATTTTTACTTCACTATATTTTTATAACTATCTTCACTCTTCTTTCTCTCACAACAAAATTTCTTATTTAATCCAGGTAAAGAGAGATTTAAACGCCACATACTTAAATTACTTATCTGAACACTCCAGTAATTCTAATTTAATTATCTTTGAAAAATATTGTACTTTTTGGATTAAATGAGAGATTATGAAATAAACACATTAGGTGAGAAGAAGCAGTACAGCCTCATTTGATGTTCGGGACATCCTTCACTCTGTCAAAGTTACTTTACAAAACAACTGGTTTCTCACTCATTCTACTGAAAGTTTTTAGAGACCTGTCTGAGAATCATATCCAATAACAATTCTTCAGAAAATTCCTCCAAACAAATAATTTCTAGATTTATTAGAAATCTCTTCACAACAAAACAAAGAAAACCAGCTCATCAGGCACATTTAATACCATACTACAGCATTTTATGTACCCATACAATCACAATTCTTATACTAGCATTGGTTGGCAGTGGTAAGCATTGAATGCAAAAAGGCCATCTTATCCATTGTCTTGAAAATAGTAATTTTGCCTGCCAATAACTTGGTGATTATGCTCTGTTAGGTATTCATATGTGCCTAGTTTGAAATACTCTGACCAAACTGATCATATTAATTAGCAAATTAAGAGTTTCATATCAGATATAATTATTAAGCAAGACAAAATCATACTGATTTAATCTGGTGGTATTTTCCATACCACAGCCAAAGTTACAATGCAGATGTCACTGCATCCCAAACAACCACAGGACAGTAACAAGTTTTAATGATATTACTGGTATTCAATAAAAGTGACAGTTATTTCAATTTTCAGAGACAATAAACTAAGATGGCCGCTTCTTCACAAATCAATAGTAAGGTATTTTTTATGTTTTACACAGTGAAACCTGTGCTAAGCAATCACTCTAGAGAAAAATATAGACAGTTTACAGACAAAGGGGAAATAAAAGCTAGGTTAATTCTCATGTAGAAATCCATCACTGTTCTACATGGAGAGAAATAATTGTAAGATGTGAGCTTTGTACAGGTTTCACTATATATTGCCATGCAGAATTAATGTAGGATAAATGTATACATGCCTGCATATACAGAAAAGTTGTTTATGGAAAAGCCCCAGTTATAGTTCAGAAACTGTCAGGTATAAAAATAATTATATGATAACTTACAAATTCCCTGATATATATTGTTTTCCTTCCATTTTTGTAAAAGAATTTTGAAAAATAAAAAGTCTTTAAAGAATGAGCAACATCACAATTAAAGAATTTAACAGAAAAGTTAATGAAAACAAAAAATTTAAACTTCACCTTCTTGACTTCAAGAAAAAAAAAGCTAAAACTTTAAGTACCAAAATACAGTAAAATTATTTTCCAGAGAATAGTAACAAAAATACGATGTATGCTTTATCTAGATAAAGAAAGTAAAAACCGGACTGCTTTAAGAAATGGAAATTCTTTACTAAGGCAGAAATTCTTAAGTAAGAATTACAACTGTGAAAATGTCAACAGAAATGAAGTTGCAAGCAGAAATGCTTAAAAATAAATATAAACGCCTAAACCAATTTCAGTAATAAGTTATAAACTCAAGTGCCATGGAGACCATGCTCTGAACAACGGCAAATGCACATACAATTCCTAAAATCACATTCTTATTACAAACCAATTTTCTTAATAATGCAATTCCTAAACATTTTTATGTCTGCCTTGTATTTCCTTACACCAAAATGTTTATTATCACTGCACTATTTTTATATACAAAAAGCAGTAATGCATACTGAACTAATTTTCAACGATAAATTCTTTTCAAGCTGCTTCAAATGAACTTCTGCAATGGGCTACTGATGCACTTTCAAAAAATAAATACCTGTTTATAAAGACATTTTCAGTTTTGCAAGTGAGTAATTACCTTCTTGAACTGTTTGTCATTGTCGTATCCCTGGTCAGTAGCCCGGAATGCTGTTTCTCCTGGAGAACCTAGGACATAATTGCAGAAACTCACAATAAGACACAAAAAGCACTTAAAAAATCTCAAACTACACTTACTAGAAAATTAAAGCTTCAACCCCTATGAATTAGTAATTCAATAATCTTTGAAGTTCCTATTAAAATAATTCATTTTAAGAAACTGAAGAAGAAAATCAGTTTAAAACTCATCTGAAAATTTTATATCTAGTTTATGACTCAGATTAGTTATACCTCAACGGAGCAGGCAGCTTCAGTTAGACTATTAGAAGTTCTTAAAATATTGTAAAATGAAGTAATTTTTGAGAAAGACAGAAGGATAATACAAAATCCACTGATGCTACTGTAACAAGAAAAGAAGAATCTTTCCTATTGTAATGGCAGGTTTTTGAAAGAAGCTTCTGGAACAAGCCTGAAATAAACAGCATCTGCTAAGGACTGTGGCGAAGATCTATCAACCATTCATCTATTCATTCTCACAAGGGAGGACCTAAGTCAGGAAAAGGTTCTTCACTCACAGGGTGGCTGGGCACTGAGCAGGCTCCCCAGGGAAGCGGTCACAGCACCAAGCCTGACAGAGCTCAAGAAGCTTTTGGACAATGCTCTCATGCACATGGTGGGATTTTTGTGGTATCCCTGAACAGGGGATCCACAGAGTTGGACTCTATGATCCTGATGGGTCCCTTCCAACTCAGCATATTCTGTGATTCTATGAAGTATTTCTAAAGTATTTGGAAAGTATTTGTAAATCCATATTAAGTTGCTGTAAATAATTGCATTTATGTTGATATTCACTCCTCTTAGTATACTAGTGCTTTAACAGTTTGCTTTAAAAAGGCAGGTTAAGGGCAGGAAAAAGGGCTTTTACACACCTAACAACAGAAGTAGATCAGAAGCTCCTATGACTTCACTAACCAAATTGTAACCTGTGAAAAATCAGCAGAAGAGGGGAAATAAAAATTATAAACACAAAACAAAATGCAAAATAAAGATGAGGGATCTTTGTCTCATTTGGAGGACCACACAATCATAAATGGCCACTACGCCAGTGGGAGTATGATAACAAGTAATAGGTGACATCTCACTACCAATCAGTAACAACACAATTTTAAAGTGTTAACATTTTAAACAGCCAAAATACATAGGCGATTGTAATCTACTTGTCACTCTGCTGAATTTGGGCCTTACTTAGACTCTTGCTCAGTTTGTAAGATTAATAAATTAGTTCTGCCATTGACAGTATTTTAAAGAAACAAAACCACACTTCTTATGCAGATATGAAAATATTTTCAAACACACTTAGAACAATGATATAACCCCTCACAGACAAAATCTTTCACGAATACAAATTTATGTGGTTTGATAATTACTAAGGCATAATACATATAATCATGCAGTTTATTATCAGAATGAGCGAAGTTTTGAGCTGTGTTCATTAACAAGTCAGATATTATGATCAAATTTAATTGTTCTCAGTTTTAAAAAGCCCAGAGATAGAAATGTCTCCTTTAAATCTGCCAAAACCTGAAAACCATTAAGCCTGCTACTGCCTGGATACACTGAATAGACAAACCAACAAACCATCCCTGTGCCTTTTCTGAAGGATTTAAAACCCTTACCTGCTCCTTTGAAACAGCCCCAACTAACCTAAATCTCCAAGCAAGTTTTTTCTGGGGCCACGACCAGATGGAAAATATCATTCAACACAAAATAATACCTTTGTTACAAATCTCCTATTTCACATGCTTGCAACATTAAGAATCTTCGCTCTTAATAATCCAACTCTTTTCTCCTGTAACAGCTCTGATATTGCTACTGCCCAGTGACAATCTCACCAAGTTCTAGCTGGATACATCCACCTTCTCTGACTCACTGAAGACTTGAGCTTTCAATCTGTTAAGAGTTATACAAGAACTCTAGTTTTCTATTCAATTTCACATTTTAGTTCTTTGCACTGGCTACTAGAATTCTTGTTTGTAAAAATGCATAACATTTACCTGTGTCCAGAACACTTTCAGTAAGAGATATTCAATGCAAACACAAAGGTTTTCAGGATCTGCTTTGTTCTAGTGTCTAAGGACATACCTGTACCCTCATCATGAAATAGGTTCAGCTTTTGAAATAAAAACTTAGCTGAAAATTTGCTCTCACCAGGAGAAAGAAATCCTTTCAGTGAAGCAAGGCTATCTCCGATTTTGTCAAAGTCAGGCAGAAGTCTGGCAAGGTCATCTGCATCAGGGAGGGCTTTGAGAAGTTTTTCTAGGAAAACAGTATAACAGTTAGTGAGTACAGCTTTTTTCTATTATTTTTGTGAACAAAAATGGCTTAGGCTATAAATCCTAGCAACTGTTTCAGAATATGGCTTTAAAGACATTTTTTAAAAAGTACGAAGAAGTTTCTTTCCACATGCACCTCCCCCCACTAGTGTTGGGAAAGACCATCAGATCTGAAAAATCAACTGCTTTTTTAGACTTTGAACTTCCTGATAAGTTGGCTGCCTCAGTACTTTATAATTGCTGAAAACTTATTGCTGCATTTTACCACACTTCATACATTATTCTTTCACATACTTCATAGAGGATGTTTTAAAATTACACAAAACTGTAACTACGCTCATGTCTTGAACCTTTTTAAGAAAAGCTTAGTTTTCAATTTCATAAACAAGCCAATTTTGTAATCCTTAAAGTAAAATTAGTAGCTTTAAAGTACTATAAAAATGTAGTGTCCACTTGCAGCAAGAACAAGAAAACACTTGTAGCAGTTTTCAATCTCTGCATTTATCTACGAAATAGTCATACATGGCATGGAGGTTGAAACTAAGTATCTGTAAGGTCCCTCTCAATCCAAACTTTTCTATGATTCTATGCAGTAAAATCTTCATGGAGATGATTTAAAAAAAAAAAAAAAAAGAACACCACGTTTCTACCCTGCATATAAAATATAAGTCAATGCTTGATTTTCAGATTTCTGTCTTTCACCTGAAAATATACAGAAGCCTCTACTGCAACCTGAAGGCTCAGGAAAGCAAGAGTTTCTATTTTTCATTTTCTTTTCTTCTGTATCTTCAAGATAATATTGTAGATAGGCAGGTTCACTATTCTGCATTTTCAACTGGTCTTTTACTCACACGTATTTTTTACTGATTTGTTTATATCTTCACTTCTAAGTCATTCATATAGAAAGAAAGAACTTTCTGCACAATACTCCCAAAACCTGTGTGAGTCCCCTTGATCATGCTACAACTCTCACTAATGGGAATATACAGCTTTATGAAAGGACAAAGAACATTCTCAAATGAAGGGATGCATTATGGAATATCCATGCTAAACAGTGCCCAATTTCTTCTTACAAACACACTGATACAAATGCCTTGGTAATACACACATCAAACTCCAAAAATAAAAGTTCACTCAAATTCCAGCTAAAAAGCTACTCCTGGAGTGAGGCCCTGAGGACCTACACTCTTATGTTTAAGTTTTACACATGCCAGTCTTTAGACAGAGTAACATCATGATTTTGTGGTACCGAAGTCGATAAGTTCATCAAGCTCCCAGACAAAGTCAGGAATAATCCACTTATATTCCTCGAGATCTGGCATCATGTCCTTCCACTGCTCATATGTCTAACAAAGAAAGGAAAAAAATAATGGTAGAAATAGGGAAAGAAATGTACATAGAAAAGCATATGAGCAACTACTACCTACACATAAAACATACTAAGCCACCATCTTTAGATATGAGTAGTACTTTGACCTTTTAAAATCTATAGTAGTTTTTAAACAATGTTTCCCATATTCACTCACCTTTATTATCATCAGTTAACCAAGCAATGACATCTTGTATTTTTGTGGCTATAACAAAAACTACTCTTTTGAAGTATGTAATAACAAAGACAAAATGCATAAAACAGCTTCCAGAGATAAATACCTTCTTAGCTGTATAGCCACCTCCAACTGCAGATCCTAAGATGAGATAGCGAACTTTGAGAAGCCTGGAGGCTAATCTGGCCAGCCAAAAGTTCCTGTGGGACTGGTATCCATGTTTTACATTTAAAAGTTTTGTTTTGTGAGGGGGAAGACGATTCAGAGAAGAGAACAGCTGAAGGGATATCCTTAATGGAGGTCTCTGAAACTTTGAACTTGGATAGTAGGGATGATGTGTACTTCGGGAAACAAGATGCAGGTTTCGAAGCGGTGATTTTCTCTTTATTCCATAGCTGCTATTTGCTAGACTCCGGCAGATGACACTAAAAAGAAAGAAATAAAAACTTTAACTGATTTCTTCAACACACCATTAACTCAAACACCTCTTCAGAAGCAATTCACATTACATTTTAGCTGGTTACAGATAATCTTATTACATCACCCTGAATGCACAATTTCCAGCTACTACTGCTATGCTTATGAGGAAAATAAAAAGCTGCAAACATCGTTAATGGGTATAATACTTTTAGTGATTACAGACACAAAACCTTAACTACAAATTCTGAAGTCTGTTACGAATTACATTTAACTTTCACACTGAAATAATGCAAGTAACATGCGTGTGATAAAGCACTGTTTGGGCTGAGTCCACAGAAGACTTCCAACATACAAGAAAACTTAACAGTTTGGCCTGTCTCATTCTCTAAATGAACTTTTAGAGAACATTAAGCTTGTAGAGGATTTTCAATCTTTAAAAAAACCCAACACACAGAAAAAAATCCTTTGTAGAATACATTTGTCCTATTTCATCAAAGCACATTCTCCTTTGGAGTTGAAGCATGTGCTTAATGAGATCTTTCAGGTGCTTTCACTTGCTGTGAATTCTAGGATTACAAGACGATGGTTCTGTCTTGGGTCACGCAGAGACAAGATTAGTTCTGGAGGTGGCTGCACCATGTGTGGTGATGCTTTCATGAAGCAATTCAGACTTAAGAGTGAAAAGTCTGGAAGACTTCACTCTGAAAGCAGAGCTCAGCCATGAAAAGCACATGTTAAAACACAAGAGCCTTATCAATCCTGCCTCCAAACACATGACCTAGAATAAAATTTGTGTGCTTTCAATTACACTATCTGCACACTGCAAGGGTTTGAGGCAATTTTGTTAGTTTAGGGAAAAGACAACTGCTCGGAAAAAAGTAATTTCTTCTGTAACTTTTTGGATGTACCATCATATCAGAATAGTTAATATTAAATCATTTATTAATGCAAAATATGTGTGAAGTTACAGGCTTGAAATTTTAAAGTTGGAAATGAAAGCTTGTCCTTCGATGCTTTCTTTGGGGTTTTCAATATTATCAAGTGCATTTACTCACAAAAAAAAAAGAAACTGCTTCACACCACTGACATGGCAAATTATTAATCCCATAATCCTAGAACATTTAAAATTAACAGATTTTAAAGAGAACAAGTGAATCATACTTAGTGGCAAATACTACAGCATTTTCTAATAACGTGCTCTCCATGATCTATACAGTTCTTTGCCTCAAGATTTTCAATGTACTAGAGATGACAGGCACGTTCTTAATGTCCAAAGAAGTAAAAGACTTTGTTATAAAAAAGACTTTTAATCCAGAAATTGAGCTTTTGGAAGATAAGATAAAAATAAGAATTCAGACATTTTTCTCTCTTAAAGACCAATTTTGCTGACGATCTACATTTAGAAATTTCCTTTAGTGCAATGGAAAGCTCAATAAAGGAACTCCAGAGACTGCTCTGCAAGCCCTCGTTCCTAAATCACTACGGTTGTGAAGGACACCCTTTGCTGCTATACTACACTATCTCTGTAAGGCTGGGCCTTGGCAATAAGAAACTTAGAAACTAGAAATAGATTAATAAGCAGGAGCAAAACAATCCTTAAACGAGTAAAAAGTTTCTTCTCTTGGACATGGAATTACAAGAGGCTCAGAAATTAACTATGAACAGAACCAATACAAAAGTGCCTCCACATTTGAAATGTTTTATTTCCCACTTTTGAAGCCAGGTTTTTAAATCAGGGTGTGATAAGCCTGTATGAAGCATGCTGATGACTGGGCTGTTCTTTATTTTGTTTTGCAGTCATTACCATTTCACAGATATTTACTATTTTCAGCAGAGACCATGTGGTAGCACATACTATGGCAGTCACTCTTAATTATTAGTCTTCACCTGGGCTAAAGGCATTTTGTGTCGTATTATGTAACTTTCTTATCTCGTTTTTTTTCTTTTAGAACACATCATTGTGTTTTATAGCACTCAGTCTGTGTGTTTAAACTGAATGAAAAATTGAATTCCATCAGTATTCTGGCAAAACCTCCACTCACAATTTCTTTTTGAGTGCTATTTCATATTTCAAACTCAACTGCTTTACTTGTACATCCAAAATCTTATAATTCTTTAAAACCCCCACTACACCAAAACTTTCAATTTCTATTTCTTCTCTCCTCCTGCTGCTAAACCTCCTGACGAATACTGCCCAAAAAAATCACCTTGAGATTTTCACTGAAACTACAGTCAGATTGAAAAGGATGGCAGAACAATACTATTAATTGAAGTACTTAATGAGTTGCAAATTTCAAGCCTCTGCAACGTTTAACAATAACAAAAACTATCCTTCCAGACATGAGTAGCTCTGCCTGCTTACAGGCCTGCAACCTGCAACACGGCACGGAGATTATAAATGTCCTGTAAAACACAAAAAAGTGGCCTGCTGTGCCTGTGACTACAAGGCAGACGTAACCCAGCAAAATGCATTGTGGTATTTTCTTTCTCATTCAGCACTAGACAACGCTTATTTTCCTACTGCTGCTCCCAAATAGGAGCTGGAACTAGATGATCTTCACCTTCCTCTTCCAACCCAAACCATTCCATGACTATGAAATTTGCCAAGGAACATCGTGCTGCTATCCGCCGTTCACTTTCACTGCTCCAGCCTGGAATGGTGTAGTAGAACGGTGGAAAACAAGCGGGACGCAAGCACAGCAAGGCAACTGCTGGGAGAGACAACGCCTGGACACGAAAGCGGCCCGAGCTCCCCAGGGCGAGAATGCGGGAGACGCAGCTCCCTTCTGCATGCACCACCTCCCCCAGGTCCCAGGGGAGCTGGAGGATGGGAAACTGCTTAGCTTGGGGGTACCAGGCTGCCGCCTGCAGCAGCCTCAGGCCCAGCCCTGCGGCATTCGCACCCGCACCACGCACCCTAACCCACTGTGCTTTTCCGCCTCCCCCGCGGTTGCCAGGCCCGCCTGCAGCCTGCCGGGGCCCGTCCCGCTTACCAAGCCGCCGCTGCCCGCGTCCGCCACATCCTAGGGGCCGGGAGGGACGGGGAGCGGCCCGGGAGCCGCAGGAACGCGGCCGGCCTGAGGGCAAGGGCAGGGGCAGCCGCTTCCGGGCACCGCGGTCCGCGCGGCCCGACCCGCCGGAAACCGCACCTCCCCGCGCAAAGGTTCCGGGCTCGGCGACGGAGAAGGAGGGACGGTTTAGAGGGAGCACCGCGGGGCTGGTCAGTCAGGAGCGGAGAATCGGGGAGGCCTGGATCCGTCACTCTTGGATCATGGATCCCTGCACCGGGGTCATGGTTCCCTCATACCGTCGTCCTGGATTCGTCACACCAGGGCCATCGATGTGTCACTCCGGGGTCTGGGATCCGTCATACTTGGATTATGTTTCCCCCGCACCGGGATCATGGATCCCTCCCACCGGCGCCATGAATCCCTTGCACCGGGGTCCAGGATCCCCCGCACCGGGCTCTGTGCCCCCCTCACACTCCAGCGATCGCCTCGGGGCCTCGTTCCTGGCTGTTCTCGGGCACCCCAGCGCGGCCCGGCCCGGCGGGGCAGGGCTGGAGAGGGCGGTGAAGTGAAGCCCATCCCGGATGGCGCTATCGGGGTCTTCCATGCTGTTAAAGATAAGATTCTGATGAGTCCCCAGCTGTTGTTGTGCTTGGGGAGTGCATGACATGGGTGGCAGCGCTGCCTTGAAAGCTGGAAAACACAAGGTGTTTCCCAGTGGGCTTTCCCAGTTGTTGGGAGTTTTTTCCAGCCACATTGAAGCGGGAGGCAGAGGAGGCACCAGGAGAGTTCATCAGCTCCGTCCGTGTGCCCTCACACAGGATCACCTCTGGCTGGGTCATTTCTGAGCAGCGCATGCCACACCTGTCCCTAAGGACCACAGACATTGGCGGGTTCACCTGGCAATGCCAGTGCGTGCTGACTTTAATAGAAAGTATTCCCTTGTGCCTGATCTGAATCTTTCTTGTCACATGTCCGCAGTGGACACGGATAATATTACGTTCTCCAGTTATGTGTTTGAAAACTGTTGCCATGATCCTTCTCAGTCTCCTTTTCTTTAGCTAAAACAACCCTAAGTTTCTCTTCCATATTTTATGACTCCTTTGTCATTCTTCTGGGTGGTCTCCTGTAAATTGTCACCAGTTGATTCAGAGCTTCCTTTCTGTAATGTGGCCAGAACTGCGTGTCCCATGCTGAGAAACAGAAAACGAGATTTGGGGTACTTTAGAGGTCAGGCTTCTGTTTATACTGTGGGATTTTTCAAAGCAAAATATATTGCACAAGGTTGACATAATACATACGTGTATTTTCAGGACTGAGATAAAAGTTGTTGGGATGAGGTGAGGCTCGTGTTTTTATCTCTTGCTTGCCTACTTTGTGACTTATTTATTTATACGTTTAAGGGACTATATTTTAAATCTTACTTTGCTTTATATTTTAGCTTGACCAGTTGTTTTTGTGATTTATGTATGTTTTTTTTTAAGGCAAGTTTCAATTTAAGAGTGATGATACTCCATAGGACATGCTAACAAATAACTTTTTAAGAATAAATACTATGTAATTCTTACTCTGAGCAGTAGAGAGCATCATATAACTAAAAGTTTCAATTCAGGCTGCTTTAGAGGTGTTTTCTCCAGGAGATAGTGAGCATACTTAAGAAAATGAACAAATGTCATCATCTTCTTTGGTTCTGGATTAATAGACTTTGATTAAATATTATCACAGATTGTCAAATGATGGAAATTATGAACGTTTTGCACCTTTAATCTTTTTTTTTTGTTTTCAGTTGTGAGCGTATAAATACCCCTATAAGGGCGTTCTCTGGGACTGCAGAACACCTTGGAGCTGGAATAAATCTACAAATAGTGAAAAGATTGTATGAGCCTTTATTCTCCCCTGGAGACCCTGCTTTGGTGGGACAGAGCAATCAAGGACCCCTGCTGCACCCTAGTTTGCTACAGACACTAGAAAGAGCAAGGCTGATGTTTGGGAAAGCAGCAAAAGCTGACCAGACAGAAAAAGCATGTGTGACAGTCCTGTTTTTCACCCCTGGCACCTCGCAAAATAATGGGTCATTTCCCAAAATCATCAGCCTGCCTTAGAAAAGGTGCCTTGACAGTTGTTTCCTGTCTGTTACAGCTTCTAGATAGCAATGCTTATTTTTTCACACGCAATCAGGTTTATCAGAAATGGAAATAATTAGGTTCTTTCTTTTGAAAGTTTAAAACTGTGACTCTCGTGTAATAACTGGAGTTCCCTTTGCTCAGTCTCAGAAGAATAAAATGGTAAGTTGAGATGCTCAGAGCCAGTTGCAGTGGGAGGAAGGAGAGGGTAGCAATGAAGCTGGGTATGGAGAGTACCTTGCTCCTCCTTGATCTTTTGCAATGTATCACCTTTACACAGCTTAGTACAGATACATCCTTGTCAGTCCAGCCTCTGGGCTCCTTTTGGAAGTGGTGTAGGTGCCAAGGCTGAACAACTTGGCCCCAGTGCTTATCACCAGCATTTTCAAACACATCTGTCCCTGTGCTGTGCATGGGTGCACATCTTTTTGCATTAACTGACCTAATTCCTTAATTTTCTCTTCTCTCTTTCCTGCATTTCTCCCTTTTCACTTTCTCTGAGCCTGTCCACTGGGGGTAGGCAGTGGTCTTTCCTGTTGCTTGAGATACGGATTTGTACAAATCCATGCCTCATGGCAGCAAAATGCTGAGGAATGGGAACTAACTTGATACCTCTTGTTCCGTTTCAGTCACCCTAGAAGTAATATTTTAGTTTTCTTAATATACTTGCTGGAAGAACAGGTTTGCCTTTCCTGACCTCATTCCTAAAATACTTCTTGTGTAACTTCTTAAAAAGTATTGAAGGACAAGGAAATAGTAGTGAAATGGGAATGAATCACAAGACTAATCAGCAAATGCCGCCCAAAAAAAAAAAGAAGGTGGTAAAACTCTCAGTGTTGTTTTTCTGCCAGCTTCTTTTTGGCTCTGATTTAAAGGTCAGAGACATCTTATCCAGCTTACTGACATCGGTGGGAAACTCCAGTTTTCCCCAGGAGTGAGTAAATAACCTCAGTGGTGTCTCCCAAAGCTATATAGTGAGGTCAGAAAACATTCTGTGAGGATATTCTCAATAATGAATAAAGGACCTGGTTACAGATCCTACCTGGCTGAATCCTGACACACAGTCAGTCCATAAATCCACCTGCACAAACTGGGGCCCCTTTTTATAGTGCCAGAACTTGATTTATTTTCCATGGTATATGTGGGGATCACTGCTGGACATTTAGTTCAGACTGGTTGCTAAGAGTGTTAACAACAGCAATGCCTATTTTGTTTCTTATTTGGACACACTCCTGGTCTCCAGTGATTCCATAATCTCTTGAAGGATAATACTCCCCTCTTGCCCTCCCCTAAAAGTTTCGTGCCAACAGCGCTTGCTTGCACTTACCAGAGTTATTTCCTTGAGTCATCTTGTGGCAAACACTTGTAAGATTAAACTTTTTCTTTCTTGCATTGTTTCTGAGTGAATTCTACATGAACCCTCACAATTGCAAAACTCCAACAACAGAATAGAGGGAGGAGGGATAAAGTGTTACCTGCTAACCCCAGAGAGGGAGGAGCTCCTACTTCAAACATTACCAGAATTATAAGGAAGGTGTGTACTTAGAGCACTTCCTCAATGTAGAATTTCAAGCACACTATGCTGAAGACCTGTCCTGAGGGAGCTCTAGAAAGTCTCCAGAGGGTCATTTCATGGGGGAAAATCCTGCCAAGAACCATTATGCACAGCTTAACCAGGGAGAAGAGAATGAGATGGTGAGTTGTATCTCTGTCTAGGTCTTTCTCAGCTTGAAGCAGAGGCTGGCATGTGTTCTGCAATAAAGTACTACAGACTGTAATTGAGTTATTGCTAGTTGGGGTGTTTCCTTGGCAGAAACAGTCAGTTAGAAAGGGATATAATTTTTTTTTAGCAGAAAGAAAATAAGGTTGGTTGTGTCCATTGAATTGAACTGGTTATCCCCTCCAACAGGGGATGGCTTAATAGATTATTCATGTGGTGTTACAAATATAGATGGAGGTGGTTTAATAGGAGCTTGAGGGATGGGCCAGACCAGTGTCCCCAACCATTTGACAGCTGAATCTTCAGGATCAGCTCCAGTTAGAAAACTGGAAACCTTGGCTTTCTCCAGAACAAAAAAACACATGTTATGTTTGCATAAATTAATGGCAAATGCAGTCTAGTGAATTGGCAATCTCAGTCTCAATTGGCAGTCGCTATCTCAGACTGAAGCTGGGATTCCTAAATACAGAACTACTATATTTCTTTCCAAAGTTTCCCAGGGAGAAATGCATTTTGTAACAGCTGGAAGTCCTATGTTTACACAAAATATCTGGTCTCCTGCATGGCACTGCTCTTAAATAGTAATGCCAGTGCACTACTGCACTGAATTCAGTGCTTCTGAGCTGCTTTGGCATTACAGTGTGTTATGAGTCAGCTATTCACATGGATTCTGTCCCTCTAATAGATTCTGCTGGAGATGTCAGATCCACGATGCAGCTGTACAACAACAATTCTTAGGCCTATCTGGCAAATGCAGTGCTTCTCAAAATTCCTGTGCTACAGAGCCACTGGAGCTCTGCTGTGAGTGCCTGCAGGATTTCTGGGTGTACAACAGCAAAACTATTGAAACACAGTCACTTACAAGTTGACACAACTGTTCACTTTCAGAAATCCTGGAGAAGTCTTCAAAATCTCCTCGCTGAGAGTCCTGTTCTAGTGAAAGAGACTGTGTCATGTGCAAACATGGATATCTGTTATCTCTAAAGACAAATGTAGATTTTCAGGCATCTCTCCTAGCCATCCAGGCGAGGGGAGATGCCACATTTTGCGTAATGCAAACCTGGGTAATCTGGGATGTGCTGGAGAATGCATACAGAGTCACCCAGCAGCATGAACAGAGCAGTGCAGGAAGCACAAGGCACTGGCTCTGAGGGTGGGGACTAACTATCTCCGTGTAATGCAGAACCCGACTGGCTCTGCCACCCAGTTACTAAACCTGCTGGCAGCACCCTGCTCCTGGCTCTAGCCCTGGTGCTGATGTGCCACTGCTCCCCAGCTCCAAACAGCTGCTGTGTTTGTGTCTCTGCTCCACCCTGCTGTGTCCTTCTAGGACTATAAACAGCTTGTTGTGCTCTCACCACTATTGGTGCTGTCACTAGCAATACCAGAATTGAGCTGGAACTAATTAGGTTTAAGTGGATTGTCTGGTGCTGTGTACTGTCACACTATTGTACCCTGAATGTTCACTTCCAGCTGTGCACTACTGGGACACCCAAGCTGTGCTTGTATGGAGCCAGTTATCCCTATGATGTTCTTGTTTCTCAGCAGTATCATACTGAGCCCATGTGTCCTTAATCCGGTGCTCAGGGATCTGCACTATGAATCTGAGGTTTTCCATGCACAGCTGGTGTGTGTGCCCAGTGTTGAGTCAGTCTCCACGATGAATCCCGAGTGTCTGGCAGTTGCCATGTTCTCCATGCCTGCAGTGAGCATGATCAGTGCTCATTCACCTGGGGTTCCCAAATGGAAGTCAAAGAAATAGACGTGTGAAGTACTTGAGTAGTAAATGCAATTAAAACAATAGCTCAATTATGCTAAATTAGGCAGGAATGCATGTAAGTTTGTTACATTTATGTAAGGGAGGAGAAGAGTATGAGACAGAGAAAGATACTCATGAGGATGTATGAGATACTGTAAGAGGATGAGAAAAAAGCAATGTGTATATAGAAAAAGAGAACAGCTAATGTGTGTATTTATGTGAAAGAAAAAAAGAAAGTAATATGTAAATGAGAGTAGTTGTGAAGAAAGAGACAAAGAAGGCTCTATTTAAGTAGAGGAGTGAAGAAGAATACATGAGGTAAAGAGAATTATATGCAGAGGTTCTTTCTTTGTTAAAATAGCATATTTAAATTACTGGCAACCACAATGACTGGCAGCAGCACATAATATCTCTTTGACCCTGCAGCATCTTTTTTTAAATTCAAAGCCATGAAAAGTATTTTTGATGTTGTTTTCAATAGTCAGTTTAATCTACCTGAACCAAATTATTAACAAGCAGTTCTTGATTTCTCAAACAAGATCAGATCTTGGTCCAATAATTAACAGCTGACATTGTGCAAGTGCCAGTTCTTCCAGAGTGGAATAGTTCAAATAATCTGAAAGCATGCAAATAATTCATTTGAACTCTGGATGTGCAATGCTTCCTTGTGTTGAACCAGCTGTCCAATTTGCTGAGAAAAGTTGGGGAGCTCTAATGAGAAGAAATGCTTTGAAGTTTTCTTCTGTATTTCCATTTCTTGGTATAGTTGAGGTGCTAGATAGTCCTGGATTTAAGAGTAATCACTCTGATTTAGGAAATCTAACCTGTATACCTGTATATCCTTGTGTATGTCTTTGGGTTTACTTTACACTGCTGCGGAACATTTGCTTGAATGAAAGTTCACTCTTCTGCTACACAGCTAAAACTTAGCAAAGGATATTCAGAGCATGAGATAAACTCTCTCTCCATGACCATTCGTAGTACCAGAAAGATCTTAGTAGTGTGAGAGAGCTCTGGACACAGCAGCTTGCCTCAGAGAGGTCTGATAGTATGCTTCCCTTCAGAAAAATCTGCTTGAAGACATTTTTGAGGAGTACATTTACTGTGGAATAGGAAGAAAAAACCACAGCTTTATGCCTTCTGCCAATTTGATGCTCTTCTCTGCACAGCTTGGGAATAGTCATTACCTTTGCACAAAACCTAAGGTGTGAAGCTTAAGTCTTGCAGTGCAAAAGATTGTGATAGACTTTGACAGGCTACTGCTTTGGGGAGGATTTGCCACAAGCCTGACTTCAGCATGTGTTCCCCTACTGCTTGTGGCTGAAGGAATGGGAGAACTGCAGTCAGTCAGCTGGTGAACCCCAGTTTACTGCTGCATCTTGGCAGCTCTCTGCCTCCTTTGAGATGCCACAGTTCTGAAGGGAATCTGATACAGGAATTTTATATATTTTGAATTTGAAAAATGTAACTTTTAAAATGGAAATAAAATCTGAAAGTTACAATCCTTTTGCTAATGGAATGATAGTGAATGTTGCTACTGGTTTCAGAGAGAACAGGAACAAACCTCTGATGAAACAGGTTCTGGTTGGTAAGAATGAGATTCAGTTATTAGCTTCCTTGTGAATCTTAGCCAGTCTTTCAAGTCTAATCCTATTATCTGTTGTTATAGCAACAGGTTGTTCATAATAGTGAACCTGGTGTTGAGGTTGCCAGAAATATGATCATTCACAGCCCGGCTTTGTTTTCACCAAAGAAAAAGGTGCCTGAATTTGTTTGACTTTTGCATTTAAATTCTGCTGTGCAGATGACCTGGCAGTTAGAGGCAATTTTTCTTTTAAACATAAGTAACAAAGACTTGCTGGACTCTAGAGGGATATGCCCTTGAATGCTGGCTTTGTGTGATTGTAAAAGCAGCTAAGAACCTTTCTTGCCAACTGAGCAGGTCTGGCAGCTTTTTCTGTCCAATAATCCAGGCCCCCTCTTAGACCCTTCACTCACAAGTCAAACCATTTTGTTACAGTCACTTCTCTGAGTGATGTGAGTCTCAAGAGAAAAAGGATGTTAACAGATGAGGAAACAAATTTTACAATACATTACAATTTATTAAAAATTATTCTACAGAGATGAGATGAACTCTGTATACCAGCCTATTTTGTAGATGGTGTTACCTTCTATGAGATAACGAGAAGCCCTTTGGAGTCTTACAGATGGCTAAACTTTGCTTTATTTTCCACCATCTCCTAGTCTGGTGCACTCAAGAACCCAGATTATTTGACTATGAAATGTTTTATATGCCAAATGCATCATTGAACTCTAAAAACCTGTTCATGCATTAGAAAAATTGTCAAGGTGCAAATCTATATTCATCAGACCCCTCTTCAAAAGAAGCATGTCTGCACCAGCACAACAAAATGAAACACAGCAAAAGTTATTTCCTTAACAACATAAAACTAACCTGTCAGACATGCTCTTACTGGTGACATCAACACGAGGACTTCTGCCAGCCTTGAAAGTATTGTTTGCCATAGTGGACATGCATTTGCTTGGAGGTTTTTGTAGCAGAAGCTGAGTGAGTCCTGAATAAGCTTCAAGAATTTCTAAACCCTAATTACTATAAGTTGTTCATGTGGCTAAATAAACCTGCATCATGTACGTGCCTGTTCCTCCCTTCTTCATGTGCATTGTGGATACCTCTTTTATGGATCTAATATTCGCCTTTTTTATGGAAGATAATAGTTTTGAGAATTCTTCTAAAGAATTTCATTTTGACTTATCTGACAAGTGAGAAGTTTCTGCTTCAACAAGGAGTTATTCATGTATTAATTTTTTTTATGAATGCAGCATTCATTGCTATAATCCTTCCAGCTGAAAGCATAGGGTGAGAAAAAACTCCTCAACCTAACAGAACATTCTGTACTGAAGTTAAGCATTGAAAGGTTCCAGCTCAGCGAACTTTGGCACAAGTCAAGTTTGGAGCTCAGTCTGTTTCCTTGCCTAGCTTTACTTCTCAGTGATGTGGCCCAGGTAACCTGGTCCAGACATTTCCAAATGATGGGAAATGATTTGCTTTGACAATAGAATCTTTCATGGACATCCAGATGCATCAGTTAACATCTGATGTTTATTCTTTCCCAGCTTACTCCTTGTAGAACTCCTGAGCAGCTGTATTCAGAAATGTCACACTCATCAAGACACGAACCAGCAAACCTGAACCAACATCTCTGTTCATGTGGCAAATCATGCCCTTGAAGGGTCAGAACAGCTCAGTGGTATCCTTCTGTCTGTCTCTCTGTCTGTCTCAGGCAAGTCTCTTGTGAGAAGCCGCAAGACCCAGCACACAGCATAATGGATATCTTAAAGAGCATGGTCTATTTTTCCAAGATGAGCTATTTTCCTTGTTTGCCTCTCTTCTGTTTTTCAAGATGAGGAATACTGATGCATGCTTGGTTTTGGGGAGAGTCTTGGAATCTATGGATTCAAATCACTTTTTGAGTTGAAACTACTCTGGAAAAAAAGGCCTTAAAACATATGCTGGCATAGGGGGACTCAAGATATTTATTTTCATATATTGGTGCATGGTTTCCTAGGCAAAAATACAGAGAAATACAGAGTTTGCTCTAGTTCTCTGGTTATGCTGTTGTATCAGGCTTGGGAAATCATTGAACATTTCAGTGGAGAAGAACACTGCCAGCAGAAGATGTTCCCAAATGACTGCCAATCACATTCAGAGCACCCACCCTCTCCCTTCTTAATTCCATTAGCTACAGCCTTCCTGACTTCTCAGACATTGGGTGTAAGACATAAAAACTGAAAATTAAAGGAGTGATTCATGGGCAGAAGCAAGATGCACATGGCAGCAATCCTGTTCTTCCCCACCCTGATATTCATGCCAATCCCAATTTGAAAATACTATTCCAGTTATTCCAGGTCTAGCCATATACTAGAGGAGGTCTGAAGGTGTGTTCTTTTAACAGTTCTTCCCTTAGGCATCTCTGTCTCCTTGGGAGATCCTTTGCCTTGCTGACAGGCTGTGAAGTCTGGGTCTAAGCATCTGGCTTTTGCTAGTAAGCAATTGCTGTGAAGAGTAAGTTCACATTGACCTATGTACTATTCTGTGTGCTGGTGCTGACACTATTTCTTTAACCTTTTTGGTAAGGTTACAACTAGAGAGAGTTGAATGGAGACCCTGTACCTGTTTATAGGAGCATGTGAATATTAATTGCACATGACTGCCACACCAACTGCCTCCTAGCAACCTTGCCTGTCTGCTGCCCTCCATGGGCTTCCTTTTATCTGCTGCAGAGTTGCCTTATTCTCTTGGTCTGCTCAGAGATTATAGAAGCCTTTGAAAATGTTGTGTGTTCATCTCAGAGGTGGTATAACCAGGTCCTGTGTAGTGCAGGCCACTTCCCTGTGTCGTTTACCTTACTTTTTCCTTACAGTTGCCAATTTCTTCCCCTTAGAAACCTCTTGGAGATTGCTTAGGATGACAGAGTCTGTCTTTTGGAGAATGCCACAGAGCAGGTGTGCTGAGGCAGCATGTGGAACCACTGGGCAGGGCCTGCATTTCACATAACAAGCAAAGACACCAGCACAGAACCAGGAATTATGCATTAGTCATCCTTACAATTACATTGCCTTTTCTTCTCACCTTATAAATGGATCTTGCAATATCTGTGGCTGCAGATATCTGATCCTCAGAAGCAGATTGCACAGTTGCTGCAGATATACTTGGAAGAAGGAACTGAGGAACCTTAACTCTTATGTTAGCAAATTCTCCTGGTCACCTGATGTGGTTGCAGCCATGGAATCTCCCATCTCCTCTATAAATTCACTGTATACATTTCATTTCACATTTACTAAGTCCCTGCTAGCAGTACTGAGAGGAAATTTGGCCACAGTACCAAAACCTGCAGCTCTTAAAATGTAATGCTGACAGACATCTCTTTGATGTTTGGGCAAGTCACCTTGCCTCACTGTAACAATTTCCCCAGCTTTAAAAATGGAATAATAATACTTATTCATCCAACTAAAATGAGTAGCTTCCTTTGGCCCTCTGAACATGTAAAGCATTCTGCAAGTGTTCATTAGATGTTCTTACTAACAGTTATTATTATTATTATTATTGTTATTATTATTATGATGTTAGGCCAATGGCACATTAGTAAGCTCCAAAATCCCCATACTGGAGCTGTCATGGAAGATGGTTACAGCTACAAAAGCTGTGTCTGTGCCAAGTTGTGCACAGCAGCTCCAGCTGGTGCAGGCACACAGCGTCTCTTGCAGCACCACGCAGAGACACTGGCCAAGTCTCTAAAGTGTAGGGGCATTAGTGCAGATCACTGCTAGGGCAGGGAGCAGCTCTTCTAATGCAGCAGCTCTGCACTGATCACTCACCATCCCCTGGTGCAGATGTACTTAAGCTCTTCAGCTGTCTGACCCTGGGACCTTAAAAAAACTGACCGTCAAATCTGCATTCCTGACTTGGAATAAAGGTTTGAACCTCTATATTTTGTTATCATTTCTGCTCATGCACACACAAAACAATGTCTCATGCCAAGTTTCACAACTACATAAAAATAGTGGTCAGGCTACAGCAACCTGGATTTTGTGAAGGTAGATGAAAAGTTCTGTTGAAGATGCAAATTTTTGGTCATCATATTTAAGACTTGTAAAGCAGCCAAATACAAGTTCTATGGCTTGTTTTTCACAGTACCGTACCTAACAGTACCTATGGGATAGCAGTGAATGACAGGAAGGTATAGTATTCCAGGCATTTCTTTAGGAGAAAGAGTAATGATTTTCCCCTTCTCTTTGCTGTACAGGATATATTTGGCTACAAAACTCAAGGCTGCCGAAAGGCCTTTTGCATTGCTGGATACATCTTGTCCTGTGGGGCTCTGAGGCTGCTGTTTTACTGGAAGCCAGAGTGGCATGTGTGGGTAAACTGCATCCGATGCAGCCTGGAAGAAGCGGATATTGTTCTGCTTAGAACAACAGTAGGTGCCTACTTTAATCTTTAAATTAGTCCCTAGTATGTAGCTATTTGGCAGGTGAGTTAACTGTAAGGTATCCAGTTAGCTAAAATCTCTTACACTGCTGGTTTCCTGCAATAATATCTTATGTGTACCATTGTTGATCTAACGAACTTCCAAGTATTCCACAAATTACGTGTATGATGAAGATGGGAATGGAGGGTAGCAGCTGATTAGACAAGATGAAAGACATTGGGGTGATAAAACCTGTAATATCTGTGGTTTCAAGACTATCATTTGTTCCCAGTCCTTCCTCCTCCCTTCTACCATCCCTGTGCTTTCTACATTGTAGCCTTGTGCACAGATTCTAAAGCATCTGTTTGTTTGGCAGGATCCAGCAGATTCTTTTCCCTCGCTGGGCTCTTCTGGCGAAGATGTCCCTCTCTGCCCAAATTTATCTAATGGGCCAAATTAAAGATTTGTCTAGCTCTGTCCCCAGCAGTGTCCAAGTGTGTCATGAGGGATCAGTACACAGAAGAGGGCAAGCTTACACTGCTTGTTTTCTTGGCTCTATGTTTCCATTTTCTATCACCCCTTCCCCATGTCCAATAAGCTTGCAATCCTGCAGTTAATGCTTTCAGAGCTGGTACATTTTGCTAGTAGTTTCCTAATACAGATCTCCATCTGTTGAGGACTGAACTGAAGCACTGCAACATATGCAAATGCTGGTTTTATTTCATGGAAGCTACTGCAACAGTAAAAGAAGCAAACTGAAACTTGGTTCTGAATCCCAGCTGAGCCTGAATAGTCTAGGAGCTGGCAGGGTTGGTTTACTTGGTTTATTTGACTTGTTATGCTTCAAGCAATGAACAATGAACAATGGCATTTTCAACATTTGAAATTGCAAAATGGATCACTGTGTTTGAACTGCCTTCTTAAATGAGCAGAGAAGCATGCAGTTAAAATCCCAGGTTTTGAAAATCATAGAACTGCCTGTAGAATACTTTATAATGAAACAGTCTGCATTCTAATAGTCTTGGGGTTATGTTTTTTCTTTTTTAAAAACATCATATTAGGGTTAATATCCCTGTTTAATCTTCAATTCAGTTTGAATTTTTAATTACCTATTCTTGTGTGTAATTTTAAAAAGATGTGCCATGCCAAGCACTTTTCAAATAAATTAGTTTTAAAATGATCCTTTGTGTAATTAAACAGGAATTGAATCATATTGTACGTTCTTGTTATCAAAAAGCTTTCTCACAGTATGCTCTGGGTGTTTGAAAATTTCAGATTTCCTTCATGATTCTTTGCGTTAAAATGACAGTTTTGTTTTGTTTTGCTACATTCTGATTATATCAGTTCTCAAATGTGATGGCTACTGCTAATGAGGATACAAGTAATCTCATCAGCTTGATCCTTGGAATTATCTTTTGCTTCAATAAAACCTTAATTCTTAAGTCATCATCATCTCTGCAATTGCAATAGAAGAGCCTATTAACTCACTTTTGTTATTGAATTTTGATTCACTTTAGTTCGAATAATGAACACCTGTGTTATTCACTGTTTCCCATCTCAATCTGCATCGCAATGTCTACTCATTCTGAAATCTAAATTAAAGATAAATATCAGAAAATAGATGTTATTCTACTCAAAAGACCAGTTTAAGAAGAAAAGTGGGCAAATAAATAAGATATATAAATATTATTAAAGTTCTTTTTCTTAATGCTTAAATTATTCCAAAGGACTCATATTTGGTACAGAAATCATTTTTACTGTTCCCTTTTCCAACTGAAGTTTCATAACTGCAAAACTGCTCACACACAGAATGTAACTCAGTCTCATAGTTGGCTTTAATGCATATAGTTCCGTGTTTGGGACTGAAACTTAATCATGAGGGCACTTACTACGGTAGTTGCTCTAATCTCTCAGACTGTACTACCAACACTTGTTACCAGGCAGTTCTAATGTTCAATTTACTTTACAAAAAAATAGGAAGGCCATGAACTCAGTTTGTGGTAAAAGCTTGTGTAAGGTGCCATAAGGAAGGCACAGTGCTGGCACACTTCTTCCAATGACGTGTTAACTCAGGAGTGACTGTGTAAAGGTACTGGCACTAAACATCCATTTTGCAGCAGAGCGCTGTGCTCCTTTTGATCTTCCCTTTACGGTACGGTCACTGCATCTCAGATTGTCCTGTGCTGTTTGCCTGTTCTGGATCTTGACCTGGGTGCACATTCCATCCTTATCAGCCAAACACCAGACCTGTATCACTGAAGTATTTGCACTACTCCCATTTTTACAGGATGGTGGTTCTATACCTGTTCTAATGATTTTCTCTCAGTCACAAGTGTTGGGAGGCTTCTGTTGGTTAATCCTTAAAAAAAGCCAGAGCAGTGCTCTAGAAAGGCTACTGTAATCACTGACTCCAAGGTGAAAGTGAGTTTAGTCTGGGTTTGGGGCAAATTGTGACACTTCTCTTCTATACTCACTTAGGATGATTTTCGGATTTACTCTCGTAAGACTGTGACATGGATCTTTGTATCTGCATTTATCAAAAGTAGATCAGATTATCCAGCCACTGAGGAAGACTCAATCTTCAGCAAAGCCATAATGAAGCCAAGTTTGCAAGTAAGTAAAGTATTCCCTGCAGCATCTGGGAGATGATGGCAAATCTCAGCCATGCTTCATGGAGTGAAAGTGAGCTGTGAAACATATCCAGCTAAGAATCTTGCAGCTTGAGGAACACAGTGAGCTGTGGAAAAGGAAGAGAACTGTATTCAACTGTACTTGCCTCTGTAAAAATCCTCTCATATTCTGAGAGGGGTTATGAAAAGAGAATTCTCACTATTTCTGAGAGAAAACCTATGTTTTAAGTAGAAGAGCTTTAGGAGACTGGGGTTGGCAGTGAAGAATCAGGCATAGTAATCAGGGAATTTAGGGGTGACTATGTGTCTGAAAGGAGACTGTGGAGAACCGAACGCAGCTGCCCCAGTAACATGAAAACAGGGATGAATGCAGCTCATGGAGAATAGAATAGAAAAGTGCCTGAGCTACATCAGTATTTCCAGAAATGTTTCACCAACACATTTTGCTTTCTTGCCTTTGTATGCACCAATTTATGCTTCAAAGTGCATTTGCTAGAGTCAGGTTAACAGGAATCACTGTCAACTGTTCTTGCAAAAATGTATCCTGGTCTCTGCCAGTTCCATAGATTTGAGATCCTAGTGAGACCCTGGGGAAAAGGTAGACGATTGATCCAAGCAGACCTCAATGTCCCTCATGAGCTGAGTAAATGTAGTTATCCAGTGTCTAGAACAAGTACCAGACAGTTCAGTTATATGCCTTGCTTAGCATTGTTAAGTTTATGTGAGCAATAGGAATGCAAAACGATACATTTGCTAATATCTGGCTCTTGATTATAGATACTAGAGCACTGCACTGAGGAATCCAGAAAAGAGCTACTTTCCCTTTTGGGAAATAAATTTCTAACTTGCTAGCATTTCTTTTTATATCTACAACAACTTTTAGTGAATATTTTCATTATAAACCTAACTTTAGCTGAGCAAAGCTGTTGCTAATACTGCTGTGGACATATATTAATGTACATAGGAAAGTTTAGTGCCAACTAGTTTAATCAGCTGGCACATTATGAAGAAAGTGGAGACTGGTCTGTGACATTCTTTAGAGGATCAAATTAGTAACATAAAAAAGCCAAATATGGCCTCAAATAAGAGGCCCTTTGAACACCACTTTTATATCAATCAGCACATCTAGCTAGAAATGACCAGATTTCAAAGCAGCAAAGAGAAAACAGTTAAATCCTTCCCTAGCAATTCAAAAGCTTCTACTTATAAAACAATTATAAAGCGTTTTTGCCATTTAAGCTACCTAAGTCCACAGACTTTTGTGTGGTGCCCAAGAGCTGTCCAAGGACTTCTGATGGGGAGCTGGGTCCCTCGCTTCCCACTCCAGTTTTTAGCATTGCAGATGTTGCAGCTCCTATTGCATGAAATCCTAACTCCAGACCTCTTGTTAAGTTAATGACTGTGGTTATAGCTCCACTTTGAGTCAGTGGATGAGTTGAGTCTAGATTTCATTGGCCTATAATAATGCTTATTGTGCTCGGTAGGGAGAGTTCCCTGGAGCTGATTTCTTTGTCACTCATGTGTACAGGTGCATAGCCCTGCCTTCTGCCAGCTGATAGGAAGTGCCATTATCTCTAATAGGCTTCGTTATTGTTGTGCAGGACAGGACAGACTCCTCTTGCAAGTTATAAATGACAGCGTGTGTTCCTAATGGATAACTGCTCTGCAAGGGCTTAGCATTAGCAGTGACTCAGTATCCTGGGATGGCCTTTCTTGTCTGTTGGCACATCTGTTCAGCTGAAGGACTCAGCACCATGCTTGGAAATGGCCCAAAGCCCTCTGCTTTCCCCAAAGCCAGACAGAAGACAAGGGAGCTGTTGGCTGAAGACAGGCTTTTCCAGCTGTCTGTGTAGTCACCATGGCATCAGTGATCTCTTACCTTCATTCTGTGAAATCAGAGTGAAGATTATTCTTTTCTTCACAAAGAACATTGCTTTGTACTTGCTTGACCTAAAGATCTGTAGTTTACTGGAACCTGCACTGAGGTGGGGATCCCAATCTATAATTCAACTAGGGAGTCACTGTATGCAATCCTGTCTTCTCTCCCTCATTGCCCCCATATAATTTCCTTTCTTTATACTTGACCCCAGTGAGGATGCCTAGCTGAGCTCTGTGAGAAAGCCTGGGAGTATTTTTGTTTGCTGTGTTGCATGTATTGTTGTCCCGGCTTTGTTTTGCAGGTGAAAACTATCCAAGTGCAAAAAATCCGCTATGTCTGGAATATCTATGCAAAACAGTTCCAGAAAGTTGGGTGAGTTCACTGTGCTGGTTGCACAAGTCTCTGAGGAAGTCAAGCTTCTTTGTGAATAATGTCCTAAGGAAAACATCCCTTTCTATTTTAGAGTCCTAGAAGACCACCACACTTGCTCAGCTATACATGATAAATTTGGTTCTGGTCTCACCTGCAATGAACAGAATGTCAGGTACACATTTTAAAACTTGAGTACTCAACATACAGATTTCAAAGAGATGTAAATTCACTGTTGTTGGTGCACTTCTCAGGAGTTTCTTCTGTATTTATTAATACGCACATAATTTTAGATGAAACAGCTGTGCATGGAAATATTGAATGAAAAGGGCTAGACAATGTTGTGTATTCCTTGTCAAAGTTTTTGAAATGTCTCAGTATTCATCACTGTTATTGTTCTCAATCAGGAAATAACTATGTCCTGTAACTAACTTAAGCAGTTCTTATTTGGAGTAAGAGGAAGTCTCTGTGAAGGAGTGCACATAAGTTCTGTGTTTGCTTCTTCACTGGGGCTCCAAATCGACTAGTTCTGGTCATTGAACTTATTCTCATAAACTACTGTATCATTCAGCAAGTTACAGAATATGTATTCATGAAACTGCTAAATAGAGAAATAATTTTCAGTTGATTGAATACTGAGAATCCAGCTCCTGACCTTAGCTCATGTCAAATCTTACATTCCAATCACCCTTAACTTTGCAAAATTATTTGGGTTTGGATCATTTAGTTTTAGATGCAGAATTCCTTTGTTTATGGTGTTTCAAAGTAATTTTTGCATGATGGAAACATTTGCCTAAAAGGTTGTGTTACACCTCTTGTCTGCGTACGTAAATGTAACTGGAACAGTCATCTTTTCTGACATAAGCACTGTAGGGACATTTAATTTTTTGTTCTTGAAGGAAAGTCCTCCCAGCCTTTAAACTGGGATCAATAGAAGCTCTCATGACTAGTGAAATCTGCAGTTTCTTGAGTGAGTGGCATTTGTCACTATTTTATCTGTGAGTGATGTATCTTTATCCCGTACAGGAGAGTTATATGTGGGCCAAACACTATTGATGTTCCAGTGATCCCTGTTTGGAAACTACTCATCAAAGAGGTTAAGCATTTCTGTTGCTTTTATTCTGAGCTGCTTGGGGAGGCCAAGTGTGCATATAATTGATTCTATATCTGATTTAACTTCCCACTACTCACTCTTCAAGCACACTTCTTCAAATCCTGTTGAAACCTGTTCCATGAAATCATCATAAATTCATTCATTCTCCATTATTCCCTATCCTCCATCCCCATGCCTGTGTGTCTGCTTGGTATTTCTATGTATCTGTGTCCTGGGAGCTAATTCCATTTGCCTTCTGAGGGCCATTGAAGGTTTCCAAGCTGCACTGGAAATCAAACCTTCCAGACAAGGGCTGTCTCTTAATCAGCAGAGATTAAGTGAACAGCAGTACCTGGTACACGCCTGCAGCTGCAGAGAGATCCAATGAGCTCATGGCTCTGGGCACAGCACCACACACAGCACCAATATCTTTTTTCAGAGAGGAACAGCCTATATGTGGCCTGAACAGGGTGTTTGTGGAGGTGTTCCTATGGTATGTGAGCTCCATGCTCACAGCACAATCTGCTCTTCTCTCACCTTTGTTACACTTCTTGTAAGAAGTGAACAAAACAAGGATTGGGCTGAGTCATTCACATCCCGAATAACATCCTATTGGTCCAGATTTTTTGGCCCTTCTGTCAGGTGAAGATGGTCCAATCTGATTGGACTAAAGTAACGGCTAAAAAATTTACAAAGGGAATCAGGAGTCACAATACTTAATGTCTCTTATTCCAGACCTTTTCTGCAGTGTCTAGATATATTGGGCCCATTTAAGTGTGGCCAGCTCTTTACTATTGCTGTCTCTCCTAACAGGTCCTAAATCCATTTTACGTGTTCCAGCTGTTCAGTGTGTGTCTGTGGTTTGCTGAAGATTACATGGAGTATGCCGCTGCCATCATAATCATGTCTCTCCTCTCAATATTTTTGACTGTATACGATCTTAGACAGGTGAGACACCTCACCTTTTTCCACAAGGAAGATGTACTTCTAATGTCTGGGAAAGGCCAGCATGTTACAACATGCACACAGTGCTGTGAGACTTACTCAGAGGTTTAGTCTTGTGACGTTGTGTAGTAGCAGGTGCAATGGCCTGGCCTCCTAGTCATCAATATCTCTGTGTGGTACCTTACCCACATCCTCCCTTCCCCATTCCAGTGCTTCACTTTGTAATATTTTGTTACGCTCTCTGTAATTAGGGTAGGGAATTTCTTTCTCTCTGTGGTTTTATAGTTTCTGGTCTAGCTGGAACCCAGTTTCTTTAGGCTCTCATAACCACAAATAACAAAAGGAAATAATTCTTAGTGGAAAAATTGCATCATGTAAATAAGATGTAACACTTCTGTGTGCTCTTTTTTAATTTATAGCAATCCATTAAACTGCACAGACTGGTTGAGGCTCATAACAACACCATGGTCACTGTCTGCAGAAATAAGGAAGGTGACTCCTCTATGCTTCTTTTTTCAATGTGTTTTGTTTCTATAGCAATTTATATCAAACCCAAGCATGTATAGCAACAAATTTATTCTAAAGCAGTTTTCCTCTTCTGTTTCTCAGCTCAGTTAACTCACTTCTGCACATAGAGTTATTTTGACTTAGGAATATGTTGTGGCACATCAAACATATTAATAATTGAGTGCAGCCTTAGCAGAAAATTGTCAGGAAAACTAAGCAATTTTTCTTAAAGTGGTGCTGACATAGCCAACAACATATCCACTGAATGGCTGTGAGTCCACCTAATTGCTCCATGCAAAGTCTGTTCATTGTCAAGGTATCTAGAGCACAATCCAAAGAGATTAAGTCAATTTAAGAAATGTAGATCCAGGGTTCTTTGGTTAGGTCAGTGCATTGGAACAGTAACCACTGGTTGGGCTCCTGGGTAAATAAGGAGGAATTCTACAGCTGAAACTGATGCCTAGGCTTTTCTTAAATATTATAGGTTGCAAACTTAGGTCCTTTGTTTATCAGCCATTATAAAGAATTCTATTCAGGAAGTAGTTCCTTGTATTCTTTTCCCCTTGCTACAGAGAAATATCTGAAGCACAAAGTTTGCATTACTTGTCACTTTCAGGTTTCCAAGAGCTGGAATCACACCATCTTGTTCCTGGAGATATGATGATTTTGAAAGAGGGCAAAACCCTTTTGCCTTGTGATGCCATTCTGGTCAGTGGGCAGTGCACTGTAAATGAAAGCATGCTGACAGGTACAGCTCATCCCTCCCAGGTTTGCCATCTGAACACCCATCATTGCCCCATGGCTTCAGCCAGTGACAGAGGACAGACGGTGTTATCATGTACATCCCTTGCTGTGAGACAGTCCATAGCTGGCTGAGAAGGGGATTCTTCTGGGTGTTTGCTATAATAGTGACTGAATTGTTGTTAATTGTCTAAATAGACAATATGGACTTTAGGAAGTCTCCTTTTCTACCTTCCTGGCATGCAGCGTTTAGGAAGAGGTGATTTCATTAGAAGGGAAAGAGTGGACAGTGAAGAGGAGGGAGCAGGACAGGAGAAGAAGCAATAGGTATGAAGCAAAGTTGTTCCTACACAGGGCCCACAGTCTACTCTGGATGTTGTGGTTTCTGTCACTGACTGAATGTGTCATTGCTGCAACATCTCCAACCTGTGGAGTGTCTGTCTAGCCCTCCAGACATTTGGCCCCACATTCCTGTGATAGCAGTGGAGGACACACCAGGTGGGAGAGGTCACTGGAAAGCAGGATTTTTGGTGCAGGAGGAGGTCTATTTCTTGTTTTTAAATTTGGTCTTGGTCTGAATCAAACTGAAACTGATAGTTCTGAAATTTCATATAAATGAGAAATTCCAGAAACACCTTTCATTTAGAAAACTTCAGGTGCCACAATATTTCTTCCTCACCTTAGTATCTGCTTTGACATAAAAAGGGTATCTGTCACCTGCCAAGCATTGAGCTAAAGGCCCTGCTTTTTACTAGGGAGGGAAAATAGGGAATATCATATTCTCACCTGCTTGAGGGAATAGTTTAGTGACCTGCACATGAGGTTCAAATTAGGTAAACAACTTGTGGCCATCAATGGTAGTCATGCAACACCAGTTCAGGCCTCCTTTCAAGTCTCTATATCTACAGCCAGAGTTTGGACTGCTTTCAGTTCTCAGATTTGCATGAAGCTGCTGCACTGATGAAAAGGAAAACTCTTCTCTGGCAGTCTGTTTGCTAGGCTTTAAGCTCTATTCATTCTGAAGATGTCAAAATATAAAAGTAAAATTTCTGTAAATTGGTTTCTCTAGTAAACACCTTTAACTTATCACCTAGATGTCTAGGTACTTATTTGAAAGTCAGCAGGCTGTTATTAAGTGTACTGCAGTTTTTCTCATCTGAGCTAATCTTCCCTAGGAGAAAGTATTCCAGTAACAAAGACCCATCTACCTCAAACTGATAACTCCAAGCCCTGGAGAGTGTACTGTGCAGAGGATTACAAAAAACATGTCCTCTTCTGTGGAACAGAGGTCATCCAGACCAAGGCAGATGACAGAGGAGTAGTTAAAGCTGTGGTGCTGCGGACTGGTCAGTCAACACTTGAGTTCACTTTTCCTTCCATGATTTTTCTCACTGGAACAATCTGACAATGTATCCAATCACATTAAGTTAAAGGTACTAATCTATATTCACAACACTCAGACAGAGAATCATCATCCTGGGCTGGACTAAGTTGTTATGCATTGTTTCTGTTTGCTTGGTATAACTTCTATAAAAACTGTCAGCATATAATTATGAAGAAGAATTTTGCTTTGCTTCTGAGACATTGAAAAATCCTCCCCCCTAAGACAAGAATACCTCTTTTCTATATTCTTCAGATAAGGCCACATACACTAAAATGAAACACCTGGGCCTTCTTTCATAACTTGCAGGAATTATGAATAATTTTGAAGCCCTCCATTCTTTGCAGAGAATTTTTTGAAATATTTTCCCCTTGAAATGATTTAAATTTGTCTTTCCAGGTTTCAACACAGCCAAGGGTGATCTGGTGAGGTCCATTCTCTACCCTAAACCCATGAACTTCAAGCTGTACAGAGATGCCCTCCGGTTCCTGATGTGCCTCATAGCATTTGCAGCCATTGGAATGATCTACACAGTGTGTGTATTTGCACTTAATGGGGTGAGTTACTAAATGCAGGAGAAATGGTCACATCTAAGAGATTTGAAACTGGAGTGACTTCATAAAAATTTATATATAAAAACATAGTCCTTGTCACTTTCCTTTTTACCTTAGTACATGAGTCCATTTTACAGTGCAGTTGAATTGTTAACAGTACACAAACTGTCATACATTCAATTCCAAGATGCCAAACCTACTGCTGCCCAATAATAATTTTTTCTGAGGTCTTGGAAAATCCTGTGCAAGCCCTGCATATGTTATCTGCAGCTCAGCACCCTGTAAGAACCTTTTACAGGGTTTTTGTGGCACTTTTTTGTACATTCCTAGAAAAAGCACAAGTGAGTCATGAGTTAAGTGGGACAGAGGCAGATGTGCTATTGTGAAAGGCAGCTTTCCAAAAACTTCAGCTTAGATCAAAGAACCATCTCTCCCTGTCTGCTCTCTGAGAGTAACTGGTGTCAAATGCTTATGTTAAATGGTAGAAAGTAGGTATAGAACCATTTGTCCCTGGTATAGTCTTCTAACTTCCTGAAGAGAAAAGTTTAAGAGTTCAGAAAGCTGTCTTTTGTATTTGGATCCTCTACTGTAACAGTCACTGAAAATCTCCTAGAGTGTGGTTTAATCTATTTATTAATTCATCTAAGTCTTGGACTGGACAGCACCTGTGGCAATGATTCCCATAGTTTCATTATGTACTGTGCAAAAATGTTTTTAGAGTTGCTGTTTGAATCACTGAAGGCACTGTAGGTTTTGTTTTAGAGAAGTAGCAAACAGCTGCTTTCTGTTTGATGCTTCCTGTACTAGTTTTGACTTAAGAGATCATTTGCCACTCCTTTGGCCACCTTTCTTCCGTGTTACAGAGCCCTGAACAGTACAAGTGTAAACAGAGATCATTGAAAATGACTGGTATTACAAAGAACTCCCTGTTGTCTTCTGTCTTCTTCTCTCATATCTTTGTATAGTCATCTGGGTGGGGCAGGGTGGTGGATGGGAGATAACCTACACTTAGTTATCACTCAGCTTAATATCCTTGAGAATTTTGGGGAAATAATTTTGCAAAGGTAACTGTCCTGTATCAGGACAGTTGAATCTCCCACATCTCAATGTGGAACTAAGACTTACTGTATCAGGAAGCAGCAGAAGACAGCTATTCCCTAGGGGAGACAAGCCAGGAGGCGAGGATGACCAGAGCACGGGTAATTGAGCACAATCACAGAGTGTCTGAACATGGTGAGGAGAGCTGGGTGCAGGTAACAGCCCATCAACAGTCCCAGGCAAGGCAAAGTGGTAAATAATCCAGGGAGATCAGTCAGAAGCAGAAGGAGATGAGGACAAGAGACAAGGCTGTGACACACATCTTAAGGTGTCCATCCAAGTGACAGAAGTGGGTATACCCACAGCATGGCTCAGACAGGCACTGAAGGCCCAGGCCTGAGCTTAAATGGAGCTCCTGAACCCATGAGCAGAGGATGTGGATAGAGGTGAGGCTAGTGAGGGTAATTAAGGGCTATTAGTACACCTAGGGCCCTGCCATATTGGTCTCTAAATCTCTGGAGGGTTCACCTGAAACCCTTTTAAAATAGTTCACTCATTCTTATGCATCAAGGTCAATGTGAGAAGAGTTATACACTGTAAACAGTAGTTCTGCAAATTTTAAAGCCTAATTGATTTAGAACTTCTTTAGAAACTTTCAAGAAATCATTTCATGCCATGATAATTATCTGCCAATGTAAAGTCCAATTCATGAGTTGCAAGGTTGATTCTGTAATTCAGTTTTTGAATAATTTTTCTCTTGGGGAATAATCTACAATCAGTGGGCTCAGAAGATTATTTTCCCTGAAGATATCAAAGAAAGTGTGTTTAAGAACATATTCTTGTGTCTGCTTTGCAGTTTTTTCCTTTTTTTCTTAATTTAACTTCCCCATTGTAATATGTAAAATACATGCTGGTGTTACCTCAATTGCTGAAGCTGTCAATCTTGTAAGATTGAATCACAGGATGTACTAAATGCTTTCTCTTCTCTTTCTGTGAGTGTTTATCTAAAGATGGATGGTAAGTACTTCCTTCTAACATAAAATAGATACAAAATATTATCAAAATGGTGTGTTCTGTGGTCTGAGACAGTATCAATGAAGGGAGAACCAGAACATGATGGGAATTCAGCACATCAAATGCAACATGATTTATAGTCAAAGTCCCAAGCTCAGAAGTAGTAATAGTAGATCTCAGTGATGGTTTGCAAGTCCTTCTGAACTGAAAATTTGCTTTAGTTTGCAGTGTCTCAGTTCTAGGACTCCAATTTGAAAAGCATTCAATTCTTTAGCATTCATATCAACTGCCCAGAATAGTGGTGCCCACACTCAGCATCCTGGCAGTCGGTTTTACACTGACCACTAAGCTCCCAAATTATAGATTGCTTTTACAAATGTAACTGTTATTTCCATGTCTCTTCCTGCAGGTAAAAGCAATTTTCTTTCACAACTCCTAGAACATAAGGTCAGAAGAAATCATTAGCTCATACAGTCTGCCCTCCTTTTCAGCACCATCCCATATGTCTCACCTGCCACCTTAACATGAAGTCCAGAGCTGTGCCTGTAGGCATTTGGATGAATGCCCATATAAATAGCAGATTCCTGTGTGCTGTGTCATGGGAAAATGGGTTTGACTGAGGGTGCAGTGATCTAGCTGGCATGTTTGAATGCACGTGTTTTGGAGGAGGCTGTGAACTCTGCCTGGAGGTTTGTTTGCATGGAGAACGAATGAAGGCCTGGGGGCTTCTCTTTAGCAGTGATGAGGCTTTAAAGCCTCTGGTTAAATCAAGCCTATCAATTTCTTATGGATATGAATACATGATGGACCATGGGCAGAAAACAGTACAGCCTGGAGCACCTGCAGTGGAGGGGAGGCGGGATGAAGAGGGCTACACCCAGTGCAAGCACCACTCCTTGCCACTCTCTTCCTGATAACTGTCCTTGTTATTATGTCAGGAGGAGACAGGAGAAATAGTGAAGAAGGCTCTGGATGTTATCACTATTGCTGTCCCACCAGCTCTTCCAGCTGCCTTGACAACAGGAATCATTTATACGCAGCAGAGGTTGAAGAAAAAAGGCATCTTTTGCATCAGCCCACAGAGGATCAACATATGTGGACAGCTGAACCTTGTCTGCTTTGACAAAGTAATGGCTGTGTGGTGGTTATGCCCTCACTGGTAATGAGAGCCATGGTGGGGGTGGGAGGCTGGGGTTTGATTGAGCATTTCCATTGTATTTTAGAAACACAATGACCAATGCTGTGTACTTAAGTTCTTGTTGTCTGAACAGAATCTGTGGCAAATTCTTGTTTTTCTTGGAATCTAGGAATTGTCTTGTAGCCCTTTTGCTCTGCCCCATGCTGGCATTTTCTGGAGAGTAACCTCTTAAAATAAGTCTTGCTTTTTATTCCTCTCGGAGCTCTCATGTGGGAAGTTAATTTAAACATACATTTTAACTTAGACTGGCACCTTAACAGAAGATGGCCTGGATCTCTGGGGCTTGCTGCCCTCTGAAAGAAACTGGTAAGGCTCCCTGACACATCAATGGCATCTAAATTTGGTGGGGTAGTGACTGGATTCTTCTACTAGACATAGGACCAAATCTGAAAGACAGTTAATGTTAAACACTTAAGCAGTTTGAAGTTCCCCATGTTTAGATTTTTAATTTTATTTCCATATCCTCTGGAAAATGAATTGTTTGCCTTATCCCAAGGGTCTTGCTCCACGTGAAAAGATGCAGCCACTGTCACCAGCATTTGGCACAGCATGTCCAGGCAGACAGTCTGCAGTAGGCAGGCTGGGTTAGATCTCAAAGCTGCAGTGTAACCCAAATCCTTTATGACAGGAAATCACTGTTATCCACAAGATTGATGCTCTGTTCTTTCAGTGGCCTTGATTTTGCCCATTTACATTTCCAGAAATGTGCATGCACAGAGTTGCTCAAACTTATATCAGTATTAGAACTCAAGAGTCTTTGCACAAGCCTCAAAGAAGATATTTTATAATAATCTGTTCCTCTCTCCATCCCATTGGACTCCCTAACTAGGCATTACACACTTGTTTTGAGCATGTGTATCCCAGCCTTAATAGGTGCATGAAAAGCAGTTCATGGGGGAGGACAAGTCCCCAGAACATGTGTGTGGTCTCGCCTCAGGATGGGACTTTAACTGCCCCCAATTTAGGATTTTTTTTCTTTTAGTCTTATGTTGTTTGGTGTTCTCTGACAGTAACTTTTGTGTTCTCTTTTGATTTAGCTTTCAGGACATTCACAGTTTCCCTGCAGACCACAGCCTGCCTTGGGGCCCAGTGTTCAAAGCACTGGCAGTTTGTCATTCATTAATTGTTTGGGAGGGCAAGATCCAAGGAGACCCACTGGATGTGAAAATGTTCGAGGCCACTAACTGGGTAAAGCTGTGCTTTGTTGTTATGCAAACAATGGGGAGATCACCTTGCCATCTCAGGTTTAGCCAGACACCCATCGAAGTTACAAAAAAATCAGGAATTCAGTTAAATAATTCCTGTGAAACAGGAATAATTGAGTTTCCTTTGACACCAAAAAATATTTTTGTTCCTCACAATCATGTTGTGATGATAAAAAATCCAGATGATTTGTGGAATACTTCAAGAGCAGAGCTTTCTACATTAATACAAATTCTTGTATATTATTTTCTCGTTGAGTCTATGTTATATCTAAAGTTTTTTGTTTATTTAAGTGTGTTGTAATGAATAAAGGATTTATTGTCAGTGAGAGGACATAACCTATTTGCTGTGCAAGAGTACAGCAATGTCTTACTGAACCTGGTGAGGCTTTCTATTTGGTTGCCAAGAGAAGCAGTGGATTTTCCGTTATTGGAAGTTTTTAGTTTTACATCTGACAGATTGCTCCCAGCAATGAATAATATACCTCATTTAGAGGCAAGAAAAAGCTTTAAATGAATCCTTGAGGTTCCTTTTAGCTTTACTGGTGTTGCAGTCTGAAATATTTTTGTATTTCAATACACAGGTGATAGATGATTCCAGTGGACACCAGACTGAAGGTCAAGGATCCACAGATGCCACAGTTGTTAGACCTGGTCCTAAAGCCACCACTGTAAGATATTTGCAAGATTCACATCCATGATCAAGTTAGACTGTCAGTGTAAGGGTTACCTTTCAGTATAGGAATGTGTGGGTGTCCCTGTCCAAGAGAGCTCTTCCCCACTTTGTCTTTCCTGTACTGCCTGCAGAGAGAGAGATTGCTTTGCTGTCTCGGATTACAGATGCCTGGGGGAGCTTGCAGCTCACACAGTGAGCAGGGGGATGCTGGATTAGAGATTGTCCAGCCTGTCCTCGTGGCTTGAGACTCAATCCAAACTCAGCTGAGTGGGGAATGCAGTGGAGTCTGGTGGCTGATGTCAGATCCTTGGTGGTGACACATACAGGTGGGACACTTTCTGACAACCATTTTTCCTTTGAAAGACCAGTGTAAGACCTAACAGAGTCTTAGCAGAAACAAGACTAGTAAATTCCTTTCAGTGATTTACATTTAGTAGTCTGCTAAAATTGTCAGTGAACTTTTCCTACTGCTTAAGCTAAATATTTCTCCACAAATTTAATCTTGTCTTTATGTACCAGTCATTTCTGTCTAAGTGTAACAAATTAGCCCATTATACATGGTTAGCTTCTTTCCATAGCCCAAAGGAAAGACCTAAAATCTTTTGGTCTGAGTTTAAAATCCTTGCTAGACTGTGTAATCCACTTGCTTTCCTCCTAGGCCCCAGTGGAAGGAATTACCATTTTACATCAGTTTCCATTTTCCTCAGCCTTGCAAAGAATGTCTGTCATTGCCCAGGAAATCGGTGGGGATCCACAGGCCTTCATAAAAGGGGCTCCAGAAATAGTAGCCATGCTGTGTAGAGCGGAAACAGGTAACAAACATTTATAAATGCTTCCTAGAAACACACATCTGTAAGTGACTTTCGATGGTGCAATGAAATAGAAGGTCCAAATGAGATTTCTGTGTCTAAGATTTTATAGTAAAGCCTGAAAAGTGTCTCTGTTGTACTCCAAGTCTAAGGCTAAGCTCTCACACAGCCCTTCTCAACAAGGAAGGATTGCTAAGAGATAAAAGTAGCTATCAACTCCTGTACAAGGTGTACAGTCTCTGGCAGAATAATATTTGGAAAAGTTGTCTACAGGTCTGGCTCCCCCCCCAAAAAAAAGTAGACTTTTTTTTTCTCCAGACCTTGGGAGGGCAACTAGAGAAGCACAGATCCTTCATGACACCCTGGAAGAAGATAAGTCTTTGCAGTGTATGTTTTGAACTTTTAAGTTCAAAATGATAAAGGAGAGGCAAAGATTTTCTTATGGAACAAAATTAAGTTCAGCTCCTTTCTTTGATGTGCTTGGCCTATCAGTATACTCTGGGCACTCTGGGACATAAACCTTCCCTGCTCCAAGGCTTCCTTTTATTAGAGAGCAGTTAAATGCTGTGATAAAATGTCTTTTCCTGTTTTGCACAGTTCCATCGAACTTTGAAAGCAAGCTCCTGCTCTACACAGCCCAGGGCTTTAGGGTCATTGGACTGGCCTGTAAATCTCTCCAGGCAGGGAAACTGCCTGCTGCTCTAACAAGGTAAGCCATAAAAAGCACTGCTTCTGGCCATGTTCAGCCATGGGCCAGTGGTGCCTCACAAAGCACCATCACCACATCACCCCTGCCAAGAGCAGGGTCATAGTACAGAGTTTTGTTAGATTCAGGCCAGAGGGAATCTGATTTAAATCTGGATATAGGTCTGGGAATAGACAGAGGGCACTCCTATAGCACATGCCCACAATTCCTGCACATTTCCTAACTTTCTTAACTCTGGATTAACATAGGAAGCATAATTATATTACACTTGAAGACTAGTACACGCCCCCCTCATTCCATCATTTCCACTAGTCTTGCAGATTTACCCAGGCTTGCAGTTGAAGAGAAGTCTTTTAAAGATTTTTTTATTATCCACAGTCTGATTAAGCAAAGGCAGCAGATGACCCCCATTACTGTTCTCTAGCCCAGTCAAAGTCAGTAAACTATCTTCTGCTGTTGTGTTGGTCCAATCATTTAGCTTTCTAGCTTTAGCCCTCTTTAGTTTCTAAAGAAGTCAGCAAACTCTTCTACTATGCTTATGGTATTAGTTTTTCACAAGCCTCAGAAAAGAACACTTACACATGAATCCATACAGTTTTTCCCAAATCCCTTTCGCTTTTGCCTGTGATACTCCAGAAACACCCCTTCTGAAATATCTGCAGTTACTGAGCTTCTGCTATCCTCTCTCTTTACTAGCTGCAGGTCCTAATCCAGGTGAGGCTCACTTGCTTTTTCACAGGGTTTTTTGCTTTGCTGAAAGGGCCAATGGACACCGACACAGAGTGAAAGTTGTTATGTAACTCTTGTGACAAACCTATCCAACCCAATGAGCAAATGTGTGTGAAATGGCCCAGATTTTGCAGTTGTGTGTGCAGTTACAACATGTGTGATGTTTATGCTGCCAGGAGAATGGAGAAAGCTGCTGGTCAAACACAAGATCTGCAGTGAAAGCAGTGACTGTCCAGGCATCACCTGACTCAGCTACTCTGACTGCCATGCAAGCGTTTGAGTTTGGCATCGCCTTCTCCTTGGTGGCTAAAATAAGTGCTTGAAAGCTTTTCTTCTTTTCAGATTCTTCAGAGTCAACCTGTATCCCTGAGAGACCTCTAGTTCATGACTCAGGGATGGGGTGTTTACCAAATTCTGTTCTCAACTGAATGTGTTCAACTGTAAAAAAGCAATAGCACAGGTGAAAACAAAAATGTAGGGGAAAACAGAATTTGAGTTGCCACAGGCTGTTTGCTCAGGTCCAACTGTCAAGAGGAGCAGACATGTTAATTAAGGTGTGTTTCTTTGTTGTACAGTTCTCAAATGAGAAGGTCTAGTGTGCAGGAACTTTCCAAATCAGTCCACCACAGTTTGGGAGTCCTGCACGAAATTTGGGGTTCTGGTACTGAATTAGCACTGCTGGTATTGAAAGCACCACAAAAGAGAGACATCCTAGAACTGCAGAAAATAGACAAATTATTTTAATTCTTTTGAGTTAGGCAGGATGGTTGAGAGTTATAACTGGCTATCACCAAATCCAATGCTGATAAAGGCAAAATTAATAATTAAATCTGTTTCTTTTTGACTGTTAGGGAGGAGGTAGAATCTGATCTGACATTCCTGGGTCTGCTGATAATGGAGAATCGATTAAAGAGGGAGACAAAGCCTGCCCTGGAAGAGCTCAGTGCTGCCTGCATCAGGAGTGTTATGGTCACAGGTATTTAAAAAAGGTGGATTATTTATGTGGTCACTGGTCCAGACAGGGAGTCCAACAATATTTAAGTGAAAAGTCTGCTGTTTTCACTACCGCTGGTAGGAAGGCACAGATATTTAATCCAAGAAGTGTCTGTGTTTTAATAATGACATAAGGTGAGCCATGTTGTCCCTGGCAACTTCACCAGGCTGTATCTGATTCTAATAAAGGCATGTCATGCAAGATCCCTTTTTTATAGGGCCTCCTGAAATGAGCAGAGATGGAGCATGCATGCTCAGGACACATCTCCAAACTTTTTAACATCTGTAACTCATGCCTACCAGAGCGTGTTTATCCTTTTTTTTTTTTTTTCTTGAAGGGTTATTCTACCCACATCTAAACCAGGGTTTGGATAGAGTAACCCCAAGTCTTTCCATTGTCCAAAGACTTGGGCCTCACTCCTTTCAGCCCACATACACCAAAGCCAGTCAATGAGAATCAGGGATACCAGCAGCAACTTAGCACTGAACCCCTTATTGGTTTTTGTCTAAAACAAATAATCTAGGACCACGTTCCCCATCTGGATTTCTTCAAGCTGAATATGAAAATATTTCATCTCCAGATCAAAATATTTGTTTTCCAAATGAAAATATGTTTCAGTGATTGAGACAAACCTTATCTGGAAAGTTTCAGTCTTTATCAAAACTTTCTTATGCACAGCTACTGAAATCTCACTGATTCTTCTGGATATATTTGAAAATTCAGAATTCAGGCTAATGAATAAAAAATTCCTCACTGCAAAAATTTTTAGGTAACACTCCCTTTGTTTTTTGTAGGAGACAACATTCAGACAGCTATAACAGTTGCCAAAAATGCTGGCATGATTGCTCCAACACAGAGAGTGATTCTTGTGGAAGCAAACAAAGTGCCTGGATCTTTTTCAGCATCTATAACCTGGAAATCCCTAGAAAAAAACAAAGCTGAAGATTACAGAAGCCTGGTGAGCATATCAGAAGCAGGTTTTGTGCAGCAGGAAAACAAACTTTAAATAAGGAGTGCGATTATGCTAGTGTAACAGAGAACTGCCATTCACCATCAGAATATGTGCTAGAAGAGTTTAGGAAGAGGAGATCTTTATAAAAATGTACTCCCCTTGAGCTTACTTCCTAGCATATTATCCTGTGAGCACATTTTTGCTAACTGCCTAGCTGGGTTTGAGAACAGCTTCGCAGAAATCCCAGAAAGATTTGTCTCTAGCCCTCATGCTTAGCTGATGCCAGTTTAAATGCTTCCTTTCCCTGCAAGATAAATTTCATGGTATAAATGTGAACTTAAAATCTGTGGAGCTGCATTGAATGAACCAGCCCTGTTCAAGCAGGTAGAGTGTTAGCACTTCCCCTTACCTGCAGAATTAAAGCACGGATCCACTGTTGAGAAATTGCATGTACACAGTGAAACATAGGCAAGCCAGGCTAAGAAATTTATTCCATCAAGGATCTCCACAGAGAAGCTGGGATGAAGACCAGTTACTGTCTCCCTGAAGAGTTAGTCTGAAGGTGCTGACCCTTCCCTGGGAAGTATAGAGTCAGGCAGATGGTACAGGATATCTGCAGGGGCTGTTGAGTGGCTCCTCAGCCTGAGCAACTTCTGCCCTGTGTTTCACTGCAGAAAGGCTTGCTTAGATGTGGTGCCCATCTTCTGTCTCTAGTCCCTCTCATTTCCAGTGCAGCCCACCAGATTGGCACTGCTGCATGAATTCTATCAAATGCAAGAGTCCATTTGATAGAACTCATGCAACAAACACCCAGTTAACACTGGTATTATTGGCATTATATGCCTCAATCCCTTTACAAATCCAGGGAAAGGCAATGGGCCTTGAACCCAAGTCTCCCAGAGTCTTCAAAAGCACCCTCCCACGGTATGTCCTTTACCTTGCCTGTAGTAGTGTCTGTGTAAACGCAGAGTAGCTTTTCAGGGCCTGGGCACAGCACTCATTCTGTCTTATTTTATAGGAGGATGATAGTCAGACTGAGCCAGGAATCAGGCTGGCATTGGGATCAGGCCAGTATCATTTTGCCATGAGTGGAAAATCTTACCAAATAGTAGCACAGCATTTCAGGCACTTACTTCCAAAGGTAAGATCTGGATTATTTAACTGGAGTAGCCTTGCCATTCAGGAGATATGGATTGTCCCAGTATAATCAGCTGAAGAGACCTGTATCAGGACATCTTCTGGGAACAATTATAACCCTGAAATACTCACAGGCTAGATGAATCTAAGATATTATTATATGGGGAAGGATCTGAAAATCCCTGTATTTTTCTCTGCACATGAGAGGAGCAGGCATGCCTTATGGTGTGAGGACAAGATTTAAAACATTTGTGCCCGTATTCCTACCCCTTGCACAACACTGACCTGTTTCAGAGAACAGGAGACAGCATGGTATTACACATGGTGCAATTCAGCATAGCTTGTCTGTTTCATGGACAGGATAGTCTCATGAATTCTCTTCTTATAACTCACTGCATGGCAATCTGTGTTCATCAGGTAACTCAAATGGCATACCAGGCCTTGTGTCCTTATTGTCATTGTTACTTTTTCAAAATATTGATTAAGACCCCCTTTATCTTCTATCATCAGCCTTTCCTGCTTCAGAGTCTAGAATCAGCCGTTTGTTTATAAATGTGATATTTGGTGATTTTTATTCAGATTATTACTGAAATCACTTCAAGTGTTTTAAAAATAATTTCCCTTTTTTCTCCTTATAGCTCTTGCTGAATGGAACAGTTTTTGCTAGAATGTCTCCTAGTCAGAAATCCAGCCTTGTAGAAGAGTTTCAAAAGCTGGAGTAAGTTCCTAATGAATTTGAAAGTGTTTGTTGAATTTTCAGGCTAGAAAAGAGTCTAGAAAGAGCTAGCTTTTGTCTAGCATAGAGTTACATGGAACTGCACAAAACTGAAACCTCCACAGATCTACACCTTGGCATTTCAATTCCAAAAGTCTGTTAAAAAAGAGACACTGAACTCCATGCTGATTTGGCAACCTGTCGAAGGTCAAATGCTCCCGTGGTCCTGGCTTTTGTTTGTTCACATCATTCTTCATTTTTACTTCTCTCTGGGCCTGAAGGATTGGGACTTGTCTCCCCAAGACTTTTAAGAATCTCTCCCAGCACTGCAGCTTCTCTGATGCTTGCTGTCTTTTTACTGTGCTACTGCTGGCTCAGTGTGATGGGTTAGAAAATGTGGTGGGGCAGTCTGGATTGCTCACAGTCACAGTGGTACATATACATATACATATACATATACATATACATATACATATACATATACATATTCCTCAGTCTCAGGCATCTTGTTGCCTGTTGTTCAGCTGTTTCCCAAGTCTTTTGAAGACCTCACCCTTACTTCACCTAGCTAGCCTCAGGCCTTGTCTTAGAGCAAGGTGAGCTTTAGGCCATTTCAGATTGTGTGCAGTTGTGAGCACCTCAACTGCTGTCTGGCCAGACAGGCTTTAACTTTCCAGAAGGCTTTTAACAAAAAGCTTGCACGACGTGCATAAATGACTTGCATGGAGCAGGCTATGATTCCTCACTTGCCTTATGACTGTATTTTTTAGTTACTTTGTGGGCATGTGTGGAGATGGAGCCAATGACTGTGGGGTAAGTGACATTTTTTACCATATATTTTAAAAATGAGAGATTAATGCAATGCCAGTAGAGTATTCCAAACTGAGCACATGCTGGAGATGGGAGTATACCACTTATTCACAGAGCAGCTGTACTATCACCAGTATTGATTTAGACCTGATCCCACTGTGTGGTCCTTACCATGCAAGAGCTGTCCTAGGCAAAGATTTTTGCAGTTTGTGATCTCAAAGACTGATTCATCTGCCTTGCAAAAACCACCAGAAGATTCTCCTGGGGGAAGCAAGCAGAGAACCTAGACTAGCTGCATAAAGTCTGGGAGCAAATAAGTGCTAAAAAACAAGGCAGAGCCAAACCTGTCTTCTGCAACTGGTAGTGGATGGCTGTGGGGTCTGTGGAAAATGACCTTTCCCATGCTCTCATCCCCATTCTTTCCCTGAACTCGACAACTCACTGAAGGACCCCTCAGGGTGGAGCACACCCAGGGAGTGAAGAGGGACTGCTGTGCACAGAACACATCCTGTAATAAGGGGTCACTGCTTGGCTGACATGTAAGTTGCTGTGTCTTCCTGGTGAGCACTGAGGAGGATTGTGACTTTCAGGCTTTGAAAGTGGCACATGCAGGGATATCACTGTCGGAGCAGGAGGCGTCTGTGGCTTCACCTTTCACATCCCAAACCCCCAGCATAGCCTGTGTTCCAGAGCTAATCAGGTAAGCATGGGGTTTTGTTTCCTATTTCATAAAAAAGAAAGTTCCCACTCCTCTCAAACATAAGTCTTGGCTGTTCCCATCAAGTCACAATATGCATGTCTAGAGAAAAATAATTGTGTTTGGCCTTGAAATTGCCATTTGCCTAGTCCCTATCTGAAATTCCTTTAAGATACATTAATTATCACAAGAGGAGGACATTTACAGTTGAGCTTTATGTCATCAAAAGTATTTTAAATGCAAAAGAAATAACAAAATGAACAGTGCTCCATAAAGCTGAATCAAATGTCCACCAGCCAACCTGTACACAAATGTTAGGTCCTACCTCTGGTACCCTATGCAGGCAAAATTTGACATATATTATGCCAGGATCCTGATTTTGCTTACTGGGGCATTTGAGCAGCCAGGGAGAGAGCATAATCCTCATTGGATACTGTATGTTCACTCTTAGAGGAGAGGACTTGCTCAAACTCACTGAGTAGCTGCTTGGCTTTGTAAGTTTTCCCTCATACAGAGTTGTTACCTACACTACTAATGTTAGCAGTAAAAGTTGCTGGGGTAAATTGTAGTCTACAGAACACAGGTGACTGGAACCAAGCCCATTGAATTGAACAAGATATCTGCAAGTGAAGATTTTACTTTCATTTAGGTCAGATTTTATTCATTTCACCTCCCAGCAAGATAGTGGTAGAGGCTTCTCTGCTTGTGACACATGCCTTGTTTTTCAACAGCCTTTTGAGAGACCTGGTACCAGGAGCAGACCCCATCACCTAATTGCTGTCCTTTATTTATGCCTTCACACAGGGAAGGCCGTGCTGCTCTTGTCACGTCCTTTTGCATGTTCAAGTACATGGCACTGTACAGCACAATTCAGTACCTTGGTGTTCTCCTGCTTTACTGGGTATGTGTTGGGGACATGCTGGCAGGAACTGGATGAGCTACTAGTGCCTTGTAGGAGAAACGGGGCATAAAAGCCACCTGAAATAGGAGATGGAGCAAACTTCTGTGGTGTGATCATATGGTCCTCCTGTACCTCAGTGGAAAACTGGAAAGATTCTTCCCATTAACTTCAGCCAGAGGGCTCAAGATCCAAGCTGGGCAAAAAGAAAACTGAGATACTGAATGGTGTTTTGGATGAGGGCATGTGTCTGTGAAAAGGAAGAATCTGGTGTAAGCATCTGCTGTTACAATTTATTCAGCATTTAAAGCATGAATTAACTTGACAGTAAGAAAATCCCCTGGAGTGCCTTAAACCACTTTTGCATAGCTTTTTCCCAGATGGAGAGGAGGGCTTTGTATTCAGAAGTAACCCAGCAGTGAGAAAGCAGTCTCTTCAAATATTCTTCTCCTTTATTGCCTGGAGTGAACTGGAAGTGTAGTTAGTCCAAACAATGTGCAAAATGAGAATATTCACCACAGGCCCAATGGTGAGGAACCTATTGGCAGGGCAGTGAAATGTGTGATCTCCTTACCTGCAGAGAAGAATTTCAGAACAAACAGCAGAGCAGTAGCTCCATAGATATAATACAGCTTTCTGAAGATGATATAAACATGCTCATGGCAGATCTCTGATTTGTGATTTTTTTCTTTGTTTTTCTCTTTTCAGCAACTAAACTCCTTGGGGAACTACCAATTCTTGTTCCAAGATCTGGCTATTACCACTGTAATTGGTGTGACAAGTAAGCCCCTTAGTCATCCTATGTATTAATGAGAGAACGATCTCAAATATTTTTCTTCTCCTTGGAAATGCATAATTCTATGTACAGAAAGGAAGAAAATGGCTTCCTGCAGAATAAACATCCTTTAAGTAGAATACAGGATGTTTAGATTAGTAGAAGAGGGCTCTTGCTTGAGAAAAGCCCTGAAGATGGGTAATATTTAGTGGTGCATTTGCTGAGCATGTAGGTTGTTGCTAACTGGAGTGCTATCTTTAGAAGGAATAAACCCACACCTACTGCAGTGGAAAGTCCACTCAGGCATTTTCCTGTTGACTCAGGAAGGCAGATTAAGAAGATACCTGACTCTGTGCTCAAATGAAAAAGTAGGGATTAACTTTTTTGAGTCCAACCCATATTTGAAGCTGTGTAGGCCAGAGCCCCAAAAGGAAGGAGAGGTGAAAATGGAGAAGAAATGACAGATGTCAGACACTACAGAGCAGAGACTTGTAAGCCAAGAATAAGAGGGGAACCCAGTGCTGAGGCATAAAGAGAAAGACAATGTTATTGGGATAGAGTAAGTCCAGGGAGAGGTTTAGAAGCAGGAGCAGCAAGGACAGGGCCATGAAAAGCATATAGCAAAACCACATCCTGGTATGTTCCATCCTTGCTGGAACACAGACAACAGGCAAAGACTTTGATGAAATCAAGCCTGAAAAGGTCAGCCACAGCAACACTGGGTGCCAAAAGCTACATTGCTGTAAGTAGCCCATCTGGAATTGCATCAAAGCTTTGTGCACAGCTCTTTTACTCAAAGTCTGGGTAACTTTGTTAAACCTAAGAACAGAGGAAAACCTGTTGTGTCAGGTAATGCTGCCCTCCTCCAGCTCAAATAACCAGCCACTAGGTGTTTAGTGCAGGAGGATGCACAGCATGTGGGCAGCAAAAAATCTCAAGCCACAGCTGACAAGTGACAGAAAGAGAAAAGAAGAGCATAAGTATATGTTCATATTCTTGGGCCTGACAGTAGTCAAATAAAATAAAAAGCCAACATTTTATTTTTCAAAAATGCCTCATGATAGATGCCATTAATTAACCTCTTCTGTGTCAATACAATTTTGTAAGAAAACAACTCTGTATTTTGTACTTGATACAATCTTTGTATGTTTTATAAAGAATATTACAGACTGTAAAAGTGCCATTGATACAGTCAGTATTATACAGGAGCACTGCTTGTATTTTGGACACACTAGTAAACACATCTGTGCATGTTTCAGTGAGTTTCACAGGTGCCTATCCAAAGCTGGTCCCCTACAGGCCTCCAAGCCAGCTCATCTCGCCCCCATTGCTGCTCTCTGTTGTACTTAACATCCTCTTCAGCCTCAGCATGCAGATCTTTGGGTTTGTGGTGGTCCAGAAGCAGCCTTGGTATTCCAAGACCGATATACACAGGTAGGTCCCCTTTCTGGGACTCTGGATACCACAGGGTTGACCTAGTGGGGCAGGTCTGCATGAAACTATTGATCAGCTTAACTGCAGGCCTGATGAGCAGCTGCAGCAGACCCTGTGCTGCCCACAGGGTGCAAACACTTCAACCAGTGTTGTCTGAGGTCCCTAAACCCTCCAGCAACCTGCCATGCACAGTTCATGTGGTGAGAATGCTTCTGCTGAGCACAGAGAGGATTTGATTGCAGGAGAGACCAGGTTTGAGCTCAAGCTCTGACAAGTTCAGCAAGCTCAACCAGTGGTGAGATTGAGGGCACTGCCAATAACCTATATCATGGCTGAGAGGGAGGATTCCTGATAGTTAATGGTGGAAGCCGGGGGAAAGAACCAGGACAATGTTCATTTCCTGACCAGTGTGACACTCTTTTTCAGTGCCTGCCTGTCAGTGAACAACCATGAGAGGAATTCATCCTCCAGCCTGGGGCTCCATGGGGCAAGAGATGGAGCCCATGAGCAAACAGACAATGGCTTCAAGAGCTATGAAAACACCACAGTGTGGCTGCTGAGTACCATCAATTGCCTCATTGTAGCAGTAGTGTTTTCCAAGGGAAAGCCTTTCAGGCAACCCATCTACACCAACTGTAAGTATGGGGAGAGAAGAAGAGATATATAAGTCAACTCAGGAGGTCAGCTTAATAGGGAAAAATTAAACTTGACCCAAATTATGTCAGCCAAAAAATCAGGAGAAAGACTGTCCTGTGAAGGGAAGATGAGCACATATGTTTGTGACAGGTCCAGAAGCTGCAGTGAGTCATGGAAGAGCTGTTCTTTTTCTCTGTGGGACAAATCCTGCAGCATGCTCTTAGACAAAATTCTCTTCAGCTTTTTTTTTTCTTTTTCTTTTCTTTTTTTTTTTTTTCTGAAGAGTTAAAATAATGCTGCAGGTTTCATGGCTTTGATGTTTTGGTATAGTAATAGTGAGGAGGGGACATTCCTCCTAGAAAGCAGAAAAGTGGGTCATCAGTGTCCTAGAACAAGGTAAAACAAAAATGAGTGGGTGAAGGATGAAGTTCGGTGCACGCCAGCTGAAGAGAAAATGAATTTACTCATCATTGGAACATTTGCCTACAGATGGGGAAGGAATAGGTTCTCCGTTACTTAGACTCTTTAGATCCTGATCAAGAGCAAAGTCTTGACATAACTGAAGTTGGAGGCAGCATTCCTAATCATATTAACAAGATCGAGATTACATCCTGGACATTTTTCTGAATCACAGGATTTACTGTGATCAGAGAGAGACTCACTGGAAGGCTGCAAAGCTTCTCAGATGTGAAAGGTCAAATCGAATGTTCAAAATACCCATTTGGTGTTTTAAATCAGTGGCTACAATGCTCATCCCACACTTGACTGAGTAAAGCTGGGGTTTTACTCTGTTGATTTTTCTTTTGCTGAAAATTTGTTTCTATCTCATGCATTCTTTTGATGGCTGTGTAACACAGAAAATTATTACAATCTTCTACAGTAAAGGCAAGCAGTTGAGATTGCTCATAAACCTGTGGGTTTCTTTCTTTGCTCTTATCCCTTCAGATGTGTTCATACTGGTGCTCATAGGGCAGCTGGGCATTTGCCTCTTCTTGATGTTTGCTGACATTGATGATCTCTACTCCAAGATGGATGTGAGTATTGTTCCAGAGGGGATTTTTTTCCTACTGCCAGTCCACTTTAAGCACACTGGGATTGTTTTAGCAAAAGGCACAGACTTTTGCAAGGAGACATGGCACCACTAAAGACAAAATTTAAAGAGGTGGATTTTAGATGATGGGATTGTAGAAACTTCTGGAAAATGGTGACTCCAAACTAGTATCTGTGCCTTCAGCAGAACAGCTACACATGTAATTTTGATTGTTTCAGCACATTGTTCAAGCAACAGAGGATGACATCACTAAGCTTATGATGTGTGGTATGTTGGTGGCTTGTGAAGCCAGGAGCAGAACAGGGCTGGGCTCTGCCAGTTTAAAATAAAGCACCATGTTCTTGTGTTTCCCAAGCAGTGCTACTCTGAACAAAGGTCCTCTTGCCAGCATCTGCCAGCTGGCACTGAGAGCAGTAGTTCCAGTCCCCAATCTTTTCAGGCTCCCTGTTTAAATCTCAGAGAGCCTGCAGTTTCCCAAAGCAGAATTTGGGTTTAGAACAGTTGTAGAGAGAGACTAGTGGGGCTGTCTTGGCAAGAGAGGGTCTATCTTGGTCCTTGATCAGTAAATACCAATAAGGCTTGACTTATGTAATCTGGCAGAATGCAAGCTGGGAGTTACCTTGTGCCAATCCATCCCAAGGGAAAGATGAGGGAAGGATAAGATCTACATCAGCTGAAGGATGGGGTTGTCAGTGGGCCTGACAATTAGTGTGTTGAGGCTGTGACACTCTCACAGTCTTGCTGTAGGAGTCACAGGAACAAAACAACAAAAGCACCATACAAAGCTATTTTTTCTGTACATTTGCAGAGCAATGAAATGCAGTGGCTTTGAGTCACAAGTGCTGAACACGATGCAGCTTCCAGTCCTGTATGTTTGTATGCCAGTTAGCAAGTCGGTTTAGAAATGGAATTAATGAAACATGGAAAGAGAAACAGAGTCAAAGGGTCCGGGTCTCGACTGTAAATGCCCGCCTAAATTTGCCTCACTGTGTAACTATTTGCAGAGCCCGGCTCGGCGGGCAGACCCCGTTAGAGAACCTGCCACGAGATGGCACTTTAAAGCAAGTCATCGTCCTGTTGTGGACCCTAGTGGCCCAGGACATTTTTCAGCACGGCAGCTGCAAGGGGATAAAATGCTTTTGGGGAGAACTGCAAAACTCCCAGCCCAAGCAGTCTGGAGGGAATACACTGGAATTGCTGAGAAGAGAAAAGGAGGTAGTAGCAATAAAAACCTCTGCAATAGCCTAGCCCTGGAGAAACTGCTGATCCAAATTTTGGATCTGAGCTGCATCTCCAAAAGCAGTTGAGCTACAGCCAGAAAACCAGTCCCATCTATGGGAAACTGGAACTGGGTTTGGAGCTGAAATACGAAGTTTGAATATTTTTTAATATTAGAAAGTAAAAAGGCAGTTAGAATTCCTCTTGCAGCACTAAAGAATGGCATTCTCTCTTTTCTCTACTTCATCATAGATTTAAAAGCATCTTTATCAGTAATTCCTCAAGACAAGTAGCAATATTAGCTCATCAGTAGGGTAAGCCAGTTTGGGAGTCTGGCTTTTCATGACACAAAGCTGCTGAAGGGTCTGGAGCAAAAGTCATATAAGGAGTGGCTGAGGGAACTGTGTTTGTTTAGTCTGGGGAAAAGGAGGTTCAGGGGAGACCTTAATTCTTTCTACAATTACCTGATGGGAGCTGTAGCAAGGTGGGTGTCACTTTTTTTCTCCCATGTAACAAGTGATAGAGAGGAAATGGCCTCAGGTTGTGCCAAGGGAAGTTTAGACTGAAGAGTAGGAAAAATTTCTTAACTGAAAGGGTTACAGATGGGAACAGACTGCTCAGGGAGGTGGTTGAGCCATCATCCCTGGAAGTATTTAGAAGTGTAGTTGTGGCACTTAGGGACATGGTGGACTTGGCAGTGCCAGGCTTATGGTTGGGCTCAATGGTCTTTAGGGTTTTTTTCAACCTAAATGATTCTGTGTTCTATTACACAACTACCCACCAGTGTTTACTGTGGACATGTTGCTGAATAGCTTCTCCTGCTTTTTTCCCAGCTTGTGTGCACCCCTACCACGTGGCGAATCTCCATGGTGATAATGCTTGCAGTCACATTTGCTGTGTCCTTCCTTGTTGAGGTGAGTGTGCTTCATTGGATGTGCTAGTCAGCACTAACTGGAGAGGCAAAATGGTCAAGTCTTGCTCTTTCTCCCTCCTCCTCAGCCCAGTTTGTGAATGTCTAGTAAAACAGAAATAATTGCTGCTACCTCACCCTTTTTTTAAAGCCCTCCATCTGAATGATCAGGGAATGCAAGGCTTGGCCACCTTTTCTTTCCTCTGATGAGGGGGATCTATCAGGCCCTGCCCCAGACTAGAAAAATATGGGCAGTCTGTAGTGCTTTCTACCCAGATCCTGAGGACTCTCAGGAGGAGCTGGTCACAGTTCTCTGGTGGAGAACTCTGGTGGAGCTGATATGAAATGTGGTCAATGAAAGGCTGTTAAAGGGATGTGGATGAGCAGGGCAGGTGGGAGACCTGGGTCTCCACTATTTGTCCCATGTGTGTACTCTGGATGAAGAGTAAACTGCTGTCCAGGTCCTCTTAAAGCTTCTTTTTGCTTTTACCTTTACAGGAAGCTATCATTGAGAACAGACCCCTGTGGCTGCTTCTGAAAAAGACCTTCCGGTACCACTCAAAGAGCCACTACAAGAGGCTGCAGCACATGTTAGAGCAGGACTCAGCCTGGCCACCTTTGAACGAAACCTTCTTCTCAGCTTCTGTGGCAGTAACAGTAGAGGGAAATATAGGAGGCCATAGCAATCCAACATTTGACAGCAGTGAGGACTCACTCTGAAGGAAACTGCAGTGGACCCATGTCCAGGACAGTTGCATTTGACCTTAAAAGGACTCAGTGACTTAAAAAGAAGAAGGACTCACTCATTACTGTTCTCCCATTCTAGGAGTAACCAGCTTTTGCTTACACCTAAATTAACCGGAAGCGCAAAAGCTGCTGCAGTAACATAAAGCCATGATGGTGTTTCTCTGTCCCCTTGCTCATGCACACGTCTGCCAGCTGTAAATCAAACACCTTGCTGAATATTGTTCAAGTATTTGTGGTTGAAACAAATATCCCTGCATCCCTCTGTTGAACTGCATTATGTAATCCCTAAGGGTGGGGGATCCTCCGCATGAAAAGCAGCTAACTGCAATAGCAGCACTCCTCTGGGCAGATCCCCTTTGAGAAAATGAGTAGAACTTATTCCTGATAGAGGCTGCTGAGCATAGGCATTCCTGGGATTCCTCATGGGGTTTCAGGTACTGCTACTTGGTATCTTGCATTTTTGGAGGTTTTAACCCTTCTGGCAATACTTGGCTTCCAGAGCTGGAAGGAGCTGCAAACAGCCAAAGCTTTCTAGAAGTGTCCACTCCCAGCACCATTGTGCTCTTCCCATGACTGGAACAAAAAGAGCTCTCTTGCTAGCTCACTGCTACCAGGAAACCTGTTTGCCCTCTTAGTTTTTGGCAAGTGATACTTGCATTTTATGGGAAAAAAATTTTTTGACCTGCAAAGCAGGATGATTTCATTATTTAACAGTTTTTTGGTGGGAGTATTTTTTCAGGATATCCATTTAAAAAATGTAGAATGGAACATGCATTAATTGCAAATTGTGATCTCATCCTGTGGGTCTTCAAGGACCCACTGTCCCTTGTGGTGTGAGTTTGCTTTACTAGGACAGCTGCTGCACAGCTGGGCTGCCTCCTGACATCAGCTTTACCAGTGCCAAAAGAAGCAAACATTGAAGGGGTTATTACCCTCAAGGACCTAAGGCCTGAAAGAAAAGATGTGGAGCCAAATAAGTCTCAAAATAATTTATTTTAAATTCTGTGGCATGCTCTTAAGTTGAACCATCTGAGGTTTTGTCTCTGGTTTCTCCATAGTTGCAGATGCAATCCATCCATCAGCTCATATCCCTCATCTGTTAACCTTTGATGGTGACTTTTACTCACTTTGCTGTGCTGTGTTTGCCATACATAAATGCAACAACACTGCACATTCCCGCAAGTGTTACCTGCTTAGAAAAATGCAGCTTCTGCCTGCACATATTCTCTTAGCCCACTGATGTTAATCTGCCTTTCTCCTCATTACATTTTGCAATCTTCATCCCCAGCTGGGTAAAACAACAAGACAGTCAACCAGAAGGGCTTTGGACCAAGAGGAACACTTCCTTCTGTGGATGAAGTGTGCAGGGGAGCTGTGCCTTCTGAGCTGACTGCACAGTTTGTTTTCCACAGTTGGAGCTTACCCCTGCTTTTACTGGGTGGGGTTGAGAAGCACTTTATTATTGGAAGCTGTATTTTCCCACTGTTGTGTGCTAAAGCACTCTTGTGCTGCTACAGAAAGCCAGGAATTGGCCAAGTTTGGAATAATGAGAAAGACTTCCTTTGATTTTTTAGACTTAAAAAGTAGCTTGGGAAACAAAGAGCAAATCAGAAGAAATTATTAATTGTTTTGAGTCAACATATCTGCACCAGAGTAGAGTCTGAAAATAATCTAGCTTGAATCTAAAAATAACTAAGAAAATAAATAAATAATAGCTAAGAAGAAAAAAAAAAACCGAACAAACTCAACCAAACAATACTTCAACTTGAACAAAACATTTATTTGACTCAAAGCAATTTTTTTATCTGTTTTTGACAAGTTTGGCATAAGCAAATGGAGTAAGTACCTTCCTACTTAAGTAGTTTACCTAATAGTAAATGCCTGTCACAAAGCCACACAACTTGCCACAAACTAGAAATGTTTCATATTAATCCCTAAAAGTGTTTCCAAAGTTTTCGTGGGTTCTCAGTTCACAGCAAAATCCACTGGAAGGGGAAGGCTAGATGATCTCTGCATTCCTTACAGCTTGAGGCACCAAAGAGCAGGTTAATGGAGTTATTCCTGAGAGCCTGTCTTTCAGATACAGTAACATTTTTATTGAGGTCAAAATTCACTGTCCTATTTATGAACTCCCTCACAAAACTAATATGTTGCTAAATGCGATACAGTGACAGCTGCAGTAGCATTGCCAACCGGGCATGTGATTTATATTTAGATACCCCTGACACTATGAAAGTATCAAGTCTTGGCAAACCTGTGGTAATTGTTGGGTTGACAGGATAAAAAACTGCTTGCCTGATGCTGAAATACAGCCTTACATGCAAGAGAACAGAGTTCAGATGCTAGGTAATGTTTAACCCCTGCCACTCTAAGCACTCTAATCCCCTCTGCCACTTTTACCTCTGCTCCTTTTCAGAGGTTGGTAAGTCAGGGTAGCCCTTTGTGGGACACTTATGAAGTTTTCACCTGGGTGCTTTGGGATGGAGGGACTGATACTTCATAGACATGATCCTGGGGGGAAAGCTGGTGAACCTCTTTTTTGGCTATTAGCCCACATTCCTGGCAGAAGGTTGCAGGGAAGAAGAGGAAGCTAAGGAGACGCTGCATACTTGTAACAGCTAAATATTTCCCTTATGATGACTGTGTCCCTTCTTGGAGAGTCAAAGACTGATATCCTCCTCCTCTGCTGTTGGCCCTTATTCCTGGCAGAACTTTTCCTGTGGACAGGGATATCTTGCCTCCTGACTGAGCAGCGGCAAAGACCTGGAGTGCTCGTGCTTTGTGCAGCTGCTAGGATCTCAGCCAAATCCTAACTACCCTTTCATGGAGGCTCTTGATAATGATCTTGAGTGGAATTTTTCGGTACAGCTAAGGCATACTCGTTCCTCTTCAACAGCCTTGGTTTAGCCTTTAACAGCCAAGGCACCAGAGAAATGCTGCTGCTGCTGCTGGGCTTGCTTGTGGCCTCAACAGTAAAGCACAAGTGTGTTTTAGAACAGAGGGAAATATCTGCAAAATTGCTAATTTCAATTGCTTTATTTGCCACATAACTTCCTTTTCTCCTATGACATAGACACAAGATGTTTTTTTTTCCTGCATAGATAGGGACACACTGCAGGACTGATCTTCCTCTACAGAGGACAAAACAAATGCATCTTGTGGATAAGAGGGGAAGTGATTATGGATGGTTGTTTGCTAAGCTTGCATATGGAAATGCCAGGCATGTGTTTCTGCACACAGGATATTGTCGTATCTTCTGTGTTCACTTTACTGGGCTATGGATGCTACAAGAGTGTCCTTAAAAGGAGAGAGACCTCTGAATGCTGGGACTCTAAATTAATGTGTGCCTGAACTTTTAGTGGAGTATGTTTGAAACCCTACAAAATACATGAAAAGTCCCAGGGCTCCTGAAATTGGTTAGATTTGATGTTACCAACCTTTCAATGCCCTCTGGAGAGGGGTTTTGAAGAGAACTCCAGTGTGGCAGTCTGAAAAGTTTATTTAATTTGAACTTTGCACTTCCATCCAAGGCTGAAACTTCATGTTTGAAATATTAATGGTCATGCCTGGAGGCAGACTGGTCCTCATAAGCTTGTGGTATTTCAGTCCAGATACAGCTTCACTGTCCAAAGGCTGGCACCCTGATTTAGTGTCTGTCTCTTTGTCCTAGTGAATGTCGAAGAATGTATTAAATTTTCAACGAGGGACCAAATTTGTCAGATGAATAATTCATTTCAGTTCCAGTCTTTACGCAGAAAGCACTTTCACTGGCTATTTCAGTTCCACTAGCTCTACAGAATAGTCTGCCACTACTTCAGAGAAGCCAAGGGGTGGGTAAATCTCAAAAAAGCTTAATCCTTTGCTGTTAGTTAGGTATCACAATAACCAGTATTATGCTCTCAGATATCTGTGGGGCTTGTAGCCTGTTTGAACATAACATACAAAAGTGAGTGATGACTGTTGTTATAAGTCTGACACAATGTAGAGTAGCAAAAAGTATGGAAGTACAAGGAAATCAAACCATCATTTCAGCAGTAGTCTAAGGTAATTACTGCTGGCCTCACAGACCATTACTTTCTCTTTACAATTTTCCTTTCTCCAAATAGTTATCATATTCACAGTGACTTTCTTAAATCGCAAAATATTAAAGACTTCTATGCTAATTTATTCTTCCCTCCCTCCCCCCCTCCCCCCCACTCCCACACACATTTGGGTATTGTCTCCTGAGCAATTACATAACATCAGAAGTGTTATAGTCACCTCTGCTAGATGGCTGTGCTGGGAAATCACATGACTTACAGTCCCTCAAGTCTGACTTTCCGTTCCCAGCGTAGTTGCTGCCAAAGACGAATTGGTTATTAACAGTTTCTAGTTACAGACAGGTGTAAGCTGATAAGCTCTTCCCCGGCAGCCAGGAGGAATGTGTCCTGGGGTGCCTCAGGCATGGCATTGTCAGCCAATCGAGGGAGGGATTGTCCCCTCTGCTCTGCACTGGGGCGGCCTCACCTCGAGTGCTGGGGGCAGCTTTGGGCACCACAATGTAAGAAAGACATGAAACTATTAGAGAGCATCCAAAGGAGGGCAATGAATGGTGAAGGACCTTGAGGAGAAGCTGAATGAGGAGCAGCTGAGGGCACTGGGTCTGTTCAGCCTGGAGGAGACTGAGGAGACTCAGTGCAGTTACAGCTTCCTCCTGAGGGGAAGAGAAGGGGCAGACACTGATCCCTTCTCTCTGGTGACCAGTGACAGGGCCCCAGGAAATGGCCTGAAATTGTGTCAGGCTAGCTTTAAGCTGGATATTAGAAAAAGGTTCTTCCCCCAGATGGTGGTTGGGCACTGGAACAGCCTCCCCAGGGAAGTGGTCACAGCACAAAACCTGGCAGAGCTCAAGAAGAGTTTGGGCAATACTCTCAGGCACATGGTGTGACTCTTGGGGATGGTGGTGTGCAGGGTCAGGAGTTGGACTCAGTGATCCTTGTGGTCCCTTCCAACTCAGCATATTGTGTTTCTGTGAAGCTCAGATATGGAGGCTAATAATGCCCTAAAACAGCCATGGAAGCCTTCGAATAGCAAACAAACCCTTTAAATGGGTGTTTAAGACTCCTGGATGTTGTAATGAGATGTTCTCACCTCCTCCCACACTCAGTCTCTCCTGACTTGTGTTATGTCCATCCCCTGACTTGTGTTCCATTCACATTTGCAGACTTTAAACCACTTCTATGTGTTCTAAGTCTTTACCCTCATGCTGTTGCTGAGCAACGTTGAATATTCAGTGACCATCATAATCCTGTCAATCATTTCTGTTGGCTTAACAGTATGCCCTGAGACAGGTGGATCTGCTGCACAGCCTGCCAGCTCCCCATCCTGCAGTCTGCTAGCAATTCCCTCTATCATACACACAAGTAGCTATTGATATGTTCTTTCTGGTTATAGTTTAATTCCTGTGAATTTTGCAAAATGATGGACAGCAGATAGCATTGATACAGCATTGATACAGATACAGATGCATTGATAGATTTTTTAGATTTTTAGTAATCTGCTATTACTGCAGATGCAACTCCCAACTGGGGGTCTTGAAATTTCAAGAGTTTAAGAAGACCTGATACCTGCGGCTTGTAAGACTCACTCTCAGTGCAGTGATTTTGCTTCCTATGGTAATTTCCTGAGGACTGACTCCTCTTAAGGTTGGCTAAATAACAGGTCTTGACAGCAAAAAGAAACATGGTCCCCATGCAGCCAGATGAAATTTCCTGGTGCTTCCAGTTGACGTTGCTGAATGCTCTTGCTGAGAATTTGGAAAACATTCTCTTGATTTCTGACCCCACTTCAAAAATACCCAGCAAAGGTAAAAATCACATGGAGAAAGGATATAACAGAGAAAAAAAAAGGTGAAACTATGTGAATGGAAATACAGATGGGAAGGAGTGATAGGAGTCTGGCAGGGAACAGTTAGTCTCTCAGGTCTGGAGATTAGATGTGCTGCTCCCCTCTATTCTCAAAATTTAAAAGCAAAATTGAACTGGGGATTCCTGACTCCTGATAAATGTCTTATTAATCTTAAGGAAGACATAAGGGTTAGAGGTTCAACACTGAGAATTGCAGTTCCCTCAGATGGCATGATGTGATTAGAGGTGGTGGAGGGGGTGAAGGGATGGCAGCTCTGCACTGACCTGTTTGTCATGATCACATGCTGCTTTCAGACCCAGGCACAGCCGCAAGTTCATTGCTAAAATCATTGTTCCTGCACTGAGTTACTGGGCAAGACTCAGCCTTTTGAAAAGTTCCTTGAGAAAGTGAAGTGCTATCTGTGGAGTGCTGCCCAGGAGCACTTTTATTGCTGCCTCTCACTGATCTTGGCAAAGTCCATGTGAAGAGCTGGGGCTTTTGCCAGCACAGGTGTGTTGGCTGCACATCACATTTTTGTATCTCCAATATCTGTAGGATGAGTAGCACTCCCACGCTGAACAAGTGCTCAGAGATGCCAGTGTACCTTTGTACTTAAAGTATTCCATCATTTTGCAATTGCAACTTTTAAATCAAGATAAGGCATTCTCTCTAATGGCCTTGCAATGACAATTAACTTCATCATTATCTCAGGAGATTTAATTGTGTGAATTAGATTGCAATAACTGGCAAAGCACAGATATTTAACTAAATTAGAATTTCTGTGTTTCTTCTTGCAATGGCAGTTTTGTAATGATAGTCTTTACAACTTGGTGGTTCTGTTGATGTCCTGTAATTGTTGAGCACAAATAAACCTTCTACTAAAGGACTGCAGATAGCAATGCTACAGTTAAGGGGCATGACTCTGGCGTGAAGCAGGAATTGCTCCTTGAAGGCCAAGGGAGATATAGGGGCATGAATTGGAATCAAACAGAAAATTAGATCCATGTTCCCACCACATCTTGTTCTAGGTTAACTTGACAAACTCACATCCTAACTTTTAATGAGTGATATGAAACCTCCCGGGATAACCTCGTGTCCAGTTTCTGTGCTGTTAGCATGGCCCCTGAATTGTAACCTCCTGTTTCATGTTGAGTACTGGTGTTTCAACTCTGCAGTTGCTTTCCCATCCACAGCAGCCTCCCAGGCTGCACCACCTACCTGAGGAGCATAAAAAAGTTCAGGTCACCATCTTTCCTCACCAGCCTGTATAATGAACTAACATGTTGAAATGTATCTGGAATTGCACAGCAAAGAAGGAATTGGGCAGAGGGAGGCGAGGTGGGCAGGGCAGCAAGAAATGTGGACACAGCCTGTATGATGCAGTAATGATGCATCTGTATCTGCAGCATCTGTCATGATACAGATGAATCCAGTAATTTGTGTCAAGAGTCAAGAACAGCTTGGAAATTTAATTTCACAAACAAGCAACTAGATAACAATTCTGGACTTCCAAGACCTGCTTCCTGGCTCTGCTATAGGCTGCTTACACAATCTTGTCAAGCAGCGTGAGAGTGGTTTTTATGGAGTCTAGACACATGGCTCCCATCAAGGTATGTGCTTTATCTCCCAGCCTCAATTCCTCATCCATAAAATAGGGGTTATAGCTATTTTTGCCTCCCAAAGACATTGAGATGAGCAATAGTTAGGGTGATGGGAGATGTAAAGGCCTTGGGTAGGTTTTCCTGGTCAGGGTGTTTTATGCACACTAGGCAAATGAAGCTGAAGATGTTCACTTGGAGAGAGAGGTTTAAAGGGCTGATCTTTAGGCTGTTGTTTTTCAGCCAGTATTATTTCTAAGAAGCACTGGTTTAAAATAATATAGTGTAGAAGACTACTGATACTGTGTGTGTCTTGAGACTTAATTTACCTGCCCAAAACTTGTGCACAAGAAAGTTCATTTTTGTATTGTTCTACGGGAATCTTGTTACTTAGTCCCTGAAGACACATTTCTTTTAGGTGGAAAAAAGTTCTGTCTCCCCTGTGATGCTGTCCTGATTGATGGAAGCTGCATTGTGAATGAAAGGATGTTCTCAGGTGCAGCACTGGAGATAGAAATGCTAAGGTTCTTTGGAAGGAAGATGTCTCTGTCTGTTTTGACAGGAAATTATTTACTATTTATTAGTGTAGCTTGCAGCAGGAGGAAGAAAAATTGTGGCTTGAATAATTCACAGTTGTCTTAAGCTTTTGGACACTGCCATTGTGTAATATTCATTTCTTATACACATTAAAAACAAGTAGCATTAATGTACTGTTAGGAGTAGAAAGTGAAAACACTCAAATACATTGAATATGTATTTTTTTAGTTTTTGAATTCTGATGTTGCAGCAGTTCAGCTCAAGCACACAAAGCAGAAAGGCCAGTGTTAGCCCTAAATATCAAGACACTGCAAGACATAAACTTGATTCAGGGACAAAATGTGACCCAAGCTCCTCATACATCATATTCAGTAAAACCTATCATAGCATGGGCGGGAGGTGGCATGAGAAGGAAAGGCGCTGCTCTTCTCCCTGCCATGTTCTGGCCTGGAGGGGTTCAGGATCTCTACAGGTCACTATCTTGTCATTTTTTCTCCTTCTTTGTCACCCTTCTTCTCGAGAGAGATACCCAGGTGTGTTTGGGGAGGCAGAGTGCAATGGGTGTCCCTGCTTCCTGCGCAGCTCCTTCCCTCTGAGGAAGGCACCTCCCACCGCAGTGCCCAGGTGTAGCCACAAAGGTCGCTGCTAATTCAAGGCAAACAGAACTCAGCAGCAGCCTGAGTGCTTTTAATTACCCTGAGGGCGTTAGGAGAATATGCACAGGGCTGTTCAATTATGTCATTCTCAGCACAGTTAACAAATATTCTTAATCTAGTCAATAGACCTTTTATCTTGTAAATGTTAGGATAATGCTCCTTCTGTTGAAATTAAGTGTTGCTGATGTTGGTGCTTGTCAAATCTCACCTACCTTCTGCAAAATCCATGAGACCACAGATCAGAGTTGCAAAGCTCACATGTCTTTAAGGACCTCCTTAAACCCTGGCAGGCTACATCTTAATTCCAAGCCTAAAGACCATTGAAATCCTAAAGGAATAATCATATAAACATTAAAGTCGACTACATTCAAAATTGTACTGTTTAATTCATATTGCAAAATACAAAAACTGACTTCAGCACTTCAGTGCATGTGATGCTGAACTCAAAATGTTGATCAAATCATACACCCCATATCAACTCCCGGGATCATTAGTAGTTATTAGTACACCAGATACTTCAACACCACAGAGATAATTATGCCATAATGAATGAAAGAAGAAATTCATTGCAAGAGGAGAATAATCACATTCCCAATACTTCTTAAGAAAGCAGAGAGGAAATTACTATCTGATGCAAATTAATGAGATGAAATTAATAAGTGTCAACCAATAAAATACTCCTCCAGTGGGACCAGATTGCAGGCACGTAGTACAATCTCTCCTTGGCCCCCCTCCAGTGCTGCAGGGAGGCCCCACTGAGGAGGTGCACGTTGAACAGGCTCAAAGCCCACCAAAAGGCACGCAGCTCAAGCAGAGCCAGAGTGACTTCCACCAAGGTACTCTTGCAGGCAGTGTCTCACATAAGCAGCAGTACAAAACTGGATCCGTGTGTCAGAATAAATTCATGTAATTAAAACCATCCTCTGTAAGGTATCACAATGTAAAGCTCTTTTTGCTTTTTTGTCCAATGTGCATCCGGCTCAGAACATGCTGGTGACTTGCCAAGAACACGAGGAGGAGCTACTGCTGTGTGCATGGATCTCATTAGCCTATTTGCATAATTACTCTTTCTTAAATGTTCACATTTTTAAATGTATTGTAAGACTAGCTGTCAGCTAAGCTCAAAACTGTGAGGCAGTAAAGGAATTAAATTCTACTTACAAAATATCCTATTGTATGTTTAAAAAGATAGAAATATTTGTTGGTTTTATGTGATACTTAGCAGCTTCACGGTGTCTCTCAAGTATTAATTAATTAATAAGCCCATTATGATCAGGCTGAGAACAAGGTATAATGTGCTGGAAACAGAAAAGGCTTTGATGGCCCAGAGGGACAACAGGTCCTGGATTCATTGTGCTTTTTAATAGAGCTGCTTGTTTCCAGATTCATTTCACTGTGCCTGCACTAGTAACAGGGGAAGCTAGTGGTGATCAAACATAAATATATCTATTTAAAGTTCTCCTTAATGGGCCAGACTAAATGGTAATGGGCCATGTTGTGGTCTGTCAGACACACACTGTCAGCCAGCAGCATCTTATGGGGGTAATGTGCATGTATGAAAAGAGAGGACTCTGATAAATAACTTCTGTGATGAAATTACTGTGTCTTCACCCAGCCCAGCCTTGCACGTCTTCAGTCTGAACTGCGTGCCCAGGAGGGAATAAACCTCAAGGCTGGGCTGAAAGAGAAAAGAAAGAACAGAAAGAAGTTTCTTTCATAGAAAGAAACTGGGGCATGAATCTGTGAGTTATGCTGAGGCATGGTGTCAATAGGAGTAACCAACTTACCCATTTTTAACACCAGGATGGGAGGGACAAGGAGCTGGTGCCTGTGGCTATGCTGATGTAAAATCTACAGCTGGAAGTGAAGCTGGGGCTCCTTATGGCTCTTTCAAATTGCTCCCAGGGTCATTGGAAGCAGGCTAACAGTGCTTATCCACCCCTGTGAGTGAGCAGCACCAGCCTTAGCAGATGCACTCCCCTTCCATACTGCAGCCTCACAACCTCTCTGCAAGGGCACACTGCCAGGATTTTTGAGATCCCTGCTGTGAGTTGTTTCTTTTCCAATAGGGCTGTTTCTGATCAAACAGCACATGTTAAATAGGACTCCTGCCCCAGCCCGAGTGTTTTACCATCTCAGTTACTTCACACCAGGCTGAACTCATGAGAATTAATCACTGGGTACTTTTTGGCCCTCTTAAAAGTGGTCCCACTAACAATATGCTTTTAATCAAGTTTCAGGAAATCCCTAGGTTTCCATCCTCTGCCTGGGGAACTGTGTGTGTGGAGGCATAGAGAGCTGTCACCCACTGGTTGTTTTGGATAAGGAAATTCAGGGAAATCCCCTGCATCTGAAAAGGTTTTGAGTGACTCAGCGCTGCCTGCATTTGCTCTCTTAATTTTACTTGGAAACACTGGAGTGTAAGGAAGGAGAGGCAGAGTCTGGTCACTGCTTGCTGAAAGCAGATGATCAGACCATGCTATGGACTTCATCTTCAAAGACCCTTGGGAAGCTCTGTGTTCTGACAGCTGAAAACATAGACCCAACCAGCTTTTTCCAAGCAGAAGGAACAGGATTTCTTGTAACAATACCAGGGAGACAGTGCTATGGCAACGAGGAAATTAATCTTGTTACCAAGGTTCCTCTGTTCACATCACAATGTCACTGTAACTCATCCAATTTCAGTTTCCAGTTTTCCAGGACTGTAGATTCAGAATATTGCATTAAAATTTGTTTATTAAGAGAAAAGCTGGGGCAAAGACTGGAAAACAAGTGAAATATAAAGAAAAACACCAAGATTCCTGGGAAGTATGCTGAGATGACAACTGTGGAGACGATGGTTCATAAACTTGAAATCAGTGGTCTGATTCCATAGCCAGAAGGCAGAGAATATGAAATTGTCAAAAGCAAAACAGTCACCTGTTATTAATAAATCACTTTATCTAGAAAGACACAAAGTTCAGGATGGAATTGGTTTGGTTAATAAAAGACCCAGATAAGATCTCACTTTCCTGACCTCTTCTGGGCTCCTGTGGAAGGAACAGCAATCCTACCTCAATTCCCATTTTGTCCTGGGCTGTGGAGAATAGTCATTGTTTCACAGAAGACTGGGGAGGAGCAGTACAACATGTACAGGAAAGAATCACCAGAAATATTGTCCAGCTTTTGCAGACAAGACACTCATGTGGAGTTTCTATACTCATACAGAAATAGCAACTTTATAGTGCTTTTGACCTTAATCAAAACTTTAATCAGAGCTTATGCTGGGGCTGAAATCCTAAAAGGATTTCCACTGGCCCCACTGCAAATGCATGCATATGATTCCTCCCACAAATAAGCCTTGGGCTCATTAAACACTATTAGCTAATGCTGCAAACAAGTTTTCATTGCTTGTAAGTTAAAGATGCACAGAGCTCAACAACTAGAGAGATGCAGCAATATGGGATACACATCATAAAGTCACCCCAAGACAACAGCTCTGTGCAGCCTGAAGTTCAGCTGCTGTGTATCTCTTAGCTGACTCGCATCTGCTGAAGATTTAGTGCATAAATAATACTGATATATCAAAATATCCGGACCAGATGTAGGATCACGGTAATTGCATGTGTCACATCCAGTGTGTTGTGCTGTACAAGTTCTTAAATTTCCTCCCAATTTATTGCCCTGTAAATTCAGCATTGAGTTGCTGACCCAGCTTGTAAAGGCTTTAAATCTTAGCAGTGCAAAGCTCACTGTGGACATGCAAATTACTGTTATTAAGGATAACTGATATTAATACTTGAGCCAAGACTCCTGTCCTGTTGTTGCAAATAAACACAGGCTTTTCTTTTTTGTGTGTGAAAAATATTACAGGCTTGCACTCAAATTTGCAAGTCTGCAAGTTTGAAACTCAGGTCACTCCTATGATTCACTGAATACCTCAAAACAATCCCAAGCAAACATAGAACCAATGATCTGTGGCTCTGTGGTTTGTTATTTTAGGTGTTACTGACCTGCAAACAGGTGAAGGGGCTCCTCAGTGCAAGAAAGACAAGGAGCTAACTGAGAGGGTCCAGCAGAGGCCACAAAGATGATTTGGGTCTGGAGCATCTCTCTTATGAGGAGAGACTGTGGGAGCTGGGCCTGTTTAGTCTTGAGAAAAGTGAGAGGAAATCTCATAAATGCATATAAATATATCAAAGGTGGCTGGCAGAGGATGGTGCCAGGCTCTTTTCAGTGGTGCCCAGTGACAGGATGAGTAACAATGGCCATAAACTAAAACACAGACAGTTCCACCTCAATATGAGGGAGAACTTCTTTCTGTCGAGGGCAGCAGAGCACTGGAATAGCTGCCCAGGGAGGTCATGGAGTTCTCCCTCTCTGGAGATGTTCAGAACCCACATGGATGGTTCCTGTGTCACCTGCTCCAGGTGACCCTGCCTGGGCAGGGGGGTTGGACTGGATGATCTCCAGAGTCCCTTCCAACCCTAACAATTCCGTGACTCCATGAAAACAGTTTTAAGGGACAATAGAAAGATTTAGTTTAGAACCACATAAGATCTAATGACACAAGCCTCCAAACAAGCCAAGAGCAGCAAGAAACATGTCTTCAAAATTTTGTTCTGCTTTCTCAGGTTTCTCAATAGCTCCTCTTATTCTATCTAGATTGTTTCTCTATTGATTGCAGCTTAGTGAATCATTAGGTGCTGCACTGTAAAGCTGTGATTGCAGTATGTAACAGAAAGTATATGCAGAAAAACACTGCCGAGTTAAAAGGAATTCTTTGCTTTTAGAATCACAGGAGTGATCAGAAAATTGAAAATTTAGTATTTAGAAGAATTCTTACATTAATACATAAGCATAAAAGCAATTTCCTCAGTCATGTGATTTACTACTAACAGGCAGCAAAGTCAGGCTCATTGAAACAGACAAACTGGAGGGTTCCATTCCAGCTTCCATTGCCTGGTGAATGGCAGAAAACTGTAAGGCAAACACAGCTGCTCCCTGTGTAAGCACAGCCAGAGATGGCTGCTTTTGAGTGCCAGGGGGAATTGAATGCTTTTAATGCCTAATAACTGTCTTCTTGTTGGGGATTCGGAAGTAGCTCTGAGGAACAGAGGAAACCTGGGGGCTAGTTCCTATCTACCCCAGGGTATATGGAAGTGTGGTAAGGCTTACGCATCCATTGGGGAGAAATAATGAATGAAGTGATTCTTTCCTCAGGACTTGTGACATAACTACATGAATAACTGGCAAGGCTTTGCAGATGCAGTGGCCACCTCAGTCATGCTTGAAGTGTGCAGAATTAATGCAATTATACACACTTGTTTGTGACAATTTGCTGGGCCAAATTTCAGTGTCTGAACTAGCAGCCTGTGGCTAAAAGCAGGCTGGTATGTGTGAAAATGTGTAAAGAATCAAGTATTGCCACATGAAAATTTTCCAAAGGGATGCTGCAGAAGGCTGTGTCCCTGGTTTCCTGGAGGGAAGCTGATGAGGTGGAAGTGAAATGGCATGTTATGACCTCAGTCTGAAACTAAATGTTGTCTTCTTTCTAGTAGGTATATGCTAATACTGAGGTAAAGATCACCTTGGAAGAAGCAGCCTGAAACCATTTTGCAACGGAAAGTCCTCTCATTATTGTCAAGCACTTCTACAGCTTGCTGCCAAAAGTAAGTTCAGAGAAAACAATGCACTTACTTGTCTCCCTATTTTATTTCATGTCAGTGGTGTTCCGTTGGGAGAAAGTGTTTTTCTGCCAGCAGCTGTAATGTTCACATTTTGACAACTCCAGGCAACCTCCCACCATGCCTCAGGTTTAACCTGAACAGCTTGCTTTCTGCATAACTTGTAACACTCAGATGACAGGGGTGGCTGTGGTGCTGTGAGCAGCTGAGCAGTGGAGTTACTCCACGGTCACCTTCTCAATTCCAGTTTAATTAAAAACATCAACCCCATGCCCATGTGCCACTTCCACAGCCAGCAATGGCCTTGCTCAGCAGGGCCATCGGGAATGTGAAATAACCACCTCTAGCAGCAGAGATCTTCAACTCCTGTCACTCAGTCCATAAAATAGCTGGTGCTGGGACAGATTCTCAGATTTTATACTCTCTAGCCAGATTTTCAGGTCGAAGAAACCTTAGGCTGAGCAGTGTTATTGCTGCTGTCATCAACCATCTGTTCTGCACTTGGGAAGCACTTACTGCTGCCTGGCTGCTCTAAAGGCTGCTGCAGAGCATGTGGTGATCACTGGCTTCTCAGAACCTCTGAGGCAGAAAACAGCAGGATAAATATGAAGTTAGAGGAGACCTAAACCCTAAGGCGGGGAAAACCATGTCAAGGTTTTAGAATTGGGATGAGGGCATTTTACAAGTGTCAGGCACCCACCAGGGAGGTCTGATACTGCCTCAGTGGAGCAATGGAGGCACAAATACTGCCAAGGCAGCCCATTGTTCTTTCTTGCAGCTACTGGTGAATGTGACTATCTTTGACAGGATGTCTCCTGGCCAGAAGTTCAGCCTTGTTGAAGGGTTTCAGAATTGTTCATATATATATACACACATATATATATTACACACACATATGTGTGTATAAATAAATAAATAAACAAACACAAAAATGAGTAGCATATCATCATCACACAGAAATGAAACAGTAGGGCAGGAGGCCCAGTGAGGCATTTCAATGGGGATATTCCCAGATGCCAGGGCTCAGCCAGGACTGCTTCCCTGCCTCTACATGGATGCATCACAGGGCAAGTGTGCCAGTGCAGACAGCTGCCACACACATCTTCATAGCTGTGTCTCTCAAGCACTGCTGCCATTGCCCACCTGAGAGCCAAGATTTTGGCACTGACCAGAAAACAAAGCAAATATTTTTTGGTTTTGTATTGTCTGTTTGATGGGGTTTTTTTTCTTTAATGTATGTCTTTCACCCCTGAAACCTGGTTATTATAGCAGGCGGGGTTGGAAAGAAGAAGGAATTGCTATTTGCACTTCCCTTTTCCTGGAGAGAGCAGGAGCAAATTGTTGGGTGTTACCTTTCAGACATTGCTCTCCAGGAAACCAATATGTGTCCCCCAGCAGCCCAGTGGGAAATGGTACCAGTAGTGAAGACACTGCAGCCGTGACTATTATCTTCTATTAACTGCATCATTTTGGCCTGTGTTTTTTCCAAGGCAATGCTCTTCTGGAAGCCCATCTACACCTGTTCCTCTCTGCAGAGATGATTTAGCCTGCCTAGCCCTCAGTTGACTGAGACCTCTCTTGCAACTGCAGCTTTTTGCTCATGGATGAGAGGGCAGGACTTTGCTTAATCTTAGCAGAGTTGACTTTGCTTAATCTTAGCAGAGTTGACTTTTTTAGGAATTTTGTAAAAAGGCAGGTCCCAAGCCCATTTCACAGAGCATTGACCCTCTACAGAAGACAGGCAAGACCAGAAAGAAGATGCAAGCAGCCAGGCTGAGATGGGACAAAGGATTTAGCAGCTGTGAAATCTGCACATGCCTGTGTTTATCCCTCTTCAGTAACCACCCCTAGGAGAAAGCAAAGGGCAATTCCCTTGGTTTAACCATCCCTTTACCAGCCCTTTACCATCCCTTTACCATCCCTTAGCTCTGTCCCCTCTTCTCCCAGGCAGTGAGGAAGTTGACAGGAGGCCCTTGGCAGCTGTTGACACATCCTGCCAGCAAGGTTTAAGATGCTCAGCTCCTCTCTTTCCTGCCTCACACCCTAGCAGGAGCCCAAGTTTTCATCCTCTGATGTGCACCAGATTCAGATGGCTGAAACCACTAGAAAAGCCCTTCCATTTAGGGACAGGCTGCGCCCATGCTGGCTGTGCCCCAGAGCACAGGCAACGAGTGTTCTCTCGGCTTTTGAGAAAAGAACAGCCTTGACTCTACTCCATGGCAATTTGAGCAGGTCTTGGGCCGTGCCAACATCTCCTAGAACGGCTCAGAAGTCGTGAATACAGCAAGTGATGGATTCTGCTGCTCCTCCTCACACTCTCACCTCATGCTTCAGGCAGTGTTCCACCAAATCCTGTCACTGCACCCACCAGGATCGGTGGAAAGGCAGCCCATAATGAGCCAATGTCCCCCTGACTGCAAAGAGAACCACGATACAATTGCAAACTGCCACATGTAGTGAAATGTTTGAAATGTTACAGCTTTCATGAACAACAAGACAATTCCCCAGATGAATTAATTCCAGTATTCTTCCCTTACAGGGCTAATTAGAGATGTGAGAGGTCCATACACTGCCCTCACACAGTGCTCCCTTATCAGGGGCTGCAGACAGAATGCAGTGAGTAGAGAAAAGCTGAAGCCTACAAGTTGTTGTATAACCACATCCTTAGCTTAGCTGTGAAATAAGCTTCAAATCCATTTCCAGGAATCCAAAAAGGAGTTTCAGTTTCAGTTTGACTATGATATGTTTTCCTGCATTAAAGATAAGAACTTTATTTAGATGTACTAACAAAGGGAGTAGAAAAACAACAGAAAGTCTTGGCTTGGATATTTCAAACATTGTAAACCTGACTTGGAAAAAAGCAATGAATTAATTCCTTGTTTGCTTTGCTTGCATGCACGCCTTTTGGCTTACCTACTAAAACAACTTTTTCTCAGGCCACAGGTTTTTCACTTCTGCTCCTCCGATTGCCTCCCTGATGGGGCTGGCAAGGGAGTGAGTGAGCAAGAGGCTGCCTGGTGCTTTGTTGCTGGCTGGGGTTAAACCTGGACAACCTGTTCAGAGCAGACAAAACCAGCCAGCCTCTGCCAGACAGCTGTTCTGCTCTCACCTCTCCCTGCAGTCCAGGCAGGTGCCTGTAACAAAAGCAACACAGGATTCCGTGTCTCACATGTGGTAACCTGGTTCCAAACTCTAAAGGCAGATACTCCAGGCAAAGGACAATGAAGCAAACTTCCCCTAAACAGTTTTCTTCCAAGACAATCCACACACCAGCTTTGTGACAAGGGAATGGCGTGGCTCAGTACATTGGGAGGCACTTTGTAGGCAGGGAAAAACCAAGCAAAACATCATCATGCCAAAATCAGAGCACTCCTATAAAACTCTGAAGGATACAGCTTACAAGACCTGCCCTTCCCTCTGACCTCCCAGCCTCCGGGGAGCTTCTTCATTTAGGCACCACAGGCACAGGCTCCAAGACGCTGCACGTGCCCTGCCTGCTCTTTGCAGACATTGCAGCCAGGGCTTTCCCACCTACACAGAGCCTCAGCTGGAAAACCCCCAGCAGTAGTTTCATTTCACTTGTTCACAAAGTTAAGGTTAAAATCATGGATACACAGAAAAAGCCTACAGGAAGCAACCAATAAAAATGGATGAAAAGCCTGCACCAGTGCAAGCGCTCCCAGACTACCACAAAAATCATCACAGGCAATGAAATAAAAGCAGATGTGACAACCAGGTTAGTGCTGCTGGGAGTCACCTTGAATGGTGACAATCTTGACTTCTTATTTCTTAATGGGATAGCAGGGAAAAACAAGGCTGCTCCTCCAAGTAGAGCACACAAAGCTCTACTCAGATAAAAAAGGATTTTGGGGCAATTAAAGTTTGGATATCTGACATTTTATTAAGGCTTATTTAATGTTTACAGCAAGGGTGGCACAGGTGCTAGTGAGCCTTGGTGGCAGGTGTATCAAAAGCTGATCAGTGGTTGCTGTGGCCAGGGGCTCCCCCTGCCTTGCTCTGAGCTCTTCCTGACAGCCCATCATTCGTACTTTCTCTCTCTCCTGGATGTGTTGTCAGACAAGCCCTTCACAAAAACGGTGGCAAGACCAGCAAGAAGGATACCTCCTACTGCTGCTGTAGTACCAATAACTGCTTTTCTGACCTATAAAAGGAAAAGTAAAACACAGGCTGGAAACATGATAAGCACTTATATTTACTCCCCCAGCATGATAATATAGAAAAGGCAGGGCTAGTCAGGGTAAATAAATGAGTCAGAGACATGTGCCCCATAAGCAGAAGGCGTAACAGCCAGGTTTTTACCCCTAGGAAGTGGCATTCAGTCAAGGGCACTGTCAGGGTGCAGACAGAGCACAGTGACCCTCCAGGTCCAGGGCCTCTGGGGAGGCCAGAGGCAGCGCTGCTTTGGAGCCCACGCCTGGGACTTGGCTCTCCCCATGCAGGCTGCAGGCTGTGTCCCAGTCCTGCGGCTCACAGCGAGCAGCCAGGAGGTGCTCTGGGAGGCACCCAGGGGCTCACCCCGTGTCACTCACCTGGTCAGAGACTCCCTCTCCATAGCGGAGCTCTGTCACAAAGTGCTCACAGTTGCTGCCAAGCAAATCGTATGTCACCTCCCTGTCAATCCAGCGCTCAGCACGCCAGATGATCTCCTCCACTGGGAGAGGAGTGCGGGAGCGGTCATACTTGTTGTTGACACGCCATTCATCATCTCCCACCACCTCCTTCAGGAGCTGCTTCTTCACCTTGGCCTTTCTGGTGAATACTGATATGGTGCTGACAAACAGGGATGGGGCTCCTTCATCTGGGGAAGGCAGGGAGGAGATAAGGCAGGTAGGCACATCCCCTCTGGCCTCTCCAGGATCTCAGATGGGTTTCCGACTGCTAGTGGAAAGATCATCTACACACACGAGGTCCACATGGAGCAGCACATGGAAGGAGACAGGGCTCCTGGGACATCCCAACATCTACTGTGCACCCTGCCAGGCTGAACCGGCCTTACCTACAGGTGTCACGTTGATGACATATCCATCCCCCACGTAGAGGGCCCAGTGCTGGTAAAGTGGCCGGTCGATCTCGATCAGGTCCCCAGGCTTGGGGTTGCGATTGCCATGTGCCATCTCAGGAGCGTGCAGTCAGGACACGCACCTGTAGCTGGGCTGGCTCAGCGCAGGGCAGAGCAGGGCAGAGGCGTGGGCTGTGCACAGGCACCTGCCGGGACCGCGGGCACGGAGCGTGTCAGTGCCGGGCCCCGAGGGCAGCGGCTGCCGGAGCGGCGGCCCCGCTCGGCCGGACCCGCCTCGGGGCCGCTGCCGCTGCCGGCGCAGGGCAGACGACCGGACGGCCCCGCTCCCACCCAGCGCATCCTCCCAAGGCCGAGGCCGGGCCGGCTGCGCGTCCAGCTGCTGCCGCCGTCCCCGGCTGCCCCCGCCCGCCCACGGCGCCCGCGCTCCCCTCCCGGCCGCGCTCCGATCGGGGCTCCGCTGCTGCCGGGGCCCGGCCCGCTCCGCTGCCGGGACGCGGCTGCCCGGGGGTGCCCGCGGTGCCGAGCCCGTGCCCCGGCTCTGGGGCGCCTCCGGCCGCTCGGCAGAGCCGCGCCCGCCGCCGGCAGCCTGGAGGGGGCCGCATCCCGCGGGCAAACGCCCGCTCGCATCCCCCGAGCTCCGCTCACCCCAGCGCCTGTCCCGCTGTTGTCGTGGCCTCGCTCCCGGCCCGCTGCTCCCGCTATAAATAACAAGAAGACGGCGCTTGCGCGGATTCTGCCGGGCTCACTGGCGACGCTGACCGAGCGCTGTCCCGAGCCGTCCGCATCCCTTCCATCCCATCCCGTGCCACCGCCCTCCGCCTTCTCCCTCCCACCTCCCCTCCCATGCGGAGGCTGTCCTCCCGAGATTGTTTCCAAAACCGCTCTTTTAGTGAGAAATCCGATCCTGCCCCCGAGGGAGACAGAGCACTGCCACTTTCCTGGAGACTCTGGTGCCGCTCCTCGAGCCCCTCCAGGTGCGGAGGGACTCCTGTCCTGCTCGACCGAGCGGTGAGCGAGCATCCCTCACTAGGAAACCTTTCGAGAGAAAAACGAGGTTGTGCCATTCTAATTCTTCACTGTGATGAAAAACAAAGGAGCTGGAGCTCGGAGTGAAATAATTTTAGGGTGAAGAGATTTCTAGGATATATTTTTATGACGTGGCCTGGCCATTTCCTTCAGGACATCAGAGAAATATCATGATTGTGCCCAGCAAGAGTCCTGGTCCAAGAGATGAGCACAGCTGAGCCCATATAGCCATTTCCTTGACTGGTGCTGGAGAGTGTGATAAAACTAACAACAAAACTGTCCTCTGGGGGATTCGCACTAAGCAGTGTATTTAAAGCCTTACATTTCAAAAGTCAGGTGAGCAAGCTGGTTGATTTAAAAGATGAGAGCAGTGGAAGATTTATCATCTTTCTGTCTTCCAGTGACATGAAATTGTTCAGTCAGTGGAGCATTGAATGGCAGTTCTGCTTTCTGTATCATCCCCTTCTTTAAGTCTGAGCTACTTGCAAAGCTTTGCACTGGAAATTGAATCACCAAGGCAATTCTTGTAGTATTGGGAAAAAAAAAAAAAGCATATACATGGAAACCCAGAAATCTGCTTCAGCAGGTTCCTGTTTCTTGGGGGAGCCTGAGTTGGGATCTTGCGGGGCAGGGACTGGCCTCTTCTCCCACCGAGCGCAAAGGGAGGTAAGTGTGATCAGCACTGCTCGGCAGTCACTGAAGCACGCTGTAGCAGGCACAAGAGTGCAATAGGAACTGCCACTGAACAGGCAGCAAAGATGGTATTATAAACACAGTGAAATTCCAGCATAAAGTTGACAGTTCATTTGTGGACGAGTAGGTCTCTCTCGCTGATTCATTTTCATTGTGTAATGAGGTTGAAAGGCCCTTTTTGTTCATACCCTTTCCAAAATAGCTGTGGCCTGTGTGTAGGGACAGCTGGTGTATTCTTGAATGGAACAGAATAACCTAACTCACAGTGGAGACTGCAAATACTTCTCTGGCTAACATGAGTTTATGGATACAAAGGAAAGGAGAAAGGGTAAGTAAATAATAACCAGCATTACAGTAGAAACAACAGCAAGCCCTCTTAAGGAAACCCTCCTGTCCAACCATCCAGGACCCACTCTGGCAGTCACACTTGCTCCGCTTGAGGCCCCATCAGAGCCCCCCTGAGGTGCCCCCCTGTACACCTCACACTCACACAATCACACAAAGTCTTCTTAACCTACTCAGCCCCAGGTTTCCCATAGCACAGTCTAAACATCTGGATCCTTAAAATAAATTAATCGTGGTGCAACAACAAAACAATAGCTTGAGCTGGGTGCCTCCCCGGAGGGACCCAAAACAAAAGAAACCCTGTGGATTTTATACCCTCGCAGTCTGGGGTCCTCAGCTCCTGCTGTGTCTCTGAGTGTCTGTTCATGTGGCTGTGTCACAGGTCCCTGTGCCCTTTGTTATGTAAAGACACCAGTTCAGTCAGGCTTTGCCACCCAGAGGTCAATCTGCATCTCACACTGCAGTTGCACACTGAGATACTTGTACTATACATCTTCCTCAACAATCAGAAAGTAACCTGCAATGAACTGGAAAAGCACCAGAAAAATTTTTCATGGTGCTTTACGTCTCAAAGCTTCACTCATAGCCCTGGTGATCCATTCTGGGCTTGGACAAGGCTCAGGCAATGCTTCAGTTCCTGAGCTTTGTGAGTGGTCTGTCATGGGGTGGGTCTCACACACAGCATGTTACTAGGCATTGCTGCAAACACCTTTAGTCTCCTGATGTAGAGGACTCCTTAGTATGGTTTGAGGCTGAGTTGATGCAGAGCTCCTCTCACATTCATCAGTGTGGCAGCTTCTGAGTTTGTGAAGACCCCAAGGAGAGTTTATGACAGGATCTTATTCTTCAGAAAGTTTTTGTTAAGTTATGTTCTTGCTTAGCCCCCACAGGCTGGGGACTGATGACAAGCCTACTTCTTGTTCCCTCCACTCTAAGGGCATAATGGGGGTTATCCTTTTCATTACAGCTGTCCGCGGGTGAGCTCAGTGTCTTGTTTCTTTCTCTCCCCAGCTGGACATGCCTTGCCAGAAAAGGAGTAAAGAACTGTGTCCATGTCAGTCAACTAATCCCCTCCCCATGGAAGGATTTGGGTAAGATCTCATGAAGACCTGCCTGGGATGCTATAATTAGTTCATAGAATCATGGAATGGTTTGGGTTGGAAGGGACCTAAAGGTCATCCAGTTCCAACCCCCTGCCATGGGCAGGGACACCTTTCATTAGACCAGATTGCTCAAAGCTCCATCCAACCTGGCCCTGAACATTTCCAGGGACAGGGTATCCACAACTTCTCTGGACAACCCATTCAAGTACCTCACTGCCCTCACAGTAAGGAATTTCTTTCTAAAATCTAACCTAAACCTACTTTCTGATGTCTAACCTAAACCTACTCTCTTTCAGTTTGAATTCTAACCACATCAGTCTATGGTTTGTACATCTCTCAGAGTTGTGTATGTGATGTTGTGCAGCACACTTGTGCCGTCAAGGTCTGTCTGGACTTTGTGTTTCTCAAACAGCCTTTGAAGACAACTGACAGAGCCTCTTCTGTCAGTTAGAACAATTTGGGCCTACAATGTGAGATCTGGGAGATATTTTAAATGAACAATTTTAAAGGTTTTCAACAAACACAATGATAAATTTATTATGATTTCTTCTCAAAGTATTAGAAATAATTAAAATACAAGACTAAAAAGACTAAAAAGTATGACAAATGAATAGGAATAATATTGTTAACTATAGGTATGTATTTGGGGATTCATTTTGATCAAATGCACTGTTCACAATGCAGCCATAATCTTGCTCACGTACTCTGGCATCCAATTTTTCCGTGGGCCATTCGTTCAAAGAAGAATCCCTTGTCACTGTAACTGTATCCGCCTTTCTCTTCCTTCTGTACAATGGAAAAAAAAAAAAGAACAGCAACCTATTTATATTTCTAGTCTTATTTATAGTGAGCGATCAAACAATGCTGTGAGCATGAATGGAACTGGGTTTTGGAGAAGCTAGAGTTTTATGATAAGTGATGCATATGCCCTGTGTATAAGAAATGACATATGTTCATTCCTGACAAAAAACCAAAAAAAGGTAAGTTTACCCTCACATTCCTCAGAAGAGATACGGAATGCTGTGGCTCCTTTCTGCTCTTGCAAGTATGTAACTGATGGGAGTTTTGAGGTTCACAGGTGCTAAAAGAGGTGTCTTTACTTTGCTGGATGTAACAAAGCTGGGAAAAGCCTTACCTGAACAGGTACACTGTAGAGGAGATGAGAATGACAATAACAGCTACACCTGCCACAGCTCCGATGACGATGGCAATTGTGTGGTCTGAATCCTCTGTGTCAGGGTCTTCAGCTGAAGAACAAACAAGAGCCCTGTCACTGAAAGCTAACCATGCTGTGAAGAGAAGTGGTTTTTCTCCACTCTTGCCTGTCTGTTTGGATTATACTGTGTTCTCTGTGGCTTTCTGGAGTGATGTCAGATCCAGGTCCTGTGTGCTGTACCAAGCCCTGCTGTCCTGTTTTCTGGTATCTCTCCACTGGGCTTCTGGCCCTCCTTTCTGCTTGGATGACCACAGGCTCTCACCCACTGGGGTACTAACTTATATAATGAAAATGAAGAGCAAGCTCAGCCTTCTCCATAATTACACCCATTTTTGAAAGTGGTGGGTGTAACCCAGACAGGGAAATACAAAATAGTTTTATTACCTATTTTTTCAGCCTCGCAGTTTGGTCCGGTGTAGAGTTCAGAACATTCACAGAAGTGGAGGGAGGTGCTGTTGGTAGTTTCAGAGCAAATGCCATCATTCTTACAAGGATTTGGCATACATGGGCCACCTGGGAAAAAAGGAGAAACACTTGACTCTCAGATAATCCAACCCTGAAGAGAACTGTTCTTGTTTAGATTACACTGACTCCTAATGCTGCACATCCCCTGTATTTTAGCATATTACTTGTATCTGACAACATGGATAAGGGAAAGAAACACTCTTTCTCCAGTGAAACATCGGAGCAAGATCCCTTGCATGGTTTTCTTCTGTACACTCTCTCTTGTAACTATCCCTAATCCAGTGATGTCCTTTGAAGTAGGTCAAGACTTCATAGCATCAAAGACAATGTGATAGTGGTTGACTCACTCCTGTAGCATCCATGACTGTAGTTTGAAATGCCACAGATTTCACCAGACCCACACACTTCGTCAGAGCAGAAAACAGTGGAGCTTTCTGTGCACTGGCATTTCTGAGAACAGTCATCAGTGGTGAATATTTCTCCAATCTGGAAGAACAGGAGTTAGATGTTAAAAAACATCAAATAAAATCAGCCAGAAAAATCATGAATGTAGCACTGGGGCCCTCACTGTACTCTTTCCAATACTTTCCTGATGAATGACAATAGGGCAGATTGGTTTTTCATTAAGTGGTTTGTGAAAAAAAAAGAAAGAAAGCAGCTTACTAATGCAGCTCTTTGAAACTTGAGGATAGCCCAAGAAAGAAAGGAAAAGAAGAGTTTGGGGCATGAGATCCTAGCCCCAGGCAGGGTACATGTGCAACCAAAAATGGTCAACTGTTGCTGAAGATGAGTGGCAGATGAATCACATCATACCTCCAAGGCAATATGGAAATGCTAGCTGCCATTTTTCTTAAAAGTGCCACCTATCAATGGTAAATCTGTACTGGCTTAGGCCTTTTTTTGTACCAAATCTCTAGTGGTAAACCAGAAATCTAATGAAATAATGAAGATGTTGTATCCTGCAGTGACAGTGGAGGGTTCTCCTCAGAATCCAGCTTTGCTCAGGGCTTTCTTCATGTCCTACCCAACTCTACGGACTCTCAACCCTGCCTATACCACTCTTCACTGAGAGGAGCAGGGCCACAGTGACGCACGGAATTTTGCTGTAACTGGTGTGTTGTAAACTTTAGAGCCTGTGAGTGTAATAAAGGTCAAGAACTAACATGAGTTTATCACATACTTTCTCCAAGTGTTTCCCTTAGATTGGCAGGCAGAGTTTCTGAGGGAGACCAAGAGATCTTGACCTCTCTTGCCTTTCTCCAGAAACCAGAATTTTATCAAACAGTTGCTCTTTGTTTCTAATGTTTCTAATGCAAAATTACATGCTGAGAATTATGAGGAGATGGTCAAAATAACTAACGGGAGAAAATAGTGCTGTGGGAGCTGTCTGACCCACAGAGAGACTGTACCTCATAGTATTTGTTAAGGTATGTGCAGCCACACTCTTTGTAAGGCACACAGTCAAAGCCACTAAGAACATAACCAGGGAGGCATTCACAGCCTTCAACACAGGGTGATTCACACTCAGAGGGGCTGGTCAGGTCGTTGCAGGATGCTGGGCATGCAGACATGCATGAGCTGTACTTGCTGTTGGCAGGACATGATATACCTGTGAAAATAAGGAGTCCAGTTATACCAGGCTGCAGTGTATTAGTGAGTTACAGAATTGCCTTTCTGATCCATTTTGTAGGAGGCAATATGATGAACACACACACACTCACAGATGTGCATACATCTGTAGTAGTACTGAACTGTAAGTGAAGCACTCCAAAGTCAGGAAATGCATCATCAAAGCTGTTTGTATACTGTGCTCTCATTCCTGGTGTACACTGATCTCAAAACAACTTCTCACACATTCAGGGCTGCCATCCCTTCAAGTGCCAGAGCTGTTCCACAACTTTGGGAAATGTTTTCTGTGTTTCACCAGAAATACAAAGTCATCTAACCATAGCAGACACAGGGAAAGTATGGTTTGATTAATCTCCAAAATTAAAAAAAAAAAAAAAAAAAAGAGGATAAATATGTTTGAAATGATTGTAAGTTTTATTTCATAATTTTTTAGTCTGAAAAGTTTTGAGTTTTCAGTTGAATCTTTTTTTTAATCTTGAAATTTCACAGGCAAAAAAGATAATTAGTATGTTTTGTAGATTTAAAGAGAGTTTGAAGTGAAATGTTTTGCCTTCCGATTTGTAGCTTGTGATGGTCTCCAAAATTTAAACTTTTTGTCCTATTGGGAATGGGGACACCTTTCACTCATGAAACTTCTGATGGGAGCTGACAGCTCTGATTTCCTAAGTATCTTTCTAAGGTGAGGTTTAAATGCAAAGGTCAGCATAGGACACAGAAGAGAGGCCAGCAAAGCAAACGTTCTTAATGGTGAAGAGTGAGTGAAGTGTGAATCAACATGTTTTTTACTTCCTGAGAAGATGTGATATAGGAAAAGATTTAAACTTCAGATTTTAAGAGTCCTGTAGGTAGAATCCCTGCTTTCTGTTTCCTGTGCTTACCACAGTCTGTCTGTTGCCTCCAGCCATCCATGCTGACTCCTTGCTGCTGACAAGCCAGCACATATTCCTCCAGACTGCGACACAAGGTAGCAACCTCATCTCCTTCCACACACATATCGAACAGGCAGCTCCTATGTGCAACATGAGAAAACGGTAATTCCCAGCACATTTGTTAGTGGTTGTTTTCATTTGCTTTTCTGCCTCACTCTGAGTTAGTTTTGTTTTCCAGTATCTGGGTGACAGGAAACAGGATTAAAAGACACCCCAAGCACATGATTGGGAAGATCAGGTCATTTGTTGTGCAGCTGCTGCTGCTATGTGAGGTGTCCATATAGAGTCATAGCATCATTAAAGCTGTAAAAGGCCTCTAAGATCATTGAGCCCAACCTTTAACCTAACACTGCCAGGTCCACCACTAGACCATGGCCTAAATTGAAAATTTTCCTCATATGCAATCTAAGCCTCCCTTGGACCAAGCAATAAACAGTTACCTGACTTAAGACAGTAAGTTCTTCTTTGCTCTCTGCTTTTGTTTTGGGCTACTTCTTGCTTATAGAGCACTTTTTAGTGCTGCTAAGTCTTACATCTGAACTACACACTTCTTTCAATACATGGATAACCTCCCCTGTCCATGTGCCTTGAATGTTGACACTGAATTCTGTTTTATCCAGTGTCTGTTTGCCAGTGCTACCTTCTCAGTTTTGCTCATCATTTGAATATTCACGGCCTGATTTTCAGAGGCATTGAGAGCCATGATGAATGGAATCTGCAAATATGCAGCATCTCAGAAAAATCAGGGCACCACCAAGCAGGTAGAACAGGCTGTCCTACTAGTATATTATATATATATTGAAGCCAGTGGTCCACTTTATCTGGCTTGAGATACTGTAACATTCTTCTCACAGATAAGAGGGACTTTGGGGTGGGCATTACCTGTCTTAAAACATTAGGCACAACTACATAACTAAAGAAAACTGGCAGCTACTTGGCAAATTTGTGTCTGATGATGGATGAATGATGAGTGATGAATATGGGGACAAATACAGCTCAGAATTAGGTATGTAGGAATTGTATATGTAGGAGGCAGAGCAACCTTGAAACACAGCAGAGGGAACTTTCTTGAAGATACCAGGTTAGTTGCTCTTAACTAATCTGTTTTTTGTACTTCTCCATGAAAAATTCAAAAAGTGTCACTGACAGCTTCAGCCTTTGGCTATGTCATGACACAGGTTTGATGAAGCTAGAACTGCTACCCAATAGACCCAGGTGCTAAATTCTCACTGAATGTGGATGAGAACTGTAAGCACATTGGAAATTCCAGGCTACAGGGATAATGCCTAACACTGCTGCTTTATCTGTGTAGGAAAAGAGGAAAGCTGCTTTGTAGAGATAACAGAGAAGGGAAACTCTCAATAGAGGAAAGAAAGAGAATCACAACTATTTTAAAATAAATAAGGGTATGTAAATATATAGATAGTGGAATCACTTGGTCCAGTTCTACAAAGACACTTACTATCCTCAGCTCCTGTTAATACCCTGGAGACTGCAGATGACTGAAGATGGTTCTTGTCAGAAACTATTTGCCAAAATGATTTTGCAAATGGAGAGAACAACTGTCTGCAGTAGACACTTACGTGAAATAGAAATCTGGTTGGACTGCAGAATGACATTTGGTAAAAGGGCCATTTAAGTCAGTCAGGATTCGACATCTTGAAGTTGTGTTTTGCTGCTCCAGCTGATTTTCATTGCAGCCTTGGAAAAGTCCTGGATCTGGTTCCTCCTCAGATTCATTTTCTGAGTTGATATCTCGTCTGTAAATGAAGTCATTATGAAATCATCAGTGTTCTGTGTACATCTAGCATTCATGGTACTACTCTCTGAGTAACACTGCAAGAATACTTCTGCCTTGTGTAACTGTAAGCTTATTTCTCTTTCACGTTTTCTCCTGAGTAGGAAGGAGATATAGCAAATCAAAGATGTACTGGAACACTTCCTACCATCTCAGAGATTCATGGATATTTAAAGTAAACAGGATATCTGTAGTTATCTCTTTGGAAATTCTGCGTGATACATGTTTCATCCATTGCCTCCTCCATCCAATCTATTCACCAAAATTTGAATGTTAGTCAGAAGGGTGCAGCTGGAATAAAGCCCTGTTTCTTGGACATATGTTCACTTTCACTGAACAACGGGCTGCATGCCTGCAATGCCAGAATTCTCCTACGGGCCAGCCTCCATATCCCCTTTATGCTCAACACTGCCCCATATACTGTTTTCTGCTATTCTGGCAGGCAAATTTTGCAGCCAAAATATATCCTGACTGCTAATATAGTTCCATTTACTTTCTGAAAAAGCAATGTGTTAGTGGCTAAGCAATTTCCAAAGGGCTTTCAAAGCAATAGGAAGGAAAGGAAAGGGAAAAGGGAAAAGGGAAAAGGGAAAAGGGAAAAGGGAAAAGGGAAAAGGAAAGGAAAGGAAAGGAAAGGAAAGGAAAGGAAAGGAAAGGAAAGGAAAGGAAAGGAAAGGAAAGGAAAGGAAAGGAAAGCCTTTTTCGAAGTTGTGTAATTAGCACAGAATGTTCCTGATCCCAAATATCATGCTCATGTACAGTCAAAAGAATGTCCTTACTTTTTGTGTACTGGTAGAAAAAAAATAGATAGCTATGAAAGCAAGAAAACCCGACTCTTCAAGAACCTTTTCTGGAAGGAACTGTGAATTTATTTTGATGGATTTCAAAGCTACCTTCATATTCCAGAGGAAAGACTAACATTGAATCAGGATTTGCACTCACTCAGACCCATTCAGCACAACATGTATTTATCTTTGCAAGGAACCATGAGCTTGCCAAAAATGTTATTCATCCCTGTGCTCTAACAGTTGTAATGGCTGTGACTCCAAAGAGGGAAACTGAACTGGACTGATGCATTGACAGTTCAGGCCTCTTTTGGCCAGATAGAAGGGCACTGATGGTTCACCTTAGTGATGAACAGGAAAAGTCACTACACAAAAAAAAAAGGGAAGAAGAAAGATGAGACAGAAAAAGGACAGTGTAGTTATTCCTAGAGGTTAACTATGGCTTAATTCACTCACTTCTAGTGGCAGTGCTTGCTGTGGATATTAAATAGCAAATCAAGTACCTGAGACGAGAGCTTCTTTTCAGAGGAACTTTCCAGCTTTCACCAAATACATTCACATTCCTCACCCAAACACCATCTGGATTTGTGAAGTCATTTCTGTATCTCCCATCAAAGTCTCCACACAAGCCTTCCACTCTGCTTCTGTAGGTGGTAGCCAGCTTTATGTCTAGGGAAAGTCAGAAGGCAAAAAAGCTGTTACACAGAAATTTTTGTCACCGAGTGTATGGAAGAGGTGGAAATCAATGCCAAGTGCCACATGTCATGATTCAGATTGAAGCTGGTAATGTTACATGGGCTTAAGACGTAGCATATGAGCACAGACCTGAACATAGCTGTTCATACATGTATTCACAGTTTCTGTGCTCTGCAACATGAATCATGATAAAAAGCAATTTCTTGCAAGTTTTTATATAACATGACATCACCGCCTGGGTGCTTTTAGTGCACGCTGCTTACTGCTTTGCAGCAAACTGAATGCATCACCCACTTTTTGCCCTTCACTTACAATCCACTTGATCATTGAGAAACAGAATTTCTATAGACAGACATTTGCTTTCTGCAGTTGGAATTTCAGGGTTTGGAATGATGGCCATGTAAATAAATAGCCTGGCACTTTCACCATACACTCAGAAATACTATAGCTATATAGCTATAGTTGTAAATCAGGACTAACTCTGCTTTGAACAGAGGAGGTAATGTGTGTCCAGCTTACATGAGTGACTTGTGTATATGCCTTGCAAAAGTCCTGACAAACACTAAAGAATGGGATTATTTGGAGTAGGCTTGAGAGGAAGTATGCAAAATTATATACTCACAGTGTATAGCTTCAGGATCGCAGTCCTATGACTCTTGTGACTGGGTTAAGACTTCACCCCATCATCCCAATTAGCAATTTAAAGTGATTCGCTTTTGTTTTTATCACTCAGACCTTACTTAACATGAAAAAAATATATGACAGTCTGACTCTACATCTCATTTCTCCTAAGTTCAGTGGGATCCAGAGGGAGAAATGCCAGTTTTATGGCTTTTTCTGGAAACACTTTTTATTGTTGTTTTCTGGTATTTCATATCCCATAGGACCATAAGCTCAAAGGGTGAAGATTTCAAGTTTCGCCATGGGTTTAAACCTCCTCTGGAATGCGAACATTTTTGGGGTCAGTGCATAAATATTTCTGCACAGTCTTTTAGTATCACTTACCTGCATTTTGATTGCCATCAAAGCTCAGGTATAAGCCAAAATCTGTCTCCAGGTAAATTCTTGTTGTCCTCTGATATATACGAATACCTTCATGAGGCCGAACAGGGGGCCTCACCCTCACACCATCCAACTAACAAGGAAAGAAAAAATTAAAGTTCAATATATATAGGCCAAATTAAAATCTGGTTTCAGTACAGGTCAATGCTACAATTGAATACTCTGGTTTTATGATAAATATATCAGATAATTTAAGAGCATTTATTTTTTTAAGTTAACAAAATCATGAATTGTGGAAAGTGATCTGAACACAGTACTTCATATCATCCTAAGAAATTTCTAGTATTGAGCTAAAAATGTAATATAGCAGCTATATATACTTTTACACTCCAATAAGGAGAAAGAAAATTAAATTATCCTATCATAAAACAAACCTTTCCTTACCACTGATAAAAATTTGTGTGGCTTTATTGTAAGCCTTGGGATATTTGGGGTTTCATTGATAAAAATGTATTTATTAATTTATTTGTTTGAAGTAGAATTGTATCTTTCATAGCTATGGAGAAAAAAGACTCCACACAACTGAAAATCTCATTTGCAGTTGCCTCATAGCACTGATGTAATAATACAGTTCTCTGTCATACTCTAATTCTTCAAAAAAGAAGTCCATTAATCAAAGGTGTTTTACTCTAAGGGAGGGCCTTTCTTTGTGCTCTGCAGTCAGGGAGAGACTTACCAGAACCTGCTTGTTCTGTCTGAATCGCACTGTGTGGTTGTAAACATTGATGAGCATCTCTTTCAGGTAAGTAATGTGTCGACTTCCACGTAAAGGATAGTTCATGCCTTCAATGCTGAACTGTGTCAGAGTGTCAGGTAAGTCAGGGATGGTCTGAGCCAGAATATACGTGTATTTCCCTTGAAAGTGGTGCACCAGTCCATCGAAGGTGACGTAGTGTGGGTCGCCCATGACCTGGCATCTCCCAAAACCTGAAAGGGAAGAGCTTCATTACTCTCCAGTCTAAATATGCATGTGCCAGACCCCATGCATGGATTGGTTTAAAATGTTAGATAAAAATGGTTGCTGCTAGCATGCAGGTCTGAAAGTAAAGATGGGTGCTCAGGCTTCACTCTAGTGAATGGACACTCAGATGGAGAGGTGGGCAGAGAAACTCATTCCTCTGCTGAGAACCACTGTGAGCCAGCTGAGCTGAAGCAGAACATTAGGGTTTATAGAATTTATTGAGACTAAGTTGTGCACATTAGCCCTCTGCAGAGGAATAACTGCCACAAGCACAGCTTGAAGTGGCCTCACGAGAGATGTTGTTTTCATAACCTCTGCCATGTGTTGTTACAAATTTGAAAAGCAATGTTTAGTTTTGCTGTCATTGATTTCTGGTGAGGTTACTAAACTGATCATTGGGTTTACCAGACCTAACAATCAGATACAGTGACTATCATCTCTGTATTCTCCTTAATCACTGAACACAGAGTAAACGTTTATGCCAGGAGCAAGGCATAGCAAGGCTATCCTTAAAATTGCTGGGGCACCTCTTCTAAGATATATTGCCAAAATGTAGCAGGGGAACACTGGATTTGCCTTATGCTTTTGTGTTGATCCTCAATACAGTAGGACTGATGCCATGCTATTCTTCAAAACTGAAGTGTAGGGACGCTATGCAACAAGCTCTCTCCTAATCAACCCAGCCTCCCTAGAGAATATGAGATTAACTTTGCCTAGCCAACACAAATGTTGAATGAAAAGCACCCAAGTCCTCTGACTGACCTATGACCTATCTGTCCAGATCTGCTCTGTCCTGGTTTTGCTTATTGGTTTTTGGGTTTTTTTCTTTGGGTTTTTTTTTTTTTTTTCTGTTTTCAAATCAACATGAAATGGAAAAAACAGGGTAATTGTGATCGGATTCCCAAACTGAGTTTTGGGTTCAGTAGACGCAGTGTGAATTTTTAAAAAAAAATTTATTCAAACTAGTCAGAATGAACTGTCAAATTTCTAGATATAAGTAAATTATATCCAGGTATCCATTTCCCTCTACAAATTCTCTGTATGTAATAGGAACCTTCTGTTATGAGAACTGAGGCCTTTTTGTATTGAGTAACATGTTGTCAACAACACAGTCAGAGTTGCCTTCTTTCCCCATGAAAGAGTGGAATAGCCATGAAAGAAAGAATGGACACCCACATCCTCCTCCTTCTGAAGCCCTCAAGTGAACCCCATGTGAAGACCTGCTTGCACATACCTGTTGGATTGCACTTGTGTTTTCCATCTTTGATCACGCAGGTTTCTCTAGAATCACAGCTATAGCTCTTACAGCTGATGACACCATTCTTCTGGCACTGGCATCTTTTGGTGCAGTGTGGAGTTATCCATGTCTCCCCAGCCTGGACACAAGTTGTGTTAATAATACGTTATCAAGGTGCTCAGCTTTGCAGTGCAATGGAAGTTCAATAGCCAAGGTGTGGACAATAGCTAGGCGCAACCTTGTCCAGTTGGCAATTCCACAACTGCTTAAGTGTAGTTTTGCAAAGAGCCTGGGAGAGGGGATCTCAGTCCATTTATCTTACTGTCCTCAACATGAGAATTTGAACACAAAACCGGACTAGGACAGACTGCCTGAATAACTGATCAATTGACTGGTTTCAAATAGGCCTCAGTTTTGGCCTCAGGTGCAAGCTTCTATATCTCCAAATACCCAAGCCTGCAGCTTTCATTAATCAGATGAAAAGTGTTTAGGAGGTAGACCCTGAAGTCTTTGATCTCTCTCTCTCTTTCATATTAAGATGGACAGGAAACCAATTTTCTACAGGTTTTGAAGTCAGAGATTTGCTCCACAAACTACTTACGTTGTAGTAATTGTTGTCATCATCCCTGCAGCCACAACTGCTGAGAGGCACACAGTTGCCATTACTGAGCACATAATTATCATCACATTCACAGCCCTCTGTGCACTCTTCTGTCTTCTCACAAAGGGAAGAGGCAAAAATGTCACTGCATGTTGACGGGCAGGGAGAGACACAGTCTTTGTAGTGGCTGTGGGATGGGCAGGGCAATGCTGCATGGAAGAACAGAGCCGGCGTTATTAAATACGTTTAAAAGTGCCCTGCAAACACTGAAAGCTACACTTTGGCCTATGAAATGGTAGTACAGAACTGCCTTTTGATAGCTGATTTTGATCATCAGCTGGTTTTTATTTAAAAAAAAAACCAACAAAAAACAAACCAAAGAATGCTATCTGGAACTGCTTATTCAGTTTTATTACAGGTATGACTGAACCACCTGGCACAAGATTATCTGGATTCAGTATTCCAGTTCAGCTGCAAATGCCTCTTTGGGCACTGCTAGAAATGACACCCTGAAAGGCAAATTCCTTAAAACATTCAACTCTCCATTGATGCAAATCAGGTGCAAATTTAGCTTAACTACAGATGTGCAAGAGCAGCAGATATGCATTGTCAGACTGCAGGTTCATCTAGCTCTAAACCCTATTTCTGCCAGTGCCTAGACATGCATAATGTACAGTTCAAGAAACAGTGTAACATGATGAAAGGTTTGTTAGTCCAGTATTTTCCTTCACTCACGGCAAGGAGGAAACTAGGTATTTCAGATCTATTAAACATTGATCTGACTTGGTTTTTAACCAGTTAACTATTTTGTCCTCCACAACATTATGTGATAATCCCACAATATAATACTAAATTGTAAAAAAACTGCCACAGATAAAACCCCACTACATGAGCTGTACTAATTTTTACATAATTTGGTTGTAGCTTTGTTGAACAGGTGGTGTGAGGCACACACCGTGGAAATTAATCTGAGAACAGAGTCTGTAATAAACAACTGGGCAAATTGACAGTTTTCGTTCAAATCACAGTGAGTAGCATTGAGCCCAGTCCCCTAACACAGTATCCCTCTTTCTTTCAGTCTTCTGGTTATACTATTTCTTCATTTTAGGCTCACTACAATATCTCATTTGGTTACTGATACCATTCTCACTCCAAGCTCATATCCATAACTTGTCTAGTTCTGGGTTATCTCTGGGTTTATCTGAACCTGAACACAGTTCAGTGCAGCAATGGAATCATGATAGCAGAATTGCGTTTTGTGAGAATTTAGATTTAATTTTCTTTTACATAACTTTTTCACCTAATTCTGCTAAGTTTCTCCTGCTATCATTCATTCAGGTTTCAGTTTTTTCACTTGCTTGTGTACTTACGACAGAATGTACTATTTCTCCATTTAATGGTGATTCCATGATTCTTGCAGGTCTCAACATAGACTTGAACTATGTCACAGAGAGCAGACTTCATACCATCATACTGGCACATATCATAGATGCAGATCTCTATGAAGTCGTCAGGGTTGACTAGACTATGGCATACTTTGAATTTGTCTGATTTTAGAACGTTGCACTGTCCTTCAATGACTTGTTTATTCTCAGCAGTGCAAGGAGGATTATCATCTTCTCTTAAGTCTGGCAAACAACTGCAAGAAAGCAATGGACACAGGCTGCTATAAGACAGACTGAAATTGAAAAGTTTGTTTCCACTGAAAAGTAGAAAAGACTGGAGACTGACTTCCTTCTGTCAATGAATGAAAGACTCGGCAGAAGTAGACTTGCTTGACAACCACCACACTGTGTCTGACACTTGTTACTCTCATTGAAATTGAACCTGATTAGAGGATTGACTTCACAGCTTGACCTTGGGTCTGTCTCATCACAGCAAATTTCTGTGGTGAACTTGACTGAGCCTGGCTGACCTTGGCTTCCATCCATGGGGCTTCCCTGCTTGCCTCGCTCATGTAGAGTGGGATGGACCTGGGCTGGTGAGGCCATTGTTTTCTCAGCCATGTTGTCACATATGGCTCCCTGTCTGCCAGGGAGCAGCTGGCCCTCACCATTCCCCAGCACCATCATCCTGCTCTGGGTGTTACCAGTCTAAAATAAACAGAGTCCACACTGGACTGCCCCAAAGACTCATTCCCCAAGTGTGTACGTAGGTCCATAGAACATAGGTAGGTCCATAGCTGTGGTTTCCCTCTGGCCTGTGCAGTGTTTTCCTGTGGGGAATAGCTTCAAATTCAAGAAGAAAAAGGTCTCATGTACGTTGGTTATAGGTTACGAAGTAGCAAAGAGTCAAAACAATTTAAAACAATTCACTGTTTCCTGAAGTAAGATGGGAGGTATGAAAATTATTTAACATTTACCCCTTATCACTGTCTTTCTCCACTTCCCAGCTATTTCCAAACTGTGGGGCAGTGACAACTGTACCATTGGTCAAGGACAGATCATCTTCACGATTACCATTGAAATTGCCACACATGCCATGCACCTGCAGATGGAAAAGAACCGTATTTTAAGCATGACCTCTTTGCATCAACTTCCCCAATAACTTCTTATTTGTTGCCTATGAAATAATGTGACCAAATCACCAACAATAACCAATCCCATACCAGACATTTCAGACATTCTGACTGCACCCATGGAGAAACAAAACAGAGTTTGCAGTAAATCTGTGATTCCCTAAGGTTTCAAGCTGCTATTTCTTTAAGTTAGAAGTATTCCCCATGACAGGTAATTTTCTTTAACTTTCCCCTTGGAACACAAAGAAATTGTTGTAAAGAGAAAAAAAATAGAAAGGAAAACAATTATGTTTTACAATACAGCAAAAGATGCGATAGCAAAACACAGGAATAAAAGGAACTAGAAGTAAATGCACAAAGCAGCGCTTTTGAAACAACTCCAGATATTTGTATACTAAACCTTACCTGTGAGAAATAAGAGCGTGGGAGGGTGATCTCCAGATGGTGATTGCCGTCATATTTCACTATCACACCAAAGTCGGTTTCCACTACTATAAATCTGCCAACATTTCCAATGGATACCCCTTGCAGTCGGTTCTGCACTGGAGTGTAGACTCTCTCATTGTCCAGCTGGAGAGATGTGTCATTTGTCAGTATGGACATTCTTCCATGAAAGCTCACAATCTATATTCCTAGCAGTGCTGAAGATTTCTCTGTGACAATTTTAGCTGTTTACATTTCCACCATTGCATATTCCAGCTATGGGTGGCAGGAATCAGCCTTTTAGCTGAGGAGGGCTGGGCAGGATTCATATCCTCTGCTTTTAACAGGGAGCTAGAAAGATCCCTGGTAGTGAGCAAGGTCTTTCTCACCTATGGGGTAGATTACCTGCCTCCAGTATTGCCATGGCTCCCCATGTTATTTTAGACTGATGCATTATGCCTTGCTCACTATAGATGACTGGGTTGATAAAAGCCGTTGAAGTAGGGAGTCCCACAGTCTAATTCAGGGAACAATTCCCCAGTATGGAGGCCCTGGGTTTAATCTCCAAGATATGGACAATAAAACAGTAAGCCCAAACCAGAAGCCTTGGGAACTAGTGAGAAATTTTATTTCCTCATGACATCCATTTAATGGAGGTGCCCACAAGTATTAAGCATATGTATACATATTCTTTAGGAAATGTGAAGATCCTTTTTCCTACAGCTACTCTAAGTGAGCGAATTTTAAGATACTTCTTGCCAGAATAAAGAGCACCACCACCTACCAGGATTCCTTTGTTTTTCTGAAGGGTGATTCGTACACCATGCACATCTATGTAGACTTCTTTCAGGTATGTGGCCCCTCTTAGTCCTCTGTCTTCATTCTTGCCAAGTATGGTTATAGGAATGACATTGGTGGCAGTGTTGACAACCTCAACCAAAGTGTAGGTGCAGGTTCCCACGAAAGTGTACTTCATTCCGTCAAAAGTGAAATAATGGGGATCTCCTACCACTTGACATGTGGCTTGACCTGAAGGTGAAAAAACTATTTAAGAATTTTGTACTGGATTTCACCATGGACTCAGCTGACCAAAGCAATTTGCTTTAGTGTAGCAACCTCATCCTGATCATTATTATGTGGGCAAACTTCCACAGAGGCATCTCACCTTCATGCCAGTAACATTTATTTGGAAATAAGAAGTTTCCAGAAAGCATCTCCTAAATTTAATTTGCAAATTATATACAGAATGACAACTTGGCAGCAAATTTCTATATTACTTGGCAGCAACCATTTCTATATGCTGTTGAAGCTATGATTTATAGTATAGTTGAGAGTAATACAGAGTTTTTCTACTTATCTATATAAAAATACATTATTAACTGCATAAATATAGATGTAAATATAAAAGTAAATAAAATTACATATATATACATCAATACATAATGCACTTATCATTACGCAGGCCCACAGAAATACAATTCTCACAGAAATGCAACCAAATTTAAAGCTTGCAGCACTTGTGATGTGGGACTTGAATTTTCATTATCAGGACAAATAGAATCCAAGCAGCCTTGCAGACTTTTGGGCAGCATCAGTTTTTGCTGATATTCACTACAACAGGAGGCATCTGTGCTTGCAAGACAGAACATCATGCATTTTCATCTCAGCACTGGCAGCAGTCAGTTGGGACTTCTTTACTATCACATATGAAAAGATATTTATAATAAAGCTAGAAGAAGAGGGTCTAATTATGGAATTGACATTGGGGTGATTTTCAGGCAGGACTTACCATTGGAATGACAGCCCAGCACACCATCCTGAATACTGCACTCCTCTTGGACTCCACATTCCCAGGATTTGCACTCAATAGTGTTATTTGCCTTGCACGCGCAGCGCTCAGTGCAGGGATAACGGGTGAACCAGCTTTCGTTCAGCTATGTGGAAAAATAGAATGTAGCAGCATATATTATAAGATAAATAGGAAGGTAAAACCATAAGGGAAAATCATATTACTACTGTTAGAATGCGCAAGATATATGGTCATTTGGGCAATTGCAGCCACACATGGATCAAGAAAGCTGACAAAGTAAGCCTATTTTGAAATTATTAATGGTGTAAATATGAATTGGGTCATGTTATTAACATGGTTTTTTCCCTCACTGTGATAACGAATGAGATCCCTTGGTTTTGGTTTTTTCCTTTTTTTCTTTAAATGTCTGAGGTGACTTGCCTGGTGATACTGGTTTTTTTCATCAATACAACCACAGTTGCTTTCTGGCACACATTTGTCTCCACTCAAAACGTAGCCTTCCTTACAGAAGCAACCTTCCACTGGCAAAGAATTGCAGGAATCAGTTGCTGAGATGTTCAAACAGGTAGAGGGACACCTAGTACCACAGCTCTTGTAGATGCTGCCTCCAGGACAGGACATTGCTAAATGAAGAGAAAAAATAAGATCACTCAAAAGGGCAATCCTAATAAAAGTTTTCCTGGTTTTTTCACTGTTTCCTCTTGAAAATATACAAAATGGCCGTTAGAAAGTCTGACAGGAGAGTGCTGAGTACAAAGAAATTTCTTGCTGAGGGAGATGGATGGCTTCTGATAGAGGTGGGCAAGACACGTGGGCACCCCTTGTGCTTCCCCTCACAAGTCAAATGTTGCAGGCTCGGTTGAGGGTAGGTCTGATGTGATCACACATGACTAATTGTGCTTGGTTCAGCAAACTTTTTTCTGCTGATTTAAAGTGACCCAGTTAAGGAAATAGAAGAATCTTTTGCCATACCAGCTGGTATATTCCCATTACTGTAGTTACTATTTGAACACCTGCCATGTATTCCAAAATAGAACTAAATACCACACTCTGTCTTTCACTGAGTCTCCTTGAGAACAATATACTTTCACACCCCTCAGCTTATGGTAGAATTGGGCTTCTATCACTCAAAACATGGTCCCCAGGGATAACATTACATTTTACAGAAATCCCAAAGTATTTGTCCATTTCTGTCATCTAAAAAAACACAGGAAAACATGGGTTTGGCTGGATTTTCTTATAAATCACTACATATGACTCTCATTTATTTCTGTCCCTACAACAGGGTCTCTTAGTCCTGTGTGACAATTACAGCCAACATTTCCAGTCATCTATCCAGACTTCCATCCCTCGGTCAGGATCTTAATTGAGTTTTTATTTGAATCACTGATGAAAAGAGCACTCAAGAGTCAATCTTTCTAATGTCACTGAGTTTTCTCTATTACTAAAATCAAGCCATAGATATTTAGGTCCTGGCCTATGGCCTCAGACTATGGAGTCTGGATGTCCACAGCTTTAATCTGATTTGGAGGGTTAGAAGCTTATTTCTTCCTCTGTCTTCTTTTTATATATGAATTCTCTGTGCTCTGTCCTTTCAGAGCTGACTTACTGGGTGCTTTATCACAATGATTCTTTTTCCAAACTGACCAGCTCCTAGAACCTGTCCATTTTTTTATGGTTTATTTTAAATGCAGAGCTAATTGTTGATCATATCAAAAAAAAAAAAAAAAAAAAAAAAAAAAAAGAAAGGAAAGAAAAAGAAAAAAGGTGCAGAGCTGCAGAAGGTAGTCCAGTGGTAACTGGTATAATAAAAATTAGTATAAGACAAAAAAAGCATAGAAAACAATTGTGGTTTATTTAAGTATGGTTGACCTTTAGAGGACTTCTTTTTTTTCTCTCCAGGTGTGTAGTTTGTGGACTTAAATGTCCTTTGGAAGATGCTGCTCAGAGAAGTTGTGGATGTCCCATTCCTGGAATTATTCAAGACGAGGTTGGATGGGACTTTGAGCAAGTTTTAATGTTTTAATGGAATGTGTCTATGCCCATGGCAGGGGCATTGGAACTAGATGATATTTAAGGTCCCTTCCAACCCAAACCATTCTACGATCCTATGATTGTATGTCTGGCAAGCAGGAAGGTGTCCAGTGTTGCTTAAAATCAGCACCAGCGGAACCCCTGGAAAGCTTTATTCTAAGAAATATTTCATTATATTAAATTTACCATAAGGTCATTCTGAAGAGAATTAATTGAGAGATAAGTGATAATACTCAATTTCTTTGCTTTAGAGAGAAATAGAGCACTTCCTAGAAACAGCTGCTTTTCAAGGTCACTTTTTTTTTTTAACCAAAAGCCATTGATAAGCATGTTTTATGGAGGACTACCAGCTCCACTTACTTTGAGGATGGTAGATTTTCACTGAAGCAAAGGGACTTATTTCTCCAATGCAGAAGCTCACATAAGACACAGTTGAATGTAATCAGACTTTTCCAAGAAACTAATAGCAAATTATAAACATTATAGAACTTCAAGGATTTAATCTGCATGTATCCTAATGTTCTCAAAAATTAGTGGTTTATACAAATCTTGGAATAGTTCTGAATCTGAAGCAGGCTCAAGACATTATAAAAGACAAACTATACTCAGAACATTACGTAAAATGAAATAACATGCATGGAAAAGATAGAGAACAATGAAGTTAAAATTCAGAACAGATATTTATATCACAACACTCACGGCAAAGAGTAGCATTCCTCCACTCTATACATATCCCAGCATTGACACAAGATTCAGCATAGGCCTGCAGTCCATAGCATAAGGATGTTGCCTGTCCCCCAGTGAAACATACATCATAAACACAGTTTTCAAAGAAATTCTGTGGAGGCACCTTGGTGTGACAGTCCTTGAAGATTCCTGTGTAAAACAAGAAGGATATATAGAAGGATAGAAAAAACCCACTGCAATGTTAAGACTGTGACCACCATGTATTTTCTTTCACAGCAAACACATTGTGAGTGTTCCAGGCTGTGTTAAATAAGTTAATCCAGTATTTGAAATGGATACAAGATGCACAATATGAGAATGGGCTCTCTGGATCAGGTTTTCTTCTTTTTGCATGATTGATACAACATAGCTTAAATAAATCAAGCTTTGCTGCCTAGGCAAATCACTAATTCTACAACTATAGGGACCATATATAGAATTTCAGATAAACTATCTATAATACACACACTGACAGTGCCCTCTGAACTATTTCTTTTAGCAAGCAGAATGAGAGTCACTATAACACAAAGACCAGCTATGGTTCCCTGCACATGTTCTCAGATAAAATTCATGGACACATTGGCACTGTCTGAACAGATGACATATCCTGACCAGGCACCTATGGGTTTTACGTTGGCCATTCACACTGGAGGTTTTATATGCTTCCAATATGAGCTCAGAAAAAGAGACTATACAGAAGGGACAAAACAAGCTAGACCATGCTCCATCACATGGCTCACAGAGATCTACCAACACACTACCTGTTGGGTCTGTGATCATGCCACATGCTGTGTTTTTCTCCGCTTCACTCTCCAACACAGGATCACATTGCTCTTCTGTCCCACCACTGGAGCATCTGGGGAAAGCAAGCAAATCAAACGTGTGTCACAACTCTTACTATCAGATTTTCAGTGGAAAATTAATATATGTCAACCCTGCACAAAAGAGTGCATTTTATTTCAGTCACAAGACTTTATCCAGCTTCTTTGTAAAGCTGATGTCAGCCCTCTCACTGAATGGACTCCTTTTTTGATCCCTTCTGGGTGATTCAAAGGCTTATTCTTAGCTGAAAAAAGAAGAGCTATGGGATCCAAACAGTTATGGTTTCCAATTAGGGAACTGGACTGATGTACCATCCCCCCTCACACTCAACAGACAGTTCCTGCTTTGGAAAATGAGACTTAAAGGAGAGAAGCCCTAATATCATTCTCTGGTTTATGTAAAAGTGCAGCTCCCTACTTCTAATGGGCAGCTGGAAGATGTAGAATGGTACTGGATGAAAAAGCGAGTGAGTAGAAGAACATTTGATTTTAAGAGTTTGCTCAGCAAACGCCATGTGAATAAATTATTATACATACATGGTGTTATTCTGAGGCACAAGCCAGCTTTCTCCAAGATCAGTGGAACCGCTTGCAGTGTCACCATTGGGCTTTATATTGTCATCATTTGGATCACCATTATAATTACCTGTGAGGGTAAAAAGAGGTTTATGGGACACATGAAGTTCAGACCTGTAGAAAAAACCTAGGTTTCTGGCTGTAAAATAAATTAAAATGAGATGGGGAGAATATATATGTAACATCAGTCTGTACTGGGCAAAATTAGAGCAGAATTGTGTTCTGATGACTGACAAGAGCTGCTCTCAGGCACTGGAAGCAGGAAGTCTGTAAGTTCCTATGTAACTAGATTACATGGCATCCAAGAAAAAACTTATCTAAAAGAAACCCTACTCATTTTCTGGCATCCTACATGTAGAATGTTGGACTAAAAATTAAACAGTGCTATTTGCACAGTTATATTCCTAGGTAGATTTACTGCTTTGAAAGTGTGAAAAACCCATGAAGGGGTAATTGAACTAGGAAGCTTCAGATGATCCAAACCAAAGAATAATCAGAAACTCACAAGACAAACTACTCTTGTAATTTCTACATGCTAAGAAAAAAAGTTTAAGTAATTACCAGCACCACTTACCACAAAGGCCACAGAGCAGACCACTGTAATTAGAGGGCACAGAGACTTCTGCGTAATGATTTCCATCATATCTCACCCACAGCCCAAAGTCAGTTTCCAGTAGAACATATCCACCACTGCTTTGAATACTGATCTTCTTTTCCATAAATACAGGCAGGTTCATTCTGCGACCATTCACCTGTACAGCAAGTTGTAAAAGTTAGTGTATGGCTGCTGGGACTCCTACAACTTCCAGCAGCTAGTACAGATTACTGAAAGATAGGATCTTGTGCATAAGGAAACTGGAATTCATTAGAGAATATCTGAGCAAGTTTGTTGGAGATCTCATTAAAAGAGGTAGATACTATTAATAAAAAGACAAAGTTTCGTTATAAACTCTACAGAGGTAATGTTTAATTATCTGCATGTCAGTTAAAAATTATATATATCTTTTAAATAGGTATTTTCTTACATTCACTTTCTTGTTTTTCAGAAGAGAAATCTGATTGTCATAGACTTCCACATGCACTGACTTCACGTAAGAGACTTTGGTGTTGGCTCCTCTGTGCTCATTTGTTGTGGACACATCAAAGTATGGAAGACTCTCAGAGACAGTGCATACTTTGGAGAGGGTATAAGTGCAATTTCCCATGAAATTATGGACTTTGTGGTCAAAAGTGTTATAATGTGGATCCCCAGAGGCGCTGCAGGAAGCACGACCTGTGAAGAAAGGGAAAGTCCCTCTGAGTCTTCACCTCTTGCAGCTGCTTGGTTCCCAGTTTGCTTGTTTTACTTTGTATTTGTTGCTCAGATGTAATAGTGATGAGATCAGTCAATAGCCCTCCAAAGGCCAACCCAGTCTTCTATCTTTGGACCCACAAAGAATCTGTACTCTTGTGTATCAGAAATCTGTGCTAGAGGTTGATGAGGAAAGTTGGGTAAAAGGCATTATTAAGACATCATTATACAAAGTGAAGCAGTGAGTTTTTAGTGTCCAGATCAGAAAGGCTATTTCTGACTAAATAGGAAGAATTTATTCAAAAACTTTACAGGGCTGGTTAGCCAGAATAGACTGCTGCACTATCAACTGTCTGGGTTTCAGTACTCACATCACTTATGGGACTTAAATTGAGTATTGCATTCACAAGATGTTCTTTACACACTCAAAAAAAATAGTAAATAGCCAGTGCTAATATGTACAAATGGAGGTACACTGTGTATGCATTTACATGTGAGGCCTGGGTAATATTTTGAATGCTGATAATTTTGAAGGAAAAAACTTCCCATCACCTCTTAGCAGAGTTGAGCCTGAAAGTTCCTCATGGTATTTACTAACAACAACAAAAAATAAGGAAAAGAGGTCCTTAATCTTTGCTTTTCAATGCCATGTTAAGGTATAGTTACGTTTAGGGATGTATCTACATGTCAACCTTAACTCCATACAAAGAAAGACATACTTAAAAATTACCAAGAAAAGCAGAAGAAATCTAAACTGAGTAGGTGAGCCAGGACCCTCTTGTACTTAAGCAGATACATATAGACATCAGTGATTAAAACTGGAGTAAGCCAGCTATTAAAAGTTACCTAAACTGACAGTTTAGTACATATCCTATATAATAAACTAGTCTTTCCCAGGAAAATATAATTGGATTATATCCCAAATAAAAAAAAAAATTGGAAATTAAATTAAATTTTAAAATATACAGACAATAACATCTGTATAACAGGTGAAAATTTGCCACACAAAAGAATAATTTTAATATATATGGACATGGCAATAAATAGTATGTGAGATAACTATCATATGTCTGGTCTACTCTTAAAAAAACAGCACTGTGGCAGAAGAGACCCATTGGAAGATGTATATAGTCAGAAGTGAGAAAAACTCCCAGAAGAGATGTTCCAAAAGTGTGATAAGCAAGGAAAAGCTCTGACCCTCCAGTATAAAAACTATGTCACTTGGCTATGGGACCTGGATTCAGAAGACAGAGAAGTTCTAAAAGGCAATAAGAGAGATGGGAAACAATGGTACCTGATGTGGGAGTGGGTCTGGTTGGTGAGGTGGTGAGTACAGGCTGTGTTGTGGTGCCTGGCACAGGCCTCGTGGGTGTTGGTGTTGGCAGACCTAGCACAAGAGAGAGTTAGAGGAGATGTGCACCAACAGGGGAGTTTTGTTGCAGGCAGCTGATTCCCTCACCCTTCTGAAGTACCCAACATCATGCCCAGGCATGCCCAGGACAGGGATTGAAGAGTGCCATCTCAGGCAGAGCCATCCCACTCAAGGGCTCTGCCACCAGCTTAGCTGGGTAACAATAGCAGGTAAGGCACTTCAGTACCTGTGGCCAATGTCTTGCCTGTGGGCCTTGTAACACATGAACTAAAACAGTGATTGCAGGCATTGCCATAGTTCCAGCCGCCCAGAGGAAAGCTGACTCGGGCACAGTCTGCCGCTGTGCCCAGAAACAAGCTGTGCTCCTGCCTCTAGCACAGCCTGCCACCTCAGTCGGTGACATGTCTCAAGCTGCCCTTCCCCAAGCCAAGCCTTGTACCTGCACAGGATCCCTTTTCAACGGAGAGATCATCCAATGCTACGTTGCTCCGCTCATCTTCACCCCATTCTCCCTCCAGCAAAATCTGAGGGAAGGAATGGTTCCCAGCATTAGCTCCTGCTGCATGTGTGAAGAGCCATTAGAAAGCATGGTTCCTCTGAGGTGGCAGTGAGAGCCTGTGGCCTTTACCTGCATGTTTCCTGTGGTCTGCACCGTGACCTGTCCCAAGTGCCACCTGTCTCCATGGTTCCCAACTTCTTGCCAGACGGGCACTAGCTCATCACCCTTCTGCACATACACCCGCAGGGCCATTGTTTCAGCAGTTCCGTACATGTGGTACCAGAAGCGGAAGCAGAGTGTTCCTTCCCAGCTACATGCCGGACTGACCAGGTGAGCCACAAAGCCGGGGAGAGCATCAGCAGTCCCTTGCAGGAAGATGTAGTAGCCCTCTGAAACAAAGCACGAGCCACACTGTCACAGATGCATCAGAGCTACTCAAAGCAGCCAGGGACAACCCAAGCACAGTTCTGGGAGCACCGCAGCTGCAGTTTCAGGCAGGCTAAAGGAGGGGGGAGCAAGCACAGCTCCTTCACAACCCTCCCCAGACCCAAATGCCTCTATGAATGTGCTCTCAGGGCCATGGCAGCTGTAGGCCTTGGACTGGGCAATGGCAACACCCCCAAAGCATTGCCACAGTCTTCACATGACTCTGCAGATTTGGAGGACCCTCATCTCTGGCTTCTGGAAAAGCCAGTATCTCGTAACAGAGACACAGACCCATTCCTCTTCCTGAGAGATAGACAGGTCATCCAGCTGTGCATTACATTCTCCCCTGCATGGCAGGTCCTCGCCTGCTCTGCGGGTAGCACGGCCTGATTGCCAGGGCCGGAAATCCTCCCAAAGGGAGCCTCTGGCCCTTGGCAACACTGGGTGAGCTGCTCTGGAGGAAGGCCAGGAAAGATGCGGCCTATGTTCGCTTGTACAAGTTTGTTGCCATCTTCCCTGGGACACCCCTCTGCCAGTGTCCTGATTGCTGTTCCTACCTCCTGTTGTGTGGTCAGACGAGGGGCCGGTATTTGGCGTGGGCGTTGGGCCTTTGTTCCTTATCCAGTCAATGCTGCTGGAATCTGCCTGGACCCACCCACAGAGGTCCTTGTCAAATGTGCAGGCAAAATTGCAGTCAGTTGGTGGAGCTGAACATGGTGCAGAAAGGAAAGCAGAAATTGTAGAATGAGGGTGTGGCCACCTTTTCCCCGTGTCCAGCAGGGCTCAGGTACATCCACGTACATCTGTGGCATGCCCGTGGACAGGCAAGGGTGGCCAGCCAAGGGGAAGTGCTTAGCACAGCCACTAAGAAACATGGATGGGAGACAACAGTACCTGTGCTTGTCCCAGGTGACTGTGATGTTGTTGTATGTGGAGGCCGCGTTGTAGTGCCTGGCAAGGGGGGCGAGGTTGTAGGAGCTGGTGGATGAAACAGAGTGAAAGAGAAGTGGATAAGGTATGATTAATAAGGGGGATTTATTCCCAAATGGGGATGTTGCACGCTTCCCAAACACGCCCACACCATTGCAAAGGAAGCGCAGGACAGGGATTCCACCTGTCCGGAAGAGTCTCTTTACACAAGGGCTAGCCCAGCAAAGTGGTTAGTTATGTGATACGTGGGGAAGCCTGCACCAGAACTGCCCCATTCCTTGACTCTGAGATTCAAGGAAATCAAAGGAGGTTGACAGAAGACTTACCACAAACAGTGCCAGCACTCCAGTCTCCCAGAGCAATGCCTGCCTCAGCACAGGCTGCAGCATAGGCCCCCAGGTCATTGCAGAGCTGCTCCGTGCTGCCACCCGTGGCACACTGGTCATAGACACAGCTCTCAAAGTACGTCTTGGGTGGCAGAACTGCATGGCAAGGCTGGAAGGGGCCACCGAGGTGTGTGAGGATTGAACACTGCTTGTTAGCTGCCTCCTCTTCATCAGGGGAGCAGGATGCAGGTGGACTGATGGATGGGTCGCACCTACAAAGCAGACAGATGGCCCTGAGTTCCCTGCAGCCTGTTGACAGCAGCCACTGCATTTCCTGACCTTCTCCCCAGCCAAAACCTCAGCTTCTGCAGTCCAGCTCCCTCACTAAGACAGGCACCCATAGCTGTCACTTGGAAGGGCGGAACACACGGCCCACAGGTACCATTGCCATCCCTGGTTTCATGTGGACAGAAACAAGTGACTGAGGCAGTTGTGATCCAAGCAGCTTAGGAAAAGCATCCTGCTCAGGCTTGGCCCACTCTCCCTGGGGTCAGGAACCTGCCTCTTCTCCCTTGCCCCATGCTTGCCATCACCAACCCTCCGCGTCTTGATGCCCTTCATAGCTCCCCTCTCCCACACTCCCTTCTGTCCTTCATCTGCATGATGGAACAAGGACTCACAGCCACTCCTCATCCGGCACCATCCAGCTGGCTCCAAAGTCATTGAAGTCAGGCACAACCACCCCATCGGGTCGCATGAAGTCGTCCTGCTGGCTCCCAGTGTATGTCCCACACAGCCCACAGAGTTTGCCCTTGTACTTCTCAGACACCTTCACTAGGAGCTCATGGTCCCCATTGAACTGCAGCTGCAGGCCCAGCTTGGTAGAAACCCGTACGTAGGAGCCGCTCAGGGAAATGGTCACACCGGGGGCAGGAGAAGCAGGCAGGGAGACCAGAGCACCGTTGATCTGGAGAAGGGGGACAGAGGGAGACAGAAGCATAAAGAGGTGCCCTCTGCTGAGAGGTCACGGTTCCTCACTGGGGTAGTGCCAGTGCCAGTGAGCCAGAAGCACTGCTGGCATGAGAAACCCTGCCCAGGCCTATGAGGGCAGCAGCAACTGTACAGATGGGACACCAGAAGCTCAAGAAAGTAACCAAGAATCTGTGTCTGAACGAGCAGCCATTTCTGCCCCTTTCAGAGCCCTGCCATGCTCTTCTATGGTCATGCAGCAGGCTCAGGGAATAGCAAGCTCTCCCTGGGGACGGAGGGGGATTTAAGGGTGTCCAGGGCATCTGGTGTTCCCAGATGTAGAAATGAGGGGCTTACGTAGACTGCCTTGTGCTCGCGCAGTGCAATGTGGAGGCCTTCGAGGGACAGTGCCACAGAGTTCAGAGCTGTCCAGCTCTGGCTGCCGCGATGTTCGTTGCGGGTGGTGACACTGAACCCGATGGAGGAGTTGTCACAGCCTGTCACCACCGTGTAGTTGCAGGAGCCCTGGAAGTGGTGGAGCTTCCCATCAAAGGTGCTGTAATGTGGGTCACCGTAGATGTGGCAGAGGGCAGTGCTGGCTGGGTAACAGCCCCTCTGGCCATCCTGGATCTTGCAGACCTCATCCTCGCCACAGGACAAGGCAGAGCAAACCATCTGGCCTTTGGCTTCACACCGGCACCGGCGAGTGCAGTTCTCATTCACTGAGTATTCGCCTTCCTGCAGGCGGGGAAACACCAAACCTCAGCATATGAGGCAGGAAGGTACAGGCAGGGGAGTGCTCTGGCAGGGGTGCAAACCAGGGCAGGGTTTTCACTCACAGTGTAGTAGTTGCCCTCAAAGAGGCAGCCACAGTTGGCCTCGGGCACACAGGTGTCTCCACTCAGGAGGAAACCAGAGCTACATGCACAGCCCTCCACACAAGGCTTGGAGCAGTTCTGTGGGGCTTGTCGGTCAGCACAGGTGGCAGGACAGCCGGTCATGCAGGGGTCATAGTAGCTGTTGGGGGGACACTGAAGGGCTGCAATGGGAAGGGGAAAATTAGGACCAGCAAGGCTTCAACCACGGACAGCCTTGTGGGAAGGGGAAGACCAAAGACTCTCTTTGGCCAGATGTTCAGAGGACAGGGTGTGGCCCATTTTCCTTTTGGCAATGGCAAAGCAGGTACTCACGGCAGAAGGTAGCATTCCTCCAGGGAAGCAAAGTCACACCAGCTGCCTGGCACGCGTCAGCATAGGCCTCCAGAGCAGCACACAGGAACTCCTGGCCACCATTCAGGGCACACAGGTCATACAAGCAGGTGTCAAAGTAGTCCTGGGGGTTGATCACGCCGTGGCAACTCTCAAAAGAGCTAGGCCTGGTTGTCAGTATGCCACAGAACTGGTCGGACCTGTAGAGCTTCTCCTCTTCTGCACTGCAGGGTGGGGAGGGGACGGGGACACCGCAGGAGGGGTCACTGTCTGGGACCTGCCAGCTCTCCCCCAGCGCATTGGAGTCTGCGGCTTGCTGCCCGTTGGGCATCATGTATTCGTCGTCTCTGCGGTTGTTGAAGTTCCCACACATGCCACAGGTCAGGTTGAAGTAGGTGGTGGGCACCTTCACCTCCACCGAGTGGTCAGTGTCGTAGGACACTCTGAGGTTGAAGTCTGTCTCCAGGACGATGTAGCGACCACTCTTGCTCACCGTGATGGCCCCTCCCGCTGCACTCACCGGCAACGTCTGGCGCACGTCGTTCACCTACGGGACACACACCCCAGTGGGCCCCGAGCCTGTCCCCGGCCTTCCTGGCTGCTCCTGCCCAGGGAAAGCAGCTGCCGGCCCTGGCACGGCAAACAGCTGCCTGGGATGTCCTCACACCCCCACACCCCTGGGACTCGCAGAGCTGTGTGCTGTGTTCTGCACTCTGCTCAACATGGCCCATGATTCCCATTTGCCTCTTCCTCCCCCAGCCTCTCCTGAAGGGGAAAACAAAGCGACCCAGTGCCTTCAGGGGAGCCCCCTCCCACCTGGTACGTGCCAGGCCCCTCCAGGAGAAGCCAGCCCTGCCTTGTAGCCGCATCATGCTCATGCCAGCCCCACTGCCTACCAGCACGTGGCTCTTCTGCTGCTTGAGGATGACAATGCGCTGTCCGTACACCTCAACCACCACTTCGCGCACGTAGGACACTCGGGTGTTGCCACGGTGCTCGTTCTTGGCCTCCACGTTGAAGTAGGGCAGGGAGGTGATGTTGGAGCACACTTTGGCCAGCGTGTAGGTGCAGTTGCCCATGAAGTTGTGCGTCACCTTGTCAAAGGTTTTGTAGTGGGGGTCTCCGTGGACGTGGCAGATGCCGTAGGAGTGTTCGAGGCACGCAGGTTTCCCGTTCTGCACCCCACAGTACAGGCCCTCAGGGCAGGAGGCGTTGAAGCACTGGACTTTGCTTCCCCGTGCAGGACACGTGCACTTGGAGGAGCAGGTGTCGTCCGTCCAGAACTCAGAGCCCACGGGGTAGTGCTGCCCATTGTGCCAGCACCCACACTGCTGGCTGGGCACACAGCGGTCATTGTAGAGCAGGTACCCACTGTCACACACACAGCCCTCCACGCACGGCAGGCTGCAGGTAACAGGAGCCATTGGGTCCACACAGGTGGCAGGGCAGGCTGCAGCACAGGGCTCGTAGTGACTGTTGGATGGACAAGTGATCGCTGCCGAGACAGAAGACCAGGCAATTACTTGGAGAACAGAATACTGCTTTCTGCTGAATATTTCCCTTTGAGAAAGTACCTCTCTCTATTTTCTCTATGATCCCTTTGGCTCCACTTGTGTTGTCAGTCCTACCCGATCAAAATGAAACAGAAAATGGTGCCTCTAATACTGATAACTACCTGTAAATCCCTACAGCCTATAGGGAGAATAGATCTTATTCCCCAGCTCACTCTTCCAATCCTGTCCTGTGTTTTCCTGAGTGTACTGATCCGTGGTACCATGTCTGGACTTACGGCAGAAGGTTGCGTTCCTCCACACAGGTATCTGGACACCAAGTGACTGGCAGGCATCTGCATAGGACTGTAAGCTCTTGCACAGGGCCTCACGGTCCAGCCCCAGCTCACACAGGTCGTAGAAGCATGTGTCAAAGTAGTTGCTGGGGTTCAGCACAGCGTGGCACACCTGAAACGGGCCACTGGTGTCAGTGAGGAGCCCACAGAATTGGCTGCTGCCGATGAGTTGCTTGTCGGTCTCATTGCAGGCTGGGGTGGGCAGAGGTCCGGCTGAGCAGCTGTGGAAAGACAGGCAGAAGGGCCCTGAGTCATTTGTGGACTTCTCCTGGTGCCTCCTCCTCCTTCCCTTGCCCAGTGTGTCCCCAGCGCTGCTGGGGGCCATACCCACCTGCTGTTGTTGGACACCTCCCAGCTGTTGCCCAGGCTGGTGGAGTCTGGCTCCGTTGCCCCTTCTGGGTTCTGGAAGTCATCTGCTGCCAGCCCGTTGTAGTTCCCACACATGCCACAAACCTTCTGCCCAAAGGTGCTCGGAAGTGTCACCTCCACCCGATGCTTCCCATCAAACTTGACTCTCAAGCCAAAGTCTGTCATGACCATGGTGTAGAACCCGCTGGACAAGACCTGCACACCCGCGGATGGGCTGCAAGGCAGGATCTCTGCCACTCCATTGACCTGGAAGAACAAGAGTCGAGACAGGATTGGAGCAGCCCATTTGGCATAGTTCTCTCCTCTTGCACAGTCCCACAGTGTCTCCCCCTCAAGCTTACCGTCACCACTCCACCCTGCCCCAGCCTTATCCGCTGGTCAGCCACATCAACGTCCACGTATCGGACATAGGACACGCGAGTGTTGCCTCCCCTGTGCTCATTGGCCGCTTCCACGTTGAAGGAGGGCAGGGAGCTGTTGCTCTCGCACAGCTTGGAGAGGGTGTAGGTGCAGGTGCCCATGAAATGGTGTAACTGCTTGTCGAACGTGTGGTAGTGAGGATCTCCTTCCACCACACAGGTGCCTGACAGTGGAAAGACCAGAGGAGACTTTCAGTTTAGCACCTCCTGCTGCCTCTTCTCCCCAGCTCACTTTGCTCAAAGAGCATCTGGTTCATGAGTGGTCTATTGGCTTTATGGACAAGCAGAGTTATTATAGATCTGTATCATCACAGTATTAATTTTAACAGACATACAGTTCAAAGCTACTCAAACACCTTCATGCTAGAAGCACAGCTTTGCCACACAAACCCTTAGAAAGGGAAGAGGATTCTATGTGTGTCTTAATATTGAGGGAGACTGAAATCAATCAAATAACAGCCCTTAAATGCAAATGCACCATATACCCAGTATGGGTTTTGAAGAGGACTCAGAACTCTACCAATAATAGCAGTACCTGAGGTCATCCCAGGTGTTGTTGGTGGTGGTCTTGGTGTTGTCTGTGTTGTAATGTTAGGAAGTGGGGTAGAGGGTGTTGTAGGAAGTGGACCTATGGAGAGATAGAGGAATGTGTCAACATGGGCCTTTGTTGCAAGCAGCTAGCCCACCCTTCCTGAAAAACCCAACACGCTGACCTAAGAGACACAGGGCAGGGACGGCACTGTTATGCCTCTGCAAAAATGCTACCACCAGCAGAGCTGGGATATAGGAGGAGACACACCCCCCCTTCAGTACAGACACTCCATCCTGAATCGTGGGCACTGGAGGAAGCAAAATGAGAAGTTTCAACAAGCAGAATCTGATGGGGATGGGAGGTGGCAGTCCCTGATGTGGGAGTGGGTCTGGTTGGTGAGGTGGTGAGTACAGGCTGTGTTGTGGTGCCTGGCACAGGCCTCGTGGGTGTTGGTGTTGGCAGACCTAGCACAAGAGAGAGTTAGAGGAGATGTGCACCAACAGGGGAGTTTTGTTGCAGGCAGCTGATTCCCTCACCCTTCTGAAGTACCCAACATCATGCCCAGGCATGCCCAGGACAGGGATTGAAGAGTGCCATCTCAGGCAGAGCCATCCCACTCAAGGGCTCTGCCACCAGCTTAGCTGGGTAACAATAGCAGGTAAGGCACTTCAGTACCTGTGGCCAATGTCTTGCCTGTGGGTCTTGTAACACATGAACTAAAACAGTGATTGCAGGCATTGCCATAGTTCCAGCCGCCCAGAGGAAAGCTGACTCGGGCACAGTCTGCCGCTGTGCCCAGAAACAAGCTGTGCTCCTGCCTCTAGCACAGCCTGCCACCTCAGTCGGTGACATGTCTCAAGCTGCCCTTCCCCAAGCCAAGCCTTGTACCTGCACAGGATCCCTTTTCAACAGAGAGATCATCCAATGCTACGTTGCTCCGCTCATCTTCACCCCATTCTCCCTCCAGCAAAATCTGAGGGAAGGAATGGTTCCCAGCATTAGCTCCTGCTGCATGTGTGAAGAGCCACTAGAAAGCATGGTTCCTCTGAGGTGGCAGTGAGAGCCTGTGGCCTTTACCTGCATGTTTCCTGTGGTCTGCACCGTGACCTGTCCCAAGTGCCACCTGTCTCCATGGTTCCCAACTTCTTGCCAGACGGGCACTAGCTCATCACCCTTCTGCACATACACCCGCAGGGCCATTGTTTCAGCAGTTCCGTACATGTGGTACCAGAAGCGGAAGCAGAGTGTTCCTTCCCAGCTACATGCCGGACTGACCAGGTGAGCCACAAAGCCGGGGAGAGCATCAGCAGTCCCTTGCAGGAAGATGTAGTAGCCCTCTGAAACAAAGCACGAGCCACACTGTCACAGATGCATCGGAGCTACTCAAAGCAGCCAGGGACAACCCAAGCACAGTTCTGGGAGCACCGCAGCTGCAGTTTCAGGCAGGCTAAAGGAGGGGGGAGCAAGCACAGCTCCTTCACAACCCTCCCCAGACCCAAATGCCTCTATGAATGTGCTCTCAGGGCCATGGCAGCTGTAGGCCTTGGACTGGGCAATGGCAACACCCCCAAAGCATTGCCACAGTCTTCACATGACTCTGCAGATTTGGAGGACCCTCATCTCTGGCTTCTGGAAAAGCCAGTATCTCGTAACAGAGACACAGACCCATTCCTCTTCCTGAGAGATAGACAGGTCATCCAGCTGTGCATTACATTCTCCCCTGCATGGCAGGTCCTCGCCTGCTCTGCGGGTAGCACGGCCTGATTGCCAGGGCCGGAAATCCTCCCAAAGGGAGCCTCTGGCCCTTGGCAACACTGGGTGAGCTGCTCTGGAGGAAGGCCAGGAAAGATGCGGCCTATGTTCGCTTGTACAAGTTTGTTGCCATCTTCCCTGGGACACCCCTCTGCCAGTGTCCTGATTGCTGTTCCTACCTCCTGTTGTGTGGTCAGACGAGGGGCCGGTATTTGGCGTGGGCGTTGGGCCTTTGTTCCTTATCCAGTCAATGCTGCTGGAATCTGCCTGGACCCACCCACAGAGGTCCTTGTCAAATGTGCAGGCAAAATTGCAGTCAGTTGGTGGAGCTGAACATGGTGCAGAAAGGAAAGCAGAAATTGTAGAATGAGGGTGTGGCCACCTTTTCCCCGTGTCCAGCAGGGCTCAGGTACATCCACGTACATCTGTGGCATGCCCGTGGACAGGCAAGGGTGGCCAGCCAAGGGGAAGTGCTTAGCACAGCCACTAAGAAACATGGATGGGAGACAACAGTACCTGTGCTTGTCCCAGGTGACTGTGATGTTGTTGTATGTGGAGGCCGCGTTGTAGTGCCTGGCAAGGGGGGCGAGGTTGTAGGAGCTGGTGGATGAAACAGAGTGAAAGAGAAGTGGATAAGGTATGATTAATAAGGGGGATTTATTCCCAAATGGGGATGTTGCACGCTTCCCAAACACCCCCACACCATTGCAAAGGAAGCGCAGGACAGGGATTCCACCTGTCCGGAAGAGTCTCTTTACACAAGGGCTAGCCCAGCAAAGTGGTTAGTTATGTGATACGTGGGGAAGCCTGCACCAGAACTGCCCCATTCCTTGACTCTGAGATTCAAGGAAATCAAAGGAGGTTGACAGAAGACTTACCACAAACAGTGCCAGCACTCCAGTCTCCCAGAGCAATGCCTGCCTCAGCACAGGCTGCAGCATAGGCCCCCAGGTCATTGCAGAGCTGCTCCGTGCTGCCACCCGTGGCACACTGGTCATAGACACAGCTCTCAAAGTACGTCTTGGGTGGCAGAACTGCATGGCAAGGCTGGAAGGGGCCACCGAGGTGTGTGAGGATTGAACACTGCTTGTTAGCTGCCTCCTCTTCATCAGGGGAGCAGGATGCAGGTGGACTGATGGATGGGTCGCACCTACAAAGCAGACAGATGGCCCTGAGTTCCCTGCAGCCTGTTGACAGCAGCCACTGCATTTCCTGACCTTCTCCCCAGCCAAAACCTCAGCTTCTGCAGTCCAGCTCCCTCACTAAGACAGGCACCCATAGCTGTCACTTGGAAGGGCGGAACACACGGCCCACAGGTACCATTGCCATCCCTGGTTTCATGTGGACAGAAACAAGTGACTGAGGCAGTTGTGATCCAAGCAGCTTAGGAAAAGCATCCTGCTCAGGCTTGGCCCACTCTCCCTGGGGTCAGGAACCTGCCTCTTCTCCCTTGCCCCATGCTTGCCATCACCAACCCTCTGCGTCTTGATGCCCTTCATAGCTCCCCTCTCCCACACTCCCTTCTGTCCTTCATCTGCATGATGGAACAAGGACTCACAGCCACTCCTCATCCGGCACCATCCAGCTGGCTCCAAAGTCATTGAAGTCAGGCACAACCACCCCATCGGGTCGCATGAAGTCGTCCTGCTGGCTCCCAGTGTATGTCCCACACAGCCCACAGAGTTTGCCCTTGTACTTCTCAGACACCTTCACTAGGAGCTCATGGTCCCCATTGAACTGCAGCTGCAGGCCCAGCTTGGTAGAAACCCGTACGTAGGAGCCGCTCAGGGAAATGGTCACACCGGGGGCAGGAGAAGCAGGCAGGGAGACCAGAGCACCGTTGATCTGGAGAAGGGGGACAGAGGGAGACAGAAGCATAAAGAGGTGCCCTCTGCTGAGAGGTCACGGTTCCTCACTGGGGTAGTGCCAGTGCCAGTGAGCCAGAAGCACTGCTGGCATGAGAAACCCTGCCCAGGCCTATGAGGGCAGCAGCAACTGTACAGATGGGACACCAGAAGCTCAAGAAAGTAACCAAGAATCTGTGTCTGAACGAGCAGCCATTTCTGCCCCTTTCAGAGCCCTGCCATGCTCTTCTATGGTCATGCAGCAGGCTCAGGGAATAGCAAGCTCTCCCTGGGGACGGAGGGGGATTTAAGGGTGTCCAGGGCATCTGGTGTTCCCAGATGTAGAAATGAGGGGCTTACGTAGACTGCCTTGTGCTCGCGCAGTGCAATGTGGAGGCCTTCGAGGGACAGTGCCACAGAGTTCAGAGCTGTCCAGCTCTGGCTGCCGCGATGTTCGTTGCGGGTGGTGACACTGAACCCGATGGAGGAGTTGTCACAGCCTGTCACCACCGTGTAGTTGCAGGAGCCCTGGAAGTGGTGGAGCTTCCCATCAAAGGTGCTGTAATGTGGGTCACCGTAGATGTGGCAGAGGGCAGTGCTGGCTGGGTAACAGCCCCTCTGGCCATCCTGGATCTTGCAGACCTCATCCTCGCCACAGGACAAGGCAGAGCAAACCATCTGGCCTTTGGCTTCACACCGGCACCGGCGAGTGCAGTTCTCATTCACTGAGTATTCGCCTTCCTGCAGGCGGGGAAACACCAAACCTCAGCATATGAGGCAGGAAGGTACAGGCAGGGGAGTGCTCTGGCAGGGGTGCAAACCAGGGCAGGGTTTTCACTCACAGTGTAGTAGTTGCCCTCAAAGAGGCAGCCACAGTTGGCCTCGGGCACACAGGTGTCTCCACTCAGGAGGAAACCAGAGCTACATGCACAGCCCTCCACACAAGGCTTGGAGCAGTTCTGTGGGGCTTGTCGGTCAGCACAGGTGGCAGGACAGCCGGTCATGCAGGGGTCATAGTAGCTGTTGGGGGGACACTGAAGGGCTGCAATGGGAAGGGGAAAATTAGGACCAGCAAGGCTTCAACCACGGACAGCCTTGTGGGAAGGGGAAGACCAAAGACTCTCTTTGGCCAGATGTTCAGAGGACAGGGTGTGGCCCATTTTCCTTTTGGCAATGGCAAAGCAGGTACTCACGGCAGAAGGTAGCATTCCTCCAGGGAAGCAAAGTCACACCAGCTGCCTGGCACGCGTCAGCATAGGCCTCCAGAGCAGCACACAGGAACTCCTGGCCACCATTCAGGGCACACAGGTCATACAAGCAGGTGTCAAAGTAGTCCTGGGGGTTGATCACGCCGTGGCAACTCTCAAAAGAGCTAGGCCTGGTTGTCAGTATGCCACAGAACTGGTCGGACCTGTAGAGCTTCTCCTCTTCTGCACTGCAGGGTGGGGAGGGGACGGGGACACCGCAGGAGGGGTCACTGTCTGGGACCTGCCAGCTCTCCCCCAGCGCATTGGAGTCTGCGGCTTGCTGCCCGTTGGGCATCATGTATTCGTCGTCTCTGCGGTTGTTGAAGTTCCCACACATGCCACAGGTCAGGTTGAAGTAGGTGGTGGGCACCTTCACCTCCACCGAGTGGTCAGTGTCGTAGGACACTCTGAGGTTGAAGTCTGTCTCCAGGACGATGTAGCGACCACTCTTGCTCACCGTGATGGCCCCTCCCGCTGCACTCACCGGCAACGTCTGGCGCACGTCGTTCACCTACGGGACACACACCCCAGTGGGCCCCGAGCCTGTCCCCGGCCTTCCTGGCTGCTCCTGCCCAGGGAAAGCAGCTGCCGGCCCTGGCACGGCAAACAGCTGCCTGGGATGTCCTCACACCCCCACACCCCTGGGACTCGCAGAGCTGTGTGCTGTGTTCTGCACTCTGCTCAACATGGCCCATGATTCCCATTTGCCTCTTCCTCCCCCAGCCTCTCCTGAAGGGGAAAACAAAGCGACCCAGTGCCTTCAGGGGAGCCCCCTCCCACCTGGTACGTGCCAGGCCCCTCCAGGAGAAGCCAGCCCTGCCTTGTAGCCGCATCATGCTCATGCCAGCCCCACTGCCTACCAGCACGTGGCTCTTCTGCTGCTTGAGGATGACAATGCGCTGTCCGTACACCTCAACCACCACTTCGCGCACGTAGGACACTCGGGTGTTGCCACGGTGCTCGTTCTTGGCCTCCACGTTGAAGTAGGGCAGGGAGGTGATGTTGGAGCACACTTTGGCCAGCGTGTAGGTGCAGTTGCCCATGAAGTTGTGCGTCACCTTGTCAAAGGTTTTGTAGTGGGGGTCTCCGTGGACGTGGCAGATGCCGTAGGAGTGTTCGAGGCACGCAGGTTTCCCGTTCTGCACCCCACAGTACAGGCCCTCAGGGCAGGAGGCGTTGAAGCACTGGACTTTGCTTCCCCGTGCAGGACACGTGCACTTGGAGGAGCAGGTGTCGTCCGTCCAGAACTCAGAGCCCACGGGGTAGTGCTGCCCATTGTGCCAGCACCCACACTGCTGGCTGGGCACACAGCGGTCATTGTAGAGCAGGTACCCACTGTCACACACACAGCCCTCCACGCACGGCAGGCTGCAGGTAACAGGAGCCATTGGGTCCACACAGGTGGCAGGGCAGGCTGCAGCACAGGGCTCGTAGTGACTGTTGGATGGACAAGTGATCGCTGCCGAGACAGAAGACCAGGCAATTACTTGGAGAACAGAATACTGCTTTCTGCTGAATATTTCCCTTTGAGAAAGTACCTCTCTCTATTTTCTCTATGATCCCTTTGGCTCCACTTGTGTTGTCAGTCCTACCCGATCAAAATGAAACAGAAAATGGTGCCTCTAATACTGATAACTACCTGTAAATCCCTACAGCCTATAGGGAGAATAGATCTTATTCCTCAGCTCACTCTTCCAATCCTGTCCTGTGTTTTCCTGAGTGTACTGATCCGTGGTACCATGTCTGGACTTACGGCAGAAGGTTGCGTTCCTCCACACAGGTATCTGGACACCAAGTGACTGGCAGGCATCTGCATAGGACTGTAAGCTCTTGCACAGGGCCTCACGGTCCAGCCCCAGCTCACACAGGTCGTAGAAGCATGTGTCAAAGTAGTTGCTGGGGTTCAGCACAGCGTGGCACACCTGAAACGGGCCACTGGTGTCAGTGAGGAGCCCACAGAATTGGCTGCTGCCGATGAGTTGCTTGTCGGTCTCATTGCAGGCTGGGGTGGGCAGAGGTCCGGCTGAGCAGCTGTGGAAAGACAGGCAGAAGGGCCCTGAGTCATTTGTGGACTTCTCCTGGTGCCTCCTCCTCCTTCCCTTGCCCAGTGTGTCCCCAGCGCTGCTGGGGGCCATACCCACCTGCTGTTGTTGGACACCTCCCAGCTGTTGCCCAGGCTGGTGGAGTCTGGCTCCGTTGCCCCTTCTGGGTTCTGGAAGTCATCTGCTGCCAGCCCGTTGTAGTTCCCACACATGCCACAAACCTTCTGCCCAAAGGTGCTCGGAAGTGTCACCTCCACCCGATGCTTCCCATCAAACTTGACTCTCAAGCCAAAGTCTGTCATGACCATGGTGTAGAACCCGCTGGACAAGACCTGCACACCCGCGGATGGGCTGCAAGGCAGGATCTCTGCCACTCCATTGACCTGGAAGAACAAGAGTCGAGACAGGATTGGAGCAGCCCATTTGGCATAGTTCTCTCCTCTTGCACAGTCCCACAGTGTCTCCCCCTCAAGCTTACCGTCACCACTCCACCCTGCCCCAGCCTTATCCGCTGGTCAGCCACATCAACGTCCACGTATCGGACATAGGACACGCGAGTGTTGCCTCCCCTGTGCTCATTGGCCGCTTCCACGTTGAAGGAGGGCAGGGAGCTGTTGCTCTCGCACAGCTTGGAGAGGGTGTAGGTGCAGGTGCCCATGAAATGGTGTAACTGCTTGTCGAACGTGTGGTAGTGAGGATCTCCTTCCACCACACAGGTGCCTGACAGTGGAAAGACCAGAGGAGACTTTCAGTTTAGCACCTCCTGCTGCCTCTTCTCCCCAGCTCACTTTGCTCAAAGAGCATCTGGTTCATGAGTGGTCTATTGGCTTTATGGACAAGCAGAGTTATTATAGATCTGTATCATCACAGTATTAATTTTAACAGACATACAGTTCAAAGCTACTCAAACACCTTCATGCTAGAAGCACAGCTTTGCCACACAAACCCTTAGAAAGGGAAGAGGATTCTATGTGTGTCTTAATATTGAGGGAGACTGAAATCAATCAAATAACAGCCCTTAAATGCAAATGCACCATATACCCAGTATGGGTTTTGAAGAGGACTCAGAACTCTACCAATAATAGCAGTACCTGAGGTCATCCCAGGTGTTGTTGGTGGTGGTCTTGGTGTTGTCTGTGTTGTAATGTTAGGAAGTGGGGTAGAGGGTGTTGTAGGAAGTGGACCTATGGAGAGATAGAGGAATGTGTCAACATGGGCCTTTGTTGCAAGCAGCTAGCCCACCCTTCCTGAAAAACCCAACACGCTGACCTAAGAGACACAGGGCAGGGACGGCACTGTTATGCCTCTGCAAAAATGCTACCACCAGCAGAGCTGGGATATAGGAGGAGACACACCCCCCCTTCAGTACAGACACTCCATCCTGAATCGTGGGCACTGGAGGAAGCAAAATGAGAAGTTTCAACAAGCAGAATCTGATGGGGATGGGAGGTGGCAGTCCCTGATGTGGGAGTGGGTCTGGTTGGTGAGGTGGTGAGTACAGGCTGTGTTGTGGTGCCTGGCACAGGCCTCGTGGGTGTTGGTGTTGGCAGACCTAGCACAAGAGAGAGTTAGAGGAGATGTGCACCAACAGGGGAGTTTTGTTGCAGGCAGCTGATTCCCTCACCCTTCTGAAGTACCCAACATCATGCCCAGGCATGCCCAGGACAGGGATTGAAGAGTGCCATCTCAGGCAGAGCCATCCCACTCAAGGGCTCTGCCACCAGCTTAGCTGGGTAACAATAGCAGGTAAGGCACTTCAGTACCTGTGGCCAATGTCTTGCCTGTGGGTCTTGTAACACATGAACTAAAACAGTGATTGCAGGCATTGCCATAGTTCCAGCCGCCCAGAGGAAAGCTGACTCGGGCACAGTCTGCCGCTGTGCCCAGAAACAAGCTGTGCTCCTGCCTCTAGCACAGCCTGCCACCTCAGTCGGTGACATGTCTCAAGCTGCCCTTCCCCAAGCCAAGCCTTGTACCTGCACAGGATCCCTTTTCAACAGAGAGATCATCCAATGCTACGTTGCTCCGCTCATCTTCACCCCATTCTCCCTCCAGCAAAATCTGAGGGAAGGAATGGTTCCCAGCATTAGCTCCTGCTGCATGTGTGAAGAGCCACTAGAAAGCATGGTTCCTCTGAGGTGGCAGTGAGAGCCTGTGGCCTTTACCTGCATGTTTCCTGTGGTCTGCACCGTGACCTGTCCCAAGTGCCACCTGTCTCCATGGTTCCCAACTTCTTGCCAGACGGGCACTAGCTCATCACCCTTCTGCACATACACCCGCAGGGCCATTGTTTCAGCAGTTCCGTACATGTGGTACCAGAAGCGGAAGCAGAGTGTTCCTTCCCAGCTACATGCCGGACTGACCAGGTGAGCCACAAAGCCGGGGAGAGCATCAGCAGTCCCTTGCAGGAAGATGTAGTAGCCCTCTGAAACAAAGCACGAGCCACACTGTCACAGATGCATCGGAGCTACTCAAAGCAGCCAGGGACAACCCAAGCACAGTTCTGGGAGCACCGCAGCTGCAGTTTCAGGCAGGCTAAAGGAGGGGGGAGCAAGCACAGCTCCTTCACAACCCTCCCCAGACCCAAATGCCTCTATGAATGTGCTCTCAGGGCCATGGCAGCTGTAGGCCTTGGACTGGGCAATGGCAACACCCCCAAAGCATTGCCACAGTCTTCACATGACTCTGCAGATTTGGAGGACCCTCATCTCTGGCTTCTGGAAAAGCCAGTATCTCGTAACAGAGACACAGACCCATTCCTCTTCCTGAGAGATAGACAGGTCATCCAGCTGTGCATTACATTCTCCCCTGCATGGCAGGTCCTCGCCTGCTCTGCGGGTAGCACGGCCTGATTGCCAGGGCCGGAAATCCTCCCAAAGGGAGCCTCTGGCCCTTGGCAACACTGGGTGAGCTGCTCTGGAGGAAGGCCAGGAAAGATGCGGCCTATGTTCGCTTGTACAAGTTTGTTGCCATCTTCCCTGGGACACCCCTCTGCCAGTGTCCTGATTGCTGTTCCTACCTCCTGTTGTGTGGTCAGACGAGGGGCCGGTATTTGGCGTGGGCGTTGGGCCTTTGTTCCTTATCCAGTCAATGCTGCTGGAATCTGCCTGGACCCACCCACAGAGGTCCTTGTCAAATGTGCAGGCAAAATTGCAGTCAGTTGGTGGAGCTGAACATGGTGCAGAAAGGAAAGCAGAAATTGTAGAATGAGGGTGTGGCCACCTTTTCCCCGTGTCCAGCAGGGCTCAGGTACATCCACGTACATCTGTGGCATGCCCGTGGACAGGCAAGGGTGGCCAGCCAAGGGGAAGTGCTTAGCACAGCCACTAAGAAACATGGATGGGAGACAACAGTACCTGTGCTTGTCCCAGGTGACTGTGATGTTGTTGTATGTGGAGGCCGCGTTGTAGTGCCTGGCAAGGGGGGCGAGGTTGTAGGAGCTGGTGGATGAAACATAGTGAAAGAGAAGTGGATAAGGTATGATTAATAAGGGGGATTTATTCCCAAATGGGGATGTTGCACGCTTCCCAAACACGCCCACACCATTGCAAAGGAAGCGCAGGACAGGGATTCCACCTGTCCGGAAGAGTCTCTTTACACAAGGGCTAGCCCAGCAAAGTGGTTAGTTATGTGATACGTGGGGAAGCCTGCACCAGAACTGCCCCATTCCTTGACTCTGAGATTCAAGGAAATCAAAGGAGGTTGACAGAAGACTTACCACAAACAGTGCCAGCACTCCAGTCTCCCAGAGCAATGCCTGCCTCAGCACAGGCTGCAGCATAGGCCCCCAGGTCATTGCAGAGCTGCTCCGTGCTGCCACCCGTGGCACACTGGTCATAGACACAGCTCTCAAAGTACGTCTTGGGTGGCAGAACTGCATGGCAAGGCTGGAAGGGGCCACCGAGGTGTGTGAGGATTGAACACTGCTTGTTAGCTGCCTCCTCTTCATCAGGGGAGCAGGATGCAGGTGGACTGATGGATGGGTCGCACCTACAAAGCAGACAGATGGCCCTGAGTTCCCTGCAGCCTGTTGACAGCAGCCACTGCATTTCCTGACCTTCTCCCCAGCCAAAACCTCAGCTTCTGCAGTCCAGCTCCCTCACTAAGACAGGCACCCATAGCTGTCACTTGGAAGGGCGGAACACACGGCCCACAGGTACCATTGCCATCCCTGGTTTCATGTGGACAGAAACAAGTGACTGAGGCAGTTGTGATCCAAGCAGCTTAGGAAAAGCATCCTGCTCAGGCTTGGCCCACTCTCCCTGGGGTCAGGAACCTGCCTCTTCTCCCTTGCCCCATGCTTGCCATCACCAACCCTCTGCGTCTTGATGCCCTTCATAGCTCCCCTCTCCCACACTCCCTTCTGTCCTTCATCTGCATGATGGAACAAGGACTCACAGCCACTCCTCATCCGGCACCATCCAGCTGGCTCCAAAGTCATTGAAGTCAGGCACAACCACCCCATCGGGTCGCATGAAGTCGTCCTGCTGGCTCCCAGTGTATGTCCCACACAGCCCACAGAGTTTGCCCTTGTACTTCTCAGACACCTTCACTAGGAGCTCATGGTCCCCATTGAACTGCAGCTGCAGGCCCAGCTTGGTAGAAACCCGTACGTAGGAGCCGCTCAGGGAAATGGTCACACCGGGGGCAGGAGAAGCAGGCAGGGAGACCAGAGCACCGTTGATCTGGAGAAGGGGGACAGAGGGAGACAGAAGCATAAAGAGGTGCCCTCTGCTGAGAGGTCACGGTTCCTCACTGGGGTAGTGCCAGTGCCAGTGAGCCAGAAGCACTGCTGGCATGAGAAACCCTGCCCAGGCCTATGAGGGCAGCAGCAACTGTACAGATGGGACACCAGAAGCTCAAGAAAGTAACCAAGAATCTGTGTCTGAACGAGCAGCCATTTCTGCCCCTTTCAGAGCCCTGCCATGCTCTTCTATGGTCATGCAGCAGGCTCAGGGAATAGCAAGCTCTCCCTGGGGACGGAGGGGGATTTAAGGGTGTCCAGGGCATCTGGTGTTCCCAGATGTAGAAATGAGGGGCTTACGTAGACTGCCTTGTGCTCGCGCAGTGCAATGTGGAGGCCTTCGAGGGACAGTGCCACAGAGTTCAGAGCTGTCCAGCTCTGGCTGCCGCGATGTTCGTTGCGGGTGGTGACACTGAACCCGATGGAGGAGTTGTCACAGCCTGTCACCACCGTGTAGTTGCAGGAGCCCTGGAAGTGGTGGAGCTTCCCATCAAAGGTGCTGTAATGTGGGTCACCGTAGATGTGGCAGAGGGCAGTGCTGGCTGGGTAACAGCCCCTCTGGCCATCCTGGATCTTGCAGACCTCATCCTCGCCACAGGACAAGGCAGAGCAAACCATCTGGCCTTTGGCTTCACACCGGCACCGGCGAGTGCAGTTCTCATTCACTGAGTATTCGCCTTCCTGCAGGCGGGGAAACACCAAACCTCAGCATATGAGGCAGGAAGGTACAGGCAGGGGAGTGCTCTGGCAGGGGTGCAAACCAGGGCAGGGTTTTCACTCACAGTGTAGTAGTTGCCCTCAAAGAGGCAGCCACAGTTGGCCTCGGGCACACAGGTGTCTCCACTCAGGAGGAAACCAGAGCTACATGCACAGCCCTCCACACAAGGCTTGGAGCAGTTCTGTGGGGCTTGTCGGTCAGCACAGGTGGCAGGACAGCCGGTCATGCAGGGGTCATAGTAGCTGTTGGGGGGACACTGAAGGGCTGCAATGGGAAGGGGAAAATTAGGACCAGCAAGGCTTCAACCACGGACAGCCTTGTGGGAAGGGGAAGACCAAAGACTCTCTTTGGCCAGATGTTCAGAGGACAGGGTGTGGCCCATTTTCCTTTTGGCAATGGCAAAGCAGGTACTCACGGCAGAAGGTAGCATTCCTCCAGGGAAGCAAAGTCACACCAGCTGCCTGGCACGCGTCAGCATAGGCCTCCAGAGCAGCACACAGGAACTCCTGGCCACCATTCAGGGCACACAGGTCATACAAGCAGGTGTCAAAGTAGTCCTGGGGGTTGATCACGCCGTGGCAACTCTCAAAAGAGCTAGGCCTGGTTGTCAGTATGCCACAGAACTGGTCGGACCTGTAGAGCTTCTCCTCTTCTGCACTGCAGGGTGGGGAGGGGACGGGGACACCGCAGGAGGGGTCACTGTCTGGGACCTGCCAGCTCTCCCCCAGCGCATTGGAGTCTGCGGCTTGCTGCCCGTTGGGCATCATGTATTCGTCGTCTCTGCGGTTGTTGAAGTTCCCACACATGCCACAGGTCAGGTTGAAGTAGGTGGTGGGCACCTTCACCTCCACCGAGTGGTCAGTGTCGTAGGACACTCTGAGGTTGAAGTCTGTCTCCAGGACGATGTAGCGACCACTCTTGCTCACCGTGATGGCCCCTCCCGCTGCACTCACCGGCAACGTCTGGCGCACGTCGTTCACCTACGGGACACACACCCCAGTGGGCCCCGAGCCTGTCCCCGGCCTTCCTGGCTGCTCCTGCCCAGGGAAAGCAGCTGCCGGCCCTGGCACGGCAAACAGCTGCCTGGGATGTCCTCACACCCCCACACCCCTGGGACTCGCAGAGCTGTGTGCTGTGTTCTGCACTCTGCTCAACATGGCCCATGATTCCCATTTGCCTCTTCCTCCCCCAGCCTCTCCTGAAGGGGAAAACAAAGCGACCCAGTGCCTTCAGGGGAGCCCCCTCCCACCTGGTACGTGCCAGGCCCCTCCAGGAGAAGCCAGCCCTGCCTTGTAGCCGCATCATGCTCATGCCAGCCCCACTGCCTACCAGCACGTGGCTCTTCTGCTGCTTGAGGATGACAATGCGCTGTCCGTACACCTCAACCACCACTTCGCGCACGTAGGACACTCGGGTGTTGCCACGGTGCTCGTTCTTGGCCTCCACGTTGAAGTAGGGCAGGGAGGTGATGTTGGAGCACACTTTGGCCAGCGTGTAGGTGCAGTTGCCCATGAAGTTGTGCGTCACCTTGTCAAAGGTTTTGTAGTGGGGGTCTCCGTGGACGTGGCAGATGCCGTAGGAGTGTTCGAGGCACGCAGGTTTCCCGTTCTGCACCCCACAGTACAGGCCCTCAGGGCAGGAGGCGTTGAAGCACTGGACTTTGCTTCCCCGTGCAGGACACGTGCACTTGGAGGAGCAGGTGTCGTCCGTCCAGAACTCAGAGCCCACGGGGTAGTGCTGCCCATTGTGCCAGCACCCACACTGCTGGCTGGGCACACAGCGGTCATTGTAGAGCAGGTACCCACTGTCACACACACAGCCCTCCACGCACGGCAGGCTGCAGGTAACAGGAGCCATTGGGTCCACACAGGTGGCAGGGCAGGCTGCAGCACAGGGCTCGTAGTGACTGTTGGATGGACAAGTGATCGCTGCCGAGACAGAAGACCAGGCAATTACTTGGAGAACAGAATACTGCTTTCTGCTGAATATTTCCCTTTGAGAAAGTACCTCTCTCTATTTTCTCTATGATCCCTTTGGCTCCACTTGTGTTGTCAGTCCTACCCGATCAAAATGAAACAGAAAATGGTGCCTCTAATACTGATAACTACCTGTAAATCCCTACAGCCTATAGGGAGAATAGATCTTATTCCCCAGCTCACTCTTCCAATCCTGTCCTGTGTTTTCCTGAGTGTACTGATCCGTGGTACCATGTCTGGACTTACGGCAGAAGGTTGCGTTCCTCCACACAGGTATCTGGACACCAAGTGACTGGCAGGCATCTGCATAGGACTGTAAGCTCTTGCACAGGGCCTCACGGTCCAGCCCCAGCTCACACAGGTCGTAGAAGCATGTGTCAAAGTAGTTGCTGGGGTTCAGCACAGCGTGGCACACCTGAAACGGGCCACTGGTGTCAGTGAGGAGCCCACAGAATTGGCTGCTGCCGATGAGTTGCTTGTCGGTCTCATTGCAGGCTGGGGTGGGCAGAGGTCCGGCTGAGCAGCTGTGGAAAGACAGGCAGAAGGGCCCTGAGTCATTTGTGGACTTCTCCTGGTGCCTCCTCCTCCTTCCCTTGCCCAGTGTGTCCCCAGCGCTGCTGGGGGCCATACCCACCTGCTGTTGTTGGACACCTCCCAGCTGTTGCCCAGGCTGGTGGAGTCTGGCTCCGTTGCCCCTTCTGGGTTCTGGAAGTCATCTGCTGCCAGCCCGTTGTAGTTCCCACACATGCCACAAACCTTCTGCCCAAAGGTGCTCGGAAGTGTCACCTCCACCCGATGCTTCCCATCAAACTTGACTCTCAAGCCAAAGTCTGTCATGACCATGGTGTAGAACCCGCTGGACAAGACCTGCACACCCGCGGATGGGCTGCAAGGCAGGATCTCTGCCACTCCATTGACCTGGAAGAACAAGAGTCGAGACAGGATTGGAGCAGCCCATTTGGCATAGTTCTCTCCTCTTGCACAGTCCCACAGTGTCTCCCCCTCAAGCTTACCGTCACCACTCCACCCTGCCCCAGCCTTATCCGCTGGTCAGCCACATCAACGTCCACGTATCGGACATAGGACACGCGAGTGTTGCCTCCCCTGTGCTCATTGGCCGCTTCCACGTTGAAGGAGGGCAGGGAGCTGTTGCTCTCGCACAGCTTGGAGAGGGTGTAGGTGCAGGTGCCCATGAAATGGTGTAACTGCTTGTCGAACGTGTGGTAGTGAGGATCTCCTTCCACCACACAGGTGCCTGACAGTGGAAAGACCAGAGGAGACTTTCAGTTTAGCACCTCCTACTGCCTCTCCTCCTGAGCCTAAGCCATACAGAGGACTGTGACCCCATGACTGGTCTATTCTAGTCACCTGAATCTAGCATGGGTGTTGATGTGGGTGTCTCTTCTGATGGTGTTGTGGTGATGGGTCCTGGTGTTGTTGGGGTAACATCTATGAAATAAACAACAAGAAGGGGATGAATCTTCTTCGAACAGCTCTGGTTCAAGAGAGCAACTATACTGACTGCTGGAAAAAGCATAACATTTTTCATTGTGCCGTCTCCCAAACCAAGGTTTGTACCTGTGCATTGTCCCTTTAGAATGGACAGATCATCCAAAGCTACATCGCTCTGAACATCTTCACCAATCATGCCCTCCAGGATAATCTAAGGGAAGGAATAGATCTTGTCATTAGCTCCAGCCACGTGAATGAATTGCCATTAGAAAGCACAGTTCATCTCAGGTGGCAGTGAGAGTTTGTGTCCTTACCTTCATATTTCCTCTGCTGTATACCGTGACTTCTCCCAAGTTCCATCTGTCCCCTTTGTTTCCGGCATCTTTCCATTCCAGTGTTGATGTCTCATTATGAACTACATACACACGCAGAGCCATTGTTTCAGCTGTTCCATACATGTGGTACCAGAAGCGGAAGCAGTGAAGTCCTTCTGAGCTGCATACTGGACTGACCAAGCGAGCTACATCACTTGGCTCTTGCTTGCTTCCTTGCAGGTAGATGTAATAGCCCTCTGGAAACAGCAGAATGTCAATTTTTCACATTAATGGTCCAGGATAAGACAAAGTCACTTCGTTTACAGAATGTGTACATTAGAGCATTACTTCACTCAGCACCTGCATTAATCTTTCAGTTTCCAAATGTACTTCCAGGAGATTACACTTGTCTTGTACTTAAGGAATGGAATACCTTCTAAAGGAAAGGTCAGCTGCCACAGTGATCCAGTGTCAGCATGGATATACCTTTGCTGAAGCCTCCTTACAGGAACTTATGCTAAGAGGTCACACGTTCATCAATGTTCTGCGCTGCTCATCCACCCGTAACAGATTCCTGACTAGTGCAGAAGGCCCTGGATTAAGCCCAGAAACACATGGCCTAGATTTGCTGTTAAAGGAGGTTTTTGCATCCTTCCAAGAGAAGCACAGCCCGATACTGTTTGCTGTTCTCACCTCCAGTCGTGTGGTCATGGGAAGGGCCAGTATTGGGTGTGGGTGTTGGTCCCTTGTGCCTTATCCAGTCAAAGCTGTCATTGGTTTCCTGTTGCCACCCACAGAAGTCAACCTCAAATGTACAGGACATATTGCAGGCTGTTGGTGCAGCTGTATATGATGCAGAAAGAAAAACAGAATTTCCGCAATAAGGTTTGGAATCTTTCCTCTGTTTGGAAAATGCCCTTCTAGGTCTAATGAACCCGAGTTCATGAAAAATTTGAAGATGCTTCAATGGAATGGGTAGAATTGACCAGTACTGAAAAACTGACCATAAAATATGAAATTGTGTCTGAGAATGTGTGTTATTTTACAACTCCCCTCCTCATCTGTCATCATAATGCACTAAGATCCTATATTTGTACACTGTGCTACAGTCATAAACCTTTGCCACCGCAAATTGCTCAAACCTGTCCTATTTGGCAAAGTAGTATTCAGCTGGCTCCCAAAGTCCTTTTTAAGTGTAAATCTAGACTTCTTAATGAGAATGGTCTGACATTGCTTTTTGCTGCTCATAAACTGAGATGAGAAGTATTGTCTTGGAATTGGAAAGCAGTTACAGAATGCCTTTTCATGTAATAGCCTCATTCTTAGGCTGCTGTTTTTGCTGGCTTTGGTAATTACCTCTGGTAGTTCTAGAAAAAGCAATTTAAGGATACAAGGAAGAATTTTTTACAGTGAGGATGGTGAAACCTGGGAAATGTTTGGGGTCAGCTTAGATGGTTAATAACCTGATCTAGTTGCAGATGTCCCTGCTTACTGCAGGGGAATTAGACTAGATGACCTTTGAAGGTCCCTTCCAATTCAAACTATTCTATGATTCTATGAATATCATAGCTCTAGCCTTACCTTTGTGTTAACTGGTCTACCTAGGTAATAAAAGCCTAAGGCTGAATGGACCTCAAGCTGCAGGATTCTTCTTGATTGATTTTAAAGCCCTCGTTTATATACTTAGGACTTTATTTTGCATGCTTGGTGAAAATGTGGAGCTGTGGACAGGTTGTTTAAGTGATATGTTAACACTTCTCAAAAAGATAAAATATTTTCTTAAAGCCAAAGTGGTGATCTGTTGGACAAGTGCTCAATTGTCCCTTGTGGAGCCCTTAGCTAACAATGCATGTTGTCTCTCATGACCCTTCTGAACAATACTCTTGGATCAAATGTGTTGGGATATCACATTCTAAAGTGAATACTGGAAGCCCATTACAAGCTTAAGTAGAAGCCAAATTTACAGAGATGTTAAGCACTTGAAAGCTTCCTGTGTTTCATTGAATAGTCATCTCTGAAATTCTGCTCAATTCCTTAGTCACTTGAATTTATATTTGTAGCATGAGAATTTAATTGGATGGTTATTTACTAAATGACCTAATGACTTACCACAGATGGTATCCTCCCTCCATTCACCCAGATTTACACCTTCAAGTTCACAGGCAGCAGCATATGCCTCTAAAATCTTGCAGTACTGATCAGAATCCCCCTCTGTGGCACACAGATCATAGACACAGCTCTCTAAGTACAGCTGTGGGGGAATGTGCCAATGGCACAACTGAAATGGTCCCCCATTTTTCAAAATAATTTTGCAGAGTTCTTCATATTCTTTCTCTTTTTCTGTGTCACAAGTGGGCGGTACAACTGAAACTTGATTACACCTGCATGAAAAATAAACAGCAGAGTGGTTATATAATAAACCTTTGTGTTTTGTTCTATCTTGCAAGGCATACCCCAACCATAATGGAATGCTATGCCAAATTCTGTAGATTTGCTATGTATAGACATTGTTAGTGTGTCAGTCTTAAAAGTGAGAAATATTGCAATTTAACTTGTAGTTCCCCATTACGGATATAGCCGTGAATTGTGACTCTCTATCCACAGAATAAAGCCCAGAAGAAACAAAAAAATCAGCTAGCCAACACAGGAAAGATAATTTCATTATTTCATATAGTAAGACTAGTAGTAATTTGTATGTGAAAGCATTAATAGACAGATAAATGCCCCATACCTATGTTAATCAATGAGGAGTTATCTTAGAAGCTGAATCTGAGAGATAGTTTTAGATTTCTGACAGCAGGAAGGGGGAATATAAAGGTGATATTTTAGAATAGGGAAGTAAGGAAAAATTCAAGTTATATGCATAAAAAGGATGCCAATTTCAAGTAAAATCTATAAAAGCCCATGTGGAAAATCTCTGAAGGTTGGTTTTTAAAATTTCAATGCTTTCTATTGAAAACTGGAGCTACCCAAAGGTGAACACACTAGCAAACAAGTAATATCGAAAAAGAAGAGGGCTACTATGGAATGTAAATAATGTATGTTAGACCTATAACTAGATGATTTATGCTTCAGGCATTTTTCTGTTTCCTAAAGTATTAGTTGATACTTACGTCCTGTTGTCATCCTTCACTATCCAGCTGTCACCAAATTTATTTGGATCCTGTTCTAGGACTTTATCTGGGTTTAAAAAGTCATCCAGCTGGTTGTCATTGAATGTCCCACAGAGACCGCACAGCTGTCCTTTGAGACTTTCATCAACCAGAATGAAAAGCTCCTGGTCACCATCAAACTGAACCTGGATCCCTAGAGAGGTACCAATGACTATGTAGCGTCCTTGTCTGGATACTCTGATTTCACGGTTCAAATCCACAGGAAGAGGAACCTGAACTCCATTCACCTAAAGAAAACAAACCCCATTGAAACAAGTAAATCAACAGAGCTCCCAGGAACAAAGGGGACGTCTGCACTGACAACACTATGGCTTTCTTCACTGAGTCAGCTTTATTCTAATGAACAATGCAGATAATGGAAGCCTGAGATTAAGCAGAGACTAAAGGTGTGCACTTATCTCAGACCTTGAATAGTGATTGTGGCACAAGCTCAGCTTTCTGCTGTCACAACTACGCACAAAGCAATTGTGGGATGGTTAGTTTAAAGTAAATCCTTGGGATTTAGTTCAGTAAAAGCTTTCTGTTATAGATGAAGAACAGACGAAGTTGTTTTATTCTACAACCTCATTTAGAAAAGATATGAGTGGAAAAAAAGAAGTTATGCTGATTTTTGCCTTTTTTAGAAAAAGAAAGGAATTCTGTGACTTCTAGCATGTGCTGTCTTGGAGGTAAAGAATTCGGAGAAGCCTGATTCAGTTCTTTTGGGCAGAAGTGTAAAGCGCATAGATGTGATGGATTGTTTGTGCTTAAAGTAGAACACTTACATAGGTCTCTTTGTTTTTCTTCAAAACAATGTGCAGATTTTTCAGTGTGACAGCAACTGAGTTCAAGGCTGTCCAGTTTGGGTTTCCTCTATGTTCATTTCTGGTTGTCACCGAGAACTTTTCAGAAGAATTTGTGCATCTCTCAACAACAGTATAATTGCAGTCTCCTTGGAAATGGTACAGTCTTCCATCAAAGGTTATATAATGTGGATCTCCAAAAATGTGGCAGGTGCTGGGATTCAATGGATAACATCCCAGGAGTCCATTCTGCACCTTGCAAACTTCATTTACTCCACATGTGTCTGAATTGCAAACTACAGTTCCATTTCCAGTACATACACATTGGCCTACACAGTCTGGTTGCCAAAAAGATTCTCCTTTCTGTTAGAGACAAGAAAACAAAAATAAATTAGAAGAGTTAATGGTAGTGTTGAGTTGTTAAATAAGCCCCCCATAAAAACTATGTGCCAGAACAAACCTCATAATATTTGCCATTCTGAAAGCAGCCACAGTTGCTCATGGACACACACTGTCCTCCACTGAGGACAAAGCCACTGTTGCATTCACATCCTTCTACACAAGGTCTGCTGCAGTTCTGCGATGCAAGAGGGTCAGTGCAGGTTGCTGGGCAAGCACTGGTGCATGGATTGTAATGACTATTGGGAGGGCATGCAATAGCTGAGAAATAACAAAAAGCGCTGAATTAATGATCACAACCCACATGAAACCACTAAACCCACATGAAACCACTATTCAATAACATGATTGTTTTGAGCTAGTGGCAATTGCGGGGTTTTTTTGAAGCCTGAATTCCATTCCTCTTTTATTATCAGCAAGGAAAAAAGAAAATAATATACAGGAGAAAAGTATGACTGTTTAACCCTGTATCCTGGCTATTAAGCATCTCCAAATCCAAGGAAAAGCTGTGTCTTTCTACACTATATCTTGTACATAGATGGTACATTTCCACGAGTATAAGAATTGCTAAAATCATTAGATGTAGCCTGAGATGTAGCAAGCCTATTAAAGGCAAAACAACATCTAAAACTCAGAGATGACTCTACATTAGCAGGGGTGTACTGCAAGTGGTTTAACAAAGATTCTTGAGATAATGAACAAAATTATCCTCTGTTCTCTGGCAGAAAACAAAAGTGGCATAAATTTTGAACAATTTTATCGCTCAATATTTTTTGTAATTATGTGAAGAATTTATGCTATCAAAGCTATGTGAGTTATTGGCTAAAATCAGCCTCTTGACACAAAAATGGAGCTGTTCAAAGGCTCATTTTTCTATGGCAACTCACGGCAGAAGGTAGCATTCCTCCAGGGAAGCAAAGTCACACCAGCTGCCTGGCACGCGTCAGCATAGGCCTCCAGAGCAGCACACAGGAACTCCTGGCCACCATTCAGGGCACACAGGTCATACAAGCAGGTGTCAAAGTAGTCCTGGGGGTTGATCACGCCGTGGCAACTCTCAAAAGAGCTAGGCCTGGTTGTCAGTATGCCACAGAACTGGTCGGACCTGTAGAGCTTCTCCTCTTCTGCACTGCAGGGTGGGGAGGGGACGGGGACACCGCAGGAGGGGTCACTGTCTGGGACCTGCCAGCTCTCCCCCAGCGCATTGGAGTCTGCGGCTTGCTGCCCGTTGGGCATCATGTATTCGTCGTCTCTGCGGTTGTTGAAGTTCCCACACATGCCACAGGTCAGGTTGAAGTAGGTGGTGGGCACCTTCACCTCCACCGAGTGGTCAGTGTCGTAGGACACTCTGAGGTTGAAGTCTGTCTCCAGGACGATGTAGCGACCACTCTTGCTCACCGTGATGGCCCCTCCCGCTGCACTCACCGGCAACGTCTGGCGCACGTCGTTCACCTACGGGACACACACCCCAGTGGGCCCCGAGCCTGTCCCCGGCCTTCCTGGCTGCTCCTGCCCAGGGAAAGCAGCTGCCGGCCCTGGCACGGCAAACAGCTGCCTGGGATGTCCTCACACCCCCACACCCCTGGGACTCGCAGAGCTGTGTGCTGTGTTCTGCACTCTGCTCAACATGGCCCATGATTCCCATTTGCCTCTTCCTCCCCCAGCCTCTCCTGAAGGGGAAAACAAAGCGACCCAGTGCCTTCAGGGGAGCCCCCTCCCACCTGGTACGTGCCAGGCCCCTCCAGGAGAAGCCAGCCCTGCCTTGTAGCCGCATCATGCTCATGCCAGCCCCACTGCCTACCAGCACGTGGCTCTTCTGCTGCTTGAGGATGACAATGCGCTGTCCGTACACCTCAACCACCACTTCGCGCACGTAGGACACTCGGGTGTTGCCACGGTGCTCGTTCTTGGCCTCCACGTTGAAGTAGGGCAGGGAGGTGATGTTGGAGCACACTTTGGCCAGCGTGTAGGTGCAGTTGCCCATGAAGTTGTGCGTCACCTTGTCAAAGGTTTTGTAGTGGGGGTCTCCGTGGACGTGGCAGATGCCGTAGGAGTGTTCGAGGCACGCAGGTTTCCCGTTCTGCACCCCACAGTACAGGCCCTCAGGGCAGGAGGCGTTGAAGCACTGGACTTTGCTTCCCCGTGCAGGACACGTGCACTTGGAGGAGCAGGTGTCGTCCGTCCAGAACTCAGAGCCCACGGGGTAGTGCTGCCCATTGTGCCAGCACCCACACTGCTGGCTGGGCACACAGCGGTCATTGTAGAGCAGGTACCCACTGTCACACACACAGCCCTCCACGCACGGCAGGCTGCAGTTGTAGGGAGCCATTGGGTCCACACAGGTGGCAGGGCAGGCTGCAGCACAGGGCTCATAGTGACTGTTGGATGGACAGGCCAATGCTGTGTAACAAAAGATAAATATATATATTAATATTTTTTAATTACTCAGTATTTGGGTTTGTTTAATATCATATTCTGATTTCTTTTGAAATGTTTGTGAATCTTGGGATTAGCAGCATTCTCAGGCATGTCTTTGTTGTCTTACCACACCTGAATGTCTTTTGAGATTTGGCTATCTATACTTTTACTCAGAGAGAGCATTTCCTAGGACATGAAGATGATTTCTTGAATTCTTGCATTGGACATAGGATATCAGTGTCATGTTAGCTATTTTTCCTAGATGTGCTATTTTTAGTTTATAGTTCTGATATTTAATTCCAGTCATGTTGTAATGTCTTAACTCTTATTTTCTCACTTCGCTGAGGTCTTTAAGGTTTGTTCAATAATCAGGATGTAGAAGTGCTCTATTCTATTTTTATATTTTGCGACATGCATGACATTCTCCTTTGTAATTAGATGCTTTAAACACTGCAATATTCTGACGAGAAGGTCTGAGAACTGAAGCTTCCTAAGCACTGTTTTTTCAGCTTCTAGATGTTTATGTGAAGTGGAACAATTTTTAATGACATATTTTCTCACTCTGTCTTTAGCTTGCTTTTCTAAGGAGACAGAGATAATACAATGACATTGTACATTTCTTTGCCCATCCTCTCACTTAATTTGAACCAGGTGATCTACAGGAAATAAGTTGGTGAGGTTGGCAGAAGATAAAAATATATACGGGTTCATTAAATGAAATCGGCACAAGGCAAGGAGAAGAGATCCTGCAAACTCTTTCAGCAGAAAGAAGAGATGCAGAGACAGCTCACTCCTGCTTAGAAACCATGGAACCTCTAGGAGGGAAAGCCTTAGTAGCATCCCCAGCCAAGAAATCACTCCAGACAGAGACTGAAGTCAAATGTGAAACAAAAGTCAGAAAAGAAATTAGGCTTCAGTAATTCCAGTGTTTTCAGACAAGCTTTTTAGTCTCCCCATCTCTTTCAACACAGAAGGCACATGGGTCACTGAAATACTATTTCCTGTTTCTTTTATTTGTTTCTGGTGGGAATAGATCTGTTCAGGTATTTCAGACTGTATTTAAATTTTGTTCCAAAAATAATATGGATGTTTTTCTTATATGCCTGAATTCTTGAGAAATGTTCTTTATTTACTCTTTACTAATACTAAAAAAAGAAGAGTCATTATTCCTATTTACTCCCTAGCACAGACATCTATCTATTACTTCAATACTTAACACCTTTTGTCTTGTGCCTCTGTGCATTTCTGTCTCTTCCATCTCGTCCCTATTCTCCCTGCCTTCTCCACCCTCAGTAGCATTGTTACAATCTCCATTGCACAGACTTTTGACTTCTGTCCTGGCCTTTAATTCCAGGCTGCCTATCCATGTTGCCTCCTCTCCCATCTGAAACCATGAACGACTACGCTTATACAGGACACTCTGATGCTTTCCTCCACATCCAATAGGGAAGAATGGTCAGCACTCCCTACTCTCTTATACATGTGGGAGTCTGTGCCACTGATAGTGATAACAACACTCTCCTCCCTTTTTCCCAGATCTGCTGCTCAGCTTGTCAGATGTGTTCCTCCTTCATCCTGCTCTCTTTGCAGAGAGAAATTCAACGGCAAGGTCTCCCTTCTATTTTAAGATGGATTAGGTGGTATTTTTTCCTTTCATTCAAAGCAGCTGAACTACGTTCACTAGCATCTTCCCAAAGAAATCAAACTGAGGAACTACATATAACCCTGAAATCTTTGGCCTGATCAGTCAAGATTCTCAGTGTTAGATGAATTCAAAACAGTGTTGTAATGCTCTGCCTTCAGGAAGTCCTCATTATACCCTCCTGACAAGTGGCAATTTTTAGCAATCTTTGATACGTACGGCAGAAGGTTGCATTTCTCCATGGTGCCAGCTGGACTCCTGCAGCTTGGCACACGTCTGCATAAGCCTGTAGGCTTTCACAGAGGGCTTCATTGTTCAAATGAAGTTCACAGAGATCATACTGGCAATCTTCAAAATAACTCTGTGGATCAACTAATGAGTGGCAGTTCTGGAATGGACCATTTGGATCTGTGATCAGACCACAGTAGGCATTGCTTTGAATCATGTGTTTTTCATCATCAGTGCAGTTTGGAGTATGGCCATCATCTGGTGAGCACCTAATGTGGAAAAAAAGAAAAAAGATGTGGAAAACTTAACAGATCAACTTGGGATTCACTAGCACCTGAGATGCTTTTGAAATCACATCTACCAAAATCACAGGTCTCTTCCCAGACTAAACATGACATATTTCTAATCCCTCTGGTTCAAACTCTTGGGATAAAGATTCAGATTTTAAAATTATCTCAACCTGATAGTATTTGAGAGGCCTGGACAAAACCCAGGTATTTATTTTTGGCTTTCCGATAAGTCAGGCTGTTTACATGGAAGGGGAATTAGAAAGTGAAAGCAAAGTTCAACTCCTATCATTATTTAATAACATATTGGGAAATAATTATGAACAAGTCAAGTATCTTAGAAGAGTTGAAACAATATCTTCAAGTATTAGCACTCATATACTAAAACAATAACTGAATTCTTAGTGGGCACCTTCAGTGTTTTATTCAAATACTAATATTTAAATTTAAATGTAAAAGAGGAATTTAGCCAAGTCAATGCTAAAACTCACAGATCATTCTCTCTGTCTAGCCTGTTTCTGTAATTAACATACTCTTTCTTTCTGTTTGTTCAAACAGCAGTAGGGGACAAAAGCAGCCCCCAAGACCTTTCTCTCCTATCAGCAAGGCAAAGCAAATGAGAAAGGCAGTATTTCTTGTATGGGAACGTTGTTTGCTTGCAGCTGTGTGCCCTGGCTTGCATTAAGGTGCCTAAAGAGACCACTTATGGAGACATGAACAAAACCATATTTTTTTCTGATTTAATTGGCTGCTGTTCCTGAAAACCCCAATGTGTAAGTAACCCTAAAACTCAGGCCCAGAGGAGTATGTGATGTGAAGATATGGGTGCTGTGTGTGCAGTGCCCAGCACCTGGCAGGATCCAGTCCTGAGCAACAGGGACAAAGCCCTCCCCATGGTGAGGCCACAGGGATGGTACTGGCTGCCTGAGCCCAGCAGAAGCCTGAGCTTTTCTTGAGAAAACATTATGATGTGAGGGAACAAAAACAACCTCCTCACCCCAGCTGGACTCTCTTTGGGCACAAAGCATATGTGCAGTAAGATTTGAAGGGGGAAGAAGGAAGGGATTGCTCCCCTGTCCTTGGCACTCTTCAGGCCACACCTTGATTCCTATGTTCAGTTTTGGGCCTCTCACTACCAGAAAGACATTGAGGTGCTGGGCTGTATCCACATAAGGGCAACGGAGCTGGTGAAGGGTCTGGAGCACAAGCCTTATGAGGAGTGGCTGAGGAAATTGAGGTTGTTAAGCCTGAGGAGGGGAAGGCTCAGGGGACATCTCCTTGCTCTCTGCAGCTCCCTGAAAGGAGGTTGTAGTGAGATGGAGGACAGTGTTTTTTCCAGGTGACAGGGTAAGAGGAAATGGCCTCAAGTTGCACCAGGGGAGGTTTAGATTAGATATTAAGAAAAATTTCTTCTCCAAAAAGATTTTTGGGCATTGGAACAGGCTGCCCAGGGAAGTGGTGGGGTCACCATCCCTGGAGGTATTGAAAAGATGCCTAAATGTGGCATTTGGGGACATGGCTTGTCGGTGGATATGACAGTGCTGGGTTAGCTGTTGAACTCGATGACATTAAGGGTCTTTTCCAGCCTAAACAATTCTAGGATTCTAACAAATTTTCTCTTTTTAAGCACAGTTAAATTTTCTGTGAAACTTTACCCAGATGGATAAAGTAAGTACACTGACAAGAATAGATTTTATCCCACGTGTGTCTGACATTTTTGACCCCCATGCAACAGTTGCATAAAACACTGGTCATTGCATAGTCAACAGGTAAGACCTGACATCCTGGCTGGAGTCCTACCTGGAGTCATTGTAAACCTGCCAACTGTTGCCAAGGCTGGTTGAGTTTGGTTCCATCTCTCCATCTGGGTTAAGAAAGTCATCTGCTTTGTGCCTGTTGTAATTTCCACATATTCCACAGACTTTAGACATATAGGTACTGGGAAGAGTGATTTCTGCTCTGTGATTTCCATCAAACTTGACTTTCAGGCCAAAGTCAGTAGTAACCACAACATACTGTCCACTGAAGGAAATACTGACACCCGGGACCAAGGTCACAGGGACCACCTGGCTGACTCCATTGACCTGCAGGCACAGAGAAGGACTTGTAAGCACTTGAAAAGAAATATTTTTAAAGGTGACCCTCTTAGATTCCTGTATTGACACAGTGAGAAGTAAGAACTCACTCGGGGCTAGTATTACTTACCAAGAATAGTGTATATGGCCACACAATCTAGGGCTTGAGGCCGTAACAATGTGTCTACAACATAGCTTACAAGTGTGGTCTTGGTGAGCCAGACACAGCTGGCAAAAGCTCAAGACTTAGCATGGTCTGTCTACATCAACTGCCGACAGACCTATTCTTTTTTATAATAAAATCCGTAAATGGAGGGGAAAGGTATAAGAGAGAGGCTGTTGGACAAATGAGGACATATGAGTTCTCTGTGTCTCTAAGACCAGATGGGAAAGGTTTCAGTGTACCTTTAAACCTTTGCCTGTTTTAAATCACTGTAGTATTTTCTTATAGGAAGGGTGGTAATGAAGCAAGGTGACCTGTTCATTTCCTGTGGGTTTGGCTCAACCATTTCTACCGTCTTGACCCTTTATGGAAAGGATCCATAAAGGAGTCCTAGGATGCAATAACTTGCCAAGTGTACAATCAGTGTAAGGAGAGTCATCAGATTGTCACTCCAGGACTCCCACCTGGCCCTGCTTTATGGCAAAGGCCAGGTGTTAAATGAAGTTAACAGTGAGGTGGAATAAGTAGAAATCAATGAGAAGTGTTCAGTGTTACAGGCCACTACACAGGATTGGGAAATGACTACCAGGATGAACTCAGCTAATTCAGAACCTCTTTTCTCCCTGTTACATGCCTGACTTGAGCATGGGGAGCAGGTTAGAAAGGTAGTCTAGCCTACCAACCCCATCTGGAGTGTCAGCTCTAAGCCCACCTTTCAACAACAGAGCACAGAATTTTAGCCTATGCTTTCAGTTTTGAAATTCCCATGTTTAAGAACTACACATTACTCCTGCTTCTAAGTATTTGACTGCCCTCTAAATATTACTCCACAGAAGCTGGAAATTTGTAGTCACTGTACAACAGTTTCTTCATTGATGCTATGAGTTACAAATGATAGACAGCAGGCTCCAACCTTACCTTAACAGCTCTTTTTTGACCGAGGTTGATCCTGTAGCCATAGACATCGATATCCACATACTGGACATAGGACACGTGGGTGTTGCCTCCCCTGTGCTCATTGGCGGCTTCCACGTTGAAGTAAGGCAGGGAGCTGTTGCTCTCACACAGCTTGGAGAGGGTATAGGTGCAGGTGCCCATGAAGTCATGACGCTGCTTGTCAAAGGTGTTGTAGTGAGGATCCCCATGTATACTGCAAATAGCTTCTGGAGACAGGAAAAAGTTCTTATTAACATACAGACACATCCCAAAAGCCCACCTCATTGTGTTTTCCCACCACACAATCACTCTCATTTTGTAGATTATATGTGGAAGAATTGAAACAGAAAAGGCTGATTTGTATGCCATAAAGCAATGTCATAGACAAACACCCATAGAAATTAACTGAAGTGAAGAAGTAGTACTGCTAGTAAAAAACGTAAGTGTCCTACAACCCGTTGCGTAGTATATGTGATTGGCTAAAATTACCTGTCACTGGAGGTGGTGTAGGTTCTGTTGGTGTAGGTGTTGGTGGTACAGGTGTAGGGACAGCTTCTGTTAGAGGAAAAGACAAAGCAATACAATGAGCTTTAACATTACAGGGTGAACACTATTTACTCACCAATATACAGGAATTTTCACTTACTCTTCACCAGCATAAAGTTAGAAGTTCTTCAGTGAAGCAAGTAGAACTGCCTGTGTTTAAAATCGGGGATGTAGGGGTCTTTTTAGCTCCTAGGAAAGCTCATCTGATTGTTACTTTGATCACAGTGACTGAGCTAGGGCTCTTTTCGGGAGCTGGAAGTGCAGTTACAATTGGGTATGTGACTCCCTCTGGTGTATGTTAAGACACATGAAGGTCCTGCTGTCAGTGAGTGTTGGCAGGTATGAGAGTGAGATGAGCACAGAAGCTCTTGTCTCTCAGAGTTACCTTTGTGCACCATCCTGTGGCTGAATCATGTGCTAATGCAACTGGGAAAATGAAGAACTGGCTCTCCCTAGCCCTCAAACAAAATAAGGCCCCAAGTCTTTTTCACAGAATTTAAAGTAAAATCATATGATCAGAGGATGAGGACCTGAAAGGAAATCTTTGTCGCAGGTAGTGTAAATTTGAAACGTGTCATGTCATTATATGAGTAGTATTTCACAGAGAACAACACCTATTAAGACCTAATGAAACTTTCTGTAAGTTTTTCAGCAAATTTCTTTCAATTCACATTTTGTAGGTATTGCATGCTTGTCAGTAAAAATGGATTCCAGCCGTGCACAGCTTGTGCCAGTCTTGGCTGATCTGTTACAGGGTCAGAGATCAAGCTCAAATTGCTGATTTGTAGTCAAAGCTGGCAGTGCCACTCAGTGTTATTGACTTGTTGTTATTTCATTTTGTGACATATGGTTGTACCGTGTATTTAATGAGCTTGCATGAACTGATATTTGCTGTCAAATGCCAATTAGACCATTTAATCTGGAATCCAAGGTCAATGTGCGTAGCCTTGTCTAGGTTTAGAGATGCACTTCAGACTTAGAAGTGAAGCTAAATTTTGCTGGACCTGGTGAAAAAGGTCACATTTACAGAGAAAGGGATAGCTTGTCTTGGATGTTTGAGGTGATGAGGAAAGATTTAGGAAGAAATTACAGCAAAACACATAACATTTAAATGAAGTGAAGTGAAAAGTTTTTGCCATTTCTCTTTTGTGGTTCGAAGTTCTGAGGTGTTGCTACACTATATATGGAATAGAGTAATGGTCAACAGCTTAAACAGAGACGAGGAAGTAGCATTGACTCAGGTGCAAACACAGACTTACCACAGGGTCCATCCCTTACTCTCACATTGTCCAGTGCTGTATCCCCATACTCTGTCAGTCCTCGGACAGCCTCAAAAATCACCTAGGCAGGACACAAAGTGATTCCTGCATCAGCGATGTTTAGGCAAACACAAGACCATTTCTCTAAGCATGTTTTCAAACTAATCTCTCTGTTTTATTGCTAAAAATAGAAATCAACAAGATGAGGTTATAACAGTTTTCTTAGCTCCCCTCAGCTAAAGGAACATATATTCTATAATAAGGTGAGGACTGCAAAAAACATCATCCTCTATTTCTCTGACTTATAAATGATTTATGAGAATTAGTGGTCTGGAGTCTACAGAGGAGTCCAATGCAGGCACCATCCCAAAGTTCAAACCTTGAAACTCACCTGCATTTAATTAAGTCCTTGACTTCATGATAAAATTAAGGAGGAAAGGAAGGAAAAAGACAGAAAACTAAACTGAATTTTATCCCTTAACTAACAACTAGGAGGTTGTTTATTTCTTCTCATTGACAGAAATCATGAGACCATTCTATTTACAAAATATAAACCAAGCAAAAAATATAGCCAAGGAAATCTTGGTTATATTTTCTAGCTTACATGCACAATATTTTGCAGCCTGCAAGGAGAGAAGTGCTGACACTGTACAAACAAATATATTCTGCAAATATATTACCTTTATCTTTCTCTGTGTTGAAAAAGTGTGAGTGATGGCACCATAGGTCCACAAGGAACTCTGGTTTCCCTTACGATACCACAGAACAGACTCCCTTGTGCCATCTTGGATAAGCACTCTCAGCTCATTCATCTCTTCTGATCCAAACATGTAGTACCAGAAGTCTATGCATATCTGTCCAGAAACTACAGTATCTGGGCTCTCCAGCCTATTAGTGTCAAAGGGGATCAGATTACTTGCTTCTTGGTAGATAAAATAACCTTCTGCAGAGTGAAAAAAAAAAAAAAAAGTTGAATCTTCTGATAACTTATTAGGTATCATCTAAAACTGAAGTGCAACCCAACTCTGGAAGAAATTAAGGGCATCATTATCAGTGTAAAGAAGCAAAACAAAAGATGCTTGAACTTCACATTGCAATGGTTAATCCATGTAATTATCCAAAGTAGAATGTGAGCCTGAGAGCAAAGCAAATCTATTTCATCTCACAAGAAGAGTTATTTTGGGATCACAATTAAAGACATAGGACTCTTTCAAGAGACAGCACCTCCAGACAGTGCCACACTGATCCATGTTCTGTTTCCACTTTCCTCAAAGGAAAAGAATGCAATCTGCTATACACTCTCTTTTGTGGGATATATATTTTTCATAAATATTTTGGTCTCAAGATGAATAAATCCCTGACATAAGGAAAATTCTAAACTGTCAGCATTTGGGTTTGTCTCAAAATGGAAGAAATAGAAAGCAATGCTGATATTTTCCTTCAAAATATTTATATTTGACATTATGAAAAGGAAGGAAGTTTTTAAAAATTCAGAGACTTGCAGTGTTTCTTTAGGATTTGTAATGCTTCACTTTGATTGGTTCGATATGAAATCAGATTTTGCTTTACTAGGGCTGTAGTTTTTTCTTCAAGTGGGCTAAGATCAAAATTACATTTCCCCAGTGTAGCTAAAGTCAAGCCTCTCCCATCTGACTATGGAAAAGAATCAAAAATAAATGAATGACTGTTTCTGTATGGTAAAGTATGGCTCCACACATAGCATCTAACATTCAGTCATTGATTTAGGTTGGCAAGAAAATCTAAGTCACATTTAAAGTGATATGGCCTGTGTCAGTTCAAAAAGCAAAACATTATAATTTATATTCTATGAAAAAAATTTATAAATTATATTATAATTTGTGTTAATACAAATAAAAATATTTCATTTCTTCTTCCAACAAGCAATTTTAATTATTATTATCAAAATAGTATAAATGCAGAAAATTATTTAGCAACAATCCCAACTAATACTGTTCTAATCTGCTTACTGACTCTGACAGTAGCTGACCTTTCAGTCTTGGGGTAATTACAGGAAGCTGTATGACTGCAGACTGATGTCCCTAAATGGATCGGTTGGGGTAAGGATAGTGGTTCAAACACACAGAGATGGAACCATGGAGTATTTGTTTGATACTGTGACAATGTTAGACTCCAGTTTGTAAATCACAGGTATCAGAGAACAAGCCTTTAAAAAATATTCTTCAATTTCAAACTTGATTTTATAACTAGCTAGTGTGAACTTTATCTTGAGCCAGGGCAGTAATCATTACGTTTGTTGCCATAAACTGGTGTCAGTGTAATTTGGCCAGAAGCCCTCTCCTGAAAAATTATCTGTTCCATGTCACTACATTCTCTATAAGGCCTTTAGCATGATATAATTAGTTTTCTTTTACTTCCATGCACTGATAAAGATATCCAATTTATGATGGGCAAGCCAGTTTAATTCACTCCTCTCTGATATGGTGAAAGGTCAAAGACAGGTGTCAGCATGAAACAAACCCAATACATTTCAAGGGGCTTCATGAATCTCTTTTCTCTTTCAAAGAAAGAAGAATAAAGGTAGTCAAGCTGTCTTCAAAAAAAGAAAATCAGCAAGGCCACAACCAAGCACTTACTTCCATCAGGATAGTCTCCATCAGGACCTGTTCCATCAGTTGGAGTGTCATGCTTGGTTCGTATCCACAATCCCTGGTTGACATTGCAAGGCTGGGTCCAGTCACAGAATGGCCTTGAGTTATTGTTAAAATCACATCTGGTGAGGTAAGCTGAAATACAACACATTAAAGTGAGGAAGAGGAACCAGCATGTCCAAAATCTGCCTTGGATGGTTATCAGCACTAATGACATGCAGTTACCTGTTTCAGGATCCCATGTCCTCAAGCCACCTCTTGGTCTTTGCTTGATCCTATCAAGAAAAAAAAATGGAGTGAAGCCCTTGTGGAATTAGTTACTCAAAAATTGTTTAAGAAAGAATGTTGGGACCTCAGCTTATGCCTCTGGGGTTTTCACTGAATAACTGAATAGACCCAGGGTTTCATCCATGTCTGATTTTCTCTTCCCATGCAGAAGTTACTCATTCATGGCAGAGCTCTGAGAGTGAGTCAAAGGGGAGAAGTCTCCTCTGCTCTGTATCCCACTGAACTGGAATGAGAGGAGTTTTCCTGGGCACAGAGAGCTGCAGAGGGATGGATGGGTACATCTCAGCTCGGACAACACCAGGATAATAGCAAAGACTTCCTATTAACTCGATCATAACATTATTATCCCCACTGTTGCAAAGCAAAGTGTGTAAATGCCAGTAAGCCAGTGTACTGTGTAACTTGGTTACTTGCTGGAAAGCTTTATATTTCCTTTCACCCCTGCAAATCTCTCATGACACAAAGCTTTCATTTCATCCAGCTCTTCTAATTTACCCTGAAAATGTTGTAAAACAAAAGCAGTTACAAATGCACAGTCCTTGTGTGCTACAAAGTCCTGCAGAGATGAGCTGACACAAGACTAAAATCCCACCGCAGATCACAATGTAAATGGCTCTGCTCTTTGGGTGTTTTGCATAGGGAAGGGATGGTCCCCAGTTTCTGGAAGCAGGGTTCAGTTACAAACTCTGTGGTGCTCCCTCCTTTATTATCCTTTTTGTACTTGACACAGTATAGAGGATCTGTCCTTAAGTGAATGCAGCAAAAGCAATGTCTGTACTGCTCAAAATCCAAGGAATGACATTCAGGAAACTAGGGAGATTAGGAGCAAATATCACCATCAATTTATTGTGAAATGATGCAGTGAAATGCATCAAGCAACTGGAAAACAGACTGAGCTCAGGTTCAGGAGGAAAAAAAAATATGTAAAGACAAATAAAATAAGAAAGTTTTCCTCACAGTCCTTCTTGGATTTCTTCCATGAGAAAGGGAAGGCCATGACAGGTTGCCACTTAGTCTCTATTCAGTGCTATCTTTAAACAGTTATACATCAGGCAAATCCTAAAGCACAGATTACTGCAGGTATATTCAGAGCCAAGAGAGTTTTATAAATATTTTGGCTATTTGTCCAGATCTCTTCTATTCAGATGTGCTATTAGAAATTCATGTGTTACAGGTTTCTCTCTCAGACAGAAGCCAGAGCAAAATTAGCCAACCACAAATTTAAATTATTTCTTTTAAAAAATGACATGATTCAATTGTACAACATTCCACATCTAAAAAGGAGAGAAACATTCCACATTCTAAAAGTGAAGAAAGGATATGTATCATTAACAGCTGAGATTCCTGAATTAAACTACATTCAGTAGTGTGCTACTTACCCCGTGGTATTCAGCACTGAAATACAGATTAAAATTAAAGTGTATTGTAAGTGCCAGAGGGTTCCCATACTAGAAGACAGAGTTAAGTCTTCTGTGTGGTGCAGTTTGCATAGTAATCCACCAGCTGTACTGAGCAAGGAGAAAATGGCAATGCCCGACGGTGAAGCAGGTGAATACATTGACAAGAGGGTGGAGGCGCTCATAAAAATCTATTCAACCATGCATCATGTTCCCTGGGCTACCTTCCTTGAGAAAAGCACCTATGAACTGAATACTCATATTCTGTGTCACTTTCTTTGACACCCTTATCTTTTTGCTGGAGAAATTGATGTGATTTTGCAAATTTTTGTTGCTGCTCTTGTACATTAAAGGAGTCTGGAAATTTAAAGGGGTTTTTTTCTGACATAGATAGCAAGACAACTTTTTCCATTTTAAAACTCCTGCCCAGCTTTCACTGCTAGTCTGAGATTTCTCATTCTGAATGAATTTTCTCCCTTTCTGAAACTAGCAGTCAGCAGAGCAGATAACAAGATTTCAATTTATTCACAACAGTCAAGTTGTCATGGGCATAATTCAGGAACTTGCTGAAATATTACTGATACCATATCGCTCCTGCTTAAAAATAAAGGATAATTTTCTGGGCTTCCATGAAGTCTCTTTTGACTGCTGGCAGACCAGAAAAAGCAGGAGAATAATTCCCACTCCCACTTGGGCCTTTACCATTCTGTTCTTCTGCAGCATTTCTTACACTGGGGTCTGCAACAAATAGCTCAAAGGCAGAAAAATTCCTACTGCACTTGGATTTCATGAGTGATGAGAGTCAAAGGAGTATCATAAAGTGTACAGAGTTTCCTTGGACTACCTGGAAACCCCAGACCATGGCTCTATTTTTTTTTAATCTAAAAGGAGGATGTGTCTGGGAGTGGGGCTTTCTCTAAAAGTGGCATCTTATTTGCAACCACTTTCTCTTTGTGATTCTATTCTGATAATTAAGATCGTTAAGCCTTCATAAACTAAGTCTGGAATTTCTTCAACTTCTTTTTTCCCTACTCATTAACTAAGGAGGCAACTTACAGAAACAAGAGAAATAGAGGCAGATCAAGGGAAGCTAAGGAGAAACACAAAAATATTTTAGTTAGATGTTAACTGATGTGTTGACAATGGGCCTGGTTCTGCATTCTGCCACAAGCTTGTGCCCCACACAAGCCCCTCCCAAGCAAGAGGGTAGATGCTCATTTGACTGGTAATAATCCCTCTCCAGTGCAAATCTTTTCCTAGGAAAATGTGGGTACTTTTGCCAGCCAGTAAGCAGGGAAGAGGATTTCTGTGATTTAGAGACCAAAGAGACTCATTCCCTGCACAAAACCCTTGACCACACTTTCTAATTCAGTTGAGGAGAGTTCAGTGGGAGGGGGAGAATACAAGTGACCATCAGATACAGATGCATTGTGCACACTGTGTTTTCAGCAGGGCTCAATGAATCCCTTTACCACCTGAGATGCTGGTCCAGCAGGTGGTAATGTGGGCAATAGATGTGCTTAGCACTGCAGTGGGGAGCAGGGGGCCCTCCAGGTACTCACATGCTTTCTTTCTGCAGACCAGGCATTTGCTCTGAATCTGGTGCTGCTCTGCACAATTCTGACAAGATGTGAGTCCATCTTGGAAAGAAAGCAGCCCTCTGATAAACCCAGCCATTCATTCACACATTCTTTGACCCCTCCTCACCCACAGAAAGTGTGAGGCCCTGCAGCACCACGAACAGTCCTCCAGCCATGCAGTGTGACTTTTCCTGTGACTTTTCTGTCGCTCCTGTTTACTGCCATCTCAGGTTGTCTGTGAAAGGTGAACTAAAGTATGGATTAAGGCTTTCCAGTGAGGGACAAATATTAATAACCTCTTTTCCATATGGGAAGGATGACAAGAAATGACTTGTCATTTTATTCCACTGGGATGTGACAGTATCCCACATTCCTGACAGTCAAATTGATCATTTTGCTGGCCTACTATTTCTCCCCTCTACTTGCATGCTTTGTATCTCTGAAAGGTGCCTGGGAGACACTGCCATTTGTATAAAAATATTGGGCTGGACTGCACAGTAACCTGAGGAAGAAAAGCAAGATCAGTTCTTAATTTCTAATACAGTGAAGCTAAAATTCTTTCTAAGGAAGGGCATTTGCAAGCAATCACACCAACAATTTATGTTTTACTTCTGCCTTAAGTCCAGGATACGAGTAATGCACACCTGGTTGCTAGTGCTTATGACTGGCTTGGTAGTGTTCTGTACTGCTGTGTTTCATTCTGACAGCAAATTTCACCCCATCTGCAGCCAGCATTAGAAACCTCACCTGCTGCCTGTTGACAAGGCACACTGTGGCTGCTCTTGGGGAGTAATTGCTTTTAGGTGTTACAAGAGGTTTCCCACATAAAATCTGCAGCAGAAGATGCCAATAACAGGGCTTGTCAATGATTGGTGTGATGTGCAACACCTGGACAGATAATACTGCATACAACTTTATTTCTGGCTGGTGGTCAGAATGGGGCTCTTCAAGGACTCTCTTAATTTTTGAAGCATAAAGTTATGTTTCCGAAGAGACAGAATCAATCTGATATGTATGCAGAGGGACAGCACAACAAAGATAATAACAAAAAAAAAAAAATGTCCCAAACAAGATAAATCAAACAATAAAAGAAGCAAACTCAGCAGTTCACCCATTCTAGTCAGTGCTGTCTAGTGCAGCTTTTGCTACACAGATATTCTAACTCATGTAATTGTCCTCAAGTACCTAAATCTGGTTCCTCCCATTTTCTTGAATCCAAGTGTTCTCTGATGAATAGCAATTGCAATTCACCATGTAGCTAATGCTCAGTCTGTGGTGTTGTAATCAGTCGAAGCCAGGGGCTTGAAAAGCTTAAAGAATGGGGGAAATTACACAAAACCTCTTTCTCCTAAGGCATCGGTTTGAGGCCAGTTGAGCCCCACAGTGTCACTACAGGAGACCGCTACACTGCTGCCTAGCACAAAGCAGAGAGGCCTGATATGAAATGCTGCTGTCTCGTTGGGATGCGCTTGCAGCACATGTGCATCTCAGGGCTTATTCTATCTGAGGCTGTATCTAGAAGAAATTTTAAATTAATTAACTAAATGGTTGCTCTTAAATGGCAGAATTCTGTGCAGATTCCCTTAATTTAGAATACATTAATTTCTGTAAATTTGCACATAAAAACTAAAGATCTTTATCTGGTTTTCAGATAGTATGACTGTATCTCATTAGGCTTTGCACAAATTTAACTGCACTGGCTTTTTTTGCATCAATTTCAGTTTAATTGATATGATTTGTGTGAGTAAAAGTATCATCCTGTTTCTATTCACCTAATAATTTCTTCCTCTGCCCTAAAAAATGACTAAGTCAGTTTTTGGAGCATGTATTACCTCTGTCACTGTTTCTGGAACTCCCACTGACCTCTGGCTCTGTATTGCCCTTACTGATGTTGGGGGTGAGAAGGCACAGACAGACCTCCCATTCTTACTGGAAATCTTTCTATGCTGGATTCCTGTTGAAGCTACACTGAAATCAACTGCCCTGAAAAACATCCACCAAGGAGTTATAAAACAAACAAACAACACCCATAAATCTATAAACAGATAAACTTAGATTATATGGGAGTGTGATTATCTCACTTCCATTCTGTTGCGTAGCACACTTTGATAGGCTGATAGGACACAGAAAATGTCTGTTATAGCTGGAGGTTTGCTTGATGAGTAAAGTGCTTACGTTCTCTTGAGCACTAGCTGAGGCTGTTTTTTAACTGCTGGCTCTCCAAACTGAAGCTTCAATTTGAAATTCAAGCTGTCTCTTTCCTGGTCTGAAAGCTGTAATAATATTGGAAATGAAATGTAGCATTCTTACTAGAGCACAGATGCCAGATTCAAATTTCATTCTCTTTCTTATGGTTTGAACAATGCAGAGATAATAGATATAAAAAGATAGCAGCTTTTTGGCCAGTATTTTCTGTTGTCAACTGCTTATGGACAAAATTCCTGGGGGCAAATAGTGCTCTTATACTGTGATCTAAAAGCAATTAATTTTCAAGGTAACGTTCATGAGTTTATTCAGTGCTTACAAATGTGTACTATATGGAGAATGTATACTTAAATCTGGAACTTGTAAAGCTTTTCTTATCTTTGAGCTGAAATACATTTCAGTATGTTTTATTTCTAGCATACTGAGGTAAAGACCATAACATTCCTCCCAATTAATGTGATAAAGAGGGTTTGCTGGTATTCCAGTGGATATTTGAAGAAAGAAAAGACTATCTTAGGTAAAACTCTTCTCAATTTTGAGGGCCCCACTTACAATCATGAGATTACTAAATCAGTTCATAAAGGCTCAGACATTTTCCAAGTCTGTCTCTTAATAATAGATAAGATGTAAAAGACAATTTTGAATGTGTGTTTTGGGAGTAGATCTCTGGCAGGAGGAAATAGATGATATTTATCTCTTTACCTGCCTTCTTTATATAGGGTTGGGGTTTTTTTGGTTTAGTAATAATCTAAGCAACTGTCTCTGGTTCACTGAAGTTCAGTAATTTCATATCTGCACCTTTATATATTTTACATTTATTATTGCATCTACAGTACACAACAAACTTTGGTGAGCAGAGACCATACCCCAACAGCACTTTCTTTCAGAGGCATAGTGCTGCTCTTTATTTCTGTCCATGGGTTTGTAAATCCAAGTTACCTATATGGACAAGAGTATTATTCCACTATTACACTGTTTCAATTTCAGTATTCTACTGTCAAAGCTGGTGGTGCTGGTCCTAGCTCATTGTGGTCTAAACAAAAGGGGCTCCTGGCTCATTCTTTAAATATAACTTGTATTACAGCAGCAGCTGTGTCTAAAATTAGCAATCTCAGGCTTGGCTTAATGAATGCTGAAGTCTGTTTGAATTTTCAGCTCACCACTGAATACTCCTTTGGTGTTGATGAAGCCTGCATTGTCTCTCCTGTCATCAGCACTCTGGCTTCAGCAAGCCTTTCACTTACTTGAACACAATTTTAAACAGCTGTCTGTGTCTGGTTGATTATTTTGGCTACAGATCCCAAATGAATTGGTGCAGTTCTTTGCCTTCCAACCCAGCTCCTCATGAACTGAGTAATCCTGCAAGCCTCTTAACTCTTCCTGGTCATTTCACAAAGGATGCCTTCTCCTGTTCCTTGTCTTCTGGATAAATCTGCTTCCTCTCAGGTTACAGTCCTAAGGTATGGTAACTTCTTACAGCCCCTTCTGTAAGAGAACCCTCTGAATATCAAATGGTTCCTGCAATTAAGCTATTATAACTTGTTACTACAGTTGCTTCACAAAAAAATTCTAGTACAATTTCGGTTTTATGTGAATATTTAGAGATACACAATTATAAATTATTTAAAAATTAAGAAACTTGTCCAAATCTATTCATATGGTCTTTTCTGATCTAAATCCTACACTTCCCATGACTACTGGAGCTATGCACTACTCTCCATTACCTAGATCACAGATACCTCCCTGCCCACTCTACAGAAAAGCTCACTGAAAAGTGACTGAGTTCAGCTAAGAAAAGTCTCAGTCCAGCAGCTCCTGCCACTTTCACAGAGAAACAGGAAAGTTAACCTGTTGCTCAGTCTGTCCCCAGATCATGAACCAAACCCACTCTGGACCCTAGAAAAGTATGAAGGTTGTGAAATGCATTGCTACTTTTACTTTGTTCTGCAAGTTCTACACCTGAAATGTACAAAACTGAAATGGAATTCACTTGTGTCATTGATGGGTTCAGAGCAGAGTAATTCTGGTTTTGCTTTGGAGTGAACTGTATTTACACAAGAGGACTTGAGTTTTAAGCTATGCAGGAGAACAAAGCTCATGTCTCTTGAGGTACACAGGGTTCCTTATCAGCAAGGCATTTAGTACTCCAGATGACACCTGGGTGTGTTTGCATGCTTATATACACATAAAAACTTGTGTGAACAAAGTTTAGGACATATAGCTGACCTCATCTGAAAATTTTTTTAAAGTGTGTGACTGTGATTTCCATTTTCAGAAACCAAGGACAGTTGGATAGCATTTTCTAACATATTGAGTCCACTCAAAGTGTGACATTCTAGAAAACATAACTGTATTTTGATCAAGAGAAAATATTTCTGTTTGGGTTCTGCTGGTCAAAATTCAAACTTTACACATTTTCTCTGAGCTTCTCTCTGACACTAAATCCTGAAATCAAACACATACAGGCAAAAGATGAAGAATATCAGTTATCATGATGCTGTAGATTGAAATGTTAATTATCAAAAAGAACACATGCATATAAATTGCTTTTAAGATCTAGATTAAGGAATTATTTTTCAAACTTTAAATATTATATGATCTATAATCTGCAGTGAAAAAGTGCCTACAGCAGTGGATATGGACCCAAGAGAAAAGCCACTGGATATGTTATTTCAGCATTTAGTAGACAGAAGGGGTTGGCAAAGTAGCATCTCACTGCTGAAAGGAAGAGCCTGAATGGAGGATGTGGGCTGGGAAATGAGCATTAAACCAAGGAAACAAATAGTTCTTGGAAACAAGGATGCCAAAGCCATTGCAATCAAGTCAGTGATTTATGAGATACTCAGTTCTTGATAAGCATCACTGTGTTATAGTCATAAGAGCAAGGACATAAGTAGCTATTAACATGATTCAGAAAGATAAAATAAATTATCCTTACAACTGATTTAAAATGCAGAGCTGGAAAACTCTTTTACTAGACACCTGCAGTGATGCCTTATTGAGAACTTATCTGCCACATACAATCTTTGTTCTTCTCTCTTTTCTTGTGCATAAGGAAACTGAACAATAATACTACAGTTAGCAAAGCAGATCAATAATATCAGAATATTCTACCCTTATTTCAGGATAGTATGCCCATGTGTGTAATTGTATGAGTAAAATTATGCCAATATCTTGATTCATCTGGAATTATATCAGTCAAGATTCCCCAGTTGGGCAGGCCCATAGCAATGCATACAAATTGCCCAATTATCAAAAGAAGAAGGAAACTCTGGAAGTTACCTGGTTCACACCCTGCTGAAAGACTAAGTAACTCCACAATTATATTAGGTTGGTCTGGACGTTGTGCAGTCAAGAAGGAAATGCCACAACACGTCTGGGTCTCTCTCTGATTCTTGTGTTTGACCATCCCCATTATGAAGATTTAAAAATATAATTAGGAGTGTATACCCATCTTGAAATGAGCTTCTCTTCACACCTGCATTCGGCAATGCATGCAGAAGTGTCTATAAATGTGCTCTAGTCAGGAATAACAACTTACAGAGCAGACAAACCTTTCTCTGATAGCCAAACCAGACAAGAGAGAACATGAGATTTACCTGGATACTACATAGTGCATCTGTGCCATCAGCAGGACTTAAAACTCTGTCAAAATTTTGTGTTGGACTTCAGAAGTAATCATGTGATGTCTTAATAATCACAAAGCTCACAACTCAGCTTTTTCTTCAGTGCCCTAAGCTCTAAGCTTCCACGTCATCACTGGCTTATGTTATCAGATTTTCAAGGAACTAGAATTATTCTCTCCCCTCTTTTTTTTTTTTTTTTGTTTGTTTTGTTTTTTTTTTTTTGTTTGTTTTTGTTTTTGTTTTTGTTTTCTTTTTGTTTGTTTGTTTTTAAGCAAAATGCCACCTGTAAATCAAAAATACTCACTTCATTCCACGATTTTCACTTTATGGAAACAATTTCTTAAGACTAGGATCAAAATGAGAGAATTAGCAAGGTTAGGGAAACATCCAAGTAAAGCTGGGAAACAGAAGCAGAGGCAATTCCCTTCTCACTGATAATGTTGTAAGTACAGAGCTTCGAAGAAAAACAAACCCATAAATCTTCCCTGTAGTTTTGAATAAGCCTTTTAGAGATGGAGTGCGTGACACCCCAAGTCCTGGCAAGTTCCCTTTATTCCAGGCCTGCTATAGAAGTATAGCAGAGGATAATCTGTGGGAAAAGCTTTAGGAAAAAGAACTAAATAAAAATTAAGCATACTAATAAGTTAAGATTTTACTGTGGAAATTTTATTCCACAGTTCTTCTGTTGCTTTATGTTAGTATGTAAATCCAGAAGAGAAATAAATTTAAGAAAATAATATGATAACATGCTTAGAAAAATCTTTTGAGCAACCATGGGCTGTAAATGTTGCTCTGGGCTATCTTTGCATGCTGACATCCAGAAACAGGTCTCTAAACCACTGTGCTCAAGGGACCAGGTGCAATGAATTACTGTAGTTGGTTTCACTCAGTGAAACCATACGAGGTTTCCCCTTATTTCTGATATTTTTCTCCTCAAAGTTAGGTTTTAGAGCTGCCACTTTGTTCCTGTTTTTCAGGGTGGAACAATATGAGATGATAGGGCTTGCCAGACGTCACAGACTGGAAAGGAAACCTGGCCTTTCCTTTACCTCAATTGAGGGTGAAGAGTGAGTTCTTGTACCTTGGTCTCCTGCATCCCATGGGAGTCAGCCTAGATTTCTGGACTGGGGGTATTAAATTCTTCACAGGAAATGAGCAAGTCTATAGAGGAAAAATGTGAGTGAAATTACCTAGTTAGCTCAGAGATTGGAGCACTCACATGATTTGTAAAGCACCCAGGTTTCACCAAAGTGAAACAGCAGCAGCGATGGAGGCTATGGGCACACGAGCACGTCACAGCCCTTAAGGCATGAAGGCAACCAAATTGCATCGTGACAGCCATCGAGGAAAGGAAAAACTGTGCATTAGAAAGTTCAGTGAAGGGTGAGGCTTCTCTCCTTAAGGCAAGTAGCTGAGGCACTGCTGGGATTCCCTGGTTTTGGTAGGAGACTATGTGCTTTAGGAGAGAGGATGCTCACACTCTGGGAGCCACCATTGTAAGCCACTGGGACAGATGGCCTTGCTCAGGACATTCCCTCCGCCTGAGGCATGTGCCAGAGCTGCGGTAACAGAAACTGGTGCTTACAGGTGGTAACAGAAGCAAGGAGTTGATTTTGGTACTCAAAACCTGAAATAGAAAGCAGCCCAGCCTAGGGCCACCCTCTGGCCTTGAAGCAGCCCAGCCCTGCCTGGCTGTACGCTGGGTCCTGGCTGCCCGCAGAGCCTCTGCTGCATCCAGGCCTGGCTCTCCTCCCTGGGCCTGGCTCCCCTCCCTGGGCCTGGCTCCCCTCCCTGGGCCCAGCTCATGCCCCTGGGCCCGGGGGTCAGAGCCGGTGCATGAGGGGCCTGTGCTGCAGCCAGCTGGGGGCTGTGGTGTGGTGCCCCCACTAACAGGGAAAAGGCTGGTACATGGATGGAAGCCATGGTGGGCAGGTCCCCAGTGTGTCATACCACCTGTCTCCTCGCAGAAAGAGATTCTCCAGATTGAGACAGTTTTACCTTTTACACAGTCCCCTGTGGGACTTACACAACCAGGGCAACCTGCAGTAATGCCATAGCAATATTCTGTTTGTGCCAGAGTTGCTCTTTAGTTTGGTTTCTCATGTCTGGTCTGATTTTGATAAGTGGGAAATTCAGTTGTTGAGCAAGCTGATGGCATTGATTTCTTCCTTGAGTCCAAACTTCATTTTCACAATACCAGGTGTTAAAAGAATGAACTCTGATGTACACTGTGACAGCACAGCCTGGCATGTAACTGGCTGGGGTCCAGCATCTGTTCCTGTTTGTGGACCCATGGAATTACTTCTTCATTGCAAGTCACTTCATCTTGATGGCTGTACAAAGCTGTCAACTGATTTAATATCTGCAGACAAAATGAGGAAAATGAGAAAATAATTGTTTCAGTTATCCCTCTAGATTTTAATGTTGGTATTAGGTTTGCACAGACCTGAAAATCTTGGGCTTTTTTGTGAAGTCAAATATCCAGCTACCATGGCCTTAGGCTTTTGATTAATTTCCTGAGATTGGATAAGATCAGATCCAATCTTTCATCTTTCAGACCAGTTCAATAAGAGTTTAAGAACACCTTCTGGCAGCCCTATGTTTTGCCCTATTGATCTCAGTAAGCCTAGCCAAGGCCTCAGATGCTTCTGAGCTTTCTTGGACATTTTGCAGACTCCAGACTTGGAATTCTATGAAACTGAGGCTAAACCCCCTCAATGTTTAGCAAACCATTTTTTTTCTGCACTTGCACATATCTTTAGGCACAGTCCTTTCTTCCTATTCCTCCAAACTTTAGGGCTGGATTTCACAAATAATTCTCTGTCTGCACTAGATTGAAGCAAAACTCATGGAGTTAAACAACCTGGCACCAAAACTGTGGGCAACAACAGAAGAAAGACAGTAATTTCTTCAATCTTGTTTGATGCTATTCCTGCTCATTTTTGTCACCTCTGCTATCTCCAGAGACCACCAGATACTGAGAAGGCTGCCTAAAATGAAGCAAGGGTAAAAGTATGGGGAGGGGGCAACTATTAAATCCTGTCTGCACTCCTGCCTGGATAATCCCAGTGCTGCACCTGATGGCTGTGTTTGAACTGTGCTGTGGTCCTTTAATTAAAGATTTGCTGATGCCTTAGGCTGTAGAGATATCTGAGCATGTTTTCAAAGAGATGCTCTGCTTCTGTAGAACCGACATCTAAGATACATCTGTGTGGCCATTCACATGCCGTGAATACCTGAGTAAACCTTGTAAGTAAAAATCTTTTTACGTGGTCTCTACCTGTCAGCCAGTACAGTTGGAAGTCAATGCAATTCTCTAGAAAAGCCACATCTTATGCATTGTGGCAAAAGTTTTTGTGAGAATGTTTTAATTCTTGAGGGGTTCCTTTCCAAGCTGAATTATTTGCTAAACCCCAGTGGGTAACTATAAACAAGGGATTATTGCAGCCTGGGTGTGTAGCTTAGGCTCAGGTTTTGGGTGTATGCTGTTTCATAGTCTGAACAATGATGTGGAAGAAGCCATAAAATCATGACTGAGTGGGTGTTCAGATGAGACATTTATGGATATATTAGATAAGGAAACCTATAGAATTGTGCTACAGAGATCTGTAGTGCTCTTAATGTACATGGATGTTCACTTAAGGGAAATACACAGTCGTACTCCTGTCACCAAAATAAAGGCTGTAATTCAAGAAAGGTGACAGGGCTGAAGAAGTTTTCCAAAGGACTAGCTGTTCACAGGGTAAAATCAGCAGAATTCAATATCATAAACAGAAGGCCTGATCTGATTTGGGGCTGGGAATACTGAGTCAGCAGTGGGAGCTATAATCAACTGAATGTTTTTGCTCATTTGAACCATGGTATTTTAGTCTGGAGTCAAAGGCTCAAGAAACTTGCTGAAAATACTGAAATTATTTGGAAGAGAGCAGGTGTAAGAAGCTAAGAATATTTCAAAACATTGTGTTGTTGGATAAATAGTATTCATAAATATACTTAAATGGCATAATGCCTACAGAGAATGAGAGTACAGTGAAGGAAGCAGCACAGATAGTTTTAAATTCTGTCATTATGAAATTACTTAATCTTGGATTCTATAGGTTGTATAAAGGTATGAGGTTTCCTTGGTTTGTTTTTGATTTTTTTTAACACTGTTTTGCATGTGGTGAAATAATTTTCCTGTGTGTCATAATTTCCTCTCTTGTTAAAACATGCTAAAAAAAGAAGCATTTCCTCAGCTTTGTAATGATACCTTCAAGTTATCAGCAACATGGGACTCACTGTCTCTGCTGCATCATAGCACTACCAGTGGCTTTTATTAGTTCCTTACACTTCAGCTGTTTCAGTATTTACAGATGATCTATTTGATCTGCCACTGCTTTGGCCACTGCTTTCTAGGATCAGAGCACAGCACTTTGTTCCACCTTCTGTGTGCCTGAGCTGTCCTGCTGTTCCTGTCACTCTGACTAGGCTGCTGGCATTCTCCTACGTGTCTGTGTCCAGTGGTATTGAGGCAGCAAGCTTGATAGTGAAGAGGGAGTTAGATGCTGTATCTTGTTCCTAATAATTTACCTGTTTAATCCTTAGCAGCACTTTGGTGCTGGGTGAATAAGGTTTTGCTCACATGCAGTTGGTCTGGAGCTTATTAAATGCACTTAATGCAGCCAGAAGAGGAAATTCAGTTGCAGGAATCTGACTAATCTATAGTGAAGTTGAACAGATATGGTGTTACAAAGCACAGTTCTGTTAAATGCACTTCTCCACAAGCAAATTAGTATTACTTTTTAAAGGGAGGACATACTAGCCTCTAACAAGGAAAAGGTCACTAGAATTTTAAAGCACAAACCAAATAGAATTTTTGGCTCATTTTGTGGGAGGCGCTTTTAAATGATGGGTGTTTTGTCAGAAAAGCCAAACCTGAGGCTCAGTTTCTCCCAAATTGTTCAGCTTGGCTATATAATTCGTAACTAAAGATAGCAGAAGAGTTCTACTTTTAATTGCTCAGATTCTCAGAAGTGAGTGTTTGTTCTGACTGCCTCCATTTCACGACTTTCAGCTGCTGAGTTCTCTGAAAACCAAACTTCTTCAGGGTATTATTAAGTTAGGCAGGAGAAGTGAAGTATCCTGAAGACTTGACACTGGAAAATGGAAGATTGTCAATTTCTACCAGTTATCTGTCGGTCTTTCAGGCTGCCTTTGAATAGGAACTACAAATGGGTGTCTTTTAAATGTTTGTCCACACATAAAAGTATTTTAACTCTTCACAGTTGACTAACATAATCTCTGGGACTTTGAAGGCACTGAAAGATCTGAACTCTTGTAACAGAAGTTTAATCTCTGGAAGCTGTACATAATCTCATTTTTTTTAATGACTTCTGTGAGTCAGAGGAACTTCCACTATGGGATGAATCAGTGGTAGCTGAAAATCTCTGCCTTGCACTGCATTGTTTAGACATGTCCTGAGTCATGTTCTTTAATTGCCTCAGACTGTGGCTGTAGAAAGTACAAAGGTGAGTGGAATCCTCCAACTGGTGCCCTTTGACATTGCATGACTGAGAGTGTCCTGTAAATGAAATCTTAGGAGTTGTCTGGTTCTCAGGTTAATGGTGCAGAGTAGAGGCTGAACAGGAGGACTGTAGTCATTCCCATCTGAAAGTGATGGGTGGTGCAGCTTAGACAGCTCAATATTTTTCAACATTTTGAGGTACAGTGAGGTAGGGTCCTTAGACAGGAGCATCACAAATCACAAGCCCTTCATGAAACCTGTGGATAAAAACTAGTCTCAGTACAGAGGAGCCATACTCTGAGGTACATACAGATGAAAGATGGTACCTAAAATATTCTTTAGGAATATAAAAGGACTTTATAAAAGGCCAACTAGAAAATTCCCTCAAATTTCCAAAAGGATTTTACACTTTGCAGAAAATTAACTTTTTCTTCAAGGTTGTTTCATCATCTCTCTATATCAGGATTCTTTGAGTAACTTATGGGGTGGTGAATGACACTGAACAATGAAATCTATTTATCTATTCTTATTGAAGTGGTTACTAAAGAAACACCACAGTTTTATTGCCCAGCTATTGCCTGCAGGAACCCTGAATCTTTCTCAGACTAAAACAAATAGATGGTGAAATGTGTGCAACTAGGTGCCCTCTGCCAACTCTTCCACTTTGAAATACTTGCCCTTTACTGAAGGCCAACTTCAAAGTTTCTCTTCAGTTAGGTACTGCAGTTAGCTACTGGACAGAAGACCCATGGTTAAATCCTGTTCCTTGCAGCCTGTTCACACAGCAAAGGGTGGATGTTCCAGTGTACATCCAGATGTTGATTTGGCCATACTAAATCTGATACCAAGAAACTGACAAAACCTGGGGGTTGGAGAGCCAGACTGGCTGTGCAATCACCAATCTAGATTGGCAACGATCTAAGTGTGCTCACAGAGCGCAGATCTGGTAAGTCTGCTCCATGTGGAAAAGAGAAGGCTTAGAAGTGACCTAACTGTGCCCTTCCACTACCTGAAGAGAGTTTACAAGGAAGATGGAGAGAGACTTTTTACAAGAGCATGTAGTGACAGGACAAGGGGGAATGGATTCAAACTGACAGAGAGTAGATTGAGATTAGATATTAGGAAGAAATTCTTTACTGTGAGGGTGGTGAGGCACTGCAACAGGTTGCCCAGAGAAGTTGTGGACTCCCCGTCCCTGGAAGTGTTCAAGGCCAGGCTGTATGGGGCTTTGAGCAACCTGGTCTAATGGAAGATGTCCCTTGCCCATGGCAGGAGGGTTGGAAGTAGATAATCTTTAAAGTCCCTTCCAGCCCAGACCATTCCATGATTCTATGAAGACAGGATGAGAGATGTGCCAGCTCAAGGCAATGTCAAAGGGTGCTGCCTTTGCCTGTCCAAATGATGATGCTAAGTAACACCAAGTGTTATCAGCTGGTTCAGGGCCCTGAGCAGCAGTGTGCACTTCGGAGATCCTCCATTGTCTGCCTATAGCATAGAGACAAAACCCCTTTCTTTCTCTCATCTTCATCTGTTAGGACTCAAGATCTTCCAGGCCCTGCCCATCTATCAATGCACTTTTGTACTACACCTTTTCTGACGTGAAGCCTGATCTTAGCTGGGACACAAAGTCTGTGGGTGGCAATAAAACCTTGTCTAATTAATGTCGTAATTAGCCTTTACCCTATCATGACTCAATAAAATTCACCAGTTTCTGTTTTGCCAGCAGTTTGAACTGACTGATCTCAGAAACCTTTAGGTCCAGACCCAGTCTGCCTTACAGAGTGCCTATCTGCCAGTGTGTCATCATAACAGAGGCCAAGCAGAATGTCTCCCCTAGACCTGCCCATTGGGGAGCCAAAAGAATTTTGCTGAGAGCCTTGCCTTTGACCATCAAATCCTCCCTTGATTGAACAAGACTCTCTAGATTGACAGGTCAAGGAACACGAATTGTGTTTTGGGTGAGGCTTCTGTCTGTGTGTGGGATAGAGCACAGGTCATTGGGTGTGGGGAGCTTATTTTTGCAGTCAAATAAATGTTAGTATTTAAATTGGATTTAGCTTGTTTAATGTTCATGAAAATGTTCTACCCACAAGATGACTGAGATTTTCACTGTCTATCAAGAAATGATGCCAACAGAAAAGGAGGAGATGACAAAATTCATTGCCTAAAGATGAGGAAGCTACTCAGGGATTGCAGCTGAAGGTGCTGCCAACTTCCACAAATTCCTGTTTGCCCTGGATCCAAGCCAAACCAGAGAGCAGGAATGCACAGCAGAAAGAGCAGTTCCTTCCTAAAGAAAGTGATGCCAGATGAAGCAGGCAGGAATTGATTGCTACTGTGGGGCAGAGAGCTGCAGCTCTGTTATAGCTGTATTTCCATTCTGACAGCAACATGTGTGGTGGGACAGCTCGTGGCCACCTGTCTCTTTGCTGTAAGGATTCCTCAGGGATTTCCTGTGTGGAAACTTCTGAGAGAATTCTGCTGTCTATTCAGAAACTAAAAACTTTGCCATATGGCTGCTTTACAATAAATCAAGACACATATCAATGTTATTTCTCTTGTCTGATGCTCACCACCCCACAGTTCTTCCTTCATCCACAACGTAACAAAAAGATCTGAAAGCCTTACATCTTTGGGCTTCGTTAAGTCGATCTCTTTTCAGATGGACTGGACAGAAGATTCATGTTAAACAAATCAGAAGGAATGTCTGAATGCACACAACTGAAACAGATTTGTTTTCCAAGTATAAGAGGTTTTTTATCACTCCCGGCACATACATTTCCAAAGTGTTATACTGCAGGAACCCTTATTCTAAGACTTCTTTGTAGCAGTACTTGAAGAATTAAGACCTGCTCATTAGAATATATTTTTCTTTAAAAGAAATTTGTAATCATAAGAAAGTGCTGGCTGTATAAGCCTTTGACAGAGGCAGACATTTGACAGACATTTGTGTCGTCAGGAAATCTCTCTCTTGGGCCTCTAGTGGGAGATGTCTGCTCTCTCAAGTAACCTCTGTTCTATAGCCTTCCAGCTAATGACCATTATGTAATAACAACAAAAACATACCACTGTATAAACTAGCCATATGACTATCCCAGCCTCAGCTGGGCCTGCTGATGATGCAGTAAAGTTGTATGTTGTTGGATAGCACTCTATCACGCTATGGAGGATAGGCCAGTGGGATTCATTCAGTCTCAGAGAAGTGGGGATACACTGAAGCAGCATCAGTAGAGATGAATAGCCTCAGAGTAAGAGAAGAAAAAAATAAGATGAAGTCTCATAATAATAATACATATGTGGAAGGGATTCAGCCCACTTCCAACTAGGCTCTGGTCTCCCCATATCCTGAACTGGCCCAGTGGGAATCTCTCTTGAAAATGCTGATGGAGGGATGGTGAAAGAAGAGTCCAAACTGTTGCCAGACTGTAGCAGGCCAGCACATTTTCCTGCAAGAATGCTCGGAGACCAATTATTGGAGACTCTTCACCAGATAGATTGCTCACTGGTTTCATAGTGAGGTTGGGGAGTCTCACTCTCTGGAGATATCAAAAGACTGTCTGGACACAGCCCTGAGTAACATGTTCCAGGAGACCCTACTTGAGCAGGAAGCTTGGACTAGGTGACCTCCTGTGGTCCCTTCCAACTTCAACCATTCTGTGATTCTGATTGTGACAGATGTAATCATCATTTTCATTTATCTCAGGCTACAACAAAGAATATTCATTATCCTACAAAGCCTGTTGCCATATCTCCTTCTGACTGTAATTTTAGACAAATAAAAGATCTTTCCTTTCCACTGAAGGCCATTTAGCCAAGATGATTTTAATGTTCTGGTGCATACTTGTTTGCCTCCACTATCTACGATTTTAATTTAAGAAGGACTGAAGTCTTTCCCCTGGACTTCCAAGAGCAATCAAATCACAGCCCCTGCTCAGCTGCACTGGGAGGTGACAGTGTGTAATCCTTGCTCACTGGGCTGGGACTGGCAATCGGTGGGGACTATGGGGCTGCCGTGAGAAACAGCAGCCCTGTGGTTCATATCCTGTGAAAGGCCACTCCCACAACAACAGACCCACAAACAATCCTTTGTTATAAGAACTTTCAAGCTTTACAAGCTTATAAATCACAATTGCACTTCTCTAGAAGATAACATTATCACTTAGCTACTATATAGCTTCACCTTTGCACCAGCAATACTGGAGAGTGACATTTCTACCAGGTATAAAATCAGGCTATTCAGCCCCAGCTAAATTAAATTTAAATAATAAAAAATGAAAATACTCAAAAATTACGGACCTTTTTTTAGAGCAAAACAGATCCTGATCTCAGCCAGTGAAAAAAAAAGTATTTTGCTTGATTTTTCTAAGTAACAGGCTCCAAGATACAGCTTCCAGTACACCACCCGGGGATGCACACTGACTACTCTGATGTATTCATGAGAAACAAACAGAGCACAAAAAATCTGAATGCAAATCAGACGTAGCAGAGCAGATTGAATGGTGTCTCAGTCAAGACTTGTGATTCACACAAGACACAGTATTTGCAGAATGTTGCCAAGAATGCAGGAGTAGGTTTTGGACACCCACTGCTACAATTATGGAAGTTTAGGTTCAGTTTCCCAATTCTCATTTTTTCTCAGCAACAGAAAAAGAAACACTGATGTGGAGGGAGCCCCAAAGTGACCAAACCCAGTCCCTCTTGCAATCACAGCAACTAAGCAACCCTTGAGATACCAGTGTCTGAGTCCACTTATGCTAGGAAACAGAGAAGAAAAAGAATCACTTTTTCATCAAAGAGCAATCTCACTCAACCAAGTCAGCCTCCTCTGACCTGTGCACCCATCAGGCTGTTAAGAGAATGCCATGGTAGTTTGTTATTGGATTTAGAATTTATTTATTGGATTTGGTTTGTTTTGCGATTGGAACTAATTGGGAGAAGGGACGGAGAAGCAACAGGGGAGGGCTTTTTCCTTGGCTGGGGGAAGGTAAAACTTCCCACAAATATTTTCAGTGTATGGAAGTGTTTATCTTCTCAAGAAAAATATTCCTTTTGTTTTCATCAAAATCCACAACTGACGTCCATCATTTAGTACTTTGGCAACGGCCAACTTCCCTTTCTTAAGCGTAAAGGAGAGAGTTGCTCACAATTTGTCAGAGGAAAGGAAGAACCTTATTCATGGGAAATTCTGAAGAGAATTTTTGTGTGAAAATGTGTGAAGGGAAGTGCTCTTATTCCTCAACTCTTACAAATCACAGTGAGAGGATTTCTTCCAGCATTTTAAAAGTAATAGAGTAATTCATACCAGGCATACAGTAGACTTGTGCCTACCTGTTCCCAACACTTCCTACATAAAATTTCCTGTCACAGGGCACAATACAGTGTACATTTATTTCTTCTCAACAATATCCTACTAGAATTTGAGGTACAAATGGCTAATGATTCTAGTCATTCTAGCATTCTAGTCCCATGCTCTGAGAAATAAGCATGCTCATCCCAGAAGAGCTTAGGTTTATTTTTTCTTCCTCATGCTGCTATTTCCTGGCGAAGTAATTGACTTTGCATATCTTACTCAGCATCTCCTTGGCAACCTGGAACAGGCTCTGCTTGTCCTCCTATTACTAAGGCAGGCACTGCCACGCTCAGTAGCAGGAGCAGCGAGGAGAGGAGAGCGACAGTGTGTCTGTAGAGGAGAGCAGGAGTGCCTCTCAAAGCCAGAGGTGCAAACGGCACCTGGAGAGGAGCCAGCACAAACTCCTTCCCAGCAGTCCTGGTGCTGCTCGTGACCACAGCAAATGCTTTGAGAGACTGCATGCTGAGGTCCATGGATGGTGGTCTGGCTGCTTAATCAGAAGCCACCCTGAGCTTTGAACACTGGTGAGATAGCCACAAGGAGTACAAAATGTAGGTCTTGAGCCTACATTTTCCTCCTACGAAAACAGGCTAAGAGAGCTGGGGTTGTTCAGCTTGGAGAAGAAAAGGCTCCAGGGACACCTTATTGCAGCCTTTACTTAAAGAGGGCTTTTAAGAAGAGGAAGAGTGTCTTCTAACACGGGCAGATAGTGATAGGAAGGGGAAATGGTTTTAAAATAAAAGAGTAGATATCTAGATCAGATGCTAGAACTAACTTCTTTAGTTCTTTACTCAGAGGCTTGTGAAGTGCTGGCACAGGCTGCCCCAGGAAAGCTGTGGATGCCCCATCCCTGGCAGTGCTCAAGGTTTGATGATGCCTGGAACAGCCTGGTCTAAGGGCTGACATCCCTGCAGGGGGTTGGAACTAGATGATCTTTAAGGTCCCTTTCAACCCAAGTCTTTCTACTATTATGTTAAAATACATTTGTCAGCATCAGTATAACTAAACAATAGGGAAGAACACAGTTCTGTAGCAGATGGTTTTGGCACACTGCCTCTCTCCTTGCTCCAAACCCCTGGCAGCAGGCTGCCTGGTTTACTTGAAGTGGAATTTGATCATGGCCTGCCAGCCAGAGCCTCTGCTACTTTGCTTGACTGCACAATGTGAGTGTGTCAGAACAAGTACACTGCAAGGGAAACTCCAGTGAATTCAAGAGAGTTGTACTAAGAACAAATTCAGCCCATTACTAGGATTTTTTTTCTGGGTGAATCAAGTGCTGATGCAAGCAGGCACAGGTCCCACTGCAGTTGGCAGCAGTTTCTTGAGAGACTCAGGCCTGTCTATTCAATGCTGCCCTGCTCTAGGACCAGCAAAATCTTTTGGTGTTTCTTGCCACATGACATTTCTCTTCAGATGGAGACAGTGTAAAGGACAGGTATCACAAGTGCTTATAGCTGTGGAGAGAACTTCAGAAATATGTCATTGATAAAATATGACTTTTCTGATATGGCAAATAGTGTGGGAAACCAGTTTTGAGATGTCCACATGCACTTATCACAATCACATTACTGCTGTTACTACCATAGCAGTCCATTTTGCCACTGCTCATATTACAGAACCATCCAGCTAATTTACTTATCTCATCATCCCAAATTGCCACATTCTGTGGCTAGCACTCACTGTCTTTCCCTTCCTCCTGTTCCCACTGTCTCCAACTGGAACAGCTTCTGCAGTCCCACGCTGAGTTACCAGCATGGAGATCAGAGCAAATGGAGCAGAATATGTGGGGTAGAGTCCAGCAAAATTTGATTTAAAATAAACAAATAAATATTCTTCAGTGAGGAAATTCTTCTGGACGTCCAGCCTGAACCTGAACCTCTCCTGGTGCAACTTGAGGCCATTTCCTCTTATCCCATCAAAAGACTTTCCCAAACATCTTTTGTGGTGATAATTTATAGAGGAGAACTCTCCAGTTCCCAAAGATGTCTGCTACTAAGTTTTCAGGCTAGTATATTGATAAGATATAGAAATCAGAGGGACTGGAAGTAAAATAGATGCTCAAAGTACTCTCTGAGTTCCTCAGCAGCATCCCATGTTTTAGGAAATTGTCTTCCAGGATTATTTTCTAAAATTTTTCCCCAGTTTTCTTCTTTTGCAAAACACTGTCTGAGGCCAGTTCTGCAGAACCAACCTCAGTGCAGGATGTCTCTTGCCTGATGTTCACCAGCACAACTGCACTGCCTCTCCTGGTGCAGCAGAAACCAGTTTCAGGCAAATGTCTGGACAGGCATGGTAGAAAAGGATAGACCATTGGAATGGCATTTTTCCAGATTCCAGCAATAAATTTGGTTTTAGCATCTTCAGTGGTGATGGCCATGACATTTTTCTGAAGATTACTAATGCAAGGAGAAGTTTCTGTCCTTTGGTAATAATAAACCTGAAATATGGCTCACAAAACATGGAAAATAGCCCTTCTATTACCTGCTTTACAAAACCTGCAGGACTTCTCCTGCAAATACAAGCTAGAAATTACACCCATGGGCTGCACGAGCCTCTTGTTTACAAGCAAGCTCACCCTTTGGCAGCAGTATCTCTAGGATAGGACCTCTGCAGTTATGTGGGGCTGTCACTGCAGTCACACTACTATAGTTTTTTAAAGGGAAGAAATATACATGTAAGTATTACTTTGTAAACAACATTGATATATCAGAGATGGGAAAAATCACTGATGTGTGCATGTGAATGGCTGAGACTGTACAGGCTGATGTGCAGTCTTTGGCATTTGGGATTTCTGAGAGAATGTTGTTAAAAAGGGAACCTATAATTCAAACTAACTGTTCCTTCAGAGAGCAGGACAGAGGGGGTGGAAGTGTTCTCTGAATGCAGGGAAATTCAGATGATGTGATGGAGAGACTGCAAGGGGAACCCAGCCAGGTTTTGATTATTCCAGTTCAGATCAACAGAAAAGAACCAGTGACCTGCTGGATTTAAATGGTCAGTTTTAGTGGCCTGATTCTACCTTTTATGTTAAACCTCATCAGTGCTTCTTTTACACCACTTTACAAGCCCTTTGCCTGATTGAGGCCATAGAGAGTGAGCCAAGCATGCACTGTGACTCAGGAGACATAACACTGATGATGTCAGGGAAACCCTGTCCACTCCACCCAGGGCTAGTTTTGGCCCCAGAGGTCCAGATCAGTCCTGGGAAGTGGCAGCTTTTAAATATGTGCTAATTCATGTGTAAGCATCTCTGTTACACATCTGCAGCCCTGGTCAGCTGTTATACTAAGCGACATGTGGAGGTGGACAGCAAAGCAAATAGCCAACAGAAATACATTTTCTTATACATCTGAGTGTACAGTACCCAGCACAGCAGGAGCCCACACAGCTCCAGTTGCAGTGACTGATAGGACAGGCCTGTGGGACACTGAGACCTGTTCTGCATGGTCACAGACATGTTATATGGCCACAGACAAATTGCTTCGCTTTTCTTTTTCATACTTTTACCCACCTGTAAAATGGGGTGTCTCTGCTCCAGCTGTGGGAAATTAGGGCTAAGAGCATGCCATGAGTCACTGAGTACAGCTCCCCATAGAGCAGGCAGCATTACCTTCATACCAACATGAGTAAGGACTTCCAGGAATTCCATTGCTCCATGCACTTCCCTTGTCTTGGGCTCTGCATGGAGAGGGGGTTTGGAGTTCAGATTATACCCTGGGTTCTCTTTTATTTTATTAACTTACATGAAATTCTATTGAATGTTTGTATATGTGTTGATGTAAGTGAAGAACAAGAAGTCTAGCAGCATAAAATAGTAATTTCAAAGGACTATGCATTTAAATGAAGACAGGACAGCTGATCTCAGAGACAGAGAAACAAGACTCAAGAGGCTTAGGCTGAGTTCCTAATTCTGCTGAGACCTACACAGAGGCTGTTTTTAACAATTTTTCTCTTACTGTCTGGCTTTGAACAATCCAGCATTTCCAAGGCTGCTTTTATAAAATCTATTAATAAATGTATTAATTCACCTACTTTACTAAGTCTAGGATGATTAATTCCCAGTGAGATAGAGGAAACAACTTAGGTGTAAGTTGTTTTGCTGCTAAGAGGCTTAGAGAGGCATGAATTTACACGCAGATTTCTACATATGCATAAATACACATATACAGCTTCTGCTCGCAACACAGGAGGGAAGGATGTGGCATATATGTGTGAGAGATTGGTTACATGAAAAGGGACATATAGATTCGGGATATACAGATTCTTTGCAGCTTACTGATTTGAGAAGCTGGCTATAGGTATCAATAGAGACATGGAGATATTTCAGGCGGCCTAATGCTGGAACATGCGTAACATCCATCTGCCAAAGTTCATTGGCTTTAAGTCCTCTGGGATTAACTCCACAGCCTATTCCAATTCCACTATTATGGAAACTGCACACCGGACAGGCCTTAACAATTGCTTGCGCTTCGGCTATGGAAATGCCGTAGCTTCGTGCAAGTCCTTTAGCATTCTGATGGAAGGTGGCATGAGCCTCTCTCGCCTGTTGATGAACCGGTAGTGGGGGCTGGACGATTCCTGCCACTAGCTGATCAGCCCGGTCATTTCCTTCTCCTAGGCCGTCTGTGCTCATGTGGCTTCTAATATGTAGCACTGCATATGCTTCAGTTCGTTTAGCAATTGCTATTTGCATGCTGATAAGGAGTGCTACCAGTCTCTGGTTTTTGATGTCACGCAGTGCTGCATCCTCAATGCGATTCGCAACCCCTACTACATATAAAGAATCTGAAACAATATTGAGGCGAATGTCCTTCCATCGCACCTAGGCCCAAGCAACAGCATAAAGTTCTAATGTTTGTAATGAATCCTCTGGTGTTGCTTTTAGAATCCGGTGCCTCCAAGTGTTATCCTCTTTCCACGTGACCGCTGCTTTCCGTGACTTTCTTCCAGCATCAGTGAACACAGTAAGCGCATTATCCAGCGGTTCTTGAGCTCTTTTTGGTTTAGAAATCCACCCATGATTAGTCATCCAGGCTAAGACGGGTGTTGGTAGTGGCTTTGCTACCAAATTAGGTCCTTCGCTCAAGAGGGCTCGCTGCAGCTCCGGTGAGTTAAGCAGGAGCCATTCTAGATCCGTGGGCGATATAGGTATCCAGATCGTCCCTGGATCTGTTCCATCCACCTGCAAAATTCTGATGCGCGCCTTTTGAATTAAGTCTGCTTAAGTTGCCACTTTCTCTTGAATTGTCCTTCTAGGCTGCAATGGTGGTGCAATCCATTCTAGGACCCTAATATCCTTGGGTGGCTCCCCCGTTTCTGTTAATTTGCATTGGGTGATTGCAGCGAGCAGATACTGTGGGCCACAAATGATTGTAATGTCCAAAGGTAATGCAGGATCACGTCTTGAAGTGAGGCCTGTAGTGATCTGCTCTGCAATAGTCTGTAGCACAGCCTTCTGTTCAGGTGTCAGTGTAACTGACTGTGCAGGGTTGGTGCCTTTCAAAAGTGGACGAAGCTCATTTAGCAGTTCATTAGGAATGCCAACTACGGGGCGAAGCCACTGCAGATCTCCCATAAGTTTCTGTGCATCATGCAGGTTACGGATGTCTGTGTGAATGGTAAGCTTCTGAGGTTGGATAGTGCTGTCAGTGATTTTCCAACCTAGATAAATCCACAGAGCTGAAGTTTGAATTTTCTCGGGAGCTATGTGCAGGCCCTGATCATTCAAAGTCCTGTGCAGTATATCCTTTTGCTGCATGGTGAACGGATTTTCTTGCGCTAACAAGATGTCATCCATATAATGATAAATGATGGTATCTGGAAACATTTTCCGAATGGGCTGCAGTGCTGAATCAACATAAAGTTGACAAAGGGTAGGTGAGTTGCGCATACCCTGAGGAAGCACTGTCCATTCAAAGTGTTGAGCAGGTGCTTCTCTGTTAATGGCTGGCAGAGTAAAAGCAAATCTTGGCTTGTTATCTTCATGCAGGGAAATGGTGAAAAAACAGTCCTTGAGGTCGACTATTAGCAGCGACCATCCTGCTAGTAGCATTGAAGGATTTGGTAGGCCTGGTTGAAGGGCCCCCATATCATGCATTTGTCGATTAACAGCTCGTAAATCATGCAACAGTCTATATTTCCCTGATTTCTTTTGAATGACAAAAATTGGAGTATTCCAGGGACTTGTAGAAAGTCGTAAATGTCCTTGATTAAATTGCTCTTGAACCAGAATATGTGCTTGTTCAAGACCTTCCCGCTTTAGGGACCATTGCTCAACCCAAATCGGCTGTTCTGTCTTCCACCGAATAGGGATGGGGAAAGTCCAAGCAATGGCCACTCCTAAAAATTTTGGTCTGTGGTAAGAACCATGCCCATTTGAGCGAGTATGTCTCGTCCCACCAGAGCAGCAACACCAAGTGGCAATGGGATGATAGACACACTGCAATTTACCACTTGATCAGCTATAGTCCATTGCAATGGGGGGGACTTGCGAGTGAGGGTAAGTCCTCCCACTCCAGTAACTGTAGCGTCAGATTCAAAGCTGGGCCAATGCTGAGGCCAGTGGTGACTGCTGATGATGGATTCATCAGCGCCAGTGTCCAAGAGTGCTGTCAGGGTAACAGTCTCTTCTTGGTATGTTACTGTCACCTGGCGGCGTGGCCGACTTTTCAAGCTCACAGTGAGCATGGCTGCCGGCCCTGTGGATCCGAAGGCTCCCTCACCCCTGGGGTCGGAGTGTATGGGTGACAGTCCTTCAGTGAGAACCGGCAAAGGCACCAACTGGGCCAGTCGAGTGCCCTTTTCTATAAACATTGGTGGAAAAAGAGTCTGTACCATGATTTGAATTTCTCCAGTATAATCCGCATCAATTAGTCCTGTAAGTATTTGTAATCCTTCCATAATAGCTGATGAGCATCCGATTAAAAGTGCTCCGACCGGTTTCCCATTTATAATTATAGGTCCTCTAATCCCGGTGGGGACACACTGCGGTCGATTGTCTATAAGAGTACAGTTTATTGAGATTGCCAAGTCCAATCCGAGGCTCCCCCGGGTTGCGGGCTGGAGACAAAAGTGCTGGTCAGAGGCGGTAGAGGCACGCAGGTGTTGATTTCCTGGGTCGCTGGGTATGCTGCCGCTTTTGGTGTCATCGCGGGGCGGGCCTTCCCGCTCGACTTCCCGTTTCCCGACCTCCGGCAGGCAGTGCTGGCATGGGTGTCCGATCGGCAATGCTGACACCAGACGTTACCGGCGTTACAATCCCGTCTCATGTGACCGGAGACTCCACAGCGAAAACATCGCAGTCGGGTGGTCTGTCGTCGAGACCCGCTCCGGTGATTTTGCAAAGGTGCAAGGGCAGCTAAAACCTGACTCTGATTTGCCTCAATCTGCCTCTGAGCTACCTCAGCCTGCTGTTTCATCCCTATTCCCAGTTCCTTTCCAAGTTCCTTTATTGCATTAACAATCATAGCTTGGGGACCTAGAGGGACCTGTGACATTCTCTCTAGTGCCTCCTCAATAGTCCAAGTAGCAGGCAGAGTAACTAACACACTACGTGCAGTGGGGTTACAATTCTGGATAGCACATTGTTTAAGCAAAATACCATGCATATAGTCTGGAAGCCCAGTTGCTAAAATAGCATTTGCTACGTGATCTATAAAGGTACCAAATGGCTCATCTCTTCCCTGTTTGATACTCATATATGATGGTAATCCCCCTGGTTGCTTAATCTGATCTAATGCTCGTCGTGCTAAATTCATGCTTTCCCGAACCTTATCAGGACCTATGAGAGCCTGTGCTTCTGTCCGGGTGTAATTTCCCTGACCCATTAATTCCTCTAAAGTTACCCCATGTAAAGGATCTCCTGCTCCCCGCTGCATTGCTACCGACTGCTGGCATAAAGTCTGCCAGTAAGCTCCAAACAGCATGCGCTGGTGCTGTGTTAGTATTAGCTTAGTGATATTTTTAATATCATTCGGTAGCAAGAGCATAGAGCCCCATAAATAATCAAGCATTTGACGAGTTGGTTCCCCTTTTAACCCAGATTCATTAACAGTGGCTCGCAGTTGGGTAAGCACTTTCCAATCTAAAGGTCTGATATTAACAGTGATCTGTCCTTGAGCATTAGGAGGTGAAAATTCAACTGGAAAAGCCTGTACAAACTCTCTGGCAGAATCTATGTCTCCCTCAGCAGCAATATTTTTAGCAACCTCTCTCCAAAATTCCTCTCGTTCCTTAGCTATCTCTTGAATTCCTGAGTCTGTGTTTACACTAAGTGAACTATTAGCTTGCTCAGAAGGGAGTGAAAGTGCTGCCGACCGGCTCTCAGGCGGCGGCGGTTGAGGAGGGGCTGTGGGGGATTGTTCAAACGGTGGGGCTGTAGGCAATAACTCATGCTCTAACGATGCAGAGGGGGCACTAACAGCTTGGGGAGATGCAGGAGGCGAAAACACAGAATCTGAGACTACTTTTCCTGTCTGCATAGTAAAAGTATTCATTGTGGGAGGTAACAGGCAGCTATCACCCATGTCCTTCTCCTGAGTAAGCGGCGTTCCTAAGCACTGCGCAGCGGCTGCTGCAGCCTTCTGCTCTGCCTCATACTGTGCCAAAGCATTACTCACTGCCCGCCACGGTTTCATCATCTTTTTAGCCACCTTATCATCCTGCGTAGCTGCATCAAATATCTTATCCCCAAACACTTTCCACTGCTCCCTCTCAAAAACTTCATTCGGATCAATAAAACAACCCTTAGCAACCCCATAATCTAAAAGTCCAGGGAGATCCTTTTTACAATCTATCACTGGTGTGCTCCGCTTTTCTAAAAAGCATTTGAGCAAATCATACACCGCTTGTCTCTTAGCCATACCTAAACATCAGCGCGCTGTTGCAGCCTTTGCAAAGACCCAGCGGTGCGTGGCCAGCAGGACTCCTCTGTAGGTTCTCCTGAGCTCGGAGGTGTGGACTATTCACCTCTGCAGCCTCCCGAGCTGCTTACGGGATCGACGCAGACTCTCTATCGTGCCATTGGCTACAGCTTGTCCGTCTCTACAGTCCCTATTCTCGGCAGGCTGACGGACGTAGGCTATCCGTCTCTACGGTCCCTTTTTCCGTCCTCTGTTTGGGTGCCAGAATGTTGTGATAGAGGGGAAACCCAGACGCTCAATATGAGTGATCAGCAGGAATCCGATTTATTGATTGTACCAAAACTCTTTATATACTAACAATAATAGGCTTTATGCATATTAGTAACGGTGTATTGTAAGTGGTTCACGTCGACTAAGCTGATTCTAAACCCCTCCTTAGACCCCCTTTCGTGGTCAGCAGTTCTGCCTTTTTCCCTGGCCTTCTAACCACAGATGTCCATTGTTTTGCTGCCAAAACCTAACCATGCTGGCTCTGCAAATAAACCCATAGTTCAGCAGTAAGACTCAATGGTGGTTCAGTTACTGAGCAAGATACATGTAATATTCTGTAACTTCAGTTGTTACACAGGATGTGTGGTGCATTGTCTTATGAGACCTTGCTCAGCTAGCTGCAAGGGCCTACGTACCCGTTCCCACGTAGCCAGCTTCTCAAATCAGTAAGCTGCAAAGAATCTGTATATCCCAAATCTATATGTCCCTTTTCATGTAACCAATCTCTCACAAAGCCAGGAGCTCCAGGGATACTCACCATGCAAAAGGCAGGCCAAGTTGAGCGTAGCACATCCAAATCCTTGCTCCCTCTTCGTCATTCTGCTCAGAACTCGCTACAGCCCAATGCTCGATTTCTGGCTCAAACTAGGGTTAGGGTTAGGGTTAGGGTTATGCCTAGGCTTAGGGTTCAGAAAACCACAAAGCCAGGAGCTCCAGGGATACTCACCATGCAAAAGGCTGGCCAAGTTGAGCGTAGCACACCAAATCCTTGCTCCCTCTTCGTCATTCTGCTCGGAACTCACCACAGACCAATGCCCGATTTCTGGCTCACTCTAGGCTTAGGGTTAGGGTTAGGGTTAGGGTTAGGGTTATGCCTAGGCTTAGGGTTCAGAAAACCACAAAGCCAGGACCTCCAGGGATACTCACCATGCAAAAGGCAGGCCAAGTTGAGCCTAGCACATCCAAATCCTTGCTCCCTCTTCGTCATTCTGCTCGGAACTCACCACAGACCAATGCCCGATTTCTGGCTCAGTCTAGGCTTAGGGTTAGGGTTAGGGTTACGCCTAGGCTTAGGGTTTAGAAAACCACAAAGCCAGGAGCTCCAGGGATACTCACTATGCAAAACTCAGGCCAAGTTGAGCGTAGCACATCCAAATCCTTGCTCCCTCTTCGTCATTCTGCTCGGAACTCACCACAGACCAATGCCCGATTTCTGGCTCAGTCTAGGCTTAGGGTTAGGGTTAGGGTTATGCCTAGGCTTAGGGTTCAGAAAACCACAAAGCCAGGAGCTCCAGGGAAACTCACCATGCAAAAGGCAGGCCAAGTTGAGCCGAGCACATCCAAATCCTTGCTCCCTCTTCGTCATTCTGCTCGGAACTCGCCACAGACCAATGCCCGATTTCTGGCTCAGTCTAGGCTTAGGGTTAGGGTTAGGGTTATGCCTAGGCTTAGGGTTCAGAAAACCACAAAGCCAGGAGCTCCAGGGATACTCACCATGCAAAACTCAGGCCAAGTTGAGCGTAGCACATCCAAATCCTTGCTCCCTCTTCGTCATTCTGCTCGGAACTCACCACAGACCAATGCCCGATTTCTGGCTCAGTCTAGCGTTAGGGTTAGGGTTAGGGTTATGCCTAGGCTTAGGGTTCAGAAAACCACAAAGCCAGGAGCTCCAGGGATACTCACTATGCAAAACTCAGGCCAAGTTGAGCGTAGCACATCCAAATCCTTGCTCCCTCTTCGTCATTCTGCTCGGAACTCACCACAGACCAATGCCCGATTTCTGGCTCAGTCTAGGCTTAGGGTTAGGGTTAGGGTTATGCCTAGGCTTAGGGTTCAGAAAACCACAAAGCCAGGAGCTCCAGGGAAACTCACCATGCAAAAGGCAGGCCAAGTTGAGCCGAGCACATCCAAATCCTTGCTCCCTCTTCGTCATTCTGCTCGGAACTCACCACAGACCAATGCCCGATTTCTGGCTCAGTCTAGGCTTAGGGTTAGGGTTAGGGTTATGCCTAGGCTTAGGGTTCAGAAAACCACAAAGCCAGGAGCTCCAGGGATACTCACCATGCAAAAGGCAGGCCAAGTTGAGCGTAGCACATCCAAATCCTTGCTCCCTCTTCGTCATTCTGCTCGGAACTCACCACAGACCAATGCCCGATTTCTGGCTCAGTCTAGCGTTAGGGTTAGGGTTAGGGTTAGGGTTATGCCTAGGCTTAGGGTTCAGAAAACCACAAAGCCAGGAGCTCCAGGGATACTCACCACGCAAAAGGCAGGCCAAGTTGAGCGTAGCACATCCAAATCCTTGCTCCCTCTTCGTCATTCTGCTCGGAACTCACCACAGACCAATGCCCGATATCTGGCTCAGTCAAGGCTTAGGGTTAGGGTTAGGGTTAGGGTTAGGGTTAGGGTTAGGGTTAGGTTTAGGTTTAGGCTTAGGGTTATGCCTAGGCTTAGGGTTCAGAAAACCATAAAGCCAGGAGCTCCAGGGATACTCACCATGCAAAAGGCATGCCAAGATGAGTGCTGCACATCCAAAACCTTGCTCCCTCATCTTCTTTCTGTTCGGAACTCGCTACAGCCCACTGCCGTGTTTAACGCTCAAGCTAGGGTTAGGCTTAGGGTTAGGGTTAGGGTTATGCCTAGGCTTAGGGTTCCGAGAACCACAAAGCCAGGAGCTCCAGGGATACTCACCATGCAAAAGGCAGGCCAAGTTGAGCGTAGCACATCCAAATCCTTGCTCCCTCTTCGTCATTCTGCTCGGAACTCACCACAGACCAATGCCCGATTTCTGGCTCAGTCTAGCGTTAGGGTTAGGGTTAGGGTTAGGGTTAGGGTTATGCCTAGGCTTAGGGTTCAGAAAACCACAAAGCCAGGAGCTCCAGGGATACTCACCATGCAAAACTCAGGCCAAGTTGAGCGTAGCACATCCAAATCCTTGCTCCCTCTTCGTCATTCTGCTCGGAACTCACCACAGACCAATGCCCGATTTCTGGCTCAGTCTAGGCTTAGGGTTAGGGTTAGGGTTAGGGTTAGGGTTAGGGTTAGGTTTAGGGTTTGGGTTCAGAAAACCACAAAGCCAGGAGCTCCATGGATACTCACCATGCAAAAGGCAGGCCAAGTTGAGCGTAGCACATCCAAATCCTTGCTCCCTCTTCGTCATTCTGCTCAGAACTCACCACAGACCAATGCCCGATTTCTGGCTCAGTCTAGGGTTAGGGTTAGGGTTAGGGTTAGGGTTAGGGTTAGGGTTAGGGTTAGGCTTAGGCTTAGGGTTAGGGTTAGGGTTAGGGTTCGGGTTATGCCTAGGCTTAGGGTTCAGAAAACCACAAAGCCAGGAGCTCCAGGGATACTCACCATGCAAAAGGCAGGCCAAGTTGAGCGTAGCACATCCAAATCCTTGCTCCCTCTTCGTCATTCTGCTCGGAACTCACCACAGACCAATGCCCGATTTCTGGCTCAGTCTAGGCTTAAGGTTAGGGTTAGGGTTACACCTAGGCTTAGGGTTCAGAAAACCAGAAAGCCAGGAGCTCCAGGGATATTCACCATGCAAAACTCAGGCCAAGTTGAGCGTAGCACATCCAAATCCTTGCTCCCTCTTCGTCATTCTGCTCGGAACTCACCACAGACCAATGCCCGATTTCTGGCTCAGTCTAGGCTTAGGGTTAGGGTTAGGGTTAGGGTTATGCCTAGGCTTAGGGTTCAGAAAACCACAAAGCCAGGAGCTCCAGGGATACTCACCATGCAAAAGGCAGGCCAAGTTGAGCGTAGCACATCCAAATCCTTGCTCCCTCTTCGTCATTCTGCTCGGAACTCACCACAGACCAATGCCCGATTTCTGGCTCAGTCTAGGCTTAGGGTTAGGGTTAGGGTTAGGGTTAGGGTTATGCCTAGGCTTAGGGTTCCGAGAATCACAAAGCCAGGAGCTCCAGGGATACTCACCATGCAAAAGGCAGGCCAAGTTGAGTGTAGCACATCCAAATCCTTGCTCCCTCTTCGTCATTCTGCTCGGAACTCCCCACAGACCAATGCCCGATTTCTGGCTCAGTCTAGGCTTAGGGTTAGGGTTAGGGTTAGGGTTAGGGTTATGCCTAGGCTTAGGGTTCAGAAAACCACAAAGCCAGGAGCTCCAGGGATACTCACCATGCAAAAGGCAGGCCAAGTTGAGCGTAGCACATCCAAATCCTTGCTCCCTCTTCGTCATTCTGCTCGGTACTCACCACAGACCAATGCCCGATTTCTGGCTCAGTCTAGCGTTAGGGTTAGGGTTAGGGTTATGCCTAGGCTTAGGGTTCCGAGAACCACAAAGCCAGGAGCTCCAGGGATACTCACCATTCAAAACGCAGGCCAAGTTGAGCGTAGCACATCCAAATCCTTGCTCCCTCTTCGTCATTCTGCTCGGAACTCACCACAGACCAATGCCCGATTTCTGGCTCAGTCTAGCGTTAGGGTTAGGGTTAGGGTTAGGGTTAGGGTTATGCCTAGGCTTAGGGTTCAGAAAACCACAAAGCCAGGAGCTCCAGGGATACTCACCATGCAAAACTCAGGCCAAGTTGAGCGTAGCACATCCAAATCCTTGCTCCCTCTTTGTCATTCTGCTCGGAACTCACCACAGACCAATGCCCGATTTCTGGCTCAGTCTAGGCTTAGGGTTAGGGTTAGGGTTATGCCTAGGCTTAGGGTTCCGAGAACCACAAAGCCAGGAGCTCCAGGGATACTCACCATGCAAAACTCAGGCCAAGTTGAGCGTAGCACATCCAAATCCTTGCTCCCTCTTCGTCATTCTGCTCGGAACTCACCACAGACCAATGCCCGATTTCTGGCTCAGTCTAGGCTTAGGGTTAGGGTTAGGGTTAGGGTTATGCCTAGGCTTAGGGTTCAGAAAACCACAAAGCCAGGAGCTCCAGGGATACTCACCATGCAAAAGGCAGGCCAAGTTGAGCGTAGCACATCCAAATCCTTGCTCCCTCTTCGTCATTCTGCTCGGAACTCACCACAGACCAATGCCCGATTTCTGGCTCAGTCTAGGCTTAGGGTTAGGGTTAGGGTTACGCCTAGGCTTAGGGTTCCGAGAACCACAAAGCCAGGAGCTCGAGGGATACTCACCATGCAAAAGGCAGGCCAAGTTGAGCATAGCACATCCAAATCCTTGCTCCCTCTTCGTCATTCTGCTCGGAACTCACCACAGACCAATGCCCGATTTCTGGCTCAGTCTAGCGTTAGGATTAGGGTTAGGGTTAGGGTTAGGGTTATGCCTAGGCTTAGGGTTCAGAAAACCACAAAGCCAGGAGCTCCAGGGATACTCACCATGCAAAACTCAGGCCAAGTTGAGCGTAGCACATCCAAATCCTTGCTCCCTCTTCGTCATTCTGCTCGGAACTCACCACAGACCAATGCCCGATTTCTGGCTCAGTCTAGGCTTAGGGTTAGGGTTAGGGTTAGGGTTAGGGTTATGCCTAGGCTTAGGGTTCAGAAAACCACAAAGCCAGGAGCTCCAGGGATACTCACCATGCAAAACTCAGGCCAAGTTGAGCCTAGCACATCCAAATCCTTGCTCCCTCTTCGTCATTCTGCTCGGAACTCACCACAGACCAATGCCCGATTTCCGGCTCAGTCTAGCATTAGGGTTAGGGTTAGGGTTACACCTAGCCTTAGGGTTCAGAAAACCACAAAGCCAGGAGCTCCAGGGATACTCACCATGCAAAACTCAGGCCAAGTTGAGCGTAGCACATCCAAATCCTTGCTCCCTCTTCGTCATTCTGCTCGGAACTCACCACAGACCAATGCCCGATTTCTGGCTCAGTCTAGCATTAGGGTTAGGGTTAGGGTTAGGGTTATGCCTAGGCTTAGGGTTCCGAGAACCACAAAGCCAGGAGCTCCAGGGATACTCACCATGCAAAAGGCAGGCCAAGTTGAGCGTAGCACATCCAAATCCTTGCTCCCTCTTCGTCATTCTGCTCGGAACTCACCACAGACCAATGCCCGATTTCTGGCTCAGTCTAGGCTTAGGGTTAGGGTTAGGGTTACGGTTAGGGTTATGCCTAGGCTTAGGGTTCAGAAAAGCACAAAGCCAGGAGCTCCAGGGATACTCACCATGCAAAACTCAGGCCAAGTTGAGCCTAGCACATCCAAATCCTTGCTCCCTCTTCGTCATTCTGCTCGGAACTCACCACAGACCAATGCCCGATTTCTGGCTCAGTCTAGGCTTAGGGTTAGGGTTAGGGTTAGGGTTAGGGTTAGGGTTAGGGTTAGGGTTATGCCTAGGCTTAGGGTTCAGAAAACCACAAAGCCAGGAGCTCCAGGGATATTCACCATGCAAAAGGCAGGCCAAGTTGAGCGTAGCACATCCAAATCCTTGCTCCCTCTTCGTCATTCTGCTCGGAACTCACCACAGACCAATGCCCGATATCTGGCTCAGTCTAGGCTTAAGGTTAGGGTTAGGGTTAGGGTTAGGGTTAGGTTTAGGGTTAGGCTTAGGGTTATGCCTAGGCTTAGGGTTCAGAAAACCACAAAGCCAGGAGCACCAGGGATACTCACCATGCAAAAGGCATGCCAAGATGAGTGCTGCACATCCAAAACCTTGCTCCCTCATCTTCTTTCTGTTCGGAACTCGCTACAGCCCACTGCCGTGTTTAACGCTCAAGCTAGGGTTAGGCTTAGGGTTAGGGTTAGGGTTATGCCTAGGCTTAGGGTTCAGAAAACCACAAAGCCAGGAGCTCCAGGGATACTCACCATGCAAAAGGCAGGCCAAGTTGAGCGTAGCACACCAAAACTTTGATCCCTCTTCGTCATTCTGCTCGGAACTCACCACAGACCAATGCCCGATTTCTGGCTCAGTCTAGCGTTAGGGTTAGGGTTAGGGTTAGGGTTAGGGTTAGGGTTAGGGTTACGCCTAGGCTTAGGGTTCAGAAAACCACAAAGCCAGGAGCTCCAGGGATACTCACCATGCAAAACGCAGGCCAAGTTGAGCGTAGCACATCCAAATCCTTGCTCCCTCTTCGTCATTCTGCTCGGAACTCACCACAGCCCAATGCCCGATTTCTGGCTCAGTCTAGGCTTAGGGTTAGGGTTAGGGTTATGCCTAGGCTTAGGGTTCCGAGAACCACAAAGCCAGGAGCTCCAGGGATACTCACCATGCAAAACTCAGGCCAAGTTGAGCGTAGCACATCCAAATCCCTGCTCCCTCTTCGTCATTCTGCTCGGAACTCGCCACAGCCCAATGCCCGATTTCTGGCTCAGTCTAGGCTTAGGGTTAGGGTTAGGGTTAGGGTTATGCCTAGGCTTAGGGTTCAGAAAACCACAAAGCCAGGAGCTCCAGGGATACTCACCATGCAAAACGCAGGCCAAGTTGAGCGTAGCACATCCAAATCCTTGCTCCCTCTTCGTCATTCTGCTCGGAACTCACCACAGACCAATGCCCGATTTCTGGCTCAGTCTAGGCTTAGGGTTAGGGTTAGGGTTACGCCTAGGCTTAGGGTTCCGAGAACCACAAAGCCAGGAGCTCGAGGGATACTCACCATGCAAAAGGCAGGCCAAGTTGAGCATAGCACATCCAAATCCTTGCTCCCTCTTCGTCATTCTGCTCGGAACTCACCACAGACCAATGCCCGATTTCTGGCTCAGTCTAGCGTTAGGATTAGGGTTAGGGTTAGGGTTAGGGTTATGCCTAGGCTTAGGGTTCAGAAAACCACAAAGCCAGGAGCTCCAGGGATACTCACCATGCAAAACTCAGGCCAAGTTGAGCGTAGCACATCCAAATCCTTGCTCCCTCTTCGTCATTCTGCTCGGAACTCACCACAGACCAATGCCCGATTTCTGGCTCAGTCTAGGCTTAGGGTTAGGGTTAGGGTTAGGGTTAGGGTTATGCCTAGGCTTAGGGTTCAGAAAACCACAAAGCCAGGAGCTCCAGGGATACTCACCATGCAAAACTCAGGCCAAGTTGAGCCTAGCACATCCAAATCCTTGCTCCCTCTTCGTCATTCTGCTCGGAACTCACCACAGACCAATGCCCGATTTCTGGCTCAGTCTAGGCTTAGGGTTAGGGTTAGGGTTATGCCTAGGCTTAGGGTTCAGAAAACCACAAAGCCAGGAGCTCCAGGGATATTCACCATGCAAAAGGAAGGCCAAGTTGAGCCGAGCACATCCAAATCCTTGCTCCCTCTTCGTCATTCTGCTCGGAACTCACCACAGACCAATGCCCGATTTCTGGCTCAGTCTAGCATTAGGGTTAGGGTTAGGGTTAGGGTTAGGGTTAGGGTTAGGGTTATGCCTAGGCTTAGGGTTCAGAAAACCACAAAGCCAGGAGCTCCAGGGATACTCACCATGCAAAACTCAGGCCAAGTTGAGCGTAGCACATCCAAATCCTTGCTCCCTCTTCGTCATTCTGCTCGGAACTCACCACAGACCAATGCCCGATTTCTGGCTCAGTCTAGCATTAGGGTTAGGGTTAGGGTTAGGGTTAGGGTTAGGGTTATGTCTAGACTTAGGGTTCAGAAAACCACAAAGCCAGGAGCTCCAGGGATACTCACCATGCAAAACTCAGGCCAGGTTGAGCGTAGCACATCCAAATCCTTGCTCCCTCTTCGTCATTCTGCTCGGAACTCACCACAGACCAATGCCCGATTTCTGGCTCACTCTAGGCTTAGGGTTAGGGTTAGGGTTAGGGTTAGGGTTATGCCTAGGCTTAGGGTTCAGAAAAGCACAAAGCCAGGAGCTCCAGGGATACTCACCATGCAAAACTCAGGCCAAGTTGAGCCTAGCACATCCAAATCCTTGCTCCCTCTTCGTCATTCTGCTCGGAACTCACCACAGACCAATGCCCGATTTCTGGCTCAGTCTAGCATTAGGGTTAGGGTTAGGGTTACGCCTAGGCTTAGGGTTCAGAAAACCACAAAGCCAGGAGCTCCAGGGATACTCACCATGCAAAACGCAGGCCAAGTTGAGCGTAGCACATCCAAATCCTTGCTCTCTCTTCGTCATTCTGCTCGGAACTCACCACAGCCCAATGCCCGATTTCTGGCTCACTCTAGGCTTAGGGTTAGGGTTAGGGTTACGCCTAGGCTTAGGGTTCCGAGAACCACAAAGCCAGGAGCTCCAGGGATATTCACCATGCAAAACTCAGGCCAAGTTGAGCGTAGCGCATCCAAATCCTTGCTCCCTCTTCGTCATTCTGCTCGGAACTCACCACAGACCAATGCCCGATTTCTGGCTCAGTCTAGGCTTAGGGTTAGGGTTAGGGTTAGGGTTATGCCTAGGCTTAGGGTTCAGAAAACCACAAAGCCAGGAGCTCCAGGGATACTCACCATGCAAAACTCAGGCCAAGTTGAGCGTAGCACATCCAAATCCTTGCTCCCTCTTCGTCATTCTGCTCGGAACTCACCACAGACCAATGCCCGATTTCTGGCTCAGTCTAGGCTTACGGTTAGGGTTAGGGTTAGGGTTATGCCTAGGCTTAGGGTTCAGAAAACCACAAAGCCAGGAGCTCCAGGGATACTCACCACGCAAAAGGCAGGCCAAGTTGAGCGTAGCACATCCAAATCCTTGCTCCCTCTTCGTCATTCTGCTCGGAACTCACCACAGACCAATGCCCGATATCTGGCTCAGTCTAGGCTTAAGGTTAGGGTTAGGGTTAGGGTTAGGGTTAGGTTTAGGGTTAGGCTTAGGGTTATGCCTAGGCTTAGGGTTCAGAAAACCACAAAGCCAGGAGCACCAGGGATACTCACCATGCAAAAGGCATGCCAAGATGAGTGCTGCACATCCAAAACCTTGCTCCCTCATCTTCTTTCTGTTCGGAACTCGCTACAGCCCACTGCCGTGTTTAACGCTCAACCTAGGGTTAGGCTTAGGGTTAGGGTTAGGGTTATGCCTAGGCTTAGGGTTCAGAAAACCACAAAGCCAGGAGCTCCAGGGATACTCACCATGCAAAAGGCAGGCCAAGTTGAGCGTAGCACACCAAAACTTTGATCCCTCTTCGTCATTCTGCTCGGAACTCACCACAGACCAATGCCCGATTTCTGGCTCAGTCTAGCGTTAGGGTTAGGGTTAGGGTTAGGGTTAGGGTTAGGGTTACGCCTAGGCTTAGGGTTCAGAAAACCACAAAGCCAGGAGCACCAGGGATACTCACCATGCAAAAGGCATGCCAAGATGAGTGCTGCACATCCAAAACCTTGCTCCCTCATCTTCTGGCTGTACGGAACTTGCTACAGACCAATGCCGTGTTTAACGCTCAAGCTAGGGTTAGGGTTAGGGTTAGGGTTAGGGTTAGGGTTATGCCTAGGCTTAGGGTTCAGAAAACCACAAAGCCAGGAGCTCCAGGGATACTCACCATGCAAAAGGCAGGCCAAGTTGAGCGTAGCACACCAAATCCTTGCTCCATCTTCGTCATTCTGCTCGGAACTCACCACAGCCCAATGCCCGATTTCTGGCTCAGTCTAGGCTTAGGGTTAGGGTTAGGGTTAGGGTTAGGGTTAGGTTTAGGGTTAGTGTTCAGAAAACCACAAAGCCAGGAGCTCCAGGGATATTCACCATGCAAAAGGCAGGCCAAGTTGAGCGTAGCACACCAAATCCTTGCTCCCTCTTCGTCATTCTGCTCGGAACTCACCACAGCCCAATGCCCGATTTCTGGCTCAGTCTAGGCTTAGGGTTAGGGTTAGGGTTATGCCTAGGCTTAGGGTTCCGAGAACCACAAAGCCAGGAGCTCCAGGGATACTCACCATGCAAAACTCAGGCCAAGTTGAGCGTAGCACATCCAAATCCCTGCTCCCTCTTCGTCATTCTGCTCGGAACTCGCCACAGCCCAATGCCCGATTTCTGGCTCAGTCTAGGCTTAGGGTTAGGGTTAGGGTTAGGGTTATGCCTAGGCTTAGGGTTCAGAAAACCACAAAGCCAGGAGCTCCAGGGATACTCACCATGCAAAACGCAGGCCAAGTTGAGCGTAGCACATCCAAATCCTTGCTCCCTCTTCGTCATTCTGCTCGGAACTCACCACAGACCAATGCCCGATTTCTGGCTCAGTCTAGGCTTAGGGTTAGGGTTAGGGTTACGCCTAGGCTTAGGGTTCCGAGAACCACAAAGCCAGGAGCTCGAGGGATACTCACCATGCAAAACTCAGGCCAAGTTGAGCATAGCACATCCAAATCCTTGCTCCCTCTTCGTCATTCTGCTCGGAACTCACCACAGACCAATGCCCGATTTCTGGCTCAGTCTAGCGTTAGGATTAGGGTTAGGGTTAGGGTTAGGGTTATGCCTAGGCTTAGGGTTCAGAAAACCACAAAGCCAGGAGCTCCAGGGATACTCACCATGCAAAACTCAGGCCAAGTTGAGCGTAGCACATCCAAATCCTTGCTCCCTCTTCGTCATTCTGCTCGGAACTCACCACAGACCAATGCCCGATTTCTGGCTCAGTCTAGGCTTACGGTTAGGGTTAGGGTTAGGGTTAGGGTTATGCCTAGGCTTAGGGTTCAGAAAACCACAAAGCCAGGAGCTCCAGGGATATTCACCATGCAAAAGGAAGGCCAAGTTGAGCCGAGCACATCCAAATCCTTGCTCCCTCTTCGTCATTCTGCTCGGAACTCACCACAGACCAATGCCCGATTTCTGGCTCAGTCTAGCATTAGGGTTAGGGTTAGGGTTAGGGTTAGGGTTAGGGTTAGGGTTATGCCTAGGCTTAGGGTTCAGAAAACCACAAAGCCAGGAGCTCCAGGGATACTCACCATGCAAAACTCAGGCCAAGTTGAGCGTAGCACATCCAAATCCTTGCTCCCTCTTCGTCATTCTGCTCGGAACTCACCACAGACCAATGCCCGATTTCTGGCTCAGTCTAGCATTAGGGTTAGGGTTAGGGTTAGGGTTAGGGTTAGGGTTATGTCTAGACTTAGGGTTCAGAAAACCACAAAGCCAGGAGCTCCAGGGATACTCACCATGCAAAACTCAGGCCAGGTTGAGCGTAGCACATCCAAATCCTTGCTCCCTCTTCGTCATTCTGCTCGGAACTCACCACAGACCAATGCCCGATTTCTGGCTCAGTCTAGGCTTAGGGTTAGGGTTAGGGTTAGGGTTAGGGTTATGCCTAGGCTTAGGGTTCAGAAAAGCACAAAGCCAGGAGCTCCAGGGATACTCACCATGCAAAACTCAGGCCAAGTTGAGCCTAGCACATCCAAATCCTTGCTCCCTCTTCGTCATTCTGCTCGGAACTCACCACAGACCAATGCCCGATTTCTGGCTCAGTCTAGCATTAGGGTTAGGGTTAGGGTTACGCCTAGGCTTAGGGTTCAGAAAACCACAAAGCCAGGAGCTCCAGGGATACTCACCATGCAAAACGCAGGCCAAGTTGAGCGTAGCACATCCAAATCCTTGCTCTCTCTTCGTCATTCTGCTCGGAACTCACCACAGCCCAATGCCCGATTTCTGGCTCACTCTAGGCTTAGGGTTAGGGTTAGGGTTACGCCTAGGCTTAGGGTTCCGAGAACCACAAAGCCAGGAGCTCCAGGGATATTCACCATGCAAAACTCAGGCCAAGTTGAGCGTAGCGCATCCAAATCCTTGCTCCCTCTTCGTCATTCTGCTCGGAACTCACCACAGACCAATGCCCGATTTCTGGCTCAGTCTAGGCTTAGGGTTAGGGTTAGGGTTAGGGTTATGCCTAGGCTTAGGGTTCAGAAAACCACAAAGCCAGGAGCTCCAGGGATACTCACCATGCAAAACTCAGGCCAAGTTGAGCGTAGCACATCCAAATCCTTGCTCCCTCTTCGTCATTCTGCTCGGAACTCACCACAGACCAATGCCCGATTTCTGGCTCAGTCTAGGCTTACGGTTAGGGTTAGGGTTAGGGTTATGCCTAGGCTTAGGGTTCAGAAAACCACAAAGCCAGGAGCTCCAGGGATACTCACCACGCAAAAGGCAGGCCAAGTTGAGCGTAGCACATCCAAATCCTTGCTCCCTCTTCGTCATTCTGCTCGGAACTCACCACAGACCAATGCCCGATATCTGGCTCAGTCTAGGCTTAAGGTTAGGGTTAGGGTTAGGGTTAGGTTTAGGGTTAGGCTTAGGGTTATGCCTAGGCTTAGGGTTCAGAAAACCACAAAGCCAGGAGCACCAGGGATACTCACCATGCAAAAGGCATGCCAAGATGAGTGCTGCACATCCAAAACCTTGCTCCCTCATCTTCTGGCTGTACGGAACTTGCTACAGACCACTGCCGTGTTTAACGCTCAAGCTAGGGTTAGGCTTAGGGTTAGGGTTAGGGTTATGCCTAGGCTTAGGGTTCAGAAAACCACAAAGCCAGGAGCTCCAGGGATACTCACCATGCAAAAGGCAGGCCAAGTTGAGCGTAGCACACCAAAACTTTGATCCCTCTTCGTCATTCTGCTCGGAACTCACCACAGACCAATGCCCGATTTCTGGCTCAGTCTAGCGTTAGGGTTAGGGTTAGGGTTAGGGTTAGGGTTAGGGTTACGCCTAGGCTTAGGGTTCAGAAAACCACAAAGCCAGGAGCACCAGGGATACTCACCATGCAAAAGGCATGCCAAGATGAGTGCTGCACATCCAAAACCTTGCTCCCTCATCTTCTGGCTGTACGGAACTTGCTACAGACCACTGCCGTGTTTAACGCTCAAGCTAGGGTTAGGGTTAGGGTTAGGGTTAGGGTTAGGGTTATGCCTAGGCTTAGGGTTCAGAAAACCACAAAGCCAGGAGCTCCAGGGATACTCACCATGCAAAAGGCAGGCCACGTTGAGCGTAGCACACCAAATCCTTGCTCCATCTTCGTCATTCTGCTCGGAACTCACCACAGCCCAATGCCCGATTTCTGGCTCAGTCTAGGCTTAGGGTTAGGGTTAGGGTTAGGGTTAGGGTTAGGTTTAGGGTTAGTGTTCAGAAAACCACAAAGCCAGGAGCTCCAGGGATATTCACCATGCAAAAGGCAGGCCAAGTTGAGCGTAGCACATCCAAATCCTTGCTCCCTCTTCGTCATTCTGCTCGGAACTCACCACAGACCAATGCCCGATTTCTGGCTCAGTCTAGGCTTAGGGTTAGGGTTAGGGTTATGCCTAGGCTTAGGGTTCCGAGAACCACAAAGCCAGGAGCTCCAGGGATACTCACCATGCAAAACTCAGGCCAAGTTGAGCGTAGCACATCCAAATCCCTGCTCCCTCTTCGTCATTCTGCTCGGAACTCGCCACAGCCCAATGCCCGATTTCTGGCTCAGTCTAGGCTTAGGGTTAGGGTTAGGGTTAGGGTTATGCCTAGGCTTAGGGTTCAGAAAACCACAAAGCCAGGAGCTCCAGGGATACTCACCATGCAAAAGGCATGCCAAGATGTGTGCTGCACATCCAAAACCTTGCTCCCTCATCTTCTTTCTGTTCGGAACTCGCTACAGCCCACTGCCGTGTTTAACGCTCAAGCTAGGGTTAGGCTTAGGGTTAGGGTTAGGGTTACACCTAGCCTTAGGGTTCAGAAAACCACAAAGCCAGGAGCTCCAGGGATACTCACCATGCAAAAAGCAGGCCAAGTTGAGCCTAGCACATCCAAATCCTTGCTCCCTCTTCGTCATTCTGCTCGGAACTCCCCACAGACCAATGCTCGATTTCTGGCTCAGTCTAGGCTTAGGGTTAGGGTTAGGGTTACGCCTAGGCTTAGGGTTCCGAGAACCACAAAGCCAGGAGCTCGAGGGATATTCACCATGCAAAAGGCAGGCCAAGTTGAGCATAGCACATCCAAATCCTTGCTCCCTCTTCGTCATTCTGCTCGGAACTCACCACAGACCAATGCCCGATTTCTGGCTCAGTCTAGGCTTAGGGTTAGGGTTAGGGTTAGGGTTATGCCTAGGCTTAGGGTTCAGAAAACCACAAAGCCAGGAGCTCCAGGGATACTCACCATGCAAAACTCAGGCCAAGTTGAGCCTAGCACATCCAAATCCTTGCTCCCTCTTCGTCATTCTGCTCGGAACTCACCACAGACCAATGCCCGATTTCTGGCTCAGTCTAGCATAAGGGTTAGGGTTAGGGTTAGGGTTAGGGTTATGCCTAGGCTTAGGGTTCAGAAAACCACAAAGCCAGGAGCTCCAGGGATACTCACCATGCAAAACTCAGGCCAAGTTGAGCCTAGCACATCCAAATCCTTGCTCCCTCTTCGTCATTCTGCTCGGAACTCACCACAGACCAATGCCCGATTTCTGGCTCAGTCTAGGCTTAGGGTTAGGGTTAGGGTTATGCCTAGGCTTAGGGTTCAGAAAACCACAAAGCCAGGAGCTCCAGGGATACTCACCATGCAAAACTCAGGCCAAGTTGAGCGTAGCACATCCAAATCCTTGCTCCCTCTTCGTCATTCTGCTCGGAACTCACCACAGACCAATGCCCGATTTCTGGCTCAGTCTAGGCTTAGGGTTAGGGTTAGGGTTACGCCTAGGCTTAGGGTTCAGAAAACCACAAAGCCAGGAGCTCCAGGGATACTCACCATGCAAAACTCAGGCCAAGTTGAGCGTAGCACATCCAAATCCTTGCTCCCTCTTCGTCATTCTGCTCGGAACTCACCACAGACCAATGCCCGATTTCTGGCTCACTCTAGGCTTAGGGTTAGGGTTAGGGTTACGCCTAGGCTTCGGGTTCTGAGAACCACAAAGCCAGGAGCTCCAGGGATATTCACCATGCAAAACTCAGGCCAAGTTGAGCATAGCGCATCCAAATCCTTGCTCCCTCTTCGTCATTCTGCTCGGAACTCACCACAGACCAATGCCTGATTTCTGGCTCAGTCTAGGCTTAGGGTTAGGGTTAGGGTTAGGGTTATGCCTAGGCTTAGGGTTCTGAGAACCACAAAGCCAGGAGCTCCAGGGATACTCACCATGCAAAACTCAGGCCAAGTTGAGCGTAGCACATCCAAATCCTTGCTCCCTCTTCGTCATTCTGCTCGGAACTCACCACAGACCAATGCCCGATTTCTGGCTCAGTCTAGGCTTAGGGTTAGGGTTAGGGTTAGGGTTATGCCTAGGCTTAGGGTTCAGAAAACCACAAAGCCAGGAGCTCCAGGGATACTCACCACGCAAAAGGCAGGCCAAGTTGAGCGTAGCACATCCAAATCCTTGCTCCCTCTTCGTCATTCTGCTCGGAACTCACCACAGACCAATGCCCGATATCTGGCTCAGTCTAGGCTTAGGGTTAGGGTTAGGATTAGGGTTAGGGTTAGGTTTAGGATTAGGCTTAGGGTTATGCCTAGGCTTAGGGTTCAGAAAACCACAAAGCCAGGAGCACCAGGGATACTCACCATGCAAAAGGCATGCCAAGATGAGTGCTGCACATCCAAAACCTTGCTCCCTCATCTTCTTTCTGTTCGGAACTCGCTACAGCCCACTGCCGTGTTTAACGCTCAAGCTAGGGTTAGGCTTAGGGTTAGGGTTAGGGTTATGCCTAGGCTTAGGGTTCAGAAAACCACAAAGCCAGGAGCTCCAGGGATACTCACCATGCAAAAGGCAGGCCAAGTTGAGCGTAGCACATCCAAATCCTTGCTCCCTCTTCGTCATTCTGCTCGGAACTCCCCACAGACCAATGCCCGATTTCTGGCTCAGTCTAGGCTTAGGGTTAGGGTTAGGGTTACGCCTAGGCTTAGGGTTCCGAGAACCACAAAGCCAGGAGCTCGAGGGATATTCACCATGCAAAAGGCAGGCCAAGTTGAGCATAGCACATCCAAATCCTTGCTCCCTCTTCGTCATTCTGCTCGGAACTCACCACAGACCAATGCCCGATTTCTGGCTCAGTCTAGGCTTAGGGTTAGGGTTAGGGTTAGGGTTAGGGTTAGGGTTATGCCTAGGCTTAGGGTTCAGAAAACCACAAAGCCAGGAGCTCCAGGGATACTCACCATGCAAAACTCAGGCCAAGTTGAGCGTAGCACATCCAAATCCTTGCTCCCTCTTCGTCATTCTGCTCGGAACTCACCACAGACCAATGCCCGATTTCTGGCTCAGTCTAGGCTTAGGGTTAGGGTTAGGGTTAGGGTTAGGGTTAGGGTTATGCCTAGGCTTAGGGTTCAGAAAACCACAAAGCCAGGAGCTCCAGGGATACTCACCATGCAAAACTCAGGCCAAGTTGAGCGTAGCACATCCAAATCCTTGCTCCCTCTTCGTCATTCTGCTCGGAACTCACCACAGACCAATGCCCGATTTCTGGCTCAGTCTAGGCTTAGGGTTAGGGTTAGGGTTACGCCTAGGCTTAGGGTTCAGAAAACCACAAAGCCAGGACCTCCAGGGATACTCACCATGCAAAACTCAGGCCAAGTTGAGCGTAGCACATCCAAATCCTTGCTCCCTCTTCGTCATTCTGCTCGGAACTCACCACAGACCAATGCCCGATTTCTGGCTCACTCTAGGCTTAGGGTTAGGGTTAGGGTTACGCCTAGGCTTCGGGTTCTGAGAACCACAAAGCCAGGAGCTCCAGGGATATTCACCATGCAAAACTCAGGCCAAGTTGAGCATAGCGCATCCAAATCCTTGCTCCCTCTTCGTCATTCTGCTCGGAACTCACCACAGACCAATGCCCGATTTCTGGCTCAGTCTAGGCTTAGGGTTAGGGTTAGGGTTAGGGTTATGCCTAGGCTTAGGGTTCTGAGAACCACAAAGCCAGGAGCTCCAGGGATACTCACCATGCAAAACTCAGGCCAAGTTGAGCGTAGCACATCCAAATCCTTGCTCCCTCTTCGTCATTCTGCTCGGAACTCACCACAGACCAATGCCCGATTTCTGGCTCAGTCTAGGCTTAGGGTTAGGGTTAGGGTTAGGGTTATGCCTAGGCTTAGGGTTCAGAAAACCACAAAGCCAGGAGCTCCAGGGATACTCACCACGCAAAAGGCAGGCCAAGTTGAGCGTAGCACATCCAAATCCTTGCTCCCTCTTCGTCATTCTGCTCGGAACTCACCACAGACCAATGCCCGATATCTGGCTCAGTCTAGGCTTAGGGTTAGGGTTAGGGTTAGGGTTAGGGTTAGGTTTAGGGTTATGCCTAGGCTTAGGGTTCAGAAAACCACAAAGCCAGGAGCACCAGGGATACTCACCATGCAAAAGGCATGCCAAGATGAGTGCTGCACATCCAAAACCTTGCTCCCTCATCTTCTTTCTGTTCGGAACTCGCTACAGCCCACTGCCGTGTTTAACGCTCAACCTAGGGTTAGGCTTAGGGTTAGGGTTAGGGTTATGCCTAGGCTTAGGGTTCAGAAAACCACAAAGCCAGGAGCTCCAGGGATACTCACCATGCAAAAGGCAGGCCAAGTTGAGCGTAGCACATCCAAATCCTTGCTCCCTCTTCGTCATTCTGCTCGGAACTCCCCACAGACCAATGCCCGATTTCTGGCTCACTCTAGGCTTAGGGTTAGGGTTAGGGTTAGGGTTAGGGTTAGGGTTAGGGTTATGCCTAGGCTTAGGGTTCAGAAAACCACAAAGCCAGGAGCTCCAGGGATACTCACCATGCAAAAGGCAGGCCAAGTTGAGCGTAGCACATCCAAATCCTTGCTCCCTCTTCGTCATTCTGCTCAGAACTCACCACAGACCAATGCCCGATTTCTGGCTCAGTCTAGGCTTAGGGTTAGGGTTAGGGTTACACCTAGGCTTAGGGTTCAGAAAACCACAAAGCCAGGAGCTCCAGGGATATTCACCATGCAAAAGGCAGGCCAAGTTGAGCGTAGCACATCCAAATCCTTGCTCCCTCTTCGTCATTCTGCTCGGAACTCACCACAGACCAATGCCCGATTTCTGGCTCAGTCTAGGCTTAGGGTTAGGGTTAGGGTTAGGGTTAGGGTTAGGGTTAGGGTTATGCCTAGGCTTAGGGTTCCGAGAATCACAAAGCCAGGAGCTCCAGGGATACTCACCATGCAAAAGGCCGGCCAAGTTGAGTGTAGCACATCCAAATCCTTGCTCCCTCTTCGTCATTCTGCTCGGAACTCGCCACAGACCAATGCCCGATTTCTGGCTCAGTCTAGGCTTAGGGTTAGGGTTAGGGTTAGGGTTAGGGTTATGCCTAGGCTTAGGGTTCAGAAAACCACAAAGCCAGGAGCTCCAGGGATACTCACCATGCAAAAGGCAGGCCAAGATGAGTGCTGCACATCCAAAACCTTGCTCCCTCATCTTCTTTCTGTTCGGAACTCGCTATAGCCCACTGCCGTGTTTAATGCTCAAGCTAGGGTCAGGCTTAGGGTTAGGGTTAGGGTTATGCCTAGGCTTAGGGTTCAGAAAACCACAAAGCCAGGAGCTCCAGGGATACTCACCATGCAAAAGGCAGGCCAAGTTGAGCGTAGCACACCAAATCCTTGCTCCCTCTTCGTCATTCTGCTCGGAACTCACCACAGACCAATGCCCGATTTCTGGCTCACTCTAGGCTTAGGGTTAGGGTTAGGGTTAGGGTTAGGGTTAGGTTTAGGGTTAGTGTTCAGAAAACCACAAAGCCAGGAGCTCCAGGGATATTCACCATGCAAAAGGCAGGCCAAGTTGAGCGTAGCACATCCAAATCCTTGCTCCCTCTTCGTCATTCTGCTCGGAACTCACCACAGACCAATGCCCGATTTCTGGCTCACTCTAGGCTTAGGGTTAGGGTTAGGGTTAGGGTTATGCCTAGGCTTAGGGTTCAGAAAACCACAAAGCCAGGAGCTCCAGGGATACTCACCATGCAAAAGGCAGGCCAAGTTGAGCGTAGCACATCCAAATCCTTGCTCCCTCTTCGTCATTCTGCTCGGAACTCACCACAGACCAATGCCCGATTTCTGGCTCACTCTAGGCTTAGGGTTAGGGTTAGGGTTACGCCTAGGCTTAGGGTTCAGAAAACCACAAAGCCAGGAGCTCCAGGGATATTCACCATGCAAAACTCAGGCCAAGTTGAGCGTAGCGCATCCAAATCCTTGCTCCCTCTTCGTCATTCTGCTCGGAACTCACCACAGACCAATGCCCGATTTCTGGCTCAGTCTAGGCTTAGGGTTAGGGTTAGGGTTAGGGTTATGCCTAGGCTTAGGGTTCAGAAAACCACAAAGCCAGGAGCTCCAGGGATACTCACCACGCAAAAGGCCGGCCAAGTTGAGCGTAGCACATCCAAATCCTTGCTCCCTCTTCGTCATTCTGCTCGGAACTCACCACAGACCAATGCCCGATATCTGGCTCAGTCTAGGCTTAGGGTTAGGGTTAGGGTTAGGGTTAGGGTTAGGGTTAGGTTTAGGGTTAGGCTTAGGGTTATGCCTAGGCTTAGGGTTCAGAAAACCACAAAGCCAGGAGCACCAGGGATACTCACCATGCAAAAGGCATGCCAAGATGTGTGCTGCACATCCAAAACCTTGCTCCCTCATCTTCTTTCTGTTCGGAACTCGCTACAGCCCACTGCCGTGTTTAACGCTCAAGCTAGGGTTAGGCTTAGGGTTAGGGTTAGGGTTATGCCTAGGCTTAGGGTTCAGAAAACCACAAAGCCAGTAGCTCCAGGGATACTCACCATGCAAAAGGCAGGCCAAGTTGAGCGTAGCACACCAAAACTTTGATCCCTCTTCGTCATTCTGCTCGGAACTCACCACAGACCAATGCCCGATTTCTGGCTCAGTCTAGCGTTAGGGTTAGGGTTAGGGTTAGGGTTAGGGTTAGGGTTATGCCTAGGCTTAGGGTTCAGAAAACCACAAAGCCAGGAGCTCCAGGGATACTCACCATGCAAAACTCAGGCCAAGTTGAGCGTAGCACATCCAAATCCTTGCTCCCTCTTCGTCATTCTGCTCGGAACTCACCACAGCCCAATGCCCGATTTCTGGCTCAGTCTAGGCTTAGGGTTAGGGTTAGGGTTAGGGTTAGGGTTAGGGTTAGGTTTAGGGTTTGGGTTCAGAAAACCACAAAGCCAGGAGCTCCAGGGATACTCACCATGCAAAAGGCAGGCCAAGTTGAGCGTAGCACATCCAAATCCTTGCTCCCTCTTCGTCATTCTGCTCAGAACTCACCACAGACCAATGCCCGATTTCTGGCTCAGTCTAGGCTTAGGGTTAGGGTTAGGGTTACACCTAGGCTTAGGGTTCAGAAAACCACAAAGCCAGGAGCTCCAGGGATATTCACCATGCAAAAGGCAGGCCAAGTTGAGCGTAGCACATCCAAATCCTTGCTCCCTCTTCGTCATTCTGCTCGGAACTCACCACAGACCAATGCCCGATTTCTGGCTCAGTCTAGGCTTAGGGTTAGGGTTAGGGTTAGGGTTAGGGTTAGGGTTAGGGTTAGGGTTATGCCTAGGCTTAGGGTTCCGAGAATCACAAAGCCAGGAGCTCCAGGGATACTCACCATGCAAAAGGCCGGCCAAGTTGAGTGTAGCACATCCAAATCCTTGCTCCCTCTTCGTCATTCTGCTCGGAACTCGCCACAGACCAATGCCCGATTTCTGGCTCAGTCTAGGCTTAGGGTTAGGGTTAGGGTTAGGGTTAGGGTTATGCCTAGGCTTAGGGTTCAGAAAACCACAAAGCCAGGAGCTCCAGGGATACTCACCATGCAAAAGGCAGGCCAAGATGAGTGCTGCACATCCAAAACCTTGCTCCCTCATCTTCTTTCTGTTCGGAACTCGCTATAGCCCACTGCCGTGTTTAATGCTCAAGCTAGGGTCAGGCTTAGGGTTAGGGTTAGGGTTATGCCTAGGCTTAGGGTTCAGAAAACCACAAAGCCAGGAGCTCCAGGGATACTCACCATGCAAAAGGCAGGCCACGTTGAGCGTAGCACATCCAAATCCTTGCTCCCTCTTCGTCATTCTGCTCGGAACTCACCACAGACCAATGCCCGATTTCTGGCTCAGTCTAGGCTTAGAGTTAGGGTTAGGGTTAGGGTTAGGGTTAGGGTTAGGTTTAGGGTTAGGCTTAGGGTTAGGGTTAGGGTTAGGGTTAGGGTTAGGGTTAGGGTTATGCCTAGGCTTAGGGTTCAGAAAACCACAAAGCCAGGAGCTCCAGGGATACTCACCATGCAAAAGGCAGGCCAAGTTGAGCGTAGCACACCAAATCCTTGCTCCCTCTTCGTCATTCTGCTCGGAACTCACCACAGACCAATGCCCGATTTCTGGCTCACTCTAGGCTTAGGGTTAGGGTTAGGGTTAGGGTTAGGGTTAGGTTTAGGGTTAGTGTTCAGAAAACCACAAAGCCAGGAGCTCCAGGGATATTCACCATGCAAAAGGCAGGCCAAGTTGAGCGTAGCACATCCAAATCCTTGCTCCCTCTTCGTCATTCTGCTCGGAACTCACCACAGACCAATGCCCGATTTCTGGCTCACTCTAGGCTTAGGGTTAGGGTTAGGGTTAGGGTTATGCCTAGGCTTAGGGTTCAGAAAACCACAAAGCCAGGAGCTCCAGGGATACTCACCATGCAAAAGGCAGGCCAAGTTGAGCGTAGCACATCCAAATCCTTGCTCCCTCTTCGTCATTCTGCTCGGAACTCACCACAGACCAATGCCCGATTTCTGGCTCACTCTAGGCTTAGGGTTAGGGTTAGGGTTACGCCTAGGCTTAGGGTTCAGAAAACCACAAAGCCAGGAGCTCCAGGGATATTCACCATGCAAAACTCAGGCCAAGTTGAGCGTAGCGCATCCAAATCCTTGCTCCCTCTTCGTCATTCTGCTCGGAACTCACCACAGACCAATGCCCGATTTCTGGCTCAGTCTAGGCTTAGGGTTAGGGTTAGGGTTAGGGTTATGCCTAGGCTTAGGGTTCAGAAAACCACAAAGCCAGGAGCTCCAGGGATACTCACCATGCAAAAGGCAGGCCAAGTTGAGCGTAGCACATCCAAATCCTTGCTCCCTCTTCGTCATTCTGCTCGGAACTCACCACAGACCAATGCCCGATATCTGGCTCAGTCTAGGCTTAGGGTTAGGGTTAGGGTTAGGGTTAGGGTTAGGGTTAGGTTTAGGGTTAGGCTTAGGGTTATGCCTAGGCTTAGGGTTCAGAAAACCACAAAGCCAGGAGCACCAGGGATACTCACCATGCAAAAGGCATGCCAAGATGTGTGCTGCACATCCAAAACCTTGCTCCCTCATCTTCTTTCTGTTCGGAACTCGCTACAGCCCACTGCCGTGTTTAACGCTCAAGCTAGGGTTAGGCTTAGGGTTAGGGTTAGGGTTATGCCTAGGCTTAGGGTTCAGAAAACCACAAAGCCAGTAGCTCCAGGGATACTCACCATGCAAAAGGCAGGCCAAGTTGAGCGTAGCACACCAAAACTTTGATCCCTCTTCGTCATTCTGCTCGGAACTCACCACAGACCAATGCCCGATTTCTGGCTCAGTCTAGCGTTAGGGTTAGGGTTAGGGTTAGGGTTAGGGTTAGGGTTATGCCTAGGCTTAGGGTTCAGAAAACCACAAAGCCAGGAGCTCCAGGGATACTCACCATGCAAAACTCAGGCCAAGTTGAGCGTAGCACATCCAAATCCTTGCTCCCTCTTCGTCATTCTGCTCGGAACTCACCACAGCCCAATGCCCGATTTCTGGCTCAGTCTAGGCTTAGGGTTAGGGTTAGGGTTAGGGTTAGGGTTAGGGTTATGCCTAGGCTTAGGGTTCAGAAAACCACAAAGCCAGGAGCTCCAGGGATACTCACCATGCAAAAGGCAGGCCAAGTTGAGCGTAGCACATCCAAATCCTTGCTCCCTCTTCGTCATTCTGCTCAGAACTCACCACAGACCAATGCCCGATTTCTGGCTCAGTCTAGGCTTAGGGTTAGGGTTAGGGTTACACCTAGGCTTAGGGTTCAGAAAACCACAAAGCCAGGAGCTCCAGGGATATTCACCATGCAAAAGGCAGGCCAAGTTGAGCGTAGCACATCCAAATCCTTGCTCCCTCTTCGTCATTCTGCTCGGAACTCACCACAGACCAATGCCCGATTTCTGGCTCAGTCTAGGCTTAGGGTTAGGGTTAGGGTTAGGGTTAGGGTTAGGGTTAGGGTTAGGGTTATGCCTAGGCTTATGGTTCCGAGAATCACAAAGCCAGGAGCTCCAGGGATACTCACCATGCAAAAGGCCGGCCAAGTTGAGTGTAGCACATCCAAATCCTTGCTCCCTCTTCGTCATTCTGCTCGGAACTCGCCACAGACCAATGCCCGATTTCTGGCTCAGTCTAGGCTTAGGGTTAGGGTTAGGGTTAGGGTTAGGGTTATGCCTAGGCTTAGGGTTCAGAAAACCACAAAGCCAGGAGCTCCAGGGATACTCACCATGCAAAAGGCAGGCCAAGATGAGTGCTGCACATCCAAAACCTTGCTCCCTCATCTTCTTTCTGTTCGGAACTCGCTATAGCCCACTGCCGTGTTTAATGCTCAAGCTAGGGTCAGGCTTAGGGTTAGGGTTAGGGTTATGCCTAGGCTTAGGGTTCAGAAAACCACAAAGCCAGGAGCTCCAGGGATACTCACCATGCAAAAGGCAGGCCACGTTGAGCGTAGCACATCCAAATCCTTGCTCCCTCTTCGTCATTCTGCTCGGAACTCACCACAGACCAATGCCCGATTTCTGGCTCAGTCTAGGCTTAGAGTTAGGGTTAGGGTTAGGGTTAGGGTTAGGGTTAGGTTTAGGGTTAGGCTTAGGGTTAGGGTTAGGGTTAGGGTTAGGGTTAGGGTTAGGGTTATGCCTAGGCTTAGGGTTCAGAAAACCACAAAGCCAGGAGCTCCAGGGATACTCACCATGCAAAAGGCAGGCCAAGTTGAGCGTAGCACACCAAATCCTTGCTCCCTCTTCGTCATTCTGCTCGGAACTCACCACAGACCAATGCCCGATTTCTGGCTCACTCTAGGCTTAGGGTTAGGGTTAGGGTTAGGGTTAGGGTTAGGTTTAGGGTTAGTGTTCAGAAAACCACAAAGCCAGGAGCTCCAGGGATATTCACCATGCAAAAGGCAGGCCAAGTTGAGCGTAGCACATCCAAATCCTTGCTCCCTCTTCGTCATTCTGCTCGGAACTCACCACAGACCAATGCCCGATTTCTGGCTCACTCTAGGCTTAGGGTTAGGGTTAGGGTTAGGGTTATGCCTAGGCTTAGGGTTCAGAAAACCACAAAGCCAGGAGCTCCAGGGATACTCACCATGCAAAAGGCAGGCCAAGTTGAGCGTAGCACATCCAAATCCTTGCTCCCTCTTCGTCATTCTGCTCGGAACTCACCACAGACCAATGCCCGATTTCTGGCTCACTCTAGGCTTAGGGTTAGGGTTAGGGTTACGCCTAGGCTTAGGGTTCAGAAAACCACAAAGCCAGGAGCTCCAGGGATATTCACCATGCAAAACTCAGGCCAAGTTGAGCGTAGCGCATCCAAATCCTTGCTCCCTCTTCGTCATTCTGCTCGGAACTCACCACAGACCAATGCCCGATTTCTGGCTCAGTCTAGGCTTAGGGTTAGGGTTAGGGTTAGGGTTATGCCTAGGCTTAGGGTTCAGAAAACCACAAAGCCAGGAGCTCCAGGGATACTCACCACGCAAAAGGCCGGCCAAGTTGAGCGTAGCACATCCAAATCCTTGCTCCCTCTTCGTCATTCTGCTCGGAACTCACCACAGACCAATGCCCGATATCTGGCTCAGTCTAGGCTTAGGGTTAGGGTTAGGGTTAGGGTTAGGGTTAGGGTTAGGTTTAGGGTTAGGCTTAGGGTTATGCCTAGGCTTAGGGTTCAGAAAACCACAAAGCCAGGAGCACCAGGGATACTCACCATGCAAAAGGCATGCCAAGATGTGTGCTGCACATCCAAAACCTTGCTCCCTCATCTTCTTTCTGTTCGGAACTCGCTACAGCCCACTGCCGTGTTTAACGCTCAAGCTAGGGTTAGGCTTAGGGTTAGGGTTAGGGTTATGCCTAGGCTTAGGGTTCAGAAAACCACAAAGCCAGTAGCTCCAGGGATACTCACCATGCAAAAGGCAGGCCAAGTTGAGCGTAGCACACCAAAACTTTGATCCCTCTTCGTCATTCTGCTCGGAACTCACCACAGACCAATGCCCGATTTCTGGCTCAGTCTAGCGTTAGGGTTAGGGTTAGGGTTAGGGTTAGGGTTAGGGTTATGCCTAGGCTTAGGGTTCAGAAAACCACAAAGCCAGGAGCTCCAGGGATACTCACCATGCAAAACTCAGGCCAAGTTGAGCGTAGCACATCCAAATCCTTGCTCCCTCTTCGTCATTCTGCTCGGAACTCACCACAGCCCAATGCCCGATTTCTGGCTCAGTCTAGGCTTAGGGTTAGGGTTAGGGTTAGGGTTAGGGTTAGGGTTATGCCTAGGCTTAGGGTTCAGAAAACCACAAAGCCAGGAGCTCCAGGGATACTCACCATGCAAAAGGCAGGCCAAGTTGAGCGTAGCACATCCAAATCCTTGCTCCCTCTTCGTCATTCTGCTCAGAACTCACCACAGACCAATGCCCGATTTCTGGCTCAGTCTAGGCTTAGGGTTAGGGTTAGGGTTACACCTAGGCTTAGGGTTCAGAAAACCACAAAGCCAGGAGCTCCAGGGATATTCACCATGCAAAAGGCAGGCCAAGTTGAGCGTAGCACATCCAAATCCTTGCTCCCTCTTCGTCATTCTGCTCGGAACTCACCACAGACCAATGCCCGATTTCTGGCTCAGTCTAGGCTTAGGGTTAGGGTTAGGGTTAGGGTTAGGGTTAGGGTTAGGGTTATGCCTAGGCTTAGGGTTCCGAGAATCACAAAGCCAGGAGCTCCAGGGATACTCACCATGCAAAAGGCCGGCCAAGTTGAGTGTAGCACATCCAAATCCTTGCTCCCTCTTCGTCATTCTGCTCGGAACTCGCCACAGACCAATGCCCGATTTCTGGCTCAGTCTAGGCTTAGGGTTAGGGTTAGGGTTAGGGTTAGGGTTATGCCTAGGCTTAGGGTTCAGAAAACCACAAAGCCAGGAGCTCCAGGGATACTCACCATGCAAAAGGCAGGCCAAGATGAGTGCTGCACATCCAAAACCTTGCTCCCTCATCTTCTTTCTGTTCGGAACTCGCTATAGCCCACTGCCGTGTTTAATGCTCAAGCTAGGGTCAGGCTTAGGGTTAGGGTTAGGGTTATGCCTAGGCTTAGGGTTCAGAAAACCACAAAGCCAGGAGCTCCAGGGATACTCACCATGCAAAAGGCAGGCCACGTTGAGCGTAGCACATCCAAATCCTTGCTCCCTCTTCGTCATTCTGCTCGGAACTCACCACAGACCAATGCCCGATTTCTGGCTCAGTCTAGGCTTAGAGTTAGGGTTAGGGTTAGGGTTAGGGTTAGGGTTAGGTTTAGGGTTAGGCTTAGGGTTAGGGTTAGGGTTAGGGTTAGGGTTAGGGTTAGGGTTATGCCTAGGCTTAGGGTTCAGAAAACCACAAAGCCAGGAGCTCCAGGGATACTCACCATGCAAAAGGCAGGCCAAGTTGAGCGTAGCACATCCAAATCCTTGCTCCCTCTTCGTCATTCTGCTCGGAACTCACCACAGACCAATGCCCGATTTCTGGCTCACTCTAGGCTTAGGGTTAGGGTTAGGGTTACGCCTAGGCTTAGGGTTCAGAAAACCACAAAGCCAGGAGCTCCAGGGATATTCACCATGCAAAACTCAGGCCAAGTTGAGCGTAGCGCATCCAAATCCTTGCTCCCTCTTCGTCATTCTGCTCGGAACTCACCACAGACCAATGCCCGATTTCTGGCTCAGTCTAGGCTTAGGGTTAGGGTTAGGGTTAGGGTTATGCCTAGGCTTAGGGTTCAGAAAACCACAAAGCCAGGAGCTCCAGGGATACTCACCACGCAAAAGGCCGGCCAAGTTGAGCGTAGCACATCCAAATCCTTGCTCCCTCTTCGTCATTCTGCTCGGAACTCACCACAGACCAATGCCCGATTTCTGGCTCAGTCTAGGCTTAGGGTTAGGGTTAGGGTTACGCCTAGGCTTCGGGTTCTGAGAACCACAAAGCCAGGAGCTCCAGGGATATTCACCATGCAAAACTCAGGCCAAGTTGAGCGTAGCGCATCCAAATCCTTGCTCCCTCTTCGTCATTCTGCTCAGAACTCACCACAGACCAATGCCCGATTTCTGGCTCACTCTAGGCTTAGGGTTAGGGTTAGGGTTAGGGTTATGCCTAGGCTTAGGGTTCAGAAAACCACAAAGCCAGGACCTCCAGGGATACTCACCATGCAAAAGGCAGGCCAAGTTGAGCGTAGCACATCCAAATCCTTGCTCCCTCTTCGTCATTCTGCTCGGAACTCACCACAGACCAATGCCCGATTTCTGGCTCAGTCTAGGCTTAGGGTTAGGGTTAGGGTTACGCCTAGGCTTAGGGTTCATAAAACCACAAAGCCAGGAGCTCCAGGGATACTCACCATGCAAAACTCAGGCCAAGTTGAGCGTAGCACATCCAAATCCTTGCTCCCTCTTCGTCATTCTGCTCGGAACTCACCACAGACCAATGCCCGATTTCTGGCTCAGTCTAGGCTTAGGGTTAGGGTTAGGGTTACGCCTAGGCTTCGGGTTCTGAGAACCACAAAGCCAGGAGCTCCAGGGATATTCACCATGCAAAACTCAGGCCAAGTTGAGCGTAGCGCATCCAAATCCTTGCTCCCTCTTCGTCATTCTGCACGGAACTCACCACAGACCAATGCCCGATTTCTGGCTCAGTCTAGGCTTAGGGTTAGGGTTAGGGTTAGGGTTATGCCTAGGCTTAGGGTTCATAAAACCACAAAGCCAGGAGCTCCAGGGATACTCACCATGCAAAAGGCAGGCCAAGTTGAGCGTAGCACATCCAAATCCTTGCTCCCTCTTCGTCATTCTGCTCGGAACTCACCACAGACCAATGCCCGATTTCTGGCTCAGTCTAGGCTTAGGGTTAGGGTTAGGGTTAGGGTTAGGGTTATGCCTAGGCTTAGGGTTCAGAAAACCACAAAGCCAGGAGCTCCAGGGATACTCACCATGCAAAAGGCAGGCCAAGTTGAGCATAGCACATCCAAATCCTTGCTCCCTCTTCGTCATTCTGCTCGGAACTCACCACAGACCAATGCCCGATTTCTGGCTCAGTCTAGGCTTAGGGTTAGGGTTAGGGTTAGAGTTAGGGTTATGCCTAGGCTTAGGGTTCAGAAAACCACAAAGCCAGGAGCTCCAGGGATACTCACCATGCAAAAGGCAGGCCAAGTTGAGCGTAGCACATCCAAATCCTTGCTCCCTCTTCGTCATTCTGCTCGGAACTCACCACAGACCAATGCCCGATTTCTGGCTCAGTCTAGGCTTAGGGTTAGGGTTAGGGTTAGGGTTAGGGTTAGGGTTCTGTTTAGGTTTAGGCTTAGGGTTATGCCTAGGCTTAGGGTTCAGAAAACCACAAAGCCAGGAGCACCAGGGATACTCACCATGCAAAAGGCATGCCAAGATGAGTGCTGCACATCCAAAACCTTGCTCCCTCATCTTCTTTCTGTTCGGAACTCGCTACAGCCCACTGCCGTGTTTAATGCTCAAGCTAGGGTTAGGCTTAGGGTTAGGGTTAGGGTTATGCCTAGGCTTAGGGTTCAGAAAACCACAAAGCCAGGAGCTCCAGGGAAACTCACCATGCAAAAGGCAGGCCAAGTTGAGCCGAGCACATCCAAATCCTTGCTCCCTCTTCGTCATTCTGCTCGGAACTCGCCACAGACCAATGCCCGATTTCTGGCTCAGTCTAGGCTTAGGGTTAGGGTTAGGGTTAGGGTTAGGGTTATGCCTAGGCTTAGGGTTCAGAAAACCACAAAGCCAGGAGCTCCAGGGAAACTCATCATGCAAAAGGCAGGCCAAGTTGAGCGTAGCACATCCAAATCCTTGCCCCCTCTTCGTCATTCTGCTCGGAACTCACCACAGAAAAATGCCTGATTTCTGGCTCAGTCTAGCATTAGGGTTAGGGTTAGGGTTAGGGTTAGGGTTATGCCTAGGCTTAGGGTTCAGAAAACCACAAAGCCAGGAGCTCCAGGGATACTCACCATGCAAAAGGCAGGCCAAGTTGAGCATAGCACATCCAAATCCTTGCTCCCTCTTCGTCATTCTGCTCGGAACTCACCACAGACCAATGCCCGATTTCTGGCTCAGTCTAGGCTTAGGGTTAGGGTTAGGGTTAGGGTTAGGGTTAGGTTTAGGGTTAGTGTTCAGAAAACCACAAAGCCAGGAGCTCCAGGGATATTCACCATGCAAAAGGCAGGCCAAGTTGAGCGTAGCACATCCAAATCCTTGCTCCCTCTTCGTCATTCTGCTCGGAACTCACCACAGCCCAATGCCCGATTTCTGGCTCAGTCTAGGCTTAGGGTTAGGGTTAGGGTTATGCCTAGGCTTAGGGTTCCGAGAACCACAAAGCCAGGAGCTCCAGGGATACTCACCATGCAAAACTCAGGCCAAGTTGAGCGTAGCACATCCAAATCCCTGCTCCCTCTTCGTCATTCTGCTCGGAACTAGCCACCGCCCAATGCCCGATTTCTGGCTCAGTCTAGGCTTAGGGTTAGGGTTAGGGTTAGGGTTATGCCTAGGCTTAGGGTTCAGAAAACCACAAAGCCAGGAGCTCCAGGGATACTCACCATGCAAAAGGCATGCCAAGATGAGCGCTGCATATCCAAAACCTTGCTCCCTCATCTTCTTTCTGTTCGGAACTCGCTACAGCCCACTGCCGTGTTTAACGCTCAAGCTAGGGTTAGGGTTAGGGTTAGGGTTAGGGTTATGCCTAGGCTTAGGGTTCAGAAAACCACAAAGCCAGGAGCTCCAGGGATACTCACCATGCAAAAGGCAGGCCAAGTTGAGCGTAGCACATCCAAATCCTTGCTCCCTCTTCGTCATTCTGCTCGGAACTCCCCACAGACCAATGCCCGATTTCTGGCTCAGTCTAGGCTTAGGGTTAGGGTTAGGGTTACGCCTAGGCTTAGGGTTCCGAGAACCACAAAGCCAGGAGCTCGAGGGATACTCACCATGCAAAAGGCAGGCCAAGTTGAGCATAGCACATCCAAATCCTTGCTCCCTCTTCGTCATTCAGCTCGGAACTCACCACAGACCAATGCCCGATTTCTGGCTCAGTCTAGGGTTAGGGTTAGGGTTAGGGTTAGGGTTAGGGTTACACCTAGGCTTAGGGTTCAGAAAACCACAAAGCCAGGAGCTCCAGGGATACTCACCATGCAAAACTCAGGCCAAGTTGAGCGTAGCACATCCAAATCCTTGCTCCCTCTTCGTCATTCTGCTCGGAACTCACCACAGACCAATGCCCGATTTCTGGCTCAGTCTAGGCTTAGGGTTAGGGTTAGGGTTATGCCTAGGCTTAGGGTTCAGAAAACCACAAAGCCAGGAGCTCCAGGGATACTCACCATGCAAAAGGCAGGCCACGTTGAGCGTAGCACATCCAAATCCTTGCTCCTTCTTCGTCATTCTGCTCGGAACTCGCCACAGACCAATGCCCGATTTCTGGCTCAGTCTAGGCTTAGGGTTAGGGTTAGGGTTAGGGTTAGGGTTATGACTAGGCTTAGGGTTCAGAAAACCACAAAGCCAGGAGCTCCAGGGATACTCACCATTCAAAACGCAGGCCAAGTTGAGCCTAGCACATCCAAATCCTTGCTCCTTCTTCGTCATTCTGCTCGGAACTCACCACAGACCTATGCCCGATTTCTGGCTCAGTCTAGGCTTAGGGTTATGCCTAGGGTTAGGGTTAGGGTTATGCCTAGGCTTAGGGTTCAGAAAACCACAAAGCCAGGAGCTCCAGGGATACTCACCATGCAAAAGGCAGGCCAAGTTGAGCGTAGCACATCCAAATCCTTGCTCCCTCTTCGTCATTCTGCTCGGAACTTGCCACAGACCAATGCCCGATTTCTGGCTCAGTCTAGGCTTAGGGTTAGGGTTAGGGTTAGGGTTAGGGTTAGGGTTATGCCTAGGCTTAGGGTTCAGAAAACCACAAAGCCAGGAGCTCCAGGGATACTCACCATGCAAAACGCAGGCCAAGTTGAGCGTAGCACATCCAAATCCTTGCTCCCTCTTCGTCATTCTGCTCGGAACTCGCCACAGACCAATGCCCGATTTCTGGCTCAGTCTAGGCTTAGGGTTAGGGTTAGGGTTATGCCTAGGCTTAGGGTTCCGAGAACCACAAAGCCAGGAGCTCCAGGGATACTCACCATGCAAAAGGCAGGCCAAGTTGAGCATAGCACATCCAAATCCTTGCTCCCTCTTCGTCATTCTGCTTGGAACTCACCACAGACCAATGCCCGATTTCTGGCTCAGTCTAGCGTTAGGGTTAGGGTTAGGGTTAGGGTTATGGCTAGGCTTAGGGTTCAGAAAACCACAAAGCCAGGAGCTCCAGGGATACTCACCATGCAAAAAGCAGGCCAAGTTGAGCGTAGCACATCCAAATCCTTGCTCCCTCTTCGTCATTCTGCTCGGAACTCACCACAGACCAATGCCCGATTTCTGGCTCAGTCTAGGCTTAGGGTTAGGGTCAGGGTTAGGGTTATGCCTAGGCTTAGGGTTCAGAAAACCACAAAGCCAGGAGCTCCAGGGATACTCACCATGCAAAAAGCAGGCCAAGTTGAGCGTAGCACATCCAAATCCTTGCTCCCTCTTCGTCATTCTGCTCGGAACTCACCACAGACCAATGCCCGATTTCTGGCTCAGTCTAGCGTTAGTGTTAGGGTTAGGGTTAGGGTTATGCCTAGGCTTAGGGTTCAGAAAACCACAAAGCCAGGAGCTCCAGGGAAACTCACCATGCAAAAGGCAGGCCAAGTTGAGCCGAGCACATCCAAATCCTTGCTCCCTCTTCGTCATTCTGCTCGGAACTCGCCACACACCAATGCCCGATTTCTGGCTCAGTCTAGGGTTAGGGTTAGGGTTAGGGTTAGGGTTAGGGTTATGCCTAGGCTTAGGGTTCCGAGAACCACAAAGCCAGGAGCTCCAGGGATACTCACCATTCAAAACGCAGGCCAAGTTGAGCGTAGCACATCCAAATCCTTGCTCCCTCTTCGTCATTCTGCTCGGAACTCACCACAGACCAATGCCCGATTTCTGGCTCAGTCTAGGCTTAGGGTTAGGGTTAGGGTTATGCCTAGGCTTAGGGTTCCGAGAACCACAAAGCCAGGAGCTCCAGGGATACTCACCATTCAAAACGCAGGCCAAGTTGAGCGTAGCACATCCAAATCCTTGCTCCCTCTTCGTCATTCTGCTCGGAACTCGCCACAGCCCAATGCCCGATTTCTGGCTCAGTCTAGGCTTAGGGTTAGGGTTAGGGTTAGGGTTAGGGTTATGCCTAGGCTTAGGGTTCAGAAAACCACAAAGCCAGGAGCTCCAGGGATACTCACCATGCAAAACTCAGGCCAAATTGAGCGTAGCACATCCAAATCCTTGCTCCTTCTTCGTCATTCTGCTCGGAACTCACCACAGTCCTATGCCCGATTTCTGGCTCAGTCTAGGCTTAGGGTTATGCCTAGGGTTAGGGTTAGGGTTATGCCTAGGCTTAGGGTTCAGAAAACCACAAAGCCAGGAGCTCCAGGGATACTCACCATGCAAAAGGCAGGCCAAGTTGAGCGTAGCACATCCAAATCCTTGCTCCCTCTTCGTCATTCTGCTCGGAACTTGCCACAGACCAATGCCCGATTTCTGGCTCAGTCTAGGGTTAGGGTTAGGGTTAGGGTTAGGGTTAGGGTTATGCCTAGGCTTAGGGTTCAGAAAACCACAAAGCCAGGAGCTCCAGGGATACTCACCATGCAAAAGGCAGGCCAAGTTGAGCATAGCACATCCAAATCCTTGCTCCCTCTTCGTCATTCTGCTCGGAACTCACCACAGACCAATGCCCGATTTCTGGCTCAGTCTAGGCTTAGGGTTAGGGTTAGGGTTATGGCTAGGCTTAGGGTTCAGAAAACCACAAAGCCAGGAGCTCCAGGGATACTCACCATGCAAAAAGCAGGCCAAGTTGAGCGTAGCACATCCAAATCCTTGCTCCCTCTTCGTCATTCTGCTTGGAACTCGCCACAGACCAATGCCCGATTTCTGGCTCAGTCTAGGCTTAGGGTTAGGGTTAGGGTTAGGGTTAGGGTTAGGGTTAGGGTTAGGGTTATGCCTAGGCTTAGGGTTCAGAAAACCACAAAGCCAGGAGCTCCAGGGATACTCACCATTCAAAACGCAGGCCAAGTTGAGCATAGCACATCCAAATCCTTGCTCCCTCTTCGTCATTCTGCTCGGAACTCACCACAGACCAATGCCCGATTTCTGGCTCAGTCTAGCGTTAGGGTTAGGGTTAGGGTTAGGGTTATGCCTAGGCTTAGGGTTCAGAAAACCACAAAGCCAGGAGCTCCAGGGATACTCACCATGCAAAAGGCAGGCCAAGTTGAGCCTAGCACATCCAAATCCTTGCTCCCTCTTCGTCATTCTGCTTGGAACTCGCCACAGACCAATGCCCGATTTCTGGCTCAGTCTAGGCTTAGGGTTAGGGTTAGGGTTATGCCTAGGCTTAGGGTTCAGAAAACCACAAAGCCAGGAGCTCCAGGGATACTCACCATGCAAAAGGCAGGCCAAGTTGAGCGTAGCACATCCAAATCCTTGCTCCCTCTTCGTCATTCTGCTCGGAACTCACCACAGACCAATGCCCGATTTCTGGCTCAGTCTAGGCTTAGGGTTAGGGTTAGGGTTAGGGTTAGGGTTATGCCTAGCCTTAGGGTTCCGAGAACCACAAAGCCAGGGGCTCCAGGGATACTCACCATGCAAAACTCAGGCCAAGTTGAGCCCAGCACATCCAAATCCTTGCTCCCTCTTCGTCATTCTGCCCGGAACTCGCCACCGCCCAATGCCCGATTTCTGGCTCAGTCCAGGCTTAGGGTTAGGGTTAGGGTTAGGGTTAGGGTTAGGGTTATGCCTAGGCTTAGGGTTCAGAAAACCACAAAGCCAGGAGCTCCAGGGATACTCACCATGCAAAAGGCAGGCCAAGTTGAGTGTCGCACATCCAAATCCTTGCTCCCTCTTCGTCATTCTGCTCGGAACTCGCCAAAGACCAATGCCCGATTTCTGGCTCAGTCTAGGCTTAGGGTTAGGGTTAGGGTTACACCTAGGCTTAGGGTTCAGAAAACCACAAAGCCAGGAGCTCCAGGGATACTCACCATGCAAAAGGCAGGCCAAGTGGAGCCGAGCACATCCAAATCCTTGCTCCCTCTTCGTCATTCTGCTTGGAACTCACCACAGACCAATGCCCGATTTCTGGCTCAGTCTAGGCTTAGGGTTAGGGTTAGGGTTAGGGTTAGGGTTATGCCTAGGCTTAGGGTTCCGAGAACCACAAAGCCAGGAGCTCCAGGGATACTCACCATTCAAAACGCAGGCCAAGTTGAGCCTAGCACATCCAAATCCTTGCTCCCTCTTCGTCATTCTGCTCGGAACTCGCCACAGACCAATGCCCGATTTCTGGCTCAGTCTAGGCTTAGGGTTAGGGTTAGGGTTAGGGTTAGGCTTAGGGTTCAGAAAACCACAAAGCCAGGAGCTCCAGGGATACTCACCATGCAAAACTCAGGCCAAGTTGAGCGTAGCACATCCAAATCCTTGCTCCCTCTTCGTCATTCTGCTCGGAACTCACCACAGACCAATGCCCGATTTCTGGCTCAGTCTAGGCTTAGGGTTAGGGTTAGGGTTATGCCTAGGCTTAGGGTTCCGAGAACCACAAAGCCAGGAGCTCCAGGGATACTCACCATTCAAAACGCAGGCCAAGTTGAGCCTAGCACATCCAAATCCTTGCTCCTTCTTCGTCATTCTGCTCGGAACTCACCACAGACCAATGCCCGATTTCTGGCTCAGTCTAGGCTTAGGGTTAGGGTTAGGGTTAGGGTTAGGGTTATGCCTAGGCTTAGGGTTCAGAAAACCACAAAGCCAGGAGCTCCAGGGATACTCACCATGCAAAAGGCAGGCCAAGTTGAGCGTAGCACATCCAAATCCTTGCTCCCTCTTCGTCATTCTGCTCGGAACTCACCACAGACCAATGCCCGATTTCTGGCTCAGTCTAGGCTTAGGGTTAGGGTCAGGGTTAGGGTTATGCCTAGGCTTAGGGTTCAGAAAACCACAAAGCCAGGAGCTCCAGGGATACTCACCATTCAAAACGCAGGCCAAGTTGAGCGTAGCACATCCAAATCCTTGCTCCCTCTTCGTCATTCTGCTTGGAACTCACCACAGACCAATGCCCGATTTCTGGCTCAGTCTAGGCTTAGGGTTAGGGTTAGGGTTATGCCTAGGCTTAGGGTTCCGAGAACCACAAAGCCAGGAGCTCCAGGGATACTCACCATTCAAAACGCAGGCCAAGTTGAGCGTAGCACATCCAAATCCTTGCTCCCTCTTCGTCATTCTGCTCGGAACTCGCCACAGCCCAATGCCCGATTTCTGGCTCAGTCTAGGCTTAGGGTTAGGGTTAGGGTTAGGGTTAGGGTTATGCCTAGGCTTAGGGTTCAGAAAACCACAAAGCCAGGAGCTCCAGGGATACTCACCATGCAAAACTCAGGCCAAGTTGAGCGTAGCACATCCAAATCCTTGCTCCTTCTTCGTCATTCTGCTCGGAACTCACCACAGACCTATGCCCGATTTCTGGCTCAGTCTAGGCTTAGGGTTATGCCTAGGGTTAGGGTTAGGGTTATGCCTAGGCTTAGGGTTCAGAAAACCACAAAGCCAGGAGCTCCAGGGATACTCACCATGCAAAAGGCAGGCCAAGTTGAGCGTAGCACATCCAAATCCTTGCTCCCTCTTCGTCATTCTGCTCGGAACTTGCCACAGACCAATGCCCGATTTCTGGCTCAGTCTAGGGTTAGGGTTAGGGTTAGGGTTAGGGTTAGGGTTATGCCTAGGCTTAGGGTTCAGAAAACCACAAAGCCAGGAGCTCCAGGGATACTCACCATGCAAAAGGCAGGCCAAGTTGAGCATAGCACATCCAAATCCTTGCTCCCTCTTCGTCATTCTGCTCGGAACTCACCACAGACCAATGCCCGATTTCTGGCTCAGTCTAGGCTTAGGGTTAGGGTTAGGGTTATGGCTAGGCTTAGGGTTCAGAAAACCACAAAGCCAGGAGCTCCAGGGATACTCACCATGCAAAAAGCAGGCCAAGTTGAGCGTAGCACATCCAAATCCTTGCTCCCTCTTCGTCATTCTGCTTGGAACTCGCCACAGACCAATGCCCGATTTCTGGCTCAGTCTAGGCTTAGGGTTAGGGTTAGGGTTAGGGTTAGGGTTAGGGTTAGGGTTAGGGTTATGCCTAGGCTTAGGGTTCAGAAAACCACAAAGCCAGGAGCTCCAGGGATACTCACCATTCAAAACGCAGGCCAAGTTGAGCATAGCACATCCAAATCCTTGCTCCCTCTTCGTCATTCTGCTCGGAACTCACCACAGACCAATGCCCGATTTCTGGCTCAGTCTAGCGTTAGGGTTAGGGTTAGGGTTAGGGTTATGCCTAGGCTTAGGGTTCAGAAAACCACAAAGCCAGGAGCTCCAGGGATACTCACCATGCAAAAGGCAGGCCAAGTTGAGCCTAGCACATCCAAATCCTTGCTCCCTCTTCGTCATTCTGCTTGGAACTCGCCACAGACCAATGCCCGATTTCTGGCTCAGTCTAGGCTTAGGGTTAGGGTTAGGGTTATGCCTAGGCTTAGGGTTCCGAGAACCACAAAGCCAGGAGCTCCAGGGATACTCACCATTCAAAACGCAGGCCAAGTTGAGCGTAGCACATCCAAATCCTTGCTCCCTCTTCGTCATTCTGCACGGAACTCACCACAGACCAATGCCCGATTTCTGGCTCAGTCTAGGCTTAGGGTTAGGGTTAGGGTTATGCCTAGGCTTAGGGTTCCGAGAACCACAAAGCCAGGAGCTCCAGGGATACTCACCATTCAAAACGCAGGCCAAGTTGAGCGTAGCACATCCAAATCCTTGCTCCCTCTTCGTCATTCTGCTCGGAACTCACCACAGACCAATGCCCGATTTCTGGCTCAGTCTAGGCTTAGGGTTAGGGTTAGGGTTAGGGTTAGGGTTAGGGTTATGCCTAGGCTTAGGGTTCAGAAAACCACAAAGCCAGGAGCTCCAGGGATACTCACCATGCAAAACTCAGGCCAAGTTGAGCCTAGCACATCCAAATCCTTGCTCCTTCTTCGTCATTCTGCTCGGAACTCACCACAGACCTATGCCCGATTTCTGGCTCAGTCTAGGCTTAGGGTTATGCCTAGGGTTAGGGTTAGGGTTATGCCTAGGGTTAGGGTTCAGAAAACCACAAAGCCAGGAGCTCCAGGGATACTCACCATGCAAAACGCAGGCCAAGTTGAGCGTAGCACATCCAAATCCTTGCTCCCTCTTCGTCATTCTGCTCGGAACTCGCCACAGACCAATGCCCGATTTCTGGCTCAGTCTAGGCTTAGGGTTAGGGTTAGGGTTATGCCTAGGCTTAGGATTCCGAGAACCACAAAGCCAGGAGCTCCAGGGATACTCACCATTCAAAACGCAGGCCAAGTTGAGCATAGCACATCCAAATCCTTGCTCCCTCTTCGTCATTCTGCTCGGAACTCACCACAGACCAATGCCCGATTTCTGGCTCAGTCTAGGCTTAGGGTTAGGGTCAGGGTTAGGGTTATGCCTAGGCTTAGGGTTCAGAAAACCACAAAGCCAGGAGCTCCAGGGATACTCACCATGCAAAAGGCAGGCCAAGTTGAGCGTAGCACATCCAAATCCTTGCTCCCTCTTCGTCATTCTGCTCGGAACTCACCACAGACCAATGCCCGATTTCTGGCTCAGTCTAGGCTTAGGGTTAGGGTTAGGGTTAGGGTTAGGGTTATGCCTAGCCTTAGGGTTCCGAGAACCACAAAGCCAGGAGCTCCAGGGATACTCACCATGCAAAACTCAGGCCAAGTTGAGCCCAGCACATCCAAATCCTTGCTCCCTCTTCGTCATTCTGCCCGGAACTCGCCACAGCCCAATGCCCGATTTCTGGCTCAGTCCAGGCTTAGGGTTAGGGTTAGGGTTAGGGTTAGGGTTAGGGTTATGCCTAGGCTTAGGGTTCAGAAAACCACAAAGCCAGGAGCTCCAGGGATACTCACCATGCAAAAGGCAGGCCAAGTTGAGTGTCGCACATCCAAATCCTTGCTCCCTCTTCGTCATTCTGCTCGGAACTCGCCAAAGACCAATGCCCGATTTCTGGCTCAGTCTAGGGTTAGGGTTAGGGTTAGGGTTACACCTAGGCTTAGGGTTCAGAAAACCACAAAGCCAGGAGCTCCAGGGATACTCACCATGCAAAAGGCAGGCCAAGTGGAGCCGAGCACATCCAAATCCTTGCTCCCTCTTCGTCATTCTGCTTGGAACTCACCACAGACCAATGCCCGATTTCTGGCTCAGTCTAGGCTTAGGGTTAGGGTTAGGGTTAGGGTTAGGGTTATGCCTAGGCTTAGGGTTCCGAGAACCACAAAGCCAGGAGCTCCAGGGATACTCACCATTCAAAACGCAGGCCAAGTTGAGCCTAGCACATCCAAATCCTTGCTCCCTCTTCGTCATTCTGCTCGGAACTCGCCACAGACCAATGCCCGATTTCTGGCTCAGTCTAGGCTTAGGGTTAGGGTTAGGGTTAGGGTTAGGCTTAGGGTTCAGAAAACCACAAAGCCAGGAGCTCCAGGGATACTCACCATGCAAAACTCAGGCCAAGTTGAGCGTAGCACATCCAAATCCTTGCTCCCTCTTCGTCATTCTGCTCGGAACTCACCACAGACCAATGCCCGATTTCTGGCTCAGTCTAGGCTTAGGGTTAGGGTTAGGGTTATGCCTAGGCTTAGGGTTCCGAGAACCACAAAGCCAGGAGCTCCAGGGATACTCACCATTCAAAACGCAGGCCAAGTTGAGCCTAGCACATCCAAATCCTTGCTCCCTCTTTGTCATTCTGCTCGGAACTCACCACAGACCAATGCCCGATTTCTGGCTCAGTCTAGGCTTAGGGTTAGGGTTAGGGTTAGGGTTAGGGTTATGCCTAGGCTTAGGGTTCAGAAAACCACAAAGCCAGGAGCTCCAGGGATACTCACCATGCAAAAGGCAGGCCAAGTTGAGCGTAGCACATCCAAATCCTTGCTCCCTCTTCGTCATTCTGCTCGGAACTCACCACAGACCAATGCCCGATTTCTGGCTCAGTCTAGGCTTAGGGTTAGGGTTAGGGTTAGGGTTAGGGTTAGGGTTATGCCTAGGCTTAGGGTTCAGAAAACCACAAAGCCAGGAGCTCCAGGGATACTCACCATGCAAAACTCAGGCCAAGTTGAGCGTAGCACATCCAAATCCTTGCTCCCTCTTCGTCATTCTGCTCGGAACTCACCACAGACCAATGCCCGATTTCTGGCTCAGTCTAGGCTTAGGGTTAGGGTCAGGGTTAGGGTTATGCCTAGGCTTAGGGTTCAGAAAACCACAAAGCCAGGAGCTCCAGGGATACTCACCATGCAAAAAGCAGGCCAAGTTGAGCGTAGCACATCCAAATCCTTGCTCCCTCTTCGTCATTCTGCTCGGAACTCACCACAGACCAATGCCCGATTTCTGGCTCAGTCTAGCGTTAGGGTTAGGGTTAGGGTTAGGGTTATGCCTAGGCTTAGGGTTCAGAAAACCACAAAGCCAGGAGCTCCAGGGAAACTCACCATGCAAAAGGCAGGCCAAGTTGAGCCGAGCACATCCAAATCCTTGCTCCCTCTTCGTCATTCTGCTCGGAACTCGCCACACACCAATGCCCGATTTCTGGCTCAGTCTAGGGTTAGGGTTAGGGTTAGGGTTAGGGTTAGGGTTATGCCTAGGCTTAGGGTTCCGAGAACCACAAAGCCAGGAGCTCCAGGGATACTCACCATTCAAAACGCAGGCCGAGTTGAGCGTAGCACATCCAAATCCTTGCTCCCTCTTCGTCATTCTGCTCGGAACTCGCCACAGACCAATGCCCGATTTCTGGCTCAGTCTAGGCTTAGGGTTAGGGTTAGGGTTAGGGTTAGGGTTATGCCTAGGCTTAGGGTTCAGAAAACCACAAAGCCAGGAGCTCCAGGGATACTCACCATGCAAAACTCAGGCCAAGTTGAGCCTAGCACATCCAAATCCTTGCTCCTTCTTCGTCATTCTGCTCGGAACTCACCACAGACCTATGCCCGATTTCTGGCTCAGTCTAGGCTTAGGGTTATGCCTAGGGTTAGGGTTAGGGTTATGCCTAGGCTTAGGGTTCAGAAAACCACAAAGCCAGGAGCTCCAGGGATACTCACCATGCAAAAGGCAGGCCAAGTTGAGCGTAGCACATCCAAATCCTTGCTCCCTCTTCGTCATTCTGCTCGGAACTTGCCACAGACCAATGCCCGATTTCTGGCTCAGTCTAGGCTTAGGGTTAGGGTTAGGGTTAGGGTTAGGGTTAGGGTTATGCCTAGGCTTAGGGTTCAGAAAACCACAAAGCCAGGAGCTCCAGGGATACTCACCATGCAAAACGCAGGCCAAGTTGAGCATAGCACATCCAAATCCTTGCTCCCTCTTCGTCATTCTGCTCGGAAGTCACCACAGACCAATGCCCGATTTCTGGCTCAGTCTAGGCTTAGGGTTAGGGTTAGGGTTAGGGTTATGCCTAGGCTTAGGGTTCAGAAAACCACAAAGCCAGGAGCATCAGGGATACTCACCATGCGAAGGGCATGCCAAGGTTAGGGTTAGGGTTAGGGTCAGTGTTAGGGTTTAGGGTTAGGGTTATGGTTAGGGTTATGTTTAGGGTTAGGGTTAGGGTTAAGGTTTTTGATAATCCTCCACAAGAACCTAGGGCTTTGCCCTCAGGAACTTTCCTCATTTGTGGGGACGGGGCCTGGCCAGGAGTGCCTTCTAAACCGGTGGGAGGACTGTGCTATTTTGGGAAACTAACTATGTTTGCCCCTAGCATTCAGCAACTGTTAAATATTACACACAAGCTAGCATGACGAAGCGCTCTTCCATTAGATCCTAATTGCAGAGACGATGTGTTGTTATGGAAAACTCCTGCTGTCTTTTTTGCTTCTCTTTTAGTCCCAGGAGCTGCATCAGCACATGCCCTCACTCAGCTTAGAAGGTTGGCATGTTGGACAGGCGAGCAAGCAAATGTCACCTCACACCTGATAGGTGAGCTTGTTGCAGACGTGGATAGCTTACGCCACGCATTACTGCAAAATCGTGCAGCCATTGATTTCCTACTGTTAGCACATGGACATGGATGCAAAGACATAGAAGGAATGTGCTGCTTTAATTTATCAGATCACAGTAAATCAATCCACTCTCAGCTTCAATGGCTCACTGAACATACCAAAAAGCTCACTGTTCAGGACAGTCCTTTCGATAGATGGTTTCAAGGGACCTTTGGAGGACTTGGAGTTCGGGCCGTAAGTCTCATAAAAGAAGGTCTTAGATGGGTTGGCATCATACTTTTGCTATTGCTTGGAGCACGCATTATATTTTCTTGTTTAGCCAAACGTGTAGATCAACTAACTCAGGGAGTTTTGCTTGCTCAAACTAATATAAATGGGGGAATTGTGAGAGATTGGTTACATGAAAAGGGACATATAGATTTGGGATATACAGATTCTTTGCAGCTTACTGATTTGAGAAGCTGGCTACGTGAGAACGGGCATATAGGCCCTTGCAGCTAGCTGAGCAAGGTCTCATAAGACAATGCACCACACATCCTGTGTAACAACTGAAGTTACAGAATATTACATGTATCTTGCTCAGTAACTGAACCACCATTGAGTCTTACTGCTGAACTATGGGTTTATTTGCAGAGCCAGCAAGGTTAGGTTTTGGCAGCAAAACAATGGACATCTGTGGTTAGAAGGCCAGGGAAAAAGGCAGAACTGCTGACCACGAAAGGGGGTCTAAGGAGGGGTTTAGAATCAGCTTAGTCGACGTGAACCACTTAGAATGCGCCGTTACGAATATGCATAAAGCCTATTATTGTTAGTATATAAAGAGTTTTGGTACAACCAATAAATCGGATTCCTGCTGATCACTCATATTGAGCGTCTGGGTTTCCCCTCTATCGTGACATATATGTATTTTCACAAGAAAGGATGAAGACTTTATTTAAGCTTTTCATAAATAAGCTACTCCTGGGAGCAAAGAAAAAAAAAATCAGAATTTCATTATTAAAAGGATTCAATTTCTAAATCTCTGAGGAAAGAAAAAAAGAAAAACTTGTTCTAGACATGGAAATGAATTTTTTTACTATTATACTTGCTACATTAAGTGTAATTGGATCAATATGATAGGCTGGCTTGTAAATATATGCAGTTCTTGACTGTGCTTTTTTACATTTAGTTATTTAGTACTTTGTCATGTTTTGAATGCAAATATATGGCCAGATATGCAGCTAATGGTGTTTATTTTTTTAGTTTCAAAAGCAAGAGAAAGTATCACCCTTGTATTTGAGTTATGGCTGAGTAGGTTAGAAGGATCCCCAGCTTATGAATGTCCCCTAAGTCCAGGAGATCTCTTGGCAGCCTTTCTGTTCATGAAATCCATCTTTGTCACAAATAGCAAATCTTGGGCTGTGGAATATCACAATCTCATTATGGGATGTCATCCCACAGCACAAATACATTATTCTCAGTGGATTTACAAACAGCGTAGCCGACATTGCCACCTGGATGTGACAGATGTACTGGGTATATTTATACTGAGACATGATTTACACTTGTCAGGACAATGGCAAGAATAGGCTGCAGAGAAGACTTGAAATACTGTTGAGAGAGTTTCTCCTTCATGGTTCCTTAGACACCATAATCCCTGTCCTGAAGCACGGGGTGGGGGAGGGAGCAGGTCTCCCTTGCTCTTTAAGTTACAGCTGGATGTGGGGAATGATAATCAGCTCAGTATTTCTCCCTGCAGGGCCTGAGCTGTGCCTTCCAGCTGTGGGAGCAGTGTTACTCCTTACCAGTTAAAGGAACTTGTAGTATCCTTGTCAGCCCAGCCCATGGATCCTACAGATGTGTCTTAGAGGGTGAGGGATAATGTCTGTGTCTGACCAAGTTGCAGGAGAGCTCAAATTGTACTATGTGGAGTGTGCCTCAGTACCACGCTTTACTCCCAGGGAAACAACCCTCAGTGGCTCTCCAGGCATTCCTTCTGTGCCAGAGCAAATATCCCTTGGCTATACTGTTTGCTCCCTACTTGAAGGCTGAGCTGTTGGCTTTGCTGCTGCTTGAAACCCATCCTCCAGCTTCAGCTTTGTAGGAGCCTACAATTCAGCCCTGAGCTGCACAGGGAGCTGTCCTCAAAACACAGGTGTCTGCACAGTTTGGGTACCTTTCCAGCTGCTTCAGGTTACTGATGGAGACAGGGTATCCAGCTTCCCAGTGAATAAAGAGCAAAATGCTGATAACAAAAGTATTATCAGTAAGAACAGGTTGGTTTAATACTGGCCTCTCTAAGAAGGAGAAATATAAATGTCTGTGAATGAAGGTAAATCAAACTGAAACAGGCAAATCTGCTCCACCAGAGCCAAAAATAAATGTGAGCAAACCTCCAGGGTTCCATGAGATGAGATAAATGAGAGAGGAAATGATCCACTTAGAGCTGGAGGAGTCCAGATAACATATTAGCATGGAGGGGACAGCCTGAGGTAATGTCTGCAGAGCTCTGTCACTCACAGAATCAGCAGGACTAATGGCACTCAGTATCATGGCAGTCTGTAAGACCAGCAGGGACTTACTGTTTCTAGGGCACAGAGAGGAGACTTTCACTCCTTCCTAATGAAGGAGGCAGTTAGAACATCCTTGCAAATGTATATGGGGCAGGAGTGTGGGGTGATGCTGCAAAGAAAACATCCTTTGCTTTCTGGAGAAAGGGTTAGGGTTAGGTTTAGGGTTAGGGTTAGGCTTAGGGTTAGGCTTAGGGTTAGGCTTAGGGCAGTGAGTGCTGCTCTTTGGCAGTAGGGAACAAAACAGCTTGGCTGGGATATAAGCAGCATTTGGATAGGAGTGTGTGTTTTGTAGCGTCCCCTGCCATCCAAAATGGGATCTGGTCCCAATAAATTCAGTTATCTTCATCCTTTGCCTTGGCTGTGGAGCACTACAGTTCCCTAAAATATTGTGCCCTTTCTCATGAGCAAGAGGACACAAATGCTGAAGAGACTTCTTGATCCAAATTCAAGGCCACACTATTTCAATGATCTTCTTGCTGAGTAAAAGGGAAGCAAATAAGGAGAGAGCTATCATATCTCCAGCCAGCAACTTACAACCTAATTTCCATTTCTCAACTATGGGCATTTTAAGCCCAAAGCCTTTCTAAATAACGTTTCTGTGAAAATTAGGCCCTTTACAATCCAGAGGTTTTGTTTATTGCTCAGCTATGCATGAGTCTGGTGCTTGAATTTCCCATCTGTGAAATATTAATGGGGGAGATAGAGAAAGAAGAGAGTTCTGCATGGTTTTACAGTAAAATAACAGACTTACATTGTAATATGATATATCCACCATACAAAATCACAGTCAAGTACAAAGTGAGTAAATTAAGAAATGAAAATTAAATTAAAATTAAATGAAAAAGATACCTGTATGAAAGTGAAAATCTGTTGACAGATTACAGTAGTGTTTCTGTGGCCACCAGTGAAACTAGCCTGACTCCTTGAACAGAAGTTAGGAAGCTGGATGGTCACCTATTTATTAATTTATTATTAATGGGTATGCCTTTATTTTTTTTTCAAAGTTCGTGCTAGCACTGATTCATTCTGGGCTTTAAGTACAAATGAAAGTGACTCTTGACATGTTGAAATAAAAATTCACACAGAAGAGAAATTTATACTGTTGCCTGTGTAATGGCAATGTGCCATTCATTTAAAAATTATGCATATCAGACCCTGCTTCTTCCTAAACTGGAGCGGATTTGAATTCAGAGTATAATTATGTTATTTTCCTAACCCAGAGAAATGGGAAATCACATGCCCACCCAGGAAATGAGCACCTCTAATGACAAGGCAGCTGCAGAAGCCGCACACGGACACTTCTATATCTCATTAGGTCAGACTTGCAGGGGAAATGCCCAAAATTAACCTTCTGCAGCCAGTGTTGCAGCATGATTGTTATGGATCTTGGTGCAGGGAAAAAAGTGGGGGTCCTGTCTAGCCAGCCCCCAGTTCACAACTCCCCATTTGCCACCTGCTTATGACAGCATGAGGTTGCTGTGCTGGGGCCTTGTTGCTGTGAGCTTCATGGCTGCATCCTCCCACACAACTTGGAAATTTATCCTGACCTGTTTCTCTTGACAGATGAATAAAATTGCTTCTGAATGCAAAGACACACATGACATAGCTGTGAATAACAGCTATCCTTGATCCCAGCATTTCACCTCATTGCTTAATCAGTTGGAAAGAGAAGCAGGAGCATCCTTGATGGTTAAGAGACTGAAATATCGATTCAATGCTGAATTCACATTTCTCCATAGCCTGTGTCTGATTCTAGGCAATTCTGCTCACCCAAAATGAGCTGACATTTACCTTCTCAAATCCATTAATCTTTGGCTATCCATGGGAGCTGCACCTCTCAAAATTCAGGTGATTTAAGTATGTACCCAAGTGTCAACTTCTTTTGATTTGGTTTCATAATAAGGTTCAGGGTTGCTCAGAAGGAAACATTCTGCTTTTGGGTTACTAGCACTTCCTCCTTGAGCGAATCAAGAATGGCTTTTCCATTTTCACTCTGCAACTTACTGTATTGCAGGCTGCCTTTCAAAATTTCACTGACCAGCAAGCCCTGAGGTTTCACACTACATCACTACCATAGTAAGGGCAAAGACCCAGAGCAGGGAAAGAGTCCTGTGAAAATGCTTGGTCACAAAGCTGAAGGAAATGTCTGCTCCATTGTTCAAGGTCCTGTGTATCCCCTTCTGTTATGCTTTATCAATCATAACACTCTGTTACTTCTTCCTGGTCTCTTTATCATGAGAATCCATCCATGGCAGAGTGCAGCCAATAAATGAATTTACCTTGAGGTCTTCAGTGGGTGTTGGATCAGCTCCAAAATGTACTGGTGGATCTTCCTAAACACCATGTGTGTTAACTTTGACAGGAAACTTTTTCAAGTGCCTCTGCTTAGAGTTAGTCTTCTAAACCCTCCTTCTGGCATCTGGCTGAAGCACCAGAGCTTTCTGAGAGCTTTAGCTAACTGACATTAGTGACACTGCAGCCATGTTTCCAAGATGTCAAAATACACATTTGGTTTGGAGCAGGAAACTGTCAGTCCAAATTTGTTTGCACCAGGAACAGAAGTTTGGTTATGAGGTTTGTTGTCTGTAGTATAAGGAAATATTGTAATTTATTTATGGGTTACAGATCTGTGAATAAACACATAATTAGTGCCCATAATCTCAACACTTATTTCTGCTCTACAATACAAGTGAAGCATTTCATGACAGAAATACGGCAAGGTGAATACCGGCCTTTTGTGACTCTGGAAAATTTCCTAGGGCTTTCAGTCTGTGTGTACGTGTGTGTTTTCACTGTCTGTGGACAAAGCCTGGCTCTGTTTCTGTACTTTTCTGTACGTGTCATTGAGAAGAGATGAGAAAAATGTCTGCAAAGCTACCCAGCTTGGTCAAGGGTAATCAGACTCAAACATGGTGAGGCTGCAGGACAATTTCTAGCATGTCCCTGATGCCTTGAGTATCACAGCCAAATGTTCAGAAATGTTGAAGATCACTAAAACCATGCCAGTGAGCCTGGAGAGATGATACAAAACTGATATTTCTATAGGCCTTCCACATGGAAGGAGAAAAATAAAATAAACCTGTGATTTTCACTTTTTTGAAAGTCTCCTTTCCTGCAACACCAGGAATGTGATGCTGGGTGAATGTGGGTGCAGAACTCTCCATCTGTCATGTTGGCCAATATATGGTCTTGTTTCTGTGTTTCTTCACAGACTCATGCCTGTGTGAGAGCTCTCTGAGGCAGAGATCCTACTTTTTTTTTTCTTATTTTTTTGGCACAGCATCTGACACAGTAAAGTTTGAATTCATAACCAGCTCTTGTGAACTAGCATTAAATGTGTCTGACATGAGCAATATTTAAGAACAAATCAGACTTCTAAAACTGCATGTTGCTCTTGTGTTAGGCTTCTGTCTACAGGTGAATTTTACCCTACGAGATCTCACTATGGGGCAGGGTTTTATGTTCTGAGGATGTGGCAAAGTCAGTGATCAAGGGAATACTCATAGCCTACATCTCACCCCACATAACCTCTTAATTATATCAGTGCAAATGTTTCTGAGGCCCATGTTAAGAACAAGAAAAGGGAGCTGATCTGGCTTTTAGAAGAAGAAAATGGCTAAAGAATGCAACTCTGTATTCACTACTGGCCTGGTAAGCAAAGTCTCAGACCCTTCTACAACCAAGGGAGTTCATTGCAGCAAGTGAATGGGAATGAGCAGCAGTACTGGTGAAGTGCAGGAACCAGTATGGTTGTCAAACACTTGGATACACTGAAACACAGTCTGGAAGTGATGCTCTGGAGTCTCGTCTTCCTTCCAGTTTCTCTTTCACTCCATCAAAGTAATAAAACCTCCTGCCTGATTATTAAGAGCGAGCTGTCTCTGCTGTTAGAGAAGATGTTGGTTAGGAGAGAGCAGAAGCACTGAACTCATGCTCATTACGGGAATTGGCAGAGGTGTAAATCTGGGTCAAGAGGGAGTGGTCAGGTCAGGCCAGGCCAGGCCAGGCGTGTTGCAAGGCTGTTTCAGTGCTCACTTAGCTGCTCTGCTTCACAACCACTGATCTACTTGCTTTTTTCTTTCATTTCATGCAGAGCACAGAGTGCAAGGGGACAGGTGCTCTGATTCCTGTCATGTGCTGAAGTTGATGACTCCTAGTTTGTTCATCTGTGCAGCAAAGAAATCAGTCAGTTGAGGTAACATGCTGACATGCATTTTGCCCCAAAGCCTCTCCAGCTAGAGCTGTGAGAATGGCTTTTGTTCTGCCACAATGGAAAGGAGAACTCTCATGTATATTTTAAACAGCATGCTGAATGTAAGGACTGATCTTCCTTGCTATAAACCAGGGAAATTTTATTGAACTCAGTGAAAATTGCATCTGAAATCCCTCAGTGATAACAGGATCAGGTGTTGCAAGCTCACTGTTATGCCTATAGCATTAATTTTCATTAGCAAATTAATTTTCTTTTGCTTTTGTCTGAATGAGCCATGAGAATCCAGCCACCATACTAACACTGGTAGCATTGTCCTTTTCTGTCTACTGTTTCTCTCCTGTCCTAAGCTGATTTGGACACAAGTGACATCAGTCACATCCGGAGAGATTGCAGCCAGGGTAAGTGGATGTGGCAGAGAAAGGAAATTGCAGGAGGTACTGACCCGGCAGTGAAGCAGAGAGATACTGCCATGAATCAGTCCAGGAGAGAACTGTAAATCTGTACATTTGCCCATCTGTACAAATTACCCATCTGTAAATCTAGTGGAAGAAGGGATGTGATTTTATGGTTTCATTTGTAATACAAGAGGCTGTAAATTCATCTGTAATCCAAAATAGACGAAAAAAATTAAGCAGACAGTTAATGGAGGATGTGTCCACTTACCTCTTGCTCATGCATCACATATAACTACAGAATATCTGATGGCTCATGGGTATGAATAAGATTGGCAAGTGCTCTTGTGTTGTCATTGTCTACTTCACCATTATAGCTACAGTTCATCCCACCCTTAATTTCTGTAACTAGGCAGGTAAAAATTTTTGCATCTGCCAGGATTTGCACACACAAAATTGTATTTTAAGTTTGGGGGCCTCTTTTCACCCTCTGCTTTCACTGGAGAGTGCATAGTTGCTGACTGTGTTCCTTTCTGGGATGGAGGACCCTCAAGTAGGCAGATAAACAACTTTAAAACTTCTTTCATCTTGCAGGCTCACAGATCTGCTTGAGGAAGCCACACTGCATGGAATGCCCCAACACATTGTACGCTGGTTAGAAAAGGCAAACTGATGTATTTAGAAAAATCTGCCAGCAAGAAAACGAAATTTAACTTACCTGTGACATTTTCATTGTAGGGGCTATATGAGGAGAACTGGTGACAGCTACCCAAATTTTACAGTAAAATGTGCTGGTGTTACAGAGATGGACAGAAGCTGACTGACTGGCTGACCAACCTTTTGACTTTAGTACACAGTGTACGGTGTCAGGTTCCTAGGATGCTGCAGGCTCAGCTTCTATTACACCTTTCCTGCTGAAAGTTGAGTAAATATACTTAAAGCAAACTAAAAAGTCACAGTTCATTGATAGTAACTGAACAGAACTGAGAAAGGTGAAACAGGATAGCTTGAGGAGTCAGGAGCTAAATTACCTGCAGAGAGCATGAATAGGTAGAGACACCAGCCACTGTGCATTGCAGCCAAAACATGGTCAGCCAGCTGTCTATCCAGTTCCATAACAACTCTGCATTATGGATCTGCCCACCTCTGCTTGTCTGTTACAATGCAGTGGGTGACAACTCAGTACCTGGGCTGGGTTGGCTGAAAAGATGATTTGTTGCAGTTTTACCCATAACATTTTGCTGGTTTTATGTGTCTATTTTACTCCTTCCTGAGCAGCTGTTAGAGCCTTTCTTCTTCCTACTTAATGTCTTTATTTTCTTCTCCTCTAGCAGCATGTTGTTTACATGCCCTGATCAGAGTAATCAAAGGAACTCGGGAGATGCCTGATTCATTCAGTTGGATTTTCTGCCTAAAGGTAGGCTTTTTCCTCAAGCCTTGAAGTAATATTATACAGGCTTCCTTAAATCTCCCTTTTCCCATAAAATGAAGAAGCCAGTTTTGCCCAGCTCAAGATGCTGTTTGAAGTCAGATTGTAGCTGTCTATACATCAGTGGAAAACACAAACCTCTGCAGTGGACTGCTATCACACTGGGCTCACAGCCAAAGTCTGGTGTCATCCACCTGCTTCACCTACTTCAGTTCAGAGCTCTCAGGATAAGAAATAAGTCTTTGGGAATACCTTCTGCATGGGCACTTCCACCCCTCCCCATCGGCAACATAAACACCTACCTGGACTTCTCAGCTCTAGAGCAGAACACAAAGGGGAAAAAAGGGCACATAGAGGTATTTTTAGACACCTCATTTTCACCCCACACTCCTGGCTTGAATATGGGCTAAAGCAACAGAGAACCATGTTATGAAAGCCACAAAATCACACTAGAGAGGAGTTGTGGACAAGGTATTGGCCTTGCATGAACAGGATAGGAAATTTCCTTCTTAACTTGCAACTTCTCTCCTACCCTTGCTGGTAGCCTTGCCTGCTGCTTTATAGTGCTTCACAGGTGGACAAGGTTATCCTTTCTTCTCCAAACTACATCATATGACTTGAGACATCACTGAAGGACATGAGCCAACGCACAGCAGACCCACATAGGATCTGTGCCAGACACTGGAAGGCTTTTGCGTGCTAATAGCCCACACCTTCAGCTCAGGACTTAATCCAACAAGGAATTCTTATGTCCTAGTGCCAGCAAATAGAGTGTAAAAACACAATTAAAATTAATACTTCTCTGAGATATGTTGTACAAGTCAACCTGGAGAGGAAAACACTCTAAATCTTTTTGGTGTTACTGTAACCTAGTGCCCATAAGGAAAAGTAAATATCAACTTCAAATTAACCATGTTACACACACTGAAAGCTCAGTCGAGTGAATGAGGAGAGCCCAGAGATAAAACAGGCTTCTCTCCAGATATTATTATGAAAATTAAAGTGAGTGGTTGGAAGATATACATCGCAAAAATATTCTATTATGCTCAGTGTACTAGAGCAGAACTTTCACCCTTTTAAACTCTCATTAAAATGCAGCCATTTTTGTTTCAAAGGATTAACATGTTGGCTCTAAAGAGAGAAGAAAAATGTGATTCATGGTGTGCTTGGAATTAGATATTGTTAATTGAAAATAACCCTAGGCACTTACACAGTGCTTTTCAGCTCAGAATCTTGAAACTATTTTGTTTGTATAAAATTCATTCATGTAAAGGGGCTTCTAAAAGACTTGTGTGCAGCAAAAATATCAACAAAAAGTACTGTGGGAGCTCTTGTATGCTTCCACTATACACTAAGGCAAACATCACTTATGGGCAGAAGGCTTTTGAAAAGGTGGGGACTCACTGTCACATAGGAACAAAATACCTGTCTGTAAAAATAGCAGGAAATGATTTATGATGGTTTGGCTACAGCTGAATGGCTATCTGTACAGCTAGATAAAACAAGTCCCCTGGAAACTCTGGAAAAAAATATACTGACTTCTGTCACTCTGAACATGGAAAAATATTCATTGTGAAATGAGAACTTTGTAGCCTTGTGCAAACTCCTAATAAAAGTTAATGTACAGGAGAAATTACTAGTGGTGGGTTTTGGCCACAGTGAATTTTCTGATGGTCTGAATCCTCCAGTTTAGCAGGGAGGTTCAGAGTACCCTTAAGTCCACTGTGGTCAAAAGCCACATCGAGATTCTCCAAAGGATTTCCACAAGAACTCAAAAGGTAGGCAGACTGTTGAGGGACACTATGAGTGAAGGTTAGTGACTCTCAACTCAGCTTCATCTCAAATGTTCCTGCTTGGCAAGCGGGGGACCAGGCACCCACAGTGTAGGGGCTTGCTTAAGGTCAGAGAACCACTTAGTCTGGAGGAAATGAAAACCCCTTCCATCCCTTTTCCCCACTCTCACAGTGTCAAATGACGTACCATTCATGAATTACATAATTTTATAAAATATCAAGCAAAAGCCATTACATTTATCAAAAGCAGAATCAGCTAATTCAGAAAGTACTCTCTGTCCTCTGGTCTCTGGAGTAGTACAGTGACATTCTGTAGTGGTGCTCTGAAGATTTATGGTTTACTTGCTGGTACAGTACTGGCACTGATGTGTTGGAGTGAAGATTTATTTTTGTAAGTCATTTGTTTCTGAACTCATTGTGACTTACTTTAAGTTTACTGATACGTGGCTGGGATTTAGAGTGGTTGGGACAGTGATGTAATCAAACTCACACTTTGGTACATGGAGGCAAAATAACTATCAAGGCCAGGAGATTTTGCAAAGTGCCACCAGATGAAATAAATAACTCTGGGATAAAGATGAAGAGGGCACCACATACTGAAAGGAAAGATCTGTTTGAAGTGGAGAGAGCAGGATGACAATTTTCATGTGGCTAATTGATGCAGCAATTCCAGCAGGAAGTCTTGTAACTGATGAGTATATCCAACACCTCCAAACGCCCCCTGGGAAGCAGAGGTGATGAACATCTTTGATAAGCCATTTTTCTGCAGGCTTTCAGTCTTTGCTAAGGTAAGGGATGATTTCTCAGAGCCCTACTAGCCCCTAATGACCTTTCTGTATTATCAGTAGGGTCCTGCCATTGCTCCTGGAAACTGGAATAGCTTCCTTTCACACTGTGTCTGGGAGACAGGCAACGAGATAGGGAAAGATACAGGTACAAGACTTAGTGAAGACAACTAAATCCAAAGTGCTATATTCTGTACCCAGATTTGGCTCTGGTCTCTCCAAGGAAGAGCTAGCTATAAGCCACATGTAAAAGGTCAGTGATATTAAAGCACTTGGCCCTGAAGAGATCTGGGAATGAGAAATGCCACACTGTAGAAGCTATTACTGCTGTCATTATACTGTGGGCAGTCCGCTGTTAGCCTCAAAGAGTGGTGGAGGAGAAGGGTGGAGTGGAGGAGGCTGGAGGAAAAGCCATTAGGATGGGAAGAGAGGGCACTACCTGGAGCAGACTTACGACAGGGCTACGGACAGATCTCTCACACCAGAAACACAGAAAAATCAGTGAAAAGGCTCTTCTTGTTGGCATCAAGGTCAGGATTTCACAGAGGTCTGACCTCAGCTTTATGTAGTTCAAAGTATAGGTCACAGCCTCACAAAGGGAGCTCCAACAAAGCATGGCATAGGAGTGATATTTGCCTTTAAGCTCTTCCATATGTCACCATGGCTTTTATGTCTCATTCTTCTCTCGTATGTGTGACCTCTTCCTAAGGCTCTTCATTGAGTTCCCTGCAGAGGTCATTAGTGCCTCTCCTGGGGCAGCAAATGTGGAGACAAGGGCTAAAAAAATACATGGGTTTCACAAGAACTCAGTACTACATCCCAGAAACACCGTCTCTGTCCTCAGATAGCTTTCCAAGCACATGATGGGGAAAACATTAGTGGTATTTCAATTAGCACTCTGCAGCTCCCCAGATGTGCCATGGCTCTCAAAGCCCCGAGTTCACTGTTGCACTCAGTCTCCTGGTGTTAATGGAATGGCACCTGCTGCTGTGTGCAAAGCCTCCACAGAGCACACATTCCCTGCCAGCCCAAAGGGAAGATGTGGCAAAATCACTGAAACTCTTTGTCTCTAGCAGAAGATGGAGTTTGATGTCCTGTTATAAAATACAGGGAGCCTAATCCTTAGCCCTCATTGTCTCCTGAAATTAAGTGAATTTCCCATGGAAATGAAAGGAAATTTTATCTTAATAAACCTTCAGTATTTACCAGCTTTACTTTGCTTAAGTAACCAGGGGGAATTTAAACTGATCACTTGTTTTCCTGTGGAAAAATCCCATGCATTGTAATAGAGGAGACCCTGAAAGGCTTTTATCTTAATTACTGCAGAAAATTACAGAGAATTAGATCCTTTCCAATGGTTTTCTGAATCATCCTTTGGGATTTGATAGCAGGAATATAATTTGTTATTGAATTGTATAGACTAGTGGAATAACAATGCCTCTAGAAAAGTGTTCACTATCTATTAATGTCTATAGGGCTTCCCTATAAAAGGTTTTTTAAAGCCTTTTATTTACAAATATATCCAGGGGATTCTATTATGCTGTACACCTTTGTTTATAATGCACACTGATTAAAGTAAGAAAAGCAAAAATAGACAGCACAGACCAGTGGTCTGGCTTCTGGGAAAAGGACAGCATGAGGAGACCATCTTCATAACCCTGTGAAAATGCATCACATAGCCAAGAAAGGCAGAAAAAACCTAAGGTTTTCATCCTGCATGGAGTTACTGCTGGCAGACCCTTGTTCCCACCTAAACTCTGCAGCTTTAGGGAGCTGTGAAGAGCTTTACTTTGGATTACAGCTCCATAAACTAACATGGTAAGTTGATAGTGGAATTTGATCATACCCTGGGAGTTGGCATGCAAGAACCCATGATTGCATGTGTAATATACTGATCAATTCCTTGTTTACTTCCTTCAGCTGAGCAGCAGCCAGTTCTTTCAGCTGAAATCACAGCTCCCTCCTGAGCAGACTGTGCTGTACTGTGAGATAGCCTGTTTCTTCCTCCCCTAGTATTTGTTGCACCGACAGAAAAAGACTACCTGAACCCTGCTCTGCACCCTCACTTCCACCTCACAGACATCAGTAGTGTCACCTAGGGATAACTGGGTCTTAGTTGTGCAGTGGTTTGCTACACAGATCTGGTCTCACTGTCAACATGCTTAAGCCTCCGAGGAATGCTTGCAGTTGCAGTGTGGTGGGGCACTGTCAGGTGCTTTGTGTATTTAGGGGTGATACCAAGCTCCTTTTCCAACCCCTCGGTCAGCAATAAGGAGTAAGGGTTACACTATATCTGCTTTGGGAGTTTTCCATTTCTGATGGGTATTTGTGTTCTTTTTTTGGTTTATGCTAAAAGCTTTTGCTCTCTTCTTATACAACCTTGAAGGAAAAGACCTTGCTGAGTGTAGTTGTGTGCTGTTCAACAGATGTGTTATTTCACCACCTGATGGAGAACACGCTGAACGGTGCCTGACTCCAGTGTGTGCTGCCAGAGTTGCCCTGGGTTTCAGCAGTACAGCTAAGGCTTCCAGACACAAGTGTTTGCAGAAGTCACAGAAAGTCTAGGCATCTATCCTCAGTCACCTCTTGAAAGTACCCAGCAGGGAAAATGGAAGACAGATGTCAGCAGCAACTTCAGGATTTGCATGTTTCTGCAAAAGAGGTGAGGATAGAAGAGGAAACACAGTGGCTTTATGTGACTTTCCAGGTGACAACATGCCAAGATTTCACACAGGAGTCACAGAGGGATTCTAGCACTGAAGGATGCTTGAGGGGTTTTTTTGAGAAAAATTAAATTAGGAAAATGTTACAAAGGTATCCCAACATTGCATACCTGTGTCAGGTATCCCAACATTGCATACCCATGCATTGAAAGTCCACATGACAAAAGGTATTTGATAATCTCAGACTAAAAGGTGCTTTTCATTTCCCAGGGACTCATTTATATTGCAGATATTCATATGCCAGCTGCTAAAACAAAACAATTAAGAGTAAATACAAACCATTCCAGACAGCAGAAAAAAAAGCATACTCAGTACTGGAAGTAAAAAACAAATTATTTTAGTTATTAGATTTGTAAGTTGAACTAAAGCTAGAAAAACCATTCATGTGTGTTGCAGTTCTGACCAAGTCCTGGCTCACTAATATCTTTTGTGAAAAGCACAATTACCTTGTTTTTCTGTAACTTTCCTTCCTCCCCTCCCATTTTTTCATTATTTTTCCTTTGCAATTGTCTGTCTTGGCAGACAGGCAAGTCCTGTGTTCAGGACACAAACTCCTACTCATTATTATAGATCTCTAAAATGTTTTATCTGACATATTTTCAGGCTGTCACAAGAATTACAGGAGATGTTTTTTGTTATTATAGATTGTTCCTGCTTTTTGTTTATCCATCTCAGATTTTCCCTTTCTCAGATATGAACCCATGCACCAGCCAAAGCTGTGCTGAAAGCTGCTTCTCAGCAATACAAAAAACGAGCTCTTAAAAATCTGTCAGCATTGGCCAGATGCAGAGAGGTTTTTAGTAAAATAGGGCAGTTAAATACAGTACAGAGCTCAGGCCTCCTGGATTTCATTTTATGTTAATGTATTTTTATATAAAGGCACAAAGAAATCTCTTAGATCTTCATGCTAATGAAAAGGAAATTGATATATAAGTCAGTGTGGTTTGACAATCATTTACAGATTGGGGTATTCTAACAGGAAGCGGAATGTGGGGAAAAGCAGAAGAAAGGGACTATTCGCTTTCAACACGTGACCAAGGGACTGTTTGCTCTTTGTGTGGATGCTGCCACAGGGAATTGTAGCATTTCCTGCAAACCTCCATTTTCCCACACCTTTATGACAACTAGTAAGAAGTGTGTTCTCCACAGAAAAGAGCCTGGGTGTTGGAGTATTTCTTGTTTTCAAACTTGGAAAAATATCCATCTTTTACAGCTACAGCCATTTTACAGCTGTGACCACTACACAATGGCCTGGAGAACTGAGTCACCTGTGAATTCAATGTGGGATTTTAAGTAAGAAATGATGCTGCAACTGGTACATTATGAGGCTCCAAAGAGGTAGCAGGTATGTCTAAATCACAGTTGCTATTTTACTGAGTTTGCATGTAAAGTGCCGTGTTGAAATCTGCTCAAGAGCTGCAGAATATGATGTGAGAGTTAAACTGTTGCGGGTAGTCACCTTGTGAGCAGAGGGTGGCTCAAGAGAAATGGTGTAATTGGGTCTTCTAGGTCTGAACATCACTGCAGGCACAGACCCACTGGTAATGTTTCTAAGCTCCTGGATGGGAAGAGAGTCTCTGAGTGAGGTCTCTGAGCATACAAGGAATTGAAACAGAAGTGCTAATGACCACTTCTTCATTATGTTTATATCTGTTTTCCAGTACAATAGGGCCCTGATTATAATTTGTGGCTTTTGATATTATTGTAATACAAGAAATTAGCTGCAAATGAACAACAGCAATGAGTAGACAAGCTGTATATAATGCATATAGATGTGTAAGGCAGCATGTCATGCTGTTTGTGTTCCCCAAACTGCCCCACCAAAATTTATTTATTACATATGGAACCAAACCCAAACACCAGATCTGTATCCTCTCCATGTAGGAAGAATTTGCCCATGGATGAGGGGTTTAATGTTCTGGCCATATCCCTGTACCAAAGCATTAGCTCTAGTGCAGCACTGCAATGCTCAACACTGCTCAGATATGAATCCAAATTTTACTGCTTGAGAAAATCCCAATTTAAAAATAAAACTAATGACAGAAAATTAACATAAATACAGGAAATGAGCAGCAGCAATCTATCCAAACATTGCTTACAGAGGCTCGGAGCCAGGCCATTTAGAGAGTGTGAAGTTTATCAGATCAACTTCAGAGGTGTCTGGATACAATCTAATGACACATTACAATAATAAGATAAACAGATCACCAGTATATTTTCACCAAAAAAAGACCAAAAAAAGACACTGAGGCAAAAATAGTAAATGATCCACCTGGGGACTTTCAATAGTTGTTGCCTGAAGCTGGTTGAGAATCAGGAGTCTGCTTCTTAGAACCTTATTTAAAAGCATCTGCTCTTCTTTTAGACAATGTTTTAAGCATCCTGAGTATGGGTAATTTGAGGCTGGCTATGACAGATGCAATGTTATTTTTCAAAAAATTTTAATGAGCACACCCCTGCTGCCACGTGGAAGGCTCAATGCTGTGTTCTACTGACAGGGTGCAGATCACAACTCTTCACAGGGGAAGGCTTTTTCTTTTTTTTAATCTGGAAAAAAAGTTTAAGTCTGTCAAGGAAGCAACACATACCTTTTTAAAACTGTCTGAAGATTGTGGTGTGTGCTGCATGCTATTGGTCTGACATAATCCTTTGCATATTGAGATTGTGGCTGTAAATCACACAGATTTTTAGCTACGGACACAAAGTCTGTGGTGCCTGGAGGGGGAATAAGGAGGGAGCAGAGCTTGTCATGGTCTCTGGGAGACATCTGGGGGACACTAGGTGTTTGGAGAGGGACACAATTGAGTATAATCCATGCTGGTTTGGCTGGCAAATGTAATAGTTGTGACCACACATGTCCCATGTGGAGACAGCTTCAGGTGGTGATATTAATGGAGTCCATGGGCCAGAATTGAGCTGGTTTTACACTACAAGTGGCAGAAATCAAGAGGGAATCCTGGATACAGAGCAGGAGCCCAATGCTTTACCAGTTCCAGATCTCCAGAGTCTGGGAGTGCTGTGATGGGGCTCTGTGACTGCAGTTCCTCCAAGTCTTGCCCTTTGAAGCATGTAACTTGACTGGCAGAGCCAGGGAGACCTCATGAGTCCAGACTTCATCTGAAAGACTCCGTGTGCCCTGAGCCTGCACTAAATCCAGCCTTTGTAGATCCCAGCCTTCTGGAGCCTGAAGACTGCTACCTGTAAGTGCTGTTTTGAAGATATTTTTGGGGTGTGTGAAATACAGGCAGTTTCTGGCATCAGAAGGAGGGGAAGACCTGATACAAAAAAGTGCAAAGAGAGCTTTGGTGACATCACGGCAATTCTGTCCAGGAGTCCCAAAATGCCTTGCTCCAGAACCAGACTAGGGACTGCTAGTGGAGGGAAAGATCTGAAGAGCAGTGAAGCACCTGAAGTACACTAGGATATCACCAGCCAAATGAAAGTGAGGTCCTGATTAACGTGAAACTTGGTTTGGTGCTTCTCTGGGCTCCTTCCTACTGGACTGGTGCAGATCTGGGAACTGAGGCCCCACAGAGAAAGTGTACAGGCAGAAGAAGAGGGAGAAATCTTGGCCATGATTCAGCTATGGGAAGAGCACAGTTGAGTGCAAAGCCAGTGAAGGAGAGGGAGGAGGATGGCACAGCAGGATCCTTGGTCTGCCACTGAGCGACTCCCTCTATGTGAGCAGCTCATTTCCCTGCTCTGTCATTCTTATCTGCACAGACAGCCTGTTCTATAGGCCAGGACCAGGTTTCTGCAACACAAGGCACAAAGGACCCTTGAACAGCTTAGAAGGTACCGCAATAATACGAAGAAGAAATTGCAGCCATTCAGATGGAGAAAATAGAGCACTTCCAGTCAGCAATTTTCCTGCTGGTGAAGTCCCATGCCACATGAAGTTTTGAGCTACAGCTGCTGCAGTGCTAAGTACAGAAAAGGGAGATCTTTCTGAAGTCTACTTTTAAAATCAAAAAACTGGGTACAATTTCCATGAAATGAGGGATGAATTTAGCTCATTTTGTATCATGCTCTAATTACCAACTGCAGTGAAATATTCTAAGATGATGTATCTCAGGCTCCATCTTACTTCTGGATCCTGTTCCAATTAATTCCCTCTACCAGTTTACAGCATCTAAATGAAATGCACTGAGCATCAGGCCATGAGTTGCCTGGTCTTTCTCCCTTGGTATCCTGGGCCAATTGTTCTTCATAGCTACTGCAGTACTGTTTTGCCAGTCTCAGGATGATAGTATTAATACTCACTTGCTATCCAGCAGTTTTTTGAGACAGCCTATTCAAGTGTGAAAAGCTTTTTGAGGTCCCAGGTCATGCTACAGAAGTGAGAACAGTTATTTCTTCTCTTTCACATCATTTCTCTGTGGTATGTTCTATTTCTGAATGTTGGAAATAGCACTGAAAAGAAAGGAGTGTATCTGTCCTGCAAGAGAAAAGGAAGAGAAAGTCTGATTTGAAGGAGGAAAAGAGGAAGGCTGTTTGAAGGAAAGAGAGAACACATGGAAGAAAGCAAGGGTGAATGTGAGAGGGAGAGCACAGATTCTAGTGCAGGTGAGAAACAGTTTAGTAATCCAGGTTTTCAATCCCTATCCCAAATAAGGTGAATGTCCTCACTGGCAAGTCTTGGGGCCAGCACAGCAGAGGCCATGGGTTCCTTCCAGGCCCCAAATAATCCTCACAAAAGGCGCTTTGGGGATGCTGCATTTTTTCCACAAGAGTTCAATTTCAAAAAGAAAAAAGATTTGGTAGAAAACTCCGGGCCAACACTATTTGCAATCTCATTCTCATTTATTTGCTCAAGTAATCCCCAGTGCTTGATTTACGTAAGACTTGAATTAACTGTGTATTTATTCAGAGATCTTAAATTACACTGATGTGATGAGGTAAAATTGCAAGCTGATGCAGTTTCAAGGGTATTAACAAGCACATGATGGTGAGGCAGATCCTACTTGCCATTGAGGAAACCCAAGCCCATTCAAAGGTTTCTAGAGAAGGTAGTAAAAAGGATATTTTACAAGTACAACTTCTCTTCATGAAGCAAAATTTCTCTTAGCATTGAGGTGAGGTAGAGAGGTGCAGTACCTGTCAGACACTCCTGAAGAAAATTAAAACTGCTTACTTGATGCTGCTCTTGGTGAACAGTCTTGGTTTGAGCTCAGACACTGAATGAAGCACATTTTTGGATTTGAGCAGTTTCTGAATAGTACCAGGAATAAAACAAATTCAGATGAGCAAGAAGCATGGACAAGTTACCACCCTGATCTAATGGAAAATTTCCCTAAATATGAAGGTCACTATAACTTCAAGCAGAGGTGCCATTAAAAAAGACAAACTGAAATGGCCATTGCTTCTGGCATTAGCTGTATCTGAAGTACTTCATGTTGTCAATAGGTGCTTAGTGAATTCAGGCAACGAAAGCTAGCTATGAAGTTGTCACTGAATGGGATTTAAACCTGTTAAATGAAGAGGGAGGAAAATGATAATGTAAGTCTGTGGTTGATGTGGGTGGAGAGTTGATGGGACTGTTTGGAGGTCCTTCCACTGAAAGAGAGAATCTGAGACAAAATGCTCATAAAGAAATGACTGGCAGTTCCAGTATTGAAATATGCTGAAGCAAATAAGATATGGTTAGGAAAGAAAGCTACCCAGTCCATGAAGCTTGTGGAGATCATCAGCTTGAAAAAGATGAGGCAAGAGGACTGGGGATGAAAACTGTAACTGCTATAAAACGATTGGTCTGCTTTGCCTAAGCCGTGCCAGTGATGCATACAGCAGAGTTGCTGGCGGCTTGCACCACGTGAAAGGGAAACAAGGATACTGACACAGCTAAAAATGGTTATGACAGGCACACAGGGGACTTAGAGGTGTTCAGAGATGGACAGGGCAACACAGAAGGTCTTGAAGTGGGTTGGGGTTCTGGAGCTACTGTGACTTCTGTGGGAGCAGCATTATCACAAGAGGGAGCTGTCCGCCTGTATGAGATTGTCACCCCAGCCACACACACTGCAGGGAAAGAGCACCAGGGCCCTCAAACCCTGGGAGGGGCAGGAGGAAAGAGGTCCCGAGTGCTCAGACAGGCAGTGACCACAGCAGCCTAGCATGCGAGGGCATGGGCTGAGCCGGGCTAGCAGAACTAATCCCCCAGGGCAGGCCACCAACACTGCACACTGCTAATTGCTCTTCTGCAAGTCAGATCCTGCATTGTGCTAGTGCTGTCAGTTAATTGGGTTTTTGTTTTTCTGTAGGCTTTGCTGGGGACGGAGAAAAGGAGAGGTGCTTGGTCAAAGTCAGTCAAGGTGCTAGTCAGAGGTTCATGTGACAAGGCAGATGATCACCAAGGCTCCGATGGTGAATGAAGTCGATGTGTGTCAGTCGGCTGTGAGCAGTGTCTCAACACAACAGCGCCTGAGTACCCAGCAGAGGGCATGTGCACACACACACGCACACACACACACACACACGCCCTCCTGCCTTTACCTCTGGGACATAATTTCTTAGATAATGAGCATATCAGTGCCCTCGAAACTGTATAAGTGGCTACAGAACAAAGCCAGAGGCATCAAGCGTTCTGCTTCGAATGGTCTGCGGTTTCTGTTACAGGGTCCAAACCTACCCTTGTTCTGAACTTCCATTTCTGATCAAGATAATGGTTCAGAGGAACTAAGCAACATCCCTAAGCTCAGGTTTAAAGACTGGCATCCGTATTTACAAAGTATCAGGCAAACCGACCTGTAACCTCTTCACACCGGCCTGCAACTTCTTCACACTGAGCGTAGTTTCATCTTCCAATTATTTCTCTGAATGCTCATGCCCGATTTTGGTAGACACATCTTACCGTAGTCTGAGACTGAGCTGAAAGCTTTGTTTCCTGCCAAGAATCTTGAGAGGATAACACATATCCAAGCAGTTTGCATCAGTGCCATAGCATCTAAATGCCCTATGGAAAGCAAACACAATATATTTGTACGCTCCCTGGGCAGCTCTTCCAGTGGATACACTAAGGTATGTAATGGATCGTGCTGTATATATTCAATGGTGGGTCAAGGCACAGAAGATCGGGCTGAAGGGAGAAAACCACTGCAGGTTGAAAAGTTAGGAGGCATTAAAAATACATACAGAAGAAAAGGGTGTAGTCTTGTCGATGAGAGAAATGGATGAAGATCAGAGGTCTGGGCTCCTTGCCACAGGCTATTTGACCTCAGGCAAGTCTTCCGAGATCCCATTTCCCTCCTACCCTTTGTCTATGTAGCTCCCAGGAGCTTCGAGGTAGTGTTGGTGTCAAGCGCAGCAGTAACTGTACTTTATCTTGGTCATTTCTCCTAAGATATACGATAAAATCACTTCTTATATATATACGCATATACGTATATATAAAGCAATCTTCCAGATACCGTAAGAAGCTAAAAAGGAATAAACACAGAATGCCTTGGGAACATGTGGCAGGAGCAGAGTTCCCAGCCAGTTATTAATCCACTTGCAGGACAAGGATTTTGCTGAAGTTTAAAATTAAATTCAAATTTAAAAAAAGAAGAAGAAGAAAAAAAAGGATTTTATCCCGAGCCAGCGGTCTGGCTGCAGGCTCAGCACCCGCCCGCCGTGACGCCGGCAGCGGAGCAACCCCCCCGCCGCCCCGGCCCGGGGCGGACAGGCCCCGCTGCGCTGCGCTGCGCTCCCCCCCCGGCGCGGCAGCGGGCGGGCGGCTCCGCGGTGCCGCGGGCGCGGCGCGGGCGGGGGCTGAGCCCGCGCGGCCGCTTGTTGATCGCGGCGGCCGGCGCCGCTCCGCGCTCCGCGCCGGCGGCCAGCCCCGCGCCCGGGCTTGCCGCTGCGCCGCCGCTCGCATTCTTCCATTGCAACAGTGCAAACCCCTCCTTTTTTTTCTTTTTTCCCTCTCTCCCTTTCTTTCCTTTCTTTCCTTTTTTTTTTTTTTTTTTTTTTTTTTTTTTTTTTTTTTTTTTTTCTTCATGAAGATGGCGGCGCCTCTCGCCAGCAAGGCAGGGTCCGCCGGCACCACCAGCAAGCCTCCCTTGCCGGAGCTGGATTTCCGATCGGGAGCCAGGGTGGAGGAATTAAATAAACTCATCCAGGAATTCACCAAGCACGATCAGAGGGAGTACGACGACCAGCGAGCCCTGGAGATCCACACGGCGAAGGACTTCATCTTCTCCATGCTGGGTAGGGCAGGGACCGTGCGGGGCGGGGGCGATGCCGGCCGGGGACCCCCGGGCAGGGCTCCCGGCGGTGCGGCACCAGCGGACCCTTTCCCCGCGCCGCGGGCGCGCCGGGCTGGGGGGGTCCCCGGTCGCAGGGCGGCTCTCACCCCCAGGACACTATTTTTTTTCTTGTCCTATCCAGCTAGCCTTTGGCAGCGATGTATTTATAAGCACAGAGGAAAGGCTGGGTCGCAGAGCTAACCGGTGCTCAAGAAAGACGCCGAGCTACCAGAGCTGCAGGCGAGGCGAGCCCGACCCTTTATTGTTTCTCCCAAGTGTCGAGGCGTAGGAAACAGTGCCTTTTTTTTTTTTTTTTTTTTTGACCCCTTATTTTGGTTATTAGACCGGCGGATGCTTGTACAGGAGCATTTCCCGAACTGCCTTGCTTATGTTGCAAAACTCGCAGCGAGTGGAGCAAGTCAGATTGTGGCGGGGGAGTCCTCATCTGCGTGAAAGTTTGAATCGCGGGCAGGGATCCTTAAACCAGGGTGAAGCATGTGTTGGCCCTTGCGGAAATCACCTGGGCTCTGGCATGACTAAGGTTTCTTAAGAGTAATAGTAAAACGCCTAACAGCTCTGATTCTCCAGGTAGTCAGTTTCTGATAAATATTTACCTTGAAGTAACTAAGAAATCACTCAGATGAATAAGAGCCTTCAGGATACAAAAGGATGCTCTTTAACATGCAGATTAGACCTTGAAATCAGTCATCCAAGTTTGAATCATTGTCTTAAACATTCTCTCAAACATTTTTGCGTAAACAGCTGCTGTGGCCAGTGGATGGTTCTTTGTAGCTCAGAGGTGCACATACACCCTTAAAGCATACTTTAGCCAAGTGTATGGTCTACATGTACACTCTGGATAACCTACATCACTTTTCTCATCCAGAAACACAGAGCTCCCCTATTGCAATAATTATTGTTTTCTGTATCGAAGGATGGTCACTGTAATAGACCACTTCCTCTATAGCCATGAACATACCTATACTCTGTAGTGAGAATCTACCTACCTGTCCTGCTGGTTATCTTGTAAGGTACCTGGATAAGTATAATTGCCTGCTGTATGGGATTTGCACAATTTTATGTGTGTGTTGCTTTTTCACCAAGGGCTGGACAGGATATAGCAGACTAAATTTAGCCTGAGAACAAGGACAACAAGTTGAAAAGTCAATAGCATGTATATTTATAGTTGCAGTTATAAATATTTTTTCCTTCTGAGTTAAACAACAACAAAAAAAAGATGTGGTGAAGCCATGGTTGCATGAAAGCCTGTAGGATTTTTGTTCTTGAAAACCTGATCTGGTGGAAGTCATCCCCTATTGTGATCTGATACATTTTTCAATCAGGGCTTTAAATAACTGGCTGAGGAAGCATGACTCGATTGGATGGAGCAAAGAAGAGTGGAGAGAAAACAGCTATAGCTGCAGTGTGGCTAGCAAGTAGCGAAAGCTTTGTATGATCCTGTTTAAGCATAAATAGTCTTTGCAAAGTACAAGGACCACTGCCTCATGTGAGAGAGGGCAATAGAAGAAAGAAGAATGAACTGGAGCATGCCTTGTATTTCTGCAAATGCATTCTAATGCCTTGCCGTTCATGAAACAGCGAGCCTTAGGCTGTTTAGAAATAATGTAAATTAATGTGGTTGTCTTTGTTAATATAATGACTGGGAGATGAGCATTCTTCGGTTTTAAATGTATAGCTAAACCTTTGGCTTCAACAAAAGCTTTATTTCTGTCTAAGTTGTACCTGATAATTTTCACTAAGTCTTGTTTCTGAATAAAAGAAGAGACTTGAGGACCGAGCCCAGGACAGAAATGGAGATGGGATGTCTGATTTGTCTGCATTAGACCCAGAAGTTGTGTTCATGGGTCAGATCCTTCTTAGCAAAAGAGGCTCTTAAATCTAAAAGGATTTAACTTATTAATAAATAGCTCTTTCCCCTGTGCCTGATCCCTCCCATACGTACTGCTCTTATCTCATCGGGTGATGATAGGAAAATTAAACATAGCTTTCCTGATTTAATTACATTGGTGTGTAATTGGTGGATGAATGATAGGTGAGGAGACCTTGTGCAGATTCTCAGATGTTTGTACTCTTCATGGCTTGCCCTCTAGGTCAGACTTCGCTATTAATTTGTATTAACTCTTTTTCATCTGTGTTGTCTTGCCCTGGCTAAAAGCAACTGAACTCCAGGAGATCTAAAGAGTTGGACTGTGAGAAAATTAGGGAGAGGTACTACTTGTTGTGCATTTGTCCAAAATCATGTGCCCCAAGCATTAGAACAGGACTGCAAATGACTTACCTCCCTGGTGGGGGAAGTGAGTATTTTCTGAATGTGGGTAGTTCCTGGACATTCACAGTCCCTTTCACAGTCACCAAGACCATATGGTCTTGCCAACACCCTACACCAAAACAACAGGTGTATTTTGGTGCCTTTGCTGGGTAACTTCCTGTACTCACACTGAGCTATGACTGATAAATACTTGACTCTTTGACTTAGGTATAACTGAGCTTCAGAGGAGGGACGGCTGTAGTAACCAAGAAAAAGATGGAGAAAAGACAGTCTTGTGTGCTGGGCAGAGGGCTGGCTAAGAAAAGCTGAGACCAAGTCTCTGCCTGCTAGTCATGAAAGGAGCTAATTACTTATTCCCCTGATGACTCAGTTTCGTGCTTAAATAGTGATAAAAGAGTATTTTTATCAAATGATGATATTACAGTCAATGATATTTTGATTTTTAAAGCACTTGCTGCCATTGTGATGAGAGGTGCATAGCAGTCATATTAAAAACCTTTTAAGGGTACCTGACCTAGAGAGTATTGTTCTTGCAGTACTCTTGCAGTACAAGTACTTTCAGGAAATTCTTTAATAGACACTACCTGTCTCTTTCTGTTCAGCACCTAAGTAAAAAGTGCTTTAATGCACAGACGTGATAGGCTTAAAAAATACATACATTATGCTCTTGGGAGCTAGAACATTGCATATAAAATAACCCCTTGAAATTTCTAGTGCTATTGCTGCCTCAAACCAGCTCATGTTATTTGGAATACTAACTCTAGAATTTTATTTATTAACAAGAGAAAGGAACAGAGAGAATAAGTACAGACTATACAGAGCTATATTCTCCACTCCAGGTACACATCAGGGTTCAGTCATCTGGAGCAACTTTCAAGCTCTTTGGGTTGGTGTTTTGTTTCTATCTACTATGAGACTTCTCAGCAGAGCCAGAGGATGGATGCTTAGGACTTTTCATGCCATTCTCCTTCCTGAGAAATCAATTCAGCGAAAGGACTAAATTGGTGCTAAAGTGGCCTTTTGGGTTTTTAAGGCCTCTAGTGTATCTTTTTGTCACTTCAGTGGTTACTTCTGTGGGAAGTGCCCACCAGGGCAGGCCATACTTTGAGCATCTGCAAACAGCTGCAAGTTAGAGCTGTTGACAAGACCTCTAGAGAACTTGTCTCAGCACCTGATACAGGAGACATGGTGAGCCTATTCTGAGATCATTTCCTAATTCTCTGGTGTCTGCCTGGTGCTGCGCTGGGTGTTCTAGCAAGTGTTTGTGATAGAGGCAAGTCTCAGAGTGGAAGCAGGGCTGGCATCAGCAAATGATTTCCACTGCCAATACCAGCTTCCCAAATGGAGTGAGCTACCCTGCTGAGCCCCTGCATCTGTAGCAAGGCTTCCAGCTGTTTCTTGGACTGATGAGCCCCTAAAATATGTGCTGTGGAGGTGCAGATTGCTATGCTGACAACACAGGTGTCCTCACAACAGCTTGCTTTTATCAGCAGCTTCTACAAGGAAAGAATTTTCCAGTCCCTCCCTGTACCTGAGGTCTGTGCAGCAGAACAGCGTTGGCAGTGTGACTCTTGTGTGGGTTTGTGTGGCATTTTTTTCTCCCCTTCCCTACCTGCCATAACTTGCTGATAAAATCTACTGTAGATTAGATTTCAGACATTGTTTGAAGTGTTGCCTGTTTGTCTAGGATACATCATGGAAATTCTCTGGTTCCTGTTGTAGTGTTGAGCTGATGAAATAGCAACAGGATTGGAGTGATCTCTCTAGGGTTAAGTCTTTTGTGTGTGTGCGTCTTCTCTCAAGAGAGGCCAATCATGATAGGAGCACGCTGTACTCTGAGGCCTATGTTAATAAAGGCTCCCTGCTGGCATTCCCTGTGCTGCTGAATGCATAATGCACAGCTGTTAAAAACAACCTTACTGTATTGCAGATTTCATTTCTGGCTTCACTTGTGTCTCCTCTCCCCACAGACCACATATTTCTGTATTTGCACTTGAGGCTGTGGGGGTTTCTTGGTGGTTTTGGTTTTTCTTAATTAGGGGACAGTGTACTAAAGTGGTAAAGTAAGCCTACAAAGCATTGGTAGTTTCCATTTGGTTCTACCTGTCAGAAATCAACCAATTTCATCTCATTGGGAATTAGTTTAAAAGGTTTGGTAGCCTCCTCTGTCTCTTTGTTCACAGGGGTTGCTGGTCCATATATGTGTCATCAGTGAAAACAGATTGAAAATCTTTGTCTCAATTTGTTTTAAGATGCTGGTACTTCACTTGCTCAACTACTGTTTTGAAACATTAGTCTGTGATGCAAAGTATTTAGTGTAATAGCTAGGAACATGTCCTAAGGGCATAAATTCTCGTGGCAGGCTTGTCAGACTGCCCACCGCCTGTTCCTTCAGTCTGTGGAATATTTGTAAAAGATTTGGGTGAATACTTGCCAAGCCCAATTATGCAATTATGTTTTAAGGGCAATTTTATAATTATAGTGGAGGATGGTAACCAGGATACAGGAGTTGTTGAGGTTTTGACTTTTCCTTTTTTTTTCCATATGACTGCATGAATGCTAAAATATTTGGGGCAATACTAGTCAGAAACCAGTTGTTCAACTTTCTTTTAAGCAGCTAGCTACTATTATAGGTGAAGCTAAATTAAAGATGACGCCAACATTGTTCAGGAAGGCTGGAGGACATGTTTAATTAGAGCTTTGGTAATCTGCAGGTTGGATGTGTACTCAGAGACCCAGAGTAGCCCATAGACAATGTCCAGTCTGGAGGAAACTCAGAAGGTTGAAGTCCTGCCTGGACTTCTCAAAGGGAATCTCCAAGCTGGTCAATTTTTTTGGACAGTTGGTATTGTCTGTCTTAATTTTTATTTGACAAACACCAGGTTCCTGCTTTGTCTCCTGTACAGCTGAACCTTTTGCACCTTTTCTTGGGCCTTGACATGTGCATTTCGCATTTAGGTGCACATTTAGGTGCATGTCCCGGTCCTTTTGCTGCAAAGATGCTTTTCCCAGGCATACCTCTGGAATCTTTTTCTTCCCAGGTCAGACCCTGCAGGATTGGTTGAGAAAGTTCCAGGAAGAGATGTAGATCCCTCCAGTCTTGAGTTGCAAGGGCTGCTTCAGCATGACACTGTGAACAGTGATTAAGATGGCAAATTGCACCTTCAAGCATATCTGTGTGAAACCCTGTGGTGCCAGCTGCAGGTAGAGACCTGTCAGGTCTCTCTGAGTCTAAGAAAAATGACCTTCCATTGAGTCCATCACCTTTGTGTGGGTGATGCTGGTGTATGAAGCTCACTTAAGAAGCAAGAGCTGTAGCTCATTTGCTGTGAAAAGAGAGGCTTAAGAGTTGAATGCATTATATAGGGTGACATATCTCCTGAGATGGGTTTTCCCTTAGCAACAGCTGGGATGGGTTAAGTTCCATGTCCTAAAAGAAAACCATTCATTCCGCCCACTGGTAGCTTGCCCTGCTATCCTCTGAACAAGGAGAAAATTCCTTGAGAGTGACAGTCCCTTCATGTGTACAACATACCATATTACATTTAGACTGTCTTTAATTTGCCTGTCTTTGGGGTATGAAACAAGCAATAGAGTAGGTGGAGTTCTGGGGAAGCAAAGGGGAGTATCTGCCCTGTTTTTTTCCCTTGGAAAAGCAGAGGACCTATCATGGGAGCTAAGCAGAAAGCAGTTTAGGAGGTTGAATTCACAGAATGTCCTTTAGTGGGAAAAGAGCAGTGAGCCTGTGTAGGAGCAAGGGTGAGAGGGCTGGAAAATGACCTCTAGCTGCATGTCTCAAGTTATTGGTCCAAGTCTTGTCCTGATGACTTGTAGTGTGATGTGAGTTCAGGAGCTGAACTGTAGCTTTATTGGAACTTACAACTATATTTCATAGGTTCCCCATCGTATTTTATATCCAGTGAAGCTTTATGACTTCTGTTAACAGAAACCTCTCTTATTATCTGACTAACAAAAATAGGGGGGTTGGCCTTGGTTTTTTTTTGTTTTTGTTTTTTTTTTTGCTAGTGGAACCAGAAGGCAGCTTATGAAACATTCTAAATAAATCTTTCAGCAGCAGCTGATGTTTCAATTGACAGATGCAGCTATGGATTTTGCTGTGTTTCATTAAGAGAACTCCACTGTTTGCTTTAATTTCTACCATTCTGTTGCATTCGCTTTTACTGTAAATAGCAATTGTCCTGGACTGAGTGGATTAATCTGTGCCTTAGTCCTTCAGCCAAACTGACAGGTCTCTGAATCATGTACTTCTGCATTAGATAAACTTTCTGCAGTTCTTTCAAAGCACTATTCCAGTGACTGTGTGGTTGTATAGGAATCATTCAGTTTGAAGAAGATAGATTCCCTGCTCCCCAGCATATTTGACTTTTGAGCTTTTAATAAACACTTGATGCTAAGAAAGTTATAACAATCCTATTAAGGCATTGTTTCAACTGTCAGTCTGATTTTAACCTAATTTAAAGCATTTAATTAGTAGGTTGTTAATGCATTTTGTTATAAGCATGCTGGTGTCAAAAGTACAATTTGCATACCATTGCGTGGGGGTGATTGGTTGCTCTAAGGTTCATAATATCCATGTCTTTGACACAGCAGTGGTAGTTACTGCCACCCACTCATGTTTAGGGCTGTGGGCAGACATTTTCACAGCGTTGGGTGGCTTCAGCTGGTAGAACAGGAGGTGGGTGGCACCTATTTCAATCTAAGAAAATCATTCTGTGGGTGAAACACTGAGTCAGAGTGAGGACACCCTAGACCACTGTTCTGAACTGCCCCCAAATTTATATAGACCTGTACAAGTTTCTGAATATAATGGTACCTAGTAGGCCTTGGTACTGTGAGAAGCCTTCCTTGTCTCCTGTGCTTCAGCAGTCTGTGAAAGGTGGGGTGGTACTGGAAGAGTGGAACATCAAGGTGCTGCAGTTTTTCATGACAGGATGGTTTAATCATGCAACGCTCCCATGTAAAGGAAGTCTGGTTTTGAGAGTCTTGCTATGAAAAGTATTTAGATAATGAAGGCAAATAGTTGCCCTGTCACTGGGTGTTGATCTAGTGGCTTTGAGATCAAGTACAATTCAACCTCTGTGAGAGAGATTACAACCTGACCCAGTTCTAACAAGTAATCTTATTTTGTACTGAAGGGATCCCAAAGCAAAACTGGGACAAATTAGTTTAAAGAATGCATCCTGTCCATAGTGTGCATACTGATGCAATTTGGCAGTGTCAGGCAATGTCTCTCAGTTGAAGGCATCAGTTAGGGACAGAAGGCAAGAGAAAAATACAAGACATGGCCAAAACTAGAAATCCTGCTTGGATAGCCATTAGCAGTGAATCTTTTTATTTGTTTTCTTTTTCTTGTCCAATGACAAACTTCTAAGGTCATAATTTAGTAGAAAAGTAGAGGTTTATGTGTGGGATGTCATTGATCTGCCTAGATCTTCTCTACTGTGGCTTGTAGTCAGACCAGACAGAATTTCTTCCACCCACTGATGGAGTGAGAGTTCCTAAATGATTTGGTCCAGAAGTGCTGAGCAGCTAGAAAACCCTTGCAGTTTCATCTGGAAATAACAAAGTCAGTTCTTGCTTTACTGCATAATCTGTTAGGCAGTGTGCTTTTTTTTGTTCTAAAATGTCTTCTCTCAACTCTCCTGTTCCTATTGTGGGATCTTTTGGCACTGCTCCACAACTCTCTCTCAAGGATGGATGTTTTTATTCAGTGGTGCACATTTGACCTGGTTTAGAAAATCAGGTGCTGAGGTTGTGAAGGAGCATTATTAAACATCTATCAAAAATGCTAAGACAAATATTGCAATTAGCTTCTGTGTGTTTCCCTTCAGCACTTCTACTCCTTGCATTTTAATAGTCTGAAGAGCTATTTCTTTGTGATGCTTTGGGTGACTCCTCTTGGAAATGAATCCTGTGCTAATAGCTCTGGCTGTGTCCGATCCACAGGCACGTGCTTGGAGATGTTTTGTGTTTGTTTTGCACCTCACTAATTAATGTATAAGTTAGTGGTAGAACAGCAGGAAAGCTGCCTTTGCTGACACTTCATGAAATAATGATTTAATCCTTTGTGACACATTCCTGCTGAGTGTCAAAGCTGATAACTCTAATCTCTGTCCTTAGCTCAGTGCAACAGGAACCTGTTCTAGAGGGCATTTTGCATGATCTAGCAAGCTCTTGTAGGTACTTTGTGACCAATTCATGTAAACTTTTTTGTACATCGCCACTCTTGAATGTGATTGTACAGGATTGTCTGGCACCCCGAGGAGTCTGGAGCTGAGAGCAAATGAAGGACCTGACTGCTTCACATGAAATAAGGGTTGTCTTGTGAGCAGTGGGGAAATGCCCTCATCTCCTTCTAAATGCACCTCTTCCTTTGCCAGCATTCAGGGCAAGGCATGGTCATATTCATCCAGAGGTGCTCCTAGACTTTAAACTAGTTTGGAAGGGAGAATGATGGACCAAGGGGGTCTCAGTGCCCTGAGCTGGAGGACCATGACTGAGAGAATGATGTGCTCCCAGTCAACCATGAAATTGTGTGGGATCTGCTGCTCCTGCTGCATCCTTAAAAATCTATGGAGCCTGGTGGGATTCATCCAAGAATTTCCAAAGACCTGCTGATGTTATTACAAAACCTCTCTTAATGACTTTTGAGTGGTCTTGGGAATCCAAACAAGTCTAGACAAGCTGTCTAGAAGCTGGCAAACATTCCTGATTCTCAAGAAGGGCAAGAAAGAGGACTCCAGAAACTACAGGCCTGTCAGTCTCACTTCAGTGCTTGGTAACGTTATGGAGAAGATTATTCTGGGAGGTGTTGAAAAACACTTGAAAGACAACGCAGTCATTGGTCACAGCCAGCACAGCTTCATGAGAGGAGAGTCCTGCTTGTTGAATCCAATTTCCCTTTATGACAAGGTAACCACCTAATTACCTTTCCATCAGGCACAGCATCGCCAGCCGGGCAAGGGAGGGGATTGTCCCCCTCTGCTCTGCACTGGGGCGGCCTCACCTCAAGTGCTTAGGGCAGTTTTAGGCAACACAATATAGGAAAGACATGATACTATTAGAGAGCATCCAAAGGAGGGCAATGAATGGTGAAGGACCTTGAGGGGAAGCTGAATGAGGAGCAGCTGAGGGCACTGGGTCTGTTCAGCCTGGAGGAGACTGAGGAGACTCAGTGCAGTTACAGCTTTCTCCTGAGGGGAAGAGAAGGGGCAGACACTGATCTCTTCTCTCTGGTGACCAGTTACAGGGCCCCAGGAAATGGCCTGAAGCTGAGTCACAGGAGGTTTAGGTTGGATATTAGATAAAGGTTCTTCCCCAGAGAGTGGTTGGGCACTGGAACAGCCTCCCCAGGGAAGTGGTCACAGCAGCAAGTCTGGCAGAGCTCAAGAAGAGTTTAGACAATGCTCTCAGGCACATGGTGTGACTGTTGGGAATGGTGGTGTGCAGATCCAGGAGCTGGACTCAGTGATCCTTGTGGGTCCCTTCCAACTCAGCATATTCTGTGATTCTCTGAAACCCACTCCTCTTCGTTCTATGTGATTCTGAAGCCTGGGTGTGGATGCAAATCTGTATGCAGGGATAGCTGAGAAACTGCTCTGCAGTAGTTAGTCCTTGAGATACAACCAGCAAAGCTTGCTTCTGTTCCGGCATGGATTGTGAATTGCTGTTTAAAATAAACTTTTGGTTTAATGGTATTAAAAAGAAAAAGTGCAGCTCTGCAAATAGAGACGGGAATGTCACTGTAACAGCACTTCAGGGCCTCTGAAATTCATCTTTTAAAGCTGCATACAGTGTGCTGAATGGCAGATCAGGTATTGGTATTGGCCCCTTGATATAAGGCCCTTAAAGCTTGAGTTGCTGAAATATCTGTATTTTGTAGACAGTAGGGCAACCATGTGCTAAGCAATCAGTAACTAGAGGAAAATAAGAGCAATGCAAGTCTCTCTGCCAGTGCAGCATGTCTCTGACTAGCTGAATTAAATGCCCATTTTTTTTTCCAGTGTACGAGCTGTAATGCACATCTAAGTGCATTATTGAGAAAAAGGAACCATTACAATTTGATTGAGCATCTCTCAGAGGCTTGCATTATGTAATAACTTGTCTGTAAAAGTTTGACCCTGAACCCTCTTTTTTTCTCAATACCCTGTGAATTTTTTTGGATGTGCAGTTGAAGCAACAGCATTACAGTGAAACTAACCCCTTTGACACAGGCTTGTAACATCAAAGAAAGACTGTTTCTCTGCAGTTATTTTCATTGTCTTGGGGAGAGATTCATATGTGCTATATAAACACTAAGCAAAACTATTTTCATATTATCAGAGCTGCAGAGTTACATTACAAGTTAGTCTAGAAAATCAAAGTTAAAAATAATTACTTTGATCCTCTTAAACCTAAATTCTGGCTCCGAACTGGGGCACTCATGAGTTGCTTTAAAAACTAGAAAAACCCTCTCACTCCTTCACCCAAGTCACATACAGGAGATCTGGAATCATATTTTTATCTAAGCTGCTTAACAATTCAGGTAAAAAATTCAATATTTAAAAATCTGCTCTTATGCTGAGACCAGTCTTGTAAGACATTGCTTGTATATATATGAATCACTCTATTGTTCTGTGTATGTCACCAAGTTCTCAATTTCTTTTAAGTAACTCTTTCTTTACCTTTAAAATGTGTATATGCCTTTATTTTATTCTGTGTGGAGGTCTCACCCCCTCCCAACAGAGCTGTTCCAGTGTGACAGGCTTTACTGGGCCAAGGCCAGCACTGCTTGGCGAGGACTGTAGGAGTCCTATGGAAGAGATTTCTGTCTGAGGGAGACAGGAGTGAGGGAGACAAATGAAGAAAATCCCCAGACCCACAGCATGTTGATAGACCTCCTGTTGTTCTTAATTCGTGTCTGTAAATGGCACTGGTTTCCGCTGTTGTGCACCAAGACAATAATAAATAACAACCCTTAGCATTTATATACCACTTCACAATTTTCAGTGTGTTCAACACACATTAACTAATTCAGCTGAGATGCACAGATTCTGTGAACAAAACTACTCTTCTTGCAGCCCAGGGGAACCTTTTATTACAACTGGGACAAGGCTTTTCTTTTTACCCTTAACTGGAGCTGTGGCAGTAATATTCTGTACAGAGCCGGTGTCTTTCTTCCTGAAGGTTTCAAGCATTTGCATGTATCCCTGTTTGCACAGGAATTGGACTACTCCCAAGTCGTATGTGATACTATGAAAAAAAATGTGCAGGAGACTTGTCTTTATGTTTTGTGCCACAAATATGCAGACTCAGGGTTAATAGATTTGTGGTTTCAGAAGCCACTGAGTTAGCAAAGATGTGGCATCATTAAGTGCACCTTTCTGTACTTGCATAAGGCCTTCAGGGATCACCATCTCCAGTGGTCCTTGAGGCTCAGGAGGGGAATAAGGCTCTGTTCATTTTGACTACATTGGTTCATCACACCATGTGCTGAAGAGAATTGAGGATGCTTGGTGGTTTTGGTGCACTAGGTTCACCACCTGCTAGGCCACCAACCTGTCTTTTGGGGCAGGAGAAAGCTCAACAGAAGCCTATTGCCATGTAAGAGGTGTTTTGAAGGCAATTAAAGACATTATGCCCTATTATTCATAATCCTGAATTCCAGACATGTTGTTTGGGGTCCCAGACATGCACTGGCATGATTGCAATCTGTCTGGCATTTGACTCGTTTTCTGCCTTGGCATTTTGCATATGTGTATAGAGCTGGTGAGAGGAAGTTTGGTGCATCCCTGTCTGCATCTTCAAGCTGGGCAGGATTGGTTCCACATTTTCTTTCCAAGAATAGCACCATTTTAGCATTCCATTAGGGTGACTAGAAGATAAGCATCTTATTTAATCAGGTCATATAATGTAGGATTAGTGGTTTACCTTGGAAATAACTGATTTGTAGTCTTTGTAAATTGATGCCTGGTACTTCAGAATGGCTTTAAGTTGTAACTCTTTTTTTAATCCAAGAGGTTTAGTTATAGCTAGTGGTCACACTTCTGGATTACCTCTTTGTCTAACCTTTTAATAACTTTCTGATTTAGAAGTGGTGCCTGCAGGTTTGGCCTGAAACTGATTCTGCAAGACCAGCATAGAGTATAATTTTCCTATAAATGGCTGTATGAACAGGAACACCATTAGCCTTTTAGTGATCTAATTACGCAGGAAGGTAGCAGTGCATTTTGAGATCAGAACTCTCATCTTGCTACAGCTCTTCCTTCAGCTAACAGTGCATGAGAGAAGAATAGCATGTTTCTTGCAGGTGATGATTTCTCTTTTAGTGGCTTTGATATCCTCATTTTGTGTTTGAAGGTAATGTGCAGATTGCTGGGTGGCATCACTCAAAGTGACTGACTGAGCTGCTGTTGCATGTGAAGATGTCTCCAAGACAACTAATTTCCTGGTCAAACAGCACATTGGCTTCTGCCACAGGACATTTTAAGGGAGCTGGTGAGCTGAAGGAGCAAAATATTTTAACAGTTAATTATTAGCACTGTAGCTGCCAAATGCAGCTCAGAGTCTAGGGCTGAAAATGTTCCTATTAAACACTGCAAATTAATAACTTTAAAAAAAAAAAAAGGATTGTGTTATTTGATTAGCAAACTGATTTATCAGAAAACTTCTACCAAATAAGAGGAATTAATTCTCTACCTTCACAGTTCTTTTCCTCTAGTTGCTATATGTGGAATTTACAGATCTCCTTTTACTGTCACATTTCATTGTTCTATGTCCCTGCTACCTTTCAACTTTGCTTTTTAAGTATTAGTGGGCCATTTTTTTTCTAAAAGATATCCAAAAAATCAAGTGTTTGTTTCCATTTTCCTTCTGCTCTAAAACTCAGAAAGGTTTAGTGACTCCATTCTATTCTAAAGGTAGGATAATAAAAGCTTGAAGCATTGGATTTTTTCCCCTGTTTTATCCCCTCCTCCCAGTCCCCTTTGTCTCCAGAGGAGCAGTGTTACTGAACAGGTGTAGAGCATTTAGAATTTTTTCCTCTGCATTTCAAATTTTAAACTTTTCTTATTAAAATATTCCTATGCCCACCCTTTTCCAAGGTACTTGGTCCAAACCAAAATCAAAAATACCCACATTTTTTCCTGCCCTCCTTGAAATGCTTGGCTGTTCTGCTCAGCTGAACAAACCCCATCTTTGTCTTCGCTTTGGAATAAGAAACAAGCAGGCTTGTTGATTTCTGCTGCATGGAGACTCTCCTCCCTCACAGAGATGTAGTGGTTATCAGGGGTAGGGTGGAAGCTGCTGGCTGCTGTTTTCATGAGATCTCCAGGAGGCTGCTGCCTTGTGGATCTCCAGCCCCAGAGACAGCACAGACTGAAGGAACACGAGCAAAATACGCTTTGTGCAATGGTGGGTAGTGAGAGCACAGAGACTGCTATGCTGAGAACGCTTGAAGGTTTTCAAACGAATGTGCAGGAGAGACAAGGAGTTGTGTCCCTGCCCTGCCCTCTGTTCCATGGCACATCTGAACCTGAATTTTCAGCTAATAACCCCTAAGCTGCCTTCTCTGAGCGTGCCTGCATTTGCTGGGGAATTTTAGGAATGTGGACTTCAGCACAGTGTTGCTGCTGCTCACCCTCTGTTCAACTAAGAGCTTTAGAAGCTGGTGTGGGGTTGGTATTGCCAGGATAAAACCCTATTGTGGTTTGCAGTATTCTTTAACTGAAGATTTATTTTCCTGGGTAAGGTTCCATTTAGAACAGCAGGAGTCAACATCAAAGAGCTGGAGAAAGGCCTCTTCCCTTTCCCTGACACAGCACAGCTTCACCTCTCTCCCTTCACCATCCCCTCTCCCAATTCCTTTGTTTTTAAGGCATTACAACTTTAGTGACTGAAATATTGAAGGGATTGTAGTTAGTGTTGTATTGCTCACAATTACAGGGCAATTGATCTAAGGAGGTAAGAGGAGAAAGCCTGTGGGAGGGTAGAGCTGGTATCACTGATGCAAACCTCTCTTTTGATGTCCCCTCCATGCTGATGCAGCTCCATCTTTAGCCTCCGGCTACTTAAATTGTTCCTGTTGGAGGATGTGGGAGGTCTGCTCTTGACCCATATGGGAGGAAGTTAGGAAACCGGTCATATAGGCCCCACCACCTGCTTGGCTTTGTGCACGGCTCTGTGAACTGTGTGCCTTTTTCTGCGTGTATCTCACAGGGCAAGGCAGCAGGAGTCTGTGGGTTTGTTTTGTAGCAGAAGTGGTAACAAGGACACTCCTTAGTCAATCCCTGTCTCTGTTTCTGGTGAATAGTTGAAGGTCCTCCTATTTGCTTTGAAAACCAGCTGACAAAGGAAGGCAAAGCAATTTGTGTCCTCAGCATGGCAGAATAATCGTGTGACCAGCATCTCTGAAAGATCCCAACAGCGCATCTTGGAGTCTCATCCAAACCGTGTGAATTCAGAATTCCTAGACATGCAGGCGTTCAGTGCCACACTTGATAACTAGTGATTCAAGCTATTTGAGATACTAAAGGCAGTATGAGAAGCAACCTTTGACCGAAATGAAAACCCAGGGTGATTCTGGAGGAAACTGTAAGATTGTTTTCAAGGTTGATGCTATTCTGTTGTGCACCAAGGAAGATAATGTTCCAGATTTGCAGTACAGTTCAGCATTGTTCTTCCTTATTCCTCATTTCTTGGCCCCATCTATTTTAACTGGCAAATATTGGTTGCTTGAGCACCTCCTTTCGTGACCCTGTATCTACTCATCTAGGTGCTGGACAAAGCAGGGGTTTGAAGCAATCCAGGGCTTGTGTTCTGTATAAAATGCACTTAAATTTGTTCCTGGTCATCTTGCAGCAGAGCTATTTGTGCCCTGCCTATGGCCTGGCTTGCAAGCTGCAAATGTCTGGACAGGATTTATTGTCTCTGACCATAAAATTTTAAACTGCTTTTAATGGTTGATGTTAAATCACTGCTGCGCTGATTCCAATCTCTCTGCAGAATTTCTGAGTTCCTAGGAAGGCATTTTCTCGGCCAGCAACCTTTGGTTTCTGAGAAGGATAGAGGCAAGTTACAGGGCTGTTCACAGGATGATGAAGCACTAGTTTGGTGAGGGACCTGTGTGCTGGCCAATGTCCAGGCATCTGTCTGGCTCCAGAGAGCAGAGCCAGGCAGACCTGGTACGGCTATGATGTGACTGAGGGATGTTTGTATTGGTGTCTGGGTGCAGACACTCCACTGGGACACAGAAACTGAGTGTCTCTGCTCTTGGCTTTGTTCCTCACTGATTGAAGTATCTTTGATGCAGCAAGAAAACTGAAAATCAGTGTTTCAGCACTGAGCTGCTTACAACAAGCTATTTTGTTTTTGTACATGTCTAGTAAATACTGAACTGTTCAGTGTTGTCACTCAGTGTGGCTTTGTCCCTTGCTGCTGGGAGTCTGTATAGATTTCTCTTGAGACTGGTGAAATGCTTCCTCCTCATGAGATGCACGCTGTTCTAGCTGAGGCTGTTGTCTGTCACCTTTGCCTAGAGAGCAGTGGAAGCACTAAACCAGAATCTAATGTTTCTCAAATCAATTAATAGTCTTAAAGCCCTTTTCATCAACATGCAAAGACAGCTGTGGCAGATGGACAGGAGATGACTTCCTTGCCAAGGAGGGGGAGATGCCTTCTTCTATGCTGCAGATGTTTGCAGGGGAGGCAGAGAGCCATCCAGGGCTTCCCACTCTCAGGCCTATGCACTTTACGCTGCTCCATCTTCCTCACAGTAACCTAGCTTTCCATTTCATCAGCAGGAGTACTGTTTAGCGTGTTTTGCTTTAACCCAAAGCTGGACATCATAGAAAATTTTCATCCAAGACTAGGCTGGTTGGAATTGTTTGACATCAGCATATCAAAAAAGGTTGCAAGAATTTACAGTATGCTGTGATAGTTTTCCAGAGCTTGTGCTTGACTGAAGCAAGATAATGCCTGTCTCTAATATGCTGTTTAAAACCACGGTTCATAGCAGTGCTTGTAGTGACAGCAGTTGGAAGCAATCTTCTGGACCAGAGTAGCCAGAAGCTTAAAACCATCTTATATTTGATAATTTTCATCTTCTGGAAGATCTGTGCTATCTAACTCGGGGGTTATTTCACTTCCCTTATGGTGGGCAAGGCAGGCTATCATCAGGAGAGACTGGTGATCAGGGTTTAAGCAAAACCACTTTCAGCAAGAATGCTTTCCACAAGTGGTTCTGCCTGTCTGAAGTTAAAAGGAGACTCTGACTTTTTCTCTGCTCATTCTCACACCTCTAAAGGTTGAGCAGTCCATTTTAACAGTGCTGCCGTATGGCTTCTTCCCATATTAGAAAGGAAGGTGCTGAGTATGGGCATCCCAGGGTGCATGCGTCTGTCTGTCTGGACCTGTCCCATCAATTAAACAGGAGCTGACGTCATATTTGAAGGTCAGCTGTTTTATAACCTAATATTACAATATTTTTTTCCTCTGGGTTTATTATCTCTCTCCAACCTGCAGCTCGGCACCATCTGGTGCAGGCACACAAGGGAGAAAGATTAGAGAAAGTAAAGCAGCTTTGTTCGCTTCCCCCATTGCTTCCGATGTACAGAGGAGTCGGCAGTCTCTTGCAATATTGAATTTTAAGTGGTGGGAAGGGCTGGATCCTCTTTGCTGTCTGAGAGAGGGAAAAATAGTCTGTGCTTACCAGCGATCTGTCAGGAAGTGTCTCAGGATTCCACTTACTGTAGCCACAAAGTGCAGTTTGCTGCATTTTAGTCTATATTTAGTCTTGGTTTTTTATGACCTGTTTTTCCCAGCACACATATTTTCTTTACCTGTAAATTGCCAGAAGCACTCCTAAATGAGGTGCATGTGCAGTGCTAACTCCACCTAAAGTCTCCTTTGGAGGTGAAGATCTCTGAACACCTGAAGTGCATTTACACCTGACAGAGCCAGGCTGTCACACCACAAGCATGTTCTGCCACACCGAGATAGCTCCATCTTCCCTGGTGGCACCTGTTTGCACAGACCAGGGAAGTGAATGTTTACTTACCCAGCCTCAGCCTACAGGGAAGACATACCAGTTGTTTCCATTTCATAGGCAGGGTTGGGTTGCACACAAGCTTCACCCTCTCTCCCATCCTCCCTCCTTCTTTTTCTCTGTCCATCTAGAGGTGTGATTGCTTTCAGTCCAAACTGCATGATGATTGTTTTCTGGAAAAGCAAAGGTCTTTCCTTTCCAGTAATAAAATGATAGTAATTCAAGAATGCTGATCTCCTTGTTTCCAAATAAATTTCCTCTTTTGAAATTCTACTGTTGTTAGTTCAAGATTCTTTATATAATGGGAGAAGCTAGAAACTAATGTCATTTTTTCTTAAAAGAGTAAAACTAAAACTAAATCTCCTCAAAACCCCCGAGCTGATCTATTCTCCAGAAATTAGGAATTCGTATGAAGTGCCCTTGACCTAACAAAACCACAGTTTAGGAGAAGGCTACACAGAAGCAGAGGAAAGGTGGACATAAAAGTGTCTCTATGCCTTATGATACAGTGCCATACATATGCCATGAATCACAGTCAGCCAATTGTTTTCGTAATTAAACTTTTTTATTTGTGTCCATCTGTTTGTGTCCGACGGTTATCTATCCTTTCCCAATAGCCAAATACAATAGTTATTTATGGCTAAAGAAAATTTGTTTCAAAATAGTCAAATGCAAACTTTGCAACATTGAAGAAAAGCAACAAGATACCAGTTTGCAAGTACGCCTGTTTTTCCTGTCCCCAGCATCTTGATTTACACAAGGTTCTCCTTAGGGAAGATCCATAGTAAATGGAACAATGGTTCCTGCATTTCTTGACAAGTTTTCAGGTTTGTGAAGTGCACTTTTCCAAGTAGTGAGTCAAACTGAAGTCTCCACACATGACAGTGAAGAGTTGAGAAGACAGATGCACACAATGGAGGGCCTGACCATGTTACCACAGTCTTCCTAGTGTGAATCCTCATCACCTTGAAGTGAGCTTGAAAATGGTGCTATGGATTCTCATTTGCAGCTTAACTTTGAAACCAGTTGTTGTAAGTCCTCTTAATATTTTTTAAGACCGTTCTTGAAGTAACTTTAATCACTCACAACAGTTTACAACACATTTTGTTTCCAGTTCAGACTGGCTCTGTTTTCTCTATATTTAAGCACTATATAAGTAAAAAACCCAAACCTTTCTTTGTGCTATCTTGCCATGAGGGAAGACTAGAGCTAGGAGATACTGAAATGGTGTTTGAGGAGAGAGAAGGAAAGTGTGTGAAAGGTTTGACTCTTTTTTGCAAGTTTGCTTAGTTGTTTTTAGTGCCCAAGAGAAACAGAGAGATGAAATTTTTTTATTATTCAGGTCATATTGTGGCCTTTGCAACCTAAAATTCTCTTAGACATATTGCTTATGTACTTCTAGTGCTCTCTCCAAAGAGATCTCTCACTTCCCTTTTCAAGGACAGTATAAGACAGTAGTGCTTGGCTTGGATCACTGCAAAATCCTCTTATCTGTCTGCTCTCATTTTATTTTTCCTCCAACTCTTACAGTGTCTTCATTGGCATTGAAAACATGCAGCCAAGGTTGATGAGGGCAAAACTTAAGCTTTACCTTAACTTCTATCTTAACTCTTTGCAGCTTTTTTCAAGGAGGTCTGTGAGTGAGAAGAGCTATTAAATCCTTCTCTTCTTAATTTTTTTTTTTTTTTTTTTTTAATTTCTGTCCCAATGCAGCAAGTAGTTTTAATCTGCCTTTTAGAGAGCTGAGAGTTCAGTCCCTGATTTGGAATGGCATACTGTGCCTGGTGGTGCTGAGCACTCTGCAAGGAGCTTGGGTTCCTCCATCTCTTTAGTTTTTTCTTCTGGACACCAGAGGATGCATACACGTTATGATTACTGCAGGTGAAGTTGTACTTGCTGGATTGCCAAATGTCAGGCTTCAGAAAAGAGGCAGCATGATAGCTGGCTTTGCTACCCAAGACTTCTGTCCCAGAAGAGGGTCCTTGTGGCTCCTGGTGCTGTGACCAGCAAGGCACCCACACTGTCTGATGATGTCCTGGCAGGGAATGAAGCAGCAGTGCTATTGCACCTGATACACATCCAGCAGAGCCATCCCACAAGGGTCAATGGTTAGCGGTAATACTTAAACCAGCTTTTCATGCTGAAATAGAGGTTTTTGGTTTATATTGCCGGTACCTCTAGGACTTCTTGGTTGGGGACAGAGCCCCGTTGTACTTCAGTTTGTGTAAAGATCATTTGAAAACTGCAACCTTTGCTTTTAAGATGTTTTCAGGAAATAAGTAGCAGAAGCATTTTTAGTAGTCTTGTGCCTTCTGCTGCTTTGTTAACTTTCACTTTCATTGGGTTGTATTAACCATTGACTGGACTGTTTGTAGTTTCTTGGTGTTTTGATTGTTTCTCTCTGCATCTCAGCAAAAATCCCTGCTGACAGTCTCTCAGGGTTTGTCTTATTTGTTTTTGGAGGTTCCTCTGTTGAGGGATTTGGCAGGGATTTGCTCACTGTCTCTAGTAATAGTTGAGGTGGTTTAGTGAGTTATGAAGAATAAACTGGACTGATTTCCCTTTTGCAATCAGGCTGAAAAGCTGATACCCTTGGTATGCAGCATGCTCAAGGCCATAAGCCCAGCTGCTATCAATTTTACCTTCTCCTCCTGTGAAATTGCTAAAGAAAAGATGTTTTCCAGATCATGTGTGTGGAACAGATGTGGCTTATATTACTAGATGATTCAGCTAAGACTGGTGCCAAAACATTTTCCAGAACTCTCAGCTGGGAGTTGGGTTGAGAGAAGGAATAACTTGATAGAAATGCTGGGCTGGCTCTGCCATCCATGTCTGTAACTGCAGCCACATCAGGTACAGTTCCCTTTGATGTAGCAAAGGCCTAACAGAGTGATGGGATGAGGGGTGCACAGAGGTCTTGTGCCATGATGCCAGGGAGGCATGGGAGTGACCAGAACTGGGTGCTGCCAGCCTGAGAACCTGAAAGAAATACAGAAATGCATTTGCAATAGGCTTGGTTAATGTGTGGAGGTGCTTACACACAGCCTGTGTGTGCTGCTCCCACTGCAAGTGTTCCTTTATAGTCAAATACCATCAGCACAGAGATCACCGGGATCCTCTTGGCCAAATGTATTTCCTTCCACCTTCTGCTGAGATGGAGAAAATTCTGTTTTCATTAATAGGAATGTGATTAGCTCACCTATTTTTCCCTTTGTAGTCACACTTGGCAGTTTCCCAGAAAGCCACTGGAATGAGCTTTTCTAAGGCTATATGTATACATAGAATCATGCCAGAGATGGGACTGGGCAGTTGCCTGAAAGTCACATTTGTTTGTTTAAAACTTGCTTATATGCAGACTGAGGAGTGCAGAGAATGAGCAGAAGTGCTTGATCAAATTCAGTCAGTATGTCTTAACAACATGGCTCTTTGGACTTTACTGCTGATGTTGTACATTGGAGCACTTTAACCCTAAACCTGGTTAAATGTTTATACATGGGTGAAGTCCAAGTGAAGTGTTCTGATGGTGGTGCCTGGGGAGTATAGCCCAAAGAGGAGAAACTGGTTATTTTGTAATCCATAATAGGGAAGTCTTAATCTCAACTGCTGAGCAAGACATGGTTTTACTGCACACAGGGCATTTATGGGGAATACAGTGTAGCAAGGCTTGGTACCAGAGAATGTGGAGTCTATAGTCTTGTGTCTATGACTGTCAGAAAAGACATTTGTGCAAAATGTTTGCAGGGTACCAGCAGCCTCCACCAGCCAGAACATGGGGTACTAGTAGCCTCACTCATGGATGCATCAGAGGAAGGAAATGTCTACAGGGGATGGTGGGAATTGTCTCCTCTCCATGTTCCCAGAAAAACTTTAGCTCTGTCAGTCTTCTGCTGAAATACATACTACATTCTGCCCTAATAAAGAAAACTATAGGAAGAACTAAGGGTTTTTTTCTGCAGCTGCTGAGTCAGGAGGGGGTGGAGATGAGAAAGTCAGGGTTGTCATTCTGGTCTCATGGGAAAGCAGTTCACAGCTTGGCACGATAGTTGCTCTCAGTATTTGTCCTCTGGGAGCTCATTCTGTGGTTTAGCAATCCTATCTACCTTCCATTAGAAATTAGGATACCTGCCTATTGCTGTTTGGTTCTGGACTGTGGTCTATAAATCAGATCTCCTGTGGCTGTGAGCAGAGCAGCCAAAAAAGTAGTCTCTACCCAATGGCACTGCTACAGCTCCTGGTAATTTGAAAGAGGTCAAGTGTGGCAGGCTTGGGCTATTGCACACTGTTGCAGGCAACCTTGGTATTCCGTGGGAGATGGTGATCTTTTGAACAGTGGATGGTGCTCCCCATGCTCTGTAGCTGCCTGTTGAGGGGGCACTGTTTGCACACTCTGCCATGCCTCTTTCTATGGAATTATTAAATAAGGCAGTTGGGATCCCAGCTGTGCTCTGGCTTCTTTTGTGCTTAAAATGTCTGTTCTCTATCCAGCCAGAGGAGATTTTCATGCAGCTCAGAGTTCAGGGGCTGGTGCTTTCAAAGCAGGAGGCTTGATGTCCTTTCAGGTTAGTAAGGGCAGGCTCTGTCAGCAAATTCTTGCAAAGGTTCTTTCACTTTTTTTCCAGGAAGGCTTTTTCCTGCCTTTGCCTGTGAGCAAAAGGCGGCACCAAGTGGCAAAGAGACTGGGCTCATGCTGCAGGGCTTCAATGGCAATTCAGTTGCATCTCTTGCATTTTTTGGTGATGCTGATGGAAGAGCTTGCAGTAGGGGCGGGGTTAATACTGCTTTTGTGTTGCTACCAAGTTACTTTTAATGATAGAGTACTTTTTGGCCCCTGGAATTTCACACAGAACTGCATGCATGCTTTGGTGCTAAGCAGTAAAATGCTGCATATTGCAGACTGAGGTGTGCCTTGATAGGTGAAAAACCACCCAGTAACCACAAACCCAATCCCAGCTGGATACAAAGATGAAGTAAAACATATTTACCAAGTTTATAATCACTTTTATCACAAAGATTCTGAATTAAAGTGTGGGTGCTATTTGGATAAAGAGGCTGTTTCATGTATTCCAAGTGTGAAAGTTTTTAGTCACTCTGAATAAGTTGCTGCAATATCAGAAGTTTGCAGTCTCCTCCCTAGCTCTGCAACCATTGAATAGTGGAGAGGATAGAGTAAGCAAAAAATATTATTTGAAGGAAACTAATTTCTCTCTGCTCCACCTCTTCCTGTGAGCAAAAGTAGGGGGAAGGCACAATGAAGACATCTGTTCCTTTGAACCCACTCAGAGACTTGCTTGGTAATAAAACTAGGGGAGAGGAGGAGAAGCTATTGGTGCTGCTCAAGTGGTTGCTAATCGCTTTGAGTACTGAGGGGGTGAGCTTTTATCATGTTGACCTTCTTAGGAGATATTGAAAAGAAGCTGGCACTGACCTCTGCCAGGATTTAAATCCAGGAGGTTCAGAATCCCTTTGTGCCCCTTTCAAAGAGGAGACAAATCTCTGTGGTAGCCTCACTCTCTCCTTGCCTCAGGGTAGGCACCTCAGCTGTACTGACCTAGATACTGCGCTCTGCTCTCCTGGATGAGCCCTTCACTGCCTGTGTAGCACCATGATCAGGGCTGCAGCAAACTAAACGGGAGTCTTGCAGATAAAAAAATTATCCTGTGCCCTGAACTCCAAGCATGCCCTGACTCACATCCACACTTTGCTCTTGGTATGTGTAGTGCTTAAAATCTTGTGTGTGACACAGGGTTGCAGGGTCCTCCCCATCCCCCCACTCTTCCTGCCTAATCTCATTGTGCTGCTTAGTCACAGCAAAGACCCCTCTAATGGGTTTAAGTGGCCATGCTCCTGGCTGGCTGTGCTGTGCTTTCTGTCCAGCCTGGGATGGTGTGTGTAAGTAAGAGATGAAGCTGCACACACCTACTGCCTCTGAGTCCTCCTGAGTGTCAGCAGGTGCCTGCATGAAGATTAGATTTCCCTCTAAGTGTCATATCTGGAAACAAAAGCCTGTTAAAAAAATGCCAAGGGGGTGATACATTATTCTCAAGCTAACAAAACGTGGCCGAGAACGCTTCTGTGAACCCGGCCACAGAAGGCAGGGGCAGATGGTTCCTTATGAGCCTTCCCAGGCCCTTAAAAGTGTCGTAATGCATAAACCAGTGGTTGTGGCACACACTGGCACGGGTAAGGTTGATGAGGGACATTCTTCAGCTGTGGATTTCGTGTCTTCTCTGTATTCTTCCATGACATTCTCCCTTAGCTAGCGAGGAGCTGTCAGAGAAAGGCCATTGGGAGCTGGTATAAAGTATATAAGCCTGGAATGTTTGTTCAGAGTGGGAATGGCTCTGACTTAACCAAAGGTTACAAGCAGGCAGCTTCTAAAGAGAAGAAAGATGTCTTTGTGCGGTGATGCAAGGAGCAGGTTTGCCAAACCCACACAGTGGAGGAGAAATAGGGACTTTGTTACTGTAGGCGGCGTTGGAGCATGATGATGTGATTTAAAGTTATGGGGTTCTCTAATTTGTGGCTATAAACCATAGGAACACAGGGCTATGGGAGCCCCCAAATACCTCCCTAAGCAGTAATTGGTGACATAACATTAAGGCAAGACACAGCACCACATCATTACAGTGCACAGAGTGTGAAGTTGAGCAAGGTAGAACGGCTAGGCTGCTTTAGGGGGTTGAAAAAGAATGAGCCGAGCATTGACAGAAGAGAGGCAAGTGAGACTGGTAAAGCAATAGGCAAGAGCAGAGGCTGGTACTGAATTAATCTTGTGAGCTAAATAGGAGTTTGTTTCAGAATTATCACTTGAAATATTAAGCAGTGGAGACTAAGGTGTTAAATGCAGTGTCCCTAATAGGCACAGTTGTCCCACACCCCAGGGACCCTCTGACTGCAGGATTTCAAAAAATAACCACCAGAAAGAACCCTGTGTTTTTCCGCACAGTGTTTTGATCCCCCTTCTCCCATGTATGCCATAGAGCATCTTGGGGTGATGCAAAGAGAATTTGGAGACAGATTCACCCTTAGCAAGAGGATTAGGTGGCAAAACCCAGCATTCCTACATCACTAAGCTCCAGAGAAGGAGACAAGTGCCTCTACAACAGAAGACTGCTTGATGCCTGCACAAAAGCATGTAATGTGTGCAAGAGCTTATTAAGGGAGAGGGACACAAAGAGAAGGATGTAACTGATGGGCCACTCTCTACCAGAAAGACATCGAGGTGCTGGAGCTGTCCAGAGAGGGGCAATGGAGCTGGGGAACGGTCTGGAGCAGAAGTCTTATGAGGAGTGGCTGATGGAACTGGGGTTGTTTAGCCGGAGAAAGGGAGGCTGAGGGGAGACTTGATTGCTCTCTATTCACTGCCTGAAAGGTTGTAGCTGGGTGGAGGTTGGTCTCTTCCCCCTGGTAACAAGCAATAGTCCGAGAGGAAGTGGCCTCAGGTGGCATGAGGGGAGGTTTATGTTGGGTATTAGGGAAAACTTCTTCATAGGAAGGTTTTTCAAGCATTGGAACAGGCTACCCAGGAAAGTGGCTGAATCACCATACCTGGACATAATTAAAAGATTGTACATGTGGCCCTTAGGGACATAGTTTAGTGACAGACTTGGTAGTGACAGGTTAACAGTTGTACTTGATCTTAAAGGTCTTTTTCAACCTGAATGATTCTGTGATTCTATGAACATCGGCAATGCAACCTGTACTGAGAGTTTGTCTTGGAATAGGCCAGGCTTGTTCCCTCTTTCCTCTATCAATCTCTGGACAGTACTGAGTTAATGAAGATTTGTATGCAACACTAGTAAGTTTGGACTCTACTGTGTGCTGGGACTTAGAGGACTCTTGAAAGAAAAGGCTGGGAAACAGAACCTGTGAAGTATTGTTCTCCTTTGTCCTTTTGTGAAGTGCTAGCCTTGGGCCTGAAATGTCCTGGGTGGAAAAATTGCTTCGAATAACCCATGATGCTGCTGGCTGCATGGAAGTGAAATCTCTGTGCAACACTGCTCTCCTTTCTGGCTGCCTTTCAAGACAGAGCTTGGTGCAGATCCACGTGGTGCTTCTAGGAAGAGCAAACAAAGGGTTGCAGTAGTGTCCTGGAAGCTGCTGCCTGGCCCACAGACCTCTCTAGTTAAGGGGAGAGTCTAGCCTTGGGAGCTTGCACCCAGATTCCCAATGAGACCCCTGTCAGATGGTTCCTCAGGAATGCGAGTAGCTGCTGTCCTCCACAAAGCGTAAGGTTCCAGCCACTGTGTAGGGAACCACAGAGCTGTTGGGCACTGCTTTGGAGGATGTTGGTGCTCAGTGCTGCTGCCAGGCTGCCTGGGATCCAGGATGGAAGCAGGTTCTGGGGAGTGCCACCCCACAGGCTGTCAGGAATAATCCTCTCCTGCTGTCCTGTGGTAGCACAGTTAAGAGACACCTCAAGAGTTTTTCATCCTCTCCTGAAACAACCAGACAGCTGGCTTTACAGGCAGAGGGGTGGGCTCAGTAGGCAGTCGCTTCTTCTCTGAGGTGATTGTAGCTCTAGTCTGACTGATACATAGCAGGGTGGGATGGACAGGGAAAGTGGGTTTTGCTAACAAATTCCCATATCTTCCCTTTAGTCCTGACAACATTCTTATATTACAGCTCTTCTTACAAATCTCCCATGTATCACCTTTAATTTAACAATGCACAAGCTGAACATAGTTTTTCAGTTCTTTCCCCTGGAGCAGGGTTTGTTAGCCAGCAGTGCCAGAAGGGATGTGTGTGCCCTGGTGCCTTCCTCTCTGCCCCAGTCTCTGTTCTGCAGTGGGACTTGTCTGGACTGATAATGTTCATACCATTTACAGAAGCACTCTGCCCAGACTTGTCATTGCCTGGTAGTGAAGATTTTTTTCTGATCATCAGGCCTGGGTCAGTATATAATCTTTCTCTTCCTTCTAAAGCAGCTATAGAGCAGCCCAAACTGTTAAGATACTCCTTTAGGCTTAAAATAATGAACTGGCCCGTGGCATTTGCAACTGCAATCTAGAAGGAGTCTCCCCTATGTGCTTTACTCCTTTTTCACTTGATAGGAACGACAGTGAGTGGAGTGGAAAGGGTGATTTGATATGAATTTTGATTGTCTTCCATGCTGCAGAAGAATTACAGGCACCAATAAACTTAGCAGGTGGCCACTGAAATGCAAGCATTTCTCATGACCCATAGCTGCAGCACAGTGCTTGTTGCCCCATGACACATGAAGGTTAAAATACAAATGGGTTTAAAAGGAGTTGTGCAAATTCATAGACAATTTGCCTGTCAAGTGACTATTTAGCATTTACAAGGCTGCATACAGAAACCTCTTAGCCACACACTGCTGAAAGTTGGGGAAGGTGTGTCAGAGGAGGTATTGCTGTAGGCTCTTCTTAGGCTACTCTGCCTTTTCACACTTGCCCTTGAAGTTTCTAGTCCTTCTCACTGTAACACAGTCTGTGTTCAGTGAACTGATCCAGGATTGTTTTTCTAGTATTGTTGAACACTGACTGTTTCTTTGCCACAATCTTTCTCCCACCCTGTCATTTTTCCCTTTCGCACAGACTTGTCGCACTGGCATCCCAGTCAGAGCCTGCTTGTGTGAGGCATCACCCTAATGAGTGCTGGAGCTCACAGGTTCCCTTTTCACACAAGCAGGGCAGCTGCTCCAGTGTGGGTGAGAGAGGAAAAGTAGATGCAAGTATCATGAGCAATAACAGTGTTTAAAAATAAATGGCACAGCCGTTCAGTTGTGCAGACAGATCAGCTGCTTGGCTTTTTTCACTCGTGTGAGCTTCTTTGATGTGGCTGCCGTTGTATTTTGCAGCTCGATACCTTCTCATTCCTTCTTCATTTGCTGAGCCCTTGTCTCCAGCACTTTGACTAAAAGAATCTCCAAGTATGTTAAAGAGATAAATGCATGTTTTCTGACTTCTGAAACAACCCTTACTCACAGCAGTGGAATTTAAAGTATATTATCCACCCCCTTTCTCAGACCCTCTTTTTCAAGGGGTTTGGATATGGAACTCAAGAGTTCTGCTAACAGGAAGGTAATGCTGCTGAGTGTTTGACCAGTGTCTGAATGGGTGGCTTGTACAACAGAGGTCCTTCTCTCTGAGATCAGCCAGGGATGTGCTCTGTAGCAGACTGTGGGGCACAGTCTTTTTGAAGGATTTTGATCCAAAACATGTAATTCACAAAGCTTGTTTTGCTGGAACAAATGTTATGACCAAATATGAACAGCTCTTTGTGGGCCTGATCACTTGTGTGTTTCTCTACCTTCCCCTCCCCCATCCACTATCCCCTCTGCTAATTGCTTTTCATCAGTTTTATCTAATATTTATTAGTAGGCAGGGGTGTCATCAGCCATTCATTAGATTTCTGTTAAAATGGCTTTTTCCGTGGAAGGAAGTTCAGGCTCTGGTGTCCATTCTGTAAAACTGCAGGGTGGAAAGAGATTTCCCAAGTTGGAAATCTGCTGCAGTTGGATACCTTTTGGCCAGGATTGTTAGGTGAAGGCCTGATAATGTTCAGTGCTGGATTTTTTCCTCCTACCCAACTCTTCACACACATACACACATGTTGCTGGGTTTCTATTCCAGTCCTATTTCTGATGCCCCAGCCCTCGCTCTGCCCCTGTTGCCTTAACACCCACCATGGGGCTTTGAGTGAGACTTTGAAACACACACTGGGTCAGCTTCTTCACCTCCAACAGCAGGTGACACAGATGGCTGGGTTGATTTTGAAGGCCATACATATGTGTTAGGTTGTCCTAGTGTGTTTTTGTGACTTTAGAAGCCTGTGTGCTCAGAGGTCATAAAATACTAGTCTATGTGCTACAAAAACTTGCCACTTAAAGCTCTTTAAGAACTATTGCATTCTGCTAGGACTGCTTATATATGTCATCTAAACTGTCTTCTCAAAACGTCCCATTAACATGTGACTGTTCTCAAAACCTGCATGCATGACCTTTCTGGCATATGCAGAAGTGGTGCTATCGATTTTACCTTAGCTTTATTCCTTAGATAGTCATGAGTTCATGTATTTATTCCTGTTTATTTATTATTTGCAGTGCCCAGCTATGTAACCTCATTACCTACCTCATTCTGTAATCAGCTCTTCCCTTCTAGTAGGAAAGAAAATAAGCACGTGCAGTCTGCATTACAAATCACTGTGTGCTGGTGTATCTCAGCATTGACAGTGGAGCTGTTCTGCACTTCTGTGTCTCGTGAAAGCTCATGGAGTAAATGTTTTGTAGGATACAACCCAGTTCCCACTTAATGGAAAAAAAATCTTATTGGTTTCAGTGGTGTATGGATCAGTCTTCTCATCCTATGAAGGAATGTAGCTGTATTCTTCTGTGGATTTTAGCATGACTGTATTCTGAATGCCATAATGACTGCTGCAATATTAGCCTGCATGTTTTCCATCGAGGTGTGAAATCATCTTGATGTTTGGAACTGCTCAGATATTTTTCTAACCCACTGCTTATCTCTGCATGGGAGCAGCGTGCTGTAATAGCCTTAGGACTGACTGAGTATTGCATGCTACTGGACTATGAGTTCTCCCTTAATCCAGGGGATTCCTGCAGTCTTTTTGAAAACAAGAACAGGGAAAGGGGAAAAGGATGTGAGAAAGATTTTAAAAGGAATTTGTAATGAACCTTTGCAGACCAGCAGTTAGGTATTACAGGTCTGTTACTGTGGTTTTCTGTATAAACTGACTGATGTCTTACTTTGAAGCCATGCTCTAGATTTCCATCATGTTTTTAATCTTTGAAACATTATTGAAGCATATCTAAATGCTACCAAAAATTTTTCATTAACATATAATATGTGCAGTTGCTGACAATATTTAAATATAATAGATAAATATTTTTGGCAGGTATGCTTCATATACACAGTGATTTAGAAAAGCATTTAAAAATAATTTTTGTGTGTTACTAACACCTCCTGTATCAAGACTCAAAGTAAAATTCTGTAGGGTGGGTTTCCTTTCTTTATGCTGTCAGGTTTAACTTGCTGCACAGGATTCACCCTGAAGAGTTCATCAGAAACTGGTTACTTTCTCTGCTTCTGCACTGAGCCTGCTGCTTTCATGCAATGCCAAAATAGTTACTCCACATATTAACGTCACATTTTCTATAAAGAACAATCTTAATAAAACCAAGATGATGCAACTTCCCCTTCCCTTTCCTCTAGATGTAGCTTTTCTTTTTCTATCTGGTTAATTTTTGACCTTGTTTAGTTTTTCTTGCAACTGACAGCTCCCACTACTGATATGCCATTTCACTCAAAGAACCTCGGAAATCATTTCCTTTACATGGCAGAGTGGATGTATGTCCCTTCAGGGTGGTGCAGGGCACAGGCTACAGTATGCTGGCTGCCTTGTTTCGGTTCCTGTTTCAGAGGCATGTTTTGCTGTAGTGTTGCATTTCTGCAGACCACTTGTCAATCTTCTGGTATCCTTTTGCATGGCACTGGGAGAGCTAAATACCACTGAGTCAGAGGGTTAAACAGATTCTGAGGATCAGCTGCAATGGCTGAACAGGGCAGCTGAAGACAATGGCTGAAAATTTGGTACCCTGAAGTTTTAGTGACCGTGTGTAGCACTACAACAATTGCTTTTCAGATCTGGACATACCTTTGACTTTTTCCTATGGTGGCACAGAGTTCCTTTCATGGGCTTCTCCCAGAATACTGATAGCATCAGGACAGCAAGATGTATCAACAGTGTCTTCCCAGATCTGGTCGGCAGATGAGAGCAGACCTCCCTCAAACAACTCCTGCGTTTTCTGGCTTTTGTTGCTCTGTGACCCATCTACCCAGCAGTGGCAATGAGCTATAGAGCCCTGCCATCCCCACCACATCCCCTGCGTGCATGTGGAAATAGCAGCTTCCAGGCCACCGATGGTGACAGCCTGGGGAGAATTGTCTTGGCACAAGGAGTGCAGAAGTGCTTCACTCGCATTTGGTGCCAGATGTCTACTTATTTCTGACTGCTGGAGTAATGCCAGCTCTGGGGTGGGTGTGGAAAAAGGGATTTGGGCAGTTAAATGCGGGAAGGGGAAGAGAGGTCAGGCCTGGCAGCTCCTCGGTGCCTTACAGGATCTTCTTACAGCAGAAGCTTTAAGGGACTGTCTTGCTGCAAGACCCATGGGCAGCCCTATGATCTGTCCCCAGACTCATTCCTGACTACTCTCTCTTTTTAATAACTATGTGAAATATATGGAGGTCTAGCCTCACACATGCTTGGCATGAACAGAGCCAAAGACATGCCATGGGAATCATGCTCATCCTGGGAAGTCTGGCCAGGAGCACAATTGAAGCAAGTCAGATATGGATCACAGGGTCAGGATAATGATTAGTCCTACCCTTCCCCCTAGCTGTAATTAGCTGTGGTGATGTCACCCTCTGTTCTGACTTCTCACTGGCATTAATTACAGAGCTGCAAATTTCCTGCCTTTCTCTTTTAATTGCTCTCTGGGAAACTCAGAGTTTACACCCTCTGTTCAATGTCTGACAGTAACCTTCCACATGCCATGCTACAGGGCCTAACCTCTGGCCTGTAGAAATGTCTGGAAATGGGCTTGTTTGGGGTGCTTGCTCAGATGCATTTCTGAATGTGAGCACTTCTGGTTAGGAATAATCCCTCTGCTTCTCTTGAGCTTGTGTCCTTTCATCCAATTTCATTTTGTATTCAGTCCTGAGGAGAAAAAGGTGTTCAAACCCTGCAGTGAAGTTAACCCTCCCTTTAAGAGAATTCTGTCCCTCACTAGATGACCCTGTTTCTATTGGAGATAAATTCTCTGCTGGTAAGACAGGGTTTGGGAAATCTGAACTGGTGCAGTTCTGCATGGCTTGAGTGGCCTGGGATGTGTCCTAGTCCTCTGAGGACCATACAGCCCTTTGCTTGGACTCCACCTGCTTGAGGGGCTGTGGCTTGAACCCAGCCAGTAGTGCCTTGTAGTCTATCACCCATGGACTGTCATGAGCTCTGTGCAGCCTCTAATCTTTAGGGTCAAATGGAAGGAGTAAGAGGGTTCTGCTAGAGGAATGAGGGATGGAGATAACAGTAATTGCATTAAGAGTTATCAGGGAGGGAAGGACAAGCTGTTGAGGGCAAATGAGATCCTGGGGGTCAGGAATGTGTCAGAATGAACTGGCTGGATCCCCACCAGTTCAGAGTGGGCAGTCCTGGTTAAGTGCTGACACTCCACGTCTGCTCTATCAACCCCTTAGCCAGGCTGGTGCTGAGAGAAGGAAAGCAGCCTGTCTCCTGTGTTGGGGTGCTCCTCTGAGCAGGTGGGTGAGCAGGGCTGCCTGTACCTCCAAGCAGGCTCCCCAGGCAGCTTCTGTGCTCTGTGTAGAAGCCGATGTGCTGTGGAACCAAGGTTCACACTAATATTCATCTATTTTGGGAAGATCATAAAAATACAGTCCAGATCCTGTTCTGAGGAAACTAAATCCAGAGCATCCGTGCCCCTGATCTTCATACTTGTTTTGCAGCCACTTATTTTCTTGGATGACTTCTCAGCCTCGTGCATTTTGCTCTGTACAGATCTCAGCAAGGTGGCCTCGTGGCTTCTTCAGTCAAGCATCTCCCAGTCAATCCTCCTTTTATTTTGGGTGCCTCTTCCCTTTCAAGTGGGGTACGTTTATGACAATAAACATCATCATTAACGTGAGGGGGAACATATCCCATAATCAGGAACCTTCTGTTTAGAGAGAAGTGTTTATTATACACAACTTGTTAGGGAGTGTCAATCAACTGGGCTCCCTTTGTTACTCCATAATGCATCATTAATGATGGCTGCTGCTGTGCATTTAATTTCATTGCACACAAGGGCCTTGTCTCTGTCTCCTCATCCCCTTCCCCCTCTTTATAATCACCAGCACAGAAGAAATTAATAAATCAATCCAGGATAGGAGAGCTACAGACTTGCTATAGGCTGTCTTTGATGTTCTTGCTCTCACTGAGTTGTACCTTACTCGTGGAGAAATCTTTTGGACCTCAGCGGAGCTTCTTTGGGATTACTACTTGCTCTGCATCTTGAGAAAGGGGATTGGTGTCTGCCCACACATATACATGAGCATGGATAACTGGCCATGGAAAGAATGACCAGGGATATCTCATGACAGTGATCTGTTGAGTCCTGGGGATGGATATGTCACATCCTTTTCAACTCTTCATTTCTGCCCCACCCCTCTGGATGTTTGAGCCCTCAGAACATGCTGATGCTTTGCTGACTGACATCTTGCTCATTCAGCCCAACTCAATTAACTTTAAAAAAGAATATTAACTGCTCCAGGGCTTGTGAAAGGTGGATGGGAGAAACAAGCTTACTGGAGGCTATATATCCACTAAGAAAGTCAGTGCCTACCCTGGAATTTTTTAGGAAACTACAAAGAGTTAAAAATAACCAAACTGGAAAATCCCCACTTAACAGTGATAAGAGAAAATGCTAGTTGTAGTGTATTTTGTTTGTTAAATAAATCTAACTATGTGTTTTGGGACCTGCCTGTTGGAAGCCCTGAAGCTGATTTTCTCCTACTGTCAAGGTTTGCAGCCTTCATCTGCAGCTGAAATTCAGCATGCCAGTAATGGCAAGGATAATTCTGCCTTCTGGCTGGAGTCTGCTAATTGGTTTTGGTTGATCTCCCAGTCTCATTTCTTTCTGTTTGAGTATCTCTAGGGCTTTTTTTGAGCAAAGGGGGCCAAGTCCTGGTATGAACTGTGGATACCAAACTCTCTGGTTTTGTTGTACTTTCCCAGATTAGAAATTACTTGGATCGTCTGGGTCCTTTCCCACTCTGTGGAAAATCCAGTCCTGTATTGTGGTCCTGAACCAGCTGCTTGGTGTCCGTCTTGGCACCAGATCTTTCCTAAGTCCTTATGTAGTGCTGCTGCTCATATATGTATGTCACTTAGGTGCACAAGACACTGGCATTTTTCCATGTGGAAACAGTGGTTTGTGTGGTCATTTGTCATTAAAGCAAGGAGTGGCTTGTGTTGACCCTCACAGATACTTCTGCCCATTCTCCTGGGTTTTTCCAAAGGAGCTCCACTCCTTATCCTGACACCTGTTCCACAGAAAGACCCCACCAGTCCTGAGGACACTGCAGAGCAATTGGAGGAGAAGGAAATTCAGTCAACTTTAGATGGACTTCTTTAACTCCCTCTGCCCACATCCTTGGCTCCAGGCCATAGTCTTTTGGGATTTCCCTCTGGCAAACAGCTTTGGCAGAGTGCTCCCGGCTGGGTTCCAGCTTGTTCGCCTTTGTCCTGTGAGTGTCGGGGCAGCCAGGCCTGGCTGTGGGTTTCCGGTGCTGTGGGATGGAGTCCCGCTCCTGTCCGTCTGCACGGGCACCGCCACTCCCTTGTGCACACACGTGTCCTCCACTGGTTACCAAGAAGGAAAAGTTGGCCTCTGCTGCTCTTGGCCAACCGTTTGGCCTCTCAGTCCAGAGCATCCTGCTCTGGAAGGCAAAGGCCATGGGTGAAGCTGTTTTAAACACCAGATAAGCAGAGCTGTAGCAAAAACCTTTGATCATTTTCCATCTGAGTGGGGTAACTCACAAGACTGCATTGCCCTGATTTTCTGTGGTAAAGGAAAAATAATGAGATTTGATGTTTCTTTTCTGGAACAGAACACTTGAAGTTTTTGAAATGTTTTGTGTATTTTCTATTTGCTGTTCCTGTACCTGAAATATTTTTAGACTTTTCCTCGTGTGAATAATTTCAGAAGTTTTATGTCCTTTGTTTCAACTCCAAAGGAAGTCAAATTTCAGAATGTTTTAATCTTGGCCATAGTGGATTTCTGTCTTCTGTACTGCTCTGTGGATTTATTTGATATTTAAAAAACACAGAATTCAGCACAGCATTTTACCTTTTTTTTTTCCAGTTTTTTTTCTAAGACCTACTGTTTCACTGGAGACATATTTCTGGAGTTGCTGTTTCCTCTCTAAGGTACTTTCTTCCTCCACTCAGCATTAATTCTAGGGGCCTCCAGTGGCCCAATAAGGGACCAAATGGTCTTTTGGTGCTGGGCTGTGAACCTGTTTTCCCAGGGAAAAAACATACCACTTAGGTTAAGGGAGTCACCATGCATTCACCATGGTGCTGGGGGCATAGAGGGCCTCTCAATGTGATAATTTTTAGAGTTTATACAAATTGACAGAGATCCTAAATGCACATTATTGAGAATAAAGTGTGAAAATGTAGTGACCTGAGGAAAAAAAAAAAAAAGGAGAAAAGAAATTTGGGGCTTAAAATTTTATTGTAATCTTTAGTTTGACCTGGTAGGCTGAATTCAGATTTCAATAACTGTATACAGTAAAAAGAATTTACTTGCTAATACTTTCTGCTCTCTTAGTGGAAGGTTCTTCAGAGAAGACTTTGCCATGTGATAAACTGGTGCTGAATTTCATCTCTAGACAAACTGCATAAGAAGCTTAACTGTCTAGATCTTTGTTACGGTAGGAGACTGAGCAAAAAACTTGGTATGGAATGAAACTCTCAACTTCATATTCTGAGTTCTTTGCTAAATTTTGTTCCTTTACATCCAGTGCATTTTCAGGCTTGCTTTATCTTGAAGATGGAGCTATAACCCTTGGTACTTTGCCCCTCATTCATGGCCAGCATAAAGAAAAGAATTAATTATGGAGTCTTAAATCACTGCTTGAAGCCATAACAGCAGATCATCATTGCCCTTAGATGTCTCTGGTACAAGCTCACTATCTCTGATTTTCATGTCTCACCAGTTGCTGTTTTTACTTGTTTTGTATGGAAGAGGCTGCACCAAATAAAGCTCTGTGTTGTAGTAAGTGATTGAAGACCTTTAAATGGCTCCCACTCTGTTATGTGCCTTATAACCTGAATTCCCAGCTCAGCTTTTTCCCCATGCCAGGAAATATCTCCTACCTTTGAAACTCCTCTCCAGAGATGTAAGATTAGCTTTATGCTGTCAGGAGCTGTCATTTCAGGCAATTAGAAATAGATCAGCTGACACCTGGTAGTTTTGCAAATGCCTTTCTTTCCTGCAACTGCTTCATTTCTGGCTGATTTTGAAGATTACGTGCAGGGTAACTCTTCCCTATTACCCACATGCACTCTTTGTTCCTGGCCTCGCTGCTTTTCTCTGGCTGCCTTTTCACTGTTGGTGAAGTTATTGGTAGCTCGTAATTCTGCTGTGAGGGAGCTTTATTTGTAATGTAAGAGGGGTGGAAGTGGCAGATTTCTCCCTCTTAGCTAACCCAGTGTCTGAAGAAGGAAGCAGAGAAAATAGGAATTGTTATTGCTGAAGGCAGAGGCAAATAGAAAAGGAGCTTTTATTGCCCTAGAGATCTGTCCTCTACCAGGGCTGAGAGGAAACATGCAGTGGGAGCTAGAAAACTGCATCCATAGAGTGAAACTCTTTGCATGCCCTTTGGCTACATCTTTCATTAGGCGCCTGCCATCCCTCTGCTCAGCACCATCCCAACCCACCTGTCTGGTCTTGTGCTCTCCCTGTACAGCTGCTTCTGCTTTCATTTGTTTCTAGGTTAAATATTGCCACCTGAAATATGTAGTTCCCAGAGGAGACACAGTCAATGTCAGTGAAAGGCTAGGATCTGTTTCTTTGCATTTTGGCTTGAATTTGGATTGTGAAATCAGTGTAAGAGAGTGAGGGGGAGGCGGACCCCAGCTCTCTTTGGTGACCTTGCCTTGCCTCCAGAGAATCCTGTATATATGTGAAATTATGAGCTTTGGGACTTGGTTATGCTGCCAACTTCATTTTGATTTTCTCTCTCTCTGAGGCTGTATTTTAACTAAGGCAGAGCTAGCAGGCAGTTAACCCTAGTGCTCCACAGTGGAGATGTGCTACCCTAGGTAATAACATAATTTCTAGCAAACTGTTGTTTGAAAGTGGTCTCCGTGACAACTAAGTTTCTTGGCAGGGATCTGTTGTCTCTGGGTAGAAGCTAAACGGAGAGCCTGAAAGGTAACCAAATGCCAGGCGCTGGCCTGTCTGCTATGTCAGACATCTTCAGTAGGAGAGGCTGAGGAGGGTCTGCCCACATCCAGAAATAGCGAGGGAGTGAGCCTCTTGGCTCCCTGTGTGCACACAGATGGGGGGAAGGAAAAATGAGTGGTCTGAAGGAGCATGGCATTCAAACCTTCATTTTGTCTCTATCTGTGAGCCCCTGAGGAGCCCTTTGGGAGGTGTCTGATGGGTGGAAGGCTCTGGGGCTGAGCGGCTGTGCCCTTGGTGCATCAGATGGGTGCTGAAAAAGGCTAGGACTTGGACAGATGGAGTAACGGAGATTGGAGGCGGGGGAGCCTGGCCTTATGCCAAGTTGTGGAGTGAGGTGGGCAGATCACAGAGAGGAGCTGCAGGGGGGTCAGAGGAGGATAATCCTCAGGCAGCAATGAAGGCTGCAGCTGTTGGTGTTAGAGCGTGGCATTGCAGAGGTTTGCTGCTGCTGGGCTCTGGGTATCAGCAGAGGTCTGGCAGTCCTGAGAGCTGGGTGAAGTGGGGTACTGATAGGCCTGTCCCCTTCCTTTGGTCAGTGTCCCAGGGGATGTTCTGGGTCATCAGCTGAAGGTGGAGGAGCCTGGAGGTGCGCGGAGCCCTGGACACAGCCTCGCCTGGCCTGGTGTGGGATTGTGAGAGCTATGACAGTAGCTGGAAGGGAAGGCAGGAGCCAGCTTTTGGGTATGCTGGTGTGTGTTGCCTTAGAAGAACTGCTAAACTCAACTTGCTTTTCTGTCCTCCTTTGCACCAAGTCACAGCACTGCCCTGTGTGAATGCTTCTTCCAGATGCCCCAGTGGGGCAAGCACTGTGCTCTGGTGGGAATAATTAACTCAGGCTGAGCAGGGAAGCAAGTGAGGAGCCCAGCAGTAAAGCTGGCGAGCAAGTGAGGGCTCTCTAAGCTCCTGGAAGCCTCTTGCTTCTGTCCCTGGTAGAAGCACCCAAATTGTGCTGCACTGCAGGACCTGGCAGGAAGTGGTCCCTGGAACAGAGCTTTTCTTCCCTGCTCACTGTGGTGTTTCTGGCACCTCCAGTACAAGTGTGCATTGCTGCTGTTTTGCTTTGAGTCTGGAGGGAGTTTGCCTGTGTGGAAGAACTGTGAAGGGATATTAGAAATCCAGCAGAGTTTGTGATGTGAAAGTGGGCACTTAGAAGATCACAGCAAGACAGGGACCAGTAGGTGCTGGGAAAAGATGCACTGCACTCCTGCGCTCCAGAGGAGGAAGCTCTCTGTCCAGGGAAGAATATACCCTGCCCCTGCCATCCCTAGGGCTGCAGGCAGATTCCTTTTTGGAGTGTTTTCCCAGGACATCACTGTCCCAGGGAACAATACATGGGATCCCTCTGTCCCTTTCCTCAGTGCCATCTCTCCATCTCCCTATTATGAGACCCAGTGGGTTTTGCTTCACCATTTTTTTACTCAATGAATTTGTAGTGAGAGCTGATGCCAGCCATCCAAAGGAAAGTTTAGAGGGAATAGCAGTGAGCTGGTTTGCTAAACTTGAGGCATTCAGAAGCTGAGTTGGACTCTAAAATTAAAAGCTCTTGGTGTATTTTTATTTCTGTTCTGTTTTCTTCTGCTTTTAAGTGAGACTCATCTCCTTCAGGGTATTTTTGGTTATTTGCAGCTGTGATGGATAGGAATTGCTCATGTCTTTACATAAATTTAAGCCAAGACTTTTGCCTGCCTTAGGACGCCAGAAACTTGGATCTTCAGAAAAAGACAGAAGACAAGAATTGGCAATAAGGCCAAATAATAAATATTGAACATTTGTCAAGCACCTCCAGCACATCTTTGCCAAGTGCTTGAACTTGAGTCCAATACAAATACTTGTCTATGGCTCAGGATTTGGAGACTTTGGGAGGAACAGCTCTGTAAGTGTTTGTTAGGTTGGTACATGGAGGTGATGGATGAGAATGGATCTTCTTGTGTGTCCTAGCCAAAAATGGTTTGTAACAAAACATAACAGTTATTTCTGTCCAGCTGCCAGGGACTGTTGAGAGCTACTGTCTCAAAAGTGCAGACAGATCTATTTTCCTCTCTCTGTTCAGTGGGAAGTTTGAGATGGGGCTGTGGCAGCAATTGTGTGCAAAAGCTGTTGAAGCCCAGCCCCAGCCCTGCTTGTTCTCATGCTGCAACTTTGAATGCGCTGGAGCAGGCACATCAAATAGTTACAAAGGGTGTGATTAAACCCTGGGAAAGAGCAAGCAGGCAGCTTGTTTTATGTTTCCTCCCCTGTGTTTGTATGAGTCACAGAGCTGGCGGCCGTCCTGCTTTCACCTCACAGAGAGCAGAAATAAGTGTGTAAGAGCCCCACACTAATTGGCTGAAAATAGCCAAAAGCCAGGCTCTTAAGATACCCAAAAGAGATTGCAACTCCTCAGTTTATTGATTCTTTTTCTCTCTGCTTCAAGTTAACAGCTTTTAAAAGACATAAAATGGGAAGAGCATCCATACTGGCAGCAGTGTGGTTGTCTGTCCTAGCCCTTGTCTTAATGGTGTGTGTGTGTGTGTGACCTTGAAGGGCAGACAGGGGGATGGTGTGTGGAGTCACACATTTGAAGCAATAATAGAGAAGAGGTAAAAAATGTCCTCCTCTGTTACCCTGGAGGCTGCTGGCATGTCATGCCACTGCCACGTCGGCAGAGAGGTTGTCTCTCACCATCACACACCAACTCTGCCCTGAGCAGTGAGGGGCAAGGGGGTTTACACCTGAGCTGTGTTTGTGCAAGTCTCTAGTGGTTGGGCTTGTCCCTGCCATTCTCCAGTGCAGGGGGCAAAATACCAACCGAGTGCCTTGCAATGGTGCCAACTCATAATCACATTTTTTGTTTCTCTTTTTGATCAAGTATGATGTTAAATTTTATGCTGTCATTAAAGCTCCAGCTTCTGGAGCCAGTAGATGATGCTGTGAGAATTCCAGCTTTGTTTCTGAGTGGGGGAAGGAAGTCAGGAAGGCAGTCTGGGAGCTTATAGCTTGGGGACAAGCAATGGACCTCATGTTCCTTCCATGTTTCCATGGGCGAAGTCCATGCTCCAGGTTTTGAACACAAGGATTGGCAGAGCAGCCTCCGATCCTAGTTGATGCGTTTGGAAGAGCCAGAAAAGTGCTTCAGCTTGCAAGAGATACAAGGCTTGCGTGATGATCACAAATTCAGCTCAGCTCAGTTAAGCAGGAGGGGAAATAGGTGAGAGAAGCTGCTTTCACTTCAGCCACTGGTGTGGGGAATGCTGCTGTGGTTTGGGACTCACTGAGCCAGGGCTGTTTGTGTGCTGAGCATTTCAAGCAGGCAGGAGAGTCAGACACCTCCCAGCATTCGTCCTTCATGCAATCAAGCGATTGCTCTTTAGCAGTGCAGGCTCCCCTGAAGCCCAATTCCTGCATTTCCTCCCTGCCGTAGGCAGTCTTTGCTTCACTTGTTTCCACATTTGTTTCTTCTGTTACACAAACTCTGGTCTCAGGCCTCTGAGCTGAAATACTCTGGGCTTTCAAAAGCATGGCACTGAATTGCGGAATCTCTGGCCCCTCTCTTCTCCATGCCCAGCTCACCTACCCTTGGCAGAGTGAGTAACAAAGTCAAGGCGCTCTAGTGAGTGTTGCTGTTCAATGCTTAAAAACTGTGTATGTCTTCTGAACTGTCACAATTTTGCTTTAAACTCAGACTGCATCCCATTGGATTCGACAAGTATTCCTCATGGAATCTGCAAGTTTTATGGCCCTATGTGGCCTCTGTTTGCCACTTCACTCACTTTTTCTGCTTCGTCTGCTGTTTTCCAGATGTGTTCCTTTTGTTGTCCCTGCTACCCTGACTTTCCCAAAGGAGAGAATTTCCTCCTGTGGTCTTTAAACTGTACCTCCACCCAATCCCCTTGCAACAAATGACCTGTCCCCCACAATGACTTCTGGGGCTTGGCCCTTTCCTTTTAACTGGAGTGGAATGGGACAATGGGTATGAAGATTTAGAGTTACCCACCCACCTCCCTTTTTCCAGACTCCTGACTGAATATGGGGCTGGGGGCGGGGGGGGAAGAACATGACAGGACATCCTGCATCACTGTCCTGTCCAGTGATTATGTTCCAAAATCTGGAAATCAATTCTGAAGCTTGAAATGGGCTTGCTGGTGGGTTGCTTCTGGATATGCATGTCTGGAACCAGCAAGAGAGGTACCCCAGTAGTGTCTCCTATGACAGTGTCTGAACAGTGTTCAAAGGCTGGGGAGTGTTCTGGGGTAAAAAATATGGTTGTGTCCTCCATTAAGGTTTTTGCTGGCCTACAGCTACAGTGTGGGTGTGACAATAGCTATTTAAATGCAGCTTCTGAAGTGTCTGTAGGAGACACTCAGTCCCCCTGAGAGGTGATGCTGTTGCTGGGCATGGTGCTGTAGTTCACACAGTGGCAGCATTACCAACACAGTGCTTGTGGTGGTAGTTTGCTATTTCTGTAGACTCAAAGGATGCTTGGGTTTTTTCCTTTGATGCTCCCTCATCCCAGATATGTTGTTCTGTGTTGCCAGATGTTCACAGCTATCTGTTTGAGCACACACATCTAAGGCTGCATTAAGCACACCCGCTTCCCACTCTGGATTTGTTCCTTCACTAGCCTGTAACTCAGCTGACACATGGACAGTTTGATGGATCTTGGTCCTACAGGTGGAGTCCTGCTGTAACCTAACTGTATTACAGTTAATGCTATAACTTCTGCAGCACGTCGTTCACAGAGGAGGGTCTGTATTTTAAATCCCTGAGAAGTCACACTGACAAAACAGGAATATAATTCCGTTAACTAAGAAGCTAGTTTTAGCTTCCTTTGTCTCTGCTATTTAGGCGCATTTGAAATTTATTTAGTTCAGAAATTTTATAAACTGGATTAAAACAGGCAAATAGGACTTCACAATAACAGTTTTTGTTGGTTTTTTTCTTAATGCTTTCTGCTCCTCCCTCATTTCCAGATAGACTCTGTTTATTGCCCTGAAACAGTTACAAAATCCCAGCCCTGCTCTTCAAATACACATGGATGTATTTGCATTCCTAGATGATCCCCTTTGCATTTAATTTTGATTGCTCCTAGAGTACTTTTATTGTATTCACTCTGTTCTGAGGAAAATAAATAAGGGAAACGGATTAGTTAGATTTTGATTTCACCTTTAATCCAACTCTCTGGAGGGCTCTGTCCTTAAACTGAAGTACCTGCTGCCACTGAACACAAGAACTGCTCCTGTGCAGTTCTGTGCTTGCTGAGAGCTTACTTGGTTTTCGATGAAGAAATAGAAAATCTAATTTTTGAACTAAATTTACCTGCAATGATTCATTCTCTTTTCATAACTTATCAAAATGCATTAGCAATAAATTCTTGACAGTGCTTCTATAAACAGCAGTTGTTCTCCTTTGAAGCCGTGGTGCTCACTGCCTGCTCAGTTGTGCTGCTGTGCAAAGTGGCATAAATACTCTAAGAGAAACGACACAAAAAGAGCTGTGTACAGATGGCTTAGACAAAAATGCTGGCCTTTCCCTTCAGTCATCACAAGCTGAAAATCTGGCATTAAATAGGATTTGTAGACAGGTTTGGTGTCTATCTTCTGGCGTAACCTCTTAAAGGTGCAGAATCTCGCTCCCAACCCCGTACATTGTTTGCTACCAGAGGACTCCTGGCGTACACCCGGTGAAAATGATGGAGCGAATGCGGTTGGTAGCCTGGCGCTGGTCCCGAAGCTCTAATTGTGTCAGAGCTGGCTTGCTCTCCACTGTAAGCCCTGTCAGGTGGTGGGGAGGGATGTTGGTGTGTGTGTCTGCGTGCCTTGTCCCGGTGCGGCGGCAGAGCATTCCCGGCGTGTCCCGCCGGATGCGGCGCTGGCTCCGCGCACGCCGGTGCGCTCCTGCCATCTGCTGCCGGCACAGAGCACCGCACGCACCGCGGCTGCTGGAGCTGGCACGGCTTCCCCGGACCTTTTACACGGAAGGACAATGAACATACCCACAGCACGGCGGAATGTTTCCTGCCTTCTCGTTAAGGCGGCAGTAAAGTTTGAAGTAAGATTTAAAGGTCAATATGGTGATCTAAAGAACCAGCAGCAAAGTAGAATGTCCTCAGCTTGGGAAAGCAAATAGATGTTTTAGCAGCATTGTGATTTCGTAAGCCATCTCTCTGGGAAGGAGTAAAGGGCTGCTTCTTCCTCAACCACGAAGTTCATTGGAATATTTCCGGCTTGATTTCTGAGTACACAGAATATAATTTGGGGCAGGGTGTTGTGTTTTAACAAATTCTATTTTGCAGGGTCCTCCTAGTGGTGCCCCTATCTATAGGCAGAGAATGCCAGTGACTGTTTGGGAACTGACGTACTTTTGCCCTCCTCTGGGCTCTGCCTGTGGATAAGAGCTGCCTGATACCTGAGTTTAACTAGGAAGTGCCCCAAACCCCATCAAGTGGGGAAGGAAATCTGAAAGGTCTTTTTACACTCCTCCCTGTGGGCTGTGTCTGAACCAAGGAGAGCAGAGAAGCTCAGGGGCCTCAGATCTGGGCTCAGCCTGTCATCCAAGGCAGGTCTACCTGGGCACAAGTAGAACAATACCAGCCAGAGCAGCAGTGCAGCTCAGTGGACGATCTGTGCTTTGGTGCTGATTGGCTTCAGCTACAAACCAGTATTTTTCTGTCTCTGCCAGCCCCTTCCTAAAGTACAGCCAGGAACAAACAAGTAGGATTGTGCTCACATTTCTGCTGGTTGTGAGCTGTACATCAGCTTTGTCTGACTTCAGGGACAAGCATCCTTGTTACAGGACCAGCTCACACCCTCATATTCCTGCTTCTACCTCATGCAGTTAATTCTGAAGACTGTGGTAGCAAATTGAGGAGGTCTGTAATCTTCTTTCTTTGTCTGTTAATCACAGTGTGGGGACCAGCTGTTAGTGGAAAACCAGCAAGCACTTTGTTATTTGTTACTTTCTGTGTAGCAGGACTGTATTCAAACAATATCCATCTCTGTTGTGCTGGAAAGTGTTTTCATGCAAGAGATAGCAAGCTTTGCAGGAGCTGAATATTCACAGGGAAATTTTACAGAGTGTTTTCACAGCAACATCTATAAAATAGAGCTGAGATTTCTAAATACTGAATCCATTTGAAGGATCTGTATTCTCCATGTACCTGCCTCTTCTAAGAATAATTTCTTTATCGTCATTTGTGAACAAAGCTTCTTAGCATTTTTCATAGTTGTACAGGGAATTTATAGGATTAAAAATCCAGGTTATGTACTGTGTAAGACAATAAAGAAGGTAGTTTAATTTTTGAAAGAGACTTCAAATGCAGGTAGGGAAATTCTACCAGTATACTGTGGTTTTCCTTAAGGCATATTACTGGAGTGATATGAGGTTCTCTGTTAAATAGAGTGTAAACAAAGCATTTCTAGTTCTCACATTTTCAGGGTAAAGCTAAGTCAGCTAACTGAATTTTCTATTCTATTGAATTCTACTTCTACTGAATTTTGAGCAGTAGTTGCCTTTCCTCTGTCCTTGCAAAAATGGCTGGAGAAAATGAAACCAGGAAGACATTGTTATGATTTCATGGCCTGTCTTTTCATGTATATTTGGGCTGGGGACACTGCTTCCTAAGACACTGGGGGATTGGTGGATGGGATTCTGCTCACCTGAGCTCTCAGAGTCAGGAAGGTGAAGCACCCCTGATAGGATATGAGATTTGAAGAATGAGGTTTGAGTGTCATCAGCTTTCCGTTGCAAGAAGATCTTGAGATCCTACTTTGTGAGGTCTTTTGCATAAGTTTCTGACAGTTTCTGGACCCAACTCTTGCTTATGCCATTTTCCACTAGATTTTTAGATTAGACATTACTTTGGGATAGGCTATTGGTGGGGACTTCTTCCTGGAACATACTTTGCAAATTTTATATTTGATCAGCAACAGTTTTGCTTTCTCCTCTCTCCTTCACCTTGCAATGTAGCTTTCATCCTGATGAGCTGAGAGATCACCAGGCCTTTCTTTAAATAAATGTGTGTGTGAGGCTTTATTTCATTCCAGGTAAGCACAAAAAGGCTTTGCAACAGATGTGGTTGTTCTCTTGGAATTTCTCCTGAATGAGCAGAGTGGGTATAGTGGGATGGGAGTTCTGTGCAAAGGGCATTTCAAGCCCTGTTCCTGGTAACAGAGAACTGCTCCAAAAATACAGCCCTCATCTCACTGCAAATGCTTCCAGGGCATTGGCCAGTGAGCACTGCCAGCTCCACCAGCTCCTCCTTCCCACCAGCCAATTCACACCGTACACTGGAAGGAGGGAAGATGCAACACCTGAATCTTTCAGGGCCACCTGGCAATGTGACTTCTTACTGTTGCTTTCTTAAGGTGACTGCATTTCACCTTTGCTGTCCTGTGCCAAAGTGACAGTGGCATTTTACTGCGTACCTTCACACAAAGTGGTCCAGGTTCTACCCTGCTGTAGCAGTGGTTGCTCTTTCCTTTCTCTTTCACTCTAATTATTCAGTTCCATGTTTCCTGGCCTCTGCCTGTGCTGCAGGGATAAGAGATCCTTGACAGCTGCTGTGGCTGTGGGCTTGGCGCTCGATGGAGATTGAATCCACACAGTGCTTCCTGCTGTGCTCTTTGACAGATGACAGTGCTCAGCTGCAAAAAAATGGCTGTAGAATCTGAGATTTTGGTTAGAAACTTCTCCTGGCTTTTGTGTGCTGTCAAGTAGGACCTCTGCAAGATGAAGCTGGGGCAGGATGGTAGGAGCAATGGGACATGGACAGGCAAGTTTGGAGGGCTTAGGTTTTCCTCTGCCTGTCTCCCATGGAAAGCAAGGAGAAATGCTCTTGAAATTTTCATTCACCTCAGGAGAGCTGCTCTGTTTTCTGCTAACAACAAATTTGGCCTTTGTCAACTTCTCTTGGTGATATGGATGAAGAAGAATTTTGCATGAATGTCAAAGCCAACCAGCAGTTTTTGTACAGCTGATGCTGTACATATGGACATATATACATTTTAGCAAAAGCATCTCCGATAGGTGACTTGATCCAGCTCCACGTGACTTTGGCCATGTTCTCAGTGGTGAGTGGGAAGTTGGTTAGTACAGCAGGAAAGCTTGCTCTTAGCTTCATGATCTCAGACACAGCTGTATTGTTTAAGCCTTTTTGATTCCAGCAGTCTCTGACAAAGATCTGCTTTCCCTGCCTCATCTTGCTAGTCCAATCCATGCTCACGTGCAAGAGAAAAATTATACTGTGCTTCTGGCATTGGTTGTCTCAGCTGTATTTGGCCTATCTGTCTTGGCTTCTCCCAGTGTTTGGATACAGGAGTTGTCAAAGGGTCCAGATTAGGTCTGTATGGATGGAGTCCAGTGAATTCTAAAGCCTGGAGAGAAGATTCAGTTCATGTAATTTTCTCCACTAAATGCCTCAGAAAAGCTTCTGAAGATACCTGCTTTCCTTCTGTACTCAGAACTCAGGATTTCCAGCCCTCTTTTGGTGCTTGGCTAGTTTCCTGGAATCATCTTTCATTCCTTCTTTTTCTGACATGTCCCATTGTATAAACCTAAATAGATTTAGTCATTGGTAGATGAAGAGAATGAAAGCAATTGAAAGGGATGCCATTCTGATCATGTCATTGACCCCAGGAGCCAAGTTTGGTGGATTTTAAGGGAAAATCAAGGACATGAATTACAGCTGTGGTTATTCATCAGCTCCCTGGTGGCTGTTAGTCACCATGTGTACTCCACATGTAAGTTTAATTTTTCTGGATGATTTAGTGAAGAATTGTTGAGTCAAAGACCAATCTCCTGCTGCTCTGCAGCAAGGTAGAGCTGTTATTACAGAACAGGCAGGCCTTGAGGATGGGCAGTGTTAGCTGTGGCCCAGTTCATAAGGAATAGTGCTGTGATTTACCTTTGTAGAAAACAACTTCTAAAGGGACAAAAAGAAAGCTGGTAATTTAGCAGCTGGGGAGGGAATTTCTGGTGTGTTGGATTACTGTAAGCAGGAGGCTTGGTAGAACAGCTCAAAGTGCATTTACAGTGGAGGCTTTTATGTTATTTAGAGGATGTGAGGGTGTGGTGACATTCCTCTGTGCACAGCGAACTGGCACCAGAACATAAAGTGGTGTAGCAATTTAACCCTTTCAGGATGGGCAAAAGATACCAGAGACAGTAACTGAGAACACAAAGCGATCCCGGAGGAGCCCAAAGTGCTTTTATAGCCTTGGAGTCAAGTTCTGCCTGATATCTACTCATGCCCCTGTGGCTGACTGGAATGAGAGGAGAATGTGTTCCCAGGTCTGGAAGGGAATGGCTTTGCTCATCAGTGGAGAGCTGCCACGTGTTTTCTGTGAGAGGCACCTGGTGCTGACTCGTCAGATTGGGATGAGAGCTTGACTGAGGGGACTTTGTTCTGGGGACCTTGTTCTCCTGTGCAGTCTCCAAAACCTTACCCTGTCCTACTTCCACAGTTCTTTTCCAGTGTCAGCAACACCTCTTGTAAAGTGATGGGATTGGTGTTGGCTTTTGCAAGGGGAACATCCTGAAGGTGAAATTGAGTTTTGGGGAGGAGGACTCCATTACATTGGGCAAACCTGCAGTGGAGTGAGGCTAATTTATCAAGCAAGGCTGCTGAGGTATTTCCCAGAGGACCGTGAAGGCACTCACCCAGAAGTCACTTTTCCATGTGTCATGCAGAGTTGACCATCTCATTTCACTTAAGAGTGTAGCAATACCAGGGCCCACACAATTGCAGATCAGGACAGTTGGCTAAACAAAGTTTAAGTAAGTTGACCTTTTCAACATGGAAAAAAGATGACTGATGAAGCTGTGTGAGATCTTCAGTGATCTCTGGAAGGTGCCATGGTTAGGTGAATTTATTTCCTAGCAAGCCAGCAAAAGGAAATTCTTTTGACACATGTGCTTTGTGAAGCACGGTGCTGCCAGGCACTGACTATAGCAAAAATGTAACTGATTTACAAAGCGGTGAGAGGCATTCCAAGCAGATAAGTCTGACAGTGTTATTAAAGACAAAGCTGCAAATACTACCTCTGGTTTGGGAAATAGCAAAGACAGAGAATGCTTGACGATTGCAGAGGGAAAGTTATTATGCTGCACTTTCCTCGCTCTTAATGCTCTTCCCCTGAAAGCACTCAGCAGCAATTGCCTGAGCCAGGATGCTACAGTAGATGGACATGTTATGTACCACACTGAGGTTGTTGTGCTCCTGTAAAGATCTCACTAACAGTGAAGGGACTAGGAAAAACAAGAGCAGAACAGCCTCTCCTGCAAGCTGCATGTTTGCACTCAAGATGCTTAACCTGGTTTGTGCCCACTGCTGTTACCTTGTAAGCAGATCCAAGAGAGGAATCCTGGTGAGTCTCCCCCAGTGAAACATCTTGCTGAATACTTAGCAGTGCTCTGTAGGGGTGTGAGCAGAAATGGCCCATCTAGACCCTGTGTAGCCCTTGCCAAATGTGCACTCTCAGTCCCAGAGGGTGGAACTATTAAAACAATCTGTCCCCTGGCATATTTTTTCTCTGGGATTGCCGTTCCAGGATAGATGGCATCTTCTGCCATTTCCAAAGGAAATTTTATGTCTTATGCACATTTGAAAATATGGACACTGTATGGACACAGTGTGCAGTGTTAACTGGGGTGTAGCAGCAAGTTGTTCTTATAACTATCCTCTCTGTCCCCTCTTCCTTCTGTTCTGCCTGTCAGCTGCTCTCAGACCTCATCACCCACATTTTTCAGACCCTAGAGCACCTCTTTGACTTGCACTTCATATTCCATGGACGCTTTCAGCTTTCGTCATTCCTATCTTAGTTTGGCTAATATGACTCTGGAGATAAGACTCTTGGATAAGCAGACTTGCAGGCTGGAAACCCAGCATCAGTTTGGAACTGACTCTCAAACTCTTCCTGCCCAGAGCAGAGGTGCACAGCAGTGCAGGGGCTCCCTCTGAAAATGCTGGTTCCAGCTCTGGCAACAATCTGGTCCTGCTGTTGTGGTCTCTGAGACCTGACTGGTTTAGCCAAGCAGGTCACTACAGGAACACTGCTGCTGGTTTTGGTGCCAGAGTGGATGTAGGTGTTTGTGACAGCACCAGTCTTCACTGTACAGGCTCACCCTTTGAATCTGGGTTCTTTCTTTCTTTCCCTTTTTTTTTTTTCCCCTGCTTGCACCATGAAACACCCCTTTCCATTGCCAAACAGGATTTCAGCGAGGTGGGTGGCTTCCACCAGGACACATGAAAACTGGAAAAAAACTGGGACACTACTTTTAAGATTGTTTTTAAAGAAGACTTTGGAGAAAGAAGCTGATTTCTTTTACGAGGGGGTGCTGTCTCCCTGCAGTGTGTTCTGTCACCATGTCACAAGATTTCTAAAAGGAGCAGAATCAGTAGGACACTGGTGTATCAGTCTGCAAGGAGCAGCTTCCTTCGCTCACATCCCATATTTGACTAAACTGGTATCACATGGTTCAGTCTCCCCACTCTTCTCCCACCCGCTGCCTGCTTCCGCCAACAGTCCTCTCAAAATGTGCTTTGTAACTAAAGACTCCTCTAAAGAGCTGACGCTTCCAGTTCCCTGCGTAACAAAAACTTGTGCTGCTCATAAATAGATTTGCAATTACCAAGGGAAACAGAAGAATCTGTGCAGTCCAGATGCATCAGAGCGGCCTCCCATCCTGTCTTAAAGAAGCCTCTGAAATTCAACACACATTGCTCAGGCATAGCTGGGAGACCTCTGCAGAAATCTTTCCTTTGAGCAGCATTCCTATACTGCAGGATCTGCTTTTTGCAGCAGAATTGTCAAGGAACCTCACAGTCCCTGTCTAGTGTCTTTACAAAAAATGATAAAAGATCTTTGTATTTTTGACTAGCCTGGGGTTTCGTGTATTTCTTATAGCAGTCAAGGGTAAGAATTGCCCGGCCAGCATGAGACATCCTGAGCTTACAAATTAGTTGTCTGCTAATAGCATCCATTGTGTGGTTATTGCTGTCTGAGCAATTCCAGCCACTTTCTGATCATCCAGGAGGTCAGACTTCCTTAGGTCTTGGGACTTAAAGGATGGTAATGTTTTCATGTAGAAAAAAGGCATTTTCAAGGTTATGCATCAAATAGGATGAACCTGAGAGGAAAAATCAAGAGTATGACTGGTCCTGACTATGCTGGCTCCTGTGGAAGGATTAAGCAGTAGAAAAGAGGGAAGCAGTGGATGTATGAATGATCCTTAGCTTGCCCTGTGTAACAGATAACAAATACAAGGAAGATCCCTTCTATATATCTTTTCCCTAGACTGCCAGGGAACTCGAGGGGGGCATACACCAGTTAGTGCCTGGGTCTGGCTTGGCTCCCGGAAGAATTCCTGTGAAAGGCTTCTTCTGTGTGCCAGGTTCTGCCGATTCTCCTTTGTGGAACCTTTCTGAGCACCCCATTGCTCCTTTGACCTCTCTCTAGTTCCCATGCAGCAGAAGTCTCCCTGAATTCAGTGACTGCCCTGAACATCACCCCATTCAGTTTGATGAGACCAAGTTAGACTAACAGAACAGCATCTTGTTTTTCCTGTGTTTTCTTTTGGTGGCAATGGTTGCACATCTAAGGCATCAGGAAGAAAGGCTTCAAGAAGGAACCCAAAATTAGGAAATACTTATGTTAGAAATAAGTTTTTATGTCATATTTTTCTTGTGATCAGTTTCTTCAAAGACAAATCTTTGTGTTCCTCCTTATTTACACAAAGCTAGTCATGAAACAGCAGCAGATCCCAGCACACACTACAATGGTCATTAAATCAGTTCATCTGAAATTCTGTAATGGGTGGAGAGCATCTTTGCGTTGCCTTTTTTTCATTTTTTTTAATGGAAAGAATAGTCTCTGGTCATCTGCATCAGAGTCACAGTTCATTCAAGGATGTGTCCCAAATGTAGTTGTTATATAAAGTAAAATCTCTTTTCTCTGTTTTTATTCTCTTTGTGTCTTAGTGCTTGAAGTAGAAATAAATCCTTTTTTCCTGACACTGAAGAAACAACAAAGGAATGAAGTTCTGTTGGTAGAACTCACTTGCTCACCTGTGTTAGTATGAATTTGTGTTTAGTAAACCAACCAGCAAGCCTGGCCTACAGGTGGTGCTCCTGATTCTCACATTCTTGCCTTTCTCATGCTTGCAAGCATACTTACCTGTTAGGATGCCAAATTTAATAGCTCAGGAAGATCTTAAACTAGTTACATGTCTAGGAAAACAGAACTCCTTTAAGGTGCTTTAGAAAGAAGTGGTAACTGTACACCAATCTCTCACTTAGCTTTGCCAAATAACCTTTTCAGTGTCACACAAAGTACTACTGCAAATTATGTGGTTTGCCCGGTAACAGCAAGAGGCTTCTTAAGTATCAGTGAACCTACTTTGATGCCACGAGAGCTGGTCCTACAGCTAAAATAATTTTTTTGTGTGTTTGACCCTACAAATTCTGGTTCGGTCTTTACAGACAACTCCACAGGGCTTCTATAAATTTCATTAGGTTTTCTGTAACCCCTATTGCCTCCTCCTCCCAGGTGTTCCTGGGACTGAGATGAACAGAGCTCAAATGGCCCACTGGTTCTATTAAGTACTTGGGTTGAGTACCAGTCTTGGTATTTTTCTTCTTTGTATTTGCACTTACATGCTTGCTGAACTGGAGTGCCTACTTCTGTTGTACATTCATGGGCTGTAGAAACTTGGGATGAAAGCTTTGTGACAGGGTAGTGTGTGCCACACAGTGTTGGCTGACGGGATTCCTTGAAATCCCTTCACATGTTAAATAGATTTATGAGTAAGGGGGGCAGTTTGAAGAGACTGCAAACCCCTAAAGCCTTAGGTAATCCTGAATTTGGCTAGCTAAACTATTTATAGAACGCTCTGTGCCTATTCTAAATATACTTTCCTCAAGGGGACCTTATCTCAACTCCCTGCTCCACCACTTCAGTTGGATCAGCAATGCTGCTGTGATCTGTTAGCAAAAATTCCTTCTCTTATTCTGTGGCAGAGCTGCAGATGTTGCTGGTTCAGGACTTGAAGGGGAAATTCTGTGCCAAGCAGAGCTCAAGGGTTTGAATTTAAACTGCAGCCAGCCAGGTAGAGAGATATTGATGATATATTAGATCATTTCCTGTAACCATTTCCTTACTATTTTTCAATATTTCCTGTCTGCTGGTCACTCTAGAGCTCTGGAGAGGGAAAATCAAATGACTCATTGACGGTGTACAGAAGGCAGGGCTTGAGTCCCACTTGCTGTTGGTTGAATGGGGTTAGACTATCAAGTCTGTTACTCCCACTTAAGGACAAAGAATCTCTTCAGGAGAAGGAGAGCAACTCATCCAACAGCAGATTCCATAGTGGAGAACCTCTACCTTTTAGAAAAATCGTGATTTTCCTTTTTAGTCAAAGGCTCTGGGATAGAAGTTTGGTGCAAAGGGCACGCCGCAGAGCATTTTTCATCCTTCAAGTTTTAAAACACTTAGAAAAATGCATCCTTTATTGAATCCTGTAGGTTCAAGCATTTTCTTCTGTAGGATAGTTACATTCTGTGTGCCTATCTCAGGAACATCTGCAGATCACAGTTCTGAGTGGGAAATTTTGTGTGAGTGTAGAGGCAGGATGGGCCATCAGAACCCTTCATATCGTGAATAGCTGTGCTGCCCCACAGTTAGGGCCAGTAGTACTTTAATCTTTGGGGAAAAAGAAAGAATTGCTCCCTGTCCCTATGATGTGATTGATCCAGACTCTACTTCATGGGTATTGGACTCAACTTACAACAGAGGTGTAAAGCACTGAGGCTGCTTGCACTGGTTCAAGGAGAGGATTCAGAGGCAGTGTGTCAGTACTGTCTGCAGAAGTCACGTCAATTTAGGTACCCATTAGAAAACCCCTTCTGGGTACAGCAAAGGAGTGACTGCTACTTATTTGGCCTCTGGGATAGAGAAGCCTGTGCAAGACTTTGCCGTTCCACAGATCAGGGTAACATAGCTCACTGTGTATCTAAGCCTCAGAAAATGTTTTTGAGGTTGACAGAAGCTTTTCTTAGTTATTACCCTTTGAGGATGAACAGGGCAATGTGTGGCAAGATCGCAGAATGGGATTAACTCAGGATTTAGCAGGAAGAGTTTCTTAGCACTCCTTGAGAGCTATTTCCTTCTATTGCAGCCCCTGGAGCTGCATGAAATGGAAGGGGTTATGTCCTTGCCTGGCTGGCAGGAAAATCATCCCAGCTCAGTGCAGCAAAATGGACTGGGTCCAGTGCTCTTGGAAGGAATGAAACAGGTAAAGTGTATTTAACAAGGAATTTCACATGGCAGGGTTTCAGTTACACTGAATATTGTCCCAAGATGCATTCTGCTTCACACAGAGGTCTCTTCCTATAGTCTCCTTGGCTTTTCCAAGGAACGAGTGTCCACAGAGCTTTAGATTTTGCTCTGGTCATGGCTTACCTATATGCATACAGATAACATTTCCTTGTTGCTATCCTAGCATGCAGGAAAGAACAGGTGAGTCTCTCTGCTACTCAGCCTAGTGCAGCCATCAGTGCCTTGGGATGCTGCTGCTCCTCTCTGCTAGGATGACCCACTCAGTACAGACAGTGTCTGTGATCCCACAGGGATGCTTTACCACAGGAAACTCTCTGCAGTCACTGGGACTATGACAGAATGGGTGCTCAGACTGTAGTGCTGATCATTTGTGTCTCAGTAAAAAACATTCCTAATGTGTCTGCCTGTGATTTCTGGGCTGACAGAGTGACTGGCAGCTTTCTGGCTCACTCTGTTATGCCTCTGGCTAGTTATTCCCACTGCTGTCTCTCTAAGACTGGCTTCCTTTTAGTGGAAGTTGTCCATTTGACCATTCTTGATATAAACAAACCATATCGCCTTTCAGAAGCTGGAGTCAGTAATGCATGCCAGCAGAAACTAGTGCATTTGTGCTTGTAAGGAATAAGTATCTATCTATACCTTTTGCAGTGCTTATAACAGCTTCAGTATCTCCATTCAGAGCCACTGGCCTTTGTTCCCTCATGGCTGAGGTGTGGTGGCTGAATTGAGGCTGGGAAGCAACCAAAAGCGTTGAACCACAAGAGAAACGCCAGCAGTGAAACAGCCCAGAAAGCAGGAGCAGACTACAGAGCAGTTGAAGTGCAGAGCTCAATTTTAAGCCTAATTTGAACACTGAATGAGGTGCTAATATCTCAGCTCCTGTGTAGTGTCTCTTCTCAGTCTGCTGCTCGTGTTCAATGGACACAGTATAGTGTGGTGTATATATAGAATACCCAGTGAAAAGCTGGCTTTGTGCAACTGGTACAGGCATTGCAGGGTGAAGGGAAGTGTCTGGTTTTGGTGCTGAAAATAAAAATCTGTCTTCATGTCTGTGTTCTGGGGAGCTGATCAGATATTTTATGTCATTGCAGCTTGAAGAACCAATTTCAGAGCTGGCTTCTCTAATTGCCTGATCTTTTAACCTGCTCCATTCACCCATAAGAGAAGGATGCATTTCCTTTGTTCACGTTGCCTTGTTCATCAGTAAATGTAAAGCAGATTGTAATATTAGACTTGCTTGAACTAACATTTGTACCTATTCATTCACTCATGTACAAACCAACTCCCTGATGCTGGTCCAGCTTTTATCTATACCAGAGAGAAAGTAAGAATAGTGAGTCAATTAATATTCTCTTTTCTCTGGAGTGTTGGTGAAACATTTGGATACCATGGAAATGAATGTCAATATGGTGAAACACTGGTTTAGAAGGTGTTTAAAAAGCTAAATTTAGTCCTGGAAGTAGCTTTGCTGTGTCTCACCAGAGGCTTCTGTTTTTTTCCATTGCTCGCAGTGTGATGTTTAGGATGGCCTTCATACATTCCCAGGAATGCCAGGGAAGGCTATGCCCTGAGTCAGGTGAGATCAAAGGTTGTCTGAGTGCTGGGCCTGATGCATATTTTTGCCACACCAAAAGTGATAGATACCTCTGGTTGCTTTTTTTTCCTGCTTGATATGGAATGGATTTTAATCCTGGTTAAGTCCTGAATCCTGAAATTTTTTGCCTTTTATGAAAGGACTTCTCTTTCTTTTTCAGGCATGGTTCAGAAACTTGACCAGAAGCTGCCTGTAGCCAACGAGTATCTGCTGCTGTCAGGAGGCGTGCGGGAAGGTGTGGTGGACATTGACCTTGATGAGCTGAATGTTTATGCCCGGGGCACAGACTATGACATGGACTTCACCCTGCTGGTGCCTGCGCTGAAGCTGCATGACCGCAACCAACCAGTCACGCTGGACATGCGCCACTCGGCCCTGTGCCACTCCTGGCTGAGCCTGCGCCTGTTCGATGAAGGAACCATCAGCAAATGGAAGGACTGCTGCACAATCGTGGACCATATCAATGGAGCTACCAATTACTTCTTCTCCCCAACAAAAGTTGCAGACTGGTTCTATGAATCCATTAGCATTGTCCTCTCTGAGATCCAGAAGAAGCCCCAACGAGGGATGCCAAAGGTGGAGAAGGTAGAAAAGAACGGGACTATCATATCCATCATTTTGGGAGTGGGCAGCAGCCGCATGCTGTATGACATTGTCCCTGTGGTGTCCTTCAAAGGCTGGCCAGCTGTGGCACAGAGCTGGCTGATGGAGAACCACTTCTGGGATGGGAAGATCACAGAGGAGGAAGTCATAAGTGGGTTTTACTTAGTGCCTGCATGTTCCTACAAGGGGAAGAAGGACAATGAATGGAGGCTGTCATTTGCCAGGAGTGAAGTGCAGCTGAAAAAGTGCATCTCCAGCAGCCTCATGCAAGCCTACCAGGCCTGCAAAGCCATCATCATCAAACTGCTGTCCCGCCCCAAAGCCATTAGTCCATATCACCTGCGGAGCATGATGCTGTGGGCTTGTGACAGGCTGCCAGCCAGCTACCTGGCCCAGGAGGATTATGCAGCCCATTTCCTCCTGGGTCTCATTGATGATCTCCAGCACTGCTTGGTCAACAAGATGTGCCCTAACTACTTCATCCCGCAGTGCAATATGCTGGAGCACCTCTCCGAAGACACCGTCATGCTCCACGCGCGGAAGCTGTCCTCGGTGCGCTCCGACCCTGCCGAGCACCTCCGAACTGCCATCGAACACGTCAAAGCAGCCAACAGGCTCACCCTGGAGCTCCAGCGGCGGGGCAGCACCACCAGCATCCCCTCCCCACAGTCAGATGGAGGGGACCCCAACCAGCCTGATGACCGATTAGCCAAAAAGTTGCAACAGCTAGTGACTGAGAACCCTGGGAAGTCCATCTCTGTCTTCATTAATCCAGATGATGTCACAAGGCCCCACTTCAGAATTGACGATAAATTTTTCTGAGCTTTCGTCAATGTTTCTTGGGATTTTTATTTGTTTTGTTTTTAAAAACTCTTGCAGTGTGCAGGTTTTTTCATTTGATTTTCCTTGATGACTTAGTCTCTTGGTTTTTACATATCCAACGTAGATTTGATCGATTGAGAACAATCTGAATAAATTATAAATCCTGGTTCTGCAGGACAGTGCAGATTTTGAAACAGTATATTACTATTTCATATGCTGCTTTGATTTTTTTCACCTACCCTGCCCCATTGTCTGTGAGTAGTTTCTAAAGGAGGACATGCATCATAAACACAAGCCACAGTGTAATGTAGGGGTTTTTTCCAAGCTTCCATAATTCATGTACATTGTTGGGCCTGGAGAAAGGACAACTCACCTTCCGTTGCTTCAGAAATTCACTTCTTTTTCCATGAGCTTCCATCACCCTAAAGAAATGAGGAGAGACTGGGTTGGAAAGCACTACTGGTAATTTGGCAAGGCCAAATCTACTGGGCTGAACCCCAGTTCATCTGTTCTTCACATTTCTGATACTAGGGGAGAGAGCTGACTTTAAAGATGATGATGCAGCTTTTTGGGGAAAGAGTTGTTTCTGTTTTGATCTACTTTTTGAATGTAATTGTTCATTAATTGGACCTTGTACAGTCCAGAGGGTTGTTTCTGCTGCTTTTCCATGCGGAATAAGGTTATGGAATGTTAGTTTTAGTGTGTGTAATTATTCAAAGCCTTATTTAAATTCTATTAAAGAACATACCATTTTAAATGTAATTGCACTAATGAAATCTCTGCCATTACCTCAGTCCCACTGTTTGTGTTTCTTTCATGAATTAGCATCTGTTATTAGGTCTCAATATTGCTGATTGCTTGAGACCCCTCAGGTCTCATGGTTTCAGGTGATTTCTTGATTGTCTTTTGTAAAAGACTCTTCCTTGTTAGCCCGGCTATGTGTGAGCAGTCAGAGTTTTGCATTGGCATATTTCTTTGGATGCGTATTGTGTGTTGCAGTGCATATTGCATTAATATGTATTGCATGTTGTTGAAACAGGTTTACCATTAGATAAGGATGTAATGCTAAAGCAGTGGTATGTGCAAAGTGAATCAGCCAGACCTCGAGCAAAGGAGCTACCTTGCTTCTCTAATGCATGTATTAGGCCTGATCCTTTCTGGCAGTTACCATTCCCTGGACTCCTGAGAACTTTCTGACTCACCCTGGGATATGGGAGATCTTACTCTGGTCTCATGTTTGCAAAAGTTGTGTTTGTATGTAAATTTGTGGTGCAACAGTAGCCTTGAAAAACACATACACTTCTTCTGTGTGTAGGATAAGATGTATGGTAACAAGGGTTAGTCTGAGCCAAAAATAATTCCAAGAGTTCAAGGATAGAGTGACTTATTGTGGCTGGCTGGCCAGTGACTGATATTTAGGCCTTAAATCAGCAATTTGGGCTTACTGATTATCCCAGAGACGCTGTTCTGATCCAAACTTGATGCATGTGTTAAAATGTGATTATTAGAGCAGGTTGAAGTATTTTTTAAATATTTGACAGACAAATGAGGTGCATATCTAGTAAATTCTAACTGATAAAAATTGTGTATGAAAAATGTGTCACTTTTTCAGCCCAGCCTTTCTGGTAAAGAAACCAGGCTGGTGGAGCAGCACACCAACAGCTTTGGCAACTGCTTTATTAGATGGCAGGGAGGTTTCAATACCTGATCTAGTGCCCAAGTCATGTCTTAAAACAAAACTTTAGCTCCTCCATCTCTTGGGCATAATTGAAAATAACTTACACCCCATTGCTATAGCCAAGATGTTCACATTTACCTGAATTTACTGGTACACACTTACAAGAAGCTCTCAGAAGTTGCTGGCCTGATGGAGTGGACAAGGATTTAACCTTAAAGCACAACTGGCTTGTGATCATGAGCCCTGGTGCAGCTGCAGTTTGGTCTGGGGAAGGAGATGGATTGACTTCAGCAGAAGCAGAACCGGGTCCTACCTGTGTGGCTATTGCCGAAGATGAGTCTCCATATAAACCTGTGTAACCTGCCTGGGGAGGCAGGAGAAACAACAGGGAATCCTCTCCAGAAATGCTTGGAAAATGCAGATTTGTTGAAATGGTTTCTTCCCCAGTCTCTGGGACTTCTGTTTGTTGAAAGAAGAGTCTGGGCTGCAGGATGAAGTTTCCCATCACCACATCAGAAATCTGCTCAGCACAAAGCAGCAGCAGCCTGGCAGGCAGAGTACTCTCCCAGGAGTCCCATTGTCTGTGTCAGTGCTCCTGAGATATGCAGAAACACAGCCTTCCTCATGCCAGTTCAACATCCTGCTGACCAGCAGTTTGACTAGCCCATGTCAAGCTCTGGTGTGTGCTCCTTTTTTTGGTTTTAATTAAAAAACATTTTGAAAAGTACTTGTTCTTCCTGCATTCTGTGTGTTGGGTTGGGTTTTTTTTTGTGGGGGAATGGAGGCCTGACTTTTTACTGGACTGAAAAGCAGTTTTCCAGGTAGGTTTGTGAGAATGTTGTATCTTCTACCTGGATCATCTCTCTTCCAGGGAGACAGAATCCTAATCTGCAGTAGGTTTGTATCTGTCTGGTATTTGCTCCTCTCCACGTACTATAGTTAATGAAGCAGGCTGCCAGCCCAGAGAATTGACAAGTATTTTGTATATCTGAGAACACAAAAGACTATTTTCTTCCTCTTCTATTGTCCCCTATTGCCTTTGAGTATATGCTGGCACAGACTTGTGAAGTGCAGAGGTCTCTATGTGGGATTTCAAAGTAGTCAGTGGGTTTAGATACCAATGACCTTTTACTCTTTACTTCTCTCTGCAAGTTTCAAGGGAACCATGGTGCTTTTCCTATGAGAGAGTTCTTAAGTCATTCACACAAGCATTCTAGAGCACTCAGCCCCATGGGGTTAGAGACTTGGCCAATCTGACAAACACTGGAATAAGAGGGAATTTGCTTTAAACTAGCAGTGTAGGCATCTTCCTGCTGATGTCGAGACAAGACAGTGCTGTGAGCCAGTATCTCCATGGGAGCTTCAGTTCTGCACCCACTACTGTGGCAGACAAGATTTCTTTTTTTCTTTTCCTTTTGCCCATTAGCCACCTTTCTGCTGGCTTCTCCCTGTCCTGAGTGATGTTGCAAAAGGACTGGGACAGTTTTTGAGGGGTTGGTGGCATGTAAGAGGTCTCCTTTGTGAGTCTGTGAGTTACTGACTCCTACAGGGTTAAAAGGGAGGGAGTCCCAGCCAAGAGGGTCTGGCTTTGAGGCATTTGAATGGTGGGGAGGAAGAAAAAGTGCCCTTCAGATGCTCCACTTCTCCTCGGTGTGGTATTCCTTGGGCATCCTGGCTCTGGTCCTACTCTTGGAACATGCTTTTGCCTTTGCTCTTTCCATAGGGTTTCTGGCCAGTAGGACAATGGGAGAAGCAGCTAATTTGACTTCCAGTTATTGTAAGTTCTGGGAGATGCTGAAAAAGCTGTCACTTCTTCAGAGGGACACCTGAACTGCTGCAGAGGTGACAAAACCACCAGCTAGTGGGGGGGTTACTCCGTGCTGTGTTGGGAGAACTCATTTTAAGGCAGAAGGGAACAAGAGACCAAGAGCTTTGTGTAAGCCTGCAGTCTCTGCTCCTTCAGGCATGTTATGTGAAACCTCAGTCACTCTTGTCTGGCTGTGATAAATTGGTTTCTGCACATATTCCAATGCTTTAGCCTGGAGAAGTGTTGGTGCTCTAACCAGAAAACTACAACTGAGCATCAGAGTCACTCTGCAGCAAAATACCAGCAGGACTTTAACCATGCACTACCCAAAGTAGAAGCCAGTCCTCAAAAGCCTCTGAAAGAGCTGGTTTTTAGTGGTCTGTCTTTTCTGTTGTCATTGTGACAAATAGCACTAATTTTGATCTAGATTCTTGGACTTTCCCTGATTGCCTTGTTCCAGTGGAGAGCAACATTGTTTTGGCAGCAGTGGTGGCTCTGGGCTGGACACCTGAGCTCTGTGCCCCTCCCCTCCTTGGTCTCCTCATGGAGGGCTGTGAGACAGGCTTGGGTCTGCTACAAATTGGCTGAAACAGCCACTGAAAGGTGGCAGTCACAATAAATTCCATTGGGAGACTTGAAAATATGCTTGAAACAAAGCATGTGTATTTTGCTGGATAAAGCTGATTGTGGTCAGGCCAAAAGTAAGCAGACATGTATCGTATTTTATTAACCCATGCATAATACAAGTGGCCATGCACAATGCAAGTGACTGTGGCAGAGGGAAAGGAAGATAGACTTTGCTAATGATTATTTCTCATAAATTTTTTAAAGGGGCCTAGAATTGCTTAAAAAACACTCATCTGTCCCTTTTTGCAGGTTCAGTGCTGGATGCATTTTGCCACTTTGTCTTGTATTAAAGTGAGCGTGTTCGAAAGGTCACTGGGCAGCTGAGTGTAATAATGTTCACATTCTCCTGGCATTGCTCAGTGATTAGAAGTATTCAGCATGCAAATAGCTTGTTCAACTTCAGCAAGTACATCATCTCCCTCCTGCCAGCCTTGCTTGGGGTGAGCTAATGGACTTTTAACATTATACAGCTTAGAGAGCACTGTCTCTAATAGTTCCTGATTAAGCTCTCCAGAAAGGCAAATAACCATCATGGGGCAAAGGCTAAACCAGGGGAGGTGGGAAAAAGAACACCCTGGCCAAGGGACTCTTGCTGACATGTTTTGGGTTTAGGGACATTCAGCATTATATTTAGAACATTGAGACTTTCGAGAACTGTCTGTCAAGTGAATCCAAATTTATTTCCTCTGAGTGTTTTTAGAATAGTGATAAAATAGCCCACACTCCCTTCTCCTCCTCCTTTGCCATTTATAATTGATTATTTTAGGACTGCTCTGAGGAACTATTGTGTTTTCCTATTATCATTGTCCCTGGCTCAGCACTGTGCTTTCAGGCTGAATGTAGGCTTTTGGGGGTTATTTTTATCTTACTGGCCTTCTGTGGTAGAGGAACACACTCTCATTCAGTCTCCAGACAGCCTGGTTTGCCAGGAAGAGATGTGGGTGCATATCAGGGGCATCAGGCTCTCTTCAAACTGACTCAGCCCTGTCTTTCCCTCAGTTTTTGCATGTTAGGAATATCAGTATGGAAGACGTGACTGTGGTCTTTCTAGGCACAGAGAAGACATGATACGCGATTCTGAAGTCAAGCAAGCTCCATTGCAAAGTGAAAATTGAGCCCAAACAGCCACTTTTCTCCCTGATTCTCAACCCCTCTGACTCCTTTGTTTTAGCTTTATTTTGGGGAGGTGGAGAGTAGAGAGATGAGCTGGTTTTGTCCACTTCAGTGGCTACAAATCATAGCTTTGGCCTAGGATGTTAGGCACTTCACTCATTAATGGCTTTGTCTCTCCAGGGCTCCTATTGCTTACGCCCTACCATGACATTGACAGGATGGGAGAGGGTTTTATGATTTGTTCAGCGCTGTGCAGAGAAAGGAATGGGCATTTTTCATGAAGGGCTGGTGACCTTTTGTGTCCTCCTTCCTCCTGTGTGCCAAGGCTTACGCACACAGTGTATTAATTGCCACTTTTGCGGGCTGCAGCTGATCACACAATAAATGCCAAGGTGCTTCTGTGCAAACCAGTCTTCAACCTTCAGCATCCCTTGCAGGGTAAGTCTGCTCCTGACTGAAGTCTGTGCTCTCAGAGCAGATTTTGGTTGTGTTTGGAGGGTACAGGCTGGGTCTGTGTACACCAGTGATGGCAGGCCAGGGGACAGCTTCCTACAGCTGACACACAAAGAGACAACTCCACTTGTCTGATCTGAAAGACCACAAAGAAGATAATCCTTCCTGCAGGGAGGCCACTGCAAAGTATAACCTTTCCAGCACCATAACTTGTGCAGTGACCAGGAGCAGTCTCCACGACTCGTGCCACGATAGAGGCACCCTTGTGTCTTTGTGTGTCATGTAGCAGCCACAGCTGCTGGGGCTCTTATGCCTTCTGCCACCATGAGGGATGGAGACCAGAACTGTCTCTGGTGGTTTTGATGTTTAGGCTCCAGAGCTTGTCTGGTCCACCTCCAGACCCACACTTTTTAACATGTCCTAACAGGCAAAAGAGCTGTAATGAAAAAAATCAAAGCTGCAACCTTTATTTAGCTTCTCCCAGATGTTTCCTCTATTTGCTAATGGTTCTGGCTGATCTTGCTTGATGTGCACAGTGCTATATTCATTACATTATTTTGTTAATCAGTGGTGGCAAAACTGGGATTGACAAGTGTTGTACTTAACCCCTGGACTGCTGTGGGCACATATGTTATCTTGTGGAATACTTGAGCTGGTTGCCCTAACATCATCTTTGCTAATAATTAAAATGGATGGAACAATGGTGGGAAGTCATTACAGAAAGTTTCTAGAAAAGAGCGTGAGCGCACCAGTTAAAGGAGACTCTAGAAATGGAACCCAGCTGTCCTGGATCCCACCAGCCCATTGTGACTAAGTCCAGCAAGGCCTATGTTACCAGGTCAGTAGCACAAAACCAGTTCCTCAGTTGTTCTTTCCCCAAGGCATGGCTTTTTTCAGCATCAAAACCCTCTGAAGGCAGAATGTGAAACTCAGTGCACCGGGAGATATGGAAAGAAATATGTCTTAACTGTTTCCTCTGGTCTTTTTTGCCACTGCACCTGGCCTGCCCCGTTCCCCTCTCCGTCTTTAAATAAACTCTCCAGAGGTGTTCTGCTACACAATAATGAACTCAAATGAAATGAAATGCTGCTGAATGGAGCTGCATAAGTGCCTTGTCATATTTTGTTATAATCACCTAGTGCGACTTCATCGTCTGTGTCATCTGTCTCTCCAGCTTACTCGTGGAGCAGCACGCACCGTGGTGACTGGGCAGAAAAGGAGGAGAAATGCGGGTTCATGTGAGTTGGAGTAAATAATTCAGAGGCACTGGTTGTTGCTCTGATACACAGAGCTGCCCAAGCTGCCAGGGCATACTGGTCCAGCATGCACAGAAATCACGCTCTCCCAAGGAAAAGAAATATATGGAGGAAACTGAGCGAACCCTCCGGCCTGTTAACTTTCCAGCTCATTGAGCAGGTGAAAACTCAGCAGCGTGGCCGTGGGGAGGGGTGGAGTGAGGCTGCAGGGCGTGGGAGCAGTACCTGAGCACTGGCACCTGCGATTGCACTGCTGTGCTCCATTGTGAAACTGATTAAATCCAGTCAGTGCTTCGGTTTGAAAACCATTTCTGAATAGCTCAAGAGAAAAAGGGTGGGGAAAAAAACCCCAAAACACCTAAGAAGCAATACATTGTGCACAGCCCTTCCACAGTGCAGGGGCAAGAGTGAAAAGGAGCTTCACATGATCAGTTTTAATGTTGTGGTAGACTCGGATTTCCTGCTCAGCTGCTGCCTCACAAGGAACCTTACTTTGTTGTGCTCTGCTTGGAATGGGTTTTGCTCTGGTTACACAGCTGTGATAACTTTGGAAAGATGCAGTTTTGGAGGCAAACACAAACCCAGGTGTGACTGCTCCACTGTGTGTGGCTGCATATAGAACTCTTAGTCTTCCAATTTCTTGCTGTATCAGTGTCTTAAAAATTCTCCTGAACAGTGAAGTGTTTCTTACCTTGATACTTTTGTCTCAAATTAAAAGGAAGTCAGTGCAGTTCCACAGTGCAAGGATGAGGCACATTCTGTAACTCCCATACAGTGTGCCAGGAGATCTGCATGGTGTTTGTAGGCCAGGTCCTGCCTGGCTTGCCTTTCCTGCCCCCCCATTCCTTCACACCCAGGCACACACAGGAAAGGTCTCAGGTGTGGTCTGGAGGTCTTGGGCACAGGTACAGCTATCCTTCCCTGTGATGGGCTCTGGAGTCAGCCCCTCAGAGCAGTCAGGAGTGTTGTGTCTCTGTGGCTCACAGCTGTCCCAAATCCTGTTGGCTGCTCACCTTTCAGGCATAAATACCTGCAGCTGTGCAGCTGCACCTGCCTTGAAGAATGAAATGTATCTTTGCACAAAGCTGAAGGGTTAGGAATTACCATGGTTTATGACTGGAGGCGGGATTTATTTATCACAAAGAACTGAGTTAATGTGCCTATTTGTGTAAACAGATCTGAAGTCTGAGGGAGCAGTGAGATATTTAAGACATCTGAGTCACACCCCTCCAGCACTGCTGGTGCTTGCAGGCACAGACCTGGTCCCTCAAATACTTGTTTAATGCCGTTGTCATATAATAACTCACCCCAGGGGCTGCTTGGGCCCAGTGTAACCACATGTACTCCTCTGACCTGACTGCAAAAAGGTCCTTAAGATCCAAATGCCATTTCTCCTTCAATAGTTACCGCTCTCACTGAACTCTTCCCTTGACAAGGCACCCTGTGAGCCCAAAGAGCTCTGCCCGGGAGCCAAGGGCCAGGCACAGCCAGGAGGAGATGGGGTTTGTCTGCCTCCCCTCCCAGTGCTCTGTGCTTGGCTTGGAGTCAACAGCTGGGTGTTTTCCTGGGGACATTCAGCACCTGAGCAGCACAGCCCCACGCGGGGCCAGCCCAGCTCTCCCAGGCAAGGCAGCCCTGCACTGACCTGCTCTCTCCTTCCATGGCACTAATGAGACCACAACCAGCTCCCATTTCTGGGAAGAGCTCTTTTAGAGCCAGCTCGGGTATCTCTTGGCTGCGTGGCATTTGCCAGATGGGAACACATCCCCTCTGCTTGCAAAGCTAAATAATGTCTCGCAGCAGAACTGCAGCCTCCCAGTTCTTACTGGAAACAACCTTCTCATCTCATCTGCCCATGGTCTTGTCCCTTCACACATCTGGCAGGAAAAAGCAATATTTTGAGGTCAGGGTGATGATGGGGAAGATATCTGCTGTTGTCAATTTAACACACAGTACTTCAGCAAATGTCCACATTTGCCAGCCTGAATTCAAAAGATGAAGAGAGGGGCATGAGGACAGAATAGCAACACGAACTAATGAATGTGTTTGTAAAATAATCTCCTGTATGCATGACTCACTTTTAGTACCTGATTTTCAGTCTAGTCACAGAGGGGCTATGTTGGTTTCCACTTCTGCAACCACAGAAATTCCTTTGCAGTCAGTTAGAGACAGGACTTCCTGTTAAATATATATAGTACTTCTCCAGGTTCATTTAAAGAGAGTGATAATATATCATTGCTCCCAGTGGGGACATAGCTGCCTCATAGCTTCTGTCTGCTGTCAGGCATTAAAGCTGGGCTTGAATGGTGGCAATCAATAGTGGAAATGCAGCACCTGAAACTGTTAAGTGCAGCTCTTATGCTCTTTATGCAAACCCTACCTCTCACAGAGAGCACAGCTGCTCAAATAAGCAAAGAAACAGGACTGACTTCTCTATTTCCTAAATAATTCCCAATAGTTCCTCTATTTTTTGTGGTTTGTGTATCTTATGGGGGGGAAAAAAAAAGAGAGAGAGAGAGAGTTGCTGAATCTGCAGAAGGTAATAGCAGCCAAAATTAAAAAAAGAGCACCTCTCCTTTTGGGACAAATGTCTGTTGCTCACACACTCAAGGACAGTTGAGCCATCCTGGGCTATCTCCAAGCCTATCAGGACACAGTTCGCTGGGTTCTGCCCCCCTCATCTCCTCAGTGCCTTTCAGCTCCTATCTTGATTCCGACCAAAGCAGGTACATGCCCCTGACTCAGCTCTAGGCAGATCTGGTGCCTGGCTATTACATTCTCCTGTGTAGCTCCCAGGCACCCCCACTCTGCATCCTGCATTGCCAGCCACTGACCAGCCACTCAGCCTGAAGCTGGACCTGACAGCCCGTGTAGCCAAGAACCTGCTGCTCACACCAGCTAAACAGGAGCTGCATGTCCTCAGGAGTGCCAGTGGCTGGACCTGGAATGTACTCATGCTGAAAACCAATTCATCTGCTCTGAACACACAGGTGACGAGTGGAGGGAGACCACTGATGACAGGCAGGTCCTCAGGGTCTGGGATTACATCTTACTCCATCTGTAACCTGGAGCAATTGCAGTACTGACCTCCTTCTCCCTCTGTCACACAATGAAAAGTGGATTAGGAGAAAAAAAAACCTCTTTGTTTTCTTGTTTCTTTCTGCAGGGCTGCCCTGACCATCGTGGCACACCTGGCCATGGCTGTATTTGGGAAGGTTCACCCTTCCCAGCTGGAGCTGGTCCTATCCCAGGGAACTGAGTGCTCAGCAAGGCTGGGCACAGCAACAGCCCAGGTGAGGGGCATTAGCAACCATTAGCAAGGTTATAAAGAAGGAAAGAGGGGGTTTAGGAAGGTCTTTGAGGGAGAGGTCTTTGTGCTCTGAAGGTGACTGTTTGGGGGCTGCTGTCGGAGGAAGGTCAGTGATGGATGGGGAAGTAAGTGAGCCTTTATGTGGTGCTGGTGGGAATCTGTGCACAGTGTAAAAAGCAGCTCTGTGTCCTGAGCCTGGCCCCTGAGGAGCTTTAGGCAGACCCTGCAGTTGTAAAGGGGGTACATCTTGAGCTGTGAAATGGTGGGAGAGGGTGAACTCACATTTTGGTGGAAGGGTGTACTTGTCGTTCTCACTTCTCTATTTTCTCTTATCTAGTGATTACAGCAAAGCTGCGAGCAAGCTTGTGAACTGAGTGAGATGAAAGGCCAGGGTTTGCTTGTGTATGCCGGGAGCTGGGGTGCCTGGAAAGCCTGAGGCAATGTTCTGGGAATTTGAAGCAGCAACTGTCCTGCTGCCTGCTCTTTCCCTAGGAAAGTATCAAGGAAACAAAACAAGAAGTTAGTGTGACTGCCTTCCAGATGTGCTCTCTGGAGGAGTCTGGTTTGGGGAGAGCCAAGCAGGAGAGATTTGTTTGATCTTGAAGGCAGGATGCCTTGGAAAACCTGCTGGGCTTGAGTTGTCTGAAGCTGTTGGTTCCCTGTGTGGTAACACTACTCAGCCTGCAGACTTCCTTCTGTGGGGAATTGTGTGGTCAGACTGGAAAGAAAGGGCACATCCTGGCATACAGTCAGCTTTGCTTGCTACTGTCACTAGCGAGCTGGACTTTAGCAGGTGCTTATCAGTGGTTATAAAGCCTTGTGAGGTGTCACAGAGAGAAGGTGAAATGTTCCCTTGGCTTATGCTTCAAGCTGCTGGGAAGGTGCATTCCTTTACAGTGTGAGTTGAGGGACCCTGTAGAGTATTGTGGTCTATGTGCTTTGTGTTTGTGCTCCAGGGGCTCACTCAATGCAGTTTGGGGTGCAGGTGTGTCTGTGAGCCCTGTTTCTGCTCTGGATGGGTGCTTGAAGGGCCTGTTTGCCTTTCAGGGTGCCTGCTGTGAAGCCCAGAGTTTGCCCAGCTGGGCTCCAAGCTCTCTTGATGTTATTTCCTTACTTGAGGCACATGTCACCTGCAGGTTGACTTTGGATTACCCCTGCCTGAAATGCTTGCAGGAATGACTTCACTGACCCAAGCAATGTGAGAGTCATCAGCAGAGCACAGGTGTATTTTTAATGGTAATGCACAAGTGTCCCAGGCTGTGTTCTCAAAGTCCTTACTGCCTTCCTAAAGTCCCCAGGTTTTTAAAAGCAAAAATCGTGCAATGCAGCCTGATTTGGGCTTGTTGCATTTTATAGGCTGTAATTCCTCACTGTGCTACACCACCTCATTTCCTTATCTTTCTTAAAGAAAGGAAAGAATGGCCTGGGATGGCAAAGTCCTGTTCTGGAGAAGTGTTGTTTAGACCACAATTCCTATCCTGTTGTTACAGCTCTGCTTGCCTGTGAACATAGCTAAGGAGTCTGGTTATGCTGTCTATCTCTGCTGATCCTAGACATGGAAATGAGAGCAGTTGCTGTCTGATTTCTTAGTGAAGCCCTCGTGTGACTTATCTTGAGGGTGTGGAGCCAAGGGAAAGTTTCCCTATAGATGACTTTTAAAAAATACAAACAAAACTCCAAAGAAGCAAATCCACCAAGTGCTGGAGAGGCTCATTATACTGGCCCTGAAGTGAGAATTTCAGGCAGGTGGTAGTTTCATTGTTGTTTCTCTCTGCATAGCCTGAGTCGTATATCACTGGAAATGGGCAGAAGTCAGAGCTCTCAATTTCAGAATTTTAATGTTAGAGTATGAAAAGAAAAACCCCCACCTTTGTTCTCCTGTGCTCTCCCTCCTATGAGGCTCTAATAACTGCCTTTACCTACCATTTTCCAGCGTGGTAGAATGGGAGTTTCTCTTTTCTGTATTTCAACCTCTGGTTTAATGTGAAAACCTAATGGGAAGGGTGCTTCTTTATCTACTTTTGTTTTACCTGTTGGGTATTAAGTGCATGATGAACATTCTCACCATAAATGTGCTCCCTTCTTGGTGTCTGACTCAGCCAGCTGCTGTTCCTGTTTCCTATCCCTGATGCTTTAGTGAATGAGGGCTGTTGATTTCTATATGGAGATGAGCTAAATCAGCAGTGATGCTCCAGATCTTGTGCATTTTTGTAGCTGCTGAAGGATGTGGTTATCCTGGGTAAAAAGACATCATCCCTCATGGGAGATAAGGTTGTTTCATGCAGCCATTTTTTATTCTTGAAATGATAGTACCCTTTTACCTTTGAGATTTTTAACAATGCAGGGAGATAGTATTGCATGACCTTGCTTTTGGCAGTGAGCATGAACTGAAGGCAGCCAGCAATGTTTTCATTTGTTCTCAGCTCAACTTCTTCCTTCCCAGTCCTCTTTTTTGTATTTGCCCTTGTAATTGAAGATAAGATGGACCCACACAGTTATGCAGCATCAGAAATGTAATCTAGACATCTCTTCCATGAAGCACGTTTCTAATGTGCCCTTCAAACACAAGTCAGATGCCTACAGTCTATTTTCTGTGAGCTGCTTGGAAAAAATCTGAGCTGAAACTATTGAGGGATACATGTTTGAGGGACACCTGGAGGTGTCTGATGTTCTCACAAAAACAGAACAATACTTCACTGAAAAGCAGCTTTGCTCAAGGACAGCTTTATCCTCTTCCTAAAAGGAGATGAAACACTTCATAGGAGGGCAAGCAGGGGCCACTAGGGACTTTGATAAGGTGATGAAAGCCTCTAAGTGTTTCATTTTTTGAGCAGAACAGGAGTTCAGTCTGCGCAGATCATCAGAAGAGATTTTAAAATACCCTCTCATGCTGTCTGTGAACAATGGAGGACTAGGTGAAAGATCAGGTTCATTTTCTGTCTTTGTGCCTTTTCCAGGCCATTTTGTTACTGAACAAAAACCCTGCTTGCTGTGCGATGAGAGCTAAGCAAGTTTAGATTCCCAAAGCTGGATCTTTTTTTCAGAACATCACTGAGCTCCTACCTTCTGTTCCAGAATGAGAAACTTGTAGAACCATGGGGAGGAAAGTCTTGGCTGAGGGGAAGCCAGACTGGGGGTGAGCAATTACATGCAGGTGGTAAACAAGGAATTTTTACAACTGTGGTATTGAAATCCTCCAAGTATAAGACAATTCTTATTTCCAGAACTTGTCCCTATCCTCAGAACCTCAGAAACCTCTTGGGAGGTTTCATGGCTGCCTACAAACACATATGTTATTTGTCAAGGCTAAGGCCAAGAAAATGGAAGTCCTGGAGGAGGGTTGAGGGAGGTATCCAGACCAAAAAAAGCTGTTTGGACAGTGCCATTGCTTTGAGACAGATGAAGCTGCATGTTGCTGCTCCTAACAGATGGGTTGAGAACTTGAGGCTGTATTAAAAACCCAAAGGTGTAGTTTCTGAAGCCTGTAAATACACAGTGAGTTGTTCAGATAAGTGATTGCTCTGAAATCCTGGTTGTGCTGGTTCTGGGGTTCTTGGAAACACAGCAGTTATGCAAACACTACTGCATTTGACTGAAATTGTGAGTACGTTCCTTAGCTTTCCCTGCTGCACAAGTCTCTAGGGTGTTTGAATCCTTTAAGTGGTGAAAATGAGATGTAATGCTCTGGAATGCCCTGGCTGGGTGGTCAGTGAAATCCTGTGTCGTGAGGCCCAGTAATGCTGGGTTATCCAGATTAGACACTGCATCTGATTATCCTGCTGATAATCCTACCCTCAGTAATTTAATCAGGATGGGGATTGCAAGGCCAGGATCAGGCAGAAATAGTGGGTGATTGCCCCCTTGTGCATCTGTAGCACTTGGAGTCCCTTGTTTGAGGCAATATCTGTAATGCATTTAAATAAATAAGGGTTTGTGGTGGTGCTCTGTTGCCACTGGCATTGCAATGGGAGTCTCCTGGTGTTTCTCACTGTTTTAAGTAAGAAGTTGGTTATCAAGTGGTTTGGGGGCTACAGAGACTCCTGCATTTGCTTTCTGTGAATTCTCACAAAGTGTATGTGTGAGGGAACTGTTGTATGATGCCAATTTAAATGAATTGGTGTGGTAAAGAGAATGATCCGGTCCAGTAGGAGGAACAGGTGGTGTCAGCTGAGGCAGGACTCCTTTCCTACTGCTGCAGGAGAGCTGGGTGAAGTGATCCATGTCCTGATCCCATCTCTGGCAAAGCAATTACATGCAGGTGATAAACAAGGAATTCTGACAATTGTGATACTGAAATCCTCCAAGGCTCTCCCGCTGTGGGTTGGGAAAGAAGCTGCCTGGGCATGTGTTGGTAGTGGTGCCTAAAAGGGGGACCGTGTGCTTGTTACCAAATTTGGTCCAAAAGGCAGGGATTTAGATTCCTAACACCTGAAGCACGAGGTCCTACAGAGGAACTGGTACCCAGTTTATTTAACTCCCCCAACCAGAAATGGATTATTGTGAGAGCCGCCTAAATGTGTGCACATAGGAGTAACAGCTGCTAAAGGGAAAATAAACAGGTAACTTTCTCCATGTCCTGAATGAACCTGGCTCTAGTAGCTGAGCAGAGCCTTACTCAGCGATAATTGTACCTTAATATTTGGGATAATGGGTGTGTTTGGAGCAGCTCCATGCACAGCTGAGTGTCACAATCCACACTGGGCTTTTACCACGGTGCCTATAAGCGATGTATCGGGAATGCATTTGAGAAATGCCAATGTGCATTTACAGCGCTCAGAAAGGTACAAAACCTGTATCCTGCGCAGCCCCGCGGCCCCACGAGGGCTGTCGGAGCGAGGCTGATGCTCAGCGCTGCGGTCCGGCGCTGGCGGGCGCAGCCGAGCCCGGGAATTCCCGATCCCGCCGGGAGAGGGCGGCGGCGCGCGCAGCCTCGGGAGCCCCCCGGGGCTGCGGGTCCCCCCCCGGAGCGGGAGCGCTGCGGGGCAGCTGCGGCACCAGGATGCTCCGCTGTGAGGGGACGGAGGCTCTGCACGGGTGGAAAGCGCAGGGGGGAGGAGGAGTGGGGGGAAAAAAACCCAGGAGAGAATGGGTGCTGCAGCAATGGGAGGAATAGCAGGTGGCAGCGGGCAGGGAGATGAGCTTTCCCTTCATGTGGCAAACGTGGCTCGTGTCGTTGTGCAGATGCCAGAATTGCAGTGCTTCGTGCACGTAGGAGGGCTGCAGCCGGGGAACGGGGGAGACGGCTTAGCTGGAGCTCGCAGCCTGGGATCTGCCTCGGGAAGGAGCCTGCACGCACTGCCCAGGGTGTTTCAGTTCAGCATCGCTTCTACCGGGGCTGTCACCTTAGAGGTGGAACTCTGACCCCTGCACTGAGGATGTTATTTTGTTGCTGACATATTCGTGATGTGGGAAGTCTTCAGGATCAAGCATTGTTTCCAGCAAATGATTTTAGTTTGGAGCCCTTGGACGGTGTTTTCTTGAGGCTGAGAGGAAAACATCTTCCCCTGGAAAACAATTCCTTTGCCTTTCCCACCTGCTGGCTTTATTTATTATTTTTTTTCCCCTGCCCCTGCTTGGCTGCACATCCCATCACTTGGTGCTTCTAGTGCTTTTAGCCTTGACATTGCATCTTCTTGTTTCCTTGCTGTCCATCCTCTTGTTTGCTCTAGCTGATCTCCTCTCATTCTGAACCTTGTCTTCTCCACTGTAATGTGGCACTTGTTGATTCCCAGTCCTGGTTCACTCTATCCTGGGCTTTGCTCCCGTTACTTGGAGGGTCTCAAACCATATTGCCATGCTGAGTGTGCTAAACTTTTCCAGTTTTGCCACCTTGCTGACTAAATAGTTTTCCTTCTCTAGCTTTCTTGTTGGCATGGGATTCAGTCACAACTGGCTTCCTGCCACCTTGAGTCAGTCCAAACCTTCCTCCTCTGCCTTCATTTCTTTTTCTGACCAAAATCTCTTCAACTTCTTTTACATCTAAAAAGAAATGCAAGATGATATGCTCTCCTTTCTTGTCCTTGTCTCTTGGATGTGAGCATCAGCACCTTCTCCCATCTTCTAGACTCCCTATATCTATTCCTATCCATGCTGTTATTCTTTCCCTTCAGCCCACCCTCTCTTCTGGCAGCTCTTCCTTCAAAAACAAACTTGCTATTCAAGCCCCCACGTATTTCTCTAAATACTGCACCTTGACTTGCAATGTGTCTTCATCAGCCAGCCCTTCTTTCCTCTTATGTCCTTACTCTTTTCACTTGGGATGTTACTCCTCTGTTCTTTCCTTCCCTCCCTAGACTGTTATCCACAAAGTTCCTTGGAGGATGCAGTTCTTCCCTTTGGCCTTTTCCAATCTAAATTTGTTTGAGTGTCCTATATCACTCTGTCCTTGGGCTTTTTCTCTCCTCCCTTTACATCTTATTTGACTGATCTAATCCAAGCAGTAAATTGCCTTTGTGTTTGCCTTGTCCCCTCTCCTCAGTCTGAGTACAGGAGGAGACAGGTATGTCTCAAAGATCTCTGTGCAGATCCAGGTATTTGCTTCAATCAGAGATTTTCAGCATCCCTTCACCTTCAGTCCATTCCTGCTTTTCCAGTGACAACCGACATTGCTGTAAGGCCCTCAAAGTACATGTCACTTAACTTGAGTATGGCACTGGATTCTCAGGACACAGCTATTTTAATGCATAATGTGTAAAGTTCCTTCTCCCACACCACACAAACCTCCACTGGCATCTTTTTCTCTTACTGACACAGTTTTCCCTCCTTGATGAGACTGATCCCAGGCTTCTTCTGTCTATGCCAAGTTTTGATTTCAAGGTGATCCTTTCCCTAGCCCAGAAAAAATGTCTCTTGGAGTTGGTGTTTCTACAAACCTGACCCCTCATGCAGCAAATACTGTAATAATGCCCAAGGGATTGCTGTTTTCTTTTTCTCACCATTCTGTACCTGTGCAACTGGTCCACTGACAAGAGAGGAAAGTCCTCTTGGCACTGTTTGCTGAAGCTGCTGTTTGGTTCTGATATTTACATTTTAAAGGGTAACCATTTCAACTAAGAAACAGAAACACACTTTTTCCTCATCAGTCTGCTAAAAAATGCTGGGCAGAAAAGGCTTATTTTATGTGCAGTAGAAAATGAGATTTTGGGAAAGGACAATAGTGATTCCAATCTGACCCTCCTGGAGCCAAAGGAGATCAGCTTTGGGCATGGCTGGGATGGGCAGGACTGTGCTCCTGGACAGCCTCTTAGCTGGCTAAGCTGTTATGGCCAGCTCTGGTCTGCATGGCATGTGTGTGTAATTCCAACAGCTAAAAAGCTCTGCTATTTCAGGGCTTCTGGGCCACAGCAGGATCTTCAGAGGCAAGAGTGGAAGATGGGCAGAGAAACAGGAACCTTTCTGATCTCACCTAGGTGTTGAGTGCTTTCAGGACCTTGTTCTTGCAAATGCCTCTCAAACCCAGCTTGGACATCTCTCCTTGATGGGAAAATCAGCCTCTTGTACTTAACATGAGTTAAGCTCGGTCGAATAAAGGAAGACTCTTCCCAGGAGCATGTGGCTCTTCTAACTCAGGGTTACACTTGCTGCAGCCTATTTGAACATCTAACAGGCAGCAGGTTACAAATGCTGCCCATGATCTCAGTCTTGCTTCGTCCTTTGCTGAAAGGTCTGGGACAGAGCAGAGATGGGGAACTGCTGTAGAATGAACAGGACTGAAGTAACTTGCTGGCTACACTGAGTGCAACTCCCGATTCTTTCTTGAGTCTCCGCTATTTTCTACATTTATATTTAACTGTCACTTTGAAAATGCTGCTGCAACGTTTAGAAAGGAGGAGAGTTGTACTCACTTGCTGAGCTCCTTCTAAGCAGTCATGCTTTGCAAGGCTTAGGTTAAAGGCATGAGATTTGGTTGGGCAGAAGGGTGAGGCAGCTGAACTCCCCAGTGAAGAGCTTCACTCCTAAGAACTCTTCTTGCTATTCTTTCAGGTGAGAGTGAGTGAGTTCAGTTAGGATTGTCCCCTGATTTTGCCATTTTCCCTTCTTCACTCCTCTTCCCCTTGTTTTCCATTGCACATCTCACTTTTATTTGAATTTCATTTCTCACTATTTTTCATGACACAGGCCAAGAGGAGTTTAAGCTCTGAACTGGTCCAGCCAAAAGGCTGTCAGTGGTGCTGGTATCAAGCAATGCTTATCTGTCTCTTGTATTTGAACAAACTGAGTTTCATCCTGAAATATCACAGACATCAAGTCCCTGAGGCATGGAAAAGCTCCACTATGAACACAGTGATGATAATAGTCTTGGCTCTGCAGGTTTTATTGCATTTGTTATTTTCTAACATTCTGCAAAACATAGCATTAAAATGAACAGGATAAACAGACAAATGGAAAAAGATGTTGGAGCTGGATAGGAGATGAGTCTTTGTGCTCAAGGCTCTATTGTTCCCTACCCCAGGGTCACTGGAGCAGTCTGACACATGCTTAGGATTTTGGGGTGGGTGTTGGCATTGAATAGCCACCTTAGGGGGTATCTCAGGACTGTGGTGTCTGAGGGCAGAGATCAGGGTTCTAGAAATGGCTCTTATGGGGTGATAAGGCAAAGAAATTGCTTTCTGGGCCTTGGTAGAGGTCAGCTTTCCATGATTTCTTGAAATAGCAGATAAAGAATGTGAATACTACTCAGCCCTGATGGCTGTAGATTAGTGATGAGCTAATAGATTTTTTTTTTAATTGTAGGAAATAGATACAGGCAAATAAGATTTTAAGGTGAATAGTCTATTCTCTGCAAGCATTCAAGCACCTGGCTCTTAGGAGGGCTGAGCTGTCAGCAGGAAGCTCTTTCCTGCCTCTGCCCTGTAAAGTTTTTTAACCTTGCGTAAATTCCAACTGCATGTAATTACCTTTTCTAATCAAGTCAAAAAGGGACTAGAGCTTAAGGAGCTCCATTCAGCTGCTAATTTTCATATATTATCTACTTACATGAAATTCTCAAGCTTTTATAATGGTAGAATAACCTGACTTCAGACAGCTTCCTCCCTGTCTCCATCTGGCGGAGGAGGTGACAAAGTTATTTACTATACTGAGTAACTAGAAGCCTGGGGTGGGTCTCAGAGGGTCTGAGAGCTAGCCCTGAAAACACAAAGCCTTTTGCTGCAAGGACTGAGAATGACTTCCACCTTCCATAGATTTTGGTGAGCTCGGGGTGCTCAGTATCTCACAGAAAACTAAAATTGGGAGTTGAGCTGTGTCAGATTTAACTACTGTTAAAATCAACATCAAGACTCTTGTTGGTGTAAATGGGTGCATATGGATGCTTATGAAGAATAGTAGCAGAAGAAGTGCTCAGAAGGAACTTCGTCTGTGTCAATAACAGGATGGTTCCCCCACCCATGGTTATCTTCCATAGTAATTTTTGACTTAGTAGCAAGTAATTGCAAAACTTCTCCCTTGTTTTGGTACTTTTGGGACATTAGTGCTTTTTCCTTTATTAATATAATATTTTCTGATTAATCTCAACAACATTTAATCAATAATTTTATGTAATTAAGTCTGTGCTAGCTCAAAGGTTCTGTATTACTTTGATCTTTATTTCACACATCAGCTCCTAATGCACTTACTCTGCTTCTAGCAACTACTTGGGTGATGCAAGGAGGTGACATCAGCTGATGATGTAGTAATCATTTGTGTTTTGTTCATCATCAGGGTGATGGATTACAGCTTCTAGAATGTTTTTTTGTATTTTTCTCTATCTGTATTTTTTAAAAATTCTGGTCTCTGTTTACTCCTCTTTCCCCCCACTGTGTTCTTCGCTTTCTCAGTAGTGTTAGAGGTCCTTCCTGCTGCTGCTGTGTCATGGCCTACTTTCTTGGAACCTGCTGCTCTGGCTTGTGCTTATCTGAGCCCAGCTCATGGCACGTGAGCATCTTCTGAGCATGGTGTGGTACAGAGCTGTTTTCTTTTTCTGTCTTTAAGGAATCTGTTCTGCTGGCTAATGATGGCAGCTAGCTAACAATGCCCATTGGTGGTTTTGGGTATATGCTTCAGAGTTCAAAAAAGGACTTTCATAAGCACTTGGCTGAGTCTTGCTCCCCATTGCAGCTGGCTTTGAGGTTAGACCCACACTAAACATCAAGGTTAGTAGCTAATTCTCCCCCTTGGCCAGAACTCAGCTTAGCTCCTTTTTGATTGAGTTGTTAATTGTCTGTAAGAAACATTGTCTTTAAACTTTGTGTGAGACAAAGTTTATTCTGTCGCCTGCAGTGAGAGCAGCTCTGTTTCTGGCTGGGAACTCTTATCTGGGTGCTGAAGTTGGCTTCTGGGCACTTTGGGAACAGGCTGAGACATGATCATCTCAATTTGCACTCTCTCTTGAAATGAAAGTGAAGCTGGCTTGTGGCTGGTTTTCTGCAGAGCTTGGCATAGAAGCCAGTAGGTCCCCTGGCCCTTGAGATTGTACTTCTTTGCCACGGTTTGTTTCCATTTTGGATGGTCATCACCAAAAACTGGCACTGGGCAGACGATATCCCACCACGGGCAATCTGCTCCCTCCTGGCACTTCCAGCCTCATGCAAAAGTGCCCCATGTAGGCATGGTAGCGTGTGTGGCTATGTGCACAACCTTGCAGGCTGGCTGGTGTCTCTGCCCTCCTGAATGGAGGCTCCCTCTTAGAGAAGGAGGCTCTGTGCCAGGGTAGCAGATGGGCAGGAGCAGCAGCAGCTGGGGGGCCATGTATGATCATCATGTGGGCTTATGATCTGTAGCAATGCCAAAAAGACCACTTGGCTTTATCCTGTCTGTGCTCGGGGCTGTTTCTACGGCAGCAGCTTATGGAAAGGTACAGGGGCAGGTAGTAGGCTCTGCCCAGCATCCATCATCAAGGTGGGAAGCAGCAGGTTCCTCAAGGGCTGAAGGCCCAGGAAACATTTCTATTTCTCTCTGGAGCACCCTGTAAGAGCAGCCAAGCTGAGTCCTTGCTGTTCCCTCTCACCTGTACAGGCTGAGCTCTTGGTCAAGTAGAACCTCGCCTCTACCAGTAGGACCTTACACACTGTCCTGCCACCCTTGGGACAAGGGGGTAGCTCTCTGCTGTTCAGAGTGAGTCAGTCTGGTGGAGCTGGGCAGGTCTTCAGCAGCACAGGCTGAGCAAGAGCCCTGCTGATCAAACAAAAATGCAGGTGGCCATGAAGAAGCCCTGTGTTTGCAGCCCTGCAGAAACCACTCAAGACTAACATCAAGAGGGAATAACTCTGCCTTTTGCAAACAGCCATCTCCTTGCCATGACAGGGGCCAAGGATATGCTGAGGCATCTTGGGAGAGGAGGGTCTGCACAGAGTGGTTTGTGGTTGGATTGAGCCACCTTCTTATTTGTACCATGATTCCAGCTTACTCCCAAAGCTTGAACATGTGAAGGAAGCAACCCCAGTGACCCTGTGGACTTGATACAGCAGAGTGGTGCTTCAAAGTTTCTTCTTCCATCTCGGCTAAAGTGTGTGAGCAGGAAGGATTGCAGGCTCAGAACATCTGCACCTCCTGAGTGCTGCAATGCTTTCTCTTGCTGTGGTTTGGGGAAGAACTTGATGCACTACTGAGATGCCATTAGTGTGTGTGGTGTTATTTGATGTTTGATACTTGCAAAGCCAGAGTAGGCTCAGACTTTCCTGAGGGACTAAAGGAGAAAGAGTGATCTAACTTGAGCTGGTCCAGCTCACTTGATACTTTAATGCAGGATGTACTTTAATGCAGAATAGAGCACAGGCAATATTATATTTCTTTCTACTGATAAGTAATTTGAAAGATGACCAGTAAATGGCAAGGGAGGGAAAATATTCACTGGATTTGTTCCTTTGAATTTGCTTCTTTGCATTGAGGAGAGAAGCCTTGAAGGGAGCAAAGGGAGGGACTTCTCTCTTCAAGCTGGCTTTTTAAGAACATGAATCTTAGGGCCTTGTGATGGTTTCATGATTTGGAAGAGAAATTGTGATATCCCAGATGTGACCCAGGAAGCTTTGATAAACTGTGATTGAAAATTGAATGTATGGATCAGTGGGTTTAGATGTTTTGCTTGAACTATGTTTCTACCCTCTGTTACCTCAAAGGAAGAAATGCTTCACATCTCAAAAGCAAAACAAAAAAATAACAGGAATGTAATTTTGCCTTGCTCTCCAAGAGTGAGACCTCTGAACAGCTAATTCATGTCCCCCTCCATTGACAGGACTGCCACAAAAACCCCAAATCTCAATCTATCTTTGCCAGTGGGGAGCCTATTATGGCTGATCCTGTCAAAACACTGGAAAAATACACTTCCTATATTTGGGAAACTTGGTCTTCATGTATTCTCATGGCAGTGGGGCTCAGCCTGCTGCCTTCAGTTCGGAACTGTTACCCAGCTTTTTCTGTGAAGCTGAGTTATTGATGGCTGTTAGCTTTCCAGGGAGTGCACAGCTTTGAAATGAGGCTCCTAGTTCTTTGGTGCAGTGGCTGCTATTATAAATGATGCCTTAGATGGTGTTCTTGGTAAACAGCCTTGCTGTACCTTAAAAGTAAGGGTGTTTCTTTGCCTTCTCTTCTTTCTGTTGAAAGTTGTTCTTGAACTTGGATGCCAGGAACTTCAATGCTCTCTGAGATTCTGCCTGATTTTAATCTGTGGGAGTTGATAACTTGAGTCCAAGAGTTATAAAAAAACTCTGAGGAGTTGTGGAGCACTCTTTTGTATATTCTGATTGTGTTTTGGAATATTAGTGAGGACTAATAGACCTTGAATGAGTCATTGTTTCATCGCTTTTCAGAAAAAGCCCATAGATTGCCCCTGGAAGTGTAGTCTAGTCAGTCTGGCATTGATGGTGGATAAAGACATAGCAAAAGGGAAATAGGATCCCACATCAGTCAAAGAAAGAATTGATAATTTGACTAGAAGGTCAAAGTAAATGTCTTGTCTGTTGCCTCTTCAGTCTCTAAGTCTGCTTCATCAGTTCTCTAAGCACAGTTTGACTCACAGCTTGCCTGCTGTACCTGACTATTCAGTCCTGAAATTAAAAAAGCCCTAATGTCATTCTTCACAATAGTGTAGGACCTGATAAATGGGTAGGAGCCAGTTAAAATTTGAATTTTACATGCTGGGTCTTCATCCTGGGCTGTTTCTAGTTGATTGTTTTTGCACTAATAGGCCATCTCTAAAAGTTAAAGTTCCCGGCTACCTTGTGGGGGATGGCAGCTGAGATTTGAGCAGATGTTGCTCTGAACTGTTGGGGCTGTGTTCTAAGGTGGAATAATGTGTGCAATGTTCACCTCCATAACCAAATTCAGGGTTTGGCTTTGGAATGAGGATGCCCATAGGTAGTGTCTGCAGGATGGTTTGCAGTAGTCCAGAATGAAGTGCATGAGAGACCATGTAACTACACTGAGTGTTTTGCCAGCCCTAGGTAAGAAGGATGATATGAACATCATGTTGTATAAAGGAGAACAGTGAGAAAGGAGTTACTGTTAAATACAGAAGTTCCTGTGTTTAGAAACTTACGTGGTGCCGGAGCCATCTATCCTCTATTTGTACAGCTCCCAGCACAATGGATACCTTGAGCTGCCTTTTCAGTAGCACAAATTGTAAAAATAAACACAGAACTGGGTTTACCATCCCCATTGCACCAAAGTTAAAAATCTGAAAAAAATTTGAGGTAATTCCAGTGTGGAGAAACTTTCTTACAGGGATAAACTCTTTGTTCTCCAAAAAAAGTGACTTGATCCTGGTATGAATGTTTTATCAACTTCTTATTAACAGAGGACTGCTTATTTTATTCATGAGTTAGAGGATGAGTGAAATCCAGGAGTGAAATCCAGTGGCTGGATGTGAAGGCGGAAAAGCATAAACTAGCCATGAGGTGGATGTTTTATGAATCAGCATAATTAATCTTGAAACAACACATCCAGGGAAGGCCTGAACCTGAGACTGGGCATCTCCTGAGAGATCCTCTCCGAGTCTGCAGGTGTGCGGGCTCAGCCTGGCGCGCAGGATCCAGGGAGGCTGGGGACGAGCGGAGTGATCTCCCCGACCCGCCCGGCGTGTGGGGAGTCGTGGTCTGGGGGTTTGCGGGGCACCCGCGGCACCGGCCGCGCTCCTGCAGCAGCGGGGCCGTGTGGCGCACGGCTGCGGGGTCCCGGCCCGGGGCGGGGGGCTCCCGCCGGCGCTGTCCGGCCCCCGTGCCCGCGCCGTGCACCCGAGCGCTGCCGCCCGCCGGGGCGCGGGACGGGGCGGCGCGGCCGGAGCCGCCGCCGCTCGCCGGGTGCCGCGCTCGCTGCGCGGCGCGGATCCCGCAGCCGGGCCCGGCGGTGCCGCGGTGCGGGCGCGGGGGCGGGGCGCGGGCGGGGCGCGCATGCGGGCGGTGCCAGGCAGCGCGGCGGGCCGCGGAGCCACTCGCCCCCGCAGCACCGCTCGGCCAGGGACAGCTCCCGCCGGCGCCCAGGTAACGCGCGCTTCCCCCGCGGCCGCGCCCCGCTCCGCGCTGCTCCCTGCGCCGCGGGGGCTGCGGGGGGCCCGGCGGCTCACGCCGTCCCCCCCCCGCCGCTTGCTTGCTTGCAGCTCCGGGGCTGTGACAGCGCCGTCCCTACCGCGGAGCGAGGCAGCGGCGGCCGGCTCTACCCGCCGGGCTCTCGGCTGAGGAGTGTGCGCGTCTTCCCGCAACTTGCCGGCGCTCGCAAGGCTCCGCGATGGAAGGGAAAGGTGGGTCGGGCGCGGGGGGGCGGCGGCGAAAGGACCGCAGTGGCCGGGCTGGTGCGGGGCCGGGCGGCTGAGGCTGCCGCTGTGCTGGGGACATTGCAGCACCGGCGGGGAGCGGGCGGGAGGCGCGTCCCTGCCGATCCCGCGGGGTGCTCGGCCCGCTGCGTAGGGAGTGAGGGGAAGGGTGGCTGATTTTTTAATTTATTTTCCTTTAGGGCGAGACAGATGTTAGTTGGTGATTTGTTTTCTTAATGCTGAGGATTTGCATAATAAATATGAGGTCTGTCCCATGTTTTTTTAGCCAGTCAGCAATGGGGAGGTTTTTAACAGATGAGAAGCATTTTACGATTAGAATGGGTTAAAAAAAAAAAAAAATCTAATTTTTCTTTTTTTCTGAAACGAGATCAGAGCTATAGAGCTCTGCCCTCGTTACATTGCATATTTAATACATCAGAATATCCTGATAGATTGGGAGAAATGCAATGAGTATTGTGCTATTGAGCTGTCCACCCTAGAAAGAGGAGATAATTAAATCTTGCCTGGCTAGTTTGTGTGTTTGCATACAGAGATATCTCATCCACATATATCTCTTCAGGTTGAGCATATGCATTTTGTTTCCATATGTAGCTGTGCGGTCCTGCACACTTATTTACCTATCCACCTCTACAGTTTCGTTGGAAATCACACATTCAACTGGTACGTGAACTCAAAACCTGTACGTGTTAATTGCCAATGAAATACTGATGGTAAGTCAGTCCATGCGGAGGAAAGGCGAGTTGCCATTCCCACCCAACGTAGCTGCCAGCTCTCCTGTATAACACAAATCTGGGAGCAGTTTAATTGATAGTGATCAAGGCAGTGGGACAATATGGACTATATTAATTCAAGGAAAATTACGGTAGACTTGTATAACACAATACTACATACCTTCCAGGGAGATGAGCAAGCTATATTTAAACCTCAGGTTTATTTTTATAACTATCTTGTCAATCAGGGCTATAGTTCTCCTGTGTGGGAATATCTGATTATATGCTGATTAAGGAAGGAAGCTATTTCAATCATAAGGAGGCAGTATGTCCTATAAAGTACAGTTTCTTGTGGGCAGTGATCGATAGAACTACCAGGGCTTGGGGACAGGTAAGTACCTCCTAAGAAAGCGTATCTGCAAAGACTTTACTTAAATTAAAAAGCTCACAGCAGTTATGTTAGCCTTAAAGATAATTTATTTTTACTATCCATGCTGTTTTCACAGTTAACCTGAGATGGGCCATCTTTGCCTTTTGAATGTCTTGTCGGTACTTGTCTTGATGCGAAACAAATGGACTGTGACTTTAGTATAACACACTGCATGCCTTGTCATGCACTACACGAGCAGGCAAAAGGCTCTCAGTGGAACTTTAGGTGGTGCTTGTGTAGCTGGAGGAGTTGTGCAGGGAGCAGGAAGGAAACATCTGCAATAAAACAGCAAGGGTCCAGGTAGCTGGTGGCAAAAGCACCTCCAGAAGGAGGGTCACCCAGCTCCTATCCTGTGCAAACAGCAACTATTATGGTGCAGTCGCTGCCTGAATCGGCAGGGAGCGTCTGATAAGGCAGATTTTGGGGCTGCTGGTACTGGTGTTTATTAATTGCAAGATGGGCTCCACAGCAGTCCGTGTTTCCAGGTGCTTGGCTTTGGTGGAAGGGATAGGCAAGCCCAAGAGTCACTACTTGTTTTTGTGCAAAATATTCTGAGCAGTTTGCTGTTACTAGAGATTTTCCTTCGTGGGGTAGAGGTAGGGAACAAATACTCTTCCGGGTTTCCCCTATCTATGTAAAAAGAAGGGCTGTCAAGAGCAAAACCAGCAGAAATCAAGGCACCAAAATGGGACAGGTCCAAAGCAAGGATGATGTTAAAGGAAATACACAAGGAACTTTGGCATCTCAGTGAAGAAACGAGAAGGCAAAGGAAGTCTTCTCACGGCAGGGATCCAGTTGTGTTGGCACTGAAGTAATTTTTGTAACTTGAATGGCGTTGGAGCAGCATGAGAAGGCCTGTGGTGCACGGGTCTCATGGAGCAGTTTTGTGTAGGTGTATAGAGAGGTACAATGCAGGACATCTCCCCCCATGGAAAGGATGAGCCAGACTAAACTCTTCACATCCTCAGCTTTTGACACTAATCCTAGATGGACTTGCAACTGCATTGCCTTACTAGGCACTGGTTTACATTTTGTTTTCATTACTAACCAGGCCTCTGCATTGCTAGTCCTCTGTTAGGAGATTGCTGCTTGAAGACGATGTTTCTCCGAAGTCATCTCTTGCTTTTTAAATGCTTCCTCCTGCAGCCTTTCTCCCACCCCTCCAGTCTTCCTCAGTGCAAATCTCAGAACATCTCCAACTCAGTGTTGTGCAGATACTGGGGAAGAGTGTGTGCTATATTAAGCAACATGAAGTCTGTTTAAGAAAACCTGCCGTCTGGTCCCTGAATTCAGCTATCCCTGATGACTGCTGTGGACATTTCTGCATGCGATTTGCCATCAGTAGAACTTGGTTGTCTGAATATGGCTGGAGCTGATGCTTTGCAAAGCCTGCAGTCTGCCGTAAAAATGGGCTAAAGAACCATCTCTGGCACTGCTCAGAGCAGCCATAACTGATTTCACTGGTTGGACTTATTCATGAGAATGAGGGGAGAAGGACATATCCTAGTTTTTGTGCAGTGGGATGTGGGACTAAGGACTTTACTGTTAGGACTTTTGCAGTAAAATTACAAGCCAGGAAGGGTCTGGTGAGGATTGAGGAGGTGGTGGAGCCTTCCAGCAGACAAAGCTGGCTAGAGCCAAACATCTCTATCTCTTCATGATGCCTAAAAGATAAATAACACTATGGAGCTGCAGTGTTACCAACACATCTTGGTGATCTAAAAGTAGCATTTGGCCTCATCTAACTTACAGCTTCTCTGACTTACTCTGTTCTTCACATTCACTGTCTCCAAAGCTTTTGCAGAAGTAAGGAGCTTAAAAGTTGTGGCTGTTCCCAAAGCTCATTAGGCAATGGGGGGATGGAGGGCACTGTGGGTGAGAGCTCTGTTTTGCATCTGCTACCTGATCCCTCTTCTCTGAATCTCGCCACTACAGCAGTTCCTGTAGGCTGCAGCAGTAAGCGATACCACACCAGGCATCCCAGGAGCTGGACTTTGCCAAAGCTAACAATAGTTAATGTGGAGGTTAAAGAATACTTGGTCATTTGCCAGCTTCTTCAGTCACAGTTAGAAAGATGCTTAGCAGAGGAAGAAACGTCATGCAGTGATGTTCAGACTCAGAGGCTGGAAAAGGAATCGGCCGAACAAGAGTCAAGCCGCACAGTGTGGAATGGATCCCTGGGCTTCTGGATGGAGTAGAGAGGGACTGCAGGCTAGCCTTGCTGCAGGGAGGACTCCCTTCCTCTGAAGGTGCTGTATCCTTTTCTGTACTCCTGAGAACACAGAAATCCCTTTTTCCCTTACTGCCAGAAAACACAGATTACTACTTTTATCTTGCCTGATGTGGGGATTGGGGTCTTGATGTGTCAGTGTTGTATGGGGGGGGGGGGGGCAGGGGCAGGCTGCCTGCCTGAACCTTCTTCAGGGGCCCAGCCAGTTTTTGGTACTCTCTGCTGTCCGTGGATGTCAGTGCTAGGCCCTGGTGGCTCTGGGGCAGCTTGATTGCCTGGGTGCAGGGCAGGCTGCTTTCAGCATAGGATGCATGCTGTTAGCTAGGAAATACAGCAGGACTTGTTCTTGTTAGCTGGTCTATGGGGACAGCAAAGCTAAACCATGTTAGCTGAGATGTGGAGATGCTCTTGTCAGTCCCTTGAGCCATGGTCCTGCACTGTTGGAGAGATATTCTCCATGCAGTGGGTCCCACAGGACCCTTATCCTTGTGTTCAGAAGGCTGTGTGGGAGAAGCCAGGGAACCTGGCCTTACAGCTCTCTTCTGCTCAGGGTCCCAAAGCAGAAGGGCTTTGAGAAGATGTCTGCAGAGGACATCTCTGCAGTGTGACTGTCCTAAGCAGATGCTGCCACAGTAGTGCTACCTGAGTCATGTTCTCTTCCCAGTCACAATGCTGGGAGCAGGATTCTTGCTTTGTAGAAAAGCCACAATGTTGCTGTTCGTACGCATGGGATGTTCAAACCTTTAAGTGGGAGGCCTTAAACAGTAAGATCCCATTTACTTAGGGCACAGAGTTCCCCTTCCTGGGACTGGCAAACAGGTCTGAGCTCTTTGCATTGTGCTGTCTTGTGGATATGGGCATGGACAGTGTGTTTTAATCCATCTTGTCCCACCAGAAGTGCTCTGAAGCCTCCTTGGCCAGCCCCAGCATTGTGGGCCAGCTTCCTCTGTGCAGCTGCCTGCATGCTATGCCTGTAAAGGACAGAATCTTCACCTTGAAGAACTTGTGATCAAAACCCAACAAGAGCTGGTGGATGTTAGGATTGAAGACAGACTTTGTGGACAAGGTGAGAGAGGGTGGCAAGTGAGAACATGCAGTTCTAGCGGTTGCTGTGCACTGTTCCCACCTTTGTGGCTTTCTTCAACAATCAAAGGAGAGATCTTAAAGATCCAAGACATAGTTCATGTCCTGAAGCTGTTAGAAATGCTCACGTCAACCTTTACCCATGATATCTCTTCCTGACACATCCTGTGTTTGTTAGAGGTGAGTCTGCAGCACATACTGTCACACACATGTGCTGGAGTAGTGCAGATTGCTTTGGGAAAGGCTGGGTCACACAAGCCATCTTACGTGCTTGTTTGTAACACAATCAAAATAGTGGCACAGTTACTTTTGTTACAAAACTGTTTTCTTTCTTTGGGGAATACTTGCATCTCTGTCAAGGTGGTCAGAGGCTTCTTTGGGCAGAGCATTTTCCATAGAGGAGGCAGTTCCCTGTTCTCAGCCTTTCACAGTGATGTGCTGTGTGAGATGCAGGGCGTGTTACTTACTGAGATCTGCAGTTCTCAAACTGGCTGCTTGAAGTTTGACACAGGGAAGTGTGTTTGGGGAGGTAAGTAAGTGGCCTGATCTTTTTTTTTTGCTATCTCCCCCATGCCCCAGGCTGTGCATTTCAGTGTAGGTACCAGCTTTTGCTATAGTGGGGGAACACTGATTGCCTGACCTTAACACCTTATCCCTGAGGCTGGAGTTGGGTGCTGTGAGAGATTACTTTGGTGCTGTTCTTCAGACTCAGTCTCCACTGAAAGAGGAGGGGAATGTCAGGCACTAAGTTAGCACTCAGCATTCTTGCTTTTTTTGAACGCATTTCAGAAAGGGAGAGAAATGTCTGTTCCTCTTGCTTTAGAAATCACATTAAACTCAACACAAATATGACTGTCCTGGGAGGGCTTAAAGAGGATAAGAGCTTGGGTTGCTGTGTGGTACTTGCAAAATGAGCCAACCTTGGCTATTTGCTGCCACCTAGAAGAGCAGGTAGCAGTCTAATACCTTTATTAGCCATCGTTTGGTAGCTGCTGAAATACTGTGGGTGGGCATCCTCAACTTCTGAATGAGAAGGGTGACCCAAGCCTATCTCATGCAGAGGGAAGTAGATACGGTACCCCAGGAAGTATCTGTGCTCTAACAGGCCTCGAATGTGCTCAAGTGGGTAATGAGGGGGGAAAAGTAAATGGCTGTGCTCGTAGTCCTCCATACCAACAAACCCGCCATGTTACTGAACAAAGGGGGAAGAGGACCCTCATAATAGTCTTAAATCTCGTAAAAATTGGTGCAGGACTTTGTCATCTGGCTCTTATGAAAATACCCAAATCCTTCAACCCATTTCCACAAGTTACATGGGAACTGTGGATGTTGCATTTAGACTGAATGAAATGCGAGAGTAATTGAAAGTGATTTTTTTTTTTTTTTTTAAAATGCATTCAGTTGTTCTGACATACCATTTATACATAGAGTGGCTGGAGGCATAATCTGTGGATACTTTGAGTAATGACCTGCATACAGCTGTTTCATCCCTAGGTCACTTGGGGTCCAGAAATTTAAAAAAAAAAAAATAATTTTTTTAAGCTTTTTTTTTAAGGCTTAGCTTACCACAAGATTTTTCTTCTCTGCTCTTATCTTTCCCTCTCTATCTACTCAGCTATTCAAATCTTGTCTGAATTGCACTCATTTCTAATGTGCCATAAAACGTGATATGCAAGAGCTAGTTATTTAGGGAGAATTGCAGAAACTATTTTAGTCAGTGTGTTTTGACCTATAAATGAGGTAATGTTATTAATTTTTACATGCAAATCTTGGTGTTTATTAGCATGGTAAAAGGCAATTTGACAATGAAAAATATTCCTGATGGGTGTAGTAATTAATGCTTTCACTCCAAGTATAAAGACTTTAATAATGCTGTTATGCTTAAAATGATTGAAGAAAAAGTTGGCTATTTTCCTGTCAGTGATACAAGGATGTTTGCTATCTCCTATATCCCTGTTTTTTCAGAGTGTTCTTTATAGTCAATAAGACTACAAATCATCGGGCTAATTCATTGAGTTTCTTCTCCCAGGTCTCAGGTTTGGATGAACCTTATGATTTGATACTTATGCGGGATGCACCTTGAAAGCTACGGCTTTTTTCCTCAGATTGAATTAAACCATTTATGGTGTCGTCATGTTTCAGTAGAGATCTTGTGGCTGGCGATGATGGCCGCTCCGTAGAGCGCCGGAGCAATCCTGCGGCGTGCCGCGTGGCCGAGGGAGGCTGTGTGTGCATCAGGATGTGCACTTGGAGAAGTAAGGCGTTTCTGCTTGCTATTTTTAATAGCATGTGCAAAGCAAGAAATCAGGGAAGCATGGAACAGCATTTCTAATTTGGAAAACTGGTTTTTTCTTGAGCTGTGCTTCTTCCTCCTATGTTTCATCCTGCCACTGGAGGCTGGCTTAAGGCTGGCTTTATCTGCCATCAGCCTTCAATAGGTAAGGTTAATTTGCTGAATGTAGCTACTTGGATTTTCTTCACAAATCCTCCAGAAGTGCTGAATGTCTTATTGGCGTAATGAGGGAAAGTTGCCTTCCTTCTCAGTCACTGAGAATGTATTATTAATGCAAAAACACTTTCCTGGCATATAATGCTATTTCCAAAAGAGGCTGACAAGCAGGAAGGCCTCCTCAGGAAGACTGAGGCCCATCTGGTCGCTGGGAGTTGTATGCCATGCTTACTCCAATACAAAGTGCTATCATTGTTTATTTTTCTCTCCAAGTCCAGGCAGACAAGGTTATTGGTAGAATGGGTGTGCTTAAGTGTTGTGATAGTCACTGTGCAAGCAAATGTATGACTAGAGACCTGAAGGGATCTTCGGTTGATGTTGGTCTCTGACATGACCCTACTGAGGAGCTTGAACTCTCTGGTTCTGGATTCTGGACCTCGCCACTTCCCCCTCTCATTTGCACACTGGTCTCTACACCCTTCTCATTTCTGAGTGTTTATCCTTACTTGGGGCATTGAAGAGCAGGATCCAGATGTTGTGGTGCTTGTTTGACTGTGATTTGTTTGAGGTGGAGTGGAATTACAGGTGTCTGTGCAGTTTGAAAGATCAAACCTGTATGAAATTGAGCAGAGTGGAATAAAGTTCTGCTTTGAAGGACAACCTTCAGCGCTTCATCCTTAATTGATGTGTAGTCCTGAATATATATTTTGGGGGAGCACTTCAGTGAGTATAAAACTTGTTAAGAATATTTTGCAGCAGTGGCCTTAGAAAGATAATAAACAAATACCAAAATATTCCGCATATCCAGAATTATTATTTCATCATAGATGATATTGAGAGTCAGCTTAGTTTTCTGAAATTTTTCAAGAAGACATACAGTATGAATTAATTCTCTGCTTGAGAATCCTTGCACACACTGTGCTTGCTGTGATGCAGAAATGTCCATTTCTATGCCCCTTTAGAATAGCCCTGAATTCAGTCTTATACATACTAGTGGCTCTACCACACTGTAAGTGACAGGGGAACAGCAGTAATGCCAACAAAATGAAAAAAAATGTAGAATCCAGCACCTTCTAGTAAATGGAGGGGGAAAAAAAGTTAATTATACATGAAGGGAGACTTGGATTTTCTAATTTGATACTAACAAGCCATTGCAGCATAACTGGGTTGACAGTAGAATAGGCTTCCTCAGCAAGACCTGCTTTTTATAGTATTTCCAGCTTATTTGATCTTTTGAAGGCTGAATCTGAGCTTTTGAGATATTTTCTGGCTTTGAATTCATATTCCCTTTTAGTATTGACCAGTGCTCCTGGTATTCTGAGACTGCCCGTTAACCGGTGCCATACATTATCAAATAATTGTATTGACAAAGTCATCTGTTAATTTTTAAACTTTTCATTCCTATTAGTGTGCCCCAGTGGAGAAATATCATACTGCAAATTATAACCATTTTGTTGCAATATGAGAAGTGATGGGGGAATCAGCAGAGAAGTTTAAAAATTACTGTCCTGAGTCTCCTCTTCCAGTCAAGATTTTAAATGAAGTACATGGAGCTGTTCTCAATTTGAACTGGTGTAGGTAAATGCCTCATTTGGGCAGTAGGCAAAGTTCAGGTCTCTAATGTCTTACTGAACTGAAAACAGAGGAAATAATACTGATTATATGGTTTAAGACCTAATTAAATGCCTTTAGATCTCAATTGTTAACTATTGAAGAAGTAGTAAAGGTTTAAAGAAGTAATTTTATATTGTTTCAAGGTGATGCTAAAAACCCAAACATTTGTGTCTTATTTAACTTTTACTTTCTTCCTACCACTTTGAAGGTGATTTACTTTACAAGTTATATAGCCTTGAGGCACTTGTGTTAGCAACTGCTATTAAAATTACTATATGGTATCTTCAAAAGTCAGAATATCCACCCCATCTTAAAACTGACTATGAATTACAACAAGTTGCTCTGTGCTGAGACATGTCTCTGCCATTGCTACTAAACATAGTGCCAGATATCTAGATTTACCTGTCAGTTTTATTTGCATGATTCATCTCTCAGTAACATTCATTCTGGGCTCTCAGACCTAAATGGTGCTTTTAGTGCATTCCCCTCTCAAAAAATATTAACATCCAGGAACAGCAAGACTTTGTGGGGTTTTTTGTTTGCTTCTTTAAAAAAGGAAAAGTAAAGGCACTAAGGATGAATTTCCCACCCCCTTTGATTAGAAGGTTCCCAGAACTAGTGAGGACAAGCCTGACATACTAAAGCATACAGCCGTGGGCAGTATACAGAGACAAAGAACAGAGTGTGTTTAAAATTTTAATTATTTATAGTAAGAAAATACTGGTTTTGGTTAAATTGTCCTTTCTGTGGCACCATGCTAAGGTTGATGACAGCAGATCCAAGTGCAGAATTTAGCCTCATGCTCTGCTGTCTGTGAAATTGAGAACAGGGCATTGAGGCTGATGCTGAGCTTTGCATGCAGGGGGATCTTCTAGTGTAAGCAGTGCTCTGTGCTGTGCAAGTCAGCCAAACAGTGGGAATTTTTGGATGGATGGCCCGTTGTAGATATATGGCTGTATACATGAAAACAAAGGAAGTTCCTTTTTTATTTAAAGGTTCGTGGGAACAGTGAATCCAGAACAGTCTCAATCTCAGCACTGTTAAAGCTGGCATCACCATCACTGAAAATGCATTTATGCTCATGTGGAGCATGAGTTTATACTCAGTAACCTCAAAGGTAAGGCTGCTGCACAGCTGCCTTGCTGCTCTTGTGTTCCTGAAGTCAGCTTTGTTACCCAGAAGCTGCATGGTGATTTGGTAATCCAAACCAAACAGAGCATGTCCTGACTGCAGCTCCAGCTGATCTAGAAAGTAGCTGTGGTGGGCAATTGGCTTGGAGAAAATCAGGACCACGTAGGTGGGTATCTCCCACTTCAGTCCCTCCTCAGTTACCTGTACATCAGTTCTGTGAGTTGGGCTTTGGCTTGGAGCCTGCCCATGGTACTCAGCAGGAGTGCTTGGTGCTTGGCTCTCCATCCTCCCTCCTCACATGTGTGAGGACTTTGTCTTCGGCGATTTCCCTGCCTGTGGACAGTCCCTCTCCTTAGTGTGTGGGACAGCAGCCTTAGGAGGAGTTGGTGTTCTAGCAAAGCTTAAGGCAGGACACTCTGGGCTGTTGTCTGTCAGGAGCACTGAAGTTAAGCATCTACCTCTTCTCCCTCCTGTTTGCAATGGAGGTGCCTGAAAATCAGATCTATTTTGCGGAAAATCCAATTTTATGAAATTTCTGTGCTGAACTGGATTGGACCCAGTATTTTCCTCACCATCCAGGCCAGTCAAGGGCTTCCTGGACACTGCACTTTCTGATGGCTCTTGCCTTGGATTCACAAGAGTTTGTCAACACCTGTGGTAGTATAAACAGTGCAACTGAGAGTAAAAGCTCATGTTTGCAAGCTAAACAGTTTTACTGTGTGCTGTTTTTGTAAGGAGGTATCACAATAGCCAACTCTTACAGATTTCTGTGGGACTGTGGATTTCACGGGATGCTTTTTTAAGGCCTTTCCAGGTGGAGGTACATATGGACCATAAAGCTTTATCACTGTTTTTATCTCCTATACTATTTCCCTAATCAACCTTATACATCTTCTATCTGTTGAAGTTTGGAGCTTAAGTTGATGAGGAAAATGGTTGTTTCCAGGTTTCCATTTTAACTTCCTTTGTAAAAGAGACACAGTGCTGCTTGCCAGAAAGGAGAGACACATTGTCAGGAAAGCCTGTGTATTCTTCTCTTCAAAAATACTGTATTTCAGTTCTAAATAATGTGTTAGTTTGAAGTCATTTTGAAATTACTTCCTTAGGGGAAAAAATTATTAATTACTGTTATGTTACTGATACTGTTAACAAACAGTAATGAGTTATTGCAAACTTTAAAACTTACTTTCTCCCTAGGATTTCCCAGGAAAGTTCAACAGAACTGATGACTAAATAGCAGGTGTTACAATTGGCTATATCACATATTTCTGTGCAGAAGATACCACCTGCAAGTGTTCTGCCCCTTCTCTGCCAGTGATTATTGGCTCAAGTGACATGCAAGGCCATGTGAAACTGTTTAGTTCCATAAAGACGTGATCTCATCTAGATAGATTATCTTGTAGTTTTACCAAAAAAGCACCATTCAAATCACATTGTGCTGTCTTGGTTTATGAATTATGTGGCTTTCACCTCATGTCCCACAATAGCCCCAGCTGGCACTGATGGCTATGAACTCCATGTATTTATAGTGGTGGTGCATGGTCCCAGAAATAGTGACCAAGGTGGCTATCAGCCAATGACTGCTGAATGCCCTGAGTGTAACAAATTGAAAAGCTCATGTACCTCCTTGAGGGGAAAATACAATCAGCTTGTCCCTAATTATGACCCTAGATAATGATGGAGCAATCCAGAAATATCGCAGCATGGGCAGTGAACTCAGTGAACTTCCTTGATATAAGACAAACCTGGATGGGCCTGATATTGGATCCTTCTTTTTTGCTGAAAGACATATTGGACTGTCATTTCTGTTCCTGGAGGGGCTAATTACAGCTACATGAGGCAATAAATCAGCTCCTGCTCCTCTGGAAAAGAAACCCCTTGGCTCTCAGCTCAACCCATGCTGGCAAAAAAGTGTGGGGATGGAGAGCCAGAGTTTCACACAGCTGTGCCAAGTTCAATACACCAGCTTGTAAATCACCGGGGTTTTACCCCCTTATTGTCTGTACTCTATCAAGAAAAAGTGGCTACAGAGCCCTCTGGTTAGTGGAGTTACTGTGCATGGGGACTGTGTGACTTTGGCCCTGGACATAAGTGGGAGGCTGTCTGGACAGTATGTGTTCATGTGTGCTCTGGGGTTGAGGTCTTCATTACCTTGTGTAGGAGTAGTATTAGGAACCCAGTGTGGCTTTAGTGTCAGATCAGTGCTGATCTGAGACCTTGCCTGGGTAGCATTTACAATTTGGGAGTGGTTGGATCCAGCTGTTGATGTTGTGTTGTTGGCTAGGGAACTTTGGAAAATTCATCTTGTTGGTGATGAGGAAGAGGACAGTTCAGAGCAGCAGGACTCCTGGGTTAAATTCTACCTCTGAATGTTCAGGTGTTGAGATTGCTTTTAAATCTTTTGTGCTGCTCAGTGGAATGAAGGTTAGTGGGTAATGCAGCTCTGAAACCAAGGCAGTGATGTTTTGTTTTCTCCTGCTAATCCAAAAGGTTTTGAGCCATTATACTACTAAAGCACAAGTTCACCCCCAGCCTAGTGGCGTGATGTTAGCTTCCCTCTGTACCTTTCTCTGAAGTTCATAGCTCACAACTGTTCTCTGAAACATCTCAGATGAGTTTAAACCGGAGAGATGCATCCCATGCTAGCTGCCATCATGATTAGCAAAGTTGAAGTTTACTAGTTATTTTTTGGATGATGACTCCTAATATTTTTTCACCACTTTAGCAACAAACAGAGCAGCAGTGTTTAGTAACAGTGGGTAAGGTCATAGTGTTGGGCCTGGAGGCATTGCATTAGTGCTGCAGCAGCCTAAATGGTGGTTGAAGATTGTAGAAGGAGGAAAGTGCATCTGACCTGTTTGGCAGGATAGACAAGGACACAAGGAAACCTCAGTTCTGCTTTCTTTTCTTTCCAGGTGATCACCATGGTAACATCTTGTATTCTGTGGGGTTTTTTTGTAGCTGTTGTCAGGCCTGTATGTTTAGGCAGTCACTTGATGTGGGTCCTATATGGGTGGTAATGTCCCTGCTGTGCCTCAGCCCTAATCTTGTTCCTGGTAAAGACAGCGATGCAGGGGCATTAGGAGAACATGAGGTCTGAGAAGTGTTCCTGTAAGTTTGCTGTGTTCTCTAGGCTGATCTATGCTCTCACAGAAGGGCTCCCTTACAGAAACACAGACGAAGAGACGGAAGTAGCTGTCTATGTAATTGTCCAATTTCTGTTACAATTGCTAATCACCTGGCATTTCATAACATCTTTTTCTCCTCCTGTGCTGTCAGCTCCAATACTTGCTGTACAGTCTTGCAATCATTGGGATGGCAGAAGATTGCAATCCCATAATTGCTTTATAGTTGGTTTGCTGCGAGGCCGGCGGATGAAGATTCCCTTGAATGGTAAATGGAGTTACGAGTGCATGTGATCAAACGCCTGTGTGCGTCACTGCCCTCTTCACGTTTTGTCCTGCATGGGTAATGTTTCCATCAACCAGGACTGGAGGGCTTGTTCATTTGTTTGCACCATTTTGCAGGATACACTAGACCTCTTTGTAAAAGATAGTGCTAATATTTTCCCTACTAAAAAGAATCAATTGATAGGCACTTCCTGGTGGGACTGAAATCCTTCAGGATAAGCTAGGGTTCTCCTACATAAAACATTTAATACTTTTAAATATCAGAGAATTTTTATAGAGCTATGAAGATGTTATGAATTGTGTATATAATCACCTTTAATTTTAAAATCCATACGTGTTTTATAAAGTTATTATAGCAACTGTATTCTAAGTTTAAAATAGTTGTAGTTGGTCTGGCTTAATAACCTGTAAAGGTTCTATGCACAGTAAGTCTAATTTTTCATGCAGAAAATGATCTTCAAAGACAAATATTTGCAGTAATAGAAAAGGCAACATAGAGAAATGATGTGAAAGAACGTTATTCTTTGGGTAATTGTTATCTTATGGCTCTTTGCTGGAGGTAAATACCCAGGGCTTTGTGTGGATGTGCGTGCTTCTAGGAGGTGGCTATTTATAATTGCCTTTCCGGGAGGGAAGGGGAAGGAGAGTTGTGCTGCTTTAATGTTTGAGATCTCTCAGGTACTAGTTGGCTGTTTCTGTGAGTGATGGATGTATTTGGGACTGTTCAGAGAGATCCATGAGTCCATATTGCCAAACCCTGATGAGGGCACACCACTAATTAGTTACATAAAAGTGTACATTTGCCGTTGAGGAATGAGGGGCCCAAATCAATAAGCACCTGTATCAGTGGGTGCTTTTCCTGTCTTTGCCTTGTCATGTTGCCTTTGATTTTTGCAGTCTCCCCTGTCCTGGCACACCTATCTGTGCCAGCAATAGAACTGGCACATCTCAAGTCAGCATCTCAGATTCGTATGCATCTTATGCTGCTGGTGCTTAAGCAGAGGTGCTGTAATGCTCCACACCTGGTATTGCCTGAATAATGTAGCTATTTCAACAATACAGGGTAGAATGCAAAGAACCTAAAATTCTTTTCTGAAAATGGTCCATATTGTTCTGTTTTTACAACAGTCAGGAACAAGCAATGCCAGCTCCTTCTGGTGGTACTGCAGCTCACCTTGTGTACCCAACTACTGTCTCAGGAGCCAATCAGAAATACTGGCAAAGGTAAAGCTTTTCGGCTCTGGTATAGACTTGAATAACTTTTGAAATACCTATTTCCTAAAAAGTTCAAATGTTTCAATACTAGCAGTTATCCAGACTAAAAAAACAGACAGAATGGGAAATCTGTGGGACATGAAGTCACTTCATCAATATTGAATTGCTTTGTTTTGATACGTCTGTTTGAACCTAGATCAGCATCTTAAGCATGTTCAGGTGACACATGTTCATGTGGCATTTCATGTTTTGCCAAAAGAGCCCAAAAGCTTCATTCTCATCAATTTCAATATTTTTCCTAATGCCATGTGGCTTCTGGAGCTGAGTCTGGCAGCTGGACTCCATTCTTTCCTCCTCTCAAATCAGTCTGCCTGGTGAAATGCCAACCTTTGTGACATACAACACTAAATTGTTATATAGCTCTTTGCATGCATGAGTATCAGTGCTACAAAAAGGAAGCTTTATCAGTGCTAGAAAGGAAAATGAGGCACAGAGTAAAGCAACTTGCTCAAGGTCACTCTTGAAAGTGCAAGGAAAACTCTCATTCTAGCACAATTAGGAATAAAACACCTTTTCCTTGATACTCTGAGATAGAACATCAGAAAATTCGTATCTACAATGAATGATAGGGAGACTCCTTATTGCAGTGTGAAAGATGGAGTTCTCCAGGGACTTTCTCTTAATAAGAGAATGGGTGTGTGAACCACAAGTTTGAAGCAGTGTGTTAGTAGGGAAAGGCAGCTGAACTTATTAAAAATATTCTTCAACTATTTTTGGGTTAGTTGAAGATGGCAGAACATTTTTATTTGGCCCTGTATGATACTTCACTGCAGTCACCCTGATGACTGTCTCATTGTTGGAAAATGCAGAGTTGTTCTTGCATAATTGGTGGGGTGGGGTAGGAATCCAAAAGGCAATTCTCAACAGTGGTAGTAGAGAAAGTCTGGGGGCTTGTTGAGGAAGCATCTGTGACCTGGTTCATAAGCAGATGATCTCTGAGTGGGGATACAGTTGCCCCCCTTTGGCATAAAGAAATGGAGCAGCAATAAGTCAGCACAGTAGTTATGCTTGCTTTTAGCATGTATGATTCCCAGGTTTAGGGGCTTTGAGGAAATGTGATGTTTTCTGCTATTGACCCATGTGTAAATATTTCGGTGTATTTATAGAGATTAAAGGATGCAGTTTTTAAGTCTTAAATGAAGATTTTTGTGGAGTTAAGAGAAAGCTAGATCTCCAGGGTGTTCACTTTCTTCCTCCACCTGCCAGCATCCTGACCATTCCCATAGGAGTACTGTGGTCCTTATAAATTAAGAGTTCAGTACCTGCAAAAAGGTTTTGACTGCCTCCAAGCCTTAGGCTCCCTGCAGGAGTAACACTGACTCAGAAGAGGGCTGCTCTGAGGACAGAGCAATGCCTTTGCTTGGGGTGGCAAGCATGGAAGCTGTGCTTTTAGAGGCGTAGCCCATCCTTCAAAGTCAGCCTTTGATTTGCAACTTCAAAAACAAGTTACCTGCTGAAAAATCAGGGAGTACGGGGGAATGGTTACATAATGCAGATTTAAATGTATGTTTTTCCCCGAGATGGGCGTGAACTGCTCAGAGATTGAGAGGTGAGTATGCATTCATTAAGATGTACCTTTGAGTAGGTAGGACCTTAGATCCCAAGAAATTAGTAGAAATGGAAGTATGCAGAAGTATCTATGTGTAGGTGATACTGCTGCCTGTTACGGAAAAGGAGATATCAAATCATAGTGTTTATTTCTGTAGCCGACACATAAGAATACACTTTGTGAAAAGATAATACAGCTTTCCTGGTCCTCCAGTTTTTATGAAGTGTAATTTATTGGAAAGCCTAGACTTAATATAGAAAATAACATATATCTGGGCAGATTTAGTTTTTGCTTTTACTCTAAATTGAAACTATTCAGTCTCAGTGGTTCAGTGTCTCATGGTTGATTGCTCTGTATGGAAGATGGATATTTCTCAAAGATCTATGCACAGTGTTCACAACATCAGTTGCTGTCTAATCTCTGCTCAGATAGTATTGAAAAGCAACAAACAAATAGTAAGACGCTTCTCAAAACTTGAAGGAAAAGGCTCAAGATAAGAGCTGTTTTATAGCGTGGGCTTTCTTCAAAAAGCAATGTATGCCATGAGAAGTGATTTCTTAAATTTGTGTAAATCTATGCTGCTGGCTAGTTATCTTCAAGGGTTTTACCTGGGTGACAGGCTGCTTCTTATGTAAGTCCAAAAAATCCTGGTTTTGTTAAATTCCACCTAGAAACCAACCAGAAGCTTAGGGTCGACATGAGAATGTTACTGTAGTACATTCCTGCATGGACTGTAGGGTTGGCAGGACCATGGAGTATTAGTTTAAACCCTGGCTACTTTCTTTGTCATGGTAACTTAAAACCAAAGGGTTGTGCTCCAGTCTGAGTGTGGGTAGTGGTCCCTGCTCCATGGGGACAGCTGAAAAGCAAGTTTATTCTGGGCTACAAACTGAGCTACCTGAGTCAGTGCAGAGCTCCTGGAGGCTCCTGCTGCCACAGAACCAATCATACAGCTGGTGCAATCTCACCTATTTTCTGGGCTTTTCCTAGCCCAGGGTCTCATGGAACAGTGGTCTGTACTGAGCTGCCCTGGAGGTGTATTGTGCTTGAGGCAGCCCCCCACTGCTTGCTGGGAGCACCCACAGCAAAGGTTGGGGTGTGCAGGTGGAGGGTGGGATGCTGGCCGGGTTCTGGAGTTGTTTCAGTCTTGGCTGTGTGAGAGCTGCATGTAGGGCCATGCTGGGAGGGTTTGCCTCTTCTCAGATCTGTAGTCCTGGTGGGACAAACCCTGGCTGCTGCACAGAGCTGTGAGAGAAAAGCTATCAAAAGTGTCAGCTCTGTGATATATGCTGTGGGACAGCAGAGTCCTGCTTCCACTGCTGCCTTACCCCGTGCCAGCATTACTTTTGGAAAGCTGTTTAACCGTGTAGAGACTGACTTAATCTCTGGCCCTGTGTGAATGACAGAAAAGTGTGCCAGCACTCCATGTCACTGGGCACCAGCCTTACAGATTAGTTTGCCTTTGCACTTCATTCTTGTTCTTGTTTTTGAATAGGAAACACTATGTATAGCTATTTATAGATTTGCCAGGCCTTTTCTGAAGCTCAACCAACAAGACACTAATGGATGTTTCTGTCATCAAGAAATTCCTTCCTCTGTTGGTTACTTGGGTTTATTGATTTATTTGGAACTATACTTATTAGCTTATTACATGGAAGGATTATACTGATAATAGATCTAGAGTTCCTTTCCTTTCAGTCTCTGTGTGGTCATTTCAAGAAACAGGTGTGACAACCCAAACCTTCACTCATTTGTAGGCCATCCTGCTTGCCAGGCAGTAACAGGGATGCCTAGTGGGATGCAGACACAGACATTTGGTATCCTTACCTGTCCAGTGCAGGACAGTTTCTTCCCAATTCTAGCCAGAGCCCTTGGGATGGATATTTGACTCTGCAAGTCAGAGACCAAAGCCAAGCTGAGTTGAGGGCTGTAATCAGTAGGAGAAGGGACATTTCCTTTTGTTGAGAGCCTGCAGCCCCTCGCAGAGCAGCAGTGCTTTGTGTGTGTGTGTGTGGCTTTCCTTCTTGATCTCTGCCTAAGAGAGGAAAATGAACCACAGCAGATGCACCTGAGTGTCCCAAGGCATTCCCAGTGCTGTTAAAATGCACTTGGTTTGAATGCAGGGAAGAGGGATCAAGTTTGGTTGCAAGGAGCACGAATTACTGCAGTTTTTATTGCAGAGATTTAGGGGGAGAAGGTCAAGCGGATGAGACTTTATGGCACACAAGTCATTGCAGTAAATGGTAGACTGGACAAATTAAAAACCTCCATGCATTTGATGTGTGCAGCTTGAGGAGCTCACGAGCCACTCTTGGGTGCCTTTGGCCAGCAGAGTTTTACTGGGGAGAGAACAGCATCAGATCCCTGCCCTGAATTTGAATTGCCCATAAGACTTGTACATCTTGGATCCTTCTCGGGTGCCTCAGAGGAGCTAAATGAATAATGTACAGCCTTGAGCAGAGTGGCACTAATTGTTTAGGAATAACCCTTGATAAGGCAAATATATTTTAAATAGAGTCTCAAATGTCTGCCTCAGCAAGCAGTTTGCCTAAGACATCCTGATGGGCAGGTGCTGAGCTCCAGCAATTCTTTTGTGTGGTTATGAGGAGATTGCTTAGGTCTGCTGCAATATGCAGTATGGTCTGGTCAAAGAAATTACAAAATCATTGTTTGTCCTACAGAATATGGATCTGTGAAAGCCTATTTTCCAGCTAGGCACTTTGGAGAAGTTTTTGTGTGGATCTAATCACTGCCTTGGCATCGTATGTGTGTTTGTGCTTTTGCACCCCACAGAGTCTCATTTGTTGAACAAATTAGTGTCCCACAGTTGACTCTTTAGAAAGTGAAGTTATTCTTGAGTGGTCAATACCAGCCAAATCTGCCCTGAAATAGGGAAAAAAAAGCCCTCCTTCTTGGATGCTTCTGAGTTTCTTTTCTTCAAGCCTTTTTTGCTCTACTGGAAAATCCTAGAGACTAGGATACATCATTATTGATGGCAACAGCTTGTTTCTCTTCAGAAGAAGGGAAAATAATATTTTCATTGATTTATTAATTGTAGATCAGGGTCAAACACTGTGGAAAAGTAATTGGCTTATCTTGATCCGATTCCTTACTGGATAAGTGTCTCTATTCCAGCATTCATTAGCTCTGGTACCCCTGTGCTATGCAATGGAGCAGTGGCTTAGGGGAATGAAACAAGCTGGGAGCGTGCATGGCAGTGCCCATTGCTGGTGGAGCACATGGTTCCTGCCCTGGCAGGAGGTCATGAGCTTCAGTCTTGGCTGGCTGCTGCTTTGGCAGCACAGGATTTACAGGTTTGCAAGGTGTTGGTGGAGTTTGATTACCAGGCATAGGTGTTGCTAAGCCTGGGCTGCTCTGATGTCAGGACAGGCAGTCAACATGTAGCTGTAGAGAGAAATATCAGGGGGGATGGGGCAAGGTGATCAACTGATTCCCTGGTCTGAACTCCCAAAATAACCCTGAAATCTATTTTATTCTGCTCTGAAAGAATAATTTCCTTGCCTGGGAATTAACATAGCTGTGTTGCTATTCTAGCACCGTAAATGGGATTGAGAATGTGATGTTCCCTGCCCTGGAGAGTCACTGCCTCCGAAATTTGCTGGGGCTCTGCAGTTGTCACTTCCTCATTGTATCAGCATCCTCAGCCTCATCAGTGTTTCAGTTTGAAGCAGCGCAGGCTTTTGATTGTAAACCATTTTACTTTTGGGACAGCATGAAGGAATGTGTATTATGCCTTCTCTGGAGAAGGAGAGGTCTATGGCTTTCTGTGTGTATTTTTGCAGCACGCTGAGCCAAAACCTTCTAATTTAATGGGACAGATTTGCAAATTCACACCTGCAGATTTTGTCTTCACAGGGTTTTCATGCACAAGCTTTTTATTCGTGCCCTGTAGAACAGCCTGCACCTGCTTCATCTCGCCTGCGAGACCAGCAGCTCAGATCTATTGACAGTTTATTCTCTGGTAATAAATAAATGCCTCATTCTGCAGCATGGACCCCCTTTAGAGGGTAGTAAGGCTCTCCCAGGTGAGCAAGGGCCAGAAGCACAGCCCTGCCCATCTGTGCTGCAGATATTGTCACAGCTCAAGTGCAGTGGAACATGTATAAGACTCTGTTGCTGTCTAAGCCTGAAGATCTCCAGGCAGTCAAGAAAGTTGTTGTTTGGTTGATTTTTTTGTGCTGGTGCTCGCATGTAAAACATCAAGGAGCTGCTCTACAGAGCTGCCCAGAAGTCTGGCCTTGCTTCTGCTGCTTCCTAACAGTGGTTCGTGCACTGCATTTTTCCCTGAGATGAGTAGCTCAGGCTCCCATAACCATGGAAACCTGGTTTGTCTTCCCTAATAGCTTCAGCTGAACTTAACATCTGTCTGCCTGGGAGAAGGAAGGCTGCAAGCTACAGGTTAGTTGTGCACACCTCTGGTAATGCTAAAACCCTTGAGCACCTCCAGCAGCACCCTGGCATACCAGAATGAAGCAGCAATACTGAGATAATGCTTGAGGAGCTTACAAAAATATGCCAGCAGGAGGGGAAAACAGGGAGTGAAGGAAGGCTCTCCTGAGGCAGGAAGGTATTATGAAGCTGCCTAAGAAGATGCTGCATTATGGTTGTCTTGCTCTGTGCGTGTTGGCTTGGCATGCTGGGCGTGTGGAGCATTCTGTTGCAACTTTTAAGCTTAAAAAAAGTCATTTTCCATTTTAAGTTAGAAACCCTTTAAACAGCTTGCTTGTAGCAGAGAATGAAATCTGGGTATAAGCTCATGAGCATAAAATAAGCTTTGAGATGGGGTAAGTGCCTCTCTGTGGTAACAGCAGGGTTCCATACAGCCTTTCACTTAGTTATTGGAGGAATGGTTGTTGATAAATGTGTCTCATAGCTCTAACTTGATGCTGGCAGTGTTGCTGGGCTGGTTAACATGGGGTAAAGTGGGGAGGAGTGTTTAAAAAAAAAACTTAAAAACTAATTCAAGCGGGTTCATTCTGCTGCATTTCTGTATAGATACACATGCTTTTCCTATGGGCTGCAATTTAAACTTTCCTCTTTGAAGGACAGTTAGAGCCCTGGACTTCAGGCTTCCAGGAGAAGCCCTGAAGGTTGCTAGCCTTTCAGAACAGTCATTGCAGGAGCTTCCAAAGCTGTGATCCTTTCCTGATGTGCTGAGTCCTGTGTCTTTGTTAAATGAGGAGCAGGCCTGGTGCAAGCTTTTGGAAGTGTGTGGAGAAGTGCTGCCCACACCAGGGAGGTGCTTGGTGCAGGGACCTGTGCCAGGATGCTCTGTAAGCTGGAGCCAGAAGCAGAAATAGAAATAGCATTGTCCACTGGCAAGTCACAACCTCAGTGTGTCCATCTGTGAAAGGGAGGTCATAATAAATCACTGTGGATGCCATAAGGCTTAGTTAGTGTTTGTGAAATGTTCTGAACTTTGGGATGGTGCCTGCTGTAGAGGGCATTTATAATGGTCCCCAACTGTCTTTGTTGACACAGCAGACACATGAAAACACTGGCATCTTCCTAGTGAATAGAGAAAAGAGATGCTGGTATTGCTCTCAAGTAAAAATCAGATGCTTCTAAACCAAACCTTTAATATCATTCTGACAGTTATCACCTGCAGGTGTTGTGAGAATGAAAAAGAAAATAGCAGGTAATACCTAATAAAATTCTGGGTTGAGATTAGTGCCTGACCAATAAAAGCTGTTTGGGAAATTCTTCATACTTCTTAATATAGCTTAATATATATTCTTAATATAGCGGTTGATGCTCTACATCTAAGCACAGAGCCATCACACTTTCTTTGTGGACATGACAAGCATAAATCTCTTCTTTCTCCATAGCAGCCTGGGAGGAGGGTTTTCATGCCAGTTGCTGCAGTGTTGGAAGACTGGGCTGGCTCAAGGAGCCAGTTCTCCAAACTCACCCTCTCAGTGGGGCCTCTGGCCAGCACGGCCGTGCAAGATGCAGCCTTGCAATAACAATATGCTTCACAGAAACAGTTCTTAGTTTTCTGCCTCCTTGAGTGTTTGGCGAGCAGGGAATCAAATGCTTATCTCTCGTCTGCTAAATCCAAGTAAGATCTTGGGAATTATCCTGCCTTTCTGCAACCACATACACAGCAACTGCTGCAGATCATTTTACTGGCAGTTAAAAATGATTTTTTTTTTTCCCCCCAGCTTTTTCTTGGTATTATAGATGCTTTCCCACTCTTTATTTACACACAGTGAAATAGTCCAGGATACCTGGATAACCCCATCTGTTCAGAGTACTTGTCTTTATTTCTAACCTGGACCTGAGAAATTTTTTCCATAAGTGAATTTAATCAAGATTGCTTCTTCTAATTAAGCTTCAATTAAAATGCATTTATGACCAAAAAACTTCTTAAAGAGCCAGCTGGGAGCACTTTGTTTCCCCTAGGAGCTCCTGGGAGCCAGCAGTTCCAGGTGTTGTCTGTGTCAAATGTCAGAAGTGCACCAAAAGTACACTGAGTACTGTCGGATGGTACCCTGAATTGCTCCAGGTCTGAAGTTTTGTCCTCTTGTAACAGAGATTTCTCTGGTAGTACCAAACAGCAGCTCTATTTGGCCGGTGACTATGGACCAAGAACATACACATTCTGCATTATTGTTTGTGTGTATGCACAAGTGCAAAAAATACCTGTGCTTATTAACTACAACAGCAGCTGTTTATCACACTGTCTGTGCAACTGATAGGAAGTAGTGATGGCAAATGGCACCTGAACTCTGATAGCAAATTAGCTTATTTAGAGCAACATTGCTAAAATGTTGTGGCTTTTTTCTAAGTCGCCTCTAGCATTTAAAGTTACACAAGTAAATTCAAAGCTAATCCCTCTATCAGCACTTCAGAACAGAGACTGCAGCTCTAACAACATTCAGTTGATGCAGCATAGACATTGTGGGAGTGAGAGAAATAACCTGACCTGGAAGCAGAAACAAGGTTGGACCTTCTGAGTTGTGCTAAAAAAGACCTGTTCTGTTATGTATTTGAGATCTGGACGATGACTTTGAGTTGGGAGATGGGAAGAGATGGAAGATGAATGGAAGTGTATTTATGAAGAAGTTGGCATCAGGAACTGGGCTGGTTATTCTTGTGCACTCATTGATTCGAAGTTGCCAGGGGTGACTTTGGTTTGCTGGGGGTAGTGATAGCTGCTGATTCTGTCTGCTGAATTACATTTTCCTGGTGACCTGTTTCTTGCCAACCCAAGTCTATTTATGGATCAAATAGTGAATGAATGACTACTGTTTGGACTGTTTGTGGAGCTGAGCACCCAAAATGAATGTTGATGCAGAAGTGACAAATCATCCCGTGGCTGCTGAGAAGAATATCTGATGATGACTGCAGCTGTGGTGCAGCTCCACTTACTCTTAACATTTCTGCATCAATAAGATAGTTCTACAAAGAAGTTACAGCCAAGGATCAAGTTCAGCAGGTTGGCAGCTGGGCAGGGAAGGAGAAAAAGCTCCTGGAAGCATTTCAGGATGTGCTGGTAATCTTGCCTGTCCACACCCTGATCGAGCTTTGTCCCTTTACCATGCTTTTGATGTGCACTCAGGGTTTGTTTTTTTTATTTATTTACCTGTTAAGACTGCAAATACTTGAGAAGCATGGTCCCTTTTGGGTGTCTGTGTCTGGTAACTGGTGCTTTCAGTCCAGGTTCCAGGCATTCCTTCAGGGCATTACTCCTGAAAAGTATCAAGTAGCAGTTACGATGCATAGAGGAGCTGAGTGTGACAGTCTAGGGAAATTTTTCCCCCTTCAGGGAATATGTCTTTAGAGAGCTCAAATATGGTTTATATGTTTCTGCAGTGTTTAATAACAAGCTCTCTAAAGCTGAGGGAAATCTGGAGGTGGTGGCTTGATCTTATTAATGCATGAAGTAGGGGAGCACAGAAAAAAATGGGCAAAACTTTGACACCTTTAGCTTCCAGAACTGCTGCAAGCTCAGGCCTCTTCATCCCTGTAGCTGGAGGCCAGGCAGAGGTGGCTGTGGCCCATTCAAAGCAGCTCTAAGCAGAAATGGTTTGCAAAGCTTTGCACGTGGCTCAGCTCTTCCTTGGAGATGTGCTGCCTCCCTTCAGTGTCTTTAGAGCTGCAGCACACGATTACACAGTGCCAGCCTGGATTCACTGGTCAAGTACTGCCTCCTAAATCTCACTAAGAAGTTATGGTGTGGTTACCAATGCTGAAGCAGGTGTGTCACATCTGAGCCCCAAGCATGCAGGTGGAGCCACATGCAGAGGGAGCTAGACTTGATGCTGTCCACATTAGAGGGTGAGGACTGCAGAGAGCTTAGCAGATGTTAGATTTACTTGTGGAAAAGGTAACACTGATCTCGGGCTAACGAGATCAAAACACAGATTTGCTTCAATATGTCCAACCCAGACATGCAGTGCTATGCTTTGTGGTGCAGGTTAAACCCAATTACTGCAGCAGCTTCTCTTGGACTCTCAGACTAAGAAGTGCCTGTGGCTTGGCTTCTAGTGTCATAGTGTGTCCTGTTAGAGGAGCATGTGTGCAGGTAATTACTGTGTCACCATGTTTAAGGAGCATCTTTGATTTACCAGGAGACCTTTAGCTGGAATCAGGACTGGGTTTTCAAATGGTGATGTAGTCTTGATTCCACAAGATCCAATGACAGACAGTTTAGCTTGTACAATGCATGAGGAGAAAAAAGGCAAGGAGCTTCTCTGCTTTTGCTATTGGCTGTCTGTTCCCCTATAGTTTGGAGCTCTGCTGGGTCTGAAGCTGTGCCTTTCCCAGGAATGAGATGCTACTGATGGGCTGCTTGCCACTGGCAGGGGCGTGTGGCTCCTGGCTCTGGCAGCATGGCAAGGCTGCATGTGCTGAGCAGATGCAAAAAACTGCCTGTCTGAGCAGAGGGAGTCAGGGAGGGAACCAAATGGATCTGAGCTGTAATGCCAAATTTTTGGCTGTCCTCAGGTTTGAATTTTGTGTAGGTTTGACATGTAGAGATCCTTTTTTTTTTTTTTTTTTTTTTTTTAAAGGAACAAGTCTGATGCACCCTGTTTTTAAAAGTATTATTATGGATGTCCCCATGGGATTACTTCTGTCATTGCTGCTCTGGGTGTGAAAATGTACCTTGAAAACATTCAAGGTATTGACAGAAATTTTTTGGTGGTCGGAAACTAGTGCCTCTTTGAAGAAATTAACTTGACAATGCTTTGAAAGGTAACAGATTTGATAAATGATTGCACACTTTTTAAAATGCAATTAAAAGCCATATCAAGGGTCTCAAAGTCTCAATTTAAGGCATCCTCAATCACCAGTCACTTCTGGAAAGTAAGTAATGTTTAATTTCTTTAGAAGCGCATACAGAGCTAGAGCTATATAACTGAATCTGGAAAAGAGTCTGATAAAGATCTCTATCACTCCCTCTCCAAATTCAAAAAAGCTGGAGAAGCATCTCTAATTAAAAATTGAAAGATTCCTTGGCTGGCTGGGTGCTTGTGTGCTCTTTAAAATAATAGATTATTTCCATCTTTTCTGACAGATTTCTCACTGTGTGCTCTGAGTACCTCCCTTGCTTTACTCTCCAAGGTTCTTAATATCAGAGAACCAAACCCTCATTTTCCTGTTTGAGAAGGCTTCTACAGCTGCTGAAGTTAATAAAAGTGAAGATGATGTAAACTTAAGCCCATAGAGCTTCCACAGCTGGATAAAAGTTTTGAGTCTGTGAATTCTGAAGTCTGTTTTGACCATGTGTTTTCAGCTTCTAGTAGTTACACTTTACAAGGCAAAATAGCCACTGAAAGCCCTGGATGTGCATGGTTAGTGTGGGGGGTTCTGCTCAGAGCAGCACCCAGAGGTGACAAGCATCCCTTGCAGGAAGGAAATCTTTTTTGTGTTCTGTCCAGCCCTGTGGGATGTGATGGGGTGTTGCCGACCTGCATGGAGCTTGGGGTCAGTAGCAGGTGGGGTGGGCTCCACACTGCAGCTCTGCTCATCAGACCCTCGTTTAATTGGAGTAATTTCTTCAAGTCAGGCTTGGAACTAAGCGTTGGTTGTTACTCAAATATAGAGGGGAGAAAGAATCGGCTCCAGCTAATCCAGCACAGCTTTCCTCATCCATGAAGAGCTGAGGGTTGTGCTGTTTCAGATGACTAAAGGCTCACATGGACTGACTGCAGAAGCCAGAGCTCATGTGAGCATCTAGTGATGATGCTCTAGTTTTGTTTCTAGTTATTTATGCCGACTTGTGCTTTGGAAACTTCTTTGTGGGTCTCAGCTACTATGGAGCCTTATCAAGGAGACAGATTTAAGTCTAAAAATTCAAGGGCTCTAGAGACTGAAGTCAATCTCTAAGGGAAAATGCAGTTTTCCTCAGCTTAAAATAACTTTATAATGTCCTTTACTCTCCAAGGTCTCTTTCAAGGCTGTGCCTGGGTTTGATTTTGACTTGTGCAGAGTCAGGCTCCTGTGAGAAAGGAAGGCCAGGAAATTCAGAAAAGGCAGTTGGGGAGGAGAAAGGAACGGGGGAAATGCTGATAAGGGTGACGAACAGTTTCACCTTCAGGAGTGATGAACTGTGGGAGAGTTGGCTGCATTGAGGGTCTGGCACAGCTTCAGCACACGCACGTGGGGATGGATCAGCTGAGAGAAATGACTGCATTTATTCAATGAATTTACATGAGGTGCCTGCGTTGCCAGAAAGGGACGGGCTCCCACCCCCTCCAAAACATCAGTGGCTCCATGCAGGAATGAGGAGTGGAGCAGCAGGCTCGGCAGAGGGACAGGGCTGGGAATTTTTCAGCAGAGCCTTTGCTGTGAAGGCTGCTGCATGATGCACCTACGTGCAGCGAGGAGTTCAACTCTGCCTTGGGCTGTGGCTGTTATAAACTGAATTAATGAATGGTTACACATAGCCAGCCTGCTGCTGGTTGTTCTATAGGCTGCTTTTGCCTCTAGCCAAACTCTCTCCCCTTCTTCCCCAGGCCCTCATTCCTAGAAATCCATCAGCAGCTTTTTGCACTTCTGATTTGTGGTATTGGGTTCTGTTCTGTAGTTGTGTTTCCCTTAAAAACAGTGTCTGTATGCTGTGTGTAGGGCAGGAAACATTGATTTGTACTTAAATGTAAGGGACAGAAGAGGAGGAATAGGTTTGTACTAAAAGGCTGGAGCTGCAAATGCTTTCATGGCATGTGGTGAGAGAACTGGGCTTGAGGTGGGGAGTCCAAGGCTCCTCATGCACTACACTGCAGTGCAAGCCCTGAGGAAACAAGCCTCTGGTGCCCAGAAGTCAAAGAGCTTATTAAGAAAACCTGCTGAAGGACTTAAATTACCAGAGAGGTGGTGGACTCCCCACCCATGGATGTGCTCAGGATCAGGCTGGATGGGGTTCTGAGTAACCTGGTCTAGAGGAAGGTGCTGCTTGAAACGTCTTCTACTGTCTAGCTGGAACTAGATGATTTTTAAGGTCCCTTACAACCTAATTCAGTCTGTAATTCTACTTACTCCTTAACACTGCTGAGTTATTAACAAGGTGGCAGTTAAATGGGCTGCCCAGGCTTGTAACTGGGATGTGTTTATACTAAAGGCTCATCTCAGTAAAACCTATTGAACCAGTAGCAACTTGGGGGGTCCTGCAGCTGATGCTCTGCTCCCTGAGCTTCCAGAGCCAAAGAGCATTTGAAAGAATGCCACATCCCCCAATCCTTCTGAAAAAACCCCACAATAAGCAATGAATATTTAATTAAATAATGATTGGATTAAATAATGATTGGATTCTTCACTTTATGCCCATTATAGCTGTTGCCTTTCTGCATGGCTCAGGATGCTGCAGGATGTGACCTGAGCTGAAGGTCCATGGAGTTCAGGCTCCATCTGAATGTGCATGTTCTATCCCAGAGTCACATTTTGTGAGAGATGCTGAGGGATGAGGTACAGTAATAAATACTAGCTTGGTGTGGCAATGTTGGCCAGCCAATGGTACAGGAGAGAAGCTTCTGTCTTAAAATTTTAATTCCTGATAGATGCCAGAATGACAGAGCCTGTCACTGGTGGCACATCACAGTCCATACCTTAGAGTGATGCTCCTGTGGTATGGGCCTCATGGGACAGACAGAACTGCTTGTGTAAAGTCTGTGCTGTAAAATTCCCTGGCTGCTCTGAATTAATTCATTTTTAGCTATAAAGTTGCCTCTGAGTGGGGGGGAGGAAATTGTGCCGTCATGTTTTTAATGTGTGATTGAAAATCCACGACAGCTTTTACTGTCCTGCATTTAGCCTTTCTGACAGGTATCCATACTGGTAATACTGGCAACATCAGCTTTAACTGGTTAACCATCATAAACATATCTTACTCTGGGCCTGAGTTGGTCTGAATTTTGTATTACCTCTTGTTAGATCAGATTTGCTAAAGGACAGAGCTCTTTGATCGAATTTCTGTTCCTTACGTAGGTACTTGCAAACTGTGATCAGATTGTCCTATTAACCTTCTCCCTTCGTTAAGGAGAACAGATGGTGCTTCTGGAGCCTTTCTCTAAGCTGAGCTTTTGGTCTTTTAATCATCCTCTTGGAGGTTCTTTGCACTGGATTCAGTTTTTCAGTATTCTTCTTGAATTGCAAGCATTAAAACTTATCATGACTTTGACAGTGCTAATGCCACATGCTGATTTATTTTTAATTTTGAGCATCCCACATCCAAAGTTCTCTGAGCTTCCCTTGAGCACAGGACCCTTTCAGCACAGTGTGCTCAGCTTCTCTAATTGCATGTTGGCCATGAGGCTTCTGCTAAAATCAGTGGCTTCACAGGATGCTGTCCTGTTGTTTGTGTTGCGCTGTGTGTGTGGCAGTACTGAAGTCTATACTGTGTTCTTTGGTGGAGCTTATTTAGCCATGTGGATCTGTTGTTCCTTTCTCAGTTATTTTGCAGTCCCACAATGTTTGCCATCCTCAGGCTTGACAAGTAGTAATTTTAGACTCTCTCCCACTCATTTACACTGCAGGGCCAAGGAGCAGCCTCTACCAAGTCCTCAGTAGGAACATGCATGTATACCTGTGACTGTTCAGTCACCACTGCATGAAATGATTTTCATCTGTTAATACATGTCATATCATTTCCTCATCTCAATCAAATTGTGTAGCGTGAAGCAAAATTCTGTATAAAAAGCCCAGGGTATCTTTTTATTGACTAAAATCATGTTGAAGTGTATTATTTAATACTCTTTAAAAAATCTATAATACTAGGTACTGTGTGTTCTGGAGAATTTCCAACTTATACAGATTAATTTTATCACTTTTGTTTATTGGAGATCATTCTTAGGATTTTCTATTTAATTCTTAAAATACTTGGCACATCAGGAGGTTTTTTTCCAGCTACTGTGACTTCCATGTACCCACCATATTTGAGATTGATATCAATAGTAGAGTGTTTCAGGATGTTCTTCTAAAACTGTGGTGCAAGTCATCCAAACCTGCTGAATTTAGGTTCTGTTTAATTAGCTGCACTTTCAGATTCTGCTTAGTTGGTAGTAGAATAAGGAGTGTGGAACTGATGATGTAACACATGCAGACACCACTTAACTACTGCCACTCTGCAATGAAAAGCTTTAAAAATATCTTCTATTTTTTTTGACCCCTACCATGTGGAACTGATTTGAACAGCAGTGGAATAATTTTTAATTGCCTTAAAACCCACCTATATGGTTCTTAATTCTACTAGCTAAATTTGCCTCTGGGCCTTCCTGTATGAAACTTATAATTGCTAGTTTTTGGTCTCTTGTCATCACCTTTCCCTTTCTCCAGGGTGATGTGTGTTTAATTCTGTGCTTCCATGTGGCTGATTGTTGGACACAGCGTTTTTGAGTTCGTACGTTGTCATCTGGGTGGTGGCGATAATGTTTGGAGGGCATTTTGGTGGCAGCCATGTGGGACCTCCAGTTTTTCTGTGCTGAAATCCCCTGCAGTAGCTCGGGTTTTATTCTCTTCCAATTCTTGATTGTTAAAGAACAAGAGTAAAATCTCAGCTTTATCTTTTATCTGAGCTATCATCGACTGAAGGAAATACTGAGAGTTGTTCCATTTCTTCTCTATTTGCTGTTCACAAATACATGAAAACCAATTATTTCTCCACATTTCTGCTGTGTGACTGTTTGCCAGCATGCAGCACCGTTGAGGAGTGGAGTTCCAGAAATGAGCAATTCTGGCTACTTTGGTGTGTTGTAGTCTTCTGCTGCCTAGACAGATAAAACAAATTAACCATATGAGAGACAGAGGAAACAAATCTGAGGTTTATTTGCTACAACATTTTTCCTTGGGTATCCATGCTTTGCTGTTGGTTTCCAGTGAGAGCCCCAGAAGAACACCTTTCATGTACTAAACTGTACATCTCACTCTAACAGTTGGTGGAGCATCATTGCACAAAGTCGATGTTCTCTGTGCCCCACAGGGCTCCTTGGTGGAGCACTTGTTAGCTGAGAAACATAGATAAGTTTGAAAAAGAGAGGTGTTATCTTCCAGTGAATTGCTCAGATGTGGCTGTATGCAGTGAAGCACTATTATCCCTTGGGATATTTGCCAGCCAGCTTCAGAAGCCCTGAAGTTTTCCTCTTGTCCTGGATCTGGTAGGACAGCAGGCCATCCTGTTGTTTTGCCACCTTGAAGAACACTCCATGCAAGGTTTGAAAGCTGTCAGTGCAGAGAGCTTGTGGGAATGAAAATTCCTCCCAAGTACATGCATTATGAAAGCACCATGCATAGTTAATTGCTAAAGCCAGATTTCACAAGGACAGAATAGTGCGTTATTCCCAAAATATGTAGCTTCGGTTCACCTGTATGCACAAGTCAGTGCAGTGCACAGTGAGAAAATCAGCTAATCCACAGCATCTACTGAGTGCACAGCCTTGGGGCAGGGGAGCAAATGCAAAGCAACTCAGGCATGCTCAGCTTGCTTTCACTGAAAGCTGAAATTATTCAAGTCTATTTGTGTTAAGCTTGATCTTAGGGTTTCCTTAGCTTGGTGTAAACAGGGTTCCTTGTTTGTCTTATTCTTTGAACAGTGAGGGGATTCTTTGATGATTTGTGTGGCACTCAATTAATGGGATTTTTATAACTAGAATCAGTATATTTGTAGAAACAAATAAATAAAGTATGTTTTAAAGGCTTCCTTTGTGAAAACCATGTCTAACCGTTATGAATGACCTTGATATCGAAACAACAGATACATCACACAGCTTCTAAGTTAGCCTTTCTGAAATCTCATCCATACTCTACCTTTGAAGCAGTTCTTAAAAGGATTATCTCCTCCACCCTCAGCCTCTATCCTCCATAATTGAAAGTTTATACAGCAGCCATGTGATTTCAATATGGGCTGTTGGCAAATGTGATGACTTTAATTCTCTCCCTGTGCTGCGATGTGATGGGAATGAAGACGGGAGTTGTTACACTGGATAACTGCAAATACTGCTAATGTTGTTGCCAGACAAAACAAGTGTTCAAAATTGCATGGATTTCCCCCCCCTTTTAATTTTGACCCTCCCACCTCAATTGGGTAGAACTGAGATGTGATGAACTCAGTACTTAGACCTACCTGTTTGATGCTGCAGAAGATTCTCTGTAAGTCTGAATGTCCCACAATGGGTGGGTCTGTTAGTTCTGTATTATTGGTATGTTCTGTAGTATTGGATAGTCTGTATTATAGGTCTGTCTGCCTTCTGCACTCTGCTGTAATGTAGCTGTTAATCAGTAAAAACACACAGAAGGAAATACAACCCTTGTCCGTGCTGTTACTGAGGTGCACTTGCAAGTCTGAACCCTTAAGAGTAACTGCAGGTGTTGCCAAGCACACATTGTACCTGCAAAAGGGAAGATGTCCTTTGGAAAACAGCCTCAGGTTGTGGGTGGTTGGGAACTGATGCTTTAAATTGTAGTTTCGTGCAGATGGCAGTCACAAACAGCATTTTTTTATCCTTTTGCTTTATACTGTTTTTTCTGTGCTGTAAGTATGCTTCATCTGAATGTGCCCTAAACTTCCAAAGCAGTAGTGGAGGGGGCAGCCCCAATTGGCCATGGGCTGGAGATACTGAGTCTCCACTAATTAGAGCAGTGTGGCAGGACCTCTTCATTCCCTGAATAGTGGCATACACAGTAGTATGCCGTTGGAATATTTTCTTCCACCAAAGACACATCTACAATCTTTAAACTGAATGTAGCAAACCCAAGACTTTAAAGATGCCTTAGAGATCTCATTTGTTATTGCAGATGTTGCCTCTGGTGTGTGATGATTTATGAGAGATGGCTCCTGTCTGCTTTGGAGAAAGTACTCCGTGCCCATGAGCAAGTCTCTCTGACGCCCTGTTGGCAGTGGGGTGTGAATTCATTACAGGGGAGATGTTATTTGAGTCACCTCAGAAGTGACTTATGGTAAATGATCCAGGTTGCCTTCAAGAGCTGTAGTTTTTTATGTTTAAGGTTTGAGATCAGATTTTTGGGATGTTTCCTACTGGAGCAGGATGGAGGCTGAGTGTTGTGTATGGGACATGCTTGGGGGCTGGTCAGACACAGTTGACACTGGGATTCTTTAGCAGGAAGCAGGAGCATTTGCTCAAAGCTATTGTGTGCTTGATGTCACAAAGCCACTCAGCACTGAGGTTCAAAAACTCTTGTTGCTGGAGCAGCTGTTGGCTCCAAGGACATGTGTCCTGTCAGCAGAGCAGGTGACTTTGTGGTGATGCAGGTTTGTAGTCCCCCAGATAGACTGGGTGACTCGGAGTATCACCACTCTCTTCCTGCAGACCTGTGCTAACTGTGGCCAGAACCTTCACTCCTGTGTCCCGCACCTCTGCTGGGCTTCTAAATCATTGATACTTCAGGTGATTTTGGAGATGAGATTGTTCTGGGAAATGGCTCAGGAAGGAAATTCCCCTGAACTACCCCACAGGGGCTATGGGCTCACCTGACGGAGGTGATGTGGCAGTGGCTGCATCCATCCCAGGGTAGCTGCAGCTGTCAAAGGAGAGGTGAATGGGATTAGTGAACACTGAGTTCCCTGAGTGTTTCAAATCATAGAAGTGTTGGTTCAGAAAACTCTAAAAAGCGTTAAAATGATCAGTGAATATAAGAATATTCACTGGGGCAGATAGCTAATATGTGATGTGTACCTAGATAACTTTCCCTCTCTCTGCTAATACCCTCTAGAAACAGGATACTGATCTAATACAGCCTATCTTTATGCTGAGAATGGAAAAATCTAAAAAAACCTGGAATTGTTTGTGACAGTTCACATTTCATGTTAAATTTCATGTTCCTCATGTGCTAATCATTAAATCAAATACCATGATGCCAGCCATGTATTTTTATTTTAAGCATATTAATATCTCAGTTGCTTCTTCACACTTCTCTCTTGTTCAGAAAGACAGCTCTTGGTGTAGAAGATAAAATGTATTTGTTTTCACTGTTAATAAACATCCAGTTACATTCATTGACAGGACAATGAATCAATGCAGCAACATGCCAAGTCTGCCAAGGCCACTTCTGGAATGTGGTGCTGCAGTTCCCTGCAGACCAAGTATGAGGTTCTCATGGGTCTGTTGTTTTCTGCTGTCCACCTCAGAAAATTAATTGCAGCACATGAGAAAGGGAACTTTTTCACAAGCTGCACATGCTGTGAGCAGAGATGAATGGTAAAGGATTTTGAAAATACCCGAGTCCTCGTTTTGGAAAAGGTGGAAAAATGATCTATTTTAATTCATCCCTGGTGGGATTCTGCCAGTGTGGAGTAAATAACAAGACAGATTTGTAGTCCTTATAGTGTTATTTTTCTGTAACAGCACAAACTTGCTTATTTGGTGGATAGAAAGGGTTTTACAGCTTAGTTATTAAAGAAGTGAGAACCAACCTGGCTGCACTATGAAAGAGATGTGCTAATGTGATTTCAGTGTGAAAGGGTCCCAGATGCTGTGCTACTTGAAAAGCTTTTAATGTTTTGAAATAGTTTCCAGTTTAGGATTTGTGAGGAAAAGGTGGTTGTATTTTTTGGTTTTTTTTTTTTTTCTCTTAGCTTCTCCTTTCTTTACTTTTCTTCACTTTTCTTTCGAACTAGAATGTAGGAGGAATTAAACTATTTTGCTTTTGTTGACAAAGACATATTTCTCTTCTGTTTTGTAATAAACTTTTTCTTGTTGTTTGGAGTAATTATATTAATTTATTTTTGTCTCCAGGCTAAGAATACTTTCCTGTCCTCAACACTGTAGTTGAGCATAGGTCTTGGAGTCTGTGTCTGTGTTTTTCAGCTTTTTCCCTGTGGGCAGGCTTTAGTATCAATAGGGCTTTTTTCTACCAAGCTGCTTTGATCCACAACACAGGTAATGTCATCCAGGGCTCACTTCCCTTCTAAACTCTTGAGCATCTCTTTTCACAGAAAAGAATCTAAAGAATTACTTGTAGCAGGGAAATAAATTCATTGTGGAGTTTCATATCTGATTTCTTTTCAGCTACATAAACTGTTATTTTGGTTAAAGTGAATATGCTTTGTCCTTAAAAACAATTACTTCAATTACTTTTTGCTATGCTGCACTCTGCTGATGGCATGTGTGGCCAGTGGGACTTACTTAAAATATGTATGCTCTTGATATCAGCTCAGAAAGAAAGCCATCTCAGCTGGAAAAAAATTAATGTAATGTAAAAGATTAGATTATTTTTTCCATCTGACCTTGCCTCTATTTAGTTATCTTAGCTTTTGATGTTGAATTTATGGATTAATAATTGTAGCTGCTTGAGCAAAGTAAGGACAGAGAACAATTACAGCTGCAAACGAATCTCTTTTCAGCTTTGCCTTTCCCTCATTTGGAGCGCAGTGTCTACAGCACTGCTGTAATTGTGCGCACAGTTACTCACTTTCCTAATAACTCGGGGAAAACTAATTACTTTTTCAGAGCCATTTGCAGCCAAAGGAGGGTTTTCTGCTGCTGGTGCAGCTGATGGTCTGCAGGGCACGTTTGCCCTGCATCATCATGATGCTACACCTCAGTTTATTCCATCACAGCTGCCTCTTGTGGCAGCAGCAGCAGCTCAGAGGCCTCGTTAGGGCCACCAGGTTTTTTAAGCTGGTTTTGCAGTCTGTGCTGAGTTTTACTCAGTTCTTGCTTAGCCTGCTATGCATCCCTAGTTCAGTGCTTTGAGGCTCGCTTGTCTCTCTGATACATCCCCAAGCAGGCTTTTGGTGCTGTGTGAGGGCACATCTTGCTGTGGCTGTGATGGTCCAGTTGTGTGGGTCAGTCACTGCTGCAGGTGCTGGCTGAGCTTTGCTTTGGATAATTCATAGATAGACTGAAGTCAGAGATGCTGCAGTTACTGCAGCTGTGTAAGGGCTGTAGAGGTCAGGTCCATCAGCCCCACAGCAGCTGATGGCATGTGACTGTAGGTGTGACTTCCTGAAGGTGCTGTGGCAGGCACACCTTGCAGTGTGCAGTGTGTCTTCAGAGTACATGCTGTTCTTGGAAACTAGACCTGAAACTGGCTTTGCCTTCAGGGGTTTTTAGCGGAACAGCCTGTTACAGCATAACTACCTGAATTTTGGACTTGGAAAGCCTCTTAATCATCTCATAAATCTAATCAGTGCTGTAATTTTTGGAAAACTTGGGATTCAGCTTGGAGCTGAAGCCAAGTATTCTTGAAGAAGATCTAAATCTGTTGGAGAAGGTGGATCCTTGAGCTAGAAGCATGATGTAGAACAGACACCTGTCCTCACTGTTGCTGACAGAATTGAAGGGCTGCTGTCCATGCTAAGCAGGTTTTATTTTGCATCCGTAGGTTTGAGGGTGCTTTTAACCCAGAGCACTGCTCACCAGGTCAAAAGCATGATTATAAAATTAGATGTTTAATTATTGTCTCATTAGATGTATGGACCTGGTGTACAGAGCCTCCCTGTCCTGCCCCTGAAGTTCTTTCAAAAGCTTAAACCTTTAAATATAGGGGTTCTCTGTCTATGCTAAGGCATTTTTTTTAAAATTAAAGACCAATTATTTGCCTGTAATTTGTACCCCAGCTCTCTGTTTGATGTTAGTGGAGTTTGAGTGCTGACTCAGTGCTCTGTCCAGGCAGGAATGAACCCCTCTCTGGGAAAGGGGAGTTCTCCTGAGTCTTTCATGCCTGCCTCACTTCATCTCTGCCTGGATTTCCATGACTGTGAAATGACTGATAAATTGTGGAGCTGTGAAGGTGCAAATAACTGCAGTGCTCTGAGAACCTTTGCTGTGAAGTGGTAGTGAAAAGCAGTTTTATGGCTATTGCTCCTTTGTGCTTTCTGCACACCAGCCACAATTACCACGACACCACGCATAGCTGCAGTGCTTCTAAAATTAGCTGACGACATGGGGAGCACTGGTGAAATAAACTTTCCTTGGGAATACACCAGCTACTTACCCAAACACATATTGCCTTTTAAAAGACATTGTGGAAGGGGCTTTGAGTCACAACTAGCACTATTTCACGTGTTCTGTATGTGAAAGGAATTCAGTTTTCTAATCTAGTGTATAGCCAGCTAATTGCCTCACTCAGAGAGCAGAAGGGCATTAAAGCACTGAATTTAAAGCAACCTTTAGGATTATTTTTGTCTAATAAATCATTCCAGGAACTGGATTTTGCCATATGCCTATGTTCCTGTTCCCACCAGCAGCCTGTTTGCTCTCACACGTGGTTTTGTACCATGTCACATCCTGTCACAAAGTTCTCCCTTCTCCCTACCCAGTCCTATCACTGACTTCAATGTTGCTTCATGCAAGTGCGAATGACTCAACATGGAGGAAGTCTTGGAGATGGGGACAAAGCCTGAGCAGAAGGATCCTCCCTCTCTTCTCCCTAGTGCCAGACAAGCCGGCAGAGGAGATAAAACCATTTTTCTTTGCCCCTCTATTTGCCTTGAGTTTGCCTGCAGTGTTTCATATGCTGAGCACTGCCTGCATCTCACCTTGTGTTGTTGGCTGTGTGGGGTTTTGGGGCAGTAGAAATAACCAAGCTGGATGCTGGAGGGAGGCTGGTGGTTCAGGAGGCTACAAAGGTAATGTCAGCCCTGAGCATCCCAGCACTGTGCTCCCTGGGGCCTGGGAGGCTTCCCCATAGCCCTGCACTGTTGACCAAAATGGGCTCTAGGCAGGGCAGCAGGAGCTGTGCCAGCCCCTTGACTGGGTCTGAGGGCAGAAGTGAGTCTGAGATTTTGATGGGAAATCCAGAAGTGCTCACAGGGCAGTTAGCATGGCAACCTGCACCCAAACAATACTTGATATTTGTTTTGGTCTGCTTCAAAGGTTGTATCAGGATATCTCCTGCCATGAAATGTGGGGATTGAATTCTCTCTCTGTCAGGAGCTGCTCAGGTCTGAGGTACCTGTTTCTGTAGCTTCCACAAGCCTCGGCAAAGGCAGGAGTGTGGGATGTATGAGAGGTCCTTGTGTTGACAAGCTGGTGAAACACTTGAGTAAACACTCATTCCTTTGTATGGTCCAGGAGAATCTCTAATTTAAATGCTGGTGGCTGCAGAAAAGATGCTAATGAACCAAACCTAGCAGCCTCATTTACCCACATGAAATCACTATCAGTGGATAACTCACTCTCCTGGAAAACACAGTAACAGTAATGTAGTATACAGAACACAATGCTGCCCTCTAATAAGTCTGACAGGCAGATTGCAGTGTATATTTAGACTGTATTAGCCAGCCAGAGATTTCAAATGCTTTTATGTGCAGACCCTTGTTGCTCAACTCCTGCTCTTTGCTGGTTGAGCTAAACTAATTAAAGAAAAATGTACTATAGCTGAGAAGTCTGGAAAAGCTAAAAGCAGGCTTTCTAAACAAAATAAGCCTCCTAAATGAACCGCTTTCAGTACTTTTGCAGAGATGAAAGTTTCTTTGTTTTTCTTTGGGAATGGAAAGGGCGATTATGCTATGTTTTGTTCAGGATCGTGGGTTCATAAACATGGAGCTTTATTGCAGACTATAAGCACTCAAAAAACCTGCATTACCTGGCTCTTTTGCTCTTACAGCGTGAAGTGACAGTTCTGTTGAGACAAAAAGGGTACTAAGTCATTTAGTGCATGATATATGGCCTGTAGCCTCTGAGCAGCAGCACTTCTGGTGTGTGTTTAAAGGTTTAAAGCTCATTGAGGCTGAAGTGTGCAGTGCCTGAGGGCTGCCTGCATACACTTCTTAGAGCATGTAACCTGTGGAGGACTCTCCTGCTTTTCCTTTGGTGTGTGTGCAAAATGCAGCCCCTCTGTGTAGGCTGGTGTGAGCTGCCAGGCACAGGACACCTGTCCTTGATGGCTGCAGTGGGAATATCTCCCGTCTCAGGTGCTGGAGTGCTGCTCGGGATCTGCTCTGCTCCAGGCTAGTAAATGTGTCAGGGCTTTTGTGATGAGGGTGTTACCAGTAAAACAGTTGCCAGGTGTTGCAGAGCTGTATTTAAAGGGTGCCAGTTGGTTTGAAGGCCTTACAGCTATGGGAGATAAATTCCACAGGATCTCCTCTCCTCACTTGCACAGCTCCATAGAGACCAGATACAGGTGGGGTTGGGGTCTGTGCACTGAATTGCTCAGCAGAAGCACCATTTGGATCAGTCTATTGGTGAAAGATGGTAATAGTCTCACTGGTGCGAGGAGTCCTTTCCATGTCCTGTGCTATCCCATGGAAAATCCCAATTTCATCTATTTTTATGAAGATTGCTTGTTTCTTTTTTAGATATTTTCTTCTGAAGAGCAGATTAGTTTTCTAAAGCAGTGAACTTGTGCTTTTGTGCCTCCCAACTGCAAACACTGCATGTAGCTGAGACTGGCCTGATGTGCCTTGATCTGGGTTAAACCATCGCAGAGAGACACGGGCAGGCTCCCGCTCCCTCTTGGTCTATCAGAATTTGACTCGAGTAGCCTGTTCTTCTTGATGGTGAAAATTGGCCCAGAGTAGGAAAACTTCATCTGTGTGTGGAATGTAGAGGCAATATCTGGTTACTGCCTTGAGCAGCGCTTGACGTTGAAACGTAGAAGCTGCGGCGTTCAGCCTTGTTCCCTCTGCAGCCGGAGTTTGGAGGGTGGATTTGGCGTTCGAAGAAATGCTGGCACACTGTGCTGTTGAACGCTGGCCCACTTCAACTGCTGATGGAAAGATAAAATACATTTCGCTCTTGGCTGGCTTCCTTGCTTGCTGATGCTAATAACATCACGAGCTAAGCATTTCAGGGGTCATCTTGAGAGAAGCAGAGACCTGAATCCCCCTGATCGCACCTTCCTGATGTTGTTGCCATTTCAGGGAAACATTGTCGGGTCAGAGATCAGTGTTTGCACGTCAGCAGAGTGGGTCCCAGGTGACTCCAAGGGCTGCTGCGCAACGGGAGTCATGATCCAAAGCAGGATGGTGGTGGTTCTCCTGACTGGCAGGTTTCTCCATGCTCACCTCTTAATTTTTGCACTTGTACTAAGGTCAGACTGAAAACCTGCAGGACCGCAGCTTTCACAACCACCTTTATAGGACACAAGGCTGAGGAATACCTGGTCATATATGTACATCTTTATTGTCCTCTAGGAAGTTTTGTAGTCTCTTCATCATTTTGTAGCACCCCAGGGAGCTTTTCTGTCTCTGCCAATTAATTTGCTGTGGTTATTTCAGTTTTGTTCACAACCTGCTCGACAAAAACTCCTCAGAGCTACACTCTTCACATTGAGAGAGGAAAAACACAGAGCTGGTCCGATCACAAGTAACAGTATGAGACATAATGCTTAGCCATAAAAATTGCATACATGCTTATAAGCTGATGCATTGAAAACTCAAGTGCTTCCTCAGCTGCCTGCCACTATGAATGTTAAAGATGATAGAAATAAACTTTAATTTGTTCATTAGTGTGAAAATCAAACAACTGTAAAGCCAGCTTTTATTATACCTCACTCAGAAGGGTTTTGCAACAAGACTTAATGCCAGTTATTTCTTGATCTGTCACTGTCCCACATAGCCATTGTTTTTGTTTCTTTTAGTCCCGTAGTGGAACTTATGCTTTTAGCACCAGATTATGGAGACTTTGGTTTTGCCTGGACACCCAAGAAAGGTGGAAGAGAAGGGGAAACATGTGGTGCCACCAGTCACTAGTTCTAAAAACACTTCATTGTGAAATGAACATGAGAAGTACTGTTGAAGTGTTCCACTAGATATGTCCCTTTTCTCTACGGAGGAGGAATATTGAATAAAGAATTGCTTAGGATTTCGATGTGTATGCTGCTTTGGTGCAGGACTTGGCAGGTAGTGGAGGGCTGCTGTGCAGTGCTCTGGCTTAACTCGGAGGCTGTGCCATCCCCCCTGCTCATGCTGTCAGGCAAGCTTTGACTCATGGATATTAATTAACCCCAAATCGTTTTTCAGCCTCTATGTCGAATTTTTCTTTCTCAGCACTTAGGCTTCTGCATGAAATTGGTTTATTTATCCCACATTCCCCCAGAGTGGAGAATTTTAATTCTATAAGCACCAAATGTCTCTTTTTCTTCCTCTACACAAGGCCTTTTATTAGCCTGCTGCTGCAGATCAGTAATTAGCTACAGAAGTGATGTTTGCAATTGTATTTTCTACCTGGGGAGGTTGCAGTAGGTGCAGGCTGGCAGCAGCTCAGCCAGTCCATACACAGACACCCTAGTGCCAGCTCTGCTTCTGCTTGTGCTCTGTCTCCTGGCAGCTTTCTCTAAGGGTGCTGCATAATTGCTCTGATGGACATATTTTCATTAATAATGGAATTTAACTTTTTAATGCACTATTAACTAGATTTCCCTCCCTTAGGCTGATATTAGCTGTGGTGGTTTATGGGGCTTTTCATGTGCACACAAATGGAATTGCATGCAGAATTTGGACCTGTCACTCAGGGTGATGAGTCCCAGGGCTGTTAGTGAAATTTGCCAAGTGACCTGAGGTGAGGTATTTGGATCCTGTGAATGTGAGTTTTTCAGGAGGACTTCATGTTATTGAACTTTAAAGTGCTGGAGGCTGCGCTGGGAAAGGGAGGATGTCCTGTGCCTCAGTTTTCTCTAGTAATTTTAGTCTAACTGATAAAATAACTTTGATTGCCTGGAGCCTTGATGCTTCAAGCAATTTAAAATGGTATTGCCTCAGTCGAGGATTTACTGCCTTACAAACTTCAGCAAGCTCATCTGCCCTCAAGAAAAGGTGGCTTGATAAAGCTTCTCCTTGCAGACGTGAGGAATGGTGAGGATGCCTTGTGAATCCTGGGGGACTTCATGTCCCTTCCTGGGAGAGTGGCAATAGGGGCTGTCCATGTCTCATCTCAGCTGCTTGGTACAGTCCCACGAGGGACTTTGTGTTTTCTTGAAGAGCTAAAAGCCAAGTCAGATATACTTATCAGGAAAGGGATTTTGACTGGTTTCAGGTTCCTTATATTTATTAAAATCTGTTTTTCTTTTCCTGGTTATAAATTAAGGCAGCGCTTTCAAGACTCTTTAATTGGGGCTCTAACAAGGCTCATCATATCTGGCAATGATGAATAAAGGGTTTGACTGGAGCATATGTTAATGCACAGAGAACAATGACGCTTAAAATAAATGTCCCCAAAGTGCCATATTTGGCAGTGGCTGCAGGAAATCTGTAGTAAACGATGCAGTGCTGCTGTTGTGCTTATCAGGGACAACAGCAATTTCTGGCTGGTTCAAGGTTTTCATTCTGCTCAGCTCCTGTGTGGGAAGTGACCTGCGATGAGCGTCTTGCAACCAGGTTTTCAAAAGTAGCCACTGGTCTGAGCTGTGTAAGAGCTTTCTTGTCATTCTCCCTGCAAAAGGCTGTGAGAATGCAAGGCATCTCCAGCACCAGAGGAAGGGACTCTGGGGTTCTGGGGGCTCAGCAGGTTTGAAATATGGGCTGGAATTTGATTATTTAAGGTTTCCAGGCTGCATGTGGTCAAAGTGCTGAGTGTCTATTTCTGGTGGTATACAGATCTTTGTCTCTGTTACAGGATGCCACCAACCAAAAGGTGTCCCTGCATATTTATTTGCATTTGTGCTATGTAGCCTAAATCACTTGGATGTAAGAGCAAAGTGCCACTTGCACTAAGACACAGCTTTTACACTGGCCTGGTGTTTGTATCACAAGCAGAGCTATTTAAGCATAATACAAGCCACTTTCTTTTGCAAAATTGATCTTTTTCCTCTTTTGCTCTTATGTTTACTGCATTAGCATGTAACTGAAACAAAAGCCTCTTATTTATCACTTGCAAGGGTTTTAGTGGTGGCAGTATGATGGCCCTGGAAAGGCACGTATTAAAAAGCTTGGGGGGGTTGTAAGCTTTTTGATTAGTAAGAGATTTATTTCTCATCTGTGGGCACAAAAGTTCTGTTACCCATCAATTCATTAAGCAGATTAAATAAAGCCAACCAAGTTGGCTGTGAGCTGAGAGCATAGAGCTGCTTTCACATGAAATGAAGGGAGATGCACAGACAAATAATTTATCATACGTTAGGCAGTAAAGTTCAGCTCAAGTCTTATTCCTCCCACAACTGCTTTCATTTTAGGGGCCAAAAACCCAAATCTGAAAGCACAGGTAAAGTCTGTAACCTCACGTTTCCAGAAAGGGGGTTAATGCAGAGGACAGGCAGCACAAAGTAGAGAATGGGGCTGATTGAAGCATGCAGGAAAGGGGTCACCTTCTTCTCCAAGAGGCTGCAGCCACCTCGGCTTGCAGGCTTCCCAGTAGTGCATCTGGAAGCTGAGCAAGGTGAGGGGAAGGAGAGGGAAGCACTTGGCCGTGGGTGGGGTCCATGCCTGCGGTCAGTTTTGCTGCTGCATGATGCTGTGTTGGCACCTGCAGCGTGACCGAGGCGTGTGCTGGGCTGGCCGCGGCACCGGAGCCGTGGGAAGCGGCGTGCGGGACAGCGTGTCGCTGGGTGCTCTCACACACACAGGGTGCTGCAGCTGGGGTCCTGTCCTCCCAGGGAAACAAACATTGCACACTGCCTGCCGGGGCTTAAACCAAGCCTGCCTAGAGCCTGGGATCGTAGGCCGGCTTTTAACCAGACCGTGCGGAGCCAGCTGTGTTTTTAAAGCGAGCATATCCAAGCTCTGTGGCAGGAGCAAAGAGTGTGGCAATGTTTTTTCTCTCTGACAAAGTAGAGCTGCTGCAGGTGCCACAGCAAAGATCAGTGTTACACAGCTTGTAGCAGCACCCTTGCCCCACCTAGGAGTGGACTAGGGAAAGCTGGGTGGGAGAAAAATCTGCATGCCTGTGCCAGGGAGATCTTTTGCTTAAAAAGAGTTGGGAGAATTTTTACCTGGAATGGTTACAGATATAAAATTACAGAGTTATAGAAACTATTTGTATAATTGCCCTAAAGAGTGGTTGAGAGTAATGGGAATATAGGATACAGTGAACAATAGAAAGAAAAAACCACTAAACAAACAATAACAACAAAAACCCACCAAAACCCCCTCCAAGCAAAATAAAAGACCCTGGCTGCTAGAGGGTTTCCAAACCTCAGCTGGGTGTCTTTGCACTGTGTTTCTTGTTGTTCCATGTTCTGGGAGGGCTTATTAAATCAGCACAGTGCTGTAGAAGGTCTGGCTGACAGGTCAGATTTTCCTCGACCTGCTAACTCAGGCCAAAAGTCATGATAGATGTGACCTAGCCTCCCAAAAGGAGTTGGGGTACTGGTGCCACAGATCTGTGCCAGGGGAGCCTGGCCAGGGCGGAGTTTGGGCTTCTCTGGCAGAGCTGTGCAAGCACTAAGGAGACAGAGGTGCTGTTACTGAAGATGACATAGAAAAAGAGAGTTGTTTTCCTCTTTTCTGAAAATAGATCTTGCCTAAATAAACTCCTAGTTCTTTAAAGAACACCTGACAATCAGCCTGGCTTTTACAGCACACTGGGATTCAATGCTGAGTGAAGGCTTGGTTCACTTTCAGTGGTTGCTTTCTCATTACAATTGTGCTAGGGAAATGCACTGTCAGTTCAGCAGGGAGAGAAATTAGACTAATCCTTTGGGGATTTTCTTGTTCTTACTCCAAGATATTGCTTCATTAATGAAAGAGAGGAAAATAGGGGATTTCAGACTTTTTTTTCTTAATAAAAGAAAATCTGGTAAAATGAGCTTGTAACAGCTTTTAACTTTGAATGAAGAACTGATACAAATTAACCAAAATACTTGTTCAATAGTCTTGCTTTTTGATCACTGTGGGAAAGGTAACAAGCATGGATATATATCAAGACCTGAAACCTGAGATGGAAAATCACCTTAAGACAAACCCAATTTGCTCCCCAAGTTACAGCTTCCAACCCACCATGGCTACTTATACAGCAGAAACATGAATTAGTGTTTGTCCTTGCCCACCCAGCTGCTGCTCATCTGTAGGTATAACATCTGCTCCCAGTCACTGGAAGCCCAAATCTCCACTTTTCCTCATGCTGTTTCTGTCACGTAGCTCTAAGCAGGCTTCACTGGAGATTAACATGTTTAAAAGCTTTTCCTGTAAATTATCTTCAGTTGTATTAATTGACAAGTTTTTTAGTTCTTGCTAGTGTTTCACTGAGCCTGAGCTGCCAAACAGGGAAATAAATGTCACTGCCTTCTCTAGGACAGCGGGACTTTGTGAGCTTGCAGTTGAACTGAGACATCCCTTGGGATTGCCTTACAGGCAGAAAAAGTCCTGCAGACTGCATATTAAACTTCCTATTTTTAACTTTATGTCAGGTTTAGAGAGCATAGCAAGACAACCGGATTTTCCCCTGAGGATTCAAGTAGAAATATCACTGTCATTTCAGTTCACTACTTGGGGGATAATTAATTACTGCTGAGGACAACTAACCATTTTAAGGAATTTTTTTTTTTTCTTGAGAAGGGCAGGAACAAACACAGGGTAAAAGTCTCTGGCTGACCCCACATGAGGCACTGTGATATACAAAATATAATAATTGTTTGCTGCCCTGAGCCTTGGTGATTCAGGGTGGGTTTGGTGGTGTTTGGGTTCCTTGAGCCTGTCCTTGATGGGTGAAACTGTAATTCAGTTGCCATGGACAGTTTGTTCAGCAGTGGTTCCTGATTTCAGGTGACTGTAGAGAAAGCCTGTGGCAAGGGCCAGAAGGGCTCAAAACTATATAAATGAGTTGTTTGTTCCATGCTGCTTGGGCAGTTGAGGATGAAAGGGCCTTGAGCTTCTTCCTGGCTTTCTTCTCCATCAGGCCACCAGCACAAGCCCATCCAAGAGGAGATGTAACAGCAGCTGAAAACCCTTTGCTGTGGGTGTGATGGCTCAGGACTGAAAGATCTCAGAGTGCTTAAACCTCTCTGATACCAGCTGCTGCTCTCCTACTTATCATCCCATCTCATACTGATTGCTGGATGCTCTCTGTGTTGCAGAGCCAGCCTCCTAATGACATGGTAAAAGAGGAGCTTGACATGAGCTGCTTTTTTGCCAAGTTCAGCTGTGTTCTCTCTTTGGTCTTGGCAGGCCTCATTGCTGTGATAAACATATCCAGAACTTTATGAAAAACGGGTGATTCTTCTTCCAGGACTCTCAGCCATGTTGCAGGTTTACTGGAAGAAGACACCAGTGTTCAGAGACCCAGTCCTCTTCCCCACACCATCCCTGAATGTATCTTGATGAAAGCATCTTTCTGCTGGTGGTACTGGCACAGGTTTGCAGGTTTGTGGTGGCCCACTTGTTATAATCTCATGGTAGTTTTGAGTCCTGACAGTCCTCCTAAATGTCACATGTGACACTTCTAGATCATGTTGGCAGAGCAGGGGCACACTGAACCAGAGGGCACACATGTTCTTAGCTTCAGGGTTTTCCTTGTGAGCTCAGGACCATCTCATCAGGTCCTGATGCTGTTGGGAATCTGAAAAGTTTTCTCCCAGTTGTTCTTTCAAATATCTACCAGGGTTATTAAATATATTTGCTATTGCTTCTGTACTGACTGCTAGGGAAGTTTGAAAAAATTGTCTGGAGGAGGAGAAGCAAGAGTCCATTCCTAATATAGCCAAAGAGACATTTATGTGGCAAAAGGTAAAAGGAGAAACAGATGGAAGGCTTTCCTGAACTCTAATAACTCTAGCTCTCCAGCAGGATGATAGAAGGCATCTATTTTCTTGTTTAATTGTTTCAGTTTATGAGCCCGTGAAAACCACGGAAGTATTTAGGATTTCTCAAGCTCTGTTTCACAAAACCCTGTAACTACCAGAGGTTGTGCAGTTGCAGGGATTGGGGGACTGTTCATGAGACAATCCTGTTCTGGCAGTACAGGTAGCCAGGACCAGCGCTGCTGGTGAGCCTGAGGATGAGGAAGGGGGGGGAAATAGACACGCACATTTAGTGTGCCCAAAGAGGCCTGTCAGGGTTAGATACTGCCCTTGAGTCATCATGGTGCATGTCCTAGGCAATCTCACTGGTTTAATGGAGGATTTACTCAAGAGTGATGTAAACCCAGACTTTTTTCCTCATTGCATATCCATCTTCTCTGACCTACTTCTTACAGCATCAAGAGCTGCAGTGTGTACACAGGACAATGGGGAAAAGCAAAGGGTCAGTGAAGCCAATAGTATAAAGACTTGTTTTGTGAAGTAATACTGTAATTATATAATGTTTAGATTACTGGCCCAGTTGAGGATGGGTCTGATCCAGCAGCGCATGGTGGAGCATTTTAGTGCATGGCTGAACCATCCATTTTGTGAACTCATCCCAGGGCTCCTACTGAGGAAAAACATCATGTCCCCTCAGGTGGGAGAAACCAGGTACTGGTGGTATCACCCACAATTGCTTCTCTTTTCCTGCTTAGGCCATGGTGCAGGTGTTAATGTAAACCCACAAATCTCTCAATGTGTGGGATATCGTGACTTCCATAGATATGTACAGGGCAATTATATGGATGGATTTCCAATAAACAGATGCTTCAGAGCTAAGTGGAACATATTCTGGTAATGTGTCAGATCAAGAATGCTTTATAAATAAATCATAGCTGTGATACGTGGTGTGAGAGTATCTTATGAATAAGTTAGACTGCCTGGGGTCAAGCATGGTTTCTTTAGGTCATTGTAAATGTGACAAAAAAGTCAGTTTTCTGCCTATACTGTAACTTGCCTGGGGAAGTGGGATAGACTGGATGGTGGGAAGGAACATGGGCTAGGGATAAAAAACCAAGATAATATTGCCAGGACACTTTTCCATAAAAATATCTTTCTAGACTGAATAGGTGATACTTTAGTTTCTAAGCACAAATCCCAAATAAACTTCTTTCTTGGTTTACACTGTCCCCAGAAAACCTGGTTTTGTCCTGGACTGGCTTCTCTGAAGGAGTCATGATGGAGTAACCTGGTGGTTTTAAATGTTCTCTGCAAATGTAGCCTGTTGTGCAGCAAGCTCACCTGCAATAGATACTTGGGATTTTGAGATCTAGGCATTTGGAATTGTTTCCTGAGGAAGTGCAGAGAATAATCCTAGCATGAAAGCGTGTCTCCAAGTGGAAGATCCCTTATTTTGCAGGCACTTAAGTAGCAAATGTGACCGCCTGTGTGCCCAGACGTCTGTCACGTACCATCCAGCTGGTGTCCTCTCCTGCCTGGGGAGTTCTTGCTAGACTGAACTGGTGCTTTAGCATTTGACCTGAGTTAGAGGTGAAGTGCTCCATGGGCAGGGACAGTGTCATGGCTGGGTCTTTACTTCATTCATGCAGCAAAAGGCTGTAGCAGGTGCTCTTGCTGCAGATGACTTCCTCAGCCGTGGCTGCTTTGCTGCTGGCTGCCTGAATTTTGTCCAGAGTCTGCAAATACTACCAACAGATGCAGCAGCTATTTTTTTTTCCCCTGGCACATGACTGAGGACAGCAGAGCTTTTACATAAGTAAAGTTTATTCCTGAATGCATGCATGCAAGTCCCAGTGCTGGCTTATACTTGCAGCTGGCTCTAGCCCTCCATTAAACAAATTCCTGAGTTCCTTGTTTGTTCTTTTTCCTGTCAAACGTGTGTTGAGCTGACTGGGCATTTAGTGAGAGTAAATCTGTAAGAAACACTAATAGAGAGCAGCTGTTATTATCTCAAGAGAAACATCAACGTGAATCTTCCCTCAAGGTATTTGTGTTTCAAAACCAAGAGAAAATGTTTAGACAGCAGCTGGGCCATAGGGGGGAAACTGAAACACATTTGTAAAGAGGGTTTTGATTAAAATCGCCCTCTGTCTTTGCAACCTGCCATTATGCCAGCCAAGGAGGGGCAAAAGCTTCCCTGGCCAGCTGCCCTGTCTTTCTTTTCTTGCTGAAAACCTCATTGTACACCATGTTAATGAACTTCAAGTGCCCTCTTAAAATCCATATTCCTTCTGGGAACCTGCTTTGAAGCTATCTTGTGCTGATCAAACCTTGCTGATTTCTAGGTTATGTGTATTCTTGGCCATATTTATCTGCACTGGGCTCCAATGCTGTCCTATAAATACCTCAGGGAGGATCATATTCCCTCTTGCATTTTTCTTTGCTGGGTTTAAGTGGGCCGAGCTGCTTTAGTCTCTGTTGTGCACAGCTCTGCTTGTGGGTGATCCTGCTGACCCTGCTCTGCTCCTGCTCCAGATGGGCTCCATCTGACCTGAACGCTGCAACACAAGAAAGCCACTTCTTTAAATATGAAACTCTTTCATGCCAATAGGCTTAAAGATCAACATCTTGTCTGGCATAAGGCTGGAGTCTGCAAATTCAGCATTTGGACTTTAAATAGTTTTTCATTTTTCACGCATTTTAAAAAAATTGCAGTATACACAGTAAACAGATGATGCTCAGCAGGGCACTGCATAAGCAGCTTTCTGTTGTGTATTGCTCTCGGTGATGGATGAAATTAGGCTTCAAGAGTTATTGGCAACCCTTCCCCAGATCTGTGGCAGGGAATGTTTTTTGGTGATTTAATTTTCAACTCTTGTGCCATCACTTCTTAAAGTGCTTGTTTAGCTCTGCCAACCTTCACAGAGGCTGAGGAATGTAGAAACACTTGGATCCAAATACCTTTAAGGGTTTATGAAGTTCAGATCCAGCTAAGAGCCTGGCAAATGCCAACTAATGGAAGCTGTCACAGTATCTGAGATTTATGGCTGGTTTTGTCCATTATCTCTCTGACTGTGTCCAAGGGCCAGTGCCTCACCAGAACTCTCACAAGGCAGCCACAGATCAATGCTTCTGTAGGAAAAGTGTCTTCCCAACCTCCAATATTTGGCTTATTCCCTAAAGCAGGAGTGTTATTCTTCATAAAATGTGTCAGCCAGTACCTTTGGATGTTTTTTCTTATAAATAGATGATCCTTTGTGGATTTGTGCCAGTCTCTTCCAATATAAGGCACAATTACAGTTAGTTTCAAAGATTGTTATAGCTGAATTGTGCAAGGTGAAAATAGGGTGAATTTTGGAAATACTGCAATCCAGTTACAAGTCAGACTTCTTTAAATGTATGAATTTTTATTGAAAAACATAGCTGCACATAGTATTGTGCAACACAGTCAGTGAAGGCTGAGACTTTTGTAATACAAGTTTTTCTTTGGTCGTTTAATAGACAATCAGAATTACATGAATTTATTAAGGCTCATGTTAATATCCTTAGTTCCACTTTGTTGCTGAACCTTAAATTAATCTTAAATAACTGGTAGAATAAAAGATTACCAGGAACATGGGAGTTAAATGATTTCTGATATTTGTCTAGAATGAGCGTATGTGAATGAAGCAGCAGAGCAGCAGTTTTGAGGTGACTGCTTTCCCAAGCTGGTATAAGCATGCTGTTAATTAACATTTTTGCAGTGCTTTGAAAATGTAAATTGCTCCAGGAATGTTAAGTATCATTATTATGGCAATCTTGAAAAGTAGTAGCTTAATCTATGAAATTTAGTCCATTCTTTAGAATTACAAGTGGGACTATGATGTGGCTGCTAGAGTAGCAAAGTGCAATTCAGGACATTTGGTTCAGCTCTTGGGGCTTTTTAGTGGGGTCTGTCTGAGGTCAGCTCGTGCCTGTTTACTGCTCAGTCATGAGTGACCTGGAGGAAGGGTAATGAAGATAAGGACAGGTCTTTCATGGACAGTCATTGAGTTGCTCAGTGAACTAGCACGAGGAAATGGTATGAAGAGTGTTACCTGTAAAAGCAGGTATTTGGATTCAGAGAGCTGAGAGGGTGGCCTATTTATGGGAAGCAGAAAAGGTGCAGGGCCACTCACTCACTAGTCAGGTGAAGCAGAGCCCTCAGGACTTGACCTGAGCACTATGTTCCCATCCCTTGTTCCTGTGGTAGGGGAGTGATGGGGCAACTGCTGCCCCAGCGGCCGAGTCTTACCCAGGGAGCAGCACAGCAAATGCTGTCTGTGGGAGGGCAGGCACAGAAATCGGAAGAAGTAGGAAGGTTAATATGTTTTCTCTGAAATTAGCACTGGTGAGATCTCTTGTAGAATACCTGCAGCAGTTTCTGATACCTGTAATTAGAAAAAAGATATTGGGGGGAAAAACATATCAGAGATAAGTCAGAGAATAGCATGAGAATGATCATAAGGCATGACTTATAATGAGAGGCTGCAGGAATTTGATTAATTGAAGAGTGATTGATATGTCTGGTATCTAGATGGAGAGCAGTTTTTAATGTACTGCAAGATCCAGTGGTTGAAATGAAAGGTGAGCACACTCTGACCAGAAATAAAGTGAGGTTTAACTGTGAAGCTAATTAGCTATGGGTACTGTATCTGATGCTGAGGACTATGGTGACCTCTTAATCTCTAGAAATGTTAAAGTGAAGATTGAATGCTTTTCTACTCCAGCTTTCATCAGAGTTGATTCTGGACTATGTCTTGGACTGTGTAAGGTACAAGACCCAAACAGATAACAAAAAAGGCCTTATCCATTCACTGTGCTGCTTTAGGCAGGTTTAATGGGGGGATGTTGTAATTTTAAGTGCTACCAATGAAGTCGAAGCTCTAAGGTTGTTCAAAGGCAAAATTATGACTGAAATTGCCAGGGTCAAGGTTTCTCCAGTGCTGACTTTTAACAGTGTTGAATCATCCAAAGTCTCTTCGTTTCAACTGGAGTTTGCTCAGCAACTGTGAAAATACAGCAGTCAGCTGGAGAAATTAGTGTCTCCAGAACTGGAGGTCAAGAAGAACTGTGTCTTCAAACCCACATCTACAAATTTTGCTTTATCCTTGCTGTGAGGACGAGGTTAGGTTCCTGTGAAACAAGAGTTACTGTTGACCATTATCTCCCAAGGACACTGATGTGACCTCATGAGCTTTTGGAACAGGGCTCACAGAAGGGTGGCTGTGCTTGTGCCCGTCTCCCAGCGCTGCTGGCGTCTGACGCTCGCGCTGCTGCCTGGCGCAGAGCGGCTGAGCTGACCTGCTGTCTGGCCAGGAAACACGAGGGCTGTCTTGTAAGAAGCAAAAAGCCAGTCAGGATTTGGTGTGTGTTGTCTGTAAATGCTTTTGTGTAAAAACCCAAGGAGAGGATGAGTGTTTCATCCGAGCACTGCTCCAAGCTAGGCAGAGCAGGACTCTGAACAGACAGTGCTGCAGGAGGGGACTCAAGCATCATTTCTTCCTATTTTCTTGCAATTTTTTGGGGTTTTTTTTGGTTTTTTTTTTCCATTTGGGATTTTTTTTTTTTTGCTTGTTGTGGCTTTTTGTTCGTGGAGTGGGTTTTTTTTGTTGTTGTTCTGCTGTGTTTTGTTTAAACTATAAGCTCTGTTTTTAATAGCAATTCCACTGAAACAGTTTAGTCTGAATGAGCTGGTGTTTTGCAACAGTGGCGTTTTTACCTGAGTCAGTCTTGGTAACACCAGAGTGGTCCCTGGTCAAGGGGGGGACCCTTTGAAGTCTGCATCCTCTCACGGGGGGGGAGATGGTTTGAGGCAGGTCAGCTGGGTAGGGACGGGAAGGTGTTCCTTGTATTAGTGTGCGTGTTCCCTGGTGCACAGTGAGAGGATGCAGGGGATTTGTGTTCCTGAGGTTTCCCTGGTTTGCCTGAACTTGCCTCTGTCATCATGGTACCTGCTAAGTGAGGGACAGGGCTGTTAGTGCTCACTGGGGTGGTGCAGCAGACAAAGAACTCGTTGTCACCAGAAGGTGACAGTATCAAAATGAGACCCTGTGTGCACAAAGTGCTTTTATTTGCATACAAACTGCCTAACCCAGTATTAATGGATACATCTTGCATATATGGGAACCTAAGCATGATATGCCACTCCAAATGCACAGGCATCAAAATTTGACCTATTCAAAGTCACACGTTGAAGCGGGAGGCAAAAGCCAAGAATAGATTCAGGGTCCTGAACTTCCCCAACCTCTAGAATGGGAGCCAAATTTCATCTCTCACTTGTAATTATGGTCAAAGCCTGGGCTGGAAATGAGAAGCACTGATTTCTGTTTGTGCTCTGCAGTAGATTTACTGTATGACCTTGGAGGAAAATGTGTCCTTCTGTGTCTCAGTTTACCTCCCACTAATGGCAACAATTGTACTAGTACACAGTAAACTTTAATGGACTCTGTTGCTGCACCTGCTGAACTTAATAGCTCTCCTTGCAATGGGAGGACGATTGGATGCACTGTTTGAAGTGTCTGGTTTGAAAGGATGGTGCAGAAGTTAGACACATACTATTTGTTTTAACATATGGGCCCATGTAAAAGCCACATATGCTCAAGAGTTGATGGCTCATGGGGACAGTAAGGGATCACAATTCAGTCTGGAGAACAGCAGCTGTCTTGACCCTCCTTGAGCTGCTGCTGTGTGCATGTGTGGTCTCACCTGGTCCAGGTGCTGCTGGGAGTAGGGGAGTGGAATTTGTAAGAAAGCCAAGACCCAAATCTGTCAAAAATTCTCTGAGATAGGTGAGTGCTACACCTTGATGCTATGTGTGGTTGAGTATGTGGAGAGTTCCTGGCTGAGCAGGGTTCTGTCCTGTGCCTTATTTTCCTCATGCATTCTTCCAAGCTAGTTGTTTTTTAAGTATGCAGAAACTACTTGCAAAGATAAAGCTGAAGACTGACTCACCATGGTTCATAATGCTGAGCTAGAGGAGTTATCAGTCCCAGCACCATGGAAATTAGTGCAGCACCACTGGCTGCTCTGCGTTGCCTCCTGTGCATTGCAGTGGTCTTGGCTGGCTCTTCTGAAAAGGTAAGCTAATGTTGCAAAGTTTATCTGATGTGTTTCACGGTAACTGGTGTCACCACGTGGAGTATTTCTGGCAAGTGGAATAATGTTTCTCTGTTCTGTTGGTAGATTAGGTCTAAGCACTACTATCAGTTTACACCTTTTGTGCTGATTCTTTGTTTCCTAGGCCAAGGGTAATAAATCACCATGTGATCTGCTGACCAACTAAAAGTCTGTTGAAGTAAATTATCCCACAAAGACTATTGCTGTGCATTTTACTTTCCAGTTTTTCAGAACCTGATTAAGAAGTACCTGTTTTGGAGTATCTAGGTTGGTCAGGTCTCAGTGGATCAATACCTCCTCACTTCTAGCACTGGGGGTCTCTAGAGCCTTCACTTATTGAAGAATTGTTGGTTTCCATGCTCAGCAGGGGACTGTGGTGCCTGACAGAGACATGCAGCTACATCCAAACCTGTGTTACTGCTCTGGTTTGTCAGAAACTGAAATAAAGTCCTTTGATTTTACCAGGTGCATAATTGCATGCTAAAGACATCCTCCATCCCAAAAAGCTTATAATTTGGAGAGGGCAGAAGGAGGTTTACACCTCCAAAGTTCCTGTGTCAGGTAGCAGTTAATGTGTTCCTTTCCTCCTATCCAGGAGGAAGGACAGGATTGTTCCTTTGCCATTATGAAGCTTTACACATTCACATACACCCTCACCACCACTTTTTTTATTCTAAAATGATTTTCTCATAAAATTGTCCTTGATCTCCAGCCTTGAGACGCTGATGCATATTTATAACCCTTCCTCTGTACTTTCTTCTCCCTTGACTTTACCAAATCCCCAGTCCTTGTCTGAGTTGGGGATACAAAGCACAAGCTGCAGCCTGGGGGATGAGGGCTGGAAGGACTCTGTTGCTTTGCTTTTACTCTGCTCTACTTGGAGCTCCAGGTGTATAAAGGGGCACTGTTTTGCTGCCTGCTAGTGAGGACATTCAGTGGGATATAACCTGTGCTTAGTCAAATCCCTCCAACTCCAGGACACCTGGCTGACTGTCACTGCACAGCTATCTGACGTCTTCTGTGGGCAACCAGTAAGTGGCAAAGTCTCCCAACAGAGGGAGGTCCGTCTCCACATTCTTTCCAGAGATATACTCCTAAGAGATTGCAGAGCAGAGGCCAACTCTCATCCAGTGTTGACTGTCACAGCTCCATCACCTGATTCAGTCTGCCCTCACAAAGGACTTGTGCCTCACTTTTGTTTGGCAACAAATGAGAAATTGGGGTTTGTCAGACAGCTCCCAGCCTCTGGTGTCACACTGGGGAAATTTGGCATCAGGAGTCATGCATCCCCAGGCAGTGAGTGAAGCCTGCACGCAGTATCTGAGGCTCAGGCTGTGACAGTGAGGGTGCTGTCTGCCTCACAGCTTCCTTTGAAAGGGTCCCTCTTCTCCTTGAGAAGCAGAGCACAAAGCAGGACAGCATCCCATGGCCAAGCCTCAGGGTTATAATTCAGCAATTCCTGCACCATAATCCCAGGGACTATTAGAACTGTGCACTGGGTTGTTGAGAGGATATTAGGAAGAGCTGTAAAAGCATGTTTCACACTCTGCCCTTGGATGCAAAATCTGTACACTGAGGGTAGTGAACATTTGTATTCAGATGATTTTCCAAGCTCTGGAGTTGAATGCTGTGGAAGAAAGTGTTTGCTGTTTTTTCAGGCAGAGACAAAGTGCAGGGTGGTCTAGCAAGCTGTTTTCTGGAAGCTGCTCTTAGAGAGGTGTTTATTGGGTTCTTTTGCTTGTTCTCTGCTTGTACAGAGACAGAGCATTCTGCCTTCTTTCACCTTCTGTTTGTGCAAGACAAAACCTGATTCTCTGCACAGGTCTCAGCAAAAGGCCTGGTTATAGTTTGGCAGGTCGATTTCTATGTGATGGTCTTCGGTAACTTAAATACTTCTGGTGTCTGCTAGACATGAAGCATATTCACTCAGAGGAACACTGCCTGCCTTCAAGAGTGTCTGGGTGTTGGGGTTTTTTTGGGTAGTTTTAGTTTGGAGGGGTTTTTGGTGGTGTTTTTTGCTACTGTTGGTTTTAGTTTTTTTAACTGCAAAACGGGTTTGCTGTGGCTTGGACAGAGGTGTGCCTTTTCCTTTTCCATCTGAGCTGTCCATGTCAGGGCCTTGGCTTCCTGTCTTCTGGGGGTGAAACAAAAATGTCCCTCATGAGCTGTGCTGCAGAGCTGTCAGCCAAGAGTTCCCACATGGATGTCCTCTCTCTCCATCTTTGCGTCGCTGTGAATGGTGCTCCAGTGGAGCTTCTCTTCCTGGCAAGGCTTTTCAGAAGGTGCTGAAAGGGCAGGGCAGCCTCTGAAGGCATGGGAGGGCTCTTTGCATCCTGGGCTTCATCCATTGACACACACATCTTTTGATGGTGCGCTGATAATTCATGTCTGGTGCTGAATGGGACACTCCAGCTGAATCAGCTGTTGAGTGCTGGCTGAGCACACTTAGGGCCATCCCACTGAGTTCACCAGCTGCGCCAGTTAAATGATGGCTGCACGCTTTGTCAGGAGCCGCTGCCTTCTGGAAGCTGTAGAAGTGATCATCTCCACTGGGAAGACAATTTCTGAGCTTCTCCTGTGGAGCAGGTGTGAATTGTGAAGAAGTGGGGTCATCTTTAGTTAAGTGCCCTCAGCATCAATCAGTTACCAATATTTCAGCTCCCTTCCCTGGTGCCTTTGGAGGCATCCAACATCCATCAAATAAAGCAGTCTCCAGATGGCCCCAACATATGGTCCATGTCTCGGAATAGCTGAAATCTAAATGCTTGCCTCCTTGGGAAGCTGCAGCCCCTTGCTGAGTCTCAGCATCCAAGGGAGATGCCTGCTGCTTTAATCAATGTGTGTTCCACTTTTTTTCTGCTTTGTCATAGTCATAATAATAAGCAAGTCTTGCTTCAGCATCCCTAGCTGCAAGAACCTTTCTGTGCTTGAAATACTAAATGTGTATCAGTCCTTTTCTTTATTATTTCTTTCATCTTCTCTTTTCCCTCATCACTAGGACCCTACTGATCTTCTGAATTCTCACAGCACTAATTACCCCCCTCTTCCCTCCTGCTACTGCTGCTCTTCCTTCCTTCCTTCTTCTAATCTCTTATTTGTATAAATCACCAAGGGTGAAGGCAGAGTAAATATCAATAAAGCAATTCAAGCCACTCATGATGTTTCTAAGGGCTGCCCAAGGGGAATAGCAATTAGTGATGGCTGTTACTGGTCTGTCCCACTTCACAGCAACGTTTGTTTCAGTCTGTCATCTCTTAATTCCTTTGTCCTCACTGTGTTTAGCATTGTGAAATGGCCAACCACTTCCTGAGCCTCCTGGGATAGGCCTCCAAATTTGTGTTCCCTTAAATATTCTATCTGATTTGATGCTGTAGTCCTACTGTGCCTAGGAGTACTACCAGCATAAGTACTGGGAATTGGGCAGCACCCAAGGAAAAGTAGTCTTGAGCCTGCAATGACCATTTTCCTGTTGAAATCTCTTTGGAGGGAGAGCCTCCAGAGAAGACACACTTCTGTAACTCCTGCTCCCTATCAAAGCAACAAGTCTTTTAAAAATAATTCTAAAAAATAAGTTAAATTATTGGAGTTGGATGGAAAAAAAGTCCCTGCAGAAGAACTCCAGATGGAAATCTTCCACTAATTCAGTTAACGTATCAGGAAAAAATAGGGTGTTCCTTTAAAAGTGGCACATGTGACTAAATATGTGATGCTATTGCTGCATTTGGGGTATGTAAGTAGTTATGACTTGTATTTATTTGCTTTGTGTACAGAAGTATTTGGTCAAGACTTACCTAAATCAAAACTGCACTTAAAATTTCCGTTGATAGAGGGTCCATCTCTGCCAATACAAGCCCTGAAGAGGAGTTGTTTGTGCTGCAGTAGATCTGTCATCCTGCAAGGTTCTTAAACTTTATGAAGTTTACCTTGTGAGTGATGTAACTCTGTGTTGCAGATGTCAGAGGCTGAACAACTTGCCTGGGACTCATGCCCTGGTCCCTAATGGCCTCAACCGGCTGAGCTCTGCACAGGTTTGTTATTGCAGAGCTGAATTCACACACCCTCCAAATGCTGATGTTGCCACTCAAATGGTGCAATCTACTGGTATGAGATCTGGCCTTGTGTACTCGTCTGTGTAATCTGTGGCTCAGTTAATTTAGCCTGAGGCATCCACACAGAAGCCCATTCCTTTTTATCTGGTCTGTCGATAGTTCTCTGTCCTGTGTTTGAAATCAAGGCAGATGCTTCCTGGACTGTACCTTAGATTTTTAAGGTTTTGGAAGTGGAGAGCAGAATGAGATTCTGCAGTGTGGGAAGGAGTAACTGATACCCTGGTTTTTCTTAAATTTTCCATGAAACTCCATGCTTTGTGGAGCTCCAAAGTCAAAGAACAGTCTCACTTTTTTTAGCCCAGACTAGTCATGGCTGCACAGAGGGGTCCCAAGGCTTCACATCCCACCATTGTGATGCCAGACTATCAGAGGTGATATGCAGCCTTTGTCTATGCTGTCTTTTGGGGTGAGACCTTTATTATGCCTGTTTTGTTGATGCTTGTCCTCTCTTCTGTGCCTGCCAGCAGGGATTCCTGTTAGCACCCACTGCTTTGGTAGATTAAATTGCTTGTATCCAGTTTGTTGCCTCAGTCACCAAAGAGCCACCATGTAGCAACAGCTTCCCAGCATGACCCTACTGCTGTCCCCACCTCACCTTCTCCTTTCCCCAGAGGTACCAACACATGCATGAGTGCTGTGGAGTGAGCAGTTCCTTTGTGTGCAGATGGCAGCGTATTCATGTCTCATGTAAATTATTTAAAAGTCTTGATGATTACGTGTAGGAGGTATTGTGCCAGTATTGGGATTACATTGAATTTAGTCTTGAACTTAGAAAAGAGTTTGTGATGAGAAAAAGGGCAGGGCAGCATTCATAGGAATAGTAAACTGCTTGGGTTTTTTCTGGATTCTCTTTGAGCTTTTGTGGTGAGCCCATATGAAGTGATGATCCAGACTAGTGGATATGGGACAGGGTACTTGACAGTTTGGGACCATAGCAGTTGCCTGTGGGCCTCATTCAACAACATATTTGCAGTGACTTCACTTCCTTTCTCTTTCTGCAATGAAATTACAGTTACCTGGATTACCTGGGGTCACTTCCCCAGCTTGCAGGGTAATGGTGCTTCAGGTGTGGGTGCTCTGAGCAGAGCAGCAAGGCCAGAGCCTGGCACAGGGCTGTGCAGATGTGGACAGCTGGCTTTGGAGATGCTTCTGTACCCACAGGCATTTAAGTGACTCTTTGAGCACAAGGCTCTGTGGGTCTGTGCTGAGTGTTACCTTTGTGCTGTAGGCATTTGGGCAGGTTTGACTTCAAGGAGCTCCTCCTTGGCTCTGTGGGACAGACAGGACTGGTTGGGGCAGCAGCTGAAATAGGCCAGGAAAATCTCTGGAGTGTCTTTGTATCCCCAATCCCATGTTTTTCCTCTGCCTAAATCCCTGCTCACTTGGCTCTGCTGTTCCCAAATACCCCATCCATTCCATTTTCTTCCCTTCCCTTGTAGCTCAGTCACCTGTCTGTGCCCCACATCTTGCTCCCAGCAGCAGAGCTGCTTAATTAGATCCTTTGCCATGTGCTGGTGTCCTCAGTGAGCAATGAGAACTCCAGGAAGTACCATCAGCCTGGAGCCTTCCCTGCCCCTCATCACAGCAGTTCCACTTCTTCGTCACCAGAGGCAGGTGCCTTTTATAATTGCTGCTGATAATGGTTGTAAGACATGTCCTCTCCAAGATGTGAGGTGGTACTTAGCAGAGGGAGAGAAAACTCTTTCAAACCATATGGTTGTATCAGCACTTGTTTGATGCCAAGGTTGGCTCTTGGTTAAATTGGGATCCCACTTTGCATGCCTACGTCTGCTGAAGGAAAAAAAGTTTGAGTTGGGGCCATAAAATGATTAACTTTTTTCATGTTTATTTCCATGCTCTCTTTCTACATGTAAAGCATACAGCTTAAAAAAAACAACTATAGATGTAATATTTTGGACTGTGGTACTGTACTAAGATGAGTCAATTCTGTCTCCACTGAGAAGTAGGAAGAAAATCTGTGGCTGTCATGCTCCATCGCCTTCCCTAATCGCTTTGAACATGCGTTTCTGAAGATATCCTCTCCATTGTTTCACATGCCAAATGATTTATACTGTGCTTTGAAGACCACCACTGGTGTATGGAAGTACACCTCATCTCTGGAAGGCCCTCAGGAAGGTTTCAAGGGTGGCAAGCTCCTTATTTCTGTGGTTATTCTCTGTACATTTATTGGTAGGTTGATGGGTACGAATAAAAGCATGTGGTTTTTCATTGAGACCTTGTTTGGTCTGTTCAGGAAGGTGATACATTATGAAAGAGGAGCCTTTGTTCCTTTAACTTCACCCTTGAATAAGAAAACACAAGAAAATTGTTGCTTGTACAAACAGATACTGGGAAAAAACTGTTCTGGAAAACCTACTGAAGTAAAACTGGGACCTAGGGAAAAGGAGTGGTGGGAGGTGTGAAGGGAATTTTGACACAATTTATTCATGTAGATGTGGGGTCTGGGACTGTGAATACAGGAGGTGTTTTCTATGGGTGCTCTGGGTCAGTTTTAAGCCCACCATGTGGTGTGCCAGACTGGCTCAGTGGCTTGAGTGGTCAGAGGTTAAACTGTAACTCACGTTTCAAGTGATGCAGAGCCTTGTGCCTGTGTTTGAGACTGTGTTAAACTGTATGGCTGTACCCAGTGTGTTTTATCCCCAGATTTTTGATTTAAGTCTTTTTCTATCCCCCTTTCTCTTTAAAATGCTCATTTACAAAGCTTCATATCACAGTTTTTACCAGCTGGAAAGTTATAATTAAATCAGCTAGAAAAAGAAGAGACTGAACACTCAGCATATCTGAGATGGGATCAATTTAAGACAAAAAGGTTTTAATGCATTAGACGAGCTTTGGGTGTCATCTGTCTCAGCCTGTGCCTTCCCCACTGCCTGATGTGAATGCACTTGGAGCTGCTGCTGAAAGAACACTCACAGCGTGATGTTATTATGGAATCTGGAATCAGTGCACACTAAACTTGACAGATAGAATTGTGAATTGGATTCTTTTTTCCTTCTGATGTTTTATATCTTCATTAAAAAATAGAATCATACCTAATATTCCCAAATGGCAAATATGTGAATCAGAAGCTTATAACTATGACATTTTGAGGATACTGCATTTCTTATGCAGCATTTAATCTGAAATACTATAAGAAAATCCTGTATTATCTCCTCTCAGAATTTGAAAGCAGGGCTTTGAACAGAAATAGAGTTTTAGTAGAGGCAAGTATCAGTTCTCCAGGTAATCTGATCAATCCTTTCCTCTTATACCACATGCTCTGCAAATGCTTTTTTCTCACACAGTTTTTCTTAGTGAGAAATGTGAACATTTTTCCCCAGTCAGCCAAACTACTGTACTTCTTCCAAGCTGGAGGGGAAAAAACCTAGGTCCAACGGCATATTTTTGTAGAGAATGTCATAATGAAACAAGGATTGTGAGGTCCCTGTCACTTCACTGTTCAGCCTGACACAAGACTTTTAGCAGGAGCACAAGTGTTTACTGGCAATGCTGGCAGAATGGCTTCAGTTGCATGTTGACTGACTGTAGGCAAAAACAGGCCTGTCCAGAAAGGCTTTATGGGTGAACTTCAGTTGCCAAGCACTGATGTTTAGTGCCATTTCAATCTCCCCAGGAAATGTAGGATGTTCACATTAGTGTGGGCAGATGTAGCACCAGTGCAAGCAGAGCTAGTACAGCCTGGAGACCAACATGAGTGAAAACTGAGTCAAGGAGTGGATATTAAGTTGGTGGTAAGAGTTTTAATTGGAGAATCTTTATTAGTACACTGATGCAAAGGTGCAAAGACTAAAATAATTGTATGGGCTGTCTTCTTGCTATGTGTTTTGGGACTTTTCTGGTAGGGTAACTTCCATTATGATGAGATCTTAGAAGTTTTACAGAAGAGGACTCCCAAAGAGCTTACAGTCTCTGGCCCTCATGACTTGTCCATGCCTGCTGGCCCACATGGGCTGAGCTGTGCTTCATTTAGAGGCTTTAGCTCTGCGTGCCACTGTTTGCAGGACAAGTCGAAGGGTGAATGAGACAGGTATGATGTTGTGTAAGAGTGCTGTGTGTTGTATTGCTGCTGGGTTTTATCTTTACTAAGGCTTATTCTAAACCCTCTTTGTCTAAAATCTTGCTGTCTGAGTCACCGAGACAAGGCTGCATGAGAACACATGCGATCTAACCACTGTTAGCAGACTTTTGCTTTTATTTTCCTTTGGTCCAGATTTCATATAGTTCTCACTAATTCAGATCTGAATATGAATGCCTTTGTCTTCCCACAGCACTTCTGTGCAACTTCTGTCATGTAAACTTGAGTTTAACTCTTTTCTTCCTGTTGATCGTCTTTCCCTGCTTACTATTGATTATCCACTTTGATCCTGCAAGAACTAAAACAGACTTTAGGGAAAAACAGGCTTCTAAGAGTGAATGTTTCCATGAGAAACCACAGATAGCTTTTGTTTTTATAATTTGTTTGTTTGTTTATTAGGACATTGTCAATATCTCTCTTGCTTCATGTCTCTGTGTCCCCAGAAAGTCTGTCCAAGCTTGTTCGTAAAATTGCCGGTCAGCTGTGCAACAACACGTGCTTGATCTTCTATAGAAAGGGAATGTTTTGCCAAGAAAGGGCATCTGCTGGGTGAGGACTTATTAATGTACAAGCACCTTCTGGCCTCTCTCCCTGCCTTCAGGGCTTGATGCAATGTCCTGAAGAAGTCAGGAGCAGCAAAGGGCTTGGGACCTCCTAGCTGGGTTTCTTGTTCCCTGAGCAAATTGTTTGTCAGTCTCCTTCCCATCACTGGGGTAACTGTATGTTTGTGCAGACATGTCAGCATGGGGAAGGTCGTTACCTTAATTGCGTTCAGTCATTACATAAAAGACTGTCAATGAGGACCTGGAACTGCTCAGGAGTTTTAATTACGCCCTGACGTGACGTTTTTGTCCTGGCCTTGCACACTTCTGTGGGTGTATTTCTGAAGGAGGTGGCTTTTGTTGCTCCAAGCTGATGACTCCTCTCAAGAAGTTGTTCTCTCCATCAAGGTGACATTCTGGAATGACAGTGCGACACATCACTGAGGAGGAGGAGAAGTGCTCAACAGGGAACTGTGACTTCAGTGTGATGTTTCCCCATATTGCCAGTCTTTTGCAAAGGGGAACGTTTGTGATTCTCCAGTGTTTTCTATCACTCCTAATAATCATACTTTAATTATGAAGAGAAGTTGTATTCTCTTAACAGCTGTGCCTTCAAACAGACTGAGGAAGGACCTGTTTTAGCTCCCTGTCTTGTCCCAGGATGTCTCCTTGCAGGTCAAGGAGAACTGGGTTGAATGATTTGTAATAACAGATTAATTTATATTAAATGTCCAGCCACTGGACAGACAGGGAGTCTCAAACTGAGATACTCATGCTCCAACTACCCTATCAAGGATGCTCAATGCTTCCAAAACATGTTGTCCCCTTGAGGTCTCCTGACCTCGGCTACAAGAGAATGAAAACACCCTTATGTATTGGGTACTTTCTTTAAAAAGGTCTGTAAATGGACCTTGCCCAGAGTGTGCTCTTGTGCTCAGCCTCTGCTGCTTCACATTTGTAATTCATGCAGAGGCTGTAATGGAGGAGTGAGCTGCTGGGCTGGATTTAAGCGATGCCACAGATTTTTCATAGTGCTACAAGAAGGTGATGCTTCTGATGTCTTTAGCTTTGGTGTCTGTTTTGGGGAGCCTGTGAGCAAAGGTGTCTACTGTTGGTGGGGCAGGACTGATAATCAAGTTTTCTACAGAGGCAGAAGCTTTTGCCCAGAACTGGAAGTCTGCAAGAACCTTTCCTCTACCTCCCATTGCTTCCTGACAATGTGGTAAAGGGCTGATCCTCCGGTCTGGCACAGCACCTGGGTAGAGCAAGTGGGATATTCCAATTAGAAGTACAATTTGTGGAAAATGTATTTTGTGACTTTCATATATCTGTAATAGGGTCTGAAAGTAGCTGCGCTGAACAGATGCAACTTAATCAGTGCTAAGTGTCAGCTGCACTACACTCTTAACCTCCTGAGTAAGACATACCTGTAATAAATAAATAGGATAGATCAGGGAAGATTAGTTTGTTGTATTTTTTGGCAATGGGCAGATGTGAAAGACTGTCATTTAGGGGCTGAAGGGTTTCTTTGCACTTAGGTCTAAGTGAATGGAAATTTTCAACTCTGCAAGTGCAGCTGGATGAATAATTTGTCGTGAATAATATATCTGAAGGCTTTCACTGCATTTGGGATTGACAGAAAACACATCACAATTTTAATTATTGGGAATGATTTGCTGAAATATTCAGGAGCTATTTTTGGTTCCTGCAGACCGTGCATGAAAAAGTTGGCTATTTAAAAGCCAGACTCTTCTCCCCTCGCCATCCCCTCCCCTGTGTTACTGTCTGGTCTCCTTTTTCCATGTAAGCTTCCAAGAGCAGGGCAACAGGACTCCTTGTATCTTGGCTTGAGACTTAACACACAGGAACCTTAAAAGAACAATTAAAAAAAAAAGTTACTGGAAACCTTTCTACTCTTACGCTCAGCAGAGGGCATGTGAGGGGGTTCAGGATGAGGTTGGTTTATTGGCTTTTTGAGGTGCTTATGGGGCTGAGGGCAACTGGGGTGGGAATCTGCAAAGTGGAGAATGGAGAATTTTGGAGAGGCAAAGAAAGCATTGCAAAAATATTATGTCTCCTCCTCTCCTGTACTTTTCACAGCTTTGAAACAGTCAGAACCTCAGGACTGCCATCAACAATTCAGAGTGTTATCTGAATGTTGCACTAGCAAGGGTGTTTGAGTAATCCAGACTCCTAATGTGGGGAGTTTCTGGTGTACCAGTTTCCTGAAACTGCTGGAAACAGCTATTTGCCCTCCTGACTCTCTTCCCCTCCTCATACCTCCCCACAGGGTTGTACCCCACCGCTGAACCATAGGCCATCCCCTTAGGACCCGGCTTTCTGCCCACTGCTGCAGGGGAGAATTGGCTGGGGAGGGATACAGACACTATGAAGAAAATAAGAGAGAAACAAGCTTCTTTCAGGGAGAAGGGTAGGCATAATTGAAATACAAATTTTCCTTCTCATCTGCGAAGAAAGCAAGGCAGAATTTTGAAAAGGGAATGCATAGGGATGAATAAAAATGTAATTTTCCTGAATAATGAAATAGCAACCAGAAAGTGAGGAGGGAGGTGCAGGTACAGAGCACACCGCTTTGCCTGGGCTTCTGTCAGCTGCGCTCTAAAATGCTTTGCTACCCTCTGGTGGCTTCCCGAGGATCTGTGCAGTCTAGTTTCCATTTCTTGTACAATCTCCTGCCAACTTTTTGAGCTCCATTGAGGAACCCAGATCTGCTGCTGGAGGTTTATATTTTCTCTGATTCCAAAGCAGAAGTACAATAATAATGAAAAAGCAGCTTTGTGGTTTTGTTTTTATGTTGGGTTTCTGTTTTGTTTTGGGTTTTTTCTGTTGTTCATATGCACTGTCTTTTGGTCTACAGTTATAATCACAAAGGTAGCTTGATTGGGATAGTCAAATGAAAGAATAATAGCTTTGTAACTCGGTCGTCTGTATGGTGGGGCTGTGCAGTGTTTGGGAGTGACACAGGTTTTGTAGTCTTGCAGAGTGGAAACCCCTGTCCTCTACTTACCTGCAGAGGACACCAAGCGAGTACCAGTGAAATCACTAACAGCCAACCTCCCATGGTCTCCAGGAGGTCCAGAACAGGTCCTGCTCAGCCTGGTGCAGGGGCAATGTTGAAACCTCCATCATCCTTCACTGTGCCTTTTTCAGTCAGTAGCTTCTTGTTTTTTCTCTTTTCCATTTTCACTGTTCTTTAATTGATTTTCCATTGTGGCTTCATAGCACAGAAGCTGTAGGTAGGGATTTAAAGGGCAGTAGTTTGACAGATTTTACAAGAAACTCCTCCCAGGTATTAATTCCTGGGTTATGGGGTCAGAAAGGCTCTTGTGATCTTTCAGTCTGACCTCCTGGGGCGTGCCAGTCACAGGACTGCCCTCAATTGACTCCTGCTTGAAGTGCAGCGCTGAATAAAGAAAACATCCCCTCTTACTTTAAAACTTTCCAGTGATGGAAGATTCACCTTGTGAAATTGTTCCAGTGCTTTATCACCTTTAACATTAAATACTTCTGAACTTTGCTTTGTTTAGTTTCAGCTTCCAGCCTTGGGTTTTCTTTTTGCTTTGTGTGTTTGGGAAGCCGTGTGTTGCCAGAACTCTGTGCTATGTAGGACTTAGTCTTGATAGAGTTGCCAACCAGGTGGAGCTCTGAGAGGCACCTTGGTTGTAAGAAGTGAAATATTGTTAATGTTATTGACTGGGAAGGTGTGGGGTGGGATGTGAAATCACAAACTCATCACCCAGAATTCACAGAAAGAGCAATACAAGGACATGATGGGGAGTGTGTGTGCTTTTCCCCAGTGTTTGTCTGCACTGGATATTTCTAGGGTTTGCATACTTAGAACAAACACTTAGGGAGGATTTATGCAGGTTTTCAAGTGAGATCTTACTGCAAAATTCCTGCAGAGATTGAGTTTCACAAGAAAATTCTTGAATTACAAAAACATTTGTTGTTTTGAGTGCATTTTTTTTTTGTAAATCAGCTGTGCTGAGGTCCTTTGGGATGCAGGCTGCTACATTCAGCACAACAATTGTTGTTGTTAGCTGTTCTAATTTATGATATGTTTTATAAGCAGCTCCATCTATCTCACAACTTGGCAGAGCTTTGGAGTGGAGAGCAGCCAGTGCCTTTTGTGCTGGATTAGCCTACAAAAGCCGTGAGAGAGAGTATGACCACAAGTCTGGCAGGCAGTAAGCCCATCTACAAGGCCATCTTAAAGGAAAGCAGCATTTTGTGGTTCAGCCAGAGGAAAGGGATGCAGTAGATTTGGGTTACTTCAACCACAGAATATGCTGTGACAGCAACATGACCCAACTCCTTCTGCGGCTTGACCTCCATCAAGCCAAACTTGCTGTTTTTAAAGCCACTTGAAACCCCACAGGAGATGGTGGGAAGTCAGTGTGGAGGTGTGGGACAGGCTTTTAGGGTTCAAAGTCTTGCCTCTTCTTGGCAGGGTGCTGAGCCCAGCACATGGCACCAACAGTCCTCAGTGCAAAGCCACTTGTAATACAGCTCCTTCCATGGCCTTGTGGGCTGCTCGTGTGAGGCTCTGCTTATTCCAGTCCTGCTGCAATATCCCTGCCTGTGAAGTGGGGACAGAAATGCCAACCTCAGCGTCTCTGCCAAGGCGGACTGTAAGGATTTGTTAACGCACACAGCTGTTGTGGGAGCAGCTCTGCTGTTGATGTTCAGCATCCCCAATCTATCTTCTGGCATTGATGCTTTCTAAACCAAAGAAGTGTTTTGAGCTGATGCCAGTAGTCATGGATATGTCTTACAAGATTTTTTGCAGCCAGATGCAAACTTGTTTGGGCTGTGTTTTGGGCTGGCTGGACTCAGGCTGCTTCAAGACTGCAGGCTGTGTAATTGCACAGCCGGGGTGTCTGAGCTGATCAATCCAGTCTCCCAGCAGACCTTCCTAGCTAAGTGTGGTGCTTTGCTGACATGGTTACAAACTTTGGGACTGGAGACAGTTTACATCTCTCCCTCTTAGGGAAACTATTCACTTGACAATAAAAGAGTGTGGACACTTCTGAAAAGAAAACATGTGCACCAGCCTTTGAAAGCCCTGTAGCCTCTTCCCAGGAAGACTAAGAGAATGACATAGAGTATGAAACTGAGAAGGCTTCAATGGAGGTGTTTTACACTTTAAAATCACTTTTATTGTCAATGTCCATCTTGATCTTGTCAGACCACAGCTAGTTCTGGAGGAAGACAAGATGCAGACTGATAGCCTCAAAGTCAGGCAGTAAGGGAGGTTGCAGGTATATATGTGAGCACCTCTGCAGAGGGGACCCCAGACTGCTGCATTCCCCCTTGTACAGCCTGTCTGTGTAGTAACAGGAGATGATTTTCCTTCAGGAAATCATGAGTATTTCAGGAAATCAGTATTTCTGCCAGTTCAGCAAGAAAGCACTTTGCAAGCTGCGGATGAGGGCATATCTGTGATCACTGGGACTTCCTGAAAGCTGTTTCTTCCCCAGGTACCTCTATAAGAGGCCATCAACAATGGAGGTGTGAAAAAGTAGAGAAAGAAGCAATGAATCACCTGCTACTCCAAAAGGAGAGGGGAAAGACACAAAGAAAGGGAGAAGAGCCCTCTGTGTCCTTAAAAATCAGTCTTTCTCATCAATTTTAGAAACAAAACTGGCAATGGTTAGGAAAGAACAATCCCATCTACAAAACTCACCAGTGGGGTTTGGCTTCTAGTACTGAGGGGAAAAATGCACTTTGGAAGCTACATTCTTCCTGTTTTCCAGGGCACTGCACCCTCTGGCTGCAAGTGCATCAGACAACTTTCCCAAAAGGGCACTTTGGGGATGTAGCCTTCATCTCTAGGAATGGAATGGGGAGTATGTCTCTGCTAATGAAAGCTGCAGCCAGAAATAAGAGTTCTGGAGGTTGAAAACTAGGTTAAAAGCAGCTAGCAACGGAAAGCAGCTGAAGATGGAGTGGGTTAAAGAGCTCTCGAGCATTAGAGTGTGGATGGTTTAGCTTCACTCCCAGCTCCTGGGTAATGCAGTCCTGGCAGATTGACAGGGCTTCTGGGGTGAGTTGTCACAGGATGCTTCAGCTTGGTTTTTTTTCCTTAGATTTTTATTTTTAGTTGAATTCTCCCACTTAACACACACTACAGTGACCCCTACTGCTGCCAGCAGTCAAGGACCCATCTCAGCACAACCACTAAACCATGGGAAAGTATTGCCTGTAGTCTTAAGAACAGATAGTGTCATTTATAACCCTTAAGTATGCAGAAAGTCTGCTGCTAAATGCCAAACCACCAAAGAGGAAAGCTTCTGTAAACCCTTGTGATGCTTAGATTGTGGGTACAGTGTTTGTGTAAAGAACAAGAATCAGACAAAGCCTATTAAGCCTAGAATAAACCTATTCTCCCTTTTCCAAGAAAGACTGGGGTGGGCATGCTGACCAGTTGGACCTACCACATGGCGAAACTGCTGTACTGCACCACGTGCAGAAACAGCATCCTTGTGCTCCTGCTTGGTCCCAGCCACCAGGACTCTCTCCTATTTTCAAGAGCAATTATAGGGTAGAAAAATCCTGACAGCAATAAGGTTATGAAAGGGTGTTCATTGCTACTGCCCTTATGAAAGTGATGGCAGCAGCTCTGTGTTCTGTAACGTCTTGTGATGTGTTAGGAGAAGAGCCTCATGCTGGTCTACACCCAGCATGTCATGTCTCTGTTAACTACCCTGACGCTGGGCTGAACCATCACTTGCTTATTTGAGCTCTCTTTTCAGCATGATTTTTCTAGTAGGTAAGATCTTGACAGGGACATTAGAATCTTAACAGGACTTACAAAGAGATAGTGAGGAAATAGGAAACTTTTAATATGGAATAAAAAGAAGTCTAAAAAGTTGGAATATTAAATGTAGCTATCAGGGTCTCAGTGAAGTGCAGTGCAAACACAGCTGCTGCGTGGCAGGATGGCCAAGTGCCCGCTTCCATCAATCCCAGTCGGTGTAAACACCCCCAAGAAAAATGGTAATTGGCCTCAGCAGGAATCCTCTATGAAAGCTTCCTTGGTGAGTATGGCACTGTGGGAAAAATTATGGGATACCAGAGACATGGTCCAACAGGTACTACAAGGTGAATACCTAACTGGAAAGCAAGCTGAGGAAGAGCAGAACAATACGTTAAAATGAGATTATCCAAGCACTGCTGCCTGCATCCCTGACAGACTAGTGCAGGCTTTCCCCTATGACTTGTTCCCCAGGAATTGCTCTGCTCCAGTTTTAGTTGCTCAGACTATCCCATAGGCTGGAGCAGATGCCAGCTCAGAGGTTGTACCTGATTGTTAATGTGGGCCTGTTACCAGATGCTTCCCCCAGTGGTGTACAAGTAAAGCTGTTTCTGCTCCATCTCATCAAAAGCACTGCATGTTTTACCTGGAGACTGGGGCTGCCAGTTTTTCTGTGCTCGTTGAGAACTGTCCCTACTTCTGGTCTGGATAAATGGGCAAAAGACAGCTCAGGTGCCCTGCCTGAGCCTGGTGGGGGTGCTCTGCCAAGGGGCAGGGTGGTGAGCATGGAGGTGGCCGAGCACCAGGAGGGATCCCTGGGTCTCCCTGTGAGTGATGCCTGCTCCTCTGCATGGACAGCCTGACCCATGGCCATGCTGTGTTCAATGCACACCCATGGGCTCTGGCAGCAAAGCTCTTCTCCCCTGCTGCCAGAGTTAGTGATGCCTTGGGTCTGGGGAAAGGCAGCTGAGTTACTGCAGCTGTGTGGAGAGCCAGGAGTCCCACTTATGCACTCTTTCAGAAGTTATCTTTGACCATCTGTCCTCTGAGGGCATCATCCTGAGAAGGATCCTTCTGCTTTCGCCTGCTTGCCTTCGTGTAGCTGGCTGTTGACATTAACCACCTTGGACATTGCGGCCTTGCCTGACAGCTCCCGCAGCACCCAGGGTGGCGACTGAGCGAGCTGGGTGACAAGGAGCGAGGCTTTTCTCTGCCCTGCCTCGCTCTCACCTGCTATCACTGCAGTTCTGGGAGCGTAGCATATGAAAATGGGGAGCATTCTTGGTATCAGACTCTTCTGCTTCCTGCAATACTGCACACTATGCAGTACAGCTCTGCAGAGCTGAGCCAGAGTGCTTTTGTGCACTGCTGAGTGCTGCTGGATTCCTTTATGGCTTCATTATGGCTTGACACTGAGCACTGGGGAATGAAAAATAGATGATGTGGCCATGACACTTGCTGTAACTCAGCAGGGAAAAAGAAAAGACACCCCCTTGGGAACCTGCCTTCCCATTCCTCATAGCTTCCAGTGTTGTGCTGCCTCACAGAATGCCTGGCGCTGACCTCAGGAGCTCTGAGGCTCTGCTGTCATGAAAAGTAAATAGCTAAATCTGTATTTTACAACAAGCTGCTCCTGTGAGACTTAAACAAGGACAAGTTGAGGCTGTGACAGAGGGAAGCAGCAGGAGGTCCCACACAGTGGGTCTGTTTTTCCTTGGAAAGCAACCATTGCTTCCCTCTCCCTTGTGCAGAAGCCCCAATCCTGACCCAAGGACCTTCTGGAGATAGGCAGTGATTGCTCTATAGCAGGAAAATGTTGAGCTGTCATTCCCTGGTTCTGAGTCATCCTGCTAAATCTGTGTACAGCAGTTGGCTGAGAAGGGGAGTGGGAGATGGAAAATCCCCTATGGGATCAGGATAACAGTGAAGAAATGAAAGTGGTGGAGAAAAAATACATCAAGCCTCTGAGGGTAGGGATTTGAATGTGGGACTGGCCTTTAAGATATCCAGGTAGAGCAAAGGCCTCACTGCTGGGATGTAACCTCTAAGGAGGGTTTATGTGAACCCCAATGCTGCATAGTTGAGGTTGCCTCTGTGTTGGGGGTTTAAGTAAATGCCAGCTGAAAGGAAATAATTTTGTCAGTGGTCTGAGGATGTGGATGCATGACACATGAGAACTGGCTCAGAACAGCTGTGCTTTAATTGGACATTTTTCCCCATTGTAACTACTGTTTCACTGCTGAGTTGCAGGATGCAGCTTTTTGGGAATGGAAAGTGATGGCTGTGGTTCTACTCGCTTGTGAGCCCCCTATACCTGGTAGGATGATTTGTGCAGGGACAGAAATGGTGTATGGGGCTAAGGCAGCACTGGGGACTTGGGACGATTCAAGCCTCCAGTTATGTTTTTTGATTCTGCAGAGGCTTTCTCATTTAAGGGAAATTCCTAAAATCTACTGCTGCCATCAGGTGACACTTGTTTAGATAACGTCTGTGACTGTCCCAGTGTGTTGCAGTGGGGATCCTGCAACACGCATATATCAAACCAGGAGTCCCGTGGAAAGGAAATATATATGGACAGACAGATTCTTGATAGCTGTTTCAGAGAGATGTTTATTTCTCCAGCCGCATGGCCGGAGCTCTGCCCAGGAACTGTTCCAGTCACGGAACCAAGGGTCCTTCTGCCCGCGCAGGGAACACAAACCAACCAGTGGGAACGAGGCTGAGCAGGGACAGGGAAGCCCCGTGTCTGTGCCCTCAGGGCCCCTCTCCCAGGGCTACACGGCAGGGGAGGGACCCCAACACCAGTGTGAACAGACAGAGGGCTAATGCAGGTCTGGCTGGAAGTCAAACATGTCCTGCAGCAGAGCCAGTGCAGTGGCTCTGCCAGTAGCCTGGTACATAGTACACTGTGGTGACTTTTCTCAAGTAGCTGGAGAAGGCATCCTGGCCACGTGCCATTCACAAGCTAAGGTGAGAATTAGAAAAGGTGTGTTTTAGTGCCTCATAAATAGCTTAGCACATGCTGATGGAGCAGTAGCTCAGCTTTATCATTTCAGCTTTGCATCCCTAACATGCCCATTGGAAAAAAAAAAAAAAAAAATCAGTGCCTGAAATGTATGGGCTAAATTCAGGCCTCATGAAGCAATACCAGTTATAGCAGGTCAGAATCTGGCTCTAGGTCTCTAAAATTATTGGAAAATCCTCTCTCCTCTAACCCTTGCTTGGTCCATTCTGTGGCTGCAGTTACAGCTTTAGCTTGTGCTGAGCTGCATTTTGTGCTGTGCCAGGTCCATCACATGTGCTGTGCGTGTGGTCCAGGTTTTGAACTTTGCTTGTGGGAAGTAGATAGTCATCGTGGTGCTTGACCTTCAAGGCCTCTGGTAATGCCTGATAAAGAAATGCCTGGCTGATTTATCTGCTCATATGTAGAAGCATTTGCCTCCTGTATTTTACTCCCCTTTTGAAATTCCACCCATTGGTCATCTATCTTTTGTGATTTCCACTTTCTTGCTGTGCTCCACAGCAATATTCACATAATAGTGTTTCATCTTTGACTCAAATACTTCTTATTCCTCCCTAATTTGCCAGACTATGCATGTTTTCGGAATGGGCTTTGCTAGAATTTTAATTCCATCTTAAGTGAAATATCTTCAGCTGCTGAGGAAAGTAGGATTTTTACTTTCTCATAGGGTAGCAGAGTTTTTCAGGGGCTGATAATCACTCTGAGCTGCCTGTGGGCTGGCACTGCTGTGTTCTCAGCAGAAGCACAGTAAGGCCATTACTGAGTATGTCACATGTCAGCAGTGATTCCTGTCCCTGAGAGCCAGCCATGTTACCTGTCACTGGTGTGGTTATTGCAAACTGGTGTTTTTAACACTTAGATGATTTGGGGCCTTTCTTAAATCCCTGAGCCATTATATAAGAATGATAACTTGGCATATTTAGATTTTCTGGTTCTGATGGCTGCAGAGAAAAGCTAACAACAGAAACCGTAAAAGATGCTGGACCATGAGTCAAATGCAAAAAGGAACCCCAAATGTGGTACTTGGGTTTGGGTTTTCTCTTACAGCAGAGGGTGGAGGAAGTGGTTCTGCCTTGTAGCTGGCAGGGTCTGAGCCTGGTCATATAAACTGCCTTCACCATTTGTCCTGAAACTATGAACAGCAAAAACATCTTCCCTATCCTGTGAAGCTAGTGTGTGGTACGTGTATATCCGTGTGCAGGGGGCTGCATAGCAGAGGGGGTTGTGACCTCATGGGGAGCGAGTTAAGTTCCTCTCTGTCCACACCACTCTCAGCCAAACACTCCTGGCATTCCTCAGTTGTCTGCCTTTGAGAATCTTATGGAAATGTTTTATTTTTATAAAGTCAAAGCCTTTCCTTGCAACTTTATTTTCATAATATTGTCAAAATACTTCAGCAAAGTTGAGATACTTTAGAAAAACGTCATTTTAAGGAAAATAACATGTTAATATTTTATTTTATTTTTTACTTCTATTTTTTATTTTTACTATTACCTTGGAGTATCTGTCCCAAAGTAATAGCGTGCTCTGAGAAAGAGACAATTTTTTTTTTTTTAGCTCTCTTGCATTCTGGTGAGGACTACACTATACGAGTCTCAGAAAAGGAAATTTTCCAAACAGAAAGTCTTCTTAACTTAAATTCACCTGGAAAAAATGCACCTAGTAGGAAGTCCTGTCTTAACAAGCCCGGATTTCAAGGGTGGCTCTTATAAAGGTCTTGTAAATCCTATCTTTAAATCTCTGAAAACATTATTTTTCCTTTACCTACATAGACCCTTTATAACTGTGCTGTAATGTTATTATTTAATACCTAGCTTTTGTCATTTTCTTCCTTTCAGAGCTAGGAGGGACAAGTCTGTGTGTAGGTCTGACAAAGAACCTTAGCTGTGCTATCCTGCAGGCACTGGGAGTTGCATGTTCCAGAATAGTGGTCTTTCCAGAGAAATCTGTTTCAAACATGTCTCCGTGCACTCTTCAGCCATGGTGGCCACTTAAAGAGTGAGGGTCTGAACCATGGTGTCCTGGTAGTGGCTTTTCTGTCATTGGAGCAGCTGTGAATTGGAGCAGAAAGCATTTCTTGTACCATCATTCCCAAGGCAGGCAGTTAGGCAAGAACTTGCTTGTCTTGATGAGGCTGTGCCACATGTGTTGTATTAGCATGCCAGAATAAATACGCTTCAGGTCTAGACAACAATAAAAGGCTCTAAGTGTCACCAAAGTAGGCAGATGGGGAGGCTTGTGCTTCCACAGATGCTGCTCCCAACCTCAGATGCCCTCTGGAACATTAGGGAGTGAGTTTGCTGGAGGGGAAGGGGAGATGGCTTCTTGCATGGTTGGTCTATTGTACTTTTACCCTCAGAAAATCCTCTTTATTAAGACTGACAACTTTTCCCTGTGAGGTGGATGGATTGGTCGTACTCCTAGATGAGGAAAGTGGCCTGACAGTTGTTCCTGTTTCATGCAGGGAACTGGGGGGAAAGCCAAGAGCATGTCCTGAATTTGGAAGCTGCACCTATCCCAGGTCTGGCTTTGCCTTGGTGGCTGCCTGCTGAAAGCAGAGGAGCCAAGGGGCTGTTGGTGGGTAGAGACAAGGAGCTCTGCTGGACAGCAGGCTGGCTGGTTGCCCACCTCAAAGGCTTGGCTTAACTGTGATCTGCTGCCCTCAAAACTTGGGTCATGCCTCAGGCAAAGCCATCATTACCTACCGTGGATTAATAACCTCAATTACTGGAGCCCTGTGGGTCAGATCTTCCTGTGCTGGCTGCATTACCGCCCTTTAATCTGCTTTCCTCTCTCTCATAACCTCCGAGCCTGGAGAGATCGGCAGGCAGGGGAAATCTTTTGCCTTCCAGCATGTTTCCCTTGGAAGGGCTGCAGATGTGAAACAGCAACCACAGCTGGCAGGGGACTTGAACCCACCAAGGAGGTGCACCTAGAAGGTGCTTCTGTAACTCTCAGGTTCAAAGGACAAATGTGGCAATATCTGAAAGTTTGCCATGAACTACATCTGCAAAATATCACAGCACTCATCCTGTGAGGGGCTGGCAGTCACGTTTGGTCATCTGGGTAAGGGGCTGCATGGCTCTTGGGGCGGGAACATCCCCCCAGATTCCTTAATGTTCACTGAGCAACTGGGTAAAGGTGAGGCAGAAGTCTGGATTTCTAAAATGCTTCCCTCACTGGGTGTTTTCTTCAAGGAAAAAAGGGCAGGTCTCATCAGTGGGGAAATTGCCAGCGAAGAGAGACTGAACTGTGCAATACTGGACATGCTCCTAAATGATCTTGAAAAGTGAGGGGATGAAGAGGAGACAAAATCATTAGAGAAACAGAAGTGGACAGGAAAGAGCTGCAGAAGGATTTCTTGATACAGAGTCTCTGCTGAACTAACAACAGTATAAACTGGGGAGGAGTGCAGGGTAATGCACCCACTGATGAAACCCAAATATATGGGGGGTGTGTGTATATATAAATATTATATATATATATATATATGTGCACACATTTAAAATTTATGGGCACTCATGGTAAGGGGTGCTACCTGGGGTCTATTTCCTCACTGGAAAAAGACCGCAGAGAAAGTGTGAATCTCTCTGGAAGTGCTAGCTCAGCAGATGCAAGCAGAAATTATTGGAAAAGGTATAGAAAGCAAATAGGAACTATCATCCTGCCATGCTAGAAACCCCTGGAGCACTTGCACCTTGAGTACTGTGTGCAGCTGCAGTTATCCTGTCTCAGAAAAGATGTGATAGAACTAGAAAGGCGCAGGAAACAGTGACAAGGTCAGTGGAGCGTGAAGAGTAGCTGCTGCCCAGGGAATGATGGAACAGATTAGGCATTTTCAGGTGCCTGCAGAAATGAAACAATTGAGGAAGGAAATACAACAGAGGTGTATAAAACCATGACTGTTATGGAGAACATAAAATTACCATTTCACAATATAATCTTATAATGCTCACCTTATAAGTTGAGGTGAGCATTAAATGGAATTATCAAGAAGGAGAGTTTTAATCTAATAAAAGCTTTTTCCTGCCATTGTAGAACTCCTTGCCAAAAGATAGTGAGGAGGCCAATGGTATTACTGGTTTCCAAAAATGAGTATAAAATTTTTTTGGGGAGAAAGCTATCATGGGTTCTTAAAAACCTTGTGAGACATCCTGTAGATGAGGGCATCTGCTGGGCAGTGTAAGTGGGTGGAAGGAACAGGGTCTGTCTGCTCCTTTTCTAGAGTGTCTGTTCTGAGCTACTCATGCTACTGCCAAAATGTTTGGAGATGCCCCAGAAGTTCAGGTTCAGAGGAAGTGTCAGTGTACTGAAAAATACTCAGAACAACCACTTTTCCCTAATTCAAACTGGAGGCATTTGATACACAAAGCCTTCTTTACATGTAATATTACATTTCTTCTTAATGTCAGGAAGTTCAGCTCCTGAGTGCTCATTACTATAAGCTTTTTATGTGTCTGAGGATAAACCTATTAAATGATCAAGGTTATGGGACATCTTTTCTTTTGCTCCAGAACCTGCTTTGGTGAGTTCAGAGGGGCTGAGACTTTACCAAGTCAATCTCTTCAGCAGGAGCTGGAGTTGGTGGTTTCTGTTCACTCTTGTTCAGAAATGCTACTAAGAAATTAGTCTTTCTTGTCTGATGTACAAAATCAAACTCTGTCTTTTTTTCTGTGTCACCTTTTATTTGCTCTCAGAAGGTATATGGTATACTTTATCCATGGAAGAGCTTTCAGCAGAATCTTTGCCTTATAATGAGTGCAATTTTTTACTGATCAGGAGGAGGCTAATCCTCTCATTAAACCACCAGAATGAGGACTGACAGATGATTCCCTACCTGCCCACAAATTTATTGTGTGACCTTCAGCAAACCCCTCAACTTTGTGCTGCAGTTCCCACTGCCTCTTTTGTGATTGTGCTGTGCTTTGGTGGGGCTGGGTGCAGTAGAAGCTGTATGTGGCTGGTATGTCCCTGAAGCAGACCCCACCATCCCTCCTTGCCAGCAGTGCTCTGCTTCATAAAGAAGGGGGGGGGGGGGGGGGAAGAGGGTAATCAGAAATATCCAGAGAGCACAGTGGTGATAGTGGTTTGCACTGGAAAGGGCTGTAGTTTGTGGCCCATTCGTAAATTTTGCTCAAATGGCTCTTGGGAAGAAAGGTGTTGTGGAGTAGTTCTCTGCCACCACTGAGGAGTATCTCTGATATGTAATCACTGATCACATATGGACCCATGGAGTGAGCATCGAGAAATGAGCACCAAGTGCAAGGAGCTTTGTAAATTTACAGAGAGGGGGACAAGGTCCAAGATCTGCATCAGCACCAGCTTGGACAAAGCTCTTGAGGTTAATGGGCCCTTTCTCATCATATCCGCCTGTGTTTGGCCAGAAAATACAACAAGGGCAGAGACTTGCAAAAAACCCAACCAACCAACCAGAAACAACGCACCTGCATGAGCTGTTTGTCTGTGCACCAGTCACAGTGTTCAAAGAGCTACCAGTCACATTGGGTGAAAACAGAACAGCATGGACCCAGTACCTTGAAAGATTATTACTGCCTTTGTATGAAAACTAGGAAATTACCTTTCCTGGGTAGTCTCTTCTTTGAGCTTTGTAGATTTTCTTTCCTTTTTGGCTTTTGTAACTGGTGAACTCATACACATTATGCTATTTTAATACCTAGCAAAGAGCCTTGTCGGCTAAATCACCTTATTTTTCTCTGATCAGAGCGCAGTACATTCCTCTTTTTAGTAGAAGGTATTAATTTAAATTCTATAATCCTAAACATATTCTCGTTTCTGTTCAGTGCTTCAGAAGGCCAATGGCATTTTAATTTAATAAGGGAGAAACACACGTGACACTGTGTTCCATGTAAATGTCTTCTGACCTCAGTGATGCTTTCACAGCTTTCTTTGTGTTCCAGCAAATGCAATCCCTGCTTTTATTCAAGTACACTATAATTTCTAATACCTCTGTTCTACCAGTGGCTAAAAATTTAAATATCTGTAGCATTTTCACAGTAATGCTTGAGATGTTAGTTGCATCATTATTTAGTAGTGCAAGCTCATCAATGGAGCCACGGTGAGATGTATGCACCACTATGTCCGTTGAAGTATTGTTTGGGTACATGCTGTCCTTCTGCACTGAAATAAATTTTATTTTGGTTTACCTTGTTTTCAGATTAAAATGAGTTAACACATCTAGCAATGTCTTGATTTATGTCAGCTCCATTTATCTTTTCAAATTCTTTAAGCTTTGTTTACTGGGCTAAGATTTACCTAATTGGGTACACAGTATTACTGAGTATTTTGTGGCATGTAAACACTTGAGTCATATGCATCACAGTTCTTCCTTTGCCATTTTTATGCTTCCATTTTGCTGTTTAAACCTACTTAAACATACTCAGTTTGAAAGAACATGTGCTTGTTGCAGTCCTTATGGCCCTTCTTGGGAAATGTCAGGTTAACATTCATTCTTTTCACTGGTTTGAGTCTGCCCTCCTTTCCTCTAGTGTGAGTCAGGAACTGACCCCTTGGAGTGTGCCTCACAAAGGCTGGATTATCAGCCTTGCTGCAAGGTGATGGAAGCTTCCTAAAGAAATGGGGATTATTTTGTTGATGGTTTTATGGGTTATTCTGAGTAGATTTTCCAAGAACAACAGCATTAGTTTAATGAACAGAGGTCCCAAAATTCAGCTACCTGATGCATTTTCATTTTTTTATTCGTATGAACATTTGTATTGTGTCCAACACACTTGCCCTTGCCATGTTCATGTGATAAATCTGCCCATTCCTATGCTATCTTGATACGTGTAACATTTAAGTGCAACTCTTCCCTTGTACCTAGTGCTGCACTTCAGTCCTGGCATCTCTAAAGGAGAGCCCCCTCATTTACAGCTCCATGTTGGCTGCTAAGCAAGGAGGGCACCTTGACTTTGGATCTCACTGTACTGTCCTTGATCTGCCAGATCCAGAATTGTTATCGTCTCAAACATGCTGCTGATGCATTTGCAGAAAGAGGACTGTTATTTTTTGTGCTATTACCAAAGTACCCAAAAACCACCAGTTCTGTGTTAGAGCTTCACTGTGCAAACTACTTCTGGCCTTGTTCCAGCAGGGCTACAGGCTTGCTCTCTGAGGATCAGATGTAGCAGAGGACTGAAGGACAACTCTGGGTGAAGGGGAGAGGTAACAGCTGTAGTCTCAGTTTGGTACCTGCCCTGACATGGCACCGTAGTCTTTCATGCTGGCTGAACGACTGGCTGTGGAGCAGGGATTGCTGAGGAGTGCGATGGAGCAATGATCCTGAGTAACTGGGGACATGGAGAAGGGCAGTTTCATTTAGCTTTTTGCTGTGACTTGGTGCATGTGCAAGGTCCTGTCTAAAACAGTTTATAAATTAAGACAGAGAGAGTGATGATTTTTCAGCCTAACTCACAGCAGACAACAAAAACTGAGTTTAGTATGAATCCCAGGGATTAGTTAGTAATACCTTCCATCCTTCTAACAGTCCTGAACTGTATGCTACTGGCTTTGCTTCTAGTTAAATGCTATTTTTCAGCATATGAACTAGAGTTGACTGGAAAAGAAGAGCTACCATCTCATGAAACATTTGGCATTTTAACTATTTTTTTTCCCTTTTCTATTCAGGAGTAAAATTGAAACTGTGGAGTATTTATTGAGGTATGAAAGACTCCAGGTGCTCTCAAAAATATTAGTTTTGCCACAAATACTTGATAGCTTCTCACGCCTAAACAGCATTTCTTTTGTTATGCCTGGTTTCTGTGCCTTAGTAGTATGATCTAGATGTTAACCTCTAAGTCTGTATCCCCACTCTTGAATCCGTTTGAAGTGCTGGCCAGAAGCCTGTTGCATCCTAGAGTGCACTCTTTGGAAAAATGTCCATCTCATGAGCTGGCCAGAGACACCTGGCCGCTTCTGCCAGGTATTAGGAGAAACAAAAGCAGAGAAAGCTTTGAAAGGTGGTGTGTGAGTAGGGAACCCTGGTTGAGCACAAGGTAATTCAGTTAGAAAATCACCCTTGTACTGAGTTCCTCTTTGTCCCAGAGGGAGCTGCTTTTTAGTGCAGTATTAGAGCTTACTCAGGCGAAAGAGTTATTTTGAACGGCTTTTGTATATGATAGTACTGTTTTATCGAAGGAGTTTTTCTGTGCTTCTGTGCTTTCCAGCCTTGTGTTGTGGGTTTTGTGTAATTTCATGAATTGGAGACAGTTCTAAGGAGAGCATCTTTCCCTAACCATCGTTGCATGTGAAATACGTGCCCTACCTTTCTCTGTGCAGCACCAACACTGAGACTTGAGTCTGCAGCGCTGTAAGAGTGACAGTTTAAAAATGGGTAAAAAAGAAGGTACCTTGAGTTTCAATGGAGCGCCCTTTGCAGGAAGCTGGTGGGTTTGTAGGTGGAAATACGCACGCTTCCTCGTTTACAGCGTGTCCATAAAGGAGCACGCCTAGCTAGGCACCCGCTCCCACCGGTGATTTAAGACCAAAGGTGTGTCTTCTTCCCGGCCACGTTGTCGGTCCCGTGGTTCCAGCCCCCGGGAGCCCCGCGCTCGGTGCCCCCGCACGTGGTGCCTTCGGTCGCTGGGGACACCCGCGGGCACCGACCCTGCCCGTCCCCGCACGGGGCCCCGGCGCTGCTGGGGCGGGCGGCGGGGCTGTCTCCTCCCTCCCTTCCTCGCTCCCCGCCAGGACTCGCAGAACTTGAGCGCGGCGGGGCCGTGCGGGGCGGCGGGACCGGGCCCGCGGGGGGGGGGGGGGGGGAAGCGGCGGAGCCCCCGCCCGGCCTCGCCCCAGCAGAGCGGAGCGGCCGAGCCCCGGCGGCGGGGGGGTCCCGGCGGCGCTGCCCGCCCCGGCGGGGGCTGTGCCGGCAGGGGGCAGGGCTGGGAGCCGGCCGCGCGTGTTTCTAGGGCTTGACGTCCTTCCAGCCAGCCCGCCCCGCTTCCCGGCACGGCCGGCCCTCCGCCGGCGGACAAGTCCCGAGAAGTGGCGGCGGGGTCCCCCTCCCTCCCTCGGGCGCGGCGGGGCCACGGCGATGGGCCGGGAAGTTTGGCGTCGAGGGGGCCCGGCGCCCCGCCGCTGAGAGCCGGCCGCTCCGGGGCTGGTCCCTTTTCCGAGGAGCGGGAGGGCGCCACAAAGTGAAATCCATGAGGATTCTCGGGCTTCTCCTGGAGAAAGGCTCGCATATGCTGCAGTGTCTCTGTGGAAGGCGCCTGAGATCCAGCCACAGCCCAGGTGGGGAGCGCGCGTCCTTGTCCCCGCCGCCCTCGCCTCCCCGCCCGGGCGCCGCTCGGCCCGGGCTGGCCCCGTTTCCTCGCCGTCCGCCCCTGCTCCTCCGCCTCGCCGGCGCCGCGCACAGGTGGCCGGGATGGGCCGGGCGCTGTCCGCGGTGCTGACCCCGCCGGGCGTCCCCGGGACCGAGTCCCCGTTAACTCGGTATCCCCCACACGCGGGTCCCCTCCGCCCCTAGCATCCCCACCCGCTGGATTCCCAACCTGGCCCCCCTCTACCCGAGGCCTGCCCCCCATCCTGTGCTTAATTCCACCTGGAGTCCCCACCTACACAGAACCCCCACGTGTGTCCTTTGTCCTCACAGAGATTCCTACCTCACACACGACCCTCACTGTTGTTCCCTATTCCACCTGCAGCCCACTCAGGTCCTTTTTCTTCCTGTGTAACCTCTGTATCTCCCATCTCACCTGGAATCCCCCACTGTGGCCTCGGTTACCGCCTGGCCAATATGGGGATAACCTTCCCCAGAGTGCCAGTGGCCCCACGTATCTCTGGGGTTGGCCCCACTGTACTTTGTTTTTGGTAGAAGCAATGTCACGGTGTTTTTCTGGTGGAAGGTGTTTAATGTGTTTTTGAGTGGGGATGTACTTAGAAGCAAAAGGAAATCCTTGCCGGCTCCTGATGGGGGGCCAGGAGACTCCCAACTCCCCTCTCAGCTTCTAGCCTGTTGGGGAGAGAGCATTTCACTAGGATAGGAAGGAAGAGCAGTGGGATGATTTTCTGAACAATATTCCTGATCCTAAACACTTTCCCTGAGCACTTTTTGAAGAGGCAAATAAGTGCATGAGTGTCTTGGTTTGGTGTGGTACTAGCCCTGAGTTTTAGGATGGTCTTGTTGAAGCTTTTTAAGAGGCGTTTCTGAAGTTTCTTCTGTGCTATATGTGTTTCTTCCATGAATCTGACTTTTCTTCTCTATGATACTGGGTAAATGCCTATGGAAAAAAACCCTGTGTTATTATTAGTAGTAGTAGAAGCTACTAATTGGATGCTTATGAGGACGTCTTTCAGAGTATTCTTTCCTAATACTTGTGTTGGGTTTTTTTGTGAGGTCTTGGTCCTAGAAGCAGAAAATGTCCATGCCTCCAGTGCAAACGCTTGGTGTTGTTTCTTGAAAAGAAAGGCTGTTCTTGGGGGAACACTGTTGCTGAGGTAGCCTGGATTCCCTTATGGCCCTGCTAAGGAACAGCTGTTAATGGTTATAGGCACCCATTTATGCCTCAGTAGCCTCTTCCCTCCCATGACACTTTTGTGTGCAAGTTGCTGTCTGTGACAAGCTCATGGTAACAGGAGAATCTTTGGGAGACAATGCTGAACTCCCTTCAAAGTATGTTCTGCCCTGGTTTGAAGAACAATATGATAAATAAATAGAATAAATTGTGGCTGCACTTGGAAGCATCACACATACTAGTCTCTTTTCAGTACAAAACTATAATAGAGTTTTCTTCATAGTGCTATGTGTGAGTGTTTGTTTTGTGTGTTTTGGAAGCCTGGAGCAGTAAAGAGAACAATCAGCTACTTGTAAAAGTGGGGTGGTGCTCAGGCCATGGGGGCTAGGCTGTAACTTAGTGAACTAGAAGTTGATGATAGTGTCCTAATAGTTTCCTGGTGGAGCTGGTTTGGCTTTACAGGTGGATCCCGTGCTGGAGCGTGCTTAATGCATATGTGGTGCTTGAGCCTTTTCTCATCTCCCCCTCTCTGAAGAATGATACTGAACACTACATAGCCTATGTATTTCCTGAGGTTGTGCTCTAAGGAGACAGTCTGTGGGAATGATCTCCTATTGTTATCCCAACTGAGCTTATTTTCCAGGTACTAGCCCCATGCCACCACAAGCCTGAGCACTCAGATGGGGTCTGTTGCTTTGAATCAGATTGCTAAAATACGTTCCCTCTTCTTGGCTGCATTTTTAAATTTTCCATTAAGTTTGGGGTTTATGTTCTTGAAAAACGTGCAATAAAAATGAAAGCTTCCACCTATAAAGGGGTCACTGTGGGCTGGGCCTGCTGGAGGAGAAATCTCCTTGCTACTTTTTCAAAAGGTGAACGTGCCCCAGGAGACAACCCTAAAGGTGTAGTGGTGTGCCCAGCAAGGCACTGTGGGGTCAAGCCAGTCAGAGATTGTAAACCAACAAAAGGATTATAAAATTGCAGGAGCGGAAGGACTGTGGAAACATGGACTGCAACAGTGGTGGCACAGAGTGCTGTGAGCTACTTACATGCCCTTGATCCTCTGATCTGAAGTTACTCTGACAGATTGACCAAGCCTTTTGCCTTCCTCATATCTGTGTTTTCTTTAACGCAAACAACTCATATGGATGTGAGCACACGTTTGAAGTCGGATTTGTATTTGTGTGTTGTGCTGACTCGGAGCCTTAGACCACTCCTGATTCTGATAGAAGCTAATGCATGATGCTTCAAAGAGAAACAGTCAAATATTGAAGGTAGTTGTGCAGTGCTGTACAGCTCTGTTGTGATGTTAGCAAAATTATTAGCAAGATTTTTGTTATTATGTGAAGACCTCTCACCTCTTTACTTTAGCTTACTCTAGCCTGTTGTTTTCTTATGCTCCACTTCTGAGGTGTGCAGGCCTTGTCTTTGTCTGTGCAGGGGGAGGCTGTGGTTATTTGAACAGCACCTTGCAAAATGGGGCTTAATGGGTCTCCAAGCCACCACAAAAGTGCAAGTAATTCATAGCAATGCAGGGTAAGAGATTTATCCTATTCCTTTGTGAATTTCTTTACAAGTATTTTAGCACAGCAACATCCTGTATCATCTTTCAGGTGCTTCAATTGTTATCTTAGTTTCAGAGTTTGTAAGCTGACTGTCTTGCATGTGCAGAGATATTTCCCTTCTTGATGGTGAAACCACAATTGATTTTGTTAAGTGTTTTTTTCTTTAATTTCTTTTCTCTGCTAACACTTTTTCCCATTTGTTTGAGAGGTGTGGTTTTTTTGCTTTTGGCTTCCTAGCCAACATTATGAAATAGGTAGCTACTACACTGTTAAGTTCAAGGTAAACATTAAATAATTACTGTATTGTTGTTGTAGCTGTGAATAGAGTTGTGAAAAAATATTTTGAGTGACCTGTGCCTGGTTTGCAGTCACTTTGATGCCAAAGGCCCTGTACCCATAGGCTGGATAATAGCAGCATGGAGATTTCTGCTAATGAGTGTTTGTCTTCCTCAATAAGGATTTCTTACTTGGCTCTATGAGTGGTTCTGTCTCATGCCTGTACTCCCTTTGGCTCCTGTACAGACTCTCCTGTGGGATGCATCATTGCTAAAACCACAGATATTTCTCACATCAACCAGCAACAGCATTCACCAGCAATGCATTTTCAGCTTTATTTTCAGTAGTAGAGGCTTGATTGTATCCAGAGACTGATCTATTCTCAAACATTTATAAGAGTACTTCTCAGTTTAAGTCCCTATTTTGTAAATTGATGCCTTCAGTACAAATTAAGCTCATATTGAAAGTAAATCCTGAACTTGGCTTCCATGGGTGTCTCACACTGGTGAAATCTGGAGATGCTCCTGGAAATATGCTGATTGATGCTGGCTTTATGGCAAATTAAAATGATGTCTGGCACAGTAGGTCTTCATATTTCTCCAGGCATCACAACACTAAGTTTGGTATTTGGAGCAACAGGACCAAGCATTCTGTCTAGGTAGGCAGGGTTAGGCTGTGCCTCTGCCATTAGCCAATCTGTTGCTACCCATACACATCTTTGCTTTGCCCTGAGAGTGTTTGGGGCACTGTCATAACGTGTCTGCATATGCAAGTTATCTGCAGATGCAAACAGAGTCACGCACATAGGAGGTACAATTGCATATTCAAGAATAGTATTTGGCTTATAAGCAGAATAGACACTCCTTGGTTTGCTTGTACAGTCATCTGTGCATTCATTTACATTTTATTTACATACACTAGTTCCTGAAAATTTTCCCACTGCTGTTTATTCAAGTAAACAGCAAGTACAGTGCACAGCAAATACTGCACAGTTCAGCTTCAAATTACTGGAAGCAACAGCTCTGTGTAAATAAGCGACAGACAGTGAAACCTGCAGTTCCTTGCTGAGTTCAGGGAGCACAGAGACTCTTTGATCTGTGGCAGCTCAGAGTGTGGATGTGCATTGCTAGTGGGAGATGGGAACGGTGGCTTAGTGGTGTTGAGCTGGAGCTGGGAGTGGGTTGCCAGGCTGAGAAGCACTGGGATCTGACTGGGGGTCATCAGCACTTTCTCCTTCCTGCACCAGGTGTCTTGCCCGCCATTCTCTGCCACTGTTGCTGCACATATTTTGCTCAGGCGTCCTCTTCCTGTTTTGTGTTTTTGGAAAAGTAACACTTGCTGACCAGTGGAAATGAAGTGCCTGTGCTGTTCTGGGATTATGCCTGTTGTTGACACTCATATGCTAGTGGAAAGAATACCTTTGTCTCATTTAGTTTAATTCACCTGGGAAATGAATTAAACAAAAGTCTGAAAAATCTTTTTTATTATAACAGGAGCACTCCTCTGGGGTATTATTCAAGAATAGCTATAGCATTTTAAATCCACACTTCCCTTTATTCTGAAGTAACCCTCTCATGCAGATGTCGGCTAAGCATCTCTCCTAGAAGTCCGTAGTGCTGTGGATCTTTGTAAAAAAATCTGTTCTGACTGAGCTAGACATGATGAATTTCTTAGCAGTTTTATTTGGTGAAATTACTTGATTTCTATCATACAAAAATTCCAGAGATACAGATAATGAACTTAGTTAAATGCATATAACTTTTTTAAGTGCTTGCACCCAGTTCTGTATAGTTATGTAAAGGAAAGACTTTGATATTTTGCAGGATTTTATTTTTCAGTTTGCAATAAAGTATTTCATAAATCTTTGAAAGAAATGTAGGTCCAGGAATTCCCTGGGTGTAAAGTGGCTTAGCAATGCATAGCTGTCAGCCAGATGTCTGAGGTTACAGAGCTAGGCATCTGGAATTGCTGGATCTTCAGTCAGTCTTCTGAATATTGAAACTTGTCTGGGTCCTACCAGAGTGTCACTGATATTGAATCATATTTGGAAAATGTTTTACTTTCTGTGAGTGAGCAAGTTCAAGAAAAATAAGAATAATTTGAATTTTCATAAGTACTTGTAATCAGGATGATAAACAGTTTTCTGAAGCAGAGGTTTGCTGGTTTATGGTACTTCTCACCTGAAGGTTTGCATGGCTTTGAAAAGGAATAAAGCTTAACTTCCTTTGCTTCCCAATCTCAGCCAAGAGAAGAGTTTGTCTGAGATTAAACACCATGTGCAATTGTGATGCATTATAAACTCTAAGTTTGATGGGAAATGTTAACTAACAATATAATGAAATATTTTTTCAGCTTTTTTATTGGTTTTCCTGAATGACTGTGTGTATAAAATACTGTGTTCTGTGTTGCTGTTTTTCCACTCTAAGAGTAACAAAAGAATCTGGGGTCAATGGCAGATACTTAAAGTTGATGACTTTCAGAGCAGATGCCTTCAGCTTAAGAGTTGTGTGTGTGACTGTCTTAGGTCATGTCCACTCAAAGACCAAGGAGTATTTCCGGAGACAGGTCTCAGCTCACTGAACCATCTAAGTGCATATTTAACTCTATGCGTGCACCTAGTCCATTTTAAGATGGCCACATGCTTGGATACTTATCAGAACCATTGTTTTAGATGAGTGGTATGTATCATCCCTAAAATTCTTCTTGTTTTCCTTGTCCACAGATCATTGATAGTAGGCTTGTTTTCTGTTTCCAGCAGATCCTTTTGGAGGTATTTCACAGCCATCAGTTCCCAGATGGAAAGCCCTGTTCATTAAAGAAATTTAAATTTTCCTGCTTTGTTTGTGAGAGTGATCTACTTCTGGCTCACTGAACTTAGTCTCAAAACCAAGCCACTTCTCTTCCCATAGCCCTTTCTGCTGCTTTCCAGAAGTAACCTGTTTAATTTTTTACCAGACTGATGCTAGTTTTGAATTTTTTAGTCCAGGTTGTACATATTTCGTCAAAAGTTTAGCATGGTCTGAAAACTAGATGAGATTTTTTGTAGAATATAGAATTTTTTCTATTGTAAAAGACCTCTAAGGTTATTGAGTACAATTGTTAACCCAGCACTGCTAAATCCACCACTAAGTGCCACATCTGCGTGTCTTAAATACCTCAAGGGATGGTGACTCCACCTCTTCCCTAGGCAGCCTGTTCTAATGCTTAGGAACTCTTTCAGTGAAGAAATTTTTCCTAATATACAATCTAAAGCTCCCCTGATGCAACTTGAGGCCATTTCCTCTTGTTCTGTCACTTGTTACTTAAAGGAAGAGACGGACCCTTACCTTTCTACAACCTTCTGTTAGGGAATCGTAGAGAGCAATAAGGTCCCCCCGATTCTCCCTTTCTCCAGGTTAAACAATCCCAGCTCCCTCAGCCATTCCTCATAGGACTTGTTCTCTAGGCTCTTCTCCAGCTCCGTTCTGGAGCTGGACAGAGAACCTCAGTGTCTTTCTTGAAGTAAGGGGCCCAAAACTGGACACAGGAATTGAGCTGTGGCCTCATAAGTGCCCAGTACAGGAATGATCACCTCCCCAGATGCAATGATAGTGCACAAAGCTTTCAATTGTGTGAATAGATGTTTGCTTAAAAGGCCTTTAAATAATTCTTCTTCCCCTTGGAGGAAAAGAGATGTGTAATGTTTAATAATAAAAATAGCGTTTCTTCCCATAGCCTGAAATGGCATGGAAGGAGGTAATCATGTTTTGTATGGCAAAGCATTTTTCTAAATAGCATGTTTATGCCTTTCTAGCATGGTGGCTGTGATTGGCTGCTGGGCCGATTTGCATGTGCTAAATTGCAGTCCTGGGGATCTGTGAAAACAACCCAGCAAAGCCAATCTCAGCTGGGAGCATGGAAGCTGCTGCTAATTTTGTGATGAGCCACCCCCAGGCCCAGCGTGAGTCATTATCATTGTTTTGTTTTCCAGCAGTCGGTACCAAATGCTTCCGGGATCCAAAGCGTGGATTATCTCTGGAATTGTATTTGTTCCCTCAAAGCTTTGTTTGTTCCAGATAAGAGGAAAGAATACGAAAAAAATCTGTTTAAAAAAACCCATGAAATAATTGTTTCCTTATTAGTGTTCTCTTCCTGCTTTTAATGTGCATTCAAAGCCATTTGTTCACTTGAAAACTCACTTGTACATAGCCCAGCAGTCACTGCTCAGTCCTAATCAGTTTGCTTTGTGCTGCCAAGGGGGTTGGGGGGGCAACAGTAAGTACAGTAAGATGAGGCAACTTGGCTGAAGTCATTGTTTGGCTCTGGCAGAGCTGAGGTGGGGAGTTTCTGCTGTCCCTTCTATTTATCTTGCTGGTTTCTCAGAGAGTGTTTTTATGAAGCCACAGCTGTGTGTGGGACCAGCTGGGACATCCATTTGCTGTAGGTCAGGAGTCTTTGATCTGAGGAGTGCACTGGCCTGATCCCCAGGGTCTTATACCTGATACCCACTTGCTGGGGTTGCTGGTCCACTGGAAGATAGGACAAGGTGTTGAGAGAACAAAAGGCCATGCCCTGTGCTGGGATTGTGACAAACAGTCAATTTGTTCCCAACTTTTAGCTCTTGTTTCAGGCTGTCTTCTCAAATAGACTTCTTTGGTGTGCCATGGACTGTGCAAGTGTAGCTGCAGGGACTGTGGGTGGGATGCAGAGGAAATGTTGGGTCCTGCAGAGGAAAGGGCCAGGAGTGGGAAAATGCATGTGTATGGGCATACAGAAGTGATTTAAATTCAAAACTTCAACATACAGTGGGTGGAAAAGACATGGACAGAGTGGGAAGCCTATATGAGCATGAGAGTGGAATAAGGAGCTGAGAGCACTGAAAAAGAGCAATGGAAAAAGGGGAACTTCTAGTGAAACTGGCTTTAAAATGTAGCTAAACATGCTGTTCTTGCTTTGTGGACAAGAGTTCCCAGTCTGGTGTTCCCTCCTCTGCCTTACTGATTTTCAGGATGGGGAGGTCTGCTGGGAGGATCCAAAGTATGTCTGGAGGGAGGGACAGGCAATAGTAGTCTTCCTTATGGGGCTGGGGGTGGAGCTGGACATATTTACACGGAGCATTCAAACTGGAAAAGCACAAGAATCAAAAGTGTGACACTCCACAATATTCGAGTCTCTCTGTGATGTTGGTGTGTCTGCAGATAACCACTGGAATGGTCTTGCAATGTCCTCCATGCTGCAAGTTCCTTCTTAAGTTCTGGATTTCCTCTTTTGTTGCGATGTGACATGAAAACCAAACCAGAGAAAATAACGATTCTACTGCTGGTGGGACTGGGCAGCCAACGTGCTGCCACTACTTTTCTGTAGTAAGAAAAGTAAGTTTCTGTGACTTAATGTTGCCATTGTTTATCCTCTTCTATGGCTTTTTGTTGGTGGAGAGAGTGGCACATGAGCCTACGTCGAATCGCAGCAGTGAAATTCAAGCGCAGACCCTGACAGACTGGGACACTTTCCTATGTCCCAGTGGATGGTGCTCCCCTTGCTCTCAGTTCTGTGTGCCCAGGCCCTTTACTTCCCTGCTGCTTCAGTTTAGAAATAGCATAGGGTTATCCTGGGCGGTGTATTTGTGAGGCTGGAGGGACTCTTAGGTGTTGTTTTTGAAAGGCTGATTTCCCCAGGTATTTATGCTCAGTACAAGCAGGGTATAATCTTTGTAAATACTCAGTGGGTTGATCACACAAATATGTATATATTTACATATGGCTTAATGTCCTGTGGCTGTGCTTGGGTGTTCCTCTCTAATAACTATAATTTACCTTTAATGGATAAGACAAAGAAACCTAGTCTGCTTTTTCCTCTATTTCTGCGTTTTCTGGAGTTTCTGTGATGAATCCTTTACTGTGCTCACCCTTAACCTGAAGAGGCAGTTGTGGCATTATAAATCATGCTCTCAGATGCTTGCAGGCTGCTCAGCAATGAAATGCATCTTCCCTGCCCTGCCTTTCCTGCTAAATGGCTGACACACATCTTACAACATCTTGCTGGAGTTCTGTTTCTGCCCTGCAGCTCGTTCACAGCACCTTGGCCGAGAAGGCAATGTGACTGTGTTTTACAGTTGGTTGAGGGCTTTGTTTTTGAGGTTAGAAAAGGTTAGAGTTAGAACAATCAAATTTTTTCAGATAGTGTGTGAAGCATGAATAAGGAGGGCGATTAAATGGGAGCATGTCTTTTCCTGAGGAAACACTTTACTGAATGAATTTCGCACTTGTTTGGCGTTTCTGGCAGGTGGTGGGTCTTGCTGAGAGCGCTCCCATGAGAGTTTCTCTCCTACTCATCTACAGCTCGTGCCCTTTGGGTCGATACTTCTCTAACATGCTGTCTGGCAAGGGGTGCTCCCACCTCCTAGAGGAGGTCGGGAAATACACTTTCTAAATAATAGAAAAAGTCTGCTAAATATAAAAATACCCAAACCAGAGGCTTTTCTTTGAGTAGTAAGGGAAAAAAAACAACTCCAAACTGGCAGAAAAATCCAGACAGGGACACTGCTTTGTGGAATAGCCATAGGTGCCTCTTGGGGACTGTGCTAAGGGCTGTTTTGGCATAAGGCTGTGTCCGCTCAGTGAGGAGAGTTCATTGCTTATGTGCATGTCCACTGAAGAAAAGGTTTTCAGTAACACAGTCATGTTTTGACAAGGGACTGGCAAGGTGCAGAGAGAGAAATGCAGACCCCTGAAATGTGCTGGGAAGGCCGTTATGGGTCTATTTCCCACCCAGAGCAGGGACAAAGGACTGGTAAATCCTGCTCACTCAGCCCAGAGGCATTGCTTCTCTTTCTCTCCTGTCCCCCTGCTCACTCATGTGAGCTCCAGACTCACTGCAAGTCTCAGACTCATTAGATTTTCCCTGCTGCTTCGTTGCTCCTGATCTGTAGAAGAGGTGGACAGCACAGTGTTGGGGAGGAGAGAAAGGCATTGCATCTCCATTGTTTATGGGAATGTTGTTCACTTGTCTGGTAAAATGCTGCTGGAATTAAACGTTAGAGGAATTACGTCTTGATACTCAGCGAGCACATGTTGCCCCACTAACAGCCAAAGGACAGTCGTCTGTTTTAGCACTTCTATAATCGCTCGCTAAGCTTTGACACTGAGAGCCAATGTGCCTTACTCCCTACTTCATCTCTGCTTTATCAACAGTGGTGGTATGTTATAGAGACAGATTTTCACTGGGTTTAGTGTAGCCTGGAGAGAATTAGTTAAAAAAAAAAAAAAAAAAAACCTCTCTGTAAAAGTTACCAATAGAAAGACATAGGGAGGTAGCATCAACTAACGGAAAAATATGGAGCAATTAATCCTGGCCAGAATAAAGTGTCCATCTAGCCCAGTAGTCTTTCTCCATTCACATCAAACAGTTAGAAAAAAGTAAGAAACCAGGAATATGATGTGTACCCGAAATGCTCTCCCAGCTGCTAGCTATTTTCAGCTTAGAAAATTATCTGAGTCAGACGTGGTTCAATGTACGTAAAAATTCTCAATGGATTTTTCTTCTGTGTGCTTGACCAGTCTCCCCTTGAGTTCATGGACATTTTTAGCATCATAATGTCCTGTGGAAAGGATTTCCCCAGTCCTGTTACATGAAGAAGCCCCTCTTTTCCTTTGTTTTGAACTTGATTCCTGCTAGCTTGGATTGATGCTTTCCAGAGACTCAGTAGTGAACAAGATAGTGAATAACAGATCCTATCCTTCTCTTATGCTAGTTGTGTTTGCAGAGACCACAAGCATACTCCTGCTAAGCTGTCTCTCACAGTTTGACGAGTCTTGGATTTTCTTGTTGCGCTTCTCTAAACCATTCCCAGTTCTAGTAAATGCTTGTTGCAATGAGAGGAGCACAACAGTGCACACTTGCCTCATGTAAGGCATTGCTTTTCTTTATGCCTAGGGGCTCAAAACCAGTGGGGTCAATTCAGCTGGAGAGACAGCAGTTGTCATGTGGGGTACAGAAAGGAAAGCAGGCTGGTAAGTAGGCTGTTATGGCTAAATGATGAGCTCTGTAGCTGTCAGTCCCTACAAGCTTGTGATTAAAGTGGCATCTCAAGCTGTGGGTGGACACAGCCTCAGTGATTGCCACGTCAGGAGACGAGGATGGCCGTGCCGGAAGCTCTGTGTGATGGAGCGTGGGGGATCACCTTGAGACACGATTTCAGCTTTTGGATGCTTTGAGCTCTGTTCTGCCTGATGAGCTGTGCTGGCAGCTGGCTGCCCATGGACCAGAGCAGGAGTGGGGGAGCTGGTTCCACTCTGATGTGAGATGCTGCCCCTCACAGCCCGAGGAGAGAAACCAGGATGCCTGGGGCATAACGGAGCTCCCTTCATAGAATATCCCAAGTTGGAAGGTACCCACAAGGATCATGGAAACCCAGTTCCTTTTTTCGTATACATTTGCACAGTGAGATGAGATGGAGCTTAAACCCCATTGATTGCATTGACAAGATCTCCACCGAGTGTGGGAGAAGCCAGGGAGAGTTGCTCAGTCTGATATTTAGGCTGTGGGTACCTGCATGTAACTCTACCGTGGGTGCCACCACACCTTCCTCTGCCTCGTTGCCCGTCTGTACTGTGGAGACAGTGCTGTCTTCTTTGCAAAGTACCTGTGGGAATAACCCAGGACCTGTGTGGACAACTGAAGGACTGTAAGTCTCAAAGCTGTTTAATATTACTCTGTGTGTACACAGGAACTGGGGAAAGGGGCTAGGATTTTAGGTATTTAGCAGAAGATGCACCATGGGAATTTGAGAGTATGGTTGAAATTCCTCATTTGTGCTTTAAGAGGCATTTGAGACTCCCAGCCATTCAGTAAGCTCCCATTAAAAGCACATGCATTACAAATTTCTCACGTAAAAGTATTTAATGTTCAGTAGAAATGCAGCTTGCCAGGGAGAATATATTGGTTGCCTATTAAGAGAAACAGATGAAGGCAATTGCTTTCTAAGGGTTAAGTATGACCTGGTAAGCCAAGGCCTGCAGCGTTAGCAAGTGCCAGCCAGCAGCTGGAATAGCTCAGTGACAGATAACAAGTGCCCTGTCCTTCCATTCCTCCAAAGAGAGCCTTGCTCAGTGAAGGTTTCTAATGCTGAATCAGCAATAGCACAGGGGGCTCTCTAAAGGGCTCAGAGTTAGTGGCTTGTGCACACTAAAGGTTAATGGTGATATCTCAGGAGGCAGATTTCAGAGGAAAAAGGTTTTTTTCACTGTTTGGGGTTTGCTTATCCTCGCTACATTACCTGCAGCAGTGTGCTAACACATAGGCAAAGTGGGCTGTGACCTCAATCAGCTAGTTAATTTTAAGCCCGTGCTTAAGTGATTTGCCAAAACTGTGCTTATTCAGAGAAGGAAAGCAGACTGTATTTTCATTGCTCAAGCCAGGTGAATTATAACATCTAAGTGATTTTAATGATGAAGGGGCATATTATGCTTTGAAACAACTATTCACATTCCCATGAAGAACATTAGTATCAGTCAGTATGTCTGATAATTGATAGCCATGTTCATACTTTGATAATAACCCCCTCAAAGCTACTTGAAATACTGTATTGTGCATTTACATTTTTATCTCTGTATTTTTAAGATGAGCAGAGCTCGTTAAACTGAAGTATTTTTATGTCTTGTGTCAATAGGAAATATTCTTTTAAATGTTCAGAAGGAATTGGTTACAGAAATATGGGAAAGAGAGGGAAGAGATTGTTTTCCTTCATGTTCAGTATATTCTTCATCCTTTTGCTTTTTGATGACTAAACTGTTCTGTATTTGCAATTGAAAACTGTTGATTGGAAACCCTTGTGAGACTAACATAAATGGGGCTTGATTTTGAAAAATACATTCATGATAGTTTGTCTAATTTGTGTGCAATTAGCGTGATTGCCACTGGAAATGGCCATCTGAGAACAGACTGTTGGAGACTTCTGTCTTTTTCTGATCTGTTTTCTCTCTCCTCCTGAAGGTGCCAACTTCTGTGATGTCTTAATATTACCCAGGGAAGTTTAATTTGGTAATATGGTTATTGATATCCTTTCATCTCTTACCTCTCCACTTTCAGGTGTTTGTTAAAAGGCTGAGAATGATTATTATTCCCTTCTGCTTCCTTCTCAAGTCTACTTGATGCAATGTAAAAGAGGTTCTTTCATCTAAGTTGTTGATCTTGCAATTTAGAGAGTCAGATCTCACTGGCATCTCTGTAGACTCTTAAATGGCCATGGTAATATTTAAGCAGTTTCCAGGCATGCACAGCTCTCATCTGTCAGGTCTCTTACTCCCTCCTGAGGAAACCTGAGCTCGCAAGGGACATTCATTGGTGACAAGGTGGGATTGTTTCATTTTGCTTTGTTTTAAACATATGATGAATTAAAAAGGTAAGATAGATGAGTCTCTAGAGTATTCCCTTCAGGGAAGCTGGGAAACCTGGTTCAGGTTAGTGATTTGAAGGGCATGTCAGCTCAAGATACCTTTGAGCTGGCTTGGGAGTCCTTTTTGTAGGAGCATGGTATCAAGGCAGCAGCTCCTCAGTGGCTTCACTGCTGAGTAAGAGAAGGGAATGAGCTTGTGAATCTGTCCTCTGTGGGCACGTACTCTTATTCCCTCCCTGTGCTGGTGCTGGGGGTTAAGCCAGTGGGAAACTAACCTATTCTTATTACTGGTATTTTAAAAATGAATTGTTCTTAATCAAACCAGCCTTACCCGAGTCATCATGTGGCTACACAAGTGTGACTGCTGTTGGGGGTGAATCAGCAGGAAAGGTGTAACCTGAGGCAGGGAAAGGAATGGGTAGAACTGCCCCTGTTCACAGCTACTCCCACATGTACCTGGGTTTGAAGCAATGGGGCTCTACCCCACTCCTGGTGATATTCACATTGTGTTCATTGCTCTCAAATGTTCTCCATCCTGAGGTACAACTAAGTCAAATCTAAAGATTAGGTGGACCTTCCAGTCTGCAGTGTGACTCAGGCCTATAGCTGCAGAGGTGGGAGAGCCATGGCAGTGTACAGAAGACAAATATCCCCTGGCTCATTAATGATGGGATGGAGAACACGCACTGCCTGATTGTTTATTGGCTGTGGCCTTTCATTAAGAGTAAGTTCAATTTTCCCTGTATTGATAGCTGCCTGGTGGAGGGGTTGTGCTATGTGGCAGGCACTGAACTGCCAAGAACACCCAGATACAGATACAACAATATGTCAGGAAAGATACCAGCAGTGTATTTTGTTGTTTTCTGTGCTTTGTTTTCTTGTTGAGAAGAAACAATTTATACGGATGAGACATTAAATATGTCAATCCTGGCCTGTCTGCTAGCTAGGAAATGCTGGAAAGTTAATGTATTTTAAGTGGGTAAGATGGTTCTTGTTTGTACTTACTTGTTTCTGGCCTACATTGGGACTGATTTAATTAAAAGGAATGTAGTACCCTTTCCAAAAAGTCCCCCAAGCCAATCAAAACCTTTGTTTTTACCTGCCCAGTCTTTCTGATCCTTCCCAAAGCGCAAACATTTATTGTGCTGTGAGGAAGAACTTTGGAAAGGAACAAGCAGAACATGTTTTGCCAGGGAGCATCAGTTTCTGTTGGCTCTTCCCCCTGCTCTGTCCAACCAAAGGCCCTCTCCATCAGCAGAGCTTGCTCAAGCATCTTCCCTTCTTGTTCTGAGAGCTGCTTCAGCCCCTTCCAAACATATAATTATAGGCATGAAAAAAATAAATCTGTTCTTATTCAGCACCTGATAAAACGGTGACTCAGGCATTTTCATTTTCCATTGGAAATGCAAGTTCTCGCGCATTCGGAGTGCTCACCACCACACAGCCTGAATCTTAAAGGGAGCTCTGTCTGCCCCCTAGAAGGGCAAAATGGTTACAAATGCAAAATGCCAGGTGGAGGCTCTCACAAGTAGCTTCATTTGGCCACACGGTGAAGCAAGCCAGGGTCACTTACCTGTCTCTGCACTTCCCCCTGCAATGTAGTTATCCCAGAAAAACCCCAACCTACACCCAGCAGTGGGCTGTGGAGACCTGGCCAACCTGGCAGCCTGGAGCTCTCTGGCCACTGGGGCTGCGTGATCAGCCTGGAATTTGAGACAAATGGTGGAGCAAAGGCACCTGATCAGGTTTAGGATGGCCCTTGTGAAAAGGGTGACGACACTCTGTTCCTAAAATAAAGATGTTTCTGTGCTGTGTCAGGAGATCGCTCATACAGAGCCTGGAAGGAAGCAAGATACTTGCTGAAAGGCATAAATTTTTCTAACCACCTTCAGTGGTTATTTTTAAGCTCAGACCATGCAGTGCTATGAATCCCATCCCATTAGGGCTGGAAAAGTGTTCGCCAGGAAGATGGGTGCTCTGGAGCATGAGAGCCCTCTTCCTCCTGCCCACATGCTGTGCCTTGCAAAGAAAATCCCTGGGCTGTGACAAGACTGAAAGAATAACAGGGGCACCAGCTGTGCCCCACCTCTGCCAGGTTTTGTAAGGGAGAGCTTGAAAGTCCTCCTAGTAAGCTGGGTAGATGCAGCACGTTGTTTGATTTTAGTTTAGAGTGAATTCATTAAATGGTGTTTTATTGTATTCCTCCAGAGCAGCCAGAGTTGTAGGATAAATATTTATATAGAACAGCTGCTGAGTTAAGAAAAGATGCATCAGAAGTACAAATACATGTTTTTGCCTTTGCTTCCACCCGAAGGTCCCTGAGGACTTGACTCAGTGATTCCTATGGGTCCCTTCCAACTCAAAATACTCTACAATTCTATGACTTTGTTGGAATCAATTATTTCTTATACCCCTTTTGGACATGAGGCTTTTTTTTGTTGTTGTTTTCATATAATTCAGGAAACAAATGCATTAATGAGGTAAAAAACATGTCGATGACTGCTTCTGCTTTATTTTGTGGCCAACCTATGCCCAAACCCAGCATTGCCTGGCAGCTTTTCACAGGAGTATACTGGACCAGACCCAAATTAGCATCTAGTCCCTCTTTCTCCAAGCATTTACACTTGCATCAATTGCTGATGTAGCTTAGTGAACAGGACTCCTCATGGGAAGGACTGTAACATCTCTGAACATGAACCAAAATCCTTTAATCATAAAGCGATAATCCACTAAATAATTTGAGCCCAGCAGTCTGCAGGGCATGGGGGATGCTTTCTGGCTTTGCTCCCAAAGATTCAAAAAGTTTTTTAGAAATTGCTGCCCTAGTGCAGGATGTAGAGGGAAGAGCTAGGAGAAGACAACATTTTGATTTGGGTTTGGTTTTTTTCCCCATGACAACATAACTTGCTAAGTAAAAAAAAAAAAAGATAAACATCTTGGTCTGTTGGGGAAAAGATGACTTTTCTTCTGAAAAAAAAAAGGGATCTTTCCACAGGGTATTTTCTACATCTAAGCCTCCTCTGGCAAAATGTGGGTGCATTTTTACTGATGGAAAAAGTCTTTCCCTAAATGTTCAAGGACGTAGGAGCAGTGGTGCTTTACAAATCGCACTCTTGTCGTGAAATGAACGGCAGGTGAGCATGTGTGTATTTGTTCCTGTGTTCCCACTGCCTGTAGTGCCTGGGGTGAGCTCTCGCTGGCTGTGTCATAAGCCTGGTAGCACTAGCAGAAATGCTTCCCCAGTTTGGGCAGGGGTGGGATATGTTTTGGAAAGACAGGGGTACCAGGGTATTTTTTGTGTGGTCCAGTCCTTTGAACAGCACACCGGGTAGAGGAGAGGTTTGTCAGTGCCCCAGGAGCAGGATGTTCATCAGACCTACAGCTCTTGGTAACTGTCTGGAGTCTTTTGAACCACTGACAAGGGGCTGATAATGGGAGAAGAGATAGAGACCTGGGGTGGTGGGGTAGGGACTCCCTTGACCCTGAGTGGGTCCTGTTAGGAGAGCAGGGCACGTTTGTTGCCTGAGGGCTACCTGGGAGTATTGGTCCCTCATGGTTACAAGAGAGACTTTGCTGTTTCCCCTCAGTTGTGGTGGTTGCATGTCTCTTTGTTTAAGTCTTGTTGTGTTATGCTGCTTTGGGTGATCATAGGTCAGCAGTGACAGCCTCCTTGGAGTCTTAGACACTGAGACCTGACCAGTCCCTCACACTGCAGAGCTCAGAGCTCTGGCTTAGGGCTCTGTCTCACCTCTGTCCCCTCCTTGGGTGAGTCACCTTTGTGAGTAACATCTCACAATGATGCTGTCTCTTGGAGTGTGCATTAGCAATCACTGGACTTGTACCTCTCCTCACCTTTCTTGTAGTAGTAGTCTTCTTTATTTCCCTTTAGGATGTTTGTAGTGAATCTGGGGACTTGCAGAGCAGAGATTTGCATAATTTTCTTTAATCTAGCTAGGTCCAACAGCAGTAACAGTGTTGGTATGTTCATCACATAAGCACATACCCAGAGCAGCCAGTGTGCTGGTATAAATTATTCTGCAGTTCAAGCATTTTAAATTTTTTCTGCTATTTTTGTCATTCAAAATAAATAGATCATAGTTAGATGTGCCTGCCAATAGCTCAAGTATACCTTCAGTTTAGTTCAGTAAGATTCCATTTCAGCCCATGCTCCATGGGACTTTCCAGTTAAACTTATATCCCATAAGAAACACCAGGACTACTCCTCTCTTGGACTATAGTTAGTATTCTTCCAGTCAATGTGATCATCCCTAGAATAGAAAAATTTTGAGCACCCAGCTATTTTCAGCCAAGCCCCTGATGTGCCCAGCTTCTACCACTTGAAGGGAATGTCAGATATTTTCACATGACAGAAAAGCATGGCCAAATTCTGTTCTAGAAAATATTCTTAACTTTGGGGTTACTGTTTCTTTACTGGATTTCAATTTCTATTTATTCTTGTAACTTGCAAGAGATACATATCCAAATCTGCAAGATAATTTTACAAACTACTGCCCAGTTTAGATGCGTATGTGGGCCTTTTCCTTTAATGATAACCCTCAGCAAGCCTGAAAATTAGTGATACAGAGTGACAGATAGACCTGGTGGCATCCACAGTCTTAAAATATCAGCCTATTTTCCACCTTTCATGTAGTTGTTGGTTTTTGTTTGTACTGTAATATTCATGGAGTGGAACAAAATAAGGAACTGAGAAGAGCATTTTTATGTAATTTTGTGATACCTGTTAAAGTGCTTTGTGTGTTTATCAGAATGAATCACTTGTGCAAAATTCTATGCTCTTTTTGCTTTTTCTGACACTGTGAAATATGTACATATCAGTGTAGGGAACAAAAGTACATGCAATATGGGGAGCAGAGATGCAGGTGGGGAGTATTTGCGATGAATTCCTGTCATGACCAGGAAAGAGAAGCCCATGAAGCCAGTTTTGAAGAATGTCCTGTGACAGCCAGACTGAACTTGAACGTGTCCTGGTATATTTCCATAATGAAGCAGAAAATCCTGCAGCGAGGCAGCTGATCGAACGCTGCCGACAGCTCGCTCAGCCCATGCAGGAGCAGCCTCCTCACCTCCCGCCTGCAAATGGGGTCTGAGCAGGGTGGGAGCAGCCACGACTTTAAAACATTCCTTGACATATGTCACACTGCTACCCGAGCTCGCCAGCCTGACCTGCAGCCATGCACAGCACAAACAAAATCTGTGCCCAAAAGATGTGTGCCAGGCAGAACATGTGGTCCTTTTTCTCTCTTTTCTCCAGAACTGTCACTACACTTTTTTCCTCTGTAGTTTGCAGTTTTTCATCACCTGCAAGTCACTGGTGCTTTCTGAAAGCTAGAAATTCTAAAAAAACACACCATCCACCCTCTGACTGCTGTCTTTGCTGTGTCTCCCAGCACCACGCAGGTGTCCTGTGGGCATTAAGGCCAATGTCACCCACATCATTACCCAGCCAGGAGGCAGCTGCTGGCAGGGACAGCCACTTTCTGTGGAAGCAGGGACAGACTGAGACTTCTCAGCGCACAGATGCTTTCCACGAACATATGCTTAATTAAGAGGCAAACTCACCACCTGCTCTGCAGCATGGGTATCCAGGCTCCTTTCAGGCAGGTATTTGCTTTGCTGTATGCTTACGCTTTTACAGGGGTCTGGAAGTGCTTTTGGTAGTGTTTGTGCAGCTGTGCCTCAAACCCCAGGCGTCAGGTGCTGTTAGCACGTAGAGCTGCCAGCTTCATTAAGGTAATTGTGCCTAAGGCCTTTTCCTTCCTTATCCTGGTTTAATGAGGAGCCACAACATCCCCTCGATGCTTCTCGTGGCTGCAGGGAGCTGTATGTGAGTGGGAACTGGACTTTGCTCTCTCCCCCTACAGCCTGTGGAGCTTCTGCCATCACCTATATAGCCCAGCACTGGGTGGGGAAGATGAGCTCCTAAAGGCAGTTTTTGCTGCTTAAATTAGTATATTGTCCTCTAAAGATGCGAAGAAGTTCACTGCTCCCTTTTGAACACTTGCCTCTGCTAGAATGCTGCACAGGTTTGGAACCCTCCATCAGCCCTTCCCTAAGCCTCGGACTCTCAGTCAGCAGCCAAATCCCCAGCAGAGCTGGCAGCGCTGCAGCAGCCGGGCAGGGATAAATGGGCCATGCACTCTGCAGCGTTGGTGGCAGGGACAGATTAACCCTCTTTCACAGAACCAGTGTAGTGATGGCAGCTGGTGGGTAGCTGAGAGTCTCCTCTTCCTGGGGTGCCCTGAAAATGGGCACGTCTCAGGGAGCTCCAAACATCTGTGCTGAGACAGAAGGCACTTAATGTATCTGCCAAGCTCGGCCTGGTTTCTTTCTGTGGACTATTCTCTCTGCACCCATCTCAGAAATGCCTTTTCCACAGGGAATTGCATTTTCTGTGTCTGGTTTGTGACCCATGTGACATCTTCAGTGAAAACAAACATTTCTCCTGCAGCATTTTCAGGTTTCTGGGTCCCAAGAGGAGATAATGCAGAGGGATTTCAACCTGCAGTTCCAGAATCTCTACCAAGGAGCACGTGCAGAAATGCAAAATGCACATCTGTGCTCCAATCACAGAGCCATGTTCTTGTGCCCAGCAGGTTTCTAGCTTTTTCATTCATTAAAGATGATTCAGGATGAGGACAATTAATTATTCACTAAGAGTAATTTTGAATTTTCACTGGCTGCAAGAAGGTTGCGTGTGGGACCACAGGAAAACAACCATGGCAGTGAGACAGGGGCTTGCTCTGTGCTGGAACACTGGGTCAGAGCCCCCTGAGAGCCTGTCAGACCGGCAGCTGCTGCCAGGCCAGTACCTTACTCCCCAAGGGGGAGGCAGGCACTGGGGGGAGCTGGAGCACTGTGTCAGCCTGCCATGAGCTCGCAGAGGCAATGAGCACAGAGCATGAACCTCCAGGGACCCCCAGAGCCTGCCTAGGTTGCTGCGCTGTGTTGCAAAAAGCAAAGCTGTCCTGGACCCATGTTCTTCCAGGTGTGCAGACACACAGATGAACCAGGGGTTTATTGCTCTGCAGGACACGTTTTTCCCTTCTGTGAGAGAGGAACCATCAGCTCAGGTACTGTAAGGTGAGAGGAGGAGGCAGAAACCCACAGCCAACGTGTATTCAAGATGTGATAAAGATAGTGCTGTGGTTCCTACCTGAGTGAGTCCTAGGAAGGCTGGTTTGTGTTGTGCCTGCAGTCCTGCTGCTGAGGTGACACTGGCCCATGGGCACCATGCTGCAGGCTGGGTGCCAGGGCTGTCACCGATCCCAGCAAGCACGCAGGAGCTCATGGCACTGGGGCTGCCAGCACCAGACACAGCAGCAGCAGGAGAAATGTGAGCGGGGCTTGGCTTGCTGCTGGCAGCCCCTCTCTAAGTCTGAGGTGATTCCCCAGATGTCAGCATGAGCAGGAACAGCGTTTGCACCTCTTGCTTTTGGTGGGGCATTGTGTGCCTGAGCCAGGGTCCAGCTCCAGCAAAAAGTGGCTGCACTTCATGCTGTTCACATTGGTGTAACAGGCATTGGCTGTGAAGGCTTTGTAATTACAAGCAAGAAAGTGGGAAGAATTTTCTAAAATGCAGCTATCCCACAGAAACCTTAATTACTTCTCCTAGCATAAAGCTAACAAGGTAGAACACTAGCTATGTTCTTTTTGAGTCTGTTTTTTTCCCAAATGGACTTAATCTTACACCTGTGCTGTGCCCAGGGCTGTGCTGCAGATACACAGGAGTTTGTCCTGACACCTTGTTCAAAACAAAATCTATGGGAACAATTGCTAAGAGGAGAGCTTGGTGCTGGCCCACCGAGACTTTGCAGCATCCTGTGTGTACTTATTATTTGCTGTGATCAATGGCACTGCAAAGGCTGTTTCCCAGGGCAGGAAATGCCTTCTTGTATAAACAGCCTATACTAGGAAGGAAAATAGTACCCAGGAGAGAAAGCGGTGATGCATTAGAAATAATGGGCTCTATCAGTGTGATTTTGTTGGGCAAGGTAACCTCAAAGATTTATTTAAATGGGGCAGAGATATGAGTGACTGCTACATTCTCACTTTGTAATGCATTTGCTAGTCAGAGAGCAGATAGCAGTAAAGGCATTGCTTTTTACAACACAAGTTCATTTAAAATGAGGCTCTGCAGTGCTTGTTCTGTGGTGAGCTAAAGCAATACCCAACACTTTTCTCTGAGTAGGAGAAGTGGTATTCAGACAGGAATAGCTGCATTTGTGGCTTTTTTTCTGTTCATTTTCTGCAAGTTTTAAAGATCATCTGAAGAACAAATATTGAATAGATCTGTTTCCTGAGGGGGGGAAAAAAAAGAACAACTTAAAAGATTTGCCCCTGTGATCTATTCTCAATTCTTGCTGTGGGGTCAGGACGTGGGACCAAGGGAACCATGGAAATTTCCTTTTCCCAGGTGAGCAACTAGCCAGTACCGCAAAACCCATTTTATTCTGTTAAAGTGGAATATAGTGCTTGACATTAATGCTGTGGTGGAAAGCTGTATGCTGCCTCTTTCTTATGTTACTTTCCTATTTTATAGGAGAAATTAGAAATGTTGGGCTTGCATGACTGGCAGACCGAGAACTGCTCAAGGCAACATAAACAAATAGCTATGAATAACAGATCCAGTGGTAGACAAATGAACACAACTTGCTTGTGGACAAATGAACAAGCAGTACAGCTAAGGCCAAGCTAGTTAGCTAATGTTTTTCTTTGTAATCTGTGCACCTGCATTACCCTGCAGGTGGTAATATCCAGAGCTGGTGGGTTAGTACATCTGTATGAGCAGTGTCCCTTATAGCTTGGCAGTATATCCAGAGATGCTCCCCAGATTTTGCTGGATGTATATTCAGGCAGCCAAAATGCAGAACCTAAGCTTCCCCCTTCTCGTCTTTATATAGGATGACTGTACTAAAATAGATGGGAAAGGGGCAAAAGCTGCCTCCCTTGTAAATTTTGTGTGTGAAAAAACTGCAGGTCCAGGTTTAGGCAGCCTCCTCCTGCTTCTGAGTGAGCTCTGGCTTGCAGTGACCAGGACCAGGCAGGAGGGGAAGGAGTGTGTAAGGGGTGGAAAGAAGCACTGAACCCATTTTTTTCTCTCTCATTACCTGTAGAACAAGCCCAGGGTGTTTAATGATGCCACTCCAAGGCTCTAGTCAGCTCCTGACTTGGCTGCCTATGGCTGCTTGAAAGTCCCGTCCCTGGCCAGTGTGGTGGGCACATTGCAGGGTGCTGCTCTGCACTCTTATGCAGGCGATTTGTTCTACCCTGTTGCTGGTTGCATTTTCAGCAGGGAGTGAAGGTGACCTTAGTGTGCACTCAGCTTTTTGAGATACGTAAGGCAGAGCAAGATCTGTGGAAGCAAGTGGGCATTCCCAGTGTCAGTTATAGACCTTTATATTTAGCAGCAAGCAGTTCTAGCACTTGGATTTGCTAGGTACAGAGCACGAAGGCTGCATGGTGCAAAAGGGAGAGACAGTTTAACTTAGTGCCGGGAGAGCAACAGATGTGGGGGTTTGCGCAGTGCCAAAAAGTTTGGAGGGAAGGAATGAAACATGTCACACTTAGTCCAAAACTCCAACAGAAAAAAATACACTCTGTTTTTAACTTGTTAAAAAGACTTAGAATAAAGTACTGTGAATAAAACAACAGGCAGGCATTTGACTTGAAGATAAATGAATTTTCTTTTCAGTTCTTCCAAGTTGTTTTCAAACTAGCACTGTAAAATGTCACAAATTCCACGGACTGGTCAAACCAAATGCCGATGTTTGTTGGGTTTTTTCCGTGGTTTTTTGGTTTTTTTTTTTTGTTTGGTTTCTTTTTTTTACGTGGAGATGATGAAACATAATTTCATTGACTTGTCACCTGCAGCACAGGGTACCTACACTTCTGTTGCAGAGCTGCCACGAGTGCAAAGGCTTGTGACATGGACGGGAAGGCCCTGCTAAGAACAACGCAGAGCTGTTACGCCTCGCTGGGAGCAAGCGGTGCCCCGGGCCAGGGGCAGAGCCGTGGTGCAGCCGGGGAAACCCTTGCCTTTGGACACGGCTCGGCTGGGTGTGGGCTCGGGCTGGTGCCGGCCGCAGAGGGGTGGCAGGACGGGCTGCTGTCGCCGGGCGGCTGTGAGCGTGTCCCTGAGCACCAGGTGGCAGTGCTGCCGCGGGGACACAGCGCGCCTGCGGAGGGATGGGGCGCCGGGAACGTCCTGCGTGGCCAAACCCCTCCGCCCCCTCTTCTCTAGGCGCTGAGCGTCCCTCTCTTCTTTCACCGATTTCTAGGCCACGGGTATTTTCCTAGTGTAAGCCGAAATAGTGTATTTCAAATTTCTGTTCAGCAGAGAGCCCCACCCTTGAGCCCGACCAGTTGTCCCTGTTTTGTCGCACAAAGGGGCCGGAGGCTGCGGATCTGCGGGCAGCGGATGGGAGCTGCCCCGGCGGGTCCGGCCCCCTGCTTCTAAACGCTGGTGTTCAGAGGAGCATCTCGGGCTGCCAGCAGCTCCATTTCCCTCCAGCTGAGCCTCCAGCAAGTCCCGGCCCGTGGTACAATCTCCTGGGGCAGCTTTGGTGCGTGCGGGAGCCCCAGCTCCCTGCCCGGCAAGCAGCGGAGGTGTACCCGGCTGTGCAAGGAGAGCGCTCCCACTGTGCCTTGTGAGAGGGCTGGTGTGTGCAGAAGTCCTGATTTATTAATACAAGCCTTTCAGGTCCTTGTAAGGAATTTTCCGCTGCGTTTATACTCTAGGGCTTACTTCTTTTCTTTTTAATTTTTCATTTCTTTCCTTTTTCCTCCTTTTTCCTTCCTCCCTTTTTTCCTCCCTTTTTTTTTTTCCATTCCCCCTTCTCCCTTATTCTTTCTCCCTTATTTCTTCTCCCTTTTCCCCCATATTTCCTCTTTTCCTTCCTGTTTTTTCCTTCTTTTTCCTTCCTTTTTCCTTCTTCCTTTTTTCTTCCGTTTCTCTTCCCTGTTTCTCTTCCCTGTTTCTCTTCCCTGTTTCTCTTCCCTGTTTCTTCTCTTTTTCTTCCTTTTTTCTTCCCTTTTTCTCTTCCGTGTTTCTTCCCTTATTGTTCCTTCCTTCCTTTTATATATTCTTCTTTCTTCCTTTACCTTTCTTTAATATTTTTTTTAGTGTTTTTCTTTCGTTTTTCCCCTGGCTTTCCTCTGGAGTCGGGGAGAAGGGGGTGTCTAGCCGCTGGTCCCGGCTCCCGTGCCCGCCGTGAGTGCGCGGCTCCGGTGCCGCTGGGCGGCGCTGCCGCTCCGCAGCCGCCGGGCCCGTGCGGGGAGCGCCTTCGTGGGGTTCGTGTTCCCTGCTCGGGGCCCTTGGGGCGAGCGCTCGCAGCCCTTAAAAAGGATGGAAATAAGGAAAGGGAGACAGAGGGACGCTTCAGAAAAGGCGTAGTTTAAGGTAGGAGTCGGTAGCGGTGTCCTTCCTGTGTAAATTCAGGGGTGCACACCCAATCTGGACTGATGTAAGAAGGCAGTGAATTTTATCCTAATTTTCTTAAATCCCTGTGGGTTTGGTTGAGCGTCTCTTACAGCACAAAGAGTGCATGTTCCTGCACGGGGAATCACTAACTGTGGCTCTGGGTGTCACTACCTGTGGCTCAATATAGATGGTCAGTCCCAGGGGGACAGCATTGTAACTTGATGAAAAGAAACTCAAATTTGAGGTTTTTTTCCCCTAATTTCAGTGGTGATTCTTGTATTGTTGCTCAGTTTCAGGAGCAGTTCTGGTGTGGCCTGGTCACCTTGGACAGCAGTGCTCTCACTTTCCAGCTCCCATACCTGGCTCCGTTCCCCTCTGTTATGTGTCAGTCTGTGGATCCTTGTGCCCTGGGATTGTCCACTTCCATTATAACAGGGATTAATTGAGTCCCTTCTGATTTCAGTTGTAAATACCTGGTTCAAGCTATTCTACCTGCACAAGGGGGGAAAAAAAAAGGCTTGCTCTAATCCACAGGCCCTTGGAAACAAAACTGGGAAAGCTTTGGTTTAGGTGCAGCAGTGACCACGATGACCTCAAACAAAAACCAATGTTAGATATAAAGGCAAAATGAGGTATTTTCCCAATTCTATAAACCCTCCGCCCAAAAATGAATTAATCATCTGGGAAGCATTACTTTCTTCCAAGTCTTCATCTAATTACATTTCCAATTTTTCCATGAGACACACATTCCAAGATATTTTGTAGTTCCCCCCACACCCCCCAAAGACAGGGGAAAGTTTGCAAACTTCTGCGGTTTCCTCGAGAGTAACCATTTAAGGGTTAAATAATGTAGGAAAGAAACAAGATTAATATAAAGTAAAATAAAATAGTTCTGTGACCCCAATATTGTTTTCTACTTTTTTAAAATTCATTGTAGGAAAAGAAGACAACTTGGTGAAACACTGTATTTTACTATTTTTCACTCTCTTCACGAGTGAAAAAACGCCTGGAAATTTTCTGAAATTGTATGTGCTGAGAGCTGTAATCCTATAACCCTGTGGGGCACAGTTACTCTAGTCATGCTGCTGTAGTTGGATTCCTCACTTATTTATGCAGAATGGAAAGGGATCTTTCTGAGTGGGAAGCATCTCTGTGAAGCCCTGGTGTTTCCCCAGAGCTGGATGGAGGCTGCAGGACTAATCCCTGTTTCACACACTGGAACGATAGGGCTTCCCTGATGCTTATGAGTCTCTCACCAGTCAAAATGATTTTGCTGGTGCCCTGGGGCAAGTGTGGGTTTGGGGGGGATTAGTGGGTCCCTGCTGCTTGTCTGGTGACACCTCCCCTGCCTTTGGGTTGCTGAGCTCATGGTTCTGGGGGCAGAAGGACTGAGTCTGAAAAATGAAGTCCTGGTGAAGCAAGGTGGCAACCTTGTCATTTATTGCAGTGTGAATCCAGGAATCCTGTGAACATGCTGGAAGAGCTGATGAGGGGGGCGAGAGTGGCTGGGGGGGCCAAGGCTGCTCTGCAGCATCTGTGCCAAAGTCTCTCCTTATGGCCTCACATCAGGGAGTGAGATATGATCGGGTCTTTGCTGGAGAGGCAGAGAAGTTGAGGTGTGAGCAGAGGGGATGCTGTCAGAGGTGTCAGATGAAGAGTGTCGGTCCCTTCCGAAAGGGGAGCCCTTCGTGACAGCTCCATCTGTGCAAGCATGGGGAAAGCCAGAGCTCCTCCATCAGCGCCTCTTGCCTGCATTGTGTGAAAAAGCCCACCCTGAAATCCATCTGCCCCCCAGGGAAGTGTCTTTGCAAGCTTTCCCATGGGGAAGGCTTACAAAAGCAGTATCATCACCCTGATTTCATGGATGGAGGAATCGGCAGTGTGGGGAGGAGGGGTACGCACCTGTGGTCACTCTGTGGTCTGATGGCAGTCGGAGTGAAGTTAGTCAGGCTGGTGCTTTCTCTTGGCATTGAGGGTGATCTGCAGTGTTTGTGTCTCAAATGCTTTAGTGCTGTGCTTTTGAATCAGGCAGAAAGACTGCTTTAAAAGCAGGCAGTCTAGTTTTAGAGCTGGCATAATCATAATTCCTACGCCACTAGGAGTAAGGGGGGAGGAGCAGATAAAAATCAGAAAATTAGGATTTATTACAATAAAAGTCAAAGTGCTAGAAGCCAAAACTGTCATTGTAATGTGAGCTCTATTTTGATAGTGTCCTATTACATCGTATAAGAGGTTGAACACATGTACGAATATCTTGGTTGGTAATTATCTGATCTGTGATATGTAGCAAACGTGATTTTGTTGTTCTGTACATTATGCAGCAGCAATTCATTTCTGAACAACGTTAACTGGCACTATAGCAGTTCAGTGCAGAAATTACAGGCATTAGCATATGTTTCGCTTAGGCTGAGTAGTAGCTAAGTTGAGACACCAGCAATCCTGGTCAGTGGGGATGTGGGGTGAAGAGCTGAGGGTGCATCTGTTCCTAACTCACCCTGCCAGTGGAATCCTCCTCTCCCAGATGATGCTGGGTATCCTCAAAGTATCCAGCAAGTAGAAAAGACCTGTGCAGACAGATGTGGGTACCAGTTGGCCAGGGGACCCCACATGTGGGAGCTGACGTCTTCCCTATTCTGGAATGAGTTTGTGGAGAGTGGTGTCTCTGCAGACTGCACCAATCAATAGCAAAGATCTGCAGGAGTGGCTTTCAAATTAGATAAGCTTGGAGCTGATGTCTGAATGATGGTAGCAATATAACCATTTAACTGAATGCACTTCTGTCACTGCATCCCTAACAACTCTTAGATAAGACCATTTGTGTTTTATGGGATCTTATTTGCTTTCACTTTATTTAATGACACCACTAAATAAAAACACTCAATAATTGCTGTTGCTTACTTCAATTCATCAATTAAATGTGCAAGGAGATTAGTGTAGATATATTTTAAGATGGATCAATTAGCAAAGGTTAAATAAAAAAACCCTACTGAATGCACATCAAATGTGTGTGTCCCTATTCTTAGAGTATTAAAGAGATTTTTTGAAAGACCAAAAGTATTCGTGATACAGATGAGAGAAAGGATCTCTTGGCTCATGTTATTGCAGGCTGTGTCACACAATCTTTTCACAAATGTGCACAAAAAGCCTCCTTGGAACAGAAGGAGCAGGATGAGAGCAGCAATGTGCTCATTGGTCCTGTTGGAAGCATCTCATTCCTGATTCTCCTCTGATTGCTAGAAACCATGTCTAATTTCTAGTCTAAATTTATTCTTGGCCAGTTTCTATCCATTTCCTCTTGAGCCAGTATTGTCCTTCAGCTTATCTGTCCTCTGACTGCTGTTATTTATGCCCTGTTTATGTTTCTTTCTGCCTGGGCAATGAAGATCTATGAAACATGTCCATTCTGCTTTAGTTTGTAGCCAGTTTCACTTTCTTAATTGCTCTAGTGCCAGGGTTTCAAACAGCACAAGGGAGCATCCCTTGTTTTAAAAAGAAAAGCTTGCATTGAAGCTGCACAATATTGTGGGCATATTTCCTGTTTTATTGAGGGTTTATGAATTCTCCATATTTTTTTCTATTTTTATTTTCCCCATAAAATTGCAAGGCTGGGTCAGATTTAAGCTGACAGACTCCATGTTAAATGATTAAATAAATAAAAAGCAAAAGAAGACTTTTCAGACTCTACATTGTGCCAGGAGTCAAGGAAGAAAAGTGAGAGAATTGTAATAATTGCTGGAGCTATCCATGTGCAAATAAAAAGGCTGAGAGTAGCATGTAGCCTTTTCTAGAATGAATTCCTGGTGTCTGCCTCCTTATGTCAGCTGATTTTTTTCAAGAGGAGCTTTGCAGGAGTCAGTCTGGCATGTTTAACTGGGGTGAGAGCGGGTGCCGGCTGCACAGGGATCTCTTCCACACCCCACACAGAGCACTGGTAGTGTAAGGGGCTGAGGCTGGAGCTTATGGAGCGATCCCTGTGGCATCAGTGAGATCTGGAAGTCGGCTTCATTTATGTAGATTTTGGTAATCCCAGCTCACATTCTTTTTGGCTCATGGCAGCTAAGACTTGCTGATGAGTAAGCAAGGACCTCAAAGTTGTTGAAGGTAATGAAGTGTCTATGAATTATGCTCTTTCACAAGGACATGTTTGTGTTGCATATGCTTCTTTTACTGCTACTGTCTTCAAGCTTCTTTACCTGCATCTTTAATGAGGAGACAGACACTGCCCTGGTAGCTACAGGTCTACACACTTAATTTCCTAAGTGCCTGACTTCATCACTGCAGACTTAAAAGTAGCTCTGAGTCACTGCCCTGTCAAATCAGTTTTTTCATCTGAGGGCACCATCTTACACCCCACATTTTACAGCGTTTGAGGTGGGCTGAAGTGGGTATTAGAGGCACTAGAAGTATCCAGTTTAGTATCTGAGTTTCTAGAAGTAGCTACTCTAATGGACTGAAGAAATAATAGATTTGCCTCTTAACAATGAGAAGGGAACACGTATTACTGGTGTTCTTTAGCAAACAGAAGGGCTCCCAAAGCCAAGCAAATGAGCAACAAAGCTTGCATCAGGCTTATGAAAACAAGTTAGGGGAGAGAGAGCATCCTTGCTACCAAATCACAACTACACTGGTCCAAGCCACTGACAGGCTGCATAAGCCAACCCTGCCCTAGGCTGGAACTGCCCAGCATGTTTTGCTTCACTTCCTTGTATGGGGAGGTTGCCCAGGAATACAGAGCCTCTGGAGCTGACACAGGGCCTCTGGAAGACAGAAATACCAGTGGGACCTAACTCTGCTGAAGAACAGCTACCCCAGGAACTAGGCAGTTTTATAAAAATAATTTTTTGCCTCCTTTTCCCTGGAGCAGAAAATCTGAGACTGTGAGAGTATCAGGATTTCAGCCCCTTTGCTGCTCTGGCCCTCTTTCAAGACTGAAGGGTGCTTTTTGGGCAGAAAATCCCAACACGCCTCTGCAGCTAATGGATAGCTGGTCATCTCTCCATGGAGTGCTGAGGATCTCTGTTGCCATATTGCCACCTGTACCCAGTACAAAGCCATGTTCTCCTTAATTACTGACAAAAATGTCTCTTCAGAAGCCTCCCAATAATTACTCAAGTACCCACTTAAGTGGCTTTTAATTCAAGCTCCTCACCCCCACACTTGTGTATTTTCCAGTTGCCAAGCACAGCTAGTCTTATATATAAGCTTCTGCCAAAAGAAAATGCTAATAACCTCCCCCCTGGTTTATACTACCTTGCATGAGCTTCAGTGAGCCCATAGCATCTCAGGAGATGGTATTTCCACCAGGCTAGAGCAGAAGCATTCAATCATAATGAAAGATGAAAGCTCTTGTTGTGAGCTTCCCTACATCTGACAGCACTTGGCAGTGCTACAGCATCTCTTGTTGGACTGCTGCTGGCTGTCTTGCCAGCTCCTCTCATTATTGGAGGCTGCCCCTTGACCCTGTGCAGGGGCAGGACTGCCCCATGGGCTCCTGTAAAAGCTGAGGGGGCAGGTGGCAAGGATAAGCTATGGACATCATGCTGGGTGTCACAGGAGGGGAAGCTGATGCTGCCCTTGGGGTGGTGGGAAGGCAGCATTTCCAACTTGGCAGCCTTCTTTGTGAGAGTAGGAAGGGAAACTCAGGGGATCCTGTCCTCTCATCCTGTAGGACCCAGCTGCATTCAACAGGGAATGCTTTAGATCATGACTTTATGGGTAAGCAGGGTCTGTTGCCTGTTTCTCCATGACTCATAGAAGGCATTGCCCTCTCTGCTTAATTCTACTGTTTTACTGGGGTAGTCTCCAGACGCCAGGTCAAATCAATGACCTGTTTGTAGCAGGCTCCAGCAGCCCTTTAGTGGAATGGTTTTTTTGTTATGTGATGGAATGAGACCAAAGGGACGCTAACTCTCTCCCTGGAGTGAGAACAGAAATGTTCATATGAAGGGGGAGGGCAGGCAAGCATGGCCAGAGAGGAAGAAAGAAGTCACGCCGTACAGGAATTCTTTGTCCAAGATAGAAGCTGTAGAGGGGTCATGAATAAAGGATGCAAAGAAATGGGGTTGTCCATGTCCAAAAGCTGTTCTTACAAAGCCGTAGAAGAGCCCCAGAAAGTGGTTAGAAGGAGCTATTGCATCTTCTGCTTTAGGCACATCAGGAGTTCAGCAGTGTGAGAGCAGAAAAGGCCAGAACTGTAGTTCATGTCAGAGAGACACGTGTGAGTGGTACAGGCTGGGAGGCTGTGATGGATGCATTCAGAAGGAGCAGCCAAACAATCAGTAGTGGTGCTTTTTTTCCCTTGAAAAATGCCACTTTATCAAAACTGTGCAGGGGAGAAAGGAAATAGTCATTTCAGAAGAGCACATTGCACAGGGGTTTCAATGCCAAGTTTCATGCCACTGCTCTGCCTACTGCAAAAGGAGAGACTTGGTCTGGTCAGTGGTGAGACCACCAGTTCTACCACATCAGTGTGCTCTCTTCTTTTCTGGCATTTCATAGTGAGCTCCAAAAGGTCTCATTTTAATTTCATGTGGGGAGGAAATGTAGCTTTGAATGCAGGATTTTCTGCAGAGTGGATTTCTGTTCATCTTAGCTCTAATGCTGGGTGAGCGTCAGAAGCCGGGCAGAAGGGACCAGTTGTGATTATGAGTCAGGTCTCCAGCATAACTCAAGTCAGGACTGCACCGAGCACGCCCAGTAAGTCCTCTGTGGCAGGCATAATCAATAGGGCAAGAAACTGGTAGCTAAGTGGGATTTGGAGATGTTAGAAGTAGCCTTTCTCAGCTGAGGGTGGTAGAGAGCAACATTCCTAAGGGAGCTGTGGGATTGACAGTGCTGCAGGTCCCTGATCAGCCTTGTCAGTGATGATGAAGGTACTGCTGGCTCAGTACACGGGTGACTTCTCCAGGGTGCCTTGTACCCTGTGCACTGTGATATCAGCTCATCTATTTTTTGAAAGAGGTTGGCTCTTAGGATGAAATGATAGCAAATCCATCATAACTCTTTCCATGTTGTTCTCTTGATGAATTACCTTTGATATTAACAATAAACATGAGCCTTGCCTTGACTTACAGCCTCCAGATCTCACTCTGATTTTGCTGGATTGAGACAGTCCCTCCTTTCAAAAATGTTCTTGCTGAGAGGTGAGAGATTTATCAGTCAGGGCTAAGTTTTCTCTGTCATTTTCTTGGACGCCGAGGATCTCAACCATTTGTCTTTTGTGGACAGATTTTCAGCAACACCAAACTATCAGTGGCTATGGTATTAACAGGCTAAATACAGGTGAGCACCAAGAGCATTTTCAAGAGTGGCCCTATGTGAATCCCTGTAGATGTGCTTATTACTGCAACCAAGAGACCAAACTGCTCATGTCTTTCACTATATCCATATTCTTTGTAGTCCTCAGACTCTCTATGTTCTGCCACTTCTGAAGTGTGGCAACCAGACTTTGGGACTCTTGTGATAGTGGTGTTTGCTGCACTAGGTACAAACGTAACAGAGCACTGCTTATTTTTCTCTCTATTGCTCCATCCATCCATGCGTGGGCTTGGTCTCTTCTAGCTGCAGTTCTGTGCAGAAAGCTCCTCTTAGCTGAATCTCTCTTGTGGTTTCCAATTCCCAGAGTCACTGCTTTCTGAGGAAAAAAAATTGCCCAGTCTTGAAGTAATACAGACTGCACAATTCCTCCCCAGAGATTTGATCGGGCTGTGTTAGAAGGAAACTTGTTTCTATAAACTCAGTTTCTGTGTCAGTTATTCTCTTCACCAGACTTACTGCGATCATTAATTACTACTGCATTAGTCTTTGTATCCTTGGCAAACTTAGATTTCCTTCCAGACCACTGATATCTTTATTGGTGTCTGGATTGCAGCAGCTCTGAGAGTCCGGGGAAAGAGGACATAGGATTTCATTTTGCTGGAGAGATAGAGGAGTTGATTGATTGCTGGGGAGGGAAATAAATTACAATGCAAATAGTGAGAGGTCTACGTGGAAGCCAGGGGTTTGTGGGGGAAGCAATGTATTCACCCAGATCCTTTTTACCCAGCACTTTAGGTCAGCAGGGGATGAGGGAGTCTTCAGACCTTGGCCTGGCTGCATGACAGCTGTAATCTCGCATTTACATTTAGTGTTGAATATGCCCTTGCAGTACACAGGAGAAATAAGCAGGTTTTGTTAAGTAAGATGCAATCTGAATGCATGCAATTTCAGAGGCATCCTTAGGGCAGGATTAATGTCCCAGCACTCCTGTACTGCAGAGCTTGATGGCAGTGGGAGTACCAGGTCTTGTCAGAGTTGCTGCTTTTCCTCCAAGCTCTCCAAACTGGAAGGACCCTTTGCTGAGTGGCAGAGCGATGAGCTGCCCCAGCGAAGCATTGCTCTGCTGAGCCAGCAGGATTTGAGATATGACCTAGCTCAGGCTGCAAATCCTAGGCTTGTGGATTTGGAGACTGGATGAAGGGACAAGCAAAGTTTGAGGTCAGGGAACTCTTCATGGCCTCTTTAGGTCTGTCAGAATCCATTATGTGCACAAAGACAGATTTATGGGTCTGGAGGGAGTTTGGTATTTCTCCTTGACAGCTTCTGGCCCTTCCTCCCCCTCTTGACCTATTCCAGTGCCACAAAGGTGCATTAAGGAGGTGGATGTCTTCAATCTCCAAGCCTTGACTTGCTCCAGAGCAGATTGTCCCACAGCCCTGCTGGAGGAGCACAATAGGGGTTTTGCTCTCCCTCCCTCCTTTTTATCATTCTCAATCACATAATCGGGCTGGTTTGCCTCAGCCAAGATCTAATCAGAAAGGATCTCTTTGACTTTCAGAAAAGTCAGCTTGACAGAAACTTTAAATTGAAAGGCTTTTCCTGATGCACTTGGAAATGGTTTTGGTTGAAATTGGTGTCTGGCTGCATGGTTACAACATGAGGAGTTTTCCTTCCTCCCAGGGAGAGGGAGAAGTATGGGCAGCCTCTCAGACCTCCTGAGCCCAGGGGCTTGGGGGACCTGGGCCTGAAGCTACCCTGTGGGGTCAGACTCCTCTCTCTACCCAGACCACACCACCTTCTTGCAGGTGACATGTAAATCCAGTCACAACCAGGTTCAGTGTTCATGGGACCTGGGCATCTCTGGCATATTGAAACTATAGGCCAAAATGGGCTACAGGTTGTCATCAAATAGGATTCAAAGAGAACAGTGGGGATGGCTGACCTCTCCTAGGGAGAAGAGTAGGAATTGTCTTGTTCTAAAAGTGCCACTCTCCTGAGGTCTGGGGACTCAGTCTCTGCTTTAGACAGAGAAGGGCATGATGTGTGAGTATTCAGCCTCAGACTCACAGCTGGGGTTGTTCGGTGATGCCTGTTCCACCTGTTCTCTTCAAGCTTCTGCTCTGCACTGAAAGCACAGGGGATGTGGTCTTTTTCTAACACACTGTGAATGCAGACATAAGACCTGGAGTGAAATTTCAAGTCCACACTTTCCTTCCTCTTCCAGGTTCTTGTAGTTCCTGTGGCTTAAGGCTATTTGACAGGTAGCCATGAGTGAAAAGTCCCTAAGAAAGTGGATGGAGTAAGTTGCTGGGTGGTAGGAGGAGCCCAGTGAGGAAGAGGAGGTAGAGGGAGGAAGAAAGGAATAGAGGCAGCTGTCTGTCCTGTCTTTTAAATTCAGCAGCTCTAGTATAGGCAAGAAATATTTGGGTTTTCTTTCCAGATGTGTAGATGGGTGGTTCTAAGCCCGGAGCAGCTGGTTGTCTGTGTGCCCCTTGCTCAGCAAGGGTGGGCTCTTGGCTCTGCCTTGCACAAGGTGACCTGCAAGCAGAGTGTCCATCCTTCCATTACTCCTTGATAGGAGATCCTTCAGTGAGGCCTCCTCCCTGCACTGCCCTTATGACTGAAGTGCTGTGTGGGAGCTGTCACTGGGCAGGTGTTTGCAGGCTCTTTCTCTTGGACTCCTGCCACTTATGAAGCCACAATTGAAGTGTATCATTGCAAGGACAGCAGTTTTTTATGCCCTGATCCCATTGGGGAAGGCAATGACAGAATGGTTGATGAACAGGACTGTTGGGCTTAGGTGATAAAAACATATTTGTGATGAGCCCACCTTGAACAAGCCTCATGTCTGGGTCTGGCATGTAGGACAGGCACTGATCTGTCTGCAGGGAGGTCTCTCTATATGTGGGAACAGTTTGAGATGGTTCCTGCTACTGCTCCTTTTCAGGCTTCGTTTCAGGGAATTGATCCCAGCAGGTGCTTCCAGAGCCCTGGAGACAAAAGTCTATTCAGCCATACAGGAGGCTTGAAGAAAAATGCCTCACAACACTTTCATTTCTAGACAGCCACAGCTCCCCTTCAGTGAGGCGAAGCTTTCTTGTGTTGCCCTGCCTCCATCTGATATAGGTGGCAAGTCAACAAGGAGAAATAAAAGCTCCTGCTAAGTAGAAAATCTTCTCTTAAAAAGGAAAAAAAAAAAGTATGTGAATGTATAAAATCCTAGTAGAATTATTTCTTTTTCTAGGATGCAGTTAGTTTTGTTGTGTTGGTGCTGTTTGTGGCCTGCTTTTTGCAATAGTGGTTTAATTCTGCAATCTGCCAGCTGTGTACCTGCCCCGTGCTTTAACACCCAGACAAGCCTAACTTCTCCCCAGGCTGGAGCTGGTCTGAAAGACACCAGCTAAACTAATAAATATTTCTTGTGATGAGTTGCAAATTTTGTTTAATTGAATCTTTGAAGGCAAAAAAGGGAGTGAAGGGCCCATTAAATGAATTATTTCAATATAGTAATCAGGTGATGCAGGCTCTTCTGTGTTTATTGAAAGGCCAAGTCAGCTCTAAACTCAGCTGTGCGAGAACAGCCCAGAAAGCTGGCCAGTTCTTGTACTCTGCTGCTGTTTTAGGGCCAGATCTCTCTCCCCAAATAGCACATTTTAAAGTGGCCATGTGAATTCTTATTAGGCATCCAAACATAGATATAAACTCATGCATTGTAAAATACCCTGCACAGAAACTGAGCAAAATACAGTAAGGTATTTTCTTTTCTTTATCAGGTTACCTAGGCATGTTTTTTTTTTCAAAAAGTCCACCCACGCAGAGAGACTGGAGAATGCCAAAGCTGCATGAATTTTAATTATGCTAGACATGCAACAAGGGGCTACCTTGTAAAGAATAAAACTAATAAAACACGGATATGGGTTTAATTCTGCTTAATAAGCAGCCCTGGCAATGCACATTTTAGATGTAATTTACACAGCATGGAAATTTGGTACAATTCCTAAGACGTGTCTGCATGCAGACTTTCAAACTCAACAGTGCCTTCCTATTGGAAGAGATTTGTTGCTATGCTGCTGTAAAATGGTGAATTAGGCCATTCATAATTATTGGCCAGAGATGGGCGTCTTTCTTTTTCCCATTCAACTACAGCAACATGCACACTATTTTAAAGTGGTATTAAATGTAAATCTCTTCCCTAATTTTCATGTATGCATTTTCAGTAGCTCTGCAGATAAAACAGCAAAAAACCTGCATATGTTTGTATCTGTAGTTAGCTCTGTGTGTACAGAATTAGTAAAGCAGAGATATGCCTAATTACTGAATCTACAAAACATAGCCCATGGCTTTTGAAGGCTCTATGAAAAATAAACAGGATATTCTGTTAGCAACCCTGCGGGAATTATTGCACTTCACTAAGGAAAGATGCCAATAACCTCAGTTTTGACCTAGATAGATCATTCTGTTTAGGAAGGTAAGGGAATGCAATTCTAGATCTCTTCTCTGCCCAAGTCACCAAAGCCCTGAAGTTCAGCCAGGCCTTCATTTTAAACCTCAGCACTAAGGACAGAAGAGTTTATTTATCAAGAGACTGAAACTTCAGAAATGGCACTGTCTTGAAATACTGATATTGGTCACTTTCCATAGTGAGGGCCTAATGGAGAGGCTCTTGCTTGGGATGAGGTGGGGATATTTAGTGAGCACAGCGAGTCTGAACCTCTGCCAGATGGGGTCTTTCTCCACAAACTGCAGGAGGAGCACTGGCATGTCTCTCCAGTGTCATCAAAACAGTCTGTCTTGGTCCTTTTATGAATTGGTGCTACTCTTGCATTCCCTTTTCATACGGTGCACTATGCAGCTTTGCAGACTGGGACTGAAGTGAGGAGGAAGCTCGGGGAGAAGAGGCATGGGAGAAAAACTGCCATAATAACTACATAATATAGATATTATATTACATATAAATACGTTTTAAAATTATGTTCCTTAAGGAAAAATGCCGTATTGGCCCAGTTTACTCAAACAATTCAGCTTCCATTGGTAGCAATGAGGAATGCAGCCTGTGCATTTCACGGGGGCTGGTTGGTTTGGAACAGTGTAGGCTGCACAACCATCGAAGAGGTGTAGCTGATACAGATGAAAATGGGAGATGTTTTGAGCCCTGTTTACCCAAATGAAAGTTGAAGGAGAGAACTTCCACTGTTAGAGATAAAAGCACATGGAGGCTTTTCTGTTTCACTTGGCAGCCCACCAAAGGTAATGTTTCACTGATGAGAATGACAGTGCAGGAGCATGATGAGGTTGGCCTTCCATTCTCCAGCTCAAGAGCACTCTGGGCTTGCTTGGTGTTTATAAAAGCTTGGGCTCTTCAGAAAGTTTTGTGAAGTTTGGGGCATGCTCTGACTTGTGTGGGGCAGATGCACGTGTCAGTAATGTCACCAGGAGCTCATGGCACTGTGCCCGTGTTCAGAACCAAACCCTGTGGACTCCTTGGCCATCTAGAGATAAAGACAGACCTGCATGTTGGCAAATGCAACACTACATGCAGTTTCACAAGCTCTGGCTTAATTTAATTCAGTCACTGCAGAAGCAGGAAAGACCTGGGAAGAAGCCTTTCTTCTTAAGAGTTGCAGCAACTCTCTTTTCAGATCCACAAATCATGAGGAAAAAAAATACTTTGGCCGACTTTATCACTGATTAGGATCATTTTTAAGTGCAGAGCTGCTGCTCCTAGTTTACAGCTACACAACAAAACAAATGAGTTGCACATCAAAATAACTGGAACTTATCTAATATGGGATGGATAAAGCATTTTTTCACCCTAGATTTGAAGACTACAGGCAAAAAAGTATCTTTATATATAGATGGAAAACCTGTTTCTTGAAAAGATATGAGATACCCTCACATCCTTTGAAGATGAAACTTTGGATAATTCACTGGCAGTTCAGACAGTGATTCTCTGATTGCAAACAGTTTTCTTTAGGCCATGCCTGTACCTTGTACTGCAATAATTCTTTGATGTCAAGTGAAATAATCTGATAGAGAAAATTAAAATATGAAGCATTTTAGCTACAGGAAAGGGAAGAAAAATCTTTATTGATTGGGATGGGCAAACCTGCTCAAAAAACCTTGGCAGTAGTTAAGAAGAGATCAACAGCCTGGAGAATCTGATTCCAGCTTGTTTTGGTATGCATAGAGACTAAGTAAAAATCAGGAAGTAATCTCAGAGTTTACTTGATCTTTATGGACATAATGGGTGATTGTTTTAGTTGTCTTTTTCCCCCAATAAATTAAAATAGCTTAGGGCTTAAATATAGAGGTGAAGAATGAGAAAATTTTTAGAATTTAGAGGCGAAGTAGTTAAAAATATTATTTTGCTAAAGCTGGTTATTCCTAAGGCATAACCAACTCGTTTAAAATGCTCTTGTCAACTGGGGACATGCATCACACCTACACCTTTAGGACTGGATTAGTTATGTCCTGCCATTGCTACATTGCATGTATCTGCACCTTCAGTTTTGTTCGGGGCAGTTCTATGGCTGGAGATAGGCGGGAGCCGGCCCGGCACCTGCTGATGGCGGTGTGTCGTGGGACCGCTGTGGCCGGGAGCAGCCCAGCAGTGCCCACCGCCGCTGCAGCCGCCCGCACGCTCCCCGGCTGAGGAACCGGCCCCCGGCCGAGCAGCCCTCGGGCTGCCGGGGTTGTCCCTTCTCTCTGCTTCCACGGAGAAGCAGGGAAAGCCACGGACACGCTCGGCTGCCACGGCTGAGTGCTCGGGCGCCGACAGCAGTGGCCAGGGAGGCGGCCGGGGTGGCTGCACGAGTGGCAGGCGGCTCCGCCGGGAGGGCTGCTGTCCCGGGGAAGCCCGGCTGCCCGCGGGGGCGGCGGGTCTGCCCGGGCGGAGGGGGCAGAGCCACCGCGGAGCTGCAATTGCCTCGCTTTGCCTGCGCGATATTTCTCATCCGAACCTCGATCACGTAGGATTGCGTAGAGGAGGGCGAGCGGGAGCAGCTGCAATTCTCCCCAAGCCCGAAGCCCGGCTCCTGCCCGGCTACCGCGGGGCTGCGAGGCTCCCCGCCGCCTTGGCAGCAGCCCTGCGCAGCGTGGGCGTCCGGGGGGGGGGCTTCCCCGGCCCCTCCTTCCCCTCTCCTCCCCCCACCTCTCCTCGCCTCCCCCCTCCCGGGTCGGGCAGGAGGATGCAGGCGGGAAGCGGGTGCGGCTCGGCTCCTCCTCGCCCCGCCGCCGTCGGGCGGCACCGCGAAGCATCCTGAGCCCCGCACGGAGCAGCAGTGGCAGCCGCACCCCCCCGCCCTTCTCCTCCTCCACCTCCTCCCCGCCTTGCATCGCTCCTCCCGCCGCCGTCCCCGCCGCGGCAGCCGGGCCCGGGGCCGCCCCGGTGCCGAGCGCTCGGGGGCCGCCCGGTCGGCCGGACGATGTGGGTTGTTGCCGTCGGAGAGAGCCGGTGCCGGGGCAGAGGCGGCGAGCAGGGCAGGAGAAGCTGCGCCAGCCATGGCGCTGTGAGCCCGGGACGCCGAGCTGCGGCGATGTGAGCCCGCACTCGCGGCCGGGGGCTTCTTTTTTTTTTTTTTTTTTTTTTTTTTTTTTTTTTTTTTAAATTTAATTTTTTCTTCCTTCTTTTTAATTTGTTTGCTGGCCTTCTGCTTTTTCCTGTGGCTGCTTTTCCCTTCCCCTCCCGCCCTCTCTGAGAGCAGAGTGGGTAGGGGGGGAGAGGAGAAAGAGGAGGAGTGCGAACAGAAATGCAGCGCGGCTCTCCCTGAGCCCGGCCGCGGAGCCGCGTCCATGTGCGCGCCCTGCCGCGCAGCGCCTCGGAGCCACCGCGCTGGGGCCGGGGCTGCCCGCGGGCCGAGGGGTCTCTGACTCATCCCACAGCCCCTCGCCGGAGGGCGGCCGGAGGGAGGAAGCGCCGCCGCCTGCGCCCGGGTGGAGCAGAGCGGCACCGCGCCGCAGGGACCCGCGGATCCTCCGCGTCCCCCTATCCTTTGGACACAGCGGACCTTCGCCAGCGGGGCGGCCACTCCCGGATCTACACGGCGCTGCCAACCCGGCCGGGGGTCTCGCCGACGGCCGCCCGCGCCGGGATTTGCGCTCCCTGGGGACAGACCCATGGGCGGCGGAGTCCGGCGTCCAGCCATGGTTGTTAGCCTGGGCGCCCTGCTCCGCCTGGCCGGCTGAGCCCTCCCTGGCGCCGGGACTCGGGGCTGCAGCGCGTTAAGCGGGTTGTCCCGGTCCCCGCGGGGCGCGGCGGCGGCTCGGCCCCAGCGCGCCCGGGCGGCGCACCCCGGAGCTGAGCGGCGCGGGGGGGGGCCCATGAGCGGCGATGGCAGCGGCTATCGCCAGCTCGCTGATCCGGCAGAAGCGGCAAGCGAGGGAGTCCAACAGCGACCGGGTGTCCGCCTCCAAGCGCCGCTCCAGCCCCAGCAAGGACGGGCGCTCCCTATGCGAGAGGCATGTCCTGGGGGTCTTCAGCAAAGTGCGCTTCTGCAGCGGCAGGAAAAGGCCGGTGAGGAGGAGACCGGGTGAGTACGGCGGGCCGGGGCTGTGGGAACCCACTCTACGGAGGGGGGCAGCCCCGGACCCGCCGGGATGGCTGCCCCGGGGCGCTCCCGGCACCGCCGGGTACCGGCTGGGGACGAGGCTTGCTCCGCGCTCAACTTTGACTTGGGTCCTGGCGGATCTCCTCCCCTGGTCTGATGGGATGGGTGGGCAGTGACCTGCTGCCAGCATCCCTCCACCACTGTCCGAAGCGCGAGCACAACGGGTCCTCCGGCGGGAGTGGCCCAGCGGCTTCATCTATGTGAGCTTCACCCAGAATTGTATTTTTCTATTGCCTAGTAGATAAGTTTTTAAATGGTCTCTTATTTTCTGCATGGAGATAAGGAAATCGATAAGCTGAGGATCAGTTAAAATTGTGGCCATTTGATAACTAAATCCATCAAGTGCTACTTCACGAGCAGAGTTGCATAGGGAATTTCATTAGCTTAGAAAGCTTTCTCAATGGCAGCTGCACGATGGTTGCACCTGATCCTGAGCTTGCAAGGACCTAGAAATGCTCTTTAGGGTGGTCCTTTTTTGTCTTCTTTCTTTCCTTTATTCTTTTGTGCTTGTGTGCGCTCAGTCTTGGTTCTTTGTGAAGAACTTTGCCCTAGTATACATATTGCTCACATTCCCACGATGAAGTCCCACCACCCACAGTTTCAGTTCTGAGCATTGCTTTGTGCTCTCAGCTGTCCTTGGTAGGCGTGAGAACTCAGCACCTGGCAAGAATAGGCCCTCCATGATTTCTGAGTGGAATTATGATTTATGTCTTGCTTTATTTTTTTCACTGCTATAAATCACCATAAAGGTAAGAAAACAGAGATTAGTTTGAGAAGCTGCTGTGAAGACGTAGTTTTCTCAGGTGTTCTTCAGTATAATGGTTAAAGAAGAGGGATACTCATTCACTTAGCCATTCAGGATGTACTATCAACCTGTGTAACCCTCCCATGTTTTCTATGTACACTGGTTTTGTGTTTGTTGATCAGTCTCATCATGAAGCCCCTTCTCCAAAGCTGGGGTGTCTTGGTAATGACTCTCCACCGAGGTGTCAGAGGTAGCTAAGGCTGCTCTTCTGATCTGTAGACTGAGGCACATGACCTGTACTCATCTGAACAAGGGAAGGAAATGGGGCAAAGAAGTGACCTGACCATAGAAGGTCACTTCTGTCAACACTGTCAACAAAGGGGAAAGAATAATTACTCTGGTTTGCTGTCAGCACTCCAGATTCACAGGCTGTGGGGCAGAGACCATATTTAGTTACGAGAATGTTTGGAGACTCGATGCATGGGTTAGGCTGTGCAAACTGGTTTCTTGAATGGTCTGCTTTGAAGCAGGTATTGCAAGAGGCTGTAAAATACGTGCAATATAGCATGACTTGAAATATTCAAAGGGAAAAAAGTTGCCCATCTTTTTTTTCCTACTCAACTTGTGATGACTGGTGGCTTGCTGGACTATCCTATATATTAGCTAATCTGTGAGCCAAGACCAGAACACGGCTCTTGCCCCGAAAATGTTGGCATTTTGTCTTGGGAATCACTCTTTGCAGGATCAAGAATATGAGCTGGGAGTCTCACTGATGCAATCTTTTCCTATTTCTCTTTCCTCTCTGTTTTAATCTGCTATTAAGTGTGGTCTCCTAAGGACTAATAGGGCTGGGAAGTGTACACTGTTACCTAGATTTCAAGATACTTTGTCTCATTAAAGTTTGAGTGGCTTCCAGCAGGATGTGGTTGGGAAGGCTTTCTGTTGGTCCTACCCCAGTGCTCCTAGCTGCACAGGTCCAATTCTGCTTCCTTAGACTCAGTAAATGCCTGTGAAGAATCGATGAATTTTAAGAATTCCCTACACTTACATGGACTTTCATGCTGAGGAATGTTTTCGATAACTTACAGTCCAGAGTGATTTAAGGGAATCTTTTTATTGACTTAGAAGGAGGATCAGTACTACTCAGTGTTGTAAAAATAGAACTGCTCAATCTTTAGAGCTGTCAGTCAGTCCCTTGTAACCAGTACTGTATTCATTTTATAAAATCAAAGAAGTAGAGGAATTAAGTTGCTATGAAAAATATCCTAGTGTGCTTTCCTAGGCTGTGGACTGTGTCTGCTTTAGTTCCCTACCTCCATCTTTTAAATAGGGATTTATTTCGCTGATACATTGTATTCCTGGTCTTGGGTATGGTGCTCAGGAGGCAGCAGGCCACAGGCATTCTGCTGCTCAGACTGTTTATTCAAGGGAGTGTATTGTGCCCAGATAACCTGCTCATTTCAGAATTCAGTTTCTGCACGGAAAATGACATGTAAATGAATTGAAAGTGGTTTAAAGAAATGTGCATACATTGTGCAGGGACCCACAACCCCAGTGATTATGTGTACTTAATGGTATGCTGGTTCAGTAGTTTGCAAGTCATTGAAGGGAATGAGAGAAACACCGATGTTCAAAAGAGGTACAGTGGTATTTGGAGATTATACAGTGCTAGGGGATCTCTCCTTACCTTTTTAAACATGACCTTGTCTTACAACTATGGGGAGTAACTGTCAAAATACTTCAAATTTACAGAGTGGTTCTCATCTACAGTACTCAACAAGCTCTGCCAAATGGAGAGGATTCTTCCAGTTTTACGGAAGGTGAGACTAACTCCAGCTATGGAGCAGTTACCTGACACAGAGACCTAATTCCTGATGCTGGTACCAGCATGCCATGCTTTGGGCCCTGCTGCCACTGAGCTCAGGATGCAGCAGTGGTGGAGCTGTAGCTTGCACCTTATACAAATACAGCTCTGATGGAGGTTCATGTTCCCTTTGCTGTTTGCTTCTGTAAAGTAACTGTGTGAGTTTACATCAATTAAGTAAGCTGTTTAATACATGTTTTAATATGTGATTCAAACAGTACTGTAAATATTCAGTAAAGACGTGGGTGAGCAGAGGTACTTGGCACTGGTTGGCACCTTGTGCTCCACTTTGCAGCCTGTGTGAAGTGAGGGTGACATACTCCTGCTCTCGTATGGGAAGGGAGAATTTGCACCCTGGAGCAGTTGAGTCTCGCATACTGTGTATGAGTAGTCGCAGATTTTGGCAAGCTATGGGGAACCAGATCCATGCAGGGATATCTTGTATAATCAAAGCTATCAGCTTCTGGGGAAAACAGACTGCAGAAACATCTCGTTTGTTGGTTGCGATAGGGACCGTGTTGTAAAATGAGAACTAGTTTTGTCTGCCTTTTCAGTAGGAAAAGGCAGCTGTGTTACAGGCACACCATGTTCTTTTAGAGCTCTTGCATGTGTTTTGCTCCATGACTTACTAGTTTACAATAGGCCAAATAAGGACACTGAGTGCTGTGGACTAAACTGAACATTTGCACACGGGGGCTTAATCCCATTATTGTGAGTTAATACAGGTCATTTGCTACAATTGCACATCTATAAGTTATATATTTTGCTCTAAACCATAGTGACTTGATAGAGGATTTAAAAGAAATTACTGTGTGGCATGGCTTGTTGGTGCAGCTTCAAGAGGTGGATTCTTCCTCAGGGACTGATGGATCCAAGAATTGAATGCAGAAGACTAGACAAGCAGCTCTCTCCACGTGGCTTCCCTGCCAACAAATAGTTGAACAAAAGTACTTTCATCCCATTTGTGTCTGAATTAAAGCATCCAAGCACATCCCTTCTTCAGCTGTTTTACAGCAGTCTGGAAAGCCTGGGCTGGTGGGTCCAGCTTGTTTGTGAAAGCTGTCACTGTTGCTTCACCAACCATCTTCTCAGGCAGAGCACACCCCAGAGAGCTGGGGTAGAGGTGGCCTTCCATCATGCCGTGGCCACTGAACAGCAAAGCTGAGCAGTTTAGCAGCCTTGCACGAAGGGAAACAGACTGGAACATCAGGCACAATATCTCTGGGGATTGCTAGAAATTTTATGCAAGTGAAGTCCACTGAAAGGGTGTTATTACTGGGGGAAATCATGTTTGAATTGAGGCAGCTTTGGGTCAGGTCATGCCAGGTACTGTATAGCATTGTCTCCGTCCCCTCATATGTTGCTTCTGTAGATGAATTTCCAGTTTAGAATGCAGAGCTCATTCTCAAACAGGTTTTTCACCCCAGGAAAAAAGAATGCATTTTTTTAATTCCTTTTTTTTCCCCCCTGCCTGATACATATTTTGTGCTCTTCCAGGGAAAGGATGTTTTTCCTTAAGGATATATAAAGGCTTCTTCCAAAGTGAAGGAAATGGCTTGCATGTAGGAAAAAAGCAATAACTTAAACCATGTTTTCCCTTTGCGGTATTTCTCATTTTGAATAATAAATAGAGATTTGGAACTTAAATATACGGATGTAGATATTTTTGCAGCAGTATAAGTAAAATATAAGAGCAACTTTAGTTGAAGGACGTAGAAAGACTTTGTTCATTCAGAGATTTATTTAAAACATTTGAGAAGTCTGTCATCTGCAAGCTGTTAAATTCCCGGACTTAAATCCTGAAGTCCTTTCTGATTTCATGCAGGGTGAAAATGATAATTGAAGCTCAGGGTAAAAACCACCTTTTTAGCTCATAGTCCTTGCCTCCTTTTATGGAGTGGTACATCTCAGAATAGCTGTAATATCTGCCCAACCTGTAGAATTTGTCCCCTCTGTTGCTACTGTCTAAATGCCAGCTGCATTACCCAGGGCATAGCTGCTCCCTGCAGGATGATTGCGTCTGGATCCCCGCTCTTCTCTGTAAGTGTGTCCATGCGTGTCTGGGTGTGTGCCCAGCCAAGGGGGTCCATCACATTCTTCTGCCTGCTCCTCTGCAGAATTTGGTGCTGTGTCCTGTATCTAAGAAGTGGCTGACAGGAATGAAAATGGCTGGAAATATGGCATCACCTAGACAGCAAGAGCTTGTAGAAGTGCTAGCTGAGATAAGGGCATGGATGCCAAGTCTTCAGCCAGACATGAGCCTGGATAACACCAAGGGGAAGGGCACAGCCTCGAAGGCATCCATCCTCCTTGGCTGGGGCAGTCTGTCGCAGGTCTGCCAGCGGTGCTGTAAGCTCCTTCTGCGCTACTCGGGCTAATGAATGCCAAAATAATCAGGAGGGAGGAAGAGGCTCCCTCCAGCTCATGACAGCTCGGCAGATGGGTTTCATTTTATCCAGTTGATCCCTGAGGGTGGTATCGCACACATTTGTGACTTGCAGATGTGGTGGCTGTCATGGTGCGTGGCTGCACTCGGTTACTGGGAGGCCAGATAGCAGCCCCAAGCTCTCGGTCTCTAAAATCTGGGGAAGAGCTGCAGGTTCCTGGCTTTCTCCAGAGCATGGAAAACTCAGCTGCCAGCCTGCTTCCCAACACAGCTTATGGGCGAGCATGTCCATCACTAAGCCACTTTGTACTAGTTCTGGACTGAGTGTGGTTGATGCCAAGAAAATCCATGGAAGTCATCCAAGCTCTGAGAGGGATAGATACCTTCTGTCCCCATGGCCTCAGGGGTAGCTGTGCTTGTGAGAGCAGTGGAAATCGTTAGCCAGCAGAGGCTCACCATTAGAGCAATAGAAATGATTGATTCCTCCGTCACCAGCCAAATGGAAGAGTCAGGGCAAAAAGTGTTTGATGAGTGATTATTTTCCTTCCCCATGAAAGATCCATATAAATCAGTTTACCATTGACTGATACAGCTGTTGGGTCTTTTTTTTGGGGAAAGGGGGGGCGGGGAGGGTGCAATTGCATTTGGAAGATTTTTATATGTGTATTTTTCTTTCTTCTGAAGGTTTTCTTCTAAATGAAATGTTCCTTTGAAATATAAACCCAAAAGCTTGAGTTCCAAAAAAATACCAAAATGGAGACAAGGTTTTCTTCCTTCCTTGCTTTGCTGAATTCAACGCAAATTTAGAATTTCAGTAGCCCAGATACTACATATTTTAACAGAGAAGTTATCTATTAACCAAAACAATCATCAGCTTCACTTGGGCAGTGAGGAGAGCAGAGCTGCCATGGGAGCTGACGAGGCTGTTTAAAAGACAAACATAATCATGAGTCTCTTCGTGGTAGGTAGCAAGTGCAAACATACTTGGGCTTATCTGCTTTCTTTCCTTCCCCTCCCCAAACAGGAATACCATGAACCACAGTGGCCAGGTAGGCATTTGTTTCATCCCTCTGACATTTGTTTCATTTGATCTATCCTTCTGAACAGTTATGTGCACATCATTTCTGGGATTTTCTACTTCTGCACAGTTGAAACCAAGCTGTGATTTGTTATTACTAAAACCAAAGGAAGAATTTTATCAAGCAAAACATGTAAGAGATTGATATCCCTTTCGTATTTGTAAACTCCATGGCTTGGCAGAAGGGGTGACCAAGAGCCCAGACAAGAACAGGTCAGAGAAAGCAGCTCCAAAGAACTAACTTTTAAATAAAGAGCTAACCATTGAGTACAGATACGTTTCTGTATGCTGTCATAGTGTCATTGCCATGACTGCATTATTGTTGTGTCTTAATCTTGGAAATGTCTTGAGATGTGACCTGTACTGAAGTCATCTACTCTGTGCCTGGGCTGTACAGGCTGTAGTCTACCAGGAAGCAGTGCCTTTGTACTCTGTTCTCCTGTTCAGTGTGTGGTTCGTCTCTATTCCCCAGCTAACACAAGATTCTTCATGTTAATGCATTATCCTTTCTGAGCATGGAGTAAACTACTACATCTATTGTTTTATCTTCACCCTGTTCTGACATGTGTCAGAGTCCTGAAATAACTCGGCCTTTCCAGAGGCTGGTTTTACTTTGCATCTCTATTAAAACCTGTAGGAGAACTACAGACACACTCATGGGTGCCTCTCATCCAGCTTGCAGGAACGGAGGGGTTTGTGCTTTGAGGGAGTCAGTGCAGAGACTGAGTTTGTGCAGCACGGTCACAGGGCTGTAGGGCTACAGCTTCTTAACAGTACCTCTGAAAATAGCAGCTATAACACATTTCTGAAATGGTAAAGTAGAAGGCATCTTTTTTGAGAGCTGTGGAACACGACTGTGGGATTCACTGTTCAGGCAGACCACTCACTTTGGCTTTTCCAGCCCCCACGCTGCAGCTTAGACAAATAACTGTGCTTGTTCTGAGCACTGAAATGAGACTTTCTGACACCCTGATGGAGCTTATGTGGCTGCTGAGAAAATTTACCTGGGTGCAAGCTGGCACCTGTCAAACACCTCTGCTGTCCTGTGTTCATTCCAGAATGCCCTGGCTAAAGGTGACAGAGGAACAAAGCCATGAACCTGGAGGCAGGGTGGTGGCCTGTGTCCTGAGCCCTTGTCTTCTGGGAGGAGCTGCTGGCTGGTTGCTGGTGTGATGGGACTCCATGCAGCACCTCAGGGCATTTCTGCTCTCTGCCCTTTCCCTGTGGAGTGGGCTGTAGTGGGAGATGAAGGTTAGTGCTAGAAGCAGCAGCATCATGGTCTGTGCAGCTCTGCTCCTACATCTGCTCTGTGGCTTTGGGTTTGTCATAAGGAGGTGACTGTTCTGCTGTGCTGGGGTACCCACTGAGGAGATGCTGCTTGGGGTTCTGCTGCTCTAGGCAGAGCTCTACATTTGGGAGACTGTTGAGGTCTTGTCTCAATAGCAAGGTAGCAGTAGCAGCTCTTCTCTTTTCTTGGCAGCACGTGCACCTGTTGTACCTGAAGTTTTGTGTGGGAGGTGGAATTTTGTCCAATTCAGTCTGATTTGCATCAGTGCCCTCTCGTCTTTCAGTGTTACTGAGCACAAAAACAAACTCGATTTTTGTCGACGGTGCTTGGCTGGCACTGCTGTGTTCCTGAAGAGAAACTCTCAGCTGTGGACCTGTGGCACTTCACTGGCCAGAAGGTGGGCAGCTGTGGTGAAAGGAGAGGAGCAGTTACGCTGTCACCTGCCCGTGCTCCCTGTCCTTCTTCCTGGGACCTTCTCAGCATAATAGTTCTTGCTTGGAGTGCATGACTTCATCTTTAGATGTCAGAAAATGGCTGGTTGCCTCTCATGGTGGGGGCTGTATGTCAGGATGAAGACCCAGGGCTAGACGCAGTCACTACAGTGATGGAGGGCACAGAGCTTCTCCCACATCCCACAGCAGCATCCATGGGGTGCTGTGTGCACTCCTGTCTCACCTTCCCTCTAGCAGCCTGCTCTGTTAAGGGCATGTGTTAACATCTAGTGGACAGCTACATGCTGTGAACTGGCAAAATAACCACAGAGAGGCAATGTAATTCTGTTACTAGTGCCTCTTTTCCAGCTGAAACCCGATTGCAGTTATGATAAAGGTAAAATCCCCCTGAAATGTTCCTTTCTTGAGATACTTAAGCATTTTTGATTGAAATGAAGGAACAAAAGAGATAGGTCTTGGGGTTAATAGAACATGCTCACTTAATTGATATTTATCTAGAATAGCATAGTTGGCTGTCCCCTCCCCTTGCTGGCTGCACAGATAGTTTCTTTGCCTAGTAGTTGCCACCCATGTTGCCTGAGCTGCCAAATAAATACATTTCATTCATCCCCCAAATCAAAACTGTTTGCAAAAGGTCAAGTGATTGGATCTGCTGCAAATGAAGCCAGGCTGCAAAAAGCCAGTCCACATTTTCCAGAACATTGAGAAGCAGCAGATATTAGCAAAAAGACAGCTGGTTTTGGCTTTCAGTGCCCAGCTTAGGGTCGGGTTGCTGAAGGGTTCCCTGCGGACGGGAGCCACTGGGCTGCAGGAGATGCAGGGATCAGGTGCTGGCAGGTGAGGGGCTTGGACGATCCACCTACTCTGGAGCTGGTGCTTTTCCCTGGCCCAGCTCCTGAAACCGGAGCCGGGGTGAGTCACTGGCTGCCTCTGGTATCGATCTGCAGCCGTCCCTGCGGTCATTCTCTGGTGATCAGCATCACACTCTCGTAGGGATTGTCTGTGATGGTGGCTAAAAAGGCTGGCAGAATGTGTGGTGTAACCAGTAGTTCTCTGCTGGCTTTTATAGTGTGGTGTTGTGCTCGTCAGTACGGGCTCTGCCTGCTGGCAGGCACACAGCATCAGTAATGAAACATTTCTGAATATTTCTTTTGGCTTTCTTTTAATTTCATTCTGTGCCACTCCTACCTTTGTCGCATCCATAAACATTTCTTCTTCTGTTTTTCTTCCTATTTCTTCAGTAACACAGCCCTACTTTCCATTAAATAAATTTTAGTATTTTAGAGCTACAGCCCAATAGCAGCTCTTGAATGATTAGCAAGCACCAGGTGAAGTTTGAGAGCTCCTCTCTGAGCCATCCTGGGGAGCTGGAGGAGCAGGAGCTCTGTTCAGAAACCTGTTGGAGAGGCACATTTTCTGTTTTCTCTCCATCTGCACTGTGTCATCTTCAGCACGCTCATCCCTGGAGAGGGAGCTCACTGATTTCAGCTCTCTTCCAAGACAGCATTTGGGTGGCAGGTGAACCTGCCTGTTTAACTGGAGTCCTGAGGGCTACCTGATACCAGAAATGAGGTGTTTGTGCTGAGAGATGAGCAATAAAACATCATCATTATTTAAAACAGGGCTTTAGATGGAACGAAGTGGATGACGGCTTTCTCACACCTGGAGTGTTTTCATTAGTTCGAAGGAAACTTTGGCTTTAATGGAAAATTAAAATCATTATGCAGATTAAAAAAGGTGTATTTTCACAAAGCAAAAGGAAAGAACTTCAAGTGATGTGGAGTTTTGGCCATTTTTAGCATGATCTTGCTCTTTGAAGTATAAGGTTTCAGACCAGAATGGCACAAGCAGCACATTTTCATTATGCATTTGGGTGTTGTGTAAGATTTGTTGAAATTTAGTAACATCATAATTTTGAGTCAAAAATGCTTCCAAACTGCTACAGGAATGCTTAAGCTGCATTAGTGCAGTGAGCAAAAAAAATTCTTGTAATAGAACCCGACTGATTCAAGCTTTAATTTTTCCACATCACAGGCTCATTACCTGTTAAATAAAGGAGTTTCACATGCTCATCCATTGGAAAATGCTGCGAGATTGCAGGAGAAGTACTGTAGCAAAAGAGGATGTTATCACTTAGGCCTATTTAAAGCTTGCAGAATGACACTGGGACCCAAATTTTTCCCTGAGTTGACATCCAGTGATTATTCAGGGCACTTCTGTGAGCCGGTGTTGGTAGGACCAGGTGCCCTCCCCGAGACCGATAGCATCTGAAGTGATTAATTTCTGCTCAGTGCTTTTTAGTAGCATGTTCTGTCCATTTTCCATTTTAATGAATTTACTTTTCTAGGCATTCAGAGCAGGGTGGGAGATTGATGTGGTTGTTTCCATAGTATGTTTTGTTTGTGTGAGGGACTTCTTCGTGTTTCTGTAGTATTTCAGGCCTGCGGGATTGATAGGGGAAGTGAAGAGACGTAGCATCTGAGAATAGCATAAATCCCAGCACTGTGGCAGGCCTGAATAGCAGGGATGGTGTCTGCTTTGCTCATGTGAACACTGTTAGTGATGGGCTGCCTTGAATACAGAATGTGATAAATGCCACCAAATCATGGTCATCCAGCAGCAGGGCTGAAAGGGACCCCCACTACTGATTAGTCCAGCCTCAGTCCTATGCTGAGTCCAGATATGCATTCCTTAGAAGGATGTTCTTAAACTTGTTTTGTACATCCTCCCACGGACCAAATTCTGGGTAGAATGTACAAATATCCAAACCACATCTTTGTAGGAAACCAGGAAGAAATGTGATTAACAGGCAAGAAGTTTTATGTTGTATGTTGGAGTTAAGAGAACAAAACAAAGTCTTTCTAAATGTACACACAGCAGAGCACTCCCACAACATTCCCCAGGATTTCTGAGCCATCAGACAAGTTGTTAGGATGGGTCTGACATGTAGGTCTGTAGGAAATCCTCTCTCTGGGAAACTGCAGGCCAAGAGGTGCTGCAAGTATGGCAAGAGGTCAGAGCTGCTTTTCAGTTTTTCCTTTTGTCAGCTCCAGGCAGCAAACCCTAGCAAGTAGCTTCTCCAGACATCCTCCAAGCCCGCCTTTCCACCTCTCTTGGGATAATGTATGTGGGAATATATCCCTTCTTCTCTGGTGTGGGCTTTGGGCTCAGTCATCCTGAAAGCTCTGCAGTGTGGCTGTTCCCATTTGTTAAATCCTCCCGCAGCTCTTGAGCTCTGATTACTGGCATGGGGAAAGTCAGGATTTTACTCCCAGTGTTTCTTCCCCTTTGTGGGTGTCGGCTCAGGAGCTGGCACAGCCCAGGGGGCCAGGGAACCACGCTTGGTTGGTTCATGAGACACGTCTGCAGCCAGATGAAATGTGCTCACTGACTGTGGGCTCATACATAATATTTATGCTATCTTCTGTTTCACTCTTGGTGAATATGCTGTAATTTTGGCTAATTACACAATATGTCAGGAATAATTGCAGGGTGTTCCTCAAAATAAATAATACATCTTGTATGCTCTGCTATCCATACTTATGAGCAAGCTTTAACCTTCAGTAGCCAAGGCACTGACTGTGCTGGAAAATGACAGCTTTGGAGCTGTAGCTACAACTTCTTTTGCATTAAATTTCTCATTTTTTAAATTCCTTTACCTGAAAAAGCTCATCCTGCATAAATTCTGGAACAGCCGTACATCTCCTGTATGCCTTTTGTTCCTGCCTGGCTTTGGTTTTATCGTCAGAGCTCAAGTCAATACAGGTGTAGAAAATTGCTCTCTTGAAAGGGAAATGTTTTGAAATTTTGTCTGCTGCTAAAACACACTGGACCAACAAAGCAACATAAACTACATCCTGGGGGAGGCAGAGACAAACCTGGGAGTGAACTGTATGAAGAATTGATTTTTTTAGTTCTCTGGTCAAATAAAAGAAGTTTCTGGGGAGAAGAGGATTCAGACTTAATGCAGTATTTCATTGTACTCAAAATGAAACTTTGGATTTAATCTCTGGCTCTTTTAATATTTTTTTCATTAAATTTCCAAGGTAAAAGTTGTGTCAAAAGAAAAAATGAAAACTTGCACTATTTTCAGATCTCTCTCTTTTTTTCTGCTAGTGAGATGGAGTTTGTGTATAGCTTTATCTACTCTTACTCTGAGCTTTTCAGCAAAATAGTCAGCTAGACAGTTTTACCCAGAGGTAGTCAGCAATTCTGTGCCAAAATACCTGATGACAGCTTGGCCGTCACTTCTCATCCACTTTTCTGTCCTACTGTTTCACCTGCACTGGTGTTTGGGTTCCTCTTTGGCCCTGCAGTGCTGTGATGGCTGTTTTGTCCTTGGTGCAGAGTGGGTAGCTCATGTCATGTACATTAGTTTGGTGTTTGCCTTCTAGGAAAACTCACCCACAACTTTGTACCTCAGTATCCTTGGGCGGTTGACCTCAGGTGGCTGTCACATGGGATCCAGATCTGGGAGAGTGGGTGAGCTGCAGGGTGACTTCTCTACCTTCTGACATCCACAGGCTGTGCTAAGACTATCCACAGACATGGAGCTGTGATTCCATGTGGCACCCCCAATTTTCAATGCTTTATATGACTAATTTCTCTGCCCCTTACCTCAGACTTGCACTAACATCCCTGTGAAGCTGATTCCCTGGATATGGGAGGGGCTGCATAAATGCCACAGAGATGCAGTCATATCATTTCCACCTACTCTGCAAGTGAGAAATAAGACTTCCCTGGAGGGACTCATGTTTGTAAGAGCAAAGTAGGCATCATGGAGGGGTGCAGGCAGGCAGCTGTGCTCCATGCTGGAGAGCTAATTACTATTCCTCCTGGCAGGCACCAGCACAGGAAAGGAAATCACTTCTCTGGGTGCTCCTTTTGCCTACAAGGTGCCATTCTGCTCTAGTGACTCACTGATGGTGACAGGAGGCGATTGCTTTGATGGGTGCTGTCAACGGCTTGAGCCCATCATCCCTCTGAGTTAGGGAAATGTCATTTTTGGAAGCACGTCCTTCAAACAGAGAGGCCAGCCCTGCCAGCACAGCCTGTTATTTCATGTAATGCATCCTGGAAACACCAGTTGTTTCTCTGTAGTTATTAGCCCTGGGTGGAGATTCACACTTGAGATGAGTAAATACATGAGTGTGCCATGCAGCCCTGTTGTCCCAGAGCCATTTTATTCTCCAAATGAATGCTTTGTAATTGGAGGCTGACACTATCCCTGTAATCATGTTAAACTGAAGCTGGGTACAGCCTTCATTCTGCATCATTGGGAAAGGAGCTGGGATGGACTGTTTGGTGCCACCAAAACCATGAACCTCGTGAGCAACTCCTGGTGTCAGTAAGTCTGTTTACACCTCTCCATCATACTCACAGGCTGGGTGACGTGCCAGTGTGTTAAGCCAAAGGGCTGTATCTAAGCTAAAGGGGTTCATGGCGGCTTTGCAAGGTGGGGTTGGATGCCTGCTTTGCGATAGAACCCCATAATGCTTGGGCATTGTTGCCCTTCATGACTGGCTGTCTGTGCAGGCAGCCTGAGGAGACATCCAAATAAACACAAATGCTCCCGTGTCACTCACCTCCCTAGGCTCTGCAGTTCTCTGGCCCTCTCCCTGCCTGTTACTCAGGATGCTACAGACAGCATTGCCCAGGCCATCCTGGCTACCTGCTTGTAGGCTTCCTCAAGGAATACCTGTCTTTCAGCTCCGAACAGTTTTGCTGAGTTCAGCAACAGAAACTGAAAAACACTGTGAGGCTGGGAAATAACTGTCTTGCCTGCCTGTGCACTTCTGTGCACTGAGTGACTCCTGTGGGAGCTGAAAACGCTCAGCGCTTTGCAACAGGATTTCCCACCTCCGCACCTGCATGACACAGTTGGAATGTCCTCCAGGATCCCCGCGCGTGGCTCACGATGCTTTGACCTGCTCTGTGCGTGACTCACTGCAGGTACAGCCACAGCCAGCCATGTGCAACATCTGCTGAAGACTTAGAGCCGTGGTCACTACATGGCAGAGTGGGTCGGGGTGTTTGGCCAGAGGAAACACACTCTGGGTCTTCAAGGGCAGCAGCTCCTGTCACAGCTGCAAGTGGTGTTATTCCTGAGCTTCCCAGTTTGGGTGGATACAGTGAATCATTGTTGGGAGTTGAGCTATTAAACTTAATGTCGACAGTGATGCATTTAATTTGAGACAGCCAAATTACTTCATCTTAACTCCAAACACCCTGGAGAACTTGGCAGCTCCTGGCTGGGAAAATAACCCCAACATTTATCTCCCTCAGCTTTTCATCCCTGAGTTCTGTGCTGATGCCTGTCACCATAGTAATCTGCGTGGAGCTTTCTGATTTTCGTGCTGATTTATTACAAGCCTTCATTAATGTTGTACTTCTGAAGGAGGGATTTCGGTGCCCTTCTCTGTCTACAGAATTTGTGTTTGCAAAATTTGGCTTATCGAGTATTCTGGAAGCCATCCTTTTTAGGGGAGGGGAACTGCGGTTTCTGCAGTGGCACTTAAAATGCAGAGTTAATCTAAGTAAATTAGGAGCAGTTTATGCTCTGACTTGCATGCTGGGTTTGGTGTGCTAAGGATTTGAGTGCTGGTTAGGTGAGTCATAAATCAACCTCCCATTATGACAGCTGCAGCCTGAATAGGGGAAAATAAGAATAATGGAATGTGTAAATTCCAGGCTAAAATGTTTAATTGCAATAAACAAATGTTTGAAGAACATTTAGGTGAAATATGCTCCTGAGATGTATTACAGTTCCTGTGTTTGCAGTCACATCCTCAGCAAAACTGTTGCACAGGCACAGAAGGGAGTCAGCAGCATGCCGAGGTGGTTCAGATGAGAGCTGGAGGTGCTTTCTCCCTCACCAGACTAATATCCTTAGGAGGTGCCAGAGGGAGTGTTGTGGGAGCCTGCTGCTGGCATCTGACAGCCTTGCTATGCTAAGACCAGACAGAGGCACTGAGCTGCAGTGAAAGAGAGCAAACAAATGGGCAAGTCACCTGTGGAAATTCTGCAGTAGGTACCTTCCTTGTACCTTATTGCAGGTTGCTGGATAGAAAATGGCTACTTCCCATCTGAGCTTGCAGAGTCCTCTGTTATTTGACAGCTCATTGTGCAGAGAGCAGTAACCCCAAGAGCTTCAGAGTTTATGCCATAACCCACACTGAGTACCACTGACACCCAGCACAGTAACTTCTGGATTAGATTTAGAAGCAGTTCTGCACCAGTAACCTCAAGTAGAGGCTTGCCTGCCAACTAAGAGCATTGCTGTGCATTGCAAGAATCCTTGGAGCCAGTGGCTCAAATCCCTCAAAGGTCACTAAGCCCTTCATCTTTTTTAAGAGTTCATTGAAAAGTGGCTCCTCTGAGTTCTGTGCCATTGAGTTGGAGAATTCAGATTAAGGTGACTTCTCTGAGTAGGGTTGTGTTGAGTGCTTTTATAATTCCCAGCCCAAGGCAAAGTGGGGACTGGCTTGCTGCAGCCTCAGGCCATTGTGTTGCCGTAATAAGGGGCATTCTGTGAGTTACAAGAAATGAGACTATAGTAGACTGCCTTCCATAGTGGAGTTGCAGCTGGAAGAGGGTGTTGTGCCCTATTGTTTGGTCTTCCAGAGGTCAGGGTTTGGAGCAAATTGAGCTACCCTGCAATGATGATAAGAGAGTGGGGTTCCTCCTGCAGGGGTTTAGTGCTGCTGCTTCGCTGGTGGAAATAAACAAGAGTTGGTGCCCTCAAGTGGGGCTTTGCTAAATGCTGCATTAATGCATAACCTCATAGCTCCTCTCTGCATTAAGGGGAGTTACTACACTTGAGTGTTCTCCACTTTCCAGTTAAGGGGTGAGTTGCTTACTCACCTTAAGTAGGAGATCTGATTGAAAAGATCATTAAAGAGGGATATTTCTGTCAGTGCTCTTTCTCTTTTCCCCATAGCACACAGCAGATATCTTCGACAATGCCTGCAGCTTGAGGGTGAGGGAGGTGACTGCAGAGCAGGTGATACAGCCACGATATTCTGGCCTTCAGTGAGTGTGTCCCTGGAGATCAAACAAAGTACATGTGAGCACCCTGCAACTATCATGTCCTTGGCAAGCCCCAGGAGGATGAAGATCACTGTGTAGCTGCATAATAAGGCAGGAAGCACAGCAGCTCATGGTGAACTGAGATGACTTCAAGGCTCAGCAGCAGGACAGCAGAAGTGAATAATGGCAGCATCACATTACCATTTAAGAAGAGACAGGAAGATTAGCAGTCAGATCATGATTTAGTTACCCTCAGCTGTGCCAAAGGGCTCAGAAAGTTAAAAGCAGGACAGGCAGAAATGGTGAGTTTGGCCTGTGGAAGGGGTAAGCAAGCAAGATGCCCTTCAGGGGATGTTCAGTGAGTTGTTAGTGGATGACTGCTCTAAGAAGGGTCATTAGGTGTCAGCTGTGTCTTCACTGTAGGGAAAGTGCCCAGTCTGGCAGATCCTGCAGACTAGGAGAGTTACAGCTTAGTCTTGCTTTGTGTTATTGTTCTGTTCTGCACTCTCATGTCCCTGTTGTGGTGCTTCCTGAGCATGATCTTCCCTTGCATCTTCTGGAATTGCCACATTTGAAGGAATTGAGCTTACTGCACCTGCGTAGAGTCCACTGAGTTTTCTCCAGTACTCCCCAGCCCTCAATAGCTGTATATGAGCAACTAGAATAGGATCTTTAAGGAAAGCATCCTAAAGTATAGCAGTATTGCTTATAAAGTAGGGATAAAAATATCCCTTTGCATACTGCATGGGAAACCTGGTAGTATGGGGTCTGCACTGGGAGTACAAGCTTCATGGAAATCTCTTCTGTTGAGTCAGTAGTTTGGGATTAAGGCAGCAAAAACGTCTTTCTTAAATCCATTCTGAAGTGCTTGACTTTGTGTTTAGGGAGACAGTTGGTGCTGAAGTCTTGTCCATCTTAGTTCAGTTCCATCTCTGCAGGGAAAGCTGCTTCTACAGCAGAATAGAAGCACACACGGAGGAGCCTGAGTGGGAGGAATAGGCTTATCCCAAGTGTGTTATGCAGTATTGTGCCTTTAAAAGCAAGAGGATTTGAGTCCCATTTGCTGTACAAGGCTGAGGTTAGGGAGTAGGTTTAAGTTTGATTTGTGGTACATTCTATGAATTATAGAAAGGAAATGCTCAGAGCAGAGTTTTTGCTTATCTGTGCTGTATGTTTTCTCTTTACTTTACTGTTTGCTTATTTTTCTTGTCGATTATAGCCTAGAGCAGTATCATTGAGGAAAGTATAGACAAAAAAAAGTATCAAGGTTGTGGGGTTTTATTGTATTTTTTCCCTCTGGTACTCCAATAAGCACTGTCAATATTGTCTGCTGGGAAGGGTGGTTCTCTTTTTATTGCAAAACTGAAAAGTTGTCAGTCTATTTCATTGTCTTTCTCTTCTGACTTATCAGGGTGTCTCAGCATCCTTAATTGACAAGGAGACTTACTGGTTTTGAGGGGTTTCATTCTATAAATTGAGGTTTTCAGCACAAATGCTGCAGCATAAGGGTTAGCAGTGCTGGAAGACTGATAAAATTGCTCTGTAGATGGAAAGAAGTGATGTTAAAATATATGATATGACAAAAGTAGGTCTCTTAAAAGTCACGTGCAACATTTTACGTCTGGGCTAGTAGGAAAATTCCTGTCCTGTGATTATACAATTTTCTCTTCAGGTAATAGTTCCATAGTGAGAGGGAAAGATGGATAAATCCTTGTTCCTTGTTAAAAGTTGCCTTTGCCTAAAATTTTGTCTGTAGGCCTCAAACCACACTGCTTACGGTATGAATGGCAAATCCCAGTAGCTCACTTCATGCCCAGACATAAGACAAGAGGTTCCCTGGTGGGAAGCAGCTACTCCAGCAGCTGTTGTCACCTGTGCACCTGTTCGTGTTCGAGCTGGTTCCTTTGCAGGCACTGCAGAGATGCACATGGTTTCTAGACCCTGTGGACCTGGCCTGGCCAGCCTGTTGGGGTTTGAGGATGCAAAGAGAGACCAGTTCAGGTGGAGAGATGGCTGTACTGTGTGAGACAAATCTCCCATTGCCCAGGCAACTTCCCAACCCTCTTTGCATTAGAGGAGAGAATTCACTGCTGGCTGTGCACCTCTCTGCACTGCTTCTGTGTTTAGTTCAGGTAGGTAAAGGTACCCAAAGGTGCAGCTGCAACTTCTCTCCTATAGAAAGAGACCCACGGAAATACAGAAACCAGGGAAGGAGAGACTGTGTGTCTTCAAAGTGCTCTGATCCTTCAGTGTCTGAAAGAGGCATTTTTTGCTGGTGCTACAGGGCATCCTAAAAGAGTCTGGGGAGGGATGTTCCTGCAGAAGAGGATCTGTGCAGTGAGGAGAGACAGGAGCTCTGCTGCTTTCAGACTATGTTAGGGCCAGGAGGAATGTGGTTTTGTATGTGGCTGAGAACTCTTTGCTTCACTCCCTTTGAGTTTTACTTTTGAGTGTGGGTGTGAGCCTTAAAGTTCAGCAAAACCAGGTCATGTAAGACAAGATTTCCCTTCCAATTTGTCCCTAGGAAGGCAATGACTCAGAAAAGGCTGGCATTATGAAGGGGGCAGCTGTTTAGGCTGACCAGGTGTCTGTCAGGTCAGTAATAGAAAAGGGACCCTAGGGCTTTACCCTGTATTTGCTATGGTGATACAGCTTTCTGTTTGCATCTATAGAAAGGATACAAGGAAACATCAGGGAATCTTGGGTGCTATTCTGATAAACTCTAAAAATGTGATAAGTTCTTAATAATAAACAGATTTGGTCAGTGTTTTCCTTGGTAGTCTATTTAGTAAAAGTGGGAGAGATTTTCCTTTTCCAAAATGATTTGCATGGTTGAAATATAGTTCTCATCCCAAAGAAGGAGGAAAAGGTGCTATTCTAATTCTATCCTGTAGCTAAGTCATCTTCCAAAGAAAAGAGATAAGGTCAGGGTTGTTTTCTCTCCCTGCTCCTCTTCAGAAAGCTTGAAGACAAGACCTCCCCACTTCTCCAGCATACAGAAAGCCTCAGACTGCAGGACTATCTTCTATATCTTTCCTTCTGGGAGCTCTTCCATTTCGTGCAAAGTACTTAAACATTAAAATTTAACCAGCGAGTAAAATTGAGGCTAAGATTCATTCAGGGACTCAAATGTAGGTGTCTCATATCAAAGAGTGCCTATTAGTGCCTTTACTATTGTGGTATTAGATAAAAGGGAGGAGAGGGACAGACTTGAGGAAGGTGGTGCAGGCATCTGTGCCTGAAAATACAGCTTTTCATTTCCTCTAGCTTTGATGAGCTTTTCTAATGAAAAGCAAGTTAAATCAAGCTTCTGCATTCAACAAAATAGATAATTCATTTAGGTAAGAAGAATGAGCTAAGTGTTTTGCTAAGTGTCATTTTGACATGTCGTTGGCTTGACCAACACTAGCTCTTAGTAGAGGACCAGTACAGCTGTACTTATTTACTGTCCCAGCGTTGAGTCTTGCCGGGAGAAAGCCTGACTGCAGCCTACAGTGCTCACTGCACTGAAATCACTTCTTTTTTAAGGCAGCATAGAAACCAGCTGATCTGATTTATTCAGTGGCTTTTGTAGCTATGAGAAAGTACCTGACTCTCCCCTGGCTGGTGTAGGGATTGCTGCAACTGAAATCCTTTGCACCTGCAGCCTGTCTGCATCTGAGATCCCCACTGCTGCTGCGGGGGGCTTGTGAGTGCAGGAGAGCAGGGCGAGGGTTCCCCAAAGGGGAGTCGTGCAGTGATGCAGCGAGAGCGGTGCTCCGGATGGGAACACTTAACACACAACGTGACCACGGTTATGTAACGACCATGGCTTATTAAACAGCCTCACTGGGGGCATGAAAGGCAGGAGCCTGATGAGATTTTGGTATGCTACGCTGGATTCCTTCCTGTCCATTGAGCCAGCAGTAATTAGGTCTTATTTATTTACTTTTGGTGGGTGGTCATGTAAAACCACAACCTCCCGTCACACAAGGAGGATCTCCTCCATCCAGCGAGTGTGTCTGCTCACATGCAGCCAGCTCGCTAGTGTTCCAGCAGCAATGCCTATAACAAATTTTAAGACTTGCATGATTACAATTGAATTTAGTTTTGACCACTTAGTTTGTGTTTGATCAGTTGGGTGATGAGGAGACAGTTAAAGCTGCACGACACCTCTGTCATGTAAAGTTCAAATTGGTTTTGCTTTTTTCATGTTTTCCTTTTCCCCTTCAGCAGGAGGGTATAAACGTTGCAGAGGCAATAGGAAGACACAGCCAGGGCATGGCTGGCTCATGATACACACGGGCTGGGAAAGGTCCCTGTTGGAGACAAAGATTCTAATCTGCCAGAGTGTGTGGCATGTTTTAGGAGGGGGGGAACATGCAGGATTTTAAAACAGAGGTGGTCCGAGGTGCCCATAAATGCTTCAGAGGTCAGTTTTGGAGGTGTCTTGTGTCTGTTCCTTTTCGAATTTTGCTCCCAAAGTCCCACAGAGTGGGACTCACATGCAGCCCTGATTCGGCACTCAGTTGCTCTGGGTTTACACCACTGTAATACCAGTGATTTAAATAGCTTTTCATTGGCATAAAACTGTCACTGCATGACAGTGACTCAACCATACAAAAAGCAAGGTAGTTGGCTTCACAAGCAGAATAAGAAACAATGGGCACATTCTTTGCAACAGTGCTAGCAAATACTCTTCTGAACAAGCAGCATATTCCAAATACATCAACTGTCTAAATACTACTATTTGGTAGGTAACTTACAGAGAATTGATGTTCCATAGTCTATTTCTACAGCACCAAGTATGCATTTCATTTTATCTGCTCATCTGATCTCAGTTTTATTTACCTGTATGTCTGTGTATTGTATATAAATATTTTACAACCATGCTTGAAAGGAGTCACCAAAAGTTGTCTTTCCTGCCAAGCACTTCTACATTTACTCAGGGCTTAATGGGGGACAAGCAAATTCAGTCTTGTGCTACTCAGTATATCTGGTAATAATTATTATTTTTGTTTTGCAGAACCCCAGCTGAAAGGAATTGTGACAAGGTTATTCAGCCAGCAGGAATACTTCCTGCAGATGCACCCAGATGGTACAATTGATGGGACCAAGGACGAAAACAGTGACTACAGTAAGAAAAATTAGCCTGTTTTGCAACCCAGTTACAATGAAATGCATCACCTAGTGGGTCTCACTTGTGCAGCTTCATTTTTGAAAAGCTCAGATTAGGAGGAAGACAGCTGTTTTCTGCACATTTCTTTCTATCTATCCTTCCCCTTTAAATCTTGCCAGTATAATTTCATATGTTTCCTCTCTGATCTTCTTCCCTCCTGCCCCGATTCTGTAACTGCCATCTGGGTGGGGTGGAGAATAAAACCCATGATTTGAATTGCTGCCAGAAGAGAAAGATTATATTTATACACATGCCACATGGGTAAAGGATACGGGGAATTCTCTCTCCAAGGAGAAGAGGAGAAAATTGTTTTCACTATTTTAGCCTCAAAAATTCAGCAAGCATCAGGAATTTCTAGGCTGGAGAAAAGCAGCTGTTCACTGAAGTCTCGTGCTTTGAGGCTGGTGTAAAGGCTGAGGGTATCAAATAACCTTGTCAGAGGAGGTCATCTTCCAAAACCGTGTTCAAAGGAGTTGGGTTCGTGCTGGACAGCAAAGTGCACCAGAGCCACACAGTTTAAAATCCATGGCCATGTGCAGGAGCCACGCTGGTTTAAATACATGCAAAGTAGTAGTCAGTCTTCCTTTTTAAGAAGAAGTTGTTTTGTTAATACCAAAGCTCTTCAAAAGGTTGAAAAAGGTGTAGAATATTTTCAGCAGCATCTCTGCATTTCATAGGCATCAGAGTGATGCCCCTAAGTGGGCAGTTAAGCTCAGATCCTTGCTGCCACAAATTGCATCAATAGAATAGGACTCAAGTCTTGCTTTGTCCTACCTATGTTGGTTTGGAGCTCCCTGTAACACTGCTAAAGGGGTTTTTAACCTGGCCAGCATGGAATTTGGCTTCCCAGTCATTATTAGAGGTGAACAAAAGTTCATCTGTGTGGTAGGGTTGATGGAAGCAAGCTTCATGTACTTTGTAAAAGGAGGAGCCTGCTTGATTTGTGGACCCATTTTGCTCTAATTTAAGGAAGCTCCTAGCTGGATTGAAGGTGACATTTCTCCAGGAAGGCAGGGCCTGGGCTGCAGGTGAGGGTGTCTGTAGGGGTTCAACACACATGTCAGGGCATTGACATTCTCCTGTGAAGGTGCACTTGGACAGGGGTGCAAGGTGGCTGCAGCCCCACATCCGTGGTGTTTGCCCCATCCCCAGGAAGCTGCAGGGTGCTGTAGCAGGAGCATGGTGTGTTCTGGAGCTGCCCTGCTGCTGGGGGTCCATACATGAGAGAGGAGCTGTGAGAAGATGGTGACTGAAATTGCAGGTGGCTGGCAAAGCCCTTCTGGAATGACCCAAGAGGCTGCATCTACCAGAAACGTGGCCTGTATCAAATGCAAATGTCAGGTTTTAGTCCTTTTTCATACACTGGTGTTGAACAAAGTAAATATTGGGAATTGCAGTAGCACAATTTCTGATTCATGTGCGGAGCAGGAGAATCTGTGGACTTCCACACACATACTTTTACTCTCAGAGACTCAGCAGGTCTCCTTCAAGAAGTGTCTGGCCTTGAGATACTCTCAGGCAGACACCAACACATGAGGTGAGTTCAGTGGGCTGTATTAGCTGCTTTTTCTTAAAGGAAGAAGACCTAGGCTGTTCTTAAGCTGCAGAAAATCCCATTGGAGGCCTATTTGTCAAAAACATGGGAAGATATGCTAGAGATGACAGGGATTCATTGCCCTCATCTATCATGGAGGACTGAACAACAAAGTAATGGGCTTAAATGGGAGCAGGGATGAATTTAGGTAAACAGCAGAGAAATGTAAGAGCAGTTCAGCAATATTTCAGTCTGACAGGGGAGATGAGGGAAGCTGCTGCACCCGCAGTGGATTCAGGGGAACCTCCTGAGTTCCCATGGCTGAGGTTGGGCCCCAATTTGTCCAAAGAGCTGTGATGTATATATCCCCCCAGGAATGTCAGAGATGAGTTTGGCCAGGTGCTGAGTACTTGAGAGCTGCTTCCACCCAGTCTTTTTAACTGGAAATAGATGGGCTGAAGTACCCTTCTAGAGTGTAAATTTGTCTGGTGAGATGGCAGCCCTGTCTCAGCAGCTTGGTGGGACAGGAGGCATCTCATTGAAGTGTGCCAAGCCACTGGCTCAAAGTCAGGGGCTGAGCTGGAAAGTTTAGGCAAGTTTTTGAGAGAAGATCGAAGCCAAAGAATTCCCCATCTTCTGATCTCAGGGGATCTCAAAAGAGGGAAAGAATCCAACCTGATAATATTTGGCTCCTGAAAATGAAATTAGGACTGTGCTTTATTCAATTTTATGTAACTTTTTACCACATAGTCTCCTCCATAAATCTTCAGCTTGAATGAACATTATAAACTATGCGAAGCTTCCAGTTACGGCTTCAAAACGAAATCACATTTTGCACTTTGGAAGTGCCAAAATAAAGCTGAGTGTCTTTTTTTCTTTTCTCTTCCTCCAAAAATCTCAATTTTTCACCAGAAGAAAATCAAAAGTTACTTGTCTAAGTAAACAGCTTACAGATTCACTTCACTGCTGTTTTCTGTTTTGAAGTACTTCTCCAGAAGATTCCTGACCAGCCAGTCAGAAGTGTGTGCAAGAGCAAAACTCATCGAAGACTAGATAAATAATATTTTTCCATCCCTGAAGAGGGGTAGGTTAACTTGCATCCACAGCAGAGAAGGGCACTCTTGAGGGCCACAGGAGAAGATCCTTCCCACTCTAGATGACCATCTATTCTCCACGCAGAAGTCATCTTAGCACAGTTAAATACTGGTGAACACCATCTTCCATACATTGCTTTGTGTCCTGTGTCCCCACACTGATTATTCAAATTAGCATTGTGAAAGGATGCATAATTTTCATTAGGAATTAGCTTGGTTTACTCTGGCAAAATAAATGTTTAAAATGAGACACGCCGTGTCCCTCAGATACATCTGATGCAATTAAAAGTTCTAATAAAAACCCAGTTATTTATACAAGAGGAACTGCTAATATTTAAGCAATTTTTCAGTTAATTATTTGTTGCCCATTTTATGTGTGTTCTTGAAGCTGATGGCATTTATTTTCCACCTTCTCTCACTTAAAGAAAAAAAAACCCAGAAGCCAAGTTCTAATGGCATTTGAATGGGCATCCAGCCAGCTTCCCAGGAACCAGCGCTTGGGACATCTGTTCCTTCTGCCATGCCGTTAGAGACATGCCATCTCAGTGTAAGCAAGGGGGCACATTCTCTGGTTGCTGGCATTGTGGTATGTGAAGAGTTTTCTTCCCACTGGAGTGCGTTTTCATGGTGTATGAGGCTCCTGTTTGTGTTCTCAGGGTGATGTATGAACCCCGTCTTGGGGCAGTATCCTTTCCTTCCAGCTCCACTGATCTCAAATGGCCTTTCAGAGCTCACTGCTGCTGTCAGTGCTTGCATTATTACTGCTTTTCCGTGGGCTGAGCAGGATAATGCCCCTTCATTAGAGCAAGTGGCCTTCCTTGTCTGCCTACATAATCCTGCTGAACATCTGAAAATCCTTGGCAAACGGACAGTACAGAAAGGATAGGTGAACTGGACTGACCAGGTCGAAACAGCCCAGCATATCTAGGATATTGCTTGGGGCTTTCCAGCCAGAAGCACAAAAAGATTAAGGAGGCTTGCATTTCAGCATCCCACTTGGGTTATCTTCAGCTGTGCAGAGCCTTGTCCAGTTCTTCCAGGAATGAGCTATTCCATAACCTCTCATGTTCCAATGCTGCACTATTCTCCTTGCAGAGAATTTTCTTCATCCAGTCTTCATTTCTGTTTGAGGCTTTTGTTTAGTGCCTCTTCTCCTTTCATTGTGTTCCTCTGAGAAGAATCTGTCTGCGGCTTTCCTTTCTTTGAGCTAAGCAAATGCAGTTCCCTCTGTTTCTTCTTTCATATGTGTTGCACCAGAGCCTCTTGATCGTCTCAGCAGCTTTCCCCACTCCCCTCAGGGTCTTAATCCTCACCACCTCATGGTGCGCTGAGGCTGCTGTTGCCCGTTGCATCTTCCATTAGTTCTTGTTATTCACGTGTAACACAAATGTCTTGCTCGAGAACAAATCACCTGTTACAGATGAGTTTAGCTCCTCTGACTTACTACTGTTTAAAGCTGAGCATATGTACCACACCTTTTATAGGGCAGATCTTGCCTCACTTCCATTTCTGTAGAGAACTTAGGCCCATAGTGAAACATGCATTCAGAATTTAGCTGATAAATTACCATAACATAACAGTGACAACATACTCGTGGGTTTAGGACTGGAGTGTGCTAGAAGTAGTAGGGTCAGGCGTAAATACTGCTAGTTGAAGATGGTAAGATGTAATGGAAGAAAAGGGGCACAAATATTCAACATTTTCAGGTTTTATTTCCTTTTGCCCATGGGGTAAAAGAGCATGTCCCTTCCATGAAACAGCAGATGGCACAAGATATGTGCCATTTGCATTTGAGAAACAGTTTTAAAAGCAGTTTTTAATTTTTCTGTTTTTCACATCAGCACACCCAGTGTCCAATTCTATTCTACCACAGCTAGTCCTCTTTCCCATTTTCAAATCTGGTGATTCAAATGAATCAGAATTTTTTTTCCTGACAAAGAATGAGACATCTTGCTTTTGAGGTTGATTGAGGGGTTCCCCCCCCTGTTTTTACATTCTTACAATAAAGCTTATAAGCTTTTAAATCTCTTCTAAACCAAGATGAAATACTTATTTGGAAGCATGATAATAAAAGGTATCAACTTCTATGAAGGTATTTCTAGATTTGAGTGCAGACATAGCTCTGGGAATTTACAAAATCTTGATTGACCCAAACTGCTGGTTTTTTTAATAGAGGAAGATACTTGCTTTCTAAGACTTTTGGTTGCCAGTTGCCTATGTCAGCTTTGTGTCCCTGTGCTTGCCTGCCCACTTGCTCCCCTGCATTTGAGGAGATGCTCTGCCATGATGATGGGTGCAGCAGGGAGTTTGGGAACTGGCAGTGGTCCTCCTGCTGTAGCATAGCACTGTAGTATTGTTCCTGTGCTCCCTTTGCATGTAGAGGTGGAAAGAGATTTGGAAACATGTGGATGCTTCCAAGTGGAACTTCGCAACCACTAATTCTGAGTGTTATCACCTTGCTGCCTAATGAATGCTTTGAACAATCTGTCACAAGTTTTCTATGCAAGACAAATTGGCTGTAAGAAATGAGTGATGATGCCCATTTTGTTTCATTATTAGCCATAATATGCTCTATTTTTCAGTAGGGGGAAGAAATAGGGAAGGGGAATTGCTTATAGACTTGTTAATTGCAGAAGGTTTTAGACCTTTGTGGTAGGGAGAAAGGGATAGGTAACACTTTTAATGCTGAGTAGTTGCTCTGGGGTGTGTTTGCCTTGTCTAGGGACAGTAGCAGAGTAGCACTGTCCTTGACTCCAATTACTCACAGACCAATACTCAGGCTGGACCGCATTTGCCATACACATCTGTTGACATTCTCCCCCAGAAACACAAATACAGGCACTGGATTTGATAAGCCTTCAGCACGTGCTTTGATGTTTTACTGAATATGGTGCTTAAAAGCACAAGAAGGAGCTGAGAGTAGGGTTTTTTTCACTAGACTTGAGGTGCCTCCATTTTGGGGAGCTCATTGAGGGGAGTCCTCCAGTCTTCCTTGGGAATTAAGTGAAGAAAAAAATTATATTCATGTGTGCTGGAATTTATGGATCGTGTTTTGGAGACAACCTTGAAACCAGCTCAGCCAAGACACCTGGTAGATGTCCTGAGCAAAGTGGCATTTCATATTCTTGTTTCAGGGCTGTTGCGTGGGAAGATACCTTGAGCGAAGTATTTCCACTGTGTTTGTGCTTGTATTTCTGCCTGACCCTGTGCCCATCATTCCGTATCTTCAGCTTCCTGGGATGAGTTCTAGTTAGCTCTTTGTAAGCTGAAGCACAAGGGATCTGGCAACATCTAAATACTCTTGATCTATGAATCTCAGTAGAAACAAAGCTGTGCTAATGCTTCAGTGCTCAGTCTGTCAGTGGTAATAATAGTCTCTTCTTTGAGCCCATGCTGTTAGAAATGTAGGAAAGCCTGACAGTACATTAATGTATATACTCATAGGAAGGGTCTTTCAATGAGATACACGGTCTGCTGGGTGGGAATCAAGCAATAAAGTAATTAACCAGGAGGAAGTGGTTGCAATGCTTTAATCAGAAGGACTGCAGTAAAACTGAATAATGAAAGATCTTGTCCTCTTCTGTCCTCTCCAGTGCTGCTCCTGAATGGGGAGCAGTGCTGAAGTCCTGGAGTGGAGCACTATTTCTTGAGTTTCTTCATTCCCTTGACAGTCCAGGATCACATGGGCAAACACACAGTCAAGTTAATTTGCATCTTTCTGGCTGTGGTCACTGTCTGTGTACTCTTTTAGCATATGGCAAATACAGGAAAGTGTGATTAGGCTTAAATGTGTTTCAGGGTGAGCTAAACTGAGTTGTGTTGTGTTTGCCACAGGCAAAGTCCTGTATATGTGCAGTTACCTTGGCTCAGCTGGCCCTCAGAAAGCCATCACGATGCACTCACTTGGGAGCACAGATGAGCCCTTGGCATTGCAAAGGCAGTGATCAGACAGACTGATGGGTATGTTAAGGCATTTGGGAGGCAGCCAAACCCAGTACTTACAAACATTTCCTGTCACCATCAGCTCCATGGCTGCAGTCCTTCCCTGTGGCTGGAAGCAGGATGGTTGATTCTAGTTCAGTCTCTTTTGTGAAGAGGCAGGAGTGGGGTGGGCTGGCCCTGGGGCAAAAGCAGCAGTGGCCATGCAGGGTGATGTGTCCATAACATTTGCTTTTCTTTTCCTTCCACAGCCCTTTTCAATCTAATTCCTGTGGGTCTTCGCGTGGTGGCAATCCAAGGGGTGAAGGCAGGTCTATACGTTGCCATGAACGCTGAGGGATATCTCTACAGCTCAGTAAGTACTTTGCACTGTTGGGCTCCTGGAGTGCCTTGGTTTTGTGGGTGGGAGGAAGCAGGCTGCGCTGGGACTTCCAGCTTTTTCTGAAAACAGTCACATATCAGCAAACCTTTAAAAGCAAGAGCAGCGGGAGCTGGTGCAAGGCCGTGCAATATTCACTTTAAAGTGTCTCCACAGAGAACTGTGGCAATAATTCCTGACCTGTGAAGATACACTTTCTGTTCCTTTGAGTACATACTTAACGTAGGTCACGTTGTAGAGGAGGTTGTGTAGAGTTGGTCATACTCTGATTTCACATTTGTGAAATGGCATGGACTCAATGGGATTGCTTCTGAATTGCACCCAGATACCTGGTCATAGGTGGTGCCCCAATGGGTCATATTCTGCTTTTGACTGCAGTGTAAATCCACAGCAATACCCTGACTCCTTTCAAAGGGTTCTGGACTATTCTGTTGGCAGAAGTTCCCTGTATTTGTGTGGTCTTTTTAATGCACATAAAAGATAAGTGCAGCAGTTTTTGCCGACTAATTCCCTTATAACTTTCTTAGATGACATGAAAGGGCATGAGGTTATTCATAAGATTCTCATTTAAAGTAAGTAATTGATTTTCACAGTGAATAATTGATTTGGTGATTTATTAAATATGGCAGCCCTTTGCCAGAATTTTTATGCTTCAAATAACTTTGTTCTAGTTCTACATAGTAAAAAGTGATAGTTAATAATACACTTCTCATTTCTGTAGTTATGATAGCTTTACAGTGTATAGCCAGATTCTTATCTTGTCTGCCTTTGTGTAAGTTTACAGTGCAGCAATTCTGCTTTTGTCTGGGCACTTACTTTGCTTTAAAAGTGTATGTGAGCATGGAGATGGGACCACTGAAAAGACAGCAGTTGGGGTTGCTCTATGCAATTTTTCTGTCTTCCATCTTTTTTCCTGGTCAGTTTTATACCACTAAATGATTGGGATTTACCCTTTTCCCTTGAGATGTAACAAGGCTCTGTCTCCCCAGCAGCTCAGGGTAGAAAACAAGTGGATGTGTTAGTATGCCTGGCGAGATAGGTCTCAAAACTGGCTGCTTGTCAAGAAGAGACAGAGATCAATCTGGATTTCTGTGGATGCCAGACGCTTCCTGTTCTTTCATAGCCCAGTAAACATAATTGACTGCTTCTAAATAAATTAAATTGCTTTACTAACAATGAAAACTTCCTCTTTTTGTAAAGCTGTCAGAGTCCTAAAGGTAATACCAAGCATGGTGTGGTACTGCGTTGTTGTGCATGTGTCCCTCTGGGTACATTGTCAGGGGCTCAGGACTGCTGCTTTGCCCTGTTTGTGCAGTGCAGAACAGGGTTCTGGCCCAGTGCTGAGGCTCCTTGTACCACCAGTGTCCTGTAAATGAGGATTGCAGGAAATCAGAGTGTGTCACAGAGCCACAGCCAGCCAACAGGGTCTTCTTGGACCAATGAGTGGTCATTATTTTCTGAACAAATAGTGCAGGGGAGGGAAAGGTGTGGGTCTTGGGCAAAAGAAGAAACAGAGAGTTGGAAAAATGATGTTTGACAGCTGAAAGACTAGAGAAGATGCAGAGAAAAAGTATCTCTTTCTAGTAGTAGTGAGACACGATATAAAGGGTGGGAGGGACACACCAAGAGGTGGTAGTCGGCAGGAAGACCATGTTGTTCAGGAAGCACATCTGTTAGTCATTTCAAGGATCCTAAAAGGCACCAGATCACACATGTATTCAAGTGAGGGTGCTTTAATGGGGCCTGCTTATTTCCAACAAGTGTGCCTGTCTTGAGTAGGAAGGTTAATCAGGGAAGGCTGATGGGGAAGGATGCACTGTGATGGCTGGTGGCTAAAGAAGTGAACCTCGTAATATGCCACAGCTTGATGGCATTGAGCTCTGTCTGAGCTAGTAAGAGTGAAACTGTTCATTTTATCAATGGGATCCAAGGTTTCTGCTTGCAGTAAAAGGGTGATACTGGACTGTTTCTACTCCAGGGTGATGGAACTTTTTGGATATTTTCCTTCTGATGACTGGTGGCTCTGTCTTTGTCTTGCAGCAGTAAATTAATGAATTCACTGTGCTTGGGAGCAAACCCCAAGGCAAGAAAATAGAAAATTTGTGGTTAAAGTGTGTTAGGAGCAGGGAGTGTGGGTCAAACTCATTGTAAAGGACAAGGGATGAGATCAGGATGCCATGAAAGAACTGGATATGTCTGAGAAGAGCTCCACCTGTTCAGGCAGTCTCTTTTGGCTGCTGCAGCAGCTTTCCTTGTGGGGTGAGGGTCCCCAGGTTGTGCTGCCTGGACCTCATTGTTGACCACACCAAGGGACACATTGTCCCTGCTCTTTGCTTAGCAGACCCTAAACTACAGCTTTGCTCTCTCTGTGCATGTATGTGTCTTTTTTCACTAGCCTTTTTTGGGGGATTTCTGAAAAAATGGGTCAACATTCCCCACGGATATTATTCACTCACACAGACCAATTGATAAATGAATTGCTTGGGTGCCTTCCATGCTGCATGGAAGCCCTGCAAGGACTTCTTAGAACACCCTCAAGTCTAGGACTGGTTTTAGATAAAATTGTCCAGGGTAATGGGTTTTGTTTGTTTGTTTGTTTTTGGTTTGGTTTGGGGTTTTTCCCTCCTCTTGAACCCAGATTGATGCTGTAACTGAACATGTCATCGCTGTGGGTTTGTTTTGGTTTTGTTTTGTGGGGTTTTTTGATGATATTTAATCTCTCTGTGACAGCTGAGGTCTTGGCTGACATCTTCTGCCCTGGATCAAACCACAGGCTGTTATCAGCCTGGTCTTAGGGATGGTTTGTGCCAGCTCCTGAGTTTGGGCCAATGGGCTCTTGAATGAATGGGCTTAGAATAACCAGCCCCTGGAAAAAGTCTTTCTGGTGTTGATTAGCACAGAAGTAGGGCTGAGTAGAGTCCTCTAAAGCCAAACATGGTGAGACAGCATTTTGAGGAAACATGCGAGACTTTCTGATGGGCTCGGCTACATTGATACCTTCAGCAATGAGTTTCCTCATCCCTACCTCATTTGTTCAGGTAGGGATAGTGTGAGGTTGGGTTGCTGGGTTGAAGCCAACCATATATTCCTAGCCAGCTTTAGAGGCCTAAATTTATTAGATGCTAAACCTTCTTTGTTTGGGAAGCAGCTGTTGGGACTTGTGCATTGTTTACTTACACAAGATACCTGATTTTGTTTCCCCCAGACTAAGTTATTGCTGTCTCTGAGGTCGACATGGGAATTAGGTAATAAGTAGACAAGAAAGTCATGTTTTGGTTGGAGGCATCCTGCTTTGCAGAAAGTAGGATGCAAGCCACTGTCTGCATAGCAAGCTTGCAGAGTCATAGGTTTGTTCACTTTTGATTTCCTGTAATGTACAGCGGCTCTGAATTCCCCGATGGTGCACAAAGGTTTCAGTCAGCACCTGTTCTGGGGAGGGGCATGACTCTCTGGAAGACCCACTGTTAGCATTTGATGGCAAAGTAAAAATGCACAGAATGAATGAAGGGCAATGGGTATAACTTGTCTGTGGTGCCTCAGCACTTGGGAAACTGAGACCAAGGGCTGGTTGTTGCACAGGATTCAGAAACATGGAATAAAGAGGTCTGTCCCACTCCAGTGAGTTTACAGCCTAATCATAACGGGAGAAGACACAGAACATGCTCTCCTGTCTGTCTGGAGTTAATAGTTCCACCAGAAAATTAATTCCCACTCCTGTGTAACTTTTCTTTGTGAAGTTTCTCTCCTTGGTTCCCATCTTACCCTCTATTATGACTGCAACAACTCACAGGGGCATGGGAAAGGGACTGTCTGTGAATTGTCTGGCTGGGAGGCAAACCTGGTTCTCCTGGAGCAAATCTTTGTCATGGGGCTGTAGAGTCTCCACAGGTCCACCCAATCACTCCAAGTACACTGAAAGTGCAGCTCTCAATATGATGATATGTATAATTCAGTGGCATTGCAGCTGGGATTGGTTTTGCCCCAAGTGCAAAACACTTCTCTTCTAAAATGTATTGCTCTCAGATATTCCTTGTTGTTCAGCTCAGAGTTCTAATTATTTTTTAAATGGCAAATTGTGATACATAATTTATTGGGAAGACTTAGAAAACACTAGCAGAGATAGAGAATATAGAGGAAAAAAAAATGGGTCGCTTACAAGAGCTCACTATGGTTTTTCAGTATAAACCTGTGAGTTTGAAATGCTGAAATTAGAGCCTGAATCACTTCGAAGATTCCTGCTAATAAGGGAATGATTAAAAAAAAAAATCTAAGCAGCATTGAGAAAACCCCAGTCACGCTAAAAGCTTAGTGTGTCTTTCCATTTTCTTTTCCTCTCCTTCTTTTCTGCTTTATCATTTTGCATAATAAACACGTCTTGCATAAGAACAAACAAGCATCTGGGGAAGTATGTATGTTAACCGTATTTTTAATCTGCTTGCAATGCTATAACTATTTTGCTACAACTCCTCTAGGGTTGCTGCACTCCTGTTTACATCACTCCAGGGTCAGGGGCTGGAATCAATAATGTTGCATTCTCTCCCCTGATAGGCTTGGGGCGTTAAACCCGCTCCTGCCAATGCTGTTTCTTTAATCCCCGTTTGACTCCTGTGGTACTAGTTGATTTGGTCAGAAGTACAGTTAGGCCAGGCAACTATCCTGGACATTTTGCAAGTCATACAAGAAAGCACACTTGCTGGGGGAATTCCCTAGTTTACATGCCTCATTAGGGAGCCAGGTCAGTGGAGAGAGAGAGAAATGTCTCCAAAGGCAAAGCACAGCTGGAGACCAATGTAATGTGCTTTTAATTTCTCTCCAGAGTATCTGCTTTTCTTCCCTGGCTGTTTAAAGGGGCTCGCTGAATGAAGGTATTAACTGGGAGATATAAAACTTCTCCTGTTTCCTGACTTATTCATAGATATGGAAACAAAATTGATACTCAAGGAAGCAGCTGTCCTAAGAAGAGCCAGCCCCTGGGAGCAGATTCCTGCCTTGCATCAAATGTTCCTGAAGTTCAGCTCCTGGCAGGCACCCTGGCATGCCACCCTTGTAGCGTGGAAACTTGTAAATACAGCTGTCCTTAATAAAGAGGTCCCTTTTCTGCTGCTGAGTTGCTGCCATCCATGTTGTTCTGCTCATAAGGTGAGGAGAGTGGCACAGTGAAATTCTGTGGCTTTTAGGGAGCAGGTTTCTCATCTGGTATCTTGTTGAAGTACCTGTATTCCCTGAACTTACCAGCGCAGCACCATGGTGCGGCTCCCTCAAGGAGGGGTGGGACTGTGTGCCCCTTGTATTCACATCTGGGGTGAGTTAGATCAGACTTCACTGTTCAAGCAAGAGACCTTCAGAGGACAAAATCAGTACCAGCAGGGCCTAATCCTGCTTTTCTAGCTGCTGTTACCTTGTCTTATCTGATAGCAATACAAATTATAAAGGATAAGTAAGCTTCAATAGAGATACTTCTCGTAGCCTTAGTTGCACAGGTTATTTAGGAACCTGAAATGATCTACCTAACACCAGCTGGAGGAGCAGGGATGGGTTGTTCTCCTTTGTGAGCAGTGGTCTGTCGGTGCTGGGATGCATTATGATCTTTTGTTGAAATTTCATTTTGGAAGAAAATGGGGGGAAAATGCTCCAGTCAGAGGTGCTGACTCATCTCATTTTGATGTTTCCCCAAAGAAACATTACAGATTCCCATTTTGAAAGAACTTTAGAGTGGTTTATATTGCCTTATCATTCCTAATGAAATCAGAACAAAATGTTTAGATTTTGGTGGAGCATCTTGATCCCACATGATTGCCTTGAAATTTGGAGGGAGGGTAGAACACTGGCAGGGAGGGGTTGCTGTAAATTAAAGTGAAGGCAAGAGTAGAAATCAGAGATGAATCAGTGGAGGCTGCCATATTCTGCACAGTGTTTCTTTTGCTGATTTCCTTGAGGCCAGACAGGCATAACCACGGATAAGCAGGTAGGCAAAGCCTTTGGAGCAGGTGCTAGGCAGCAGTAGTGTTGCATAGAACTTGCCCGTTTTTGTCCTGTGTGTTGTGTGTGATCAGTTAACCACTCTAGGGGAAATGATGAGGTTAAAGCAGAACAGTCAATGGCAATACAGTGTTTGAGTTGGATTTTGGAAGGAAACTCTTAACACATGTCTAGACTGAGGGCAGGACAGTGTGCGGTGAAGCCTCTGTTTAGCAGAAATGATGTGCAAGTGGAGCATTTATCCCAGCAGGTAAAAATCAAAAGATGACTGTCAAAATGTCCTTCTGGAGATGCATTTACAGCAGAAATCCCTTTCATTGCCATTCCTTTGCATCCTGCTAGCTGGGGGATGCAAGACTGACTGATAACTGAGCTTCTCTCTCTGCTACCTGCCTAGTATTTGGCTTTTCCTAAAATTCTCTAGGCTGCTTTGCTTGTTTTTAACACCATTTATCCAGTGTCTATTTTAAAATTAATTTATTGTCAAATAATTTGTCTTTTGTCTGTTTTCCAGAAGCAAAACCTAGAGAGAACTCCAGGATATCCAGGGTTACAGTGGGACTATCACTGACACTTTATTTTGTAGTGGAGGGAGGACAAATATTGTCCTTCCTGGGTCCAGGACACTGATACGAAGAGAAACAAGGAAAGTTTTGAGTGAGGCTATGTTTGACTGAGGTCAGGTGTGTATTAATGAAATTATTTGGATCTCCTTTCTAATCATACCAAACTCAAATACAGAATGGGTAAAACTAGGAAGTGGTTTGCCTTTGCCAAACAGTGACTAACAGCTCTGGAGGTGAAAGCTGGAGAGAGGCTAAAAAACCCAAGGAAGAAACTTTACTGACTGTGTGCATGTAATTATAACTGGGAGCCAAGTGATAGAAAACTTCTGAAATGGGAAACATTGAGTTGTAATGCAGTTTTCCAAGGAAAAGGAAGAGAGACAGTCCCTGGGCTATTTCAAGCCAGACTAGCTGGAACAGTGGGGAATGTAGGGTACTGTAGCAGAAAGGCCTGGGTGGGAGCCTGAACTATCCCTGCTTTTCTGTCAAAGGGTGATGTCCTGACTAAGCATCTGCAAAACAAAAATAACTTTATTGAGGTCTCTGAATCATGGGAACTCAATTCAGGTACTATAAATTCTTGTTATCATGGATCCCAAGATACAGGGCTGGCTTCTGGCACAGGACCCCCCTGAAACTGGTGAAGTAGACATGCATAGCAGGAGTTACGAACCTGGCCTGAAATGTGCGTGTACAAGATCTAGTTCAGGGAAGTGCTGGAATTGCACCTTGGTGCTTTTGTGAATCTGTGTTCCCTGATGACCCCTGTCCCAGGGACGGAGGCTATGGGGATTACCAGCCTCTTCCAGTTGCCTCATTTGGCATCTTTCTGAATGAGACACTCCATGCTGCAAGGAAAACTCCGAATCTACCCATCTTCTCTTGCAGGGCATCCATCCTTGAAAGGATGCACAGGGTGGAAGGGGTCTGTGTGTGCTGCTATCCCTGCTCTGATGTGTTATGAGGTGGTGTGTGCTGACAAACGTGCTCGGCTCTGCAGAGGTGTGGGATGGCCAGCGAGCTGTGGCAGGAGCCTGCGAGCTGTGTGCGAGCGGGGAGGAGCTCAGGGGCACCTTGCCAGCAGCATTGCCCAAAGGCAGCAGAGCAGGAAGGCAGGACACAGCTCTGGATCTGCTCCAGGGCCTCCTGAGCCTCGCCTGGTCCTTGCATCTGGCCTCATGACATCTGAGGTGTGCCAGGGTGGCACTGCAAAGACTGTGTCCTGTGCATGCTGGCCCTGTGACAGGGCTTGGAGGGCACTGGGAAAGCAGCCTGCAGCAGAGGCAGGGCCTGTCCTGCTCACCCACCACAGCCACTGCCAGAGGGACTGACTTTTTTTAAAAAATATGCCCAACCCTTCTGGGAGACTGAAAATGTCAACCTTGAGGGGAAATGGCTGAGTGTGTCAGATCTGCTGGTTGTTTATTTCTAGGGCATTTAATTATATTAGTCAACTTGTAAATTTTGAATGAATGAATATCTGCTGTAACACCTGGGGTTTTTTCCATGGGTTTTTTTGCCTCTGGAATGGTACAGGGAGTTCTAGGATGGGGCCCACAGGGTTTTGAGATGATGCCACCCAACACCATGGGGACAGGCACATTCTTCAGAAGTCCTTGGTTCTTTAGGGCAGAAAGTTGACACAAGACAATCATTATTACAATAGAGGCTTTGCTTCACCCTGGACCTTCTGCAGAGCAGGTCAGTTTAGCAATCATCTCAAACCCTCTGCAGCACAGTTAGTTTAACTAATGTCCTGCAGAGCAGGTTGTTTCACACATTGACCTTTACCTGAGCTCAAACACATACAAGGCTCATTCACCCCAGCAGCTGGTCCTTGTCCTGCCCAGGAAGTTGTGACAGTGCAGGATAACAAGCAGGGCACTGCATGTGCTTGCCCATTCCTGTTTGTGCTGTCAGTAATTCCGATCAGCCTATGGGCTCGGGACCCCTTTAGAGAAGTGTTAGTTACCCAATGGCCGTGGTTCATGGCCACCAGCCTCACACAATGGTGCGGTGCAGGAGGGAGTAGAGGGTGTAATCATAGATGCAGGATTATGAGAAATTGGGGATTTTGAGAATTCCAGTACTAAAGTCATGGCCTCTTCTGCATCATGAATAAGAGCAGAAAATCCTCGCTTGGCTGGAGGCTGAGCCCAGACAGGATGATTCAGAGCAGAGTTTGGACTTGCAGCTTGGTCCTTCTTTACCAAACTTAAATGAAACACTCTCTGCTGCACCAGCAGTTGTTTTTAGACTGCTTGCAGGACTGGAGAACCAAGTAATCGTAGTTGGACTGCTACCCATTAGGCCCTTTATGGTGTATCATCACCTTTCTGCCTGCAATTAGGTTACATGCTTAATCTTTTGTGACTAATTTCATTTGCTTGCAGCAGGTTTGCTGTTCTTTAGTTAGAATTTCCTACAGCTTCTGCTGCTCACCTTAGTGCTGTCCTCCTTTTTCCTGTTCCTTAACCACTTCTTCTCACTCTCACATCAGTGTGTTTTGGATAACATACCCAAACCAGCAGATTTATCTTAGCATGTGCAAACTACGTATTCTTATGTGTGTGGCCTCCTCAACAGCTTTTGCTTGATTAAAAAGGGGACCTTCTTCCCTGCTGATGAACTAGGGATTGCATACTTTGTTGTGTGGAGGTGGCTACTCTTCTGTGGAAAAGCCTGACAAGCCCTGAAATGTTTAAATGCCATTAAATTAATTGTTCCTCTGTGAAATCACTCCCTCACACACACGTCACAGGTTAATACAGTGGTTCAATGTCTCAGCCATTGAGAAGGCAGTAAAGAGACTCTGAGGATGTCCTGCCACCTCCCACATACTGATGGTATCCAAGGGTACAGAGGAGCTGTGCTTTGGCAGCAGTGGTAGCCTTTCATGCAACTCTTCCCTATAAGTTAGCTGATTGCAGTAAGTTGAAAGTATTTTGGTATTCACAATGTGCTCCCTAATCCCCCAAATACATATCCATGCAGCAGCCCCCTGCTAAAAGCTTTCTGAAATGTGAACAACCCCTTGACATAAATCAGACGTGGCACAACGATGGTAAGTCCTTCTATCTCCTCACCACTTTCCTCCTGAGAAGACCAAAGGATTTCCTTCTCTTTATAAGACACTTCCTTGGTCAGCTGCTGAAGGCTGCACATCAAATGCATTATTGATAACAGCCCTTGGAAGTTGCATCCATACCTTACAGACTCCCAGATGCTGTCTGGAACACTGCAGAGGAATTACTGTAGCTGGACAAAGATTATCTGCTTCTTTCTAAAGCCCCTGAGATAGAAATCAGTATGAATCTCCTGCACAGCCTTTTCTCTCCCACCATTAAATCATTGTAAGCATGAAATAGAAGAGAAGAAAATAGAACCTCAGGGATTTTGAACAAGGCCATTGAGTGAGGAGGCACCAAGGAAGATAATGTCCAACTTTCTAGGTACTTGCAGAGTGAGATGAGGAGTGAGATTTAGCCTAATTCTGACATTCCCTCAAGCACAGTGGCCATGCTGTGCTGTTCCTTCCCACAGCAGGAATCTGAAGCAAGCAGGGGTTGAGAAGGGCAGTTCTTGGTGTTCCTGCTCAGTGTTCGAAGCCTGTGCACTCATGCCAGCCATGCCTTTAAAGTGACTTTCCTGCTTCTGGTGGCTTGAGTCCCTACATTGTCCCATATTGCTCTAAGTTGATTCATGTGCACTGCAGAGAGATTCCCCCCTTCCTCCTGAGGCTGGTGGTGGAGCTGGGGCGGCTTATGGGTTTTGAGCATTGGACTGTACTCGGTGCCAAGGAGAACCATCACCCTCTGCGGCTGGTGGCTGCTGTCTGTTCCCTGCAGCCCATTCTTCTGTACTGTGTCCATTCCCATGGCAATTAGGTGGCTGCACAGAGCCCCTTCTTTCCCAGTAGGGTAGAGCACACTGCTGGAAGAAGGATCTTTGCCAAGGATCCAGCCAGCTCAGGAGAAGAGTGCCATGCAGGTGTGCAGCAGCTGGGTTCCATAATGTTGGTTGTTGCCCTCCTAGTTCTTAGGAGAAAAAGTCTTACAGCTGTTACACTGGCTTGTCCAAAGCAACTTCCATCTTCTTGCACCTCTTACTACTGCTCTGGGCATTTTGGCTGGACAAAGCACTTCTTCTTGATTCTTCTGACATGCTGCAGAAGCTGTCGCTAAACAGCACTGGCTGTGCTGTCCTTAGAGATACTCTGTGTCTTTTTTACCTCCTCCTTGTCTATCTTCATAGAGGCTCACCACAATCTTGTCCACAGGAGATGTCTATGGTGTCCTGTAGACACCTGGTGTGATAGGAAGGCATCTATAAATGCTGAGCTTTTGCTTAGGGGAGAAAAAATACAAAGCACCTCTAAGAGCAGACTGTAGCTTGGCCAACCATGTTAAAATCTTCATAGTCCCGTTGCACTCAAGATTGTTTCTGGTTTAAACCCTGGCCCCCAGTTGATGATTTATTTTTACTGCCCACAGCAGAGTTTCCCCATGGATGCCAGAGATTCCCACCATACACTGGGCTGAGCAGGAAGGGAACAGAGCACAGGGAAGGACTCTCAAAGTGCTTGAGGTGAATTCAGTAATGGGTCATCTGGTGACACCTGCCAGTGTTGGACTGGGAGAACGAGTGAGAGCTCATGCTTAACATGGCTTTGGGTGGGAGACTGGGTGAGGGATGTGCTGTGTCACTCTAATGTCTGATGGGAGCACCACACAGATGCAGGACCCAGCCTGTGGCTGTCATGTCTGCTAGATAGAGAGTTGTTAAAATGCAATTCTTTTGCCTAAAGCTGTATCTATGACTGGCCTCCAGGGATGTGTGGGTTTGAAGGTGTCTGGATCATCTGGATCATTGACAGTGTGAGTAATTAACTTAGCTGGGGCTGTAGAGGCCAGTGAGGTAGGCTCAGAAAAGAATCTGTTATCACTTACCTGTGAGTTCCTCCTGGGCTCTCCCATGCTCTCTGATAATTTTCCACTCAAACTGGGAAACTTTGTCATGTAGTTAAGGAAACTGAGTATAGAGGAGTGATGTGATATGCCCAAGGTCAAGCGTGGAGACTGGATTAGGCCTTCTATTCTCCCTTATCCTAATGCTTTGCCTTAATCACAAGCTTTCTTTTGTATCACTGTGATTGTTTAGGGAACTGGTGCATCAGCAGCAGCACAACTTGTTTGTGTAGCATCTTGTGTCTGAGCAAATCAGTTTGCTTTCAAAGCTGTGCACTGTGTAGGCTGGGATTGCTTTTCCCTCTGTGTTCCCATTGCATTTCTTTTCTGGCTCCTCAGCATTTATGTCCCTAGCAATCATCATTGAGGATAATGGGAGCAGGCAAAAGAACCACAGGAGAGTCATCCTTTGCCAGCCATCTTCCCTTGCACATCTTAATACCATATGTCAAGCGCAGTTGCTCAGGGCTCCACAGATATCTCTTTTTCAGCCACTCAAGGAGCTGGGGTTGTTTATGGTGTCGGCCTCACAAGATGGCAGGTGGAGAATTGGAAACTGCTCCTGAGAAGCTCAGGATTGCAGCAGTGCTCTGAAAAGAAACACTTGGTATGTGCTGATGCCCCCAGGAGCTGAACAGCCAGGTCTTACAAGAAAACTGACTGCAGTAACAAAAGCAGGCATGGGTTTTCAGATAGCTTAAAGCCCTGCTTTCAGAGGTATTGAGCACCCAGTACATCCCCTTGCTCTCACTGAGATGAAAATAAGGGAGGCCCTTGCGGGTGCATTTAACTCAGTGTCCACCTCCAGTGAGTGCCACTCCCAGTGACAGCTGGAAGAAACCAGTAACAGAGACAGTAAGATAGCGAGCTCTCTGATGTGCAGAAATACTTGTTTTCTCAGAGCTAGGTTGAGTTCTATAAACCATCCAGGTGGCTTGCTGGGCGATCTGTCCAGAATTCACAGAGCTTCAGCAGTGCTTTACAGTGCTGTTATGGTGCCATACACTGTGTCATTCCTTCTCCAGGGCATCTCGTGCCATCAGATCATGACCAGACACTCAGTGAGAACTGTGGGACAACTCTGCACTGGTGATTTTGCTTGGAGGTGGATTGGGTGGGACTCAACAGAAAATACTATTCCATAGGGTTTTTTCAGTGGTGGAAGCATGGCTGTAAAGCATCACATAACAAGGCAATCAATAGTGGAAGGACCAGCCCAATTTCTGTGGTATTGAGGGATATATTTTAGTGTCTGCTGTCACTACCACTGGCTTATACCTAGAGCAAACCAGCTGGTATTCATGGTATTCATTAGAAAACTGAGATGAGTGTATTTATTGCAGAATCCCTGAGACTGGTCTGCTCAGTCTTTGGGTAATGTCCAGTGAATGGGTGCATGCTCATGCCACTGTACATATGGAAGACCAATTCCTTTTTGAGGCATCAGAGTATGAATTTTCAGCGAATGTTCTTTGTTAATAGTGGTTGATGGTTTTGGTGAATAAATGGTAATTGATTAGAAATAGTGCCTGCTTTGGAAACTGAAACTCATCATGTCTTTCTGGGATGTAATAGCAAGATTGGCTTGTCTACCAGAAAGTTCCAAGTGTTTTCCAGAAAAAGGAGAGAATTACCCACTTTTCTACACAAGAAAGGAGAGGTGTGGAAAAGGGAAAGGTGCCTGTTGGCCACACTTCGGTTTGTAATGCCTTGGTGGCAAAGCACCCAGGCTCCCATAGCCTCAGTTTCTTGCATGATATGGGCTAATTTCAAGTAGTCTGTAAAATTTTTCTGCATCCCCATAGAAGTGTTTCCCACTAGATTCCAAGTGTGAATGTCTCAAACTTCCATGGTGCAATAATCTCCATTTTTGTAAGGAACTCTGAGAGACAATTTATTAAAGGTTTAACAAAGTATTTTATACTTTCTTGCATCTCCAGGAGTTTCTTGCAAATAAATTCTTTGTGAAAGTTTATTATTCAAATTTGGAGGGAGGGAAGGAAATCAATTTCCTCCTTCAAAACTGCATTTTTTCACTTTTCTATTTGCTTATCACTCTCTGCCTTGCCAGGATTATTCTAATCAGATTTCACATATAAAAAAAAACCAATAACATAAAAATAATTCTCCTCTTTCAAGTCTTTGTGAGGCTTAAGTAAATTAAGACATTGATCAGATTCTGCTCCCTGTTGAAGCTGTGAATACAAGGGAGAGTACCTGTTGTGACTGGGGAAAGGATTGTGTCTGATGTGTGTTTTTCATCTTCAGAAGGAAGGATTGAAGTCAGGCTCGTGCCTGGGGGTTATTTGGTTAAACCTGTATTTCAGGTAGCAGCTGGGATTTGGACCTGCAAGCCACATGGCCACAATCCAACCCAAAGGGGACAAATGGCAGAGAAGAGATGCTTGTGTGGCTGCAGGTTGTGCTGCAGGAAGCTGCTCCAGCAACCAGACCTTCCAGGCTGTGCTTAACCACCACCTCTTGCATTGAGCTGTTGGAAAGGGGAACCAAGTGTCCAAATTGCTCGAGTCATTTTGCAAGTCTGTCCTCAGCCTAATGCACCAAAACGTCAGCCTGTAGCAAAGCCAGCACAGCTTCTCTGCATACAGCTTATTTCTGGTTTGGCAGCTGTTTGGGAACTTTGTTTGCTGTACATGTCAAGAGTGATAGTGCTCCTATGGGTGCTGTGACCTTGAGCATCCTTTCATTCTTCCTCAGTAAGCTCATTACAAGCTCCTAAATCGTCATTAGGGATTTGCCATGAGCTAAAATGAAAGTGTCTTTCTGTAAATACTGCCACAATGAAGTACATTCACCTCTCAGATGAGGTCTGGGCTTGTGGGCTTGGTGGAGAAAGGCCACTCTGATACCAGTTTTGGCTCCTTGTATGACAATCTACGTTTTTATTGAGTTTGACAAGGAATAACTGTATATTACATAGATCCTCAGAAGGTTCCATAGGGACCTTCCTGATAGTGGCCAAAAGGTGTGGATGAGTGTTTATACTCAGCCTGGAAGAAGACAATGCACAGGCTCCTGGCTGTGGTAGTTTTTCTTGGAAGTCCCAGGCGCACAAAGTTCGGTACTACTATTTAGTAATAAAACAGGCCTGCAGTCAACATTTTAAAAAAATGTTGTGTCCTTCTTTGCAGATGGGAGTTTTGTATTTAGCGTGCTAATAGGGCAGTCTGTAGGGTTCAGCTCCCTGTTCTCCCACAAATACCTTGCCTTGACTTGATGATTCAGTTCAATTGTCTAAACCTCGACATTCCTCTCCCTCTGCAATGTGCCAGCATCCCCTGCCTGGCTTCCACAAGACCATGGATCTCCCTTAGGACCTGCGTCCTACCTGCCAGCCCTCTGCGTGTCTTGCATGCCCCAGGACATCTTAGATGGCACTGGAAACCTATGTTAAGGCAACTAGATCGAGCCCTTAATCTCTCTGCCTCAGCTGCTCATCAGTATGATGGAGATAAGGTTCCTTTCTTCCTCCCACAGAGACAGTGTGGAGATAAGCGTGTTGCTGATTGACAGGCACTTGGATGCTGTGGTAAGGGCACTGTGTAAGAGCTTGAGTAGATAAGAGGGGGACTACATGACAGCATGAGGTTTTTTTGCGTTGTTCTATACCTCAGAAGATTTTCTCCTTCACATGTCCTTTTCCTATCAGGTTGTTAGTCCTGTGAAAGAGATGAGCTCACATGAGTCTCTCACACCTGAAGCCTTCCAGGGTTGAAATTGCTCCAGACCTAGCTGGGTTTCTCTCTGAGCCCAGCCATCCTGTCTCTGTTTGACCTCTTTGCCCCACATTACTCAACCAAAGAAGTGTCCCAATAATTCAGCCATGTTCGGAGGCAGCTTCTATTTGGGATAGCTCTGTTATTCATTAGAATAAAAGGCAAAAGGAAGCACTTGGTTTTCAGGTTTGTCAGGTTGGAATGATATGGGGAAGTAGGGAAATACTGTCTGACTTCAAAATGGAATAAATTGGCCTGACACCACCTTAAAGAATAAACCCAGAAGCTAGATACCGTGTTTTTCAGTTAAATCAGTGTTCTGACACCTAGTTACTTCATTACCAGTGGTGCTGTAAATTCTTGCAGCTCCCTGTGGTTTCAGTGGGATTTCAAAGTAATCACAAGCCCTGCAGTTCTTTCCCCTTTTATTTACAGACTTCAAAAGCTCAGGTTTGTGCTCATCATTTAGGACTCTCTTTCCTGTCATCTGTTTGGAGACTGTCTGAAAGAAATTTTCTATAGCCAGGAGATCTTTTCAAAGTTTCCACTAAGGGGACTAAATACCAGGAGTCTCTGGAGCATAAGAGACCAAGACAGTCAAGCTGTAAGACCCCACTGAAATCTGTGGCAGGGTATGAGCTCATCTCTGTGCTAGGGTCTTCCCTGGGAAAGATCAAACCATTACCCTCTACAGCAGAGGACTGCCATGCTCAGCAGGGGTGGTGGGTACGTTGAGGGCAGCAAGAGGAAGCTGTAAAGAGCTGTGTGCTCTGCAACCAAAGCTTCAGCCACACGGTTCTCGTAGGAGCCTGTACATCTTTCCAAAGACCCTGCGAGAGACTCTGCAGCATGCACTTCTTAGGTCATTATGTCCTTTTATTTATCTTCACTTTCACAGTGTCTCCTTTCTTTGTGCCTGTAGTCATCAATCATATGTTCAGATACTTGGGTATAATCTGCTCACAGTAGCATCACTTCAAATTGTAAAATTCTTTATGGTTAACAATTTCACAGTTTCTGTGAACATTGATGTAATTATCAATGATGGACTTTCCCTCCTGCAACTCTTGAATCTTGAGTCATTGAAACCTTCATGAAGTGAGCAAAAGCTGCCAGGCATTCTGAGTGTATTTTTAAGTTGATGTCCTTGCATAGATTCTCCGATCACTTTTATTCTTTGGGTTTTTTACTGAAAACACACCTGAGAGAAGGCTGCAGTGGACATTGCTGTACTTCCATGAATTGCTAGCACTTGGAGCCAGGAGCTGTTCGTATCCATCTTGTTCAAGCTGGTTATATCTGGGGCTGATTCAGTGGCCTTATACACTTACTAAGTCATGAGGGACACGAGCATATCCTCAATTCAACAGAAAGTCTCTTGTATCTGCAGTTACTCTTCTGGTCAAATTCTTGGCTGAACTGAGGAAGTGTTTTTCTTCAGAAGATCCTGGGGGACTAGCTTTTGATCTAGACCTCAGGGCACCTCTTGTGCTCTGCAGAATTTGGCAGCATCCATGTGGTGAAAATATCTCTCCCTGCATTTTTCTAACTCATCTCTCTGCAGGAGCCATCTGTCTGTCTAATCTTCCCAGGGCTAACGGATGGCTGTGCTTAAGAGTTTGACCATCCAAATAGAGTCCTCGAGTGATGGAGCCAATGATGCAATGACTGCTGGTGGATGGTGAGCTCTGTGCAGCCTGGCTACAGCTGCTTCCTTGCTTTCTTTGCACCACTCAAATCTGCAGTATAACTTTTAAAACTGACATCCCAGATGACCCTAATCTTGTGGTTCTAATGCAAATATTGACCACATTTCCTTTGAAAAATGTTTGAGGAAGGAAGGAGGAATAGCTCAGAAGACCTACATTGTCATCTGTACAAAGCTAAATCCACATTGAGTAAGACAAAGACGAATTTCCATACTCAGAATGTGTAATTGCATAGCAAGTACAGTGTGCATGCTTGGTAGGTAAATTATATTGCTCTGAGGCTGTCATAACAAAAATGTTGAGGACACAAACCAGATTTACATATTTGGAAAAGTGGGCTTACATATGATTCTTGCTCATTTAGATAAATCAGCTAATGTATTAATGTATTAGCTTAATACTTGATGGAGAAAATAGCCTTGACTCCTCAAATATACATGTTCAGAGAAAAATAAAGATTCAGAAGCAATTCTTTCAGTAAATAGGGGGATTATTCACAAATCCAATAAAAATTTGCAGTTTTTTACTTCCCCTCCTACAGTCTTTTATGGTTTGAAAGCATCTGAAATAATGCTATTTCCTGATTAGATACCTTTTTTAAAATTCCCTATCAGTCATTTTCCTTTCTATTTTTTTCAGTCTCTTTTCTGTTTTTTAAATAATAAAAGCCACTAAATAGTTCTTTTGTGTGTGATTGCAGAGTCAGCAGAAAATAACTGTCCAGACTGCAAAAGAGAACTTATTTAACCTGCTCTTTAGATTACGGTGAATAAATGAGAAGGAGAAATGTGTTTCTGGACGTTTTCAGCCTTTAGCAATTCAATGACCATGCCCTTTTCAACCTCAGCTAACTGAAATACACACTCCTAATGAAGTTCTGCCATTCAATTATTTTCATGTTTTCATTGGTTTGATTTTTTTTTAATCACCTTCATTGCCCAGACAAATGGCACCTCAGTAGCTTTATTAGTCTGTCCCTTTTCTGCTAAGGACATCCCATCACCTTTAGTGTTGGAATACCTGCAGATTTCTTTGAGAAAGCAGTTGCAAGATGGAAAGTGTGACTAAGCTGTCCTGTTCTGTGGAAAGCAAGCTGTGAGGGCCCTGTCAAAATTGGTTGAGTCATTTTTACCTGGAGCAATATTTTAATGTAGCGATTGGGCCAGGACTGAAGGGTTTTCATCCATTCTGTAAGGAGGATGGTGTATTCTGAGTGACTGCTTGTCCTCTCACAGCAGTTTGGAAAGGACCTGAAAAGTTTCATGTGATGTGACAGAGCAGAGCAAATAGAAAACCAATTAGGTGTAGGCACATAGTGGGGCAAAGCAGGTCCTGGAGACAGTAAAGTGTCATAAAGGCTGGTGTGCAGAGAAGAGAGACAAGCAGATGAGTTCAAGCATTGAGGTGAGTCCTTGGAAGCCCAGCCCCATCGAGAAGTCTCAGAGGAGGGTGAGCCTCACTGTCTGAGCATCTCTGACAACATTTTCCAAGAGAGCATTAGCAAGCTTAAAACAGAGAAAAAAGTGTTCTTCACATAATATGTGATGGCTGTAAAGGATACCACAGATTGCTGGAGATCAGGGCTGTGGGCAGTGTTCTTAAACTTTTCACCAGTATAGCCAGTACTGATCCCTACCAGCAACAAAATACTCATCTAGATGCACCCCTGGCAGAAGGAAACCTGTGTTACAGAGGGTCAAGGAAGAGTGGGTAGAAAAGGTCCTGGAAGACCTGAACATTTACTTTAACTCATGGTGAAAAGTCATCACTCTCCTGCCTTAGCTATTCTTTTTCCTATCTCCTCATGTTTCGTGCAGTCTTTCTCTCGATGTCACATGTCCTGAGGGCATTAGCCCAGAGGCCTGGGAAACAAGGGGGCAGGCTTTTTGGGCAGGGCTGGATTTTTCAGCTGGCTCCAGGTTTGGAGGCAATGGGCACAAAATTAAACGCAGGTTCTGTCTGAACACCAGGAAATGTTATTTTACTGTAAGGGTGGCTGAGCACAGGCACAGGTTGCCCAGGGAGGTTTTGGAGTTTCCCTCCTTGGAGGAATTTCCTCCCTCTTTGATTCTTTGCATCCCTGGTATGTTTTAGTGGTCTCTGCAGATGTCTCTGGAGATGGTTTGGAAGACTCAGCTGAAGTGGCTTCATGGCTCTGGAAGCTAGGGGACCACAGAGTAGAATAAAGCTATCCAATGTCTTTAGATGTCTTTAAAGTGCAAATGCAAATAAGTTTCCAAGATTAGAGCCAGTGAAAGAAGTGCAGCAACAGAGCAACCTGCTACAATAAGCTAGTGCATAAATATTCCAGCAGAAAGGTTCACAGCCATCTGCAAAGACCACTAAAACTTACCAGGGAAGTCAGAAATCAAAAAGAGAGGTAATAATCAGTCTTCAGTGTCTCAGGAGCATACGGGCCTCTTTCCGCATTATGCTACGTGAATGTCTTTTGTATTGCAGTATCAGCCTTTAGGTGATTAAAAAACCAGGGAGGCACAGCAGTTTTAATAAAGCACTCAGATATAGACTGGAGCTATTAACTTGCTGGAAGTCCTGGTTGTTTTGAAGGAACAATCTGGTTGCCATTAAAAAACAACAGTAAAAAAAATCTCCTGCCCCCAAAAATTTTGCATGCTTGCATTTGTGTTAATAGTTTCCTTTGTAAGAAGTAGGAGGAAAGTGACAGGAAGGTCACTCCAACAGGAAGGCTAGAGAAGACTTGGGTATGAGAAAGTGGGTTGTGGAAGAGATTTGTTATGTCATGCAAAACCTATCACCTCCATGTCCAGATTCCTCTGTCCAACTCAATACCACTGTAATAAATCTCCACCTCTTGGCTCATGTCTGCATCCAGGACATGTTATCAGTCACTGCTGACAAGGACTATTAGTCACTATTGCTAGTGTAGAAATTCAGTCTGAACAGACTGGATGGGAGAGAAACCAGTTTCTTTGCACTAAGAAATGTTTGCTGCCAGGGATGTGTGATCTAGAAGTTGGTACAGCTGCCTGTTGCCCAACGCTGTCCGTGTAGCATTCCCATTTCTTGGGCAATACTCACTGTTTTAATGAATACCATGTTCCTCTGTGCATTGATTCCTTTGGTGTGCACCAGCACTCCTCCCAGACACTCCAGAAGCTCTGAGATGATCCTGCAATCATCATTAATAAAAATGTTGCCACTTAATTCGTGCTCTCATTTCAGAATGAGGAGGTAACATTCCTGATGATCTGCCTTTAAAGGGAGCTCATTTGTTGCTCTTACTCAGTGAGAAGGGAGGGAGATTATCTTGTTCCATTTGGAAACTGCAGTGTTAATTAAAAGGTCTCCAGAAACCATCTGTGAAATTTTATTACAGCTTACGACTTTTTTCCACTTGTTGATGTAGTTGGTGGGGGGAGGGAGCAGGGGTTACAGGTTGAGAGGTTGTAATTGTTTCACTTGCGTGTATAGATACCTGTGAGCACATACACAACAAATGTTATTAAGGGCAGTGGTGCTGTCTCCCTGCTTTTCCTCGACAGATTCCCCCCGCCACCCAAGTTCTCTGTATGGGTGTTGCCTCTTGTTTGGTATCTGACTTTTTTTTTTTTCAGCAGAATTCCTCCAGACGAGCTGTCATGGATTGCTCCAAGCCACAGTCCAACAGGACAGAAGGTGCCTGAGTTAGCTTCAGCAGTGAAATTATACAGCAGAAGGCATTATTAAAAGTGGATCTTTTGTCCAATAAATCCTCCTTTATGACTCAGAGATTGGAAGGAATTCAGAGAAGGGCTACAAAAACAGTTCTGTGGCTGAGGGTCGAGTTAGAGGGGATATGTTAAGAGAGGGAAAGGTATTGGCATTTGTTAAGGGAGAAAATTGAGCGTGTAATGTGCTGTATTGGCTAAGAGTGGGGATGTTTTCAGGAAACCAGCAATGACCATGAAATGAACACAGCAAATTACATAGGGACTTTCAACCTGGTGATGGAAGTGCACTGGTTCAGTGCCTTTAGCTGGAAAATGGAGCTTTCCAGGTGTGTAGAGAACATAAATACAGGTATGTGATGGAAATCACTGTCCTTGCACTGCTAGGGATGTATCCCTTTGACCTGGCCCATAACCAAGGGTGGGAAGACAGGGGTTAGTAGTACCCTCTCTTTTGATACCCTTGTAAAATGGACATTTTTGCTGTGACAGAAGAAAAAGCCCTCTCATTTGCAAAGAATAACAAGTAATTTGGAAGCTGGAGAAAGCTTTTATTTTCCACTGAGTGTGTGTTAATTAACTGTCTGTCTCACAAATTAACTATTAGTAGAAGGTGCTTAAGTGCAATGCCCTGAAGCTTCTTAAGCATCGTCTCTGGAAAAAGAAGTTGGGATCTGCTGTAAAGTCCAGTCACAGATCTGAGGAGAGCCTGCAGCAATCCTGCAAGAAGGATGCTGGCAGCATTTCCATCCTAGCTTCATTCTCTGATCTCTTGGCAGGTTTTCATTTCAGCAATGACAGTAGTATTTTAACCCGGCTTTTGTACCTGTTGGGTTTTCCTGGAAGCACCTTCTCTGGTTTGTGCTGCATATATTCTAGTCTGCTGGATTTTGGATTAATTGTGGATGTCTAAGATAGGTGCATCTGATCTTAAAATCTATTAGTTAAAGGAGCTTCTAGACTTCTGACTCTTAGGTGATGTTTATGTTTTCCCAGCTCATTAGAGGAATAACATGTGCTGTATTCCTGACATTTGACTCTTGGGCTCCATTGTGGGAGGGAGGGGAATGTGGTTGTTTTCATTTTGCTCTGTTCATGGCTGAAGGTCGTGAACATCTCCTTGTGCCCACTCTGGGTGCAGGCTCTGTGGCCTCCACTTATTAGGGTTTTTAACTCTTCCCCTTAGGTGCTGCCTGTTACTTGCTTCCTGTGCCACTTCTTTTCTTGGGAAAGCAATGTGGTGCTTGAGGCAGCAGCGACTGCTCTGTGAACACCCCCTGCTCCCCTTTGGGGGACAGGGCTTCTCTGTTTAGGGCACATGGGAACCTGAAAAAAGCAGCAGGGATATGCACAAGGATTTGTTCCAGCCTGTCAGCAGCCCATCAGCACAGATGCAGCAGCGTGTTTCAGGCTGATGCCTCAGCACCTCCTTTCTTCATCTCCCTGGGAAGGCAGAACGGACAAGCCTAGCTCTATTTTCACCAGGGGAAAGTGAGAATTACTCACCGCAGCTCCGGGCGAGGCAGTCTGAATTTCTGTCGGCGTGATGGGAGTGGGCGGAGAAGGGGACGCTGGACTGCTTTGCTCCAGCATCAGTGGCCATGCCATGGAGCAGGAATCCTTGCCCTGAGCCTCAGAGCAGGTTTCCAGCAGCAGCAGCAGGAGCACACGGGGGGTGGGTGCCTCTCCCTCTGCTCCTGGCATCACTGTTTCATTCCCAGTTTTAGCAGCCAAAGGTACGGGTAACACTTCTGCATACAGAACTTTGCTAGGGCATAACAGCTTGCATGATTTAATTATTTTAATTGGAATTAACTGGGAAAATAATTCCCTCTTTCAGCAGGAATAAGCAGGATACAGCCTGTCAGAATTTTTTCAAATGAGCTCTGCTGAAGGCAGAGGTGCAGAGATATGTAGTCAGCCTGCTTTAATGAGATTTGGCTGTAATTTTGTGATGAAATTATTCTAGGTTAAACTCAATCACAAAAAAAAAATGTATTTCATTGTATTAAGGCATATTTGAGGCCCACAAATCTCAGTCACATTATTGGTGAGATAAAAACCATCAGAAATTATGTCATTTTGAAAGATTTTCATTTTCCAAATAGATGTTGGAGAACAAATACTGCTCGTAATGCTGGGTGCAGATATACCAGGATGTGATAATTCATGGATTTCTTTCCTGAATAGTTATTAAACTAAGAAAAAGCAGTGCAGATTTGCAAAATATTGAGATTATTATAGAAGTCTTAGACACAGAAAGCGACCTTCAACTGAGAGGCCATGAGTTGTTTCAATTTAAATTAGATGGAAGGCTAAACATTCAACTGTAACAAAGATTTATTATTTCATAAAAGTGAAGGAAACTAGTTATAGAGGCAAACTAGGCTGTAGAGCTGTGGACTTGAATACAAAAGTGGCCTGGATGGATTTTTTAATTTGTGAGAGAGGTAAAAAGCTGTAGAATTAGTATACCAGACCTAGGAAAAGTCTGGTGGGGAGGGAAGGACATTTAGTCTAAGAGATTTTTTGAAAAAAGCAACAACCACCCCTAATAATAATAATAGTAATATTAATAATAATAGTAATAAACAACCCAAAAAAGAAAACCACAGACAAAGATAAAAAATGAGATATTTGCAGGCAGGAAACCCACAAAAATTCAAAATGTGATTCAGTGAGGAAAGGTACTGCTCTTTGGCCAGAAATCATAGAGGAGAAGTGAGAATTACCAATATGGAGAGGAGTGAGATGACCATCAAAAAAATAGTGAGAGGAAAAAAGAACGGGAGAAAGGAGAACAATTAGTGGAATGCTGTTTAGCCACTAATGTGTGAACAGAAGGAATGGTGCTCTTCATCACTTAATCTGTTGCCAGAGAGGATGGAGAAAGCGAGTGTTTAGGAAGCAGAATGAAGCAGTTGCATCTAAATAGGAAACAGTGCCCCAGACTGCTGAAGGATCTGACATCCCAAATCATGAGTCTGTTGACACACAGACATCTGCTCATTCTATGAAGACTACATGAAAAAGTCCTTCATACTGGGGAATATGGAAAATTTTGTTTAAAAATGAGCAAAATAAACATTATGAACATGTAGAGGCTCATCCTTTTGGCTTCAGAGTAATCCAGAAAGGCAAAAACTGTTTCAAATGATGGAGATAATAAGATAAAATGTAACCTGAGTTTAATAAAGGTAGATAGTGCAGATTGTTCTGTTACTGGTGTCCTAGACAGGGGGAATGCAGTAAATCTGGTTTGTCTGGATTTCAGTGAGCGGTTGCTGTCATGCCACACGTGTTACTAGTGCAGTTGGGAAGGGCAGGATTAGCAGAAGAGAGGACTGCAAAGGGAGGGAGGATCCCTGCAACAGAGCTGACCACAGGTTGTGCTACAGGGTGAGCCTGTCCTGGCTGCAAAGCTGCTGAAGTTTAACTGAGGGAAGCACGAGGAAAGCCAGGTCTGGGAGATGCTGTCACTGCAGTGGGCAACTGGAGCATTGTGTAGGAAACACTGGAGTAATTCTGGGGTGCTGGAGTTGGTGCAGCATCAGTGACACAAGAAGTTGTTGTATTATGTAAATATTAAAGAATTTGGCCTAGAAATAAGAATTTGCAGTCCTAAGTTTGCTGTAAAACTGTGAACCAGTAGTAAAATGCAATTCAGAAAATGCCAAATAACCACACAAGTTGTAGTAGGAACAGATCAGTCACAGAGAGTTGAGCACATACTGAAACGCTAAAAAAATCAACACAGACACCCAGTCTAATTTGTGTGTGCATTAGTTGTATTAAAAAAGGTTGAGCAGAGCAAGTTCAGAGAAAGTCCTTTCATATGATCTGCTTTCCACTGATTTGTTTAGTCCCCAGCAAAATGGAAGATGAAAATGCATTGTAATTACTGTATAAATTACCATCGGGGGTAAATACTGGCAGTGTTTATGCTGAAGGCCAAAGCTGGCACAAGAACAAATGGTCACTGCCTGGCAGTGAATCCAATCCAATAACTCATTTAAAAGTGAAACTTGATGGACTTGTGAAAGAGATGATGAGGTATTGCAAGGAACAGGGCAGTGGTGGACTAGGGGGGTACTTTCCCTCTAGTAATTTTCCTCTGTCTTAGAACAGTAATTTTTTATAGCCAGAAGTCCAGTTATGGTGAGATTGGTTTTTTAAATGGAAGTAGTTTATTAATGACATTGAGAGAAGCAAATTATAAATGGCAAAAACCCTGTAAGTATTCCCTTGGAAAATTGCAGAAGTGTTTATAAATGTGCTTCTGTAGGATGCTGCCTGTGAATTAGAACAGGCAAAAGCGAGGAAATTACAAACCATGGATCATGGTGCTACCAAAGACCACTGCAGTGGAAGCCTGTGTAAATGGCTGAAGTTGTTTTCCTGTGGTTAAACACATGTCTCACTAAGGGGCTTTTCCCAGCCATGCCCTGGCTGTCTCCAGGACACACCTGGGTGCCCAGCAAGTGCCCTTTGTGTCCATGGCACAACCTTTGCCAAGAGCAGTGCTTCATTTTTCCTGAAGCTAAATGTAGTGAATCACCTGCTCATCTCTTTGCATCTTCTGTGGCTCCCTCACTCTTTGCTGAGAAATGCAGATGTTTATGATGTTTTTGTCTCACTTGCAGCGTGGTGATTAATATTCTGCAAGTTGCTGAGCTTACGGGTACCGATTTCCTGCTCTACTTACTGTACTTAAGTCAGCTTGGTTTGTTTTTTTTCCTCTTGCTAATATCCACCTGGTGAGTTAATTGTGTAGGAAAACAGCCAGTGAAGACAGAAAATGCAGAAAACGTGACATCGAGCTCAGCTGGGAGTATTCTGCAGTTCATTTCTGTGTTGGGAGTGTGTGACAGGCTGGATGGCAAAGTTTGCTGTGTCAGAGGAAGCTGTTTGTGGTGATGTTCCCTTGTTAAGGTCCTGACTTGTGAGCAGGAGTGATGGGCTCTGTCCTGGCTTGATTTTATGGGTGGGCAAACGATGTGTGGTTTCTGGACTTCCTCCCCAGAAGCTTGTGTAAGGGTTCACTGTCATTCTTGAAGGTGAATAGCTATTAAAGGTATGTCCCTCTCTTCTTCGATACCTGTTGCCATTCTGTGAATTGATGAGAATTCACACTGAGTTTCTTCTTTTACCTGACATGGAAAAAGATTTTACAAGACTAGATTAAAACCAAAATCTGGAGGAGATGCATATGAGAGTGTTCTCTTCTTGCTGGGTAGTTCATTACCAGGATAAGGTAGATCCTTGTTTACTGAGAGCATCAAGACTTGCATCTCCAAGAAAATCCTGTAAAAAACAGCAGAATTTGGGATGGCTGGACCTGGTACTTTGGTTGCACACTTCCACTTTGTGTAAATAAATATCCAGTGGATCATGAGTTTGAACAAGTTCCCAGGACCACCAGGCAGAAAGAAGGGTGTATTGGGATGGGGCTGTTCCGGTGTCTCCTGGGGAAAGTGCTCCACTTCATGGAAAGCATCGGTGGTCAGAGTAAGGGAGACAGTGGTCTTCCCTTCCAGCACAGCCCTACTTGCCTACTGGTCTGGTTTCTTGTCCTTAGCAGTCTGTACTAATTCTTCCTTCGTCTGAAATTGAATAATCTTAGTAGTTCCTCTTACTGATTCCTGCCCATTCAGTCCCAGCTTGCTTCCTGCCTTCTTCCTTTTCCCACATTTCCTTTTGTCTCTCTGGTTGGTGGTCCAGCTTTCTCTCATTTGTATTCAAATTGGCCAACTCATCCATTTTGTCAGGATCCAACAGAGAAGATAGATGAAAAGAAATCTCTCTGCTGTCAATTCAGAGCAGTCCTGGCACAGCCTGTAACCATCCAGAGTTGAAATTGCCAGGAATTTGTTCACTGGAATGCATTCAGTTTGGACAGAATCAGTAGGAAATAACAGCTCTTGAACTATAGCACATCTCCCCTGTACTCATGTGTGAACTGCTCATTTTCACAGATCATCAGCTTAGCTAAAGCTTGGGTGAATATTCTTTACTCTGAAGGATGAGGCTGAGGGATGTTTTCTGCAGGAAAACTTCACCAGAATTAACACATTTTTCTTATATTTTTTCCTGTAAATGTCTGAGCTGTCATCGCTGAAAGTTTCCAGGTGAATTAATCTTGAAATAGTTGAAATTATCAGTTTAATGGTTAAAACTTGGCAAAGTTATAAGCGTCTGAAAACAGGGGGTTATCACGGGATTTGTCAGACAACTTTAATAATAGTTTCAGCTACAACAGCAAAATTCAGTAATGCAATGTAATTCTGAGGCATCAGCACTGCATGGATGGACACCATTACATAAATGGGACCTAAGAGAGTGAAAAACACCAGCGTACCCTGGTACTTAACGCCCTGGATCTATTCTGTATTCAGAAGGGTCTGAGCATAATGACAGAATGGAAAGCAGCTCCCAAGATGTGTGTGCAGCAAAACCCGTGCTATGTGCGGGTAGTCCCCAGCACTGTCACACCTAAGCCTCGTCGCCTGGCCCACTCTTCCACCTCCCAGCTCAAATTTGAGTGAAATTTTTGGCAGCGCCAAACTGATGGATCACCATCCAATTTTCTAAAATGTCCTCCCTGACAGCACAGGCTGTGCCAGCAAATCTAACTGAGAATGTCCTGGATAGCAGCTCCAGGCCATTTGTCAAGTCCAGCTAAGGCTTGCAAGATAGAATTTCTCACTGCTCCCAGTGTCAGTGCCAGGAGTACAAGATATCCATCCCCATCAGGTGTCCTCCTGCATACCTATGTCCTCTTCTCAAGTGTAATGAACAGATCAGTCCTGGAGCCCATATGTCATTTTAGCCTATCCTTGCTTAATAGTTGGAAGAGAAAGTATGGGACAAAAGAAGTTTATCCCTCCCAGCCATGTACAACCTTCCTTGCTCGGTTTCTTGAGTTTATTGAGTTGCCTTTGTTCTGCCTTCTTACAGATAACATTGACTTAGTATGAGTTTTGGTGTTCCAATAGGATGTGTGTGAAAATGTGATATTAAAAGAGGGGCAATGGCTATAGCAAAGAGAAGGGACTTGGTGAGTTTTCAGCAGCTGGGGAGTTGCTTGATGCTGCAGGGAGAATGTTTGAGGCTCTTCTGCAAGTCCATCTTTAGCTTACGAGCTGGAGCAAGGGAGAGCTATGGACGCCTCTGTGACGAATCATGAGATACTATGAAAATGCTTTGAGCTTTAAGGCATTCTCTAACTGCTAGAGATCAGGATGAGACCTAATAGGGTATTTCCCCGTTTCTGATACTTGGTCCTGGCCTGCTCCCATATTTTCCAAAACATTCTTCAAGGAGGAGATTCCATGAGTCATCCTGGTCATGGTGATAAGCCAAGCAAAGGCTGCACAAAAGTGTTGGAAGTGCTTTCCTGTGACAGTAGCTTATGACTTGCTTCTTGCCACAGGGACCCGGCGTTGCAGTGGGATACCGGCAGTGGGAAAAGCTAACTGGTTCCAGTTGCTTTCCTCATTAAATGGGCCGAGCTGTGCAGGGCGGTTTGGGGAGTTCAGCTCGGGCTCTCCTTCCGTTGGTCTCCACTTTGGGAACATCGCTGCCAAGACAACCAGACAGCTTCTGCATATGTCTGATAGTTTGGGCAGGCAGTTGTCATGGTTATGAGCGCAGCATAAGGACCAAAATAGATGTATAGAAAGATGGTGATGGAAGCTGGCACATACCCTGTCTTTTCTGTACATGAGCTGACAGGATGTGGCATGGAGGAACCACCTGTGCCCTGGCTCCCGCCTGCTCCCGCAGAGTCAGGACTAGCCATGCATTCGGCCTTCACTGCTGCAGGTGGCAAAAGGAGCCGAGCTGTCTGAAAAGGCAAAGTGAAGTTTTTCTGGGGGAAAAAATAGACAAGTGAAGATGTTAATTTGTGAGAAGAAGCTCATTTCTTGAGTTTTAGATTGCAGAGTATGAAAAATTTCAGTGTCTGAGAGTGTCAAACTTTCTCTCTCCTTCAGTTATTTCTTTTTTCCCTCTTGAAGGGAAATATCAACCCATAACACTGCCTTTCCTCCTCTAAAACTGATTGTCAAATGCTGATTTTTTTTTAGCAATATCTTTTTTACTGCTTCTCATCATCACAAAACTCTTCCTTGGGTTTTGCTGTACAAATGCATCAAAACTGAACAGCATTCATGTTCCACTGAAGAACAGTGGAATGTCCATTTCTGGTGGCCAACTGAGCACAGAGGGGAAGCAGAGTTCTTGCTTGGCTCCTGCTGCAAAGCTCCATGAGGCCCCTGGAGAAACCAGCCCCGCCCGTGCAGCTGCGCCACTTTGTGAATCTCAGTCACAAACCCCTGAGAACTGAAAGGCAGAGTGGTTTGTCTGTGCAGCAGGCAGGTAGGCAGATGAACAGCAGAGAGGTTGCCTAAGTTCATTTTCTCCTCTGGATTTGCAACTGGCCTGGAGGACAAGGCAAGTCAGAAGACACAAAGCAAAAACAGTGGGAGGAGGTGGTGGAGAGCTTTAGTCAAAGATGTTGCAGGGTTTTGGACAGAACCTTTGGACAGGGTCAAACTCTGCAGCCAGGTCCTCACAGGATCCCTAGCAACAGTAATGTTGATTGAATTCGGGCTGCCAGCACCAGGTCCTGCATTATCATACCTTATTTTACTGCTTTTCTTCTGCCCTCTTTCTGCTACAGAACCTAAAGCTACTTGGACATCTGTTTGTAACACCATGGGATAAAGGGTAAAAGCAGAGGGGTTATTCTGAATGCTTTTTAGCCCAGATCTCCCTTTTGAAAGCCTCTTATGTCAGGGTTTTAAATTGGTTTAGGGACATAGCCTGAATGTGATAAAATGTTAGTTAACACGATGGGATAATCAAGTCACTTTGATTTCTCCCCAGGCAAACCTCTCTGCAGTCTATTAAAATAAAATATGATGCCACTGCTGTTTCCCTCAGCTGTAGTCAAGGAGATATTTGTTTTAATTCAGTACAAGATTGGCCCACAGGCTCCGATTTCTACTATCCGTATTGATGTTTGTAATTTATTGCCCTTTTACAATACACACTAAAAGGATGTTGTATTTGCCAGGGTGGCTTTTGAGAACTTTATCTCCAAATCAGTCTGTATAGGATACACTGAAATTGTTCTCTCTGTCGTTAATGTTCTGAGTCACACAATACTAGCACAGGCTCCATTCGTTTTACAAGCAGGGCTTAGTAAGGGACACAAATAGAATACAACATATTCACAGAATATAATCATATTATCCTGGGTATGATGAAAACAGAGACGCCCTCTTGTCCCAGCTTGCATAAATGTTCAACATGTTTCTGATCAGCTGGCACTTCAACTGTAAATGACCTGAGAAGGTACAAGTGACCACACCAGAGATGAAAGTACGTGTTACTGTCGTGTTCCATCCAGCAGGGATACATTTCATTAGATGTTGTGTAATTTATGAGGCATGTTGGGACAAAAGATGCTGTAAAAGTCCAAGAGCATATTTTAAGCTTGCAGTTTAAGCAGACCCATGAGAACTGAAACTGTCTGAAGGTTACAGGCACCAGTGCCATGTGAAGCTGTGCTCAGTGCAAGCCACAGGTCAGAGTAGTGGTGCAGGCAGCTACTTCAACACTTTTATCTAATACATTTTCTAGTTGGCAAATCTGGGTTTCACAGAACTAGACTTTTTCAAAGGGAGAATGACAAATTGATGAGATGTTACAATATTGCAATTAGATGAATTGAAACAAAGTTTTCATTTTGACATTGATATGTCATAACATTATGATTTGATTGAAAATGTCCTTTCTGCTGTGACAGATTCCACTTTCTTTTCTCCCCTTCCTGATTTTTTTTTGACTGCTTAATACATCAGTATCTCGCCCTGCTTTGAACTAAGAACATTCCAGACATTTCCAGAATAAGAAACTTTTCCTAGCAAGGCTGTTGGTTCAGTCCCACTGTCTTGTGTCTCGATTGTTCAGCACCCGCTACCTCTTTGGATCCAAAGAATGAAACTAAATCTTGTGCAACATTTTATACTTCTTAAGTCTGAAGAGAAAGGTGAAAGAAAGGTAAAAGCAAAATTTTTGAAAGGAAAAAGAGCTGCAGACTAATTCAGATCAGATTCCTTTGAGACGTGGCTGAGGATTTATAGTTGGATCTCATTGTACCTCAGTTTGTTTGAGATACTGTAGTGAAGCATTTGAAGCATAAAACTCCTTCATCTTTCCTATCCATCACCTATTTCTCTTGGCTATCTCAAAGGCTTGACTTATTAGAAAAATACAATAAAAGACTAATTGCAAAGAATCAGAGATTTTAATTACTTCATTTGCATATAGAGAATTAGTCTAAAATCAATATTAGGCTGTCAGTAAAGAAAACTAGCTCAATGGGTTTTTTTCTGGGTTTTCATGTCAAGGAAATGTAAGTTTAAACAATGCAGTTTGGAATACTCTTTGGGATTACTTTCCTGTTCTTCCCTTAGCAACTCATCCTTGTCTATTTCAAGACTTTTTTTTCCCCATGAAAATTCAAGAATAAAGGGAACTTCCAATATTTTCTTTGTACTTGTGGCAAAAAGCCAGTTTTATCTCCAGATCCAATTGTTAGATGGTATTGGGAAGGGACGGTGTTGTGCACTGAGAGTCTAAAGTCAAGGCTGAGATAGAAACACTGAAAAACAAGAACACGTTGACTCTTTTGGAGGAACAATGTCATCGTCCCTAGATACGGCCCTGCTGGTGCCTGGAGAGGCAGACACATCCTGAAGATTGGCCTCCATAAACTGGTGCCATTATTCTTCATCACCCTGTGAGCACTACCTGGTATGAATTACCAAGCAGAGCATCACTGAAGTGGCACACAATTTGCAGAAGTTCTTTATTATTTGAAATTGCCCTTCTTTACTGCAAAAGCTGTTGCAATAGACTTTTCTCTCTTCAGCATGGGGCTCCCTCTCCCTCTAGGGTTAAGCCAAATGGCAGAGTGAAGTGCTGTCCCAGCAGCAGGACACTTGCTATGTCCTGACGTGGTGGGCTGGCCATGCCTTTGGCACATAGCAAGTGTTGCCAAGGGTCTACACCACCCTATCAGTCCCTCTTGCTGAGCCTGGAGGGCAGCCAGCTCCCCTCCCTGCCTTGGGGCAGGATAGAATGTAGTTTGTGTCCAGTGTCTCTTTGTACATGTGTGTAATGCCATACATGCTAGTGCCACTGCCCATATAACAAGAGATCCCTGTAATTTTCACAGAGGTCTCAGGAGGTGCTTTACTGCTCTTGGAAGTCCCTGTAATTAGTGCCAGTGATTGATCCTTTGGGATGGGATGTGTGTTTGCTCCTTGCATTGCCATCTTACCAGTCCCTCTGGGTGCTCTATTCCTTCTCATCCACTGCTAGCCAAGAATCCCAGTTATCCATTAAAACTACTTCAAATGCAAGATTAAAAAGAAGTCATAAAGAGCCTAGAACTCCCACTTGGTGAAAATGAGAGTTATATAAAACATTCAAGTGAATGGACAAAATAGAAGAGAAAAAGCTTCAATGACCTCAGGTGGGTAAAAGAAGTTACTTTGGACGATCAGTGATTCAATTCTCTTCCTGAGGCTTGTTCTAGCTATTGGATTTAGAGTCTCATTGTTTAAGGAGATGTTCAGAGCACAAGGAGTGTATCAAACTGTGACGGACTTTTGGATGAAGAGGTGTGAGGAGTTTGTTTTACTTAATATGTGAGAAGAATCTTAGCCCAGATGGTCTTAGTAAGGACCCACTGTCTGTCCTGGTTATGTCTCTGCTCCGTGCTGGACCTGACTCCACTTTGCTCTTCACACCATTTCTGTCCCCCAGCACAGTGGGGTGGGGGCCTCCTGTGGAACTACTGTGGCTTTGGCACTGTGGTCCAGATGGGAAGGACCCTCCTGCTTCTCCCTTCGGTGTGAGCTTCACTTGCACTTCTGAGAGATGGAAATTCACATTCCACTGGGTCACCCTTCAACACCCCCAAAACTAGAGCAGCTGGCTTGCATGCATCCATCTGTATTCAGTTCATGCTCCTGAATTTGAAATATAAGGGGGAAGGGAGTGGACAGGAGCGAAATCTGAGTTTTTGGAGAATATAAAGGCTGTTTAAAGAGTTGCTATTCCATTATAGTGAAAGTGATCTAAGTCTAAACTGAGAGAGGTGTTGTGGTTCTGCAGAGCTGCTGCTACACAGAGTTTGTATAGTCCTCATTTGTAGTATGTGAATGTGGACTCGCCACATGTTGAAACCCCAGATTTCTGCAGCACTTTGTCCCAGCTGTGTAGCACCTGTTTTTGCAGGTCTCTCTTGCAGCCACCACTAAAATTCTGGCAATTTGACATGCACAGTGTTGTTTTAGATTCATCATGCACTGTAGGAACATTTTCCAGTCGTGATATCCTCTGGCTGATTTTAAATTGTCCAAGCTTAAAGGCATAAAGAAGAGAAAAACTTCTTAAACACAAAGATATTTACTTATTTGTATGTCAAGAAGAATAATTTTTCATCCTGCATTTTCCCTTGATTCATACATAATAATGGTCAGCAAAACAGAGCATTATCTCTTTTCATGGGTGCTGAGGCTGATTCATCACCGACATGAACACTGTTCCCCTTCCTGCCCAGGGAGGAGATAGCTCAGCCTTTGATCTTCGGAGTGACTGGGGATGGAAAAGCCCTCAGAAGTCCATAATCTCTCTTATTTTTAGCACTGTCTGCATTGTGAGGAAGGTCCTGCAGGTTTTTCTGTATCCAGCTGTATGTTAAGCTTGATTAAATGTTGTAATTTCCATTCCACTTCTCCTAGAGGCCTTTCTGCTCTGTGGTGGATCTACACCTATCTGCACACAGGTGTTGGTGTTCCCTGCCAGGGTGAAACTTGGCATGAGTGAAGTCTTCCAGAATGATCGCCACAAATCTAAGAAAAGTCAGCTGTTTCCCCTTGTGATCTGACCTGGCCTACAACTCCTGTGGTTAATGGAGGCTGTGGATTACCCACTGACCACCACAGTGGTTTAACTGGGGAGAAATGAGTAAGAGATCTAAAGAAGGAGTATGTCTCAGAGTGAGGAATACAGACATAAGGTGCTTTGATATCACCTCTAATGGGGCATCAAAGTGTCCTATGAACAAATGGTGGGGAAGGGTATACAGCATGTTCTTCATGTTTGCTTTTCATGATTACAAATAACTATGTCATTGACTTTTATTAGATACAGATTCACAGAATATCCACTCAGAGTCCCACAAAATGTTTCTGTGAAAGATCAGACTTAAAGGATATAATAGGAGATGCCAAAGGCCACAATAACAGTGTTAATTTTATGACTACAGAGGATAGAAATGAGACATCCCATTCAAACTTTGCATAAAGAAACAATATTTTTATATAAATGCTAACCAAAGCTCAGAACATTCTGACTGAATATTATTTAGTGGCTCTTGTTCTCTCCCAAACAGGACGTTCCAAACACAGACAGATCCTTTATCTAGAAAAATACATCCGCCTCTTCTGTTCATAAAATATACGATTCCTCAGTCATCATTCACATGCCTACTATTATACTGATTTCCTTGTCTGTAGTTGATGAAAATGGTTCCATTCAGGCTGTATTTGAGAGGAGAAACAAGGACAGGCGTATGCAAGTGAACAGAACTGAGCTCATATAGCAAGCTATAAACCACACTAATGCCCAAAATTTTGTAGAAGTACAGCTCAACTATGTGTATGTAGACTAACATGATACCAATAGTTTAGTTAATTAAACCAATGACAGCCTCCTGTTGTTACAGTATTTATTAATCCTTAATAATAGCTGAATGTATGCAGACACTGCAAACAATTTTATGAATTGTGAATAATTAACTCTCAACCTACCCTATATTGCTGGAGGGAAATGATTACTTCATCTATTCTGTATCGCATATGTTCTGAGTCCTGGTCTCCCTGAGTGTCAGTGGGCAGGTAACCATTCCTTATTTGCTGGCGACAGGTTTATGACTAGAACATGAAAGCATAAGTAAAGCTGGGAAAAGCCTCTTAATAGGTACTGCCAGCAGCTGTTTGCTAAGTGGGAAAAAGAATAAGGAAAAGTAACCAAAAGTACCACCTTAATTAACAGTCTGTGTTGAGGAGGAGCTGTGTGATAACATGAGGACAATCCTTTGGGACTGATGTCCAGTTACTCTCGTGGTCAGAACTGTCTTCATCTCCCATTTGTCTCTTCCCATCTTCCAGGCAGTAAGTCAGCTTAGGTCTTCGCCCAGAGCATCTCCACAGTCTCCTCTCTGTGTGGGGTCCTCCTGCCCATCATGGAGCTGATTTCCAGACTTCAAATAACAAAGTGATAAGGGGTGGCTGGAAAATCATTCTGTTCCATGGAGCTCTTGGTGTCACATGAACATGAGAGTTTGGGAACAATTTGGGGACAGCTGGTGAGATTGGGGTGCCCAGTCTCTGCTAGAGCACGCAAATCTGCAAAGGGCATGGAGGCCCAGACCCACGCCACAGACGTCCCACCAGAACCCTGTGCAACGCACAGATATTTTCATTTTAATGAAGCCCTTCACAAGAAGTTTCTTTTAAGCTTTGGAAATTTTTTAGGCAATGCTATGCTTTGCTTGTTCATCATTCTTTAGCTCCACCAAAGAAGAGTTTGAGAACAGGAGGTGTGAATGTACTGTGGAGGCCCCCAAGTCAGACACAAGTCCCTCCTTTCTCAGGCAGGCAGGGCTGGCTGTAGCCATGGTGAGGATGGGGACAAGAGGGCGGGTTCACAGTCACAGAGAATGTACTGCAGGCCTTGCCACATACTACCTCCCACCTTGCCTAGTTCATCCATCCTGGCTGTCTGCAACCTGGAGAGCCCGTCTGGGGACCTTCCCTTGGCCTGTCCTCACCAGCTGATGGAAAGACTGAAAAGGGGGGGGAGGATCTTCCTTGCAAAGCCCCCGTGCGACTCATGGGAGGCCAGAGGGAGAGAGTTGAAGGCACTGTGAATAAACACGGTGCCCTGCTAGTATATGTAGGTGTTTTCCAGGGAGGATTTGGGAAGATTTCCCATGGGAGGCAACCAGCCACCTGTGCAGGCTGTGATTCTGAAACCCTTCCTATCAGCCCTCAGATGGGAGAGATCACAGCCAGTTCATTTGATGTTTGAATCAAATGAGGCTACATTTAGTAAAGCAGATTCAGGGAGTGTTGCAGGCCCCCTTCTGCTGCTGCTGCTGCCTGTGGGTTTGTTGTCAAGGTTGTTTAACAACCTTGACAAATGTTCTTAATAAATGACAGGCTGCTTTGGCAGGGTTTCCATGCACATCAAACGTGCTGCTCGAGGTTAATCCAGCCATCCCACTCCTGCTTGGAAGAGACTCTCAGAAACAGCCTCATGTGTTGCTGGATCAGGGCTGACTTGCAGTGGGGATATCCACATGGAGCCATGTCACGGTCCTGTGGACACAAATGGCAGGGTCTGATGGTAACATTTCTTCGCTTTGTTTTTTGTTTTTTGTTTTTTGTCCTTGCAGCTGCGACATGTCAGGGCAGACGTGCTAGTGTCATTTTCCATCCTTGGTCAGTGTGTGACATTTTTTATGATGGCCCTTTATAGGCTGCATTATCTTCCCTCCTATTACTTAAAAATCTATTACCTTTTTATGCGTCAGTTCAATCTCCTGTTCCGCAATGAACTGCTTTGTGGTAGGACACGGAGGTTTAAAAATGCTGTGGCTGTGGATTTGGCTTCCCCAGGAGGTGAATTGATTCAGTGACTTTTTATTTAATCCAACCTTTAAATTTTGAGGCTACGGAGGAAATTTTCATCAAGGCAAGTTACGCCTTTAATGCCTTGGTGGGAGCAGTTACATGCTCTCTGAAGCAGCTTGTGCTGCTCTGAGAGGGGATGTTTTATTGGAAACCCCCCAGGTCATATCTGATGTGGCAAATCCTATGTATAGTAAAAGAATTTGCATGCAAAAAATATAATCTGTGTCTGCACTTGTCTGTATCCAATGCAGATATTATCTGGGACTCCTTGACAGCAAATTAAAATGGGGAATACAGTCTGAAGAAGTCCTTGATGGTATTGATAATTTGTGCCCTTTCGGACATGAAAAGGATTTTCTGCTCTGTCAGGATCAATACTGAGCTGAGCTCTGCACAACTGGTTGCACCATCTTTCATTAACACAGCACCTAGAGGAAGTGATTTGAAATGGTCATGTCACTACACTTTTGAAATTATTTTTCCCTTCCTCTCCTGTCCTTGATTCAGTAATCAATATCCTCTTGGTCTCACCAGAGCCCAAATATTAGTTGCAGATAATAATAAAAATCATTAAAAGCTTGAAGAGCATGCTTTTCCTTTTGTTCTGTTCAGACAGTCAGTGCCTGGCATCAGGCACTGTTGGCCCAGCTGAAGGCTGAGACTGCTGGAGGATGAGAAGCAGGATCCCTGCTTTCCTCTCTGACTGCAGGGTCCTCAGGTTGCAGCTCTGCCATCTTAGTTTTATTGGTATAATCCATCTAGTGCTTAAGTCTGCAAAACTTTTGTTGAACAGAGACATTGTGATGTGTATTTGCCTGTGCAAATACATGTTTTCATGCACTTAAAAAGGGAAATTTTTAGTGGCTGAAGTTGGTTTGATCAATTAATTGGATTTACAGCCCTTGTGACTAGTAGGTAGCTCACTGTGTGAGTGCCCGTGGAGCACGTGAGTATCTGTATGTGTTTCCTGATTTCCACAGAGCCTGTCCACTCGTATGCCAGTGTTAGTTCCTATTGCAATCTCAAAATGAGGATTTAGCAGCCGTGGCAGAGCAGCAGTGAGGATTCCTGTTACTGAGAATTAAATTACTTTCCAGAATAAGCTGTGGTGAGATGGTCCCCAGCACCCTGTGAAGCAGTGGCATGCATAATTAAAACCAAACTACTCATGTCAAGTAAATGAACAGAGCATGTCTTGTCAGCTTTCTCTTTTGGCTTTTTATTTTTTGTTACTGTATATCAATCCTTGCTTTGGAGTTCACAAAACTCAGTCATTTGTGGTGCCTCTCTCATCATTAGTATGGCAAACACAGCAGGAATCAGCTTTCTTGTGCTAGTAAAAAACAAAAGCACGGCAACTAACAGACTGGGTCAACTCTCAGTATTCCCATCTCATCTCATAGCTTGTCCATTCAGAGTAGACAAAAAAATACCCTCCAGCAGATAGGATTGAGGTAATCTGCCAACCCTACCCTTTTGTGTGTTGTTGGATAATTTTGCTCTCTGTGACGTTCCCTGGCCCAGTTTTCCCAGCTGTTTGCACTGGATGCATGACAGCTTACTCCCAGGCTATTTTCTGGAGTCAACAATCTGATTCCCCTGAGGCTGTTGCAGTAGTTGACAGCTCTCCAGAAGGCAGAACAGAGGAAAGAGCAAGACACTGTGTTTTCTTCCAATCCTTGTGCAGTCCTCTAAAGTTATCCTGGCAGGTCTTGTACCCTCTTACATGCTGCTGATACATAACCCAGGGCAGGCAATGCTTGATCCCATGCTCTAAAACCATCACCACTGGGCTTCACCATGGCACTCTGGTTATTTCAAGAACACACAACTAATTGTAATGGTGTGACAGAGCCACAGGAGCACCTTGTACAGCTCAGGCGAGTGGGCCAGGGGCTCTGCAGGCTCAGCAGCCTGACTTTGCTATAGCAGTTTGGACACAAGTCCACTGGATCCATCCACAAGACCTGGATGGACTGGATAAAGGAGCGTGCTGCCTGTTGCATGTACTTGAACACTCACCCAGGTTCCTCTTATACAGCTCGCAAGAACATGGTCTCTGTCTGCTGTCTCCAGTCCTTCTGCTTGCCACCTGTGCCTTCAGCCCTGGAAAAAGGTGAAACTTGAGCCAAAGAGAGAGAAAAATGCAAATAGAAGAATCTTAGGTGATGAGTGGGGAAGAATTCAAACTTCTCATCAGTCCAGCATGTCCGCTAAAATTGCTCAGAATCTCCTAGAAATTTTTCTTATCCTGAAAATCAATAGAAGCTAATTAAATAGAGGTTAGAAAGGGTCCTTGCTGATAAGCCAAATAGGCTCTTGGCTCCTTCCATTTACCTGCCAGGCTCATTAACAAAATCTGAACCGGTGCCAGGGACCTGCTTGCTGCTTCCCCTCGGGGCTTGCCCTTCCTCCCAGCTCTCATAGCCCACCTCTGTGAAATGGAGCCCTTTGAGCAAATCACTTAGCTAGGCAGCTTTCAAACACTCTCTCAAAGGAGAGCTGAATTGGGAAGATTTAACTGAAGATGGGTGAGAAAAAAACAAGAGAAAGCAAGGACACAGAGGGGCTGTTCCAAGGGGAAATAGTTATTAAGCAGCTGAAGAACAGAGGAAAAAACACGCTGTATAAAGAATTAGCTGCATGAAAGTTCATCCAATTTTTATAGACTTACCCTGATTTTTCCACATTCCAGTTACCATTATTAACTGCCTAAACCTGTATTTCTGAACAGAAAGGAGTTATGTATCTGAAAAGCATGTAAGTTTGGAAAACCCAGGCCTTAGGCTCTCTCGGACCCAGACTGCCATCAGGGTGCAGGGTGAGGAGCTCTGCTTGCTTCTTCCAGGACTGTGGTCTTGCATTAGTGTAAAGCATGGGAGATGCTACAGCATTTCATTTCAAACCTGCCTTCTGAGCCAGAGCAGCTGTCAGACCTAACAGGCCAGAGTGAAGGAATGGGGATGCGATGCACTGTGGTATCAGTAAACCTTGTGAGAACTCTCCACAAGGAACTCCTACCTGGACAAAGGGGCCTGGATTAACTTAATGTAAGGTGGAAGAACACATAATTAAAGAATTCACTCTGCATAGCAGTGTGTTGCAGTTAAATGGGGGACAGACTCTGAGGAGTCTTGAGTAGTTTGTGTTGAGTTTGATTTAAACCAACGTTTTCAATGGTGTGTGTGATAGGAGGCCGTACTCCTAGAAAAACTATGTGGATTGTGCCAAACTGGGATTCACTTTGAAGGATATAGCCTGAATTAAAGTATCGTCTTGATACACTGGAGAAGTACTCAAAATCAATAGAGCAGAATTCAGTAAAGACAAGTTTCTTATGAGTTATGCTCTAGAAAGACTGAAGTGCACAGATAAAGTGTGAAAAATATGGAAGGCATCAACACTGCAGGAAAGAAACAGGAACTTACAGTGGACCACAAATTGAACATGAGTCAAGATTGCTTGGGAATCTTTTTATTAAAAAAGCACTTTTCAGTCCAGCTCTGAATGGATGTCACTGGGGAGAAAGGGCTGTTACTCTGCTCCTCAGGTGAAGGACTGGAGCCGGTTCTGGGTACTGTACTTAAGAAAATGAGAGGAAAGCTTGAGGGAAAAAAAAAGAAGGCTAGGAGGAAAAAAGAGATAGGAGGAAAACTATATTGTTTAGAGGCAAAAATTATGAAATATTGGGAGGATGGTGTGCATTTACTTTGTTTTTTTCTTAGAAGAGAGAAGGTGAAGTATGGCACAGAGACATTAAGACCATGTTAGGCAAGTATATTGCCTATAAGGATTGTGTTTGGTATATTTGCTGCTACCTCAGAGCAGATAGACAGATTTGAGGTCTCTAGAGATACTCCTGGCACTGAAGACAGTGATTTATATGACAGCAGTATTTCCACATTAAAATGATGCTTGGCTGCTTGAGTGTCTTCTAAGCAAAGACATTTGGAATCATATTCCATCCTCATCTTGTGGATCTGCAGTCAGTGAATTAATTTCTATATATACATAGCAGGCTGTAGGTGCAGGCATGTCACTGACCTGGGATGGCAGGCTGTAGGCACTCTCTGTATTTTAATTCTGTTCAATTCCTCTTCTTCCACTTTCTGAGACCTGATTGATTACCAATGGCATTGCAAGTCATTGAGCACTGTTAATAATCCCAGTTAATCACAGCAGCACATTTCCCCTTGAAAGAGTTCAAATGGTGAGAGCGAGCACAGCCGAGTTTAATGCCTCCACTGCAGAGATTATGTGCTCTTAGCCCTCACTGCAGGGCCATCAGGACCAGGCAAAAAAAGAGCTGCAAATGTTTAGTGTCTCTGTGAGCTGGCTCTCCTGGAGTCTCATTGGTTTCTCAGAGGAGGCTGAAGATTTTCATATGATTTGGGCCAGGATAATAGTTACGATCCAGTTTTGCACACAGAAATTTGTTTGCTGTATGTTTTTTGTTGCATTAGAACTTGAGCCTCATCCCACATCCTGTTATTATTAATGAGCCCTGCATGTAGAACAGCATAGCCACTTGTAAGTCTTTAATAGCACTAACAGAGTATTTATAGATCTTTATGCATCTTCTACTTTGCTTCTACATTACAACACAGATTTCCAATAGTATTTGGATGTGGAAAGATGCTTACAGAAGCTTTATAGGATTTACAGACATGCTTAAATGACTTAGGTGCCTAATTCCCTTTTGATGCTCAGCTGGAGCTAAGGTGCCAGAGCTGTTTCATATCCTGAGCAAGTGAACAAACTACATGTTGAAACTGCTAAATATCTACTTTGGGAGATGGGCATCCAAGTGTGTACTGTGCTCTGGTACAGTCTGGCTGTGACAGTAATTGAAGTATGAAAGACAGATGATTTTAGGTTTAAAAATGCAGGGTCAAGTTTCCACTTGTGGCCATCCACTGTGATACAACACATACAGATCTGAAGCCATTAAACCTGGAGGTTATTACTGAACTGATGACAAAATTAAAAGAGCCACTCAAAATGAATTAATTTTAATGCAAAAAGCCTCTGACCCTCAAACCTGAAAGCACATCTGGGACAGAAAAGGGCATGAATTGGTTAAAGGCCAAATTTAGAAAGGTTTAAGCTGCTCTGCAAAGTAGCTGGGAAGCAAAAGAAACAAAAATGTTATGTAAAAAATGAAATTATTAATATTCATGCAGGTGCTAAGGAGCGACATTTTGATTCCCTAACACCAGTATTAGCATTTTGCTTTTTGTCAGCAAACCTGAATTGATTTTTGGCTCAGTTTTGCCCTTTGAGGTAAATCCATGGTAATAAAGTTGTACTTTCATAGCTTACCGAGTGTGCATGCATGCATTGGAAAAAGGTGGCTGTTTCGATGTAAAATGAGAGTCTGTGGAAAAAGTAATGTAGCAAGAAACCTTTTAGTAATAACCATTTCTGTTAGCCACTGGTTTGTATTTTCATGGTAGCTGGATAGCCTAGGGCCAGGAACATGCAGGATAAAGAAAAGTTTATCTTCCCAGGTTTGGATGAAACTCAGACAGGTAGAGATACCCGGGAAGGCAGCTGGAAGGACCAGCGGGATACTCAGACAGGCAGTGCTGGGCTCCATCTCTCAGGAAAAACCTGCTGTGCAAGGGCTGTGCCTGCGTGGGGCTGTCACAGCACAGAGGTCCCTGGAGTAATTACTTCAGAGCCACTGTTGTGAGAGGTTTTTTGCCCTGCTGTTGAGGTTATTTGTCTCGGTTTAAAGAGCTGCACAGTGAAAATATCATTACTGGTAGAAGATCCTGGAAGAATGATGATCTTGCAGTGCAGCTGGGCATTCACTGCCTGCTGAGCAGTTGCGGGACCTTTGCACTCTGATTAGAAGCTGAGTGTGACATTTTTTGTTTTCAGAAACTCCCAATTTAAATTAATCAAGCACCAGAGCACATTCAGGCTGGCAGGACACTCAGGAAATCAGCTGGGAGCCAGGCTGGTATCTCCAGCTCTCATCTTGTTTCACTCTTACTGCCACTGCTTGGTGACTCTTGATTTGAAAAATATTGGCTTAGCAGAAATGGGCTTGTCACCTGTCCAAACAGCCAATCTCCGATCCTCTGAATGTCTAAAGGATTTTCACTAGGCAGAACTGAAGGATTCATCAATAATATAAAAGCAGCATTTAAAGTACAGAGGAAAGTTTCATCGAGGGATCTCCAAGGTCAGGGGAGATCATTAGAAAAGTTTTAGCCGTCTGTGGGTGGTGTATTTGTCTTCTTTGAAGACACAGAAAATTGCAATTAACATTAAATCTGTATTGACAGAACATCAGGGAAATCCTGCTGCCAACCACAGCCAGTCACAACCTGTCCTCTCCCTGGTAGTAGCCTTCCAAGAGCAACCTCTGGTGTCTTCATCCAACACCAAAGAGGCTGCAACTTTGCGTGGGCACCATCAGACCAAGGTGAACATTCGGAATCCCATGAGGTCCCTGATGGCCCTTCCAGGATGGAGACAATGCACATCATTGTTTTTTCTAGTATTCATAACATCAATAAAATATTCAGACTCTGGGAATCATTGCCCTAAATATTGCCTTATGTACAGAAAGGATGACTGACATTGGAAATTCCCTGGAGAGTCTGGTCCCTGGTTTCTGTGCCTCCAAGTGACAAGGAGCCAAGCACACTGTAATGAATTCCTCGCAGACAGAACAAGCTGCAGCACCACTTTAGTCCTCTCATAGTATATGAATTTGGACAAAATCAAACCTAGAAAGCACAAACCATGTAACCCACTGGCACCAAATTGCTGTCTGTGCAGACAGCCTCTTTTAAAAACACGCCTTTCTCCCTGAGCTGTCAGGGCCCCTGCTTTGTCACAGAGCCACCCTGGCTTGACAGGACATGAGGCTGTCTCTCTAGCAGCCAAACTCCTTCCTCTGTTGTGTCTTCCAGGCCCTGCCCAAACAATTTTTTTTTTTTTTTTGGTGCTAAATGGCTCTATCAGTTTTAATAAAGAGAGGACAGATGGCAAACAAGAATCTGAATGCATTTGCTGAACCCCAAACTGGTTTAAGGGTTTTCTTTCTCTTGCTCTTTCTCTCAGCAGTGGCAACATTGTCTTTGCTGAGCCCAAGGTCTAGTTGCAGTACGGTTGTCTTGGGAAGACTGCTGTTTGGATAAGGTGGGGATTGATGAGCAAAAGTTACTGAAATTCTCTGGTGACCTGCTTTTAAATAGGAGAGATAAACAGAAGGGAGGAGAAACCTCTGTTGCCTAGAGTGGTCCAAGCACATTTTGTGTATTTGTTGTTGCATTTGTAGGCTAAAGACACCATAAACCCAGTAGCTGAGGGAGTGATTATATGACAACAGTTTCCTACTAAGAGAAAAAAAATGCTTTTGTTACTCTCTGCCTGCAGGTGCTGTGGGGTAGGGTGTACAATTCCACATGGCCAAACCAGAGGGATTATCTTTTAGGGGAAGGGAGGCTTGAGGTTGGTTTGTGTTTCAATTTCTGATTGTCTTCTCCTTGTGAGCATGAGACTGCCCAGAGTGCTCTCCCAGCTCTGGGATTGCCATCAGTGTACGCTGCAAAGGAGAACAGCTGGGCCACACCATGTGAGCTCTGCTTTCCTCCTCTTTCCTTTTCTCCTCACAGCAGCAACAGCTCCTTGCACTGGGGCTGTTCTGTGCAAACCCCTTTCAGTCCTAGTGACACACTCGGGGGATGAATTTCTGCATATGGCTGCTCCCAACCATCAATCACTGCGTGCTGCCTCTAACACTAGGATCCTTGGAAACAGCTTTTGCATGGAAATTAACCTCTTTGGCCAAGGTTGCTTGCTGCTGCTGTTTGGATTATTTTCAAGAGTGAGTTGACAGCAACAGCAATAAACTGTCATGTGTTTGGGCAAGAGCCACATCTCTGCAGCACTTCCCAGCTGCTGCAAGGGTTGCATACAGGAGGTTTGGAAAAGTTGAGGGGTAGACCCAGAGGTTCTTGGCTGCAGAAGTGAGGCAGCAGAACAGGACACTTCTTTTTCGCACCAAAATTTCTCCCAGGCAGAAAGAGAAAGGTTTGGCCAATGCTGAGGTTTCATCCAGGGTAGCAGAAATCCCAGGCAAGCAGCAACTGCACGTGTAGGCAGCACAATATATACAAATCAGCTTAGAGTATTAAAACACAGTGTGTGTTGAACTCATCGAGCCTTTTTCTGCAGCACCTGTGCAGTACTGATGCACTGGGTCATGATGAGTATCTATGCCTGCTGTGTGTGTTCCTGTTTCCCGTGAGGGAGTGACAGGAATGGATAAGCCTTAGCACAGTGTGACAGGCACTCCCACATCCCACAGGGCAGCCAGGATGGCATCGCTGCAGGGCCACCCTGCTTGCCTGCAGGGGGATCAGGCCTGTAGAAGATCCCCAGGAGCTCTGCTGGCTCTCAAGGTGGCTTGAGAAGAGCAGAGCCTGAATATCTGTTTCTGCAGAGGCTCTTTCCCAAGTTCCTGCCAGGAGGTGATGAGGCCTGTTTGTGTACCATGGATTACGCGTGTGAGAGCAAGGGAGGGATGGGAGACCTCTGTGCCATCCCATGATGGGCACAAGATGCCTTGTTAGCCCAGACTGGACCAGTTCACAGCTCCTAGTTCTAGTGTTGTCCTGTGGGCTTAGACTGCCTGCCAAGGGATCTTTATCTGTTATTGCTTTGTGCCATGATTCAGGATTGCAGCAGAGAGAGGGCGATCGATGTGCTGAAATCAGTTGCATGAAACCTCAATTTCAAGTGTGCAGTACATCAAGATTGCTTGCTGACTGCTGGGCTCAGGCTCTCTGTGTGGGGTTGAGAAGCTGACTGAGGCCTTGGTGCTGTTACTTTTTTGCTCCATCATGTCAGCAACGTTTCCCAGGGGAGTGATGCTTTGAGGGGGCCACCTAAAAACAGAGGTTAGACAAGAATAAGAGAATAAAAGTAGGTATTTGTTTGAAAGGCCTTCAAAGGTACACCCTGGGCAGTCAAAAGGCTCCACCCAAGATGTACCCTGGGTTATGGGTTCTTCACACTTTTATAAGTTTGGCCCATTTGCGTATCAGGGTTAATTCTCCAATTATAACTTCAGTTAATGATGTAATTACCCCAAGTTTGCCCCCCCCCCCCCCCCCCCCCCCCCTTCTCTAGGCTTTAGTTTACACATTTTGGAGCCTGGTGTCCTTGAAGAGGAAACCCACAGAGGCTTATTATGTCTAACTACCATGAGAGAACAGCAGCTAACAGGCCACCCAAAACTTCAGAGTTAAACACTTAGCAGTACAGGATTTGAAAAATATAAAAGTTAAAACCTAAGGCATCAGGAGAACAAGATGTCTCCTTCTCATTATGCTTGAAAAGCCCTATTCCTGTTTAACGTTTCTGTGTGTTGGAAATTGCCAAAGAGAAGTTGCTTCTTGCAGTCAGTCGAAATGGAAATGAAGGGGGAGACTGCCTGAGTGTTTGTGGCGCACAGTACCTGTGACTCGTGGCTGAAGGACCCATCAGAGTAGCTGAATTTATAGATTATCTTGGTTATTGAAAACTGTCTCTCAGAAACAGAAGCTTATGTAGTGGAAAAGTACACCAGGGACTAAAGAAGGAGGAATGGGAAGAGGAAGAAAAATATTTTAAGTTATGAATTAATGGAAAGGGAAGAGGTAGGTATGATGTGGCATTGCCCATATTGTGAGACTAAAGGAGACAAGTTGTTTGGGGATTTTAGAGTAAACTGGCATCCTGAAAAGCATGGGAGAGAGCACATCCCTTTCCCAGTCCAGACTGCCCTAAGAAACACTCTGCAGGGTCATTCCTGAAATTGTTGTCAGATATGATGAAGATGAAATCACTGTGCTTCCCTGCTGTCCCCAGCATATTTCTCTCAAAAGTGCAGTCCGTGCAGTTGTTCTGCATGGCCTGTGAATGCCAACACATCTCCCCAGTGCTCTGTCCCTGAGTGCACACCTTCAGCTTTCAAATGGCTTCTGGAGCTGAGGGATTGCCTGACACACTTCAGGAATCCCCAGCTTCTCCCTGGTCATCAGATTTGCATCAACTGTTTGGTTTCAGCAATTTCTGCGTATCTGGACACAATTTTTTCTAATCCCACAGAATTCTAGTCACTATCAGCAAAGATTTGTCCTTTGTCCCAGCAGTGCAAGGGGGTGGGGAGCAGCTAATACTGGGGGAATTTGCCTCATGAGTGATTCATGCTGGGATGGCCCTAATCCTATTCAGTTCAAAACGAACAGTGAGAAATTGCGCAACCGTAACAGGAAGAGGCCCTTGAAGCACTGTGGCCACCCTACCTGTCATTGCTTTCTCATTGACTTCACATGAAATCAATGTATGTCACAGCACCCCATCTCAGGGCCTTTTGAGGATCCACAGGTTAGAGGGGTTGTGCTGGTGAAGCTGTGAGCTGCATCTGGCTCTGTTTTGGCTTTTGATCACCAGGAGATGTGTGTGTCAGAGTGCAGTAGCAAGAATGACAGTGCGCTTAGATGTGTTGCCTACAGGGACAACAGCCCACTGCTTGGAGCACACGGGGTTCAGCAGTTTGCCACATTGATAAAGGGAAAGCATATCAGACTTTGACAAGTTACACTGGAGGCTGAACGTTGTCAGCTGGAGAGTACATGCTAGCACATATACTGCATGCATAAAAAGCTATTTATCTTTGCAAAGGGAGAAGCTGCTGATTCATTTCCATAGACCTTTCGGGGCTTTTTGATGTCCGTGTGCTCAGCATCACTGCTGAGTGACTTTCACTTTCCCAAACGTTGTGCTACTCCTGCTAGAGAGAGAAAAAAGATGGGCCACAGCAGTGTTGTGCCTCGGTGCCAGGGATCTTGGGCTCAGAAGGTGATGTGGAATGGAGCTTTCGGGCAGTGGATTCTGCTCTGTCTGACACACCAGTGCCTTCCTGTTCTGTCCCAAATGCAGTAGAGGAAGGCTTTTACAGTGAAAGCTAGGATTCAGAAAATCCAGATCCTGACTCTGGCACAGCCTTTTCAAGGATCTTATGCAACTGACCTCATTTCTCTTAGTCCAATACCTCCTTACCATGGTGAGACTTTCTTGTTGGATCCTTGTGTGAGTGTGATAAATGGAAATACTCAGCTGCTCTACTGGTAGGCACCATTTGTTTATCTAAAGGGACATACCTCCACCCTTGCTTGTAGCATTATGGATTTGATCCTACTTCTGTGAGCTGCCTGTGTAAATCTGAGTATGGCATGATACAGACAAGTATGATGGTCAGAGTTGATTTTGGCAGTTTCTTATCTCCATAAAATACCAGATTTTCTTTTGCCATTTCCTCCCAAACACCTTGAAATCTCAACAACGGCGAATTCTCCATAGGCTGGGACCTGATGGGCACTGAACTGGGCAGCAAAGTGCAATCTTGGAGCTGCTCTTCCAAGCTGAGCCCCTCCAGGAATCCTCCATGCTGTGATGTTTCACTGAAGCCTCTCCTGGCTCAGGCCCTTCTTGTCTCTCCTTGGGGATCTGCATCAGCTCCCACATCCAGCTCTGAACACACAGTGCCTGCCACACTTCTGCGGTCACTCAGGAGGCTGGGTGCTTTGCCTAAGCACCAGGACACCCTTGCTGGATCCAGCAGGCACAAGCTTCCCACTGCCAAGAGCAAGAAGGAGCTTTCACTGCATTTTCCCTGTTCTTACACCTTTCCCTTGGTGCTGGTGCTGGTCACTGCCAGACTGCCAATCTAGCAGTGGCCAGCAGTGCAGCAGTTCTAGTTTTAGTAAGTGTGTTTGAAAGAGGCTGCTGGCTGGAGAGATGTGGAGGCCCATCACACAGCATGCCTGTCGTGAGTGTAGGTCTGGCGTCAGGATGAAACCCATGGCTCTGACTGTGAGGCTGCAGCATGGAGAAGGTTTTCAGCTTCCCTTATTAAAAGCAGCTGATGGATCAATGTTGCCAGCATTGTCCCCTGCGTCATGACCAGTAATTAGTACATGGGGCTGTGCTGTCCTTTTGCAATAATCGCTTCTTTCATCGCCCTCTTCAAAGGTGGCTTTGCATACAAGACCAAGAGTGAAACCATAGCTCATTACTTGATTGCATAATTACATTCTGCTACAGTGCAATATGGTTATGGATGTAATTAAATGGATCAAGGTCAGCAGTAGGGCTCAGGACATAAGTGGGGGTGAAAAAAGGCTGAGAACTTTTTTAGTGCAGAATACCGTCTTGTTGGTAACTTTAGCAGCTCAGGTCAGTGTTTCTGTGGCCTTGCTGCTTGTCTCTCTGGCCTCACAAGCAAGATGTTTGTTATGCTTTTCAGATGGCTTTTCCCACAGTTGTGAGGTAGCCAGCAGCTGGCTGGAGGGGTGCAGGCGCTTGGATCATTTGAAGAGCCCCTTTGCCTTCCTGGCAAAGCTTTTCCACAGGGGTCCCTCGAGACTCCTGACCCCTGAACCTGATGCCTGTGTTCGTAGGGACTGTGGGCTAGATTTTGGCTGGAAAGCAGAAAGTGACAGCTATTGAAGCAGGTATCTCTGAAAACAGCTTTGTAGTATTTTTTGGATCGTATTATTTCTGGGGGAAAGAAATCGGAGTGTTATAGATGGAGCTTTGTTGAGAACTGTTGTTTCATAGTAAGGGCAGAATCAAGCAATTCAGGGAGCCTCTTCCACTCTGCACCCTCTCTTTCCTGCTGCATTGGAGCATGGACTGTGCTGCACCATGGCAGCTGCTTCCTGGATATGGACATTACTTGGTGCACAGACTTTTTTTTTCCCTATTCACAAAATCAGGGAAAGAAGGAACCAAAGGCATTAATGTATGCCAAGACTTGTAATAATGAATGTATGGTCCTCAGAAAGCTAGCTGAAAGTAAGTCATGCAACAAAGTTTATGGGAGTTCAGCCCTTCAGAACAACCTAGTATTTCTACTGCCTTCCAGAGCCTGATATGAATAAATAATTTAATGGCTATTAATGTGAATGCTGCTGATTTTGAGTCTCAGCTCCTACCATATTAAACCCTACAGCCAGCTCTGCCCTTAAGGAGCATTCTTTCTGCAAGGGCTTTGTATCCATGCAAATGTTATCTGCACCCTCTGAAGAGGCTGCAGCTAAAGAATGGCTTTTGAAAATGTGTAGCGCCAGGATTATCACGCCTAGGTTTTTTATCAAATATACGCTAACGAAAAAACAAAAGAACAAAACCCAAGACTTTTCAATATCAAAGTTAAATTTAGAAATCAGACTTTTTAAAGCATCCTTGTCAGTTGAAAGTTTATTTTTTAATGACCAACTTAAAAAGCAAAATCTCACAACTTTTTTTTTTTTTTCTTTTGTGCCTCACTTGCCTCATATTTTTTACTGCCCTCTTCTAAGTAAAATGATCCCCATGGTGCTCTTACTTTCTGTGTGTTCCTCTAAGTGCAGTTGCATGTATTTCTCTGTGAATTAGCAGTTTACTAATATGCTTTGCCTAGGTCAGTTCAGATGCAGTAGTGTGGAACTAGTAAATAAAACCGAGTGATTTCATAGTATTTTGCCACTTGCCTGGTTGAATTTTTGCTTCACAGGTTTTCACCTTCCAGATGCTTTCGTGTTGTGCCATAGGGTGATGGTCATTCATGGCTACACTGTTTGTGTGCACCCCCTGTGTGGCAGGTTAGGCTGGGGCACCATGCCTGTTGCTGACCCCAATGCCATAGATTGTGGGGGCAGAAGTGACTGTTCAGGTCCATTAGTATGAACAGATCATTGCAGTTTTGCTAGATCATTCTGCTTGCATGAAGTCCCTGCCTTTGGTTGAGTTAAATCAGACAGTTTGACACAGGTTATCCTTGTGGGTTTTTCTCCCAGAAAGTTATATTTCCCCAAGACTTCTCATCTTCTCCTTCATCTCCGTTGTTATGGAAGTGATAATATCAATTTTAATACAAACATTCATGAAACAGTGTTTATTCCTAGAACAGATTGTTTAGTCCAGCTTTAGTGATTCTTAGAGGATCCAATTCTGCTCATGTTGCTGCACTAATGATTCAGGACTTAGTATTGATGAAAACAGATGGAAACTAAGAAATATTGCGGATGGTAAGAAAGAACGGTTATGCCCATGAGCAAATAGTTTCTGTTTTGTGGGTCTTTTTTGGTTCAGTGGGGCCTTTTTCCCTCCCCCAGTTCTGTAATAGCACAGAAGAAAGCAGGGATGACATGTTTCTTCTTCAGTGATATGGTCAGGACAGCTCTGAGGTCTTCTTCCCCCTCAGCATGTTTGCTGGTACACATAAATAAGATTTCTTTAACATTTATCATGCTAAGGAAAATATTTTCAAATCTCTGAAGAATCCAGCTGTGCTGTGTAGTAAACTCCAGGCTTTCTACAAGCCAGGTACTGAGTTGAAGTAGGGAGGCTTAGCAACTATTTTGTTGTTACTACGGCCAGTGTAGCTGCTTGTGGATGTTGTTGTTGAGTGCTTTTTGGAAGGCTTTGTGTTACTACATCCAGTGTGGCTGAGGCATTTGAGATCATAAAGGAACAATGTGAAGTGTAAACTCCACATGGCAGAAGAGGGCCTTGTGTACAGCCCCCACCCGGGTTACAGCTGCTCACATCCCTCTTTTCCAGAGGGCATACAGTGCCCTCAGCCCCTTTTAAGAACACTGACATTTCACATCATCGCACGCCTACTTTATTATACCCCACTGCAGTAAGCCAACTATCCCAGATATCTCTGGGATGAATGCTTTAGTTCAGACCAGGGTTGCACTTTGGGAAAAATCCCTCCAGTCACCTTCACATGCCGCTCTTTGGTTTGCACCACCGAGTGGTTCAGGCTGTGCAAACTAGCTTCCCTTTTGGGTGAAACTAAACTGAAGGGTGCTCTTTGGGAGTGCCCCTAAAGTACTAGATAGTCAGACCATGGGACCAGGTGGCAGCTAGACCAGACTGAACCCATCCTGAAATGTCTACAGCGCCAGCATCCAGCCCTTGACACCAACAGTTCCACTCTATGCATTTGGTCCTGCAGTGTAAACACAGTCTATGTAAAAAATAATCAAATGCCTTCAGATCTAATTGTAAACCCTGGATCTTACTGAGTCTGCATGCTGCAATAAGTAGCTACAAACAGAAAGCAGTAATTCTTAAGTCTGGACTGCTCTGTTGATTTTGGGTCATATAATTTAAAGATGGTTGCACAATTTTCTGTATACTAGTCCCACAATAAAATGGTCTCCTGCTTTACTGTGCATTGTGCCATATAGAGTTAGTGTATTATATTACTCTCTCTAGAGTGACTGTATTATTTTAGTTTGGAAGTTGAAGTCATTAGTTGGCTTCTGAACAGGATCAGATGCCAAAGCTGATCTGTGTTCTCTAGCAGTGTGCAACAGAGTGAAAAATTTCACTGTAGCCACTGCTGCAAAATGCCTGATGATGTACTTCCATCTGTCTGATTCCTGGGAAGCAAAGCATCAGCTGCAATGGGTCAGTTGGCTGCATACACTGGCACAGTCAGATCTGAGCTGTGGCGTAGTTTGGGTCCATTCAAAATGTTTGTGCATTGTCCACGGGTTATTTCACATCAAAAGGACGCTAACAGAAAAAGAACAAGTCAGGTTGTCAGCACATACATATCATGGAAACCCATTCAAGGTATTAATAAGCCCGGTCTTGTCTGTGCAGTTGTTTTGGGCTGTGAGATTTGTCAGCTCATTCAAGCTATGCAGAGGTACTGTGGTCAATATGTGGATGGAAATTCTGTCACAGCAGAGTTAATTGATTTTCTTAATTCTCAGAAAACCAGTGAATAAATATCTAAAAGCCACAGAAATGTGCCTGCACACCCTCCACAGTCTTCCTTTATAGCAGCTACTGACCTTCATTGGGGGTTGGGAGGATGAGCAGAGGGGTGTGAAGTGTCACCTGAGTGTCACCCTGCAGATATTAAGGTAGCACCATGGACCTTTTTTGCTGGCTTTGCCAGCAGAAACATTGCTGGGGCCCAGGCTTTGAGACACAGATCTCAGAGGGCTCCCTTTGGCTCTCCCAGTGGGCAGCAGAGCTGGCCTGTTCCCAAGAATATTCTGTGAACCTTTCCTTCTCACTGTGTAGGCGCTGCAGCAGTGGGTACAGGGGGGAGGGAAAAGCCACATAAATTTGTCACACTTCGTAACATTTCATCGTTAGTGTAAGAACCTGCTGGTCCAACACCAGCTCACTCCAGCCTCAGCTAATGCTTTAGACCGCAGAACTTGCTGTTAATTGCCCAGTGGTAGCCCATCTGTCAGTAAGCTGTCAAAATATTAATAATCTAGCACCACTCATTTTCAAAATGGAAGTTTCAGCAGCAAAGAAATTGAATTTCCAGACCTGGTCATGACAACTCTGAAATTGGTTTAATGCAGGAGAGATCTTTCCAGCATTAAGAAAGATAGAGTGTGTTCCCAGTGAGTCGCACAGTTTGAATTTAAGAGTCAAAGCAGAGAGGCTATCTCAGCACATCAGCAGCTCAGGGCTGTAATAGGCCTGGTGAGCTTCTTGGCAAGTCCTCTTATCTTCTGCCCACGTGACAATGAACTACACAGAAAAAATGAACTACACAAAAAATTGGGCTGAGGCCATTTTCTTCTTTCAGACCTTCACTCTGTGCAGGCTGTACCGTTGAATGGTTTTGTCTGTGTGTCAAAAACCATAAAACACTTGTAAGACTCTTTTTTACAAGGGCTGGGGCTCATTCACAGTCCTTTTCTTGCTGACACTGTTACAACTGCATTATTTCATTTCTGTTAGAAAGAGGGGGTGTTTGCCTAAGAAACTGAACTGGAACTTGGTTGAAATTTGTTTCTCCACTCACTCTGACACCTCCTGTTTGCAGAGCACCCAGCAAGCCGTCTGGTCTTTCAGTGCTCAGGACCTCAGCAAAAGAATGTAGAAATGAAGAGGTCTACCCTGTCCTCCTGTCATTGTGATGACATTTTATTAAATGCTCAAGGCATTTATACTCTGGTTTGAGCCTTTGAGGATGATTTTCATATAAATAACAACACAAAAAACCCAATATTGACTGCTTATTTTCTACTAAAAGGCTTCTTTTGACTATCAGAAGAAAGTAATCTCATGTTTATAAATGCATAACCATTACTTTAGTTTATACATTGTAATTATTATCAACAATAATAAAAATAGCAGGATCGCAAACGTAACCAAAGGCAACAAATCAATTTATTCTGCCCTGTGCTCAGACTCAGATTGATGCCAAGAAACAGAGAGATCAGAGGTTCAGAGCATCCCATCTGGCTGTGTTTCTAGGGTTCTTACATTATTATTTTTCTTTATAGTTATTTCAGGCTTTAGCAGATGAGGCAGTACGATGCTAATTTAGGAAATCTGTTTTTCTTGTATGCAGCTAGCATATCTTCATTTAGTCCCATCTTGTCTCATGATCGTTATGTCTGAATGCAAAGATGTATTTCTGGATGGTGTTTTGGAGTAAGCAGAGTTGATAACATTGTTAGCAATTTCAGACACTTTGTCAGGAAAGCAGAATGTAGAAAAGACAATAGATGAGTTGAGATTCCCAGGTTAGAAATTATCCTGGGGTTTCACCAGATCCCTAGGCTGCCAGGAATGCAATACCAGAGACAATGGTGTCAGGAGAAACCCCTTTTGTGGGAAGCAGTTGCTTTCCTGGAAGAGCAGTGCTGCACTGGATGGGCCAAGTGCCACATGAGTGAGCTGTGCTGTGATCACTACTCCAGTTCATAGCAGTCAAAACTTTAGAGGCTTTAAAATTCCAGCTTGAAATAAGATCCAAAATTAAAAACCAAATCAATCAAGTAAATTCCAAATATACCTTATATTTTAAAAAGGAGGGATGAAGATTTACTCCACCCAACCATGAATTTGAATGTGGGGTCCATCATTAAGAAAAAGTGAAGTAAAGGGCAAAATATGTGACTTGCTCAATGTGCCACATGGGTGAGCAGCTCAATGTGCTGGCTTCTGCAGGTCACACTGCATGTGGAGCTGTGCAGTCATTGGTACCCAGACCTTACTGACAGAGCCTGTTCTCTCAGCCAGCCCCCCTGGGCTTTCCAGGGAGGTATGGAAGTGAGCAGCCTAGCTGGAAGAGTCATCCCCAGTTACGTTCTTGTCAGCAGTCATTAAGCTGAAAGCTGTGTGCCTGTGAGGATTGCATGAGCAGCTCACCGAAGGCCAGTGCAATGAATTTGGGCACTTTATGAAGTACTTGGTGAAAACGTGCCTGCACAGTGGGCAGGCCAAGAGCTGAAAGCAAAAAAGCACAATACTGAGCTGTGGTGGGATGGACAGGTCTGGATTACCATCCCTAAAACTCATCTGCTTTGTAGTCAAAGGCAAATTAGTGTGGATCTGAAGGGGCTCACTGTGATTGAGGTAACTGGTTATCTGAGGTGAAACCGAGCTCAGTGTCTTGCAAACCTACCACAGGTTTTGGTCAATACTCTGCTGCGTGCTGGGCAGATGTCCTTGCTGCTGCTGGACACCTTGGGCATGTCCATGCTGCAATCACACCTTTGTCTCCAGCATCCCTTAGTGGCGGTGACGTGAATAATTTAATCAGTCCTTGAACATGAGAAGATGCTTTAGGACAACCTTTGTCCGCATACAAAGATCTGCAGCCTAATTACAGAGGCTTGTCCAGCACTTGGGGTTTTTTGCCTGTCTAGGAATATTGGGTCAGCTCACAAGACTTAGCAGATTTGCACTCCATTTCTTGCATGGGCATTTTAAAGGGAAGCCAGCTGAAAAATTATTTACCTTGAGCACAGAGTTCCCTCAAAAGTGAGGGCAGATAGCCCTCTAGTTAAATTTTCAGAGGCAGTAAGTTAGATGATTTGCTAATGCTGCTTCCCAGCTTCCAGAGCTGGAGAACAGACCTGCATGGATGATGATTTATTTGAAAATGTGCTCCCTCCAGCCCACAGATGGTCCAGGCGGAGTCAGAATGCTTTCAGATACCATATTGCCTCATCAAGTGAATCTCTACTCTGCAGCGGGGCTGTACACTCCCATGTAGCAGCTTGTTATTTTAAAATGTATCTGCTCTCTCCTACTTCTAAAAGGCCACCAAGAAGACTTGTCACCAATCTCTTATGGAGCTAGAAGGGGGAGGAAGAGTGGAGTGTGAAGAGTAGAATATCACCTGCCATCTGGACAAAGATGTGATGAGATGTAAAGTTTGGATGCACATTTGCGGTTCTTGATCACATGCCAAGAGAGAGCTCAGCTACAATTATTTTAAAGCATTTCCAGACAGATGCAACCCTAGGCCAGGGGAGAAGCTGCACTGAGCGAGGTGGGCACTGAACTGCCTCAGACTCTGTGCAAGGCATCTCTGCTTGTGGCAGTGCTGCTGGGGCCTGCACAGGGCTTATCCTGCAAATGGAATCTCTGTGGTTAAAGACCTGTCCTGGGAAAAAGAGTATGCCAGGATCAAGTGCTGTTGTATGAGGTTTGTGGCCACAAATTCTCAGATACTCAAAGACGTGGTCTCTGAGCTTTCATGGGTTTAAATGGGAGTTGGGCATTTGCATTTCATCTGGAAGCCCAAATGTCTTCAAAACTACGGTGTCCTGCGCACATTGATTTCAATGCTGAATTTCTCAGTGCTGTTGATATCAGAGGAGTGTTGATGAAGCCCTGCCCTAGCTGAGGTCAGTGGGGAATGTAAAATGGGCTTAACTAGGTAAAGAGCACCGTAAAACAGATGCTGTTCTGTAATGCCATCCTTTTCCCTGGGATGGAACAGCGCTCATACAGACAAGTGAACACAATCCAATCGTTCCGTGCTCTGCCTCCGCAACAACAGTGAAATGCCACTGCTGATAGCTGTGCTGATATTTATGATTCCTATTTAATATGTTTTAAATGAGTTGACAAGCTCTTAAGTATTAACACTAACATCAGTTAGTATCCTGAGTCAGATTCTCTGGGAGGGAAACCTTGCCATGCCATAGACTATGGTGCAGTTTAGTGCTTCTATCCCATCTGAAGATCTGGCTTAGTAATTGTGCAGAATGTAAAAGAGAAACCCATAAGTGCTGTAAACAAAGGAAAACTGTTACTCTGGGAGTGTGTTAGTTAGATATTTCAACACTCATAATTAACATCCCTTTCCTAAACTGTGGCACAAACTACTTGCAGAATGGGTTTTTTCTTTTATTGCTGCTAGTTTCAGTGACTAAATTTATTAAGTCATTAGGTTTGCTTGTGGATGTGTGTATTTGCTGTTCTCCTTTGGGTTATAATAAAAGGAGATCTTGGAAAAAAAAAAAAAAGAGATCTTTATTTATCTGGCAATTTTGGGAATGTTTGTAGGGAAATGGTGAGCAATATGAGCAAAGCTGCCCAGTCTGGGGGGACGCTGAGTGAGCAGCTGGGTTTGAATGCAACAGCAGCCAGTGACAGTTTCCTGCTGGCTTTCCCTGAGCATTGCACATGAAATCTGTCACCATTTCTGCCATGATCTGGGGACACCAGGGGTTTCTGGGGAGCAGATTGCTGGCTCTCATGGTCAGAACCCAGAAACACCATGCTGTTGCTTACTGGGGACCCTTTTTTTGCACCTCCTGGCTGAGGATGCTCAGTGGCAGGGATGCTCCCAGGCTGGTACGGCAGGGGCTGGCACTGTTTTCTTGAGCAGCACCAGGGCCATCCTTGCCCTGGCAGCACTGTGACTGCACCAGGGCTACAGCACTGTTGGGTTGGCTTTTTTTGAAGGAGCTGACATCTCCGAGGGTGTCACTGCATCACTGAAGCTTTGTGCCCACAGGTTTGACAGCAGTGCCTCTGCACTGATGTCTGTGGAACTTCTCCAGCTTTACAGAAATGCTAAGGAGAGTCCAGTCAAACTTGCTGTGTTCAAAGAGGCTAGGTTAGATCTACTTGACCACACCAGGTGAAAGATGAGGTGGATTAGAAAAAAAATCTGCCCTCTCACAAACCACTGCCAGCCTGTGCTGTGGTGAGGGACTGATGGGCCCAGACATTCCCAACATCTCTCTGAAGAACTAAATTGGCTCAAGTGATGCAGAGGTTGGCTTTTGCTGGAAGTCACATCTTTATTTCCATCTACAAATGGCAGAAAACCCTACTGGGATCAAGGATAAATGAAACATCTTGGTTTTCTAAACCAGAAATAACTTCTGGGGCAATCCATGGTACCTTATACCCTCCCTGAGCAGGTCTGACACACTGAATCCCCCCCAGTGGCGGTTGCATCCATTTAGCTCCTTTTGATTCCAAGTGTCATTGAATGTGATCTCCCTTATTTTCTCTGTGATAGCTACTGTGTTGGGTTTTTTTTTAGACTGTGAAATTTCCAACAAAACTACAGTTAGCACAAACCAGACCTACGTTTGTTTTTTCAAAACAAATCTAATTACTCTTCTTAATAGAATTGCCTTTTGTAGAAGGGACTGGATTGAGATGTAAGAAACAAGTTGCAACCAGATGCTAATCATTTTGCATATAAATTACTAACATTTCTTTTACAAATATTTCATGCAGGTTTTTAGTTTTACAGTTAAAAAAAGAACTGCTTTTCCAAGCCACTTTCAGTAATATCTGTAGACACTTAACAAAATACCTCAGGCTCTAAATCTCCAAGTGGTAAACAAATAAATATATTTATTTACTTTGTATGCAAAAATTATTCAGTCAAAGACATATTTCACATCGAGTTAAACTGAGAGAATTTTTTTTTCTACAAATCACAAGCATACTCTTTAATGAGAAGAACTGGTGGGCTTTCTGAATGAGTTGAGTTTGTGGCAGTCCTGACAGGAGACCTCTGTGGACTTGGTGCAGAAAATAGAGCCACTGTTTATTTCTTTGTTTAAAGACTAAAAAAAGACTGGTGATTAAAAGATAGAAGCCATCTGTCCTCTCACTGTCTTGTACCTGGTCATGCTATTTCAATCAAGGAGAGAGTTGGAAAAATAATAGCGTGGGACTTGTTATTAGCCTGTTTCCAAAGGTCCCTGCAGCAAGTGAGGAAGTGAAGTGGTGCTCATGACCCCGGGGCTTTGCTATAGCATTACCTCTGGGGCAGGATGTCCTTATGTCCTGTCAGAAGCATGTGGGGGGCACAGTCTGAGGATCCCTTTGCTATGTTTACCCACTCTTTATCTGAGATGAAGAGACAGTATTGGACTCCAGGTCTGCCTATCTAGCACATTTCATCAACGGTGAATTTATCTTATAAACAAAACCAACAAATAAAAAAACCTCTAAATCTTGCATGCCCTAGAGGTCTGGTCAACAGACCAGTGATTTTCCAAAAATACTTTCTGTTATCTCAGATTTCTGTCTGTGCAGCAGTGGCTGCTGCAAACTGCTTTGTTAGTGTGAAGCCTGTTATGCTCACCTGCACTTCTGTCTTTCTTCCCAGCTCATCTCAGCCTAAGACAACTGAAACAGTTCCCACCTGATTCAGCATAATTGCCACGATTAATTTTGACAGTGAAGCTTGTTCTGCCATTAATATCCCAATAGCCTTTTGTTATTGGTAGCCCCAAAGCTGACAGCAAACGGCATGTGATGAAACTAAATGATGCAGTGTAGCTGAAGGCTGGCCATGGGGCACCAAGAAGATAGCAGTGAAGAAAAACATAAAGATTTGCATGTTAATAAGATTTAGAGGACACTCTAAATGTCCTCAGGCAGTGCTTGGGAGAGTGGCCTGTGTCCTGCTCCTCTGCCCTTTCTCCTCTCTGGTCATCTGGTTCTTTCTTCATCCTCTTGCTCTTTGTGTCAAGTCCATACATGGTAGTGCCCACAGAGGTTTCTGCTGCTCAGGCCTGTGGGGACTCTGTGACTTGTCAGTTTGGTGGCAGGATGAGCTGTGTCCTGTGGGTGTCTGTCCCCACATGGCACAGTCGGGGCAGGTGAGGTGATGTACATAAGAAGAAGGGTAATAGTAGATAAACCCAGTATTATTTAACTAGAATTTGGCTATCAAATCTGTGGGTTTTCTGAGGTGCTGATGGACAGAGCTGGGGTGTTTCATAGTAGTGTTGCCATGGTTCATATCCTGAAGTGCTGTTTCAACTGAGTTATGGGGGATGAGGAATCAACCAGCCAACTCACAAAACCAATGGGATGCTTTTGTTTGCTTGTGGTAGAGCTTAAACATTTAAAGGAAAACAATAGATTTTTATTTATTTTTTAAAAAATCTTCATTACTTTGATGTCTTTACATGCATTTGCTTTAAAATAATATAAGAATTTAGTTGGTTTATTGGTACAAGTGGATATACAATACAGCATCTGCTTTTATGAACTACTGCTGCATGTCATAAAATATTATACTGCAGTAATTTTAAAATAGATATTTAGCTGAAAACTTAATTTGCAATAACTTTTAATTAAATTTTTTTTTTCTTTTTGAAACTGCATTTTCAAAATGCATTAGCTTTTTTATTTCTTCTTCACTGAAAATTGTGTTAGTTCCATGTTTAGGTCAAATTGGGAGCTATCTTTCACAGCCTGCCAACTTTTTAGTCCCCCTAAAGGGAATTTTCTTGATAAGTTTTTATTGATGGGGGTAGTGAAGGCATGGGAAAGGGGATTGAGTTGTCCAGTTTGGTTTGAGAGCTGCTGCCTGGCTGGGCCTGGTGCCAGGGAGTGCCCCTGAGCCAGCAGTTCAGAGGCAGCTCATGCAAACCCAGCTCCCAGGTGAGCTGCGCCTTCCCAGGCAAGACAAAGCCTGGAGATAAAGGGCAGCTTTAAGGAACACTTAAACACTGCTCTTTTGGGAAGCTACTTCAAACACCATTTTATAGTGCTCTAAGTCATCTAGATCTCTCTTAACTTGTTTCATTCTCTTTTAAAAATATTTATTTTTCCGACAGAAAGGACTCCCTCAGATAGGGCAAAATGGCCCGTTTTGCTGATGGTGTTTTTACCTGTGTGGTTCTAATGATTGATGTAAAATTCACGTGTGCAGCACAGCTCTGTGCTTTCTGCTGTGCTTTATCTTCTGTAGCTTCAAGCCTGCCAGGCTCTGCGGGTCTGTTGCACACTGGATTTATTGTCACACCAGCAACACTTTATATAACCCCCAGCCTGCTTGGGAACACGTTCCTGAGTGTTGCTGAATGTTCAGAATGTTCGCTCTTAAGGTCTGCAGTAAATGTGTGGAATTACTCCAGATGCTTTGCTCAGATGTTGGTCATGGGTTTTCCATTGGCAAGGATGGAGAAGCTCCCGAAGACTTGGGAGTGACAAAGGTTTGGGAGGGAGAATCACTTGCCTGTAGCAGCATCTGCCTTCACTCACAGGGCTCAGAAATGCCTTGTCTGGGACCTGTAAGAAGGGATTTTTTTGCTGAAACAGTTTTGCTTCAGAAAATTAACTTTCATTGTGCTTGAACTTTTTTTGCAAGAATAGTTTTTGGAAAGTTAGTTGGAGAATTTGTTTGCCCAGGCTAAGTTTCCTGCTCAATATCAAAGTCTGGGAAGAAAACCCACCCCACTAACAACCACATCTGACTCACTGAAGGTTTGGAAGCCCACTGCCACAGAATTCCCTGGCCAGTCAGATCTTTTAAAAGAGATTTCATGTTTCTCTGTTGAGAAAATCTTGAATACTGGCACATAACAAGTACTAGTCCATATCTGAGTGTAGTTTCGTCCTGGAGACGTCATGCAAAGCCAGCACAAGTGGCAAAGGCAGAGCCACTCCCACAGCCATCACAGGCTCAGGGGATGTCCTGGACAGATCCGTATGTGCTCTGCTGCAGGGCAGGTGTGGAAATGCTTCTCGGTAGCTGAAGAAACACCTGTGCCAGAAATCTTTAAAATTACTTCTTTCTCTTTATTGAAAGATGTCCAGGCTTTGTGCCAGCATTTCCTCAAGTTGCTTTTGAAATTAAATAGTTTACTTGCTTTTGTACACCCCTTTCTTTAAATCCTCTTAAATGGTTCAATAACATGCCCTTTGCCTATAAGAATTTGAAGAAACCTCAATATTTTAGACAACAAGCATTGTACATTTGCTCATCACAGGGAAGGTATGAGCAAAGCCAGGGGAAGGCATCAGGAACAGCAAGGCTGTCTCTGCTTCTCAGCTCTCTTTTTCTTTCTTTTGCTTAGTATTTCAGTCTAAAGCCTGGCAAATTTCTGACTTTTCCTGCACGTTTTTCATGCCTGTTCACTGTAGGCTGTTTTGCAAACCACAGCTCTGCCAGGGAAGGAGAGCCTTGCCTTTCAGCCAGGAGGTTTCTAGATGGGTATTATTGCTGTGAGCTGGCATTGCTGATCCCTATTGTTTTCTGTTGTTAACTACAGTGCGTGACCATTGTGTATCACTCAGTGATGCCTAATTTAGAAGATCAGTGATTAATTCTTCCACTGCTTTTTCTTCTTCTCTCTTTCTCTTACTGCAGGATGTTTTCACACCAGAGTGCAAATTTAAAGAATCCGTCTTTGAAAACTACTACGTTATTTATTCTTCCACGCTGTACCGGCAGCAAGAATCCGGACGAGCGTGGTTCCTGGGACTCAATAAAGAAGGTCAAATTATGAAGGGAAACCGAGTGAAAAAAACCAAACCCTCATCACATTTTGTACCCAAACCCATTGAAGGTATGGAATCTGCCCACTCTCTTCCTCAGTGGGGTTTGGGTAGGGGGAGTTAGCAACTCCAGAGTCAGGGTTTCATGGGTGGGGGTGTTGGGCTTCGAGACCAGAAAGCAGGGAGAAATATTTGTAACACTTCAGGTAAGTGCTGGGCTGCACTGTTAGCATTTCCTCTGCTTTCCTTCTAGTCTCAAAGGGGTTTCTTAAATTTGGGATGCTAAAGGATGAATTTAAAAGCCGGGCAACACAAGAAATTACTGGTAAAGAAAAGCAGCCAGCAGTTCCAAAGGAATGTGATGCAGCAGTGATCATAATGTTGTCTTCTCAGAGGATTTTGCCAATGTATTTCAGTTGGTTTCCCGTCCCATATGGAGTCAGTAGAGACAGGATTTATCTCACCTGATTTTAGACTTTGGCACTCTGTTCATAGTAACAGAAGAAAAATGGGTCCTACCAGCACAGCTGTGGATGTTCTTTATATGTCTACCATGAGATAACTTAAATCTGTTTTTCCTCATATGTAAAGACATCCTAGTTAGTCACTGGGGGGTAGAGTTGTTGTCCAAAGTTAGATGGGATGCTGTCGTGCCATATGTCTTCATCACAGTGTGAGGCTTCAGTGAAAGTCATGGAGCTGAAGTTCTGTCCTCCTCCTGATGCCTGTACACTCTCTGAAGTGTGCCTCAGGCTCCTGCCAGGACATTTTGCTTTTTGTGGGCTGGCCCCTGATAAATGGAGAGATAGTCTGATAAGCCTAGTACTTAACAGGTACTAACTAGGTTGTGGAAACAGCACTTTTTATTACTTGCTTGCGAAAAGCACTACTTTTTGATCCCCAAACTAGGTATGCCTTTCTGACCCCATCTTAGTCCTGCCATTTGTCCCCTTCAGGAACACAGCAGCCTGGAGCTGGCCTTGGCTGCACAGCTCTGTGCTCCCTCTCACTACCCCATGTTGGCTGTGGGAGAAGGTTTGAACTCGTGCTCTCCTAACAGGTACCACTCACAAGTGGTGGAGGCTGCAGCTCACTGCACACAGCAGTAGCCTTTTTAAAAGCTTCCCAGCTCAGGGGCTGGCCGGTGTGAGTGTGAGGAAAAGACCATCTGAAGCAAAGCACGAGAGAAATTCAGTGCAGCATTCCCAGAGTATCTGTGGCCTTTGAACAGGAAATGGAAGTGTTGAAAGAGCAGAGAATGGCCTGGAGCTGCTTGTCCTGTGCTTGTTTTCAACAGCTTCTCTGCAGCCAGGAACCTTTTGTTGTTTGTCTGAGGCATTAGTGGGATTGGTGCCCTAAGCCCTCGTGTTTTGCTAAGGAGCAGGGCCTGCTTCAGGCACGGGGTTGGTCACCAGCTTCTCTCTTGCCTTGACCAGGAGGAGAGTCTTCTGCAAGAACCAGCTGGGATTCCACCTCCTTCTGGTATTTGTTCGCTGCCTGGCTGGGTGTTGACACTGATCAGTGGGATCCTTTGAATCCACCCTTCTTTTCTAATCTAGCATGCACGGTGTTTGCTGAACAGCTCAATAGTTTCCTTCTGCGTGCATTAAACTAGGCCATTCCTGCGGCTCTCCTCATGGAAAGCCTTGCCTTAACAGAGCTGCCGACCCACAGCAGAGATCTTACTGCAGCAAATGCCGCTCTGGCTTTCATTTTGAATAACCCAGCCCAGCCCGAGAGCTTCCCTTTCCCGCAGTTGCATCCTCCCACACTTGCTTCAGTCACAGCTGTCACATAACCTCCCGAGCGAGTGAGCGCCTTGGAAGTTGGCAGCCAAATTAAGGGCTCCTCCACTCTTTCCCTCCTCCACATGCTTCGCAGTCAGGCTCTGTGAGCGCTGCTGCATCAAAGAGCTGGCAGTTTCCCAAGCCAAGGCACGTGTCAGCTTCCCAAAGCATTCAGCTGTCTGGGACTGTGGCTCCAGACGGAGGACTCTGTTCCCAAGCCTAAGATTCATTGTAGGTAGCAGAGGCTTGTGGGGAGGGTTGGAGTAAAACCCGCTCATCTCCACGTGACTTCTCTGCACCGCATCCATCAAAGTCGCTGTGAGCAGAGCTTGCAAAGCAGAGATGTTACAGAAAAGGGGCAATTCCTACCCTGTTTTAACAGCTTTTTTCTCTCTATTATGACTCCAAGGAAATACTCAAAGCACTCCCCTACTGTATTTGCATGTCGGTTCTGCAGAATGCTGTGGCTTGCCCCAGCGTGTGGGCTTTGCTGCTTATTCAGGACACAGCTTCCATCCACAGTAACTTTGCAGCTTCCATCCACAGTAACACCCCCAGGTTTCCTGTTGCTGGGTACCACCACCAGCATTAGCTCTGCCACGTGATGGCTGACACAGGAATGTGTGCAAGGAGGAATTTGCTCCCCCTGGGAAGGTGTCACATCCATTGCTGGGAATCACTTCACCTACCACTCAATGGCAGTTATCTCTGAGATGAAACTTCCCAGATGCTTCTGATGTACAGAAAAATTATGCAGCAGTTTAGTGAAGAGAGTGTTCACAGGGAAGGGAGACAGAAAAAAACCCCAGATTGCTCCCCAAGCTCATTTGATTCCCATTATTTCATCCTGCTTTCTGAATTCAGAAGTCTCCTTGAAATTGCAAATGGACAGCAAACTAATACATAAATAAGAAGTATCCTCACAGATAATGTCTAAGTACTCATGGGAGTACATGTGCATATATACACAGTGGTATCTGGGTATGGATGTGTGTTATCTGTGGCTTTTAGCAGCTACAGCTTTCTGCTGTGTTAAACACTCAGTGTTTTGACTCACATAGATTGGCAGGATGCTGGAGGTATTCTGTACAAAATTCAATAGATACCAACTGGAAAAGTTGGGTTTTGGTTGGTAGGAGGTTTTTTAGTTTAGTGTAGGTAGGATTTGTTTGTTTTTGGAAATAAGATTAAGCTTAATCAATATGAAAGCACAAAAAACTTACTAAGTAATAACAGGAGAGACGTTAAGTTCCTCTCCCATCTGTGCACAGGCAAAGCCAAGGCAAACAGCCTGGTAGGCAGCAGTTGATGTACTGTGTGGTGCCAGTTTTGCTTCAAAACACACATACGCAACACATTTCTTTTTATTTCTGATCACTGATTATTTGAGCTAAATGAGCCCTAAAGTGAAGACATTGAGATTGAACTAGACTGCACAAGAAATGAGCTTGAGTATAATTGTCACTTGGACAACAAGCAATCTTTTAGAGACATTTCAGTCTCTTTAAGTGTCTGTAATGATTAGTGCTGGAACAACCCTACCATCCACAGTGCCTCTTGTTCTTCTAAATATCCAAATCCATCTCAAACAATGTGAGAAGTTTCCAGTCATTGAAGTAGGAATGTTATCAGATGCTTACTGTGGATGTGCTCTGTTATTTGTATTTCCTTCTCCTTGAAGACGTAACTTCCAGATCACTCTGCCAAAGAGTTATATTTCCTCTCTCTCCTGGCCCGAGCTAGAAAACATTTGGGGTGGCAAATCTGGCCACAGAAGCAGAAAACTCTTCCTCTATCTAAGTCAGCAGAGCAGCCCCTAACTCTGAATTTATGGTACTTCAGCCCTTAAGATGTGAACACATCTCAGATACAAAGTGACCTGTTAATGGCTAGTCTGGATCCATTATTACCACTGATGAGTATCCAAGCAGCCGGATATTGCCCAGTGTCATTCCTCAGGGAAATAGCATCCAAGCTGTGTTAAGGCAGAGTCCTCAGATGTTGTAAAGAAGTACAAGACACTGTTGACTAGGAAAATGCAGTAGGCCTTGTGAAAATGCTTCAAGGTATCACCTTAATACATAAAGCATAGAATCATAGGCTTGTGTTGGAAGGGACCTTAAACTACATCTAGTCCCAACCCCCTGCCATGGAGAAGGATGCCACCCTCCCCAGATCAGGCTGTTCAAAACCCCATCCAGCCTTGCTTTGGATGCTTCCAGGGATGGGGCATCCACAGCTTCTCTGGGTAACCTGTGCCAGTGCCTCACTCCCCTCACAGAAAAGACTTTCTTCCTAATGTCTAATCTAAATCTCTTCTCTTTTAGTTTAAAAACATTCTCCCTTATCTTATTACTACCTGACCATGTAAAACATCACTTTCCCAACATCCTAAAAAGTATTCTTAAAAAATCAAACCTCAAAATCTCCACACTCTATCAATCTTTGCTAACAGAGTTCCTCTCTTGGGTCTGTCTTCCAGGGGGGAGGCTTTGGTATGTTTTCTATCCCACACTAACTCACTTGTTCATCTATCAGACTCTTGATCATCTTATTAGATGGCAAACATGATGTATTTTAACCATGATTTTGCTTGGCTTTTTGCCATCCTGTGCTGCCCTTCTTATCTGAACAAAGTGTGATTTCACCTGGCAGCATCCTTCACATTTACCACCAGACACACAAGCTCAACTGCCTCTGAAATGCATCAGCTGGGATTTAGAACAGAGTAATTAGAGGCAGAAAACGAGGGTGCCTAATCACTCACTCCCTGCTGCCCCTGAGTGCTGCTGCTCAGGCAATTAATTCTCTGCACTGAAGCATTGGCAAATGCAGGCACTTGGGCAGATACCGACACCCAGAGCTGTGGCATCTGTCAAGGGAAGGAGCCCTTCTCTGGGCTGCTGCTAGAGGATGTGTTCTCAGCCTTGCCCAGACCCAGCCAGGCACCATTTGGCACAATGGTGATCCTTCAGGGCTGCCCACCTGCTGAATGGCAGCTTAGAAAAATTTTGGTTCCTCCTAACTCAAAAGGGTCTGGGGCAAGGAAGGATACAGAGTGAAGATGGGCGGGTGGAAAATATCTAAAGTGCTTAATACACTTTTTGCCATATTCTAGAGAAAGGAAATGGAGTTTTTTGCATCCCCTGAACCTCCTCAACTTGCAGTGATGCCAAGTGAGAAACTCTAGGGTCAGGACACAAAATGATGCTTCCCAAACTCAAGCAGTCCCTGATGCCCAGGGTGATTTCAGTGTCATCATGTGGGTGGTGTGCCAGTGCCATGTCTGGGAAGCAGAAATGAGAGTGGGATCCTGTGCCAGCACGTAGGCAAGAGTTTGAGCTGTTTCTGGGTGATAGGCAGCCCCTTCCACGCCTTTGCCTTCAGGAAGAATGGTCCCTGCCACCACCTTCCTCCTCACTTGTACCCTCAGTCTCCTTCCTAATTGGTGAGTTTGTTCTTTGTGCAAATTTTTCCCTTGTGCCTGTGAGTGGCAGGCACTGTGGGTTAGCAGGGGAGCAGGGAATTGAAAGCTGCAAGAACCAGTCATGGGCACAGCTCCACTGTGTTCACCCCCTTCCATTAATGCCTGCAGCTCTTCAGCAGATCAGGCTAACAGCACTCTCCAATTAAAGCATGAATATGGATGTGTTGATTGGAATCTGGGGCATAGGAGCTGATTATCTGATTGAAACTCCAAAGCATTAGCTTGGTTTCCAGACATTAAGGGCTGTATTTGGCTTGATGTGTGGGTGTGGGTGGGTGGGAGAAGCAAGGCAAAGCAGGGAGGGAACTCTTGTTCTAGCTGAATTGCTCATCCTTCCAAAACTCCTTGTGCTGTGTGCTCCAGCAGACCTCCCAGGCGTCTGGGTGTGCCGACTGTCACACTGCTGCTGCTTTACCTCAGTGCAGGTGACAGGGAAGTGTGTCTGCACACACACACATAGGGGTCCCAAAGAGACCAGCCAGTGAGTGCTGCAAGTCCTGGACCCCAAAGATGTACTTTCAAAGCTGGGAAGATCTGGGCACTCACAACAGTCCATTTGCAAACACCCTCTCCCAGTCCATGACTAACATCTCCCCACGTGAGTCACGCTCAGACTTCCTCAGTACAAAGAGGAACAAGCTGCAGTCCAAGAGCCTGTGTTGCACAACACGTTGGGCTGTCCTTGAAGCCTTGTGCCTGTGCAGATGCAGGTGTACACACCTGTGTGTCACAGTGCAGGGGGTTTACAGCCCCTGCTGAGCCATGGCCACAGCTCAGCACTCGTGCACAAGCCTCTTGAGTGGGAGAATATCCAGGCATCTCTTGTGCATGATGCCATGTAAGTACTGCATACACTGATCCTGTAGGTGTATCTAAATACTGAAAATATGCTTGTCCTATACTCTACAGATTTTCTGGCATGGGCTGTTGGCACAGCCTGTCTGGTACAAAGGCTTTGACAGCTCTGTCTGAAAAGCTCAAAGTGAGCAGTCTCCAGCCATGCCCCACATCAGTATTTCTATCATGCACTAGACTGGAAGATAAGCTAATAGTTCCTGCCCTATTTGTTTGCCAGGTACAGGGTTTCCTTCATTTGTAGCTGCAAATGTTGTTTACTGCTGCAGCTTGCTTTATATTCATTACTCTGTGGGCCTTATTAAGCAGCTCAAGGTTTTTGCCCAGAGGCCGTGTTGAGAGGCACGGAGTTAAGGAAAGGCAACATGCCATGGTGCTGCTGCAGCATGTATGCATTCACCTGTGTTCAGTCTCTGGGGTTAAGCATCTGGCCCAACCTGGTGGGTTATTGGGGAGGGGTGTGGGCAAGATGAGCTTTTTACGTGCAGCTGTCTGAGGGAAGAATTCATGGAGGCCCCTCCAGTTCCAGCCTGGGACCAGAGATGTCAGGATGAAGGCAACAGTGTGCTTGAGACAAAACTGTGTATGGAACATCAGGGGGAATGTCAGGGGCACTGGGACAACTCTGGCACAAATTCGTAATTCTGCTGGGCAAACATCACATCCGAGAATAAGGTGAGTCACAGAAGTGATGCACACCCTCAGTGCTCTCCAAAGACTCTGCAACTCAGGATAAGAAATCACAAGGGCAGAGGTTTTCCTCAATCGTTAACTGTTTCATACTTTCTTTAGGATTTTATTGGGTACTCTGCCACGACAGGCAAATTCACCATTACCGTGTTGTTGAGCGACACTCTCCAAGATGTGAGGGGCACTCAGGACTGAAAGGGGATGTGAGGGCCCTTTTGCATCTCTTGCTACCATGCTATGTATTGTCCTTGCAGCATCTGTTGTATGGGCATGATGGGCAGTCCTGGCAGTGCTCATCCTGGCCCAGACCCATGGGACAACTCCTATGTTTTCTCTTCTTTTCTAATTTTCATGAAAAAAACGGCTCCAGTACCAGTAACAGTTTGCAGAGCAGTACCTCCTTTGAGCCTGGCTGGGAGGCTGTTTGTGTGTGTGTGTGTGTGTGTGTGTGTTTAAACTGCTTTAAAAGCCTTGCATGAAAAATACTCTATGGGAAAAGTAATGTTTTTTCACTGCTCATATATTCAATTCAATATCCCTCCTATTAATACACAGTTGACTGCACTTCATCTCTGTCCTGTATTGTTGCACAGTGCTATAACTATTTATCTAGTCAGGAGTAAAAATGGAGAGCAATAATGTCATTTTCAGTCTACCTCTTAATTGCTGGGATTTATTTGCAAATCAGGGGAGATTATAGATACAAGCGCTTACATTGCCTTTTCATACATGGGGTATTTTTTTCATTTCTTCAGGTAATTTTTGAAGTTTTGTTCTTGTTGCTTACCCAGAACCAAACCCTGATAGGCTCTGTCCTGTGTTGGAGCTCTGTGCCATTCTTTGTGATGTGACAACTTTACAAAATTAAGCAGTGCACAATCATTTCTTCATTTCCGAATTTTTGCAAACATCTGGACATGACATTTGCAGTCTGGACCTACCTTATGTTCTCAACTCCATTGTGCCTGCCTTTGAGATGCTTCACTCTTTCAGTCATGATTATACCCTGGCACATTTGCAGTGAGCTCATCAGAGATGCTCCCCTTGGTGTGAGCAGCCCATGCCCCTGCTCTGGCACACCTCACATGGCACAAGGACAGCCATGAGGACTTACAGAATCACAGAATTCTGTAGTTCCCGTGGACTTAGTCCCCCTGGTGAGTTGGATAAATGCTCTGTCCTGCCCAGGACATGGGGATGAGCCATGCCTTGGGCAGACATTGCCTTCTCTGGCTGTCTGGGCTCCAGCAAGTACATTTTTATAGGACATGCAGTGCATAGCCAGGGTCTGGAGAGAAGGTGCCCTCCAGCCACCCTGTTCTCAGGTGCTGCCAGACAACCACGCAAAGCTGGGACAGCTCCTGACTTGCTGTCACTGAACTCATCCCATGTGTCTGCTCACAGCCCTGACCTTGGCTGGCTGGCTTGATTTACAGAGGAATAAATAGGAAGTGCCGAGAGCAGACGTCAGCTCTCGGCCGATGGAGCCAAATGGGCTTGAGTCACCACTTCAGATCCACAGCTCAACACCCAGAAGGCTTGCATGGCTCAGATGCAGGTGTAGTTCTGATTCAGGTCTCAAGGGCTTTTGTTGCAGGTCAGGGGCTGGGAACCAGGTCATTCTTGGACCTGTTGTTAGATAATAATCAGCATCTCAAGGCAATATATGGTTCTGTGAGCTAAAATGTTTATTTTATATATATGAATATAACATGAAAAAACTGTTAAGCACATAAAACCTAGAAAGATTTATCTGTGAGTAGTCAATCCCGTTTCTCTCTCTGCCTTTGAAAGAATCCAGAGACAGCAGCAAATGGCAGTGAGGGCAGGTAAATGGATCCTGCTCAGTAGCAGGAGCTGCTGCTGTGTCATAGAGGTTTTGTAAGTGTGTGTATGTGTGTGTGTTTGCAATGGGGCTGGAATTCAGCATCATATACAAAGAAATAATTTGTTATGGTCACGACTGTCTGTGACTTCAGGGCTCTTAATGGGTGTCTCTTCTGTTTGCAGTGTGCATGTACAGAGAGCCATCGCTGCATGAAATTGGAGAAAAACAAGGACGCTCAAGGAAAAGTTCAGGGACACCAACCATGAATGGAGGCAAAGTTGTTAACCAAGACTCGACATAGCTGACAAATACCCTCCCTTCTTCCAACTCCTCCCCTCCCACCCACCTACCCACCCCACCTGGCGAAACCACACTGAGACGATGACAACTGAGCAAGGCAGGACCTACCGGTAGTGGCTTGGAGTGTGAACTCCAGAATCTTTCTTTGTGTAGGACGAGAAAATCAAAACCCAGATCCTGCCTGTTGCAACGTTTTAAAAAACAACAACAACAACAACAAAAAAAGTGAAGAAAAAATGTTTTAAATCAGGACTCCATTAACATTTTCAAAAGCAAACTGTTTGCTCTGTGATCAAAGGGGGAAAAAAAATCTCATCTCTGCATAATAATAATAATAACTAATAAATATAATAACAATAATAATAAAGATGTTACCTTTAAAAATAAAACAAAGCTTTTGGAAAATTGAACTTAGCATATGATGTGCAACAAACATGTGGGAATTGCATCCTGGGACTGTGCTTTCTGTCTTATCCTTTCACCTCACGGTCACATCACTGTTTTTAACATCCTTGTTTCCCTGGGGATGGATGGGATTTTTCACAAAGCAGGAAAGGTAGGGATGCATTATGACTGTGTTTGCTCTGCTATCAGTAAAATATGGCCTGCCCAAATTAGGAGCCTGACAGTTATGGGCAATGAAGTAGCTACTCTGTATTCAGCCTTTTCCATCTACATTCAAACCCTGCGTAGTTATTTGTTGCTAATGTCACTCCATGAGTATGTTTGACCCAAGTCTGGCATTTTGTGCCTTTTTATCATAATTATTTATATTTATAGGCTTGTTTTACTGTATTAGTTGCCAGGGGAATTTCAGAAATGGGTTTTCAGGTCTCACAGGATGAAGTGATCATATTTATTAGGGTAGAGTTAGGAGATAAAGGGCAGGAGGGATAGCTGCTTGCTTTAAAATATGAAACAGATCAAGAAATGCTACTGAAATCCTTGCTGTCAGACGGAAATGGTGAGGCATGTGCTGTATGAGAGGGTAACAGGATTTCAGCAATGGAATGAGGGATGTGGGGAGGGAGTAGATGGGATGTTCCTAGGAGGGAGCAGGTATAGGGGAACATGGGTAGTTGTGCCTGTCTGGCTGTGTCAGGGTGAGGACATTTCCTTCTAGCAGCTGGGGTCTCCCTAAATGTTCTGGCTCCACACTTACCACGCATGTTCAAAGCAGAGGCTGCAAACCCCTCCAATCCCCAGCCTTACCACTGTGATGGTCTGAGGCCCCTGAGATGCTGCAGCAGCCTGGGTATGGATGTGGGCACGAGTCGTGCCAGTGCCAGGGCTGCAGATGCTGGAGAAGCACTTCAGAAATAAAGAATTCGCAAATGGGGAAAGGCCAGGGCTGAGCCCACCTGCAGTAACCATGGCTTTGGTGGGGACTGGCAAGGCCCTCCCTGTCTGGCGCTGTCCTTGTGGGTCGGGGGTCAGCAGTGAACCCTCACTGCTGGGTGGGGCTGAAGCAGGGGCAGTGTGGGCTGCTGCCCCATTTTCTGATCACACACATTAACTTCAGGCTCTGACCACTTTTGGCTGCCAGGGCCTGCAGGCACGAGCAGCAGCAGCAGTGATGCAGCTGCTGTGATGAAAACAGGCATTGCCCTGGCCAATGGACCTGGGAAGCCTTTGCTACTCAGGCCATGGGCACAGGTCCTTCAAGGGGTGAAAAAAAATGAAAAAGCAATCACCCAAGGGCCTGGAGAGGGGGCAGAACAGCTCTTTACACACAGGGAAGCAGCCTGAAGCAGTTACAGGCTGGGTATGAAATCCCAAATACCACCTTAATTGTGGAGGCTCCTGTGCCATCCTGGCCAATGCCTCAGATGGCCAGCAGCCACACAGGCAGAGCTGCTATGGCTGTGGGAGAGGGCAGTGCCAGGGCTGTGCCAGGGCTGGCCACAATGCTCCTGCAAAGCCACTCTGCCCCAGGTGCCTCCCTCCCCACATGAGGCAGTGTCCAGGCGCATCAGGGCTCGGTGAGCGGCTCCGTACGGGAAGCAAGGAGTCAGCCAAATCTCAAGGTTATGGACGACTCCCAGGATCAGCATGAAGGAATGAATTTCAAGCATGTCCTTTTGTGTTTTGGAAAAGTTGAAACCTTGAAATAAAGAGCCTCTTGCCATGGCTCTGCTGCCTAACGCTGCACCTATATCAGGCAACCCCCCCATGCTCCCTGTTGTATCACTTACTGCTGCCCTCCAGCCCCACAACACTGGAGCAGAGTGACTAACACATCTTCAGCTTGTCAACAAACACCCAGCCCCATATGATGTAATTCATTGCCTACATTTCAGCTCCCTCACAAACTAGAGAGCACCCCAAATTAAAGGATGAGGGGCTGCTTGCTCACTGGAGACGTGTACACTCAAAGAAATGGGAGTCTCAAGGCCATGTTGAGCTAGCAGTTTCCTGAATTAACCAAGTCACCAAACACCAGGCCATGTTTAGGCACTGAGCCACAGCTCTTCCAGCTGCCCTTGTGGAGAGAAAGCCCAGCACCTGCCACAGAACAGAACACCCACAGCACACCTGGATACCACAAGCCTCTTCTGAACCCAGCCACGGGCAGCTTGCCAAGGGCACCGATGTCATCTAGAGCAGCTCCAGCACAAGAGACTAAAAATTGCTGTGGCCTTATGTGCAGGATACCCTTTGCCTAAGCCCCAAAAAGCTGTGGGCAGCAGCACACCCAGTCCTACCATGTGCTAATTTTTCCATTGTGAGATTCACTTATCACTTCTACACTAGGCTTTTGCCTTGTTAATGGTCTTCGGCCAAATCGTTACAAGAATCCCTGGAAATGCCATATTCAGGCCTAAATGTCAAAATAATCTACTCCTTTATGGTGTTTGAGCTACTCCCTTTCATGTGACACTCACTGAGTTTGCCCACAGCAAGAGCCAATTGCTCCTGCTCTCACCCTGTGTCTGCCTGACCTCGGAGCAGGGCTTCTGCCCTGTGTTGAAATTAAGTGCTGGCTCTTCTTGCTCCCTGCTTAACCATGAGCCACATATGATGGCATAAACCATGATAAAAGCCTGAGGAAATACTGGGCTTTTCCTTGACCTCTAGGAAGCTGCAAAAATCAGCTCATGGTGTAATGCAGGGACTCCTGACATCATGGCAGCCCAAAAACCAGTGAGGCTGCACAGCCCAGCTCCACAGTATCCACCTGCACCAGCTGCTGACTGGGAGCTGCTTGGTTCCAGGTGCCCCAACACCTTCCAGATGCCTGGGAAAGCCCAGGGGATCCACAGCTTGTAGATACCATGAAGGGTTTCATGTATTTTCTTTACACAATTGTCTTGCAAACTCTATCCCCAGCCCGTATCTCAAGGAGGTGATGTGGGTTTTGTAGATCATCCATCTGCTGCTTCCCAATTTTCAGGGAAAAGGGGAATCCACAGAGAATTTTTTTGCTTACTTTGAAGTTCCTACAGTCTTTTCATTGCTTCTCACTCTTCTTGCTTGGTGTGAAAGTCTTGGTGAGTGATGCGGTTTTTTTCACTCGTTAGCCACACACACAACAACCATTTAGGAAGCTTTGTGATTCAATTTAACATTATACTGACCAGAGCCCTTGTCTGGCTGCATGTGATATCAGCAGGACAAATTCCCTTGCTATGATGGCATGGCTTTGGGCAAACACCTACCATAGAAAAGTAAATGATGATAGAAAAGAAGCATGTTTTTGTCTAACCTGGCCTATAGCTACTGTTAAGTCTGGTAAGGCTGCAGCAAACCTTTGCTCTGTGAGTAACTGATGCTGCTATAGAAGATCTTGAGCATTAGAAGTTCAGCAGCAGCAAATACTTCACAGAAATATGAGTACATTTAAAGCATTCATTTTGTTTCACCCTGTTTTTAATTGTTATGTTGGCACAGTTCTGGCTGTATATGCTGTGCAAAACAGCCCTTCTCACCTATGCATCCAGGGCAAAACCTGATGAAATGGCTCCAGTTTGGACCATAAGGATTTTCCTAGGAAGAAAGTGTAGAAAAAGCTACAGACAAGCATGCCATACTGTGCCAGCAAGTTCTGCCACAAGTGTCAGCACTGGCATGTGACAATGTGCTATAAAGTGAAGCTGACACTCAACAAAGCAATTTATGAAAGTTGTCTGTCAACAACATTTTTGTGTTTGCGCTCAGAGAGGTTCTGGCTGATAAAGGCCCACGCAATCCCTCAAGCTGTCACGGGCTTCACTTTACACCTTTATATCTTAAACTGCACTGATTGTGCATCAGGAGAGTTACTGCCCCAGAAAGGCATCATTGCCACACTCTGAGCAATGCTGAAGAGGAGATGGAGTAAGCACCCAAGGCTGAGCAGAACTAGCAGGAAACAAAGTGTGCTATCCTTCTTCGTTCCAAGCCAGCAAAACTGCAGCCTGGATGCATGATTGGCATGAAAAAACATCTTCATGAGGATGACACTTCCTAGAACAAAGAAGGCATAGAATTCTCATTAGTTAAAGCACACAAACCCAGGCTTTACTAATGGGCATGCAATAAATACACTACTATTAACATGGGGAAGATGTTGGCCCCAAAACATGTCCAGCACTAAAGCTCTATTAACTGGGACATAGCTTAGCCCTTGTTCTAGATGGCGAGGATCAGTTTGTATGTCACTGCATCAAGGAAATTTAAAACAAGAAAAGACACAAGTGACTGTCTTCAGGGACAGATTTCTCTCCCACAACTGAAACAAAAATGTTTAGTTGCTGCTGTGGGATGACCCACTGCACACACCTAGGAGTAAAACCAAAAGAAACAGCACTGCCCTTCCTTAGTGAAGCAGAGATGTTTCCATGGCATTCACATTTTCCCTCTCCCACTACCAATGCTTCAGCCTTCTAGCCTGGAAAGCTGTTTCCATGGAGCAGAAGGCATCAAGGCTCACATCCTCCTCACCTGCACAGAGTTAAGCTTGACTGCTCTGCTTCAGCTGCTGAGCTACAGTCATGGGCATCCACCAATTTCCCCATATTCTTCTTACACACCTTTATTAAGGGCAAAAAAAACCCCAAATAATTCCATAGCCAGGCTGATACATTTTTAGCACCGTATTTAAGAGCATGAACATCTCAAAACTGCTGAAACATTTGTGGCCACGAAGTTAAAGCTAAATAACTCCCATTTCAGGACAGAGGATTTCTATTCATGATAGTTGCATAATGAACTGCTGCATGCACAGAAAGTTGGACATCTTCCCAGCCTGCCTCCCTCTTGGACTTCAGGCAGCTTCTCCATGGCAAAGGAGGTCTAGGCCAGCATAGCTCCATTTCACCACTGCATTCAGCAGGAATTGTGGTGATGCAAATACAGGGAGCTCACATAGACTGCAGAGAATTCCCAGCTGAGGCAACTGGAGTTCCAATGCAGAAAAATTTGACCTTCTATGGTCAAATGTCCTTTCTGGAAAGGACAGGATCTCTCATCAAACAATTGCTTGAAAAGAAAGAAGGGAGTTTGTTTTATTCAAAATACTCTGGTGCAGGCACAGGGATAATCCATCTTTGGAAAATGCCATTAATGTTTACTGGGCAATACAAATGGAAAAAAAACAAGGCATTATCAATTATTAAAAAAAAAAAAAGTCTGGGTATGGGATCTGAGAAGTAGCAGAGGATAACCCTCCCAAGAGTCTATTAAGAATAGGTTATATATTGTTCCATTTTCCATGCTCATTACAATCACTGCCCCAATAATAGCTGCGTGCTGTGCCTTTCTCTATTCTAGTACAATTTTCCCCGTGGGAACTAAATAACTCCATTTAAATACTGAGCAGAGCTGGTAGAAGAAAGCAGGATGATTCTGCTGTGCTACCCTTGTGTGCAATCTGTATCTGAGGGAGCTGGTTGCGACCCTGCTTTCTCATAGATTGATACAAGAATAAAGGGACAGCCCGGGGGAGGAGGAACATGTTGGTCAGTCCAACTAAATGACATTGTGAAGGACAAATTATGTCAGACTTAATAACTTTCAGAAATTAATGCTTTGGTGAATTTTAATTCCTTGAGCCTTAAGAAAAATTGCAGGGAGAAAAGCAACCAGTGGATCCATCTTAATGCCAGTCCCTAAGCAAGGACTTCGGTGACGTTTAAGTCTCTATATCCAGCTCCTGGCTTGTCTCCTATGTATGGTGATGCTTTCCTTTCTCAGAGGTCTGAGTTTCCCTGGGAGATCCTCCTCTCTGAGTCCTTGGGCACTGTGGTCCAAAGAGGGCAGAGGAGTTCCTGCTTGGGCAGCAGTGGGACCCCAAACTAAGTGCTCTGCTCAGGCTTTCAGCTGATGGCCCAAGCCAGAGGGGCTCCTCACAGAGTCCTCCCCAGAGCACCTCATGCCTCTTCCAAACATGCCAGGAAAGACAGGAAAACAAAGCTCATCACCTTGAGCAATTCTGCTTCCCAGGACCCTGATTTGTGCAGAGCCCACAGCAAGAACCCCAAAATCTCACAGATGTCAGCTCCCCTACTGTGCTGTTCCCAGTCTGGGCTATGGTGCCAGGAGCAGCCCCGAGCAGGGATTATGAGGATCACAAAGCTTATGGAGTGATCAGATGATAACAGGACACTGCAAAGGGGAAGAATATCTGATTCAACTGTGCCGCTCAGGGGTCACTTACACGCTGTGACTCTGACACTGCCACTTTTTAATTTTATTTTCCAACTTACTGCACAAGCTGGCAAGTCAAATAGTTTCACTCAATTCACCATTAAACAAAGAAGAAAGTGCATAGGGAACAAGCTTTACTTGACATCAACTCAATTTGAAGATCAAAAAGAGGTGTGTTTAACTTTGTATTATCTTCACTTTTTAATTTTCACTGGGTTTTGTTCTTTCTGCTTTCAGACAGCACAGAAAGCAGAACTAATAGGGAAAACACTGACTTCTGCTGTGGGAGCAGAAAACATTATCTCACAAACAGATGGGATATTCTGGTGACTCCCAGCTCAGTTCCTCTGGGCTTCAGATGAGGAGTTTTCACATGAGAATATAATGAATTTTCACAAGGTCACAGTTAGGGTGCTGTGAGGCTTGTCCTTCACTGACAAGTTCATGTGATTCTCCCAGCAAGGTCAATGGGCTGCCAGGTGGGACCTAAATCTGAATTCAAACTGTGCATTCAAGGTGTGGAACCAGAACTTCCCAGGGAAAGTTCCCTATGGGTACTTAGAGATCTAAATTTGCCATGGAAAAAGGTCTAGTTTAAATCACCATCTTTGGATTTCACTTCCGTATTTTTCCCTATAAAACCAAACTCAACTTCTAAATTCTATGCACACCTCTGTATTCTTGAATCTCCAAATTCAAACACTAGACTATTTCAGAATTTTATTCCATCTGTAGGATTGAATAGGCCTTGTATAAATTGGTAGCATTTAAAATGAGAAAAAAGCTCAGTATTGGCAATATTTAATGGCCAAGGAACACAAAAATTTAGCTCTAGACATGCCCAAACTGGGGAGTCCACATCCATGTAGAAATTTAACTTCAACTGCTGCAGTTTGATCTCACTTATTATTAATTAAGTAAAACCAGTTTTCTGTTCAGAAATATGTTCTTTGGGACAAGCTATTGCAAGCACATCAGCAGGTGGTAGCTTCAGAGAGAGAGAATGGATGCAGTCCTGAGAGTCAAAGCTGGGGGTACTTCAAACAGAAAGACATGCTCATCAATAAAAGGAAATCTTTCCAAAGTAAGCATGAGCTGGTCCCAGGTGAAGGCTTTATCTTTTCTTTGTAAAATAGTTGCCTGCTCCTACAGATGTGCAGGAATAAATTTTACATCCTGTGTAGCTTGTACTAAAATAACTGACCAAAAAAAACCCCCAAAAACCCAAACAAAAAAAGCCCATCACTTCCATACTGCCACCCATCTGGATTCTGCTCTGTTTTGGAAACTTCAAAGAGTTGAGAATCAAACTCACCCCCAGGGCAACTCCAATGAAATCAATGTGAAACCCTGGGAATTATTCTGGCCCAAGTCTCATTTTCTCTTTAACTGCAGGAACCAAGGTCATTTTCCCATCTGGATTTTGCAGAGGCTTCTGCACATACTGATGAGTTATGCATTTTATCAAACCTTGACCATCATTTTGAGGGCTAGAAAATGATTGCACAGTGTCAGAGGATCACAGGAGATAGGATGAAGACTCTTGGTGTTAAAATCCAGACCTCATATTTACTATGTGCCACCTCTCCTGTGTCCCCAAAGTCATATCCAGTATCTTTCCAGAGTGCAGGGCAGGAATCTGTCCTCCTTTGTCTCCAAAATCTCACACTTAATGCCAAATGACACCACACATCCTCTATCTTAACTTCAGGGAAGTTAAATTTTTCCACATCTGTAGGTTTTATCTAACAGTGTGACCAGCATTTTTTCTGGTGGTTGAAGGACTGAAAAAAACCAAACTGTAGGTTTTTGGTTTTGGGGGGAGAGGGTGTCTGTCTGTTTATGCCTATAGGCCTGTACCCCTCTTCCCTCCTCAGTAATCCCCTCTGTGCCAGCATATGTGATGTCTGGATGGATCTGGCCCTGCAGGAATCTCTGATGACAGCAGAGCATCGTGCAGTCAGCCTGCCTTAGATCCTGGCTTGGTCAGCACCTTAAAAACTGCTTTTGAGAATTTGAGGGCAAAGACCTCACACAAGCAAGCAATTAGAGCAATTGTTCCAAGTTTCAAAAATGGTAGATGGGTCAAAAAATGCATAAAGGATTGGCTGCAGACACCTTCTCCATCACAAAGTGGTCTGTGTCAGATGTATATCAGGCTCCACCTGATACATTCAACCTCATCACGGCAACAAAACATGCCATTCAAACATGGCAGTGACTGTAAGACAATATACTGGAGATAAAGGGCCTGCAAAAGCAATTCCTGACCAGAAGTAGACTGCACAAGGCTATATTTTAATATCCTGAGCAGAGAATTATTTGCTGTTTAGTGGGCTTTAAAATGTTGTCCTTCTGTGCAATTGATAGCTTTTACTGCTCCTGGACAGAATAACAAACAGCTGTGCTGCTAAATAAAAGAGATCTTTTGGATCGTCTCAGAGCACTGCCTTGGCAGCCTTGGAGCCACAGTGACTTGTGAACAGGGTGAGTGGTTGTGGGGCAGATTTGCCAGCTGGTGCAGGCACTTGCAGCTGCTTAGAGTTCATGTATAAAAGATCTCATCACAGATTATTAAAGGCAGAAAGGACAGTTTTAAATCAGAGAGTCTGACCTCTTGTGTAACACAGACTGGTGATTTCAGAGCAGAAGTCAGAGATTAGCCTGACTAGAAGTACCCAGCTGGGCAATGGAAATTCTGCTCTTAGCTCACTGGAATCTCACATGCCAGTGTTGTAATTCCACAATGCAGCAGAGAGTTCATTCAGAGGCTGTAGACCAGGTAATCAGATTCTATGCAGGTTTACTTCTTGATTATTTATTCAATAAGGATCACATTAAAAGCCCACTGGAGGCAGTGAGAGACTCCTGTTGACTTTGCAGCAGCCTAAATCAGACCTGAAGCGCTCAGAGTTTTAATATGCACAATTGGAATTTGGTAGCGTTGCTTCCAGAGGTCTGCATCAAATTATGAGCACATTCAGAGGAATGTGCTTATCACACATCTTTACTTGCCCAAGGGTAACCTCTTATAACTCGTTCCAAGCAGCTTTCCTGCTGGGATTGACACTTCCTCAGATGACCTCTGAACTAGCATCACCTACTGACCTCTTTCCATGCAAAAATGATTTTTTGGCCAAGATGAAGCAAAGCATGGCTGGTGAGGATGGCAGAGAGACAGAGCCAAAGCTCAGGAGTTAGGAGCAGTTGGGGCAGAACTGTAGGAAGGACTCCAAATAGCTTTGTGTGAAGTCTCAGCTAATGTTGCCTGATCCCTCTATTTTATTTCCCCTTCAAAACAGGACACCACAGGCACTCCTTCCTCCCACTCTCCTGCACCACCGTTCTCCTCCAGCAAAACCTGAATGCCGTCTTTTGTCAGAGCTGCTGGGGTTCCTGCAGAGCACAATAAACCACAGAAACTGCCCATATTGGTGGATTCTGGGGTAAAACCTTTCTGGGTGCTGAGTCACATAAGCCAAAAAAAAAAGTGTTCTCTGGAGCTGACAACCCTTGCTATGTGTAAAAGCACCAAAGAGAATATCTGTCAATATCTGGATATGTCCGACATGGAGCCAGAATATGTTACATTGTCTGTTGACCACTTTATAATCTTCTATCCCATCTGTAGAAGATTAAAAATTTATGCAATATTTTTTGGTATAACAGTATTTTTCCAATGAGAAAAAACACAGTCTGATTTGTATTCCTCTGACTTGAAATCATTCATTTGAAATGACTGTTTGTTCTGCTAATTTAGAATCTGGGCAGGCGTGGAAACAATTTATTTTGGTTTGTGAAAGGAGCTGATCTTGGGTTTGTTAAGTGCGTATGTACTTTGTTGCTTTGGGATGCAGTACAGCTGCCTGCTGGAATAAGAGTTCTCCAGAGGCAGGAGCTCCACAGTGAGCCCATGATGACACCCTTAGAGAGGAACCTGTCCTTGATTGAACATCAGATCTGTTGCACTTCCCTTGTCTCCTCTGCAAGAGTTTTTTTCTACAAGTCACTTAATGAACTAAGCCCTCCATGGCCACCCCAATGTGATGCAGCCCAGACAGTGGATCAGTGTTCACTCGGGAACCCAGTCTGACATGGACCTGCTGGCCAAACTCAAATGGGGACTGCTTGTCTGCAAAATCCAATGTGACCCGTGTTCCCTGCTCCCATGAAAAAGTCCTTGTACTTCTTACAGCCTCATTAGGAACCTGGAGTCTCCTACTGCTGGAAGCATGGAAACCCATTCAAAGAACCTACTCGTGCACACACAGATAAAAAAGGATTCTGACATCTCTAAAAATGCCACCCTCCCAGTAACTAAATTATCTGCACTCACCTACAATTACTTTTATTATGCTTGTACCTGCTTTGCAGCAAATTTCCCACGACAAAGTTCTGATGTCTGCTAACTTTATTTTCCCTAATGTCTAAGCAAAACCAATTGTTTTTGAAAAATGCATCTTAATATTTGATGCAGAAAAGTAATTGGTATTGAACCAATTCAAAAGCTGGATAATATTGTCTTTCATGATATGCTGGGCAATGACTTGGACTACAGCAACATTACATGAAGCAAGGATTTGTTTAAATAGCTTTCATTCTGTTTTGCCACCAAACCTCAGTAACAACACATTAAATACATGTATTTCAGTACCCCAGCACAGACATTTTGTTCTGTAACTCAAAATGTTTCATCTTATTGCTCTGAGGATTCTTGCCAGTTGGCACCTTTGCTCATGTGCTAAATTTCTAAATTTTTAATATTTACCTGCTTACCTGGTTTGACACAGCATACTTATGTGAGGCAGAGGGAACTGGCCCTGGGAATGTGGGCACTGCACTTTCAGGGTTGTCGACAATTTTACTGGCACTCTGCAGACAGACAGCACAGCAGTGGGCCTCTTGCATAAACTGATAAACAACAAAATATGTTAGCATCTGTCTGAATTGAAACCACAGCCATGTAGAAGCAAAGTAATTTGCAAGAGAGATGGCACCATCAGGAAGAGAATAAGCTAAACCCAGCTGACTTCCTGCAGACATTTCATCCCTTTTGAACCCAAAGACTGAATTCATGCTGCATCCTTGCACCAACCACCCATGGGTTTGAAGATGGGTTTGGTCCACAACCAGAGAAGAGCTGGTGTCTGTGTCTTAGGCTGAGTGAAACTGGTGAGGCAATTTGGCTTCTGCCAAGCCAAGGCTGGGGCTGGCCCACCTCATGCTCATGCTGTCTGTGGTCTGAGTTAGGCCAAAGCACTAAACCAAAATAAAATTATTTGCTGGTTTAGCCTCTGAGGCAGACTCACCCCAGGAGCAGCCAAGAGCCAGCAGTGGCAAAAGGGACTGGGTGGGATCATGTGAGGACAACAGCTGGTGGCAGGGCTGCTGCTGTGGGAGCAGAGAGCCCTTCCATCACTTTATGCACAGTGTCAGGCCATGTCCTCAGTGCCTGCTGCCCTCACTGCAGATAGAACATCTCTTCTCACAGTATCCTGACTGTGGAAGATTTCTTGCCACTGTCAGATTAATGAGAGACTCACAGTCTTAGGCTGGCTTTTGCTCTAAGCCAAAGACTTTTCTTTCTCCACTGAATGGTATGAAATTAATGAAAATTAACAACAGCCCATGAACAGAAGCACATTAAAGATATGCAGATGCTATAAACACACAGAGACAGGGTCATCTCACCACAGATGGCTGCTCTGAGTATTTCTAGCACTGTTGCAAACTAATCCTATTAGAGACAGCCAGGACTGTCCGAGATTCCCCAGCCATGTGTCCATAGGCATGTGCAGACAGAAATGCATGGCAGACCCCAAGATCCCCTGGCCACGTGTCCACAGGCAGTGTGAAATGCCTGTGAGAGAAATGCATGGCAGTAGCTGCTGACTGCTGCCTGGTCCTCAACTGCCTGAACTCCATACCAGTGTTGTGCTAAGCTGCCAGCTGTGCCCAGCTCTGTTCTGCGTTCACCAGGGATCTTGTTCCAGCCACATCTGTCCTGCCAGGTTGGTGCCAGAGCAGGGAGTAAATTGTGTCCAGAGAGTGGCCCTGCGTATCCAAGGCAGGCAGCACAGACTCAGCTGTCTTCACAGAGAGGAAAATTGGCTTCTACAGCCCCTTAAAAATAAATAAATAAATAAATAAATAAGTACAGCTCTTAATTCAAAAGTGAGAGAGGCTTGTGGCCAAAATTCTCCATTTTGCAGTATTTCAGAGAGCTCTGGTCTTTGTTCCAGGCTGAAACTCCAGCCCAGTTGGCACAGGTTCCATGGGTTTCAGAGCAGCTCAGATTTCATTCTCTAACACACACTGCCGAAAGCACTGGCTTATGAAACTTCTAAGAAATGGGCTAGAGCCAGACCTGACCTTCCTTATCACTGTCTCCTGGTGGTTTAGTGTGAGTAGCAGACAGGTAGCTGGTGGTGAAAAGAATCCACAGTAACAGCAGAGTCCCAAGGACTGTTAGAGGCAAAAGCTCCAGCCCATCTCCTGGCTGAGCTGCACAACAACATTGCAGTGAGACTGCCCCTAAGATGCTTTATAGGGAAGGAACAGAACTCCACCTCTTCTGCTGAGGTCTTTACCTTTGTGATAATCCAAGAGAGAGAGTTTGAAAAGAACTGGTAATCCTCCCTCTGTTGCAATACACCATGGCTCTTTCTCCCTAGGGTGAACAACAGCCTACTAGGATGTCAAATGTCTGAATGTCCCTGATCCACAGGTGTTTGAATGCTGGAATGAAAATGCCATCTGGCTCTGGGAGTCAGCTTCCACCACCAGTACCAGGTCTGCCTGCCCTCACCCTCTGCTCCCCACCCACCTTTAGGGGAGTGATTTGGGCTGGTCTTGGCTCCAGACCAAGGCCAGCTGGGCACTATTCCCAGCCCTCCTCCCCCTGCTTCCTGATGCTGTGCAGCTCATATCCCTTCTGAGAGCGTCAATCTCCCTTTCTGTAGCAAAAGACTGAGCCATAGGTTTGCTTCTGAAAGCTCCAGAGAAGCAGTACAACATGAGAGCAGTATTGGGACTCTCCAAGCTGCTGCTGTCCCTGCAATGGCCTGAACTCAAGAGTTGATGAGAACTGGGCTCCAGCCACCTCCAGCTCTGGTTTTGGAAGCAAATCCCCACATCTCCAAAGAGGAACAAAGCTAATTCTCCTTCCTCCTGTACTCCTGCCCGTTCTCTCTGGTGCCTCTGAAAATTACAGTTTTGGCATTTGAAAACAAAAGTGCTTATCTGGTAAGAAAGACTCCGTAAAGAAAACAATGGAAGCTGTCACATCTGTACTGTCTGAACACCATCTCTATCCCAAGTTTACTCTGAAACAAAGAAAATACCATCCAGTCCTCCTGCAATATAGTAGTAAATTGCTTAGCAGTGGCACTTGGAGAAGGAATGAACACATTTCAATTAGACAATGGCATCATAAAACACCAACTCAGTAAATAAAAACCTGGAGGTTAACATTTGTAGAGATTAAGCAATCTGTTAAGCAAAGTTTAGGCATGTTAGGGGTTTTGTTATACAGTTATATACATGTAGCATCCAAAACAGCCTCCTTAGCTTACTTTTAAGATTATTTTTGCTTTAAGCATATGTGATTACCTGAGAGTTACCTGAGGTCCAGAGACTGGTTTGGAACTGTAGATACCTGCAGAAATAGGTGTGTCACTTCTGGTAGAGAAAGAAAGGACAGCAGAGTGATGGAGAGGGAAAGTAAAACCACAGAATGGTTTGGGTTGGAAGAGACCTATAAAGATCAAAAAGGCAAATTGTATCTTTGCTTAAGGGGCTAATGACAAATGCTGGAAATGGGATGTAACTGCTGCAAACAGGCTAGTTACCAATTCAGGAAATCCTAATTCCAGGTTAGGTGGAGCTGAAAGCTGGGATAACACCTAGCTGGAGAATATGTGTCACCTCTAATCTCCAAACCACTATGGTTATGACATTTTAATTTACTGCTTTCCACCCTGCAAATCTCAAAATAGCCTCACACATGTTTGGCCCTGGAAGGACTGTATGCACTGCAAGCCTAAGTTAAGAGAAGGATCCTATTTCTTGGCTGATTTTACAAACAGTCTTTGCATCCAAAACAGAGTAAACTTGGGCAGGCCTCAACTTCTTCCAAACTCAGAGAAGTGTTTTTGATTACGATAAAGCAGTACAAATCCTTAAGAAGGCTGCTCCTGCAGAGTGCTCCTGCAGGTCCCTGCATGGACAGGGAGATCTCACTGTGCTTTTCAGGAGTGGTTTCTCTGCCAGCTTCAAGGAGTGGCTGCTCACACCTGCCATCACTGTGACCCTCTGTTGGCTCTCTGAGCAGGACCTTGTGAATATTTGGTGTAAAAAGTAACCAGCACATTTTCACTGCAGTGAGTTGTGCCTCACAACAGCCAACACCAGTGTTATACAGGGGAAATGAGTCTCAGGCAAACACAGCCTGGGATGATGCACATTCCACTGCACTCCCCTAAGTGCTGGACCAGACCCACGTGGTACAAACACCTCAAAGAGGTGCTGAAACCTGCTGGCTGCTGAAATGCTCCTGTACTACAGCACTCTTGCTCCTTACTCCTCCTTCATTGTAAATTCCCCCCTCTCCTTCAACATCACTGCCCCCCACACAAGCTGGGAGATTATCTCAATTATTCCAGCTGTTGTGCTACACCACACTGAACATAGTCAAAGCTGACAAAGCACCCTTCACTGGCTCCATTATCATCTGGCACTGGAGGCTGAGGATCCTAAATGAGCAGGGCTCAGGCTGATGTCATACTTGAGAAAGTTTGGCAGGGGAGAGGGAGGAGAAAAAAAAAGCTGTGGATTTTACATGGCTGTTTTTATCATTAGAAAACTTCAGAGGAGTATTGATAGGGTGGGATGAGGCTATGATTCTGGGGGTTTATTAGTCTTGATACCTTTTTGAAATGCAGACTTCTTAGGCAAATATTTCCAGGTATACCGTGGATTATTAATTCAGATTTACCTAGAACTGTGCTCATGCAAGGTCCTGGATAGTCTTGCAAATCCAATCACTGTGCTGATACAGGCAAGATGCAGTCTTCCACTTTAACTCCATGATTAACACAGTGGCATCTTCAGTGCATCCACCTGAAACAAAATGGAAAGAATAAGAAAGAAAAGACTGCAGTAGAGCCCACATTACACACACTTCTAGCTCATTTTCTTAAGCAGAGAATTCCAGACTCACCAGCACCAGGGTGGATGATAAATAAGGGCCATGGCCTTTGGCAAAAAGAAGTTCATTTGCTCACCCAGCTCCTTCCAAACTTGCAGCAAGCAGTGCACAAAGGTGCTCAAGTAGGAAAGAGGAATGGAAATAATTTGCCAGTAACAGTTGGAACTGACACTGGATCCTAACCCAGTGCCCAAATGGTGAGAACGAGCACTGGTTAGGCAGGAGGAGCAGCAGCTGAAGACGATCTCTTCCCTGGGCCTTGCTTATCTAACTAGGCATAGCTCTGAGAGCTCCTGCCAGTGGCTTACAGGGATATGGTCTCAGTCCACTTCTACCTTTTCGGCTGCTAAGTTTTGCTGCAAACAACTGACAATACACTGCATGCCCATAAAATGGCCCTTCCCTCCCAAGGCTGGATTTTCAGGTGCTGTTGGGCTCCACATCCAGCTGCTGAGAGCAGCTCTCTGAGAGAGACACGCTGAGAAGGGATCCTAAGGTCATCTCCAAGGACTAAAACAGCAACAATTTCCAAAACACAAAGGATTGAAGCTCTTCACACATGGCCCCACTCTTACAGACTTCTAAGCCACTTAGTTGTTTTTAAAAATGAATGATGACATTCACATATCCTCTCCCAAATGCCAGAAAGGCCAGAAACTTTGCAAGTTTTCATGTGATGCCACTTCAGCAGGCTGAGAAGCGTTTCTTGGCTTCTCAGCGTGTGAACTGCAGCAAACTCCTCTCCATTTTCATCTTTAGTATTATACCAGGGTTGTGCATTCCAGCGGCATCCAGAGCTTCATGAAAAGCACAGAATAATTTCCGAAATCTAGGTTTATGCTGAATGAAAGAAGGGACTCCCTGTCCCTCTGGCACACAATCAAAGAGGCCAGCCTCCATCTCATACAGAGCAACACTGAACATCCACAGAGCAAGCTTTGTGCAGGATTCATATACTGAATATACATACACTCTCTAAGATACCGTGCAAAAGTGATAACCACATGCAGAGCTCACCTAAAACCCAGCACCTAAAGTGTTAATACAGCACAGAGGAAACCATGTAATCCCTGAAATGAGGACAGTGCTCCAAGAATGGATCGATCCAAGGTTGCCCTTTGGTTCCCAGCTGCTGACAGACAGCAAATTGATCAGTGTGGTTTGAATTTCTCTCCTGACAATTCAGGCAGGAGAGGGCCAGGAGCTCTGTAAATGCATAGTCTGAGCCTGGCACTCGCTCACTGTGTACTAAACAACGATAAAACCTTTGGAGCAAGCTGTTTCCCCTCCAGTTGGTTAACATTTGTATCCAGATGAACTCCTGGGGTGATAACTATAGCAAACCTCCTCCTTTGAGGCAGATAAATAAAACATACTGTAAAGAAAAGTACAGGGTATTGGCACGTCTCTCCCACAGGCTGTAAGCAGCTGAATGCCGCATCCCAGTGAATGCGAGAAGCGAGCAGGTTTTTCCCGAGGAGGCTCTGCTCACTCTCTGCCTTTCTCCCCAGTAACCGATCCATTTTTTTGTTCCTCCTTCCCCCTGGCTGGTGCACAGAGCCATGCCCCGGCACAGGGCACGGCAGCATCTTTGCTAATTCTCAAAGTGCCACCTACAGTTTGCGCGAGTCCATGTGTGTGAGCAAACACAGTCCCAGGCAGAGATGGAGACATCCTGTAAATGAGATATATTTATCTCTCTGAGTACTGAGACATGATCAAACCAGCCCGTAGCTCTCACATGAGAGGACAGAAATAATTCTGGGAATGCTTCTGTTCTAGGAGCAGGTCTTCTGCCTGCAGGGGAAATCGGGCACTGAGCACACAAACTCTGCAAGGGCACAGAGAGCCTTGAAGGGAATGAAACAGGGTCGTTCTGGCTGCACCTCGTATGCTTTGTGAGTGGCCCTCCATCCCTAGCTCAGAAGAAGCGCCACAAAAACAGAGCAGGGATCCAGTACCTGGTTTCTCCCTGATGAAAAACACCAGTGGATGTGGCAGTACCAGCTCCCCCGAGGTGCCACGAAAAGGATGGTGAGTGAGGGCAAGTGCTGGAGTGGAGCAGTGCAGTGGCTTCGATAGCCACAGCGATTTAGCAATCCCCACCACCACTGCCATCCCACAGCCCACCCCCAGCAAAAGGGCCCTGCACAGTGGAGAAGCTTTTTTTAGACAGTAGGGAAGGCAAATAGGGCAAAGGAAATGAAGGCAACAGCTGAGAGGCTTAGGGTTTAATCAGAGCTGGCTTTCTACTGCTTACTTGCTTTCTTCACTTATTTTCAAAGGAAAATGTCCACATCTATAAAAAATATAGAAACCCCCAAAACCCAAACAGCTATTCCCTGTTCCCACTGTGTGATTAAAATGGGGGGGGGCAGGGGGGGGGGAGAGGAGGGGGGAGGGTTTTGTTTGTTTTTTATTAATTTTCTTGCAGAGGTAATTTAAAATAAATAAGAGAAGACTTCACTGGTCCTGTGTTGTCTTACAGTGATCAGGCTGGTTAGGGAGCTCACAAAAGCCATGCCTATATCCACAGGAAGAACAGTGGCCAAACACACTCTCAGTTAGAGGCTTTCCTTGGAATTTTGCCTCCTTCACCTGTTTTGTTTGGGGGTTTTTGGCAGTTCTGTGCAATAGCTTTGCACCCCTTTTCCTTGGGGTTTCATCCAGCCCACAGTAGGCTGTGATGGACTGCCACCATCAGGGGGTTGCACTGACCAGATTTCCACTGGCGTTATGTGCAGAGCTCAAAAAAACTCCCCATGGTTTGTTGAAGAGCCTGATCCTGGCTGGAAAAACCCCTTCTCAGGCTTGAGCAGATGTTCGCAGGAGAAGACCTGGCGAGGCTTGAGTGCTCTGCTCTGGAGCTCCTCATCCTTTCTGCCCCCTGCTCCAACCAACCCCAGAGAACCCAGCAACAGCCTCTGTTTGGACATGGGCACTCTTGAAAATGGTTGTTTACTGTGATCTCACTTGGACTGACAGGAAAACAGGAGCATAGAATGGTTTTTAAATACACCCTGTGGCTGAAAGCCTGGAAGCAGCTGGCCTCTGGCCAGGCTGTGAGAATGAACAATGGCAGAGACGGAGGCAAGCCCAGATTCTTCCTGCTATAATTTGACTTTTTTGAATGTACTTAAATGGAGAGGTTGTTAACTAATCAGATGTCTTTCAGTTTGACTCTTAGCTTTGGCTCATGATATAGCAGATACACAAAGAGCACATTCCCTATACCCCCTTCAGTCACCAGTTATTCCTCTCACCCATCAGTTTGTTTCTTTCTTTTATTTCTTTAATGTTTCTTTGCTGTAAGTTTGAACCTTTTGTGAGAAAAAGAGCATGGAAAAATTTTTCTTCCTTTCTGTTCTTAATAAATACCTTTACTCTGCATGTTAACTGATTTCTTGGCTTCTGAAAAAGTAAATAAAATGTTAGGAAGTCAAAATCACAGATGAAATATTGAGGTTATCCAGACTTCTTTTTTCCTTTACAGCTCTGCCATCAACCATTTGAGATTTTAATTTCTGTTCCAAAACAGCAAGCAAGAAAACAATTTACAAATTCCTCAGAACTCCCACAGAAATGGGAAAAACAGTCATACTTAACCATCTGGACAACTATTGTGCAGCTCATGGCTGCTCCAGCTCATGGCTGCTCCAGCTCATGGCTGTCAGACCCCAGTCTCTTTGTCAGTGGGGGCAGGAGCCACCTCCATCTGCAGGTGATGAGGCCACACTGACTCCAGCACGAGGCTGAGTTCCCATAGGGTAGGAGGCTGTGGTGCTGTGAGACTTGTCCTGCACCATCCTGTGCTGACACAGGACACAAAGTCACTGCAGGCTGGCCCAACACCACTGGGAATGGCATGGAAAGCTCCTTCAGGGTGGGTCTGGCAGTATTTAGGGTTGAAGGAGCACTTAAATCACTGCATCTGAGACAGGCTCTCAGCTCTTTTTAACAAAACAAGAATAACTAAACAGGCCTATGGTTATCTTTAAATTTTTTTGATCAGCAGGTGGTTCATCTGGCAGAACTTAGGCATGCTACTCTCCTGGTCTTTTTCTGCTAACGAGAGATATTTGGTGGGGGTGGAGAGAAGGAAGTTGAAAGTGCAAAAGGAAAACTTGACCCAACTGCTCCCTCTCTTTGAAAACCCAAAATACATGTGTGCATGTATGAGCTGGCTACACAGGAGCTTAAATCCCAGCTGTATGTAGAGCTACCCGGCCATATCCTTGTTTGTACTTTTACTTCTTCCCTCCATTGAATTCTGTTGGCTTGGAGCCTTGCAGTGGGTTGAGAAGAGCCCCAGGGAGCAGGAGGGGCCCTTGGTCAGGGAACTGCCTGGGGATGGTCCCACAGCCCCACACTTGTCTGAAGGAACCTGCTGCCATCAGAAGCTCAGCCAGGACTGGGAGGTGCCCCAGGTGAAGACAAACAAAGGTAGCTGAAGGTCCCCTCTATGTTTAATTGCAAATGGGTGGGGAGAATTTTTCCAGCCTGCTTGTTGCCTGAGGGATAAAAGGCAGAAGGACAGAAAATGAATCCCGTGGCAAGCTTGGCTGCCCTTTTCCTGAGGAAAACACAATTTTGGCAATCCTGCTGCAATCCTGTACCATTTTGTTGAAGCCAGTGCCGTGCTATAACCAAGTATGTTTGAGTGGTAGACAACCAGCAGATAAGCATGAAAACAACTGTCTGGGTACAAGAGACCACAAAAGTCCTTCAAGCAGGGGACAGACTGCAGAGATGTCAGAAATGGGATACTGGGACAGGTAACAATCAAAATGCAGAGTTGATTCTGTTTTTCCTTTAGAGACCACAGTCAGCTAGCCATGGCAAACCAGCCCAGAGGAAACTATACCCCATGAATTCCAGCTGTTGTGCAGGGACTCCTAAAGCTTTACACTTTTCTATAGGTCTGAAACAGCCCAGCAAAGGTGCAGGTTCAGTGGGTGATGTTGCAGTGGGGACCGCAGGGTGAGGCTGGCTGAAGCCCAAGAATAAGGTGTGGCACCGCTGCAACAGCTTGATCAAAAGGAAAGCAGTGGTTCAGTGAGTCCAGTGACCTGGACCCAGACCCTCATGTGGCCACGGAGCTGGTGTGTGGGTGTGCAAAGGCTGCCAGTTCACATCTTTAGCTCTTAGCCAACATGGATGCAGTTTGCCACCTGCTCTCACAGCACCTTGCACAAGAGAATCTTCCTAGGAAATGCTATCAAAACACTGCTGAAATGGAAACAGAACAACAGGGCAAACAGGGGGACAAGGTAATAATGGTTAAAGGGGCACATTTTGCATCAAGAAGCAGCAGGCTCCAAGTGCCTGCTCGGCACTGCTGGGCTACCAGAGCTGGCTTTCCTTAGCAGACATCGGCCTGCCTCCCTTGTGGAAATGGCTCCCCTCTGCGTGCACATGTCCAAGCAGCTGGCAGGGCTGTGACCTTCTCCCCTGCCTCCTGAGATACCTACTGAACATGCCCTGGGGAGCTGTGCACATAAACAATATGTGAAAATGTGTGTGAGGAGGAGTGTGCAAGACAGGGGGAGGAGAAGAAAGGAGAATATGAGAAACCAGACATCTAACAAAGAAGGAGGAAAAATGATCAGGCAAAGCAGTGAGATGAGAGAGAGAGAGTTGTTATTAGAGGCAAGAAGTGAAAAGAGGCAAATTAAACACTGGTTCAAACCAGAGTAAAAATAGCACAGGAGGAAAAGGAAAAAGAAGAGACTGCAAAGGAGTACAACTGATGTCTTTCAGTAGGTGCTATCATACTCACATACCTGCTTTGCCAGCTTTGCAGAGGAGTACACCCCAAAATTAACTGCAGGGCAGCAGGATGACCCTGGGAACGGCCCTGGCTATAGCCCTCATGCCCTCCAGCTGTGCCAACTGAGATAACAAACTTGGGAATTGCTGCTGGGTCACTGCAGTTAGTTATCTACATAAAGTATTGACCAGTCACTGGAAAAGAACTTGGCTCTGTGGCTGCTTTTTGAGACATCTGCATCTCCCTTCACCCACAGAAGCAGATGCAGTCTGGTCCATGGAACTAAATCCAGCTAAAAGCCAAAGTTACACCCAGATACAAAATTAATTGGTGCAGAATTCTTCATGTGGCAGTGTCAAGAAGGATATCTCTATGAAGATATGTCAGAAAGTTAAGACAGACTCATGGTCCATACATTTATACTCAATTTCCATTCTGTCACAAATTAAAACTAGGGATGAGGTCAAGATCAAAACTTAATCTCAGGCCATGATCTCCCTCCTGTGCCCCATGTCCAGCTGGATGCACACAACAAGCTGCATTAATCTCTGGGGACAGCAAAAAAACCAGAAAGCAAAGCAAAGCAGTAATTTATGTGTAAGAAAGAACCGTATGACAGGGTACGAAGCAATGATAACGCATCACTGAAAAAACCACAGCTAATTAGATGCATCTTGGGGTCGTCTCCCTAGTCCCTTTCCAAAGCAGGCTTTGTCCTCATCCTGGATGCCCAAATTCCCAACCACGTGTCACCAAAACATATCCCAAGAATGCAGCTGCTACCACTGTTACCTGTGGCTGACACTCAGACATCTGAGCAAGCCTAAGGCACTGGAAAGGTAAAAGTGAGTCACTCCGTGCCTGCCCTGGATTGCCCCCAGGATTAGGCTCAAGGGCAGGAATGTCTCTAAGAGTTTAAGGAAGCTGTCCTGCTCTCTTTTCTGCCTTCAGTTTTCCTGGCTGACTTTTGCCAGGCGACGCTGCTGTTCAGCTCCCTCCCTGCAAAAGACGGATCACAGAAGCACCCTGCTCCAGACAGCATTGCAAGAATAAAGGCATTAACAGTTGTATTAGGCACAAAAGCAAAGAGAGGTTGGATGAATATGAAAGATTACTGCACATTCGATTTCTAATGCTACATCCCCAATCAGACCAAGCAATGTGATGTGCCACTCATGCTGACAGCCTCTGCAGAGCAGACAAGGCTGCCTCCTCTGAATAATCTCAAGACCTGAGTGGAAAGACCAGCCCTGGCCACTCTTTGGTTCTGCTGTCACTTCTCTTACAGTGCTTCCCCATGTTTCCAGGTGTGCACACACTCTGAGAGCTGGAGATCTGAGCAGAATGAAATACCAAGAGAAAACAAAGCCCTAGGACACATATTTATATGCAGTCATAAAAACACAATTCTTGCTTTGATTGTGTATTATCCTGACAATCTCCAAGTGTTAGTACGTGGTACTCCAAGTAATCTGAGGTGAATCCAAATGTTAGTGCACCATTTATTTGCTTTAACATGAATACTTCTCTTTGGAGAAAAGAGAAGCTGTGTTTGTGTGTCTGTGTGATAGACAAGTGGGTTTGAAAGATTGACTAAACATTTTTGTGCCATAGTTTTACAGGTAGGACTCGTGCTATGAACTCTTTAAAGAATAATAGCTTTACTCCAAGCCCCTTGTCCTCCCCTCCCTCCATCTCTGTGTTGCTGCTCTGCTTTGGGAGCTCTGTAACACAGGATTTCTTGGTTCAGCTAAGGAATAGCTGAAATAATAAGGAAACAGTGGAGGAAGGTCGAGCTGACCTTGTGGTGCACACGCCGTGTGGGTAGGAGCCTACTGGGGACCATCCACGTCTGGCTAAGGCGGCCTCCCTGTGTGGAAAGCTGCTGCTTGCTGGAGTTAATATTCACACCCACTCTGCGCAGGGGTTGCAAGTACCCAAGGAGCAATTAACCTGCCACAAATGCTTGTTTAGTCATTTTTAATCCAAGGCATTGACAGGAAAAAATTATGTTTTTTCCTGCTTGGCTTAGAGTAAGAAGTGACGATGTCTACAGATTTACTGAAGAAAAGCTTCCTAAAAGGAATTCTCAAACAATGAGCCCTCCAAACAGCCTCTCTTTACCCTCTGATTTTCATGCAGCGAGGAGTTTAGATTTCCTATGACTTATACCTGCTTTTGGGAGGAAAATGCCCTTTTAAAACATGCCAGTACCTCCTTACTGGTGCAGCTGCCTTCCACTTAGAAAGAAACAGTTAAAAGAAATACGTTAAATCTTATGCCAGAGCCAGACCTGCTGTCTCAATTCCTTTGAGTCAATCAGCACATTGATGCTGCTGTAAATCAAAGGCAATTCTGCAGTACAACACCATTTTGTAAGGCAGGTACTGCCCTGCAAAGGTAAATGCATATGCATAGTAACTATCAGAATTTATTCAAAGTTCATAACCTCCCAATGTTTTGCTTATAGTCTAAACATTCAAACACATTATTTTAACTGACATATTTAAGTGAAGTGCCAAAGACATATGTACAGGGCATATACTATAGATGTGTGGATACATCACACATACATATTTATTTCACTACACAAGAAGATGGAATCATTGCTATAGCTCACGTAAGACTGGTTGCTGTTTTCTGTAGATCATGATGACAGCCTCAGTCGGAAAACTACAGGAAATTAGCCTTGAATACTCTGCATAAATTCTCAGCTTTTGAGGAGCTGCAAGAAATCAACTTATATTCAAGTTAAAACTCTTCCTCAAGAAACAGGCACATTCTGAAAAATGTGATTTTTCAAGCCAGTTTAACTAAAGACTGTGAAGCAGAGGAAATGAATGTGCAAAAGAAAAGACTTGAGAGCACGCTGAGAATATTTGTGTTGTTAATTACCAGATAGGAACAAAATATTAGTGTGTCTTATTATCACTGTATGCTTCAATATTGTAACAAAAATGAAACAAGCCTTATAATTGTAAAATGCTTTTTCTACAAACAAGTAGTTTATTATGAATTTGTCACCATGGTTCTTACCCTTTAACTAGTAAAAGGGACACTCAGCAGCAAAGCATGGCTTTACCAGAAAGCCAGAACATGGCTGAAATACCTTTTCTGATTAAGGATTTTAAATGTTTTAAAAACTAGGTCCAATCCATCTCCCACTTTTCTGCAGTATGGGCATGTGAATGCATTACTTGAAGCTCTGTACACTCTGAGCATCAGGAACCACAGAAATTCTTGCAGAACCCAGCAGGGAGCATGAGATGCCTCTCCCAAAATGAAAGTGGCATTGACTGCTATCCTCTTGATGCAACAGCACAATCCTCTCTCTACATGAACTGGCAACCTTATCATCTACCAAGTCCTTTACGTATTGATGAGCAGGAATAAGGACAGCTACGGAAAAGCTGCGGTCAAGAGATGGCTCTCAGAGCAACTCTCACTGGATAAAGCAGTGAAGTTCAGCTACATAAGCCAAGGGCTTATGGCACAACGAATAAAGCAGGGGTACGTGCCAACTTTCCCTTCAGTCAGTGCCTCGGGTGCTGCACTGCTTCCATGTACCTTTCACAGGAGGCACCTTGAATGCTGAGAACAGGGGGAGCTGAGCTGGCAATAAATCTCTGTTACAGGGGCTGTCTGAGGCAATTGGCAAGTTTGTAAGCACAAAAACTTGCATGCATGTGCTCTGTGCACCTGCACTGGGTGTGCACATAGCCAGTGAATTCCATTCTGGGTGTTTATATAGACGTAGATCCGTTACATAAACACACAGACACAAAAGATATATTTTTCAATATAACCCATGGCCATCCGATACGACCTAAATAATTCAAGGGCAGGAAAGCTACATAACATAGAATCTTTGCTGATAAGAAAGCAATAATCCCCTTTCTGTGAGGAAATGACAGGTTTGAAATTGCCTTGTGTTCCCAGGCTTTAAACTTGGCAGCATGTCAGTTCTTGTAAATGTTTCACTCCAGAAGAGTCTGGCAATCCATTATTAGCAGCTAATTCACTGTCAAGCATGTGGGCAACAACATTTGGACAGGAGCGATGAAGCATCAGCTGTTAGTCTGCTGCAACTCCCCACGTGTTAGAGATCGGGAGATTTTCTGACATAGGAATAAATTTCATGTGTTGAGGTTCACTCTTCTGGCGAGAACAGCAACTCCAGCAAAGTCTGGGCTTTGCAGAATCTCTTTTCCCTGTCTGAGGCAAAGTCCCGCTGTCCCCTGTCCCATGGACAGAGGGAAAGGGAGCTTTTTACAGTGAAAAGAAACATGATGAATATAGAAATGTGAGAGCTCAAAATTCCTGTCAGCCTGAAAAACCACTGTTGGTTAAAAGTGCATGTGTCTGCTACCTGGACAATCTTCCCTGGCAGTCAGCTTGAAGGGAGCATCTTGGCTGATGTTAATTTCTGATAAACATATAGTTCAATTCTTTCGTAATGCTGTCTCTTTTTTTTTTAACCGAGTAATTAACAGTAATGAACAATTAAAAATAGTTTTATAAATATCACCATGCTCTTAAACAGGAAATTACTAAACTCATTGTACGCTTATCTGCCGCAAAAAAGATTCAGTCAGCTCTTCTATTTATAACAGCATCTCCCTCAACTAATTAGCAGCATTAGCATTCACAGGCTGTTCACCAGGAGGATCCAAAGACCCTCATCTCCTGGTCTGGGCCTGGAAATTTTGCATCATATTCCCATTAGCTCGTGGGGACTTTCTACTACCTGTGTCCTCAAGGAGTCAAGATTTTCTCATCTCTTGTCTGTGTACTTTTGTCACAGCCAAAGTATATTTTGCCAGGAAGTCACAGCTCTGTATGTGGGCACAATAGCACATAGCACGGAATTCTGGCTGAAGTCACCACTGTCACCAAGCCCTCAGCCCTGCTGGCTCTATTACCTCCAACTGCTTTGCAGAGCCAACATAGCAGGCAAGAGCTGTTCAGCAGGAATAATACTCAATTTTTGCCTATGCCTGAGTGACAGAGAGAAAAGTCTTTCCAGAGCAGTGGGGGAAAGTCAAATTATTCCAAATATTTGCCAAGAGCAGGAGAGGTACTTTTAAAAAGGGTTCTGATACTAGATTGAAGCAAAGAAAGAAAATTAGGAGGAATATGCCCTAAAATACTTCTCCTTGCAGGGCTGTTTGTTTTCTAGGAAATAACAGACTGAGATTGCACTGGGAAGCCAGCTCAAGCTGCAAGGGGAAAAGTTGTGAAGTGAAAAAGGTTGGCTTGGGGAGAGATCAGACACTGGGGAGTTGGCAATGATGCAGTAAAGGATGGCGGGAGGAGTGGGGGTGGAAATCCCATCCTAGATTTGACACTCAGGGAACTGCAAAGCTGCGCATGGAATAGAAGTCAGGCAGCTCTTCAAAAATAGGTTGGGAAATCCAGCAAAGATACAAGCTGTGCTGGTGGCTGCTTATGAAGCCAGGACCTCTGAGGAAAGGGCTGTGAGCATTTGAATTGCCAGGAGGTGTGCAGAAAGCACTGCACCATGCTCAGACTATTTACACAATGATTTTCCTGGCTTCAGGAGGTGTTCAGACTGCCCCTTTGAGAAACTCATTTTGTATTTATAAGGCTTTATGAACTTGCAAAATCTTTCAGAACTTCTGATCTGTGTGTAATTTCCCATGCTTTTCTTTAAGTGCTTTTCCTCTCCATAACAATGTGTTATTAACTTTCAAAATCTTATTGCATGACTGTAAAATTCATGTGAGGTTTCAGAGCATTGAGTCTCAATGGTGCAAACTGATCCATCAGAACCAAAGGAAAACATGTTCTGAGAAACAAGAGAGGGCAGGAGGGCTACAATAATTCTTCATAAGAAGAAAAGAAAGTTGGAGTTGTTTAATAAAAGGAGCACACGGCCATGTTCTTTACTCACAGGGGGAAGGTAAAGTGAAGGAGAAAGGTACAGTGAGTGCAAAGATCGAAAAGGGGAAGAAAGCAATTTTTGGCCTACTCCAAATTATTCTTCATACTGAAGACTGGGTACTGTGAAACCCATCCATGCATGTCCTCAGGACATGTTGTTTCATGGCCAATACTTAATCTGCAGCCAAGCAAACGCACACAAGCATCCAGACTTTCCCTAATATGCTGGGAGGTTCCCAGTAAGAAGATTTGTCACACACCTTGAAATGCAGCCCACAAACCCACTTCCCAGGCATCCCATGCTTCAAAGATTCGCGGATGCCAAAGGTAGAACAAAGCATTCGCATTTCCTGTGTGATACAGACCAGAGGATACAGGTAGCACATTTTAGATCAGTAAAATAATTCTCATCAGTATCAGTTTATCATAAGGAAACCCTAACCTGTAGGAAAAAGAAAAAAAAGAAAAAAAAAATAGGCTGTGGAGAATCTATTCTGTCTCATCTGTCTCAGTACTAATGACCTTCTTGCTGAGCAGTTCAGCTCTGACTTTAGATTCAATTTTTCTAGATTTGGAAATTGTCGAAAGGCCTGGGTGAGACTCTCCAACCTTTGTGATAGAAAGGAGCTGACATTAGCTGATTATAACAGCATTTCTAGCTCGAGCATATCTGCATCTCTGAAAATACTATGAATTTTGACAGGTTTTCAATACATTTGTCCACCCACAGAGCTGATGTCATCTCACTTGCTGGAGGAAACTATAAAGGATAGATTTCCTTTGGCTCAAAAGAGATGTCTGAGTAGCGGAAAAGTCTGTTATTCCACAGTCATTTCAATTAGCAGGGAATAGCCTGAGAATCCACGGGCTGTTACAGTCAATCAATGGCCAGAAACAATTAGAGAGCCTGGCTGAGCGTTTCTTCATCCTGCATCCCTCAGACAGCCCAGCTCTCGTGGTGGAAAGAGCCAGAACTGCCTCTTGCTGAGGTACATGATTTAAAGGCATCCTCTCTTCACTGACACAAGTTTATCCCAGGATGGGAGCAGGATGACATTCCAGACTTAGTAGTACAGAGGGGGTGGCAGCACTAATGAAGTCCAGATCAATGAAATGAGCCAGTCTCCAGCTGCTCCACCTCTGCCCATAGTGTACAGCCAGCCAGCTCAGTCCCACTGTTGTTCCCAACACCTCCTCCTCTCATCCCATCTCCTCCCCTGCAACAACCTCCCCACGGAGGGGCACCCTGACAGAGGCAGCTCTGGTGCCACGTGTGTCCGTCACTTGTTGCACTGGGTGTTGGGACTCTGAATCTAAAAACAAACTCCTGCCTTCTTCCCCACACTGGATCCCACCGTGCTCCTCACCCGCAGCAAGAATGGCAATATTGGGGCATCTCACTTTTTGTGACATTACTTATAGAAGAAGGGAGAAACCCCAGCACTGCCCCACACTTTGGGCATGCACCCCTGGCCCCATGCTCCCAGGAGCCCTGCTGGAAGGCACATTTCCCCAGCCCTCTTGCAGATTGCTCTTCCAGCCCTGTTCGGCAAGGGAGGGAGGAAGGTGGGGAGATCTGATCTTGGCTCTTCCTACTTGCAGCTTAGAAATATAAGAGCTGTAAAACTAATCAGTTGGTGAAATTTTCCTCTGTAGGAGTCACAGCCAGTGAAATAGGCATTAGAAAAAGATGAATGTGGCAGGTCTGATTAATCCAGGTGCTTTTCCTGAATAACGATAATTGGGGTTTAGCGTGGCTATACGTATAAAATCAAATTTAATCAGCAAATGGACTGCCTCCAAACTTACTGCCAACCCACCCTCACATTTATCTAGGACTACTGCTATAATTTCATTGAAATTGAAGTTTTCACCCTGAAAATTTATTCTTTCACCTTTGATGGCATTTTAATCCTTTCCTTTGCGAAATACAAATTCGGCCTTTCACTCTAAGAAGTGGAACTGCATGTTCCTGTGCCTGGTCCTGTCAAGAGGCATGAAAGATCAGTGAACTTTACCTCACCTATGGCCACAGGACTCTGTTAATTCACAGCTTAGAATGAGAAAACAGCAGGGCAATGCACTGAGTGTCAGCTGGAGCTGCCAGCAGGAAAATTTACCTGAATATTCAAACCAGAGGAATAGACAACACCAGCTCAAGGAGCAGCCCTGCTAGCTGCTAATTGTGGTTGGCCTTTATCTCCAGTGGCTTTCTCATGGCAAACGCAATATGGCTCGTTAGCATTGCAGCACACAGACACAAGTGTAATTACACTAATTACTTCTCTCAGCTATCCCAATCATAAGCGTCTGAGCACCATCCCTTTGGATAGTCAGAGGACCTGAAGAGGACACTTGAAATGCATCCTGCTCTTGTGATGACATGGAAGATTGTCAGAGATTCTCCAAGTGGTTGTGAGGCAACTCCAAGGCATTTAGTATTACCTTGTTATTTACCTGATGTATGAGGTTGTGTGGGTTAATAAGCAGCCTTCTGCCTCACAACACCAGTGCAACTCAAACTGTGCCCCAAAGGAGGGATAAACCCAGCAAACCAGAGCTCAAACCTCCCTGGCCAGCAGTTGGTAGCTGTGGTTTGACTCCAGCTCCCAGACCTGCTCAACAATCCCTGGCATCCCAACGTGCCTGGCTTGGCTCTGCTCACAGACAACAGGTAGAGCTTCTGACCTCCAGCCAAGCCAAGCTATTGCCTGGATTGCCTGGCTGCGACCATCAGTAACGATATTCTGAACTCTTTGAATCGTTGCCTGCCAAGGAAAAGGCTTATACACGTACATATACGTGTATATATACGTACACACACTTAGACATTTGCAAACTGCTTCTCTCAGCTTCAATGAAAATCTTATTGAAGCCTGTGGCTAAGTGACAGGGAAGGACCTGGATGCATTAGGAAAAATGAATAAGAAGAATGGCTGGGGCAGTTTGCCTCATCATTTCCACCAGAAAACAGGACCAGTGCCTGCACAATCCTGGAAAGAGGGAACAATGGTCCTGGCTTGTAAATCAGGGGCTGCATTACAAGGGAATTAATGGAGCTTGGTCATTGTTCATTCCTACAGATGTGGTGTTACTGAGCGAGAAGAGAATCAGCTGTGTGTATGTACAGACACTGAATTTCAGTGCAGCCCAGTCATTTGAGCTCAGCCTTCTTTATCCTACAACCAGCCTTGGAGTGGCAACCCAGGCTACATCCCTCCTCTGTGGGCTCTGCTGCCTGTAAGGGCTTGGCACAAATACTTAACAAGCCAAGAGTTGGCTCCAAAAGGATGAAATAAAGTGGGAAAGCAGCCACTGCCACTGCCTCAGGGGGACGAGATACAGATGCTGGGGGTCATCAGTCCTGGTGGTGCAGGGCACACGTTCTTATTGACCAGGATCCAAGCCAAATGCTGCTTTTGTATTCCTTCTCTTTCTTGTTGCCTTTTCAAATAGGCTCCTCTTGACTGTTCTGGGGTGAGCACAGCCACAGGGGGAAAGAAGAGAAATGCATGCCCTGCCAGTTCCTGAACACTTTCCAGTGATCAGACTCTGGTATTTGCTGATCTTCAGCCATTCCCCAGCAGAGGTGAGGAATATGATGGGAAATACAAGACTGACAGCAGGAAAATCCCTGTCCTTAGTCCCTTTGTGCATCCCCTAGGACTAGCCGGTCACTTGAGGGATTCCTAGCACCTGTGGACCAAAGTAAAATGACCACCACTCTAGAGTCACATCTCCTCTCACAGGTCTCTGCAAAACCTTTATAGTCCTCTGCCTTTTACAATATTTTCCAGCTTTGTGTTATGTCAAACTCTGTATTTGTCTGATGCTAGCTGCAGGGAAGGGATGATTCTCCACTCTCTTGCTCCTTTTCACTGGAGTAAGTTGCTGATCTAATGTGTCCATGTTCATTGCCCAGTCATCCAAGACCTCTTTCTGTATTTCACAAGTCACTCTGAACGAATTTCTCTTAGCATTTATAATGAAAAAAGGAAAAAGGACCAATATTTACTTCCAGAATTTCAACTACTCAAATGATATTTTTATTATTTTAAGAGAATCAGTTTCAAACATCACCATAGGTGAAATTAAATAAGCTGATATTGTCCCTTTACTTCCAACTTGTGAAGAGCCCAAGAGATAGTGTTGTTACACTGCTCTTTTAGAGCACAGACCAGTGGTCCTGGGCCTGCTCCTCCCCTCTGCCCAGCCTGCAGTGGCTGGCACAAGGGATGATGGAGCACATCCTACTCTGTCTCACTTTGAAGCTGCCTATGCAAAGCACGTGGATAGGGCTGCTGGAATCACGTTACATGTGACAGACAACAGATTATACTTGCAAATGTTTGCATAGTGGAACAGTTAATGGAAACAGACAGATGCTTCCATGGATTAAATCTGTTTTTGCCATGCAATATGGGAGCTGTTCTGCAGCAGGTACACCCCATGGTGACTGTGCACTGGCACAGTGACACATACTGATGTGGCATAGCTCTGCCACTGCTTTGGCACAACAAGAACTTGGTCCAAGCTGTGATTTCTACCCTTAATCAGAAATAGCATCTCTTCTGCCCAAACAGGATATGAAATTCCAACCTACATAATAGGAAAAAAACCCCAAGGTGTTTCTCAAGCTCACCAGACATTAATTGTATCAAGTACAAGCTGAACACTTTTTCCTAGGGCTTACAACATTCATAGAGCCATTCTCTTGCTTTACTACAGTTTGGCCTCTATAATAACGCTAAAGATCAAACCACAAAATCTGCATTTCCCTTTAAGCAAATTGCATTTCAGTTGAGGGGCCTGGAAGAGAGGAGAGCTGCCCACACTGGATGGCTTCATCATTTCCTGAAGCTTCTGCTGGGGGCTGCAAAGCATGTAGTGCTGGTTGTGTTCCAAGAGGTTGACTTGTGCTGGCAACTCCCTGCCTGGGGCAAAATGCTGGCAGTCTGTGCTCTGCAAAGGGCTTTAATGCAAGAGGAATCTTTATCATCTTCCCTCAGGGAAAACTTCTTTATCAGGTACTTCAGGGTTTGAAGCTGTGAGAGCAGAGGTGGTGGCAGTGCCTGGGATGGGATTCACAACCCTCATCAGGGAAACCGTGTTGCAGCAAGGATGCCCTCCATGGAAATGCTGTGACCAGTCCCATGGAAAATGTTACTTTGGGCTGGTTACCACCTCTTCTTTGTAAAGGGTGTCCTGAGCTGGCACCAATGGGCGATGCTCAACTCAGCCCATTGCATCTACAGTTTAGAGTAAACCTCTTACTATTCAATCTGTGAATTTAGATATAAAAGAAACAAAAGCATCTGATGATGGCACAAGCAGATCTTGCCTAAGAGCTGATAGAAACTGGGATAAAATGTTACTGCTTTGGTTATTAGGACAAACTGGCCCTGTCTGTGAGGCAGCTCAGCCACAGTCGATGATACAGAAGGACCACTTCATACTACTTTAACTTTTTGAACCTGAACTAAAACTGGAAAAATAATAATCAGAGGAAGAAAGGCTTGAATGATGTATGTTCAGATGATAAAGTACATCGCAGAAGGCAACAGGCATTTCTCTCTATCAAAATGTCCACTTAGATTGAAAAAAAGTCATAAAACTGCACAAAGTAGCATTGCTGAAAGACTCCCCAAAAACCATTAAATGCAGCTGAAATTTGACTTGATACTTGGAGTTCAGACCACAGCTTCTCAGAACCACTTTGCAGAGTCTTTTGTCTATTAATGGCTGGAGATGCTGCATACCTCTTCTTGTATTTCTTTTTCTTTCCTTTTTTGTTTCTTTATATATATAAAATCCCTGCCTTCCTGGATGAATGATGGGATGCCTGTGATTACAGCAAGAATCATGCACCCTAGCAAAGACATACTTGTAACCTGGAGGTCTAGAGGCACCTATCATACTCTGAAGAGCCATAAAAAGCTTCTCAATATCACAAAAAGCTGCCAGTGGAGAGGCAAACTCTTGTGATATGGTCCCTTCCCTGCTAGGAATCAGGCTGAGATAAAATCACCCTGAAAATTAATCTCTAAAGTTCACTTAAATTAAATAATTATCTGCATTAAATTAGAACACTTGAAACAGTATAGCATTATAATTTTCCCTCAACTTGAGAATAAATATTCATCTTTCCAAGATCTACAGAACACTTCTCCAAAGGTGTTATCCCCTTATTTTATCTTCAACTGCTGCAAAACATAGATTTTTACTTCTTACTATAAAAAAAAGAGGCATATTTTATAAAGCAAAACCCACAGGCTAAATACTTTTTTTTGTTTGTTTTTCAAATCTGAAACAAATTTCTCCCGGCCTCAAAGATCTTCCCCAGGACTCATTTAATTGTAAACCTGGACTTGTATAAGCCTTATTAATTCAACAGTGTTAAAGGATATGTTATTTGATTATATGAGTTTGCTCTTCAGTAGCACAACACTTAGCCATTACACAAATAGAGATAAGTTATAATTACTTCAGGAATGTTCTGAAGATCACTTGTAATTGGCAACAACAACAAAAAAACCCCCCTAATTCACTTAATTAGGCAAGTGATGGGTATTATGACTTGTAAAACCTATCTAAGCTCATTGATAAGGAATAATTATTAAAAGCAGCTTCTGTTTACTGAAGGAACAGCAGCAGATATATAAACAGTGTTTATAAACAGTGTAGATCTGCACGTCTCTGATTAGGGTGGGCATTGTGATTTTTGCTCTCTTTTGTTCTGCTGTAGTGCTTTAAAAGGTCTGCAGCCTGGCAATAAGGGTAACACTGGGCTTCTGCAAAGACTGTGGGCTGTTCATGACAAATTAGCCAAAGATCAGGTCCAAAAGTGCTGTTTTCAGTCCTGTGCCGCAATAACACCAACATGCTGAAAGGATAAATGAATGTATGAAAGCCCCCAGAAGAGAGTTACTCCAAAATGCCAGGTATGATGACCTGAGTGTTCCCATTTCAGGTTACTGAAGGATATTACCATTTGCACAAGGTCTGGAAATTGGTCTCACACTGTGCTTTTAATGACAAGGGAATATCATGATGTGGAAATCTAAGCAACTCATCAGGAGGCTGGGCTCTTAAATGATGTTTAAATTGAATGGTGGGTAAGCTGTTCTCCAGAGCATCCTCTACCAGCTTTATGTTTTAAGTTTTGCCAATCTCAGGGTAAAAACTATAATTAATTTCTCCTTTCTGAACATTTAAATTATAATTAAAGACAACATACATAATAAGAAAGTTTTCTCTTGATATTACATGCAATGTTGGAGTCAATTATTATAATTTTAGCTCATGGTTTTTATCATTCAGAATGTTAATCTCCCTGTTACTCTGAGAGATTGAGAAAAAACTGGAAAAAAATTTTTAATTGGTTTTTCCAAATAAAAATGCTTCTGTGCACAACTTGAATGTGGCGTGCATCTAATTTTGATGAAAATATTTAATTGGCAATGACTACAAAATAAACTTTGTTCTTGCTCTCAAGAGGTTTTCTCCCTTTAAGAAGTACTTTTGCTAATTAAACAAAGGTGAAAGAATATCATACACAAAACTGCATTTGCTCATTAACTGGGTTGTTGTACAGATTCAGCTGGATACAGCTTTGCTGGATTTTAGCCCTGATCACAGAATATGCTGAGTTGGAAGGGACCCACAAGGATCACCAAGTCCAGCTCCTCGCCTTGCACAGCACCATCCTCAAGAGTCACACCATGCTGCCCACTGTGCCCGGTTTTGCTCCTTTGCTCACAGAGAAAATTGTAAAAGCATAGGACAGTCACAACCTATCCTTGTAGAAACAGCTTGTTTCTCCATTGTCTCCCATACGTTATCACTCACAACCCAGGGAGCGTATCAATAACCAGGAACAAATCCCATATGTTGTTTTATTCTAGTATGCAATATTATTCAGCTTTTCCCCTTTTCAATGTGAATACATCTTTGTCAGGAAGAACACTGTTGCAGTGTCTGTGGTGCAAATGTCCACCCTGACCTGGGTTGTGGAAGGAAGCTACACTGTTACAGAGCTGAAAATCACAATTCAGAGATCTTTTTTAAGTCCTTCACGTGCAGAAAAAGTAATGCTTCTCCAGACAGAGGCAGATGTATTTACACTGGCTACATCACAAGCAGCAAGGACTTAAATCTTCACAGATACCCAGGTTTTGCAAAGTCTCCCAGGACGTGAACCTGAACCAAAAGGATGGATGTCAAGCTCTGATGTAAAGACATGAGAGATAACACTTAGGAAGAGAAAAACGACTTGAAAAGAGAACACTGAAATATTATCTTGACCACAAGAGAACAACAACTTGCAATTCAAACCCAATTACTTTTTCCAGCACTTAAATTGCTTTGGCAGGGCACAATGCTGAGAAGTTGATTGACACGATCTAGCATTTCATGGTCATAACCTGGCCCAAGATTTTTTTTTTTTTTTTTTTAAAGCAAGTACCTATAAATCTACACAAATACACTTAGTTCTATTTCATCCTATCCAAAAAATCCTGTTACTGGAGAAGGAAAGAAGGAGCATAGGAGTTCAAAACCACCATAATTTATACCTTTGTTCCAGAAAAAAATCCTGCCTGAACTCTACTGGGATTTGTGCAAAATAAACAGGTTTTCTTAGATTTTGGTGCTGAGCATGTGCTTAGAGAACAATTTATTTGAGGTTCTTGGCCAGTAGCTGAGCCACAATAAGCTTTGCTTGTTAACCGGCCACTGCCACACCAAAACTGAGGCTGTGACACAGCAAACCCTGGTACATGCTGTAAGTTATTGAAAGAGATTTGCTGCAGGCTTTTTGGGCTTTTTGGCTGATGTCAGTCAAACTGCTTCAGGTCTGGGTCCCACAGCGACTGAATTATTTCTGCAACAGGCTGCAAGGATTAACCAAGGCAGCAGAGATTAGCTGTGCCACAAAGCTAATTCCCCCCCAGACTTTCTCCACTAATGGAGGAGCTCTCAGTTCAGATTTTGCAGCGTGGCCATATGAGCAGCCTGGTCATGGCCACCACCCTTGAAAAGCTCAGAAATATCAGGATGCAAAGTTTGAGCCTATCTCTATTTTAAGCCTCACAGGAATTCTTCTTACCTGACTTTCCTCTGTTTATGCTGCAGTTAGAGTGGCCCATCGCTCAGTACCACCCTGCTGCCCATGGGAATGAAAGATCCACCAGAGGAAGGAAATAAAGCATGGGCAAGTTAGCAACCAAATTATGCTTTCCATGTGGGAGCATGGAACTGCCACCTCCCAGCCCCAGGTCAATAAAGCATGTCTCTCCTCAAATGCTGAAAAGCCAAGTTGTAAAAACAAAATTGCAGTTTTGCCTTCTAACCTGCTGAAATAAACATGGAGCTTTAGGGTCCTTCTCACTTCCTCCAGCTCCCAGGGTCACACATCCCACTCTTCACTTAGACTTTATTTAGCACATCGTCTGGCATCCATCCCTCCGAAAACAGAAGGGGACATGTTTCAGATCACCACTCTCTCCCCTTCACAGAGAGACAGAATAGCTTGGGTTGGAAGGGACTTGAAACATCATCCAGTTCCAAGCCCTCTGCCATGGTCAGGGACATCTTCCACTACACCAGGTTGCTCCAAGCCCCATCCAACCTGGCTTTGGACACTGCCAGGGATGGAGCATCCACAGCTTCTCTGGGCAACCTGTGCCAACCCCTCACCACCCTCACCAACTCCCCCCACTTTAGGGGGCAGTCCCTCTCCATAGCACCCTGGAGTGCCTTGCCTTACCCTGAACTGAGCTTTCCACATCCACCTCCATGCACAACACTTATAAAGCATCCTGGTTTATCTGTCAGAGAAATAACATTTGATGCAGTGCCTCTGAACTGAGTGATTTGTCAAGGTAACTGCAAGGGGAGGACAGAGCAGTGCTGGGAGCTAATGTATTACTGTCCTGATAGATTCATGTTCTTAAATTGATGGCTGACTTTGTTGGACCTCTCAGTGGAAAAACTGCCTGGGCCATTGAAAATGCCATGTTAAAAATATTAGTATTTATCACTTACAGGATGCTTTACCGCCTTGGATCTATTTACAAAAATTAACCAAGAGATCTCCTCCAGTTTCTGTGGTGAGAACTCTGCATAACTAACCCTACTCTCATCTTACAGAAGGGGAAATATGAAGGCCTCATAAATGGGCTGAGTACCCACAGGTCTGACTGAACACTCTAAGAGTAACAGAAGAAGTGCACATGAGACATAAACCTCTAAACATCAAACTACAATGAAAAAATTGGTCAGAAGCTACATTAAATTCTGTTTTCTCCCAAAGGAATGTGGAAATATGCTCTTTGTCTTTAAAGATGTCATTCCATATCTCTAAATTAGGAACAAGGGTAGAATTCTGAATTGTCAGTGTTTTACCTGGTGTCACAATCCAAATCCTATTTCTGATGTGCCATTGACCTCTTTGTTTATTAGTACCATATGTCACAGCAATTCAGTGAAAAAAGGAGTGCAGTATCTGGACATTATTTAAAGTTCATTTCTTTTGTAACTTTTGTGTCAGTCCTAGAACTTCACAGCAGATATCCTTCAGAGATATCCTCACCAGTACCACATTTGCAAGTAGCAAGCCTGTTTTGAGAATAGATTATAAACAAGCCTCCTGGCAAAGCCCAACCTCCCTTGACTGCCCAGTGACTATTTCTAAGCAGAAAAATGGAAAATGAGTCTCCCTTACAGGCTATCAAAGCACTGGCAGCACTGCAGGGCTGTTGGTAGGTGTTCCTCTCCCACACCTGATTTCAAAACTGAGTTGTGCTCCTGGGAACTCCCACACACCAGTACCAGTGCTGTTTGTATTACTCAGGAAAATAATGAGGTCATTTCTCCTTCACCTTGTCCTTCCAGCTGTCACTGCCTGCAGAGGCCATTCCCTCCAGCCTCCGTGGTGTTCCTGGCTGTTCACAGGTGCTACCAGAACAGCTCTGGGAGCTGACATTATCACTGCCTGGCACTTCCCTCTGCTGTTTTCCATTTTCAAATTGCCGTAGTCCTAATAATGGTGAGGAATAGAAAGCAGACAAAGGGGACATTGTGCTACAGTCTAAGTGCCCTTCAAAATGGGAACTAAACACCTGAAATTCCATCTGTGCTTTTGATAAACCCCTGGCCCCCCAAATGAAAATAATCAACACAGTATTTTTGACATTTGCAAACCAAACTACTGAATGGCCCAACCTTCCTTATCTTTAATATTAATACTGACTTCCCTTAATCCCCACTCTTGAAAAATGCATCAGGCATATGTCTCTGTTTGCAGAGGACAAAACCCAAACCAGTCAGCCCAGAATAGCTTTGATCTTATTTATTGAAGTTGTCTTTGTGAAATATGTTCCTTTTAAAAGTTGGTTATTAGAAGTTCAGAATAATGAGACCATTAAAATAACTTAGCACAGACTGGGATCAATTAAAATAAATGGGTAGAAATACGGATTTAAGAACAAGTTGCTTCATCAGGGAATTCAGCACTCAGCTGTGTATGCCTTGGCTTCAGTCTTTGCCACATGTATATTCATAGTGCCTTGATTCAGAGTTATACACAGCTGAATGTCTTGGTTATTGCATCAACTCAAATGTACTTCTTTTTTTTTCAAGGTAGAAAGACTGCTTTTTTACAACAGAGTGTGTGCCAGTTCACTATCAATGAAACTTTAGTGGTCTCTTTTCTTTTTTAGGCCAGATGGAATTGCTGTACCAGATCTCTGCGTATATAGACCTATGCTTAAGTTTATTTTGATCCAGTAAATCAGGTATTTAAGGATAGCCTATACACAGGGCTGAATGCCTTTCTGTGGGATTTGGGGAATTCAACCTCCCTTTGTTGAAAATTGTAACCAAAGTACTGAACTGAATAGGGATGAACAAGCTTAACTGGAGTTTTTAGCTCACCAGACGTGCTGCTTTCTTCTCAAACTAGACCTAAACCTAAAGAAGGGGAGACGCTGCTGAATATACCTTGCACAAAGAGAATTTTTTCTGATGAAACATAAGCCTAGATTTGAAAGTACTTATCAGCATGAAGAAGGAATCCAGAAAAAAATACAGCCGGAAAAGAAAAAAAACTTGCAACAGGTGCACAGTGTCTCTCGTGGCTTGAAAGTAGATGGAAGTTCTTTCTTTTCTGTTTACATTATAAATAGTAGAAAAACGTTGCAGGAGTGCTTCAAGAGCTGAATATTTCCATATCTCAGACCCAGCACCATTCCATTTTAGAAAAAAAATTGAGGTTAATGCACCATATGGGCATTCAGGAGAGCCCAGTAAGACTTGAGCTTAACCACTGATTTTCAGTACAAGGAGTCAAACAACCAGACCATCCCCCATTGTCCATTTCTTGTGACACTTTTGTTTGTTATTTGGTATAATCCTACTGTCCCATGACTGCCTTTCTGTGCCATGAGGAAATGTTCCAGCCCAGGCTGGATGGGGCTTCAAGCAACCTGGTCTAGTGGAAGCTGTCTCTGCCTTCCTTGTGCATTTTTAAGAAGATACATTTGTTTTAAGCGTACTTCAGCTTAATTTTACAAAGCCATTGCTTTCCACTAGTCTCCAGTAGTCCATCTACACCAGGTTTTGTTGAAAGGGCTTCCAACCTTATTATCAGAGTGCTTTCAGTAACTCTGCCTGAATGTCATCTGAGCAGGAACTTTGCATCACGAGAAATTGCATCTCAATAAAAAGCTTTCAGCAAGCAGCAGTTCTCCAAGGCATAGAGTTATTAATGTATTAGAGCATGCTAGTTAAGCAAGGTAATTAATATATCTCTGAGCATTAGGTATGCATGGCCAACTCTGATAGCTGTCAGCAAAACATAATCTAGGTAATTTCTAGCATATAAATTGAATGCACTTTTGAAAAACAATTTCTAATTATGAAGACTAATTAATTTTGGGGAAAAGCTTGTTTTTGTTTAATTTGAACAATAAATTTAATTATGATAACAAATACCCAGTGGACAAACCATTCTGAAGAACATTATCTCTGTCCACAAATAATCAGTTTTCTTTTATTTAAAACCTGATCCTGTTATGTTACCAAGAAAAAAAAATAACTGCTTTTTGCAAACACCAACATGATTTCCTGTGTCATATTTAGGGATACATCTGGCATTAAAGTCACTTGCAATGGTGCCAACTGCATACACAGAGAGGTATCACAACCTGCCTGATGCTCAAAAGTGTGGGTGAGATATTCAATACCACAGGCAAATGATAAAAAACAAGTAGCTGGAATAGAAGGTATTTTTTTTCATTATCAGCTTCCAGCAGCCCGGGTAGTGCATAGAAAGCAGTGGAACAAGACCAAGGGAAAAAATTGAGCTGTGCCAGGCTTTCTCTTTTTCTCCTCAGGACAGCAGTCACCCTTAAAAACTGGCAAGGTTGGAAACAAACCCTTTCTCCCCCTTGCATTCAGTAACACTCTGTTCACCCTCTCACAGCTGAGACAGAGCAGGTATTTTGGTGGTCCTGGTGCCAGCCCCTTGAGTAGAAGTTGCTGGTGAGCCCATTTCAAATAAAGCGGAGAGTCTGTAACAGTCAGACTCTCAGCTCTCCCAGTACTTCCCTGTGTTTTCCCTGTGTTCTCCTCTCCCCTGAGCAATAGGTGTGGACTCTGGAGTAGGAGATTTAGTCCTTCACCACAACACAGCAGATATTCTGCTGAGAGTATTGGGCTGTGCAGGCTAAGGGAGGAGTGAGCGCTGATGCAGAAGGCCGATAGAAAAAACCTGCTTCCATGGCTGGGAAGAAGCAATGCACCCTTTGGCAATGGAGAAGAAACCCTGGATCTGTACAGGCATGCACGTGTTGTCCAGGGAAAGCAGCGCTGCCCGCTGCAAGGGTCACCCTCCTCTCCTGCAGCTGTCCTCGAGACATGGCTGTGCCATGCAGCACCACTGCCACCACGGGGGAGGGACCGGGCTCTCCTGTCACCACTCCTCAAGCACGGGAAGGTGACAGCGATGTCACACTGTCCTCCACGCCGCTGGGGGTGCTGGTCAGAAATAAAGATCCTACCAGCCAGGTGATTTTTGCTCCCTCCTTTCTCCTGCCTGCAAGCTGCTCACCACATAGCAGAGTTACACTGTGATGACCACGAGGCAGTTTTCAAAATAAAATACCCTGCTTTTGCCCAAGGCAGAGAGTTGTTTTTATTGACTCTGAAGTGTTACGCTCCGCCCTCGTTTATTCTCATGGGATTTGAGATTAGAAAGTGAAGCTGAAGCAGCCAGTTAAAATTGCTGAGATCTGGAAAGGGAACAGCACTAGAAGCACGGATTCCCCTGAAGAAGGACAACAAGCCTTTGAAGTATTTTTCCTTTGCTCAGCCATCTGACTTGTGTGCAATTCATGGCCCCTGGGGTTAAGATTTGCATCCCAAAAGAAAGACTTGAAAAGTAGCTGGTTTGAGGCACTCATGCTTAGAATCCAGAGACTTCACAGGCTTCATGAAGCTCTGCATCGAATTTCTCCGAGGCCTCTGTAACCTTGGTGCTAAGGAGTTACTACTGTCACAAACCCTTCATACAGCGCTGAGTCAGGTGAAACATCAGCAGGGATGTGGCAAACCTGCTTACTCTTATTTTTCTTCATGATCATTGCTTTCCCTTGCTGACTACCTGGCTTATCAGGGCAAGTTCCTCACAAAGGAGTGCTTCAGCAATGAGACATGCACTTGGATGACACAGAAAAGGTCACAAAACTATTAAAATAAAGCGAAAGAGAAGAGGGAACTTGGTCTGCCTGAATTTCTGCTAAAGACAGCTTGGAAGCACATAGGGCCTTTAAAAGACTTGAGATGAAATGCAGTCTTGATTTTGAAGTGCTGTATATGTGAGCTAGGGATCATCCTGATGGAAAGACTGATACATCCTCTGGCCTCCCTCAAAAACTTTCTTCTCACATTTATTGTTTTACCTCCTGCTGCATTAACCTCATCACAGCTGGAACTTTCTGAGCCGTATTCCTAGGAGTGAACTCAACAAGAATTGTCTGGTTTGCTGCTCTCATGTTCAGTTACAGGGGTGAAGAAAGGACTGGATTTGGGAAGTGCTTTTTACTCATTCCAGCTCTCAACTGGTCTGAGGCAAGTCAACAGAGAGGGTGGAGTGAAAATCTCCCAGAAATGCTAGAGGTCCAGTCAAATAAGAAATTTAACAGCTGATCAAGCCAAGCAAAACTTGTTTGGTAAAGAGGAGAATGGGATCAGTATGTATCAAATCCAGCTGGGTAAGTCTGCTGCACTGTGGGGCTTCTGAAACCCTGACAAATAAACCTGTGAGGGCAGGCTGGGCAATTTAAGAGATAGCTGAGCAAAGACACTCACTGTGACAGAGTAGCCTCATCGTCAGACAAATCAGAGCATCGGTAACTGCAGCAGTAAGACAAATCTAACAGAAATCCATTTGGAAAGGACCAAGAACAAATAGAAAAAGGAAAATTCTGCAAACACTTGGCACAAAACATCATCATCCTGATACCACAAGTGAGCGCAACAGGAATGAGCAAAATTTCTGTCACTCTGCAGAATACAGAGCCCTGCAGCTACCAGCTTTTCTCATGGGAGCAGGGAATCCCTGCAGAGGCACGAATAGCAGCATCTGGCTCTGGGCTGAATTCCCAAGGTCATTTTTAAGCAGAGCAAGAATTTAGCTGCTGCAGTGACTTGAAATGCTGTACAAAGCACCACGTTGGGCTGGCAGAAGCCCACGCAGAGCTGTGCCAGGGAGGAGCAGTACAAGGGGCAGGGAGTGCCACATTCAGGGAAGCCCTCCTGCTCTCTCCCCTCACTGGAGCACTGTGACACTGCCAGTTCACAGCTCCAGCAGCACTGAACAGGCTGTAAGGAGCCTGTCCATCCAGGCAAGTACCCAGGAATACACTGTGGGGGTGGAAAGATATGAAGGATGAAGATTTTATCATTAAGACTGTAATTGTATTTAATCATTTCACATTATAACCGAGTAACTGGCTTTCAGGTCATTGCCCTACAGAGGATCTGCTGTACAGGGAGTGCCGAGACTTGACTGCTTTTGATGAAAAGTCCCTGCAATTACAAGATTCCTGGAAAATGTCTGGTTTCAAGAAAGCATTTTCTGACTGAAAGCACAGTGCAAGGCAATTCCAGCCAGCACAAACTGTGAGATGCCCTTTCTGTAGAGCAGGGACCCAAGGCACAGGAGGTGATTTTCACCAGAGTCTACAGCAAAGCAAACTGCCGGAGGAGAATCCTGACTGCAGTGTTTGCTTCAGGTACACAAGGGTGATTCTCATTAGTGACAAAGTCATTATTTAACATAATCTTTATCTTCTCCTTGAAGAGAAAATTGGTAAGTGGCCAAAGGTTTTGTTTCCCACCCATCCACCAGGCCCCAAAGCCATCTTAAATTTTCTCATTAGCTTTCCTGCCCAACTCTCCCACCACAGGATTTGTATGCTTCATAAAAATTAATGAATTAACTCTGCCAGCAGCTCTATGACAACAGAAAGTATTACCCCCCCTTTACATATTTTAAAGATACAGACAACACTACAGACTTGCACTGGATATCCAGTATAGAGCATGGAAGTCTCATGGATTTCTAGGGTGCCTGATATTTTTATGCTCTGAGAGCAGTTCCAAGAAAATTCAGTTAAAGACACAAATAAGAAATACTGGGAATAAAGATGTGATTTATCACCATCCTATCAGTTAGGCACCTAACAGAAGCTAAATTAGGCCTTTATTTGTTCTAACCTTCCTCTACAGTCTCTGAAGAGAAGTAAAGCAACTTGTGTCCATATGGCCGTGCAATATCCACCCGGGGTCTCCTTTCTCCATATATTTTCCTCATAAATGTGGAATGAGTTTTCTGAAATGGAATAATGAGCATATTTCCAACAGATTTTGCAGTTCAGCTCCCTCTAGCTCAGCACTATTTTGTTACTCTTACAGAGTCAACAGGGCTTCCAAATGGACAGGCTGCAGTGCAGAGTCCCTGTTATTGCTGTGGTGCACTTGTGTGCCTTTCGTTTTGATATTGCATAAGCCACAATAAAATGTCAGTCTGTGCTCCAACACACTGATAATTATGAAGGAGTTACTTATCTATCTAATGAAAGAGTGATGAGGATAATAAGATCTGGCCTGTGATACTGTTCATTTATCACAAAGATGTTAATTAAGTTTTGTTCAATCTTTGATGGTCTGGCTATTTGCAAAGGAGGGCCGTCACCATTTCTGGCCATGAATGCAAGGTGTGGTCTCCAGAAAGGAGGCAAAAGTACATTTTCCCGAATAAGCATTTTTTTAAGCTCTGGATGTGCATATGCCAAGCCTTGGTTTGCAAAAGCACGAGGGCAGCAAGTGCCTGTGTGACTGGAATCATTACCCAGGTTGCAAATGCAAGAAACTCAGCATGCAAAAGAAATGCATCAAACAGTCCCCAGTTCTTCCCTGGAAACACAGACCCAAGGAGCCACTTGCAAAACACAGCTTTAGATCTTGAGCTGATGCAGCTGCCATCTGCAGACTGCTTTCAAAATGTAATAAAATGCAATTTGAACAGGAGGTAAAGTATGTGATATGTGCGTTATAGCTAAATAATTAACAAAATGAATTGAAAAGACTGAAATATTCATGGCTTTAAATAGTTATAGATTAATTTTTAAAGTCACTATGTAGTATTGAGTTATCTTTAAAAGTCTGCCAATCTAGGACCTCTCAGTTTCATTTCTGCTTGTTATTATAGTTATTAATGCTCAAAAAATGACAGGCGCTTGGCAAGAGAGATGAAATGCAGCTTCCAAAAGAGAAACAGCAGCAAATGCTTCTGCACTAGTGTAGGGTCAGCTACTCTGCTGGCAGTCACAGGAGGAAACCCAGCTCCTGATCATCCTGAGTGGATGTGTCCAGACAAGCCATGCTGAGCTGTGCCAATAAATCCCCCAAAGCAACAATTCCTGGCCCTATCAGTGTCAGCAACAACCTGTTGCTGACTGTTGGATACAGGGGCAAGTAACAACATCCCTCTGCCTGGGGTCCTCGCTGGACCACTCAGCAGGGTGGTGTGCCTCAGTGAAAGACATGAAAGACCAATTCAACAGAGTACATTGGCTGAAGCTGTATCTTATTCCTCCTTGTCCCCACAACAGTCTGCCTATTGTAGCAGGAATTTCACCTGCCTTTATTTGTCCTAAGATAAATTTAAAATACTAATAATGAGGTTGGTAACATTCCACTCTGGCACCACATTACTACACAGGAGGAGACCCCTGTCTGCTCTCCTACATCAATACCTGAAAACATTCACCCTGGAACACAGCTGGTTTGTTGGACATGCACAGTTCCCTCATGCTCACAAATGCCACAGGCACCAGAGCACCTCAGGTTCCTCCTGCATGTCCCTCTTGCAAACACAAAGCAGCAATGTCACAAGAACACTGATCCTTTTCAGTACCTCTGCATTATGTAGCTCCTTCACTTCCCTTTGATACTTATTTCTGATAAATACTCTGTATTCATGTAGCAGCAGGAGACCCTTACCCTTTGAAAAGAGTCTGTTTTCGTTGACATTATCTCTAAATTATTCTCATTTTATGTGACTCAGATGGGTTACACTTAGAGAGGCTTACATGGTAGAGCTTAGAAGAACAACAAAAGTTGTCAGACTATTTTTTTATATCACCTGAGTAAAAAAATTACTTTTTTTTAAGAGAAGGTATTTCAGTATTTGTAAGTGCATGAATATCTGGAGCTTATGTCTTTCCAGAACAAGAATGAAAGGTCAGTTTATGACTCACAGAAGAAATAATTTAATCCAGAGCTTTGCTTTAATATTTTGCTTTAATTTAGGACTATACCTCAAATAGAGTTGAATATCGTAATAGAATGGGTAATCACATATATGAACAGTTCCAAAATGTGACACAATGGGACATAACCAGTAAAGAAGATAGTTTTATAAAGATACTTCTCAAACCAGAAGATCATTCTTCTGATCAGACAATGTCATTGTATCTGCTCCTGAGCAGTTTTGGTCCATCACAGCCCATGCCATGGGGAGATAAGCATTTAAGAGATGCAGCTCACTGTCTATCTGGGGATGTAGATTACCTGAACTTCTCTGCTTTTCACTCACACTTTCTGGCAATTTCCTGTCTTGACTTAATCTTTTAAAAAGAACTCATTTAAATAATGATCCTTCTCTAACAGTCAATTGCTTTCTCAAAGTGAGCTGATGTAAATCGAGTAGGTGGCTTGTCATCACATCACAGAAACATCAGAGAGATTCAGCAAACTTCATCAGCTTGCAATTAGTATTTTCAAAGCAATTTATATGGTTCATTTTCTAGTGCCACTGCTGGTCCTACATAGTGAGGGTTTCTCTTCATGATTACAGATGTTACTCAAAACAGTTATAAAACTTCTTCCTTTAGAATCACTCTATTTATGGGATTATTTATTACATGGGCAACTGAATAAATCAGAAAGAATTGGGAAGGCAAAACATACCCTTTTTCCAGTTCAGAAAGTGCCTGTGTATATAATACCATCCTCTCAGACACTGTACAAAACTATTTGTTTATTTATTTATAAGAATAATGACAGCCTTGCAGCTTGTTAGTGAGAGGTCTGCAGCAAGGATTTGGTATTTGAAGCCTGACCTTTGAATGGGAAACAACAGCTGGAGCAGTTATTTCTTGTCTCTGAATAAATTACAGTAATCCTTAGAGCTAGGACTGAAGAGCCCCGAAAGGCCTTTCTGCGAGTCTCCTCTTAAAGTTTCCACTGCAGCAAACACCAGTGGAGCAATTGCCAGTAGTTATCCTTGTAATAACTGGTCATTACAACCCAGTGGAACCAGAGAGAGGTGGGCACTTGGGGGCAGACAGTCTGTAGAATGAGCTGGTGTAGCAGAGAGCCTGGGGAAGGCAGGGCACAGGCACCTCCTGATCCCAGCCAGCTCCCCAGCACCGACAGCCAGCACCCACCTGGGACTCCCAGTACGAACCCCAGCAGGCTCCCTGCCTCTCTTACCCTCACAGGCATCTCTGCCAAGGATGATTTCTTACCAGATTATTATTACCCAGGAGGTTTTGATGCAAGGAGCTGTCAGAGGGGATAGTTTAGATGCTGGGAGGATAATCCCCATCTATCTGCTTTAAAAGGGAAGTAAATAAAAATGCTATCCTTAAATCACAGAGGCATGTGGGTTTATTTGGCTGAAAGGCACCAAGGCATTCGGTCCTTGATCTGAAGGCAGAGAGAAAGGGCAGTAGTAACCTGGGGCAGGGGGAATAACAGCTACAATGAGCACTGATGACATTAAAAACTGCAGTGCCAGCATCCTGCCACTGCAAAACAAGCCAACATTTTACATCCCCCCCCCTTTACTCTGCACTGACACCTTACTAAGGAGTATCTCATAAAACAGCCACCTAACAGCAAATATTATCAAAGGGAACATGTGACCATGGGCTATTTCATTCTGCTGAATGCTCAGGTGAGCTAGATTTGGGGTAAGATACCCAGCTGCATGATCAGAAGCCAAAGAAATAACAAGATCCCAGTTGCTGTCACTGAAGAAAGAAAAAAATCATACTGAAATGAGATGCAGATGTTCAAGAGTTCAGGTAAATAACCATGGGAACAGAACACCTGGGGAACTGCAAGTGGGAGCTACATAGCTTTATAAAGAAAGCCAATCTAGTTCAAACACAAGCTTAGTTTTGTTTTAAAGTTACAAATTTGAGGAAGGTATAAATAATTATAAGGTTATTCCTGCCTTTGTTTTGCAGGTCAGACCACGTTGCAAAAGTGGTTGATCCTTTCTTTGAAATCAATGATAGAAACAACCCTTTTTACCATCTAGTCTGACCTTGGATTTCTTTGATAACAATGGTATTCTTGGTTGGGATAAAATGTTAGAGAATTTCTAAGATGATGATGTGTCAGAGATGCCTCAGAGAATGTGATCTCTGCCTCACCTGTGGCTCTGCCCATCTCAGAGGTGGGTCAGAAGCTGCTGGAGAGGCTGAAAATCACACATCTGCAGCCCTCCTGCAACAGACTTGGCAATGGGGGAAGCAGTCTGCCCACACTCCTTGTGCTTAGCGAGAGCCAGGGCCCACTGGGGGCCTGGTGGGACCGTGGGTTCCTTGGAACGAAAGGCTGCAAACACACAGCACTCAGCAGGCAGCCACACTGCCTCACCCAGAACAGGCACAGACCAGTGACCCCTGAGGACACACAGAACTGGATTTGCACCACATCAAACCTTGTTTGACATTTTCACCTGTTCAAAATATTATGCATAAATCCCCGCCTTTTCGGTTACCTCATGCTGTGTGAGTGTGATGCTTCCTCTAGATGACAAGGAGATAAGGGAATGTCCTTCAAAACCAAGACACTGAAAGTGAGAAATTCAGATCAGAATATCCATTGAAGAAAAGGCCCTCAAATCTTTCTCTCCTTTCTCTTGGGAGAAGGAGAAACCATAGCGTTTCATCTTGGTGAGCACTTCTACAAATATCTCTGGATTTCAGAAGTTTAAAAAGAGCTAATTTCTTGCAATTTTGCAGGACATGAAGACAAAGCTTTCAAACATCCCAGGACATTCCTAACACAAAGTTTTACTCATGCTCTACAAAGTTTTGCATCCAATGTCGATTCTGCCCTGATGAAAAGCAGATACAGTATTTATTTGCTTATGTAAGATTGTCTCTTCTAGGCATTGGGCCCAAGTGTAACAATCATCTTCTATTGAGAAGATGGCTTTGAACCAAGCCATCTTGATGAAGTATTTCTCATAGCCTCATTTACAGCTGTGCACCAGCCAAACAACCCAGCTACAAACAGAAACTCCAGCAGGAATTGCTTAAGTGCCCTGGTACTTTGGAATTGAGGTTTGGCAGAAGAATAAAAACCAGAGAGAGATCCTTTGTGCTGCTGTCTTTTGAGCTCTTTGATGAAAACTGAGGCTTGCAGGGTAATTTCAAGCCATGTAACACACATGAATAACTGTTGATAATGCGGAGTCAAATTAACCAAGCTAACTAACATTAGAAACAAAGACATCCATGGCTGTATGTCTACTCCAGCCACATAGGCTGAATATCTAATTCATGCCAGAGCTGGAGGAGGAATCAATATCATTGTTATTTATTTAATTTTAACTCTCACATTATAGCAAAGTTCTTAGAATGAGATAGACAGGGATGTTTTCTAGGGGATTTTGACAACATTAGTCATAGAATTTATTAAGAAGCCTCCCATTTTTTCAGGAACACTTCTGGCTTTAAAGTGAAGCAAAAATCTTTCTAAAAACAATATATTTTTAAACTTTTCTTTCTACCAGAATGGGAGTTTTCTCATATTTCTGTTCTAGTGGGCAGACACTGACAAAAGTTTGGATGTGCTTTTAGATTGTTGTGACTCTTTGACTGCACTGCTTGGCATATTCCTTGGGAACCTCGTACTGCACAACCTGCTGAGACCCAAAAAGCACACCTGAAATGTGGAACTCAGGACTACTTTTCACCTCACTATATTCTCCTATCTGGCAAACATTCCCTGTGTCAGATGTGGGGCTCCATGGAAGGAAACCAGAGCCCACAGGCAGAACTACACAGAGCTGGCCAGGTACTGAATTTGGGTTTGACAGAAGGCCAGTGCCTCATCCCTGCAGAATAAAATCTCTTTGACAGCTCTGATCTAACCTGAAAGCATTTGCAACTCCCAACATCACACACCTCCTCCAGCTCTAAGCATTTCTTGAGAGGAGTCTGGAGAGCAGGGAGAAGGAGTGATTTTAGCGAGAATAAAGATGAAAGGCTAAGAGCAAGAACACCTTGTGTGGGTGCTGGGATCCAAAACACAGCCCCCTGCTCTCCCTTATCAGACACTCTTTCCTGGCATCTGGAAACACAACCAGAGCAGCATCAGGCGCCCTTTTCCCCTCCCCTGTGCTGGAGCAGCCCTGCCTGGCCACAGCAGGGTGGGAAGGAGGGCGTGGGCTGCCGCCCATCACCTCGCTCCACCAGAAGCCCTGTGGCTTGCTCAGCAGCAGGTGGCAGTGGCAGTGGCTCCCGTGGTGAGAATGGATGTTGCTCATCAGGCGCCGCCGCCTGAGCTGACACAAACCTCGCTGAGTTTCTGTGAAGTGCAGAGAGGAGAGTTTTCAAATTGCCTTATGCCTCAAGGACACCAGTCCTCACTCAAAGGTCAAGAGCATCGAAAAGCAACACGTTCCTGATGCAACCAGCTCGAAAAAGATGCAGAAGGGATTAAGCCACAGTGCCTGGCAATGATAGGCAGGGGAGGGGCAGGGTTGGGTAAGTGTTTGCTGAGATGTGGCAAATGCAAAATTGATTTTCTTCTTCATTTAACACGTTTTTCACTCTCTTCCCCCCTTCTCCACCCCTTTATGATTAAATTTAAAAACAACGACTTCAAGATGCAAACACACTTCAAAGTTTAGAGGAGAGGCATGAGGAGAGGGGTTTGAGAGAGGAAACAGATACAAAAAGACAAACTACTGAATTAGGAAAGCTGCAGGGATGCAGAAATGGTATGAAAAGGAATTCCCTGAAGAAAGAGGAAGGCAATGGTCTTGGTTTCACTCCAGAAGATCTGAGCTCCTGATTCCTCTGAGAGAAGGATGACATGAACACAGCTTACAAGTCAGCAGGGACCATGCTCTTGGTTTACTTTAACTTGCACAGGCCTTTCTCATGTTCATTTTACTTCACATATAGCAAACAATAATTAATTAGATGTCTCTGGAAGTGACAAAATACTCCATAGATTTTTAACTTAATGAACTTTTCAACAGTTTTTTCACCTGGCAAAAATCTGGAAACGTTCTGTAGGTCTGTAACGTTACCCTCATTTACTGCCCAGCAGGAATGTCAGGGTGTGTGGTGTGTGTACATGCGTGAAATATGTTGGGAATATTCTAAATTGCAGCTATGAAAGTGTTTCTTCAAATAGCACAGAGCACTTTCCAACTTTCCTGTCTAATTTAACATTCAGATCTGTTTGGACATGCAAATCAAAATGAGAAGAAACAGGGTGGACTTAAGGTTTTAGTGGGTTTTTTCTTTAGGTTTTTTTTTGGGGGGGGTTTTGTTTGTTTGTTTTCTTTTTTTCATTACTTAGACACACCATTCACTGATCAAAACACCTGGAAAACAGGAGAAGTTGGAAAGCCACATTCAGCAGCAAGCCTGCAAAATAAAAACACCTTTTTCCTTTGTATTCAACTATGGTACTACTGTGAAAAATATTTAAGCTTTCCTTAAACTCGTATTTCCCCTTTCTTGCCTCCTTTACATCAGTTTTGCAATCTCAGGCCTGCCAAAGTTTTGCTTGGAGTAGCTGGGGACATCCTCACTCTTGTGGCATATGAACCCCTTGGCCTGTGCCATCAGTGCTTCTTTCCACACTTGGCATCCCTAGAGATGCTCCGTTTAATCCAGTGCAGGTTTTTCCCAGCCATTCAAATTAGCCCAGAGCAGACAAGCTTTGTGATGCTTATTAACCACCAGAATGCACGTGCACACTGTTAGTGCTAAGCTGAAAATCTCACCTATGAGGAAGGCAAGAAACAATGTAGAGGCAAAGGGAGATGACCTACACTGTCATCCTGAGGGAACAACACGTTGCAGGTCAGTTCTGGCTGCCCAAGGGTGCAGTGGTCCCTTAGACCTGAATTAACACAGGTCTACCATCACTATGTCCTCAGAAAATGATCACTTATTTTAAATTTTGCAAGCCAGGCTAGAGTTCTCAGCTAGGTTTGGCTCTGCAACTCTTCTAAGAAATCATCTCAACAAGGCTTTTCATGAGAACAGCAAAGCAGAGGTGATTATTAGAAAATCCCCGTTCCCAGAAATTTAGCACAGCACTGCCTGGTTTTTAACACTGTGTAAACCACAAACTCTCAAAACTCTCATTTCTTTTTTCAGCTGCAGTTCAGAAACATTGTTTCCAAAGGCGCCTGCACCACATAAATCATGCATGAATAATTACAGAAAGCAGAGAGTGACTGGACACAGCTGTGCCCTGGGGAGCCCCAGGACACTGCACCACGGCAGCCCTGGTGGCTCAGTCCCGTCCCACGTCACAAGTATTTGAAATCATCTGCAACCTGGAAATTGGAAAATGATGCCATCAGCTACTTGTTAAGCATGGAATGATTCTACATTCTACTCACAATGTCTTTCGTGAGAACCAAGGTAAGGTCAACTTCAAAGCCTTTCTTACCTTGTCAGACCTGGAATAGAATTATGTCAGTGAAAACCTGAATATGGCAAGATATAACTCATACAATGTATTCCACTGAGTCTGGTTGGTGGGGATTATGAAGTTAATCATGTGCTCCATCCAAATCCAGATAAAGATGAAGTTTCCTCTTGGTAGATGTATAGTCTGAACTGGAACCGTCCATTTCACAGAACTGTAGTGGACTAAGCTGCACTGGGTTTTCAAAGATCTGTTTTAAGAAATATTTCATGTCTTAAAGCTTCCTGAGGAAAAGTGTTTTCCACACTGCATAAACTGTGTCAGTGCAATCACAATGTTCAAACTATACTCTGTCCTCCAGCTTGAATTTCTGTACAAGGATCAACTCAGAGCTTATGCTTGGCTCTGCCTCAGGATCTGCCTTTGGGACTGCTCTGCCCATATGCTCCCTCCTCTTTTCCCTTGAGAGCAGGAGATACACAGGAGACAGCAACCTGCTCCAATGAGCCAGCAAAATCCAAATCCAGTAAGAAGGTGGGAGGTTTCTGGCAAAAAGACCCACATCAAAGCACTCTCCAGTATCCCTCTGCCAAAAAGAATTTTGGTACCCCTCCTCTTGCTCTGTGATGATTTATTTCTGCAGCAAGGGGAGTTTTCCATGTGCTTATTAACTGTCTCCAGGAGGCTTTTGGCAAATTACATTGCCATCTTCCTCCCTGAATGCATCCCACTGAAATCTGTATTCCTGTCACCTGCCCCCACCTCTCTTGGTGGCAGCTACTCTGTTCAGCTCTTCTTCCACTCTGCATTCCCGTTAGACTAGCAATATCTGCATAATATCTTTGGGAGAAAAGAGCTTTTGAAATACAGCTTTTGTTTTAATGACAGAACAGCATATGCTGTCACTCCTCCAAGCATCTTCTAAGTGGTGATAATGCTCTCAACTTAAATTTAAGTACAGTATTTTTCCACCAAGGCTCTTTGTGTAACAATGCTCCCACCTCATTTTCTTTCAGTAGCGATGGTTGCAAACAGGGCACATGGAAGCCAAAACGATACAGGCTGCAACTCAGACAAGAGTCAGGGATGGTAACAGACCCAAAAAGCTAGGCCCAAAAATAAACCAGGAGACTCTGAGATTAGGAGTCTTTGGAATAGCTACAAAGACAACAAACACAGCCTGGACTCCCTGTCCTTTTGCATTCTGTGCACATGAAAATGCCTTTGTTAAAGGATGCTGTGTGCAATATTTACTGAAGCTGCACGACTGCCTTTTGTGCCATGTGGTGGCTGGATATGAAAGTGCCTTCAGACTCAGGGCAGGCTCCCATTGCCAGCTCACCATATGCTTCCTGCCAGCCCAGAATCCAGACACAGACCCACCCGTGGCACTCTGCCCTGCGGCTGCCTGCCTTTGCTGCCAGCACGTGGAATCAATTCCAGAAGTCAAGCACTTGAGGTGTCCCTGGGTGAGTTAAAGGCTGAGACATCCGCCCTGCTGGTAACCCATACAAGAAAGACCTGTGCTTGGGTTTGTACCTCTGGCACAAGGAGCACTGTCCCCCTGCCAGCACGCTTGGCACCTGGACACAGGCAGGGACCAGTACCTGTCACCTGGAACAAAACTCGTGCAGCACAGACAGCAAAGGGCAGAGGGTTGGTCACAAGATGGAAAAGCTCAGAAGCCACCTCCTTACTGCTGCCCAAGGAGCTTCCCATGGCTCACTTGTGCATCTCCCCTGTTTGACAGCATCTTTCTGCCTCTTCTGGCTGTGAGAACAACTGCGATTCCAGATGGTATCTGCTCCCATGGGAGTCCCACTCAGTGTGCTTGCACACATGTTTTGACTTGTTTTGTTTAGATTTGAAATATCATCCCTGGCTGGACAAATACAAAGTGACTTTTTAGCAAAGAGTTTTTTTAATTATTGAATTATTTATTTGCTCATTGGCTTTGATTACAAGTGACCGTGAGTTATTTAAATCAAATTTGACCTTTGAATTCAAAACAAAAACAGAAACAGCAGCAACAACAAACCCAGCAACAACATTTGTCAGTCCTACAGCTGGCCAAAGGAGCACAGGGCATGAGTGACCTTTCTGCAGAAGGAGAGGGCTTTCTTGGAGCTTTCTCTTCCCATGTCAACAGATGTTTGCTTATTTCCTGAATGATTCCAGAAGTGAACAGGTAGAGCATGTGCTCTAGAGATTCCCATTATAATACACACAGGCATCAGAGAGAAGGATATTCCTGCATTTTCTTAAAATAAAGACAAGAAATCTCCATAATCCAACAAGCACACTTCTATTCCTAGATTTGTTTTTAAATGAAGGTGGTTGGTACCAGCTCCAACAGACTGCAGATCTCCCAGCTCTGCTCTGGTGTGCAGCTGACACCCCCTCTCAGACATGCAGCTGGCTCTAGAGCTTTCACTTATTTCAGAAAATAGTTGAGGTATGAAAGTGTAGACAGAGACTGGAGAAGTTCCTAAGACCTCAAAATGTCACCCTTGTTATTAAAGCAAAAAGAGAATGTAGGAAACTGGCTGAGAAAAGGTCAAAAGTTTTTTTTGTGAAAGCATCAAATTACTCTTTCCTTCTCCAGCTGTTACCTGCAGCGTTGTTGACATTTTCACTAATAAAATGTGAGGAACATACTGGATGTATCCCAAAGCAAACCTATATATTAGGGAAATGGGAGTTGCTCCATCTGATGTCCTGGTAAGGAAACATTCCCACCCCACAGTTGCTTGTGGATGTGCTGCCCACATAAAAATAGATGACTCAGGAGTGAGTAGAGGAAGGTGTGGAGTGACTGGAGGTGGTGCTAGCATTGCCACCCCCAAAGCTCTCCTTTGCAGGCAACTGCAGACTGATGAGGAAGAAACAACCACATCCATCCCCACCAGGGTGATTGGAGAGGCAGTTCCTCAGCTTAGAGAAAATACCCAGCTTGGATTTGACAGTCACGAGTAGCAGTCTGTGCCATTAGGGAAAAAAAAAAAAAAAAAAAAATCCATGCTCTGGAAAGGATTTGGCCCAGACTGGTCCTGGCAGAGCTGCATGACCCAGAGATGCAGCAGCAGTCAGGCAGTGCAGAGGAGCTGGCTAAAGGCAGGCAAAGCTGCTCCAAATAAGTGCTCAAATAGAGTCACCCAGAGTTTATTTGTTCTATTTGCTCTGTCCATCACCTTCTAGGGTTTGTCTCCCTCGAAGAGTTCCCAGACAAATCCCAGACTGGAAAACCCTCCCAGACAGCCAGACACTCCCATGGGAAACCTGCCTAGGTGGTTTCTACCTCACACAAGCCTGGCTCTTACATATAGCCTCAGTCCAGGCCATCACACAACACCCTGAGAAAGATTATAAATGCTTGATCTACTAAATTCATGTCTCCCTGCAGACCTGTTCCAGGTCTATGATCACAAGCCATCTCCAAGCAGAAGGAGAAGGGTACCAGAACACCTGTCAGTTTCCAAAATCAATTTTAAAATTCTGTATAGAAGTTTAAGACACATCTACAACAGAACTGCCTTACATAAAATACTCCTGTTCCATTGAATCTGTCCCAAACTAAACTCGGTAATTAAGCCACGGATATTCTATGTAAACCATTACATTTAACTGTAAACATCCCAACATTGCCCCTGAAGCAGAGGTCTTTTCCATGGTCTGCAAGAACCAGTCAACACAGAGTTGAGCTGTTTGATTTTTTTTCCCATTTTGCGGAACAGGATGTCAGGCACCTAACACCACTGATAGACCTTCTAGGAAACAAGCACAATGTGCTATACAAAAAGGTAACAGAGAAAGAATAATGCAAGAACAGGTGATGGGTCATTTGCACTTCTGTAACAAAATTCTTCGAGCACATATGGTGGTTTTGGTCCAGTTCACTATACTACTATTTACACAAACAAATTTTCCTGGGGGTGTGGGTTTCAGTATTATAATCACCTAAGGTAACTCTAGGTTGTATTTTCATCCTATCAGCTACCACCAAACTATTATTTAACCTTATACTTTATTACAGTTTCTGCTACAGTCTATTTGGACAATAAATTGTCAACAAAACAAGGATTTTTAAAGTATTCTGTTCCTGAGGCCTCTTCAGTCCTCCATTGCTCTGGCATGTTGTTGTCATGGTTTCAAGACCAACCCATAATTGCTGTGAACCTTTTTATGTGGCTTTTTAACTTCATTTGACACCACAGATGCAGCAGTTCCAATTTTGGATTGCCCAGGGTGTGGATAGTTTGCACTGGAGTGAACTCCAGTCCTTTCCCTGCGGCACAAGGTCACTCTATGGCTCTTTGCAGTTGCTTCCACATGTATTTGAAGCTGTACCTGCCAAGAGGACTTTGGTCTTCACCTATCTGGGAATACACTGATTCATTCTTCGACAACAAGCTGAACAGTTTATATGGGAGGTACTTTAGTGGTTGCAGCTGTAAATCAGAGAAAATTTAATGCTTCTTTTTCAGGTATTGAAAAGCAATCCCTGTTCTCCTGACACAGAGATCTACAGCTCTGGGGCTATGTCTCTTGGGTGTCTTCTCCACACGCTGAAGTTGTGACCAAGATTCACAGTGGGTAAAAGCTGATGGGCTGCCGCATTCAGGAGCAAGCAGAGCTCTGGGAGCAGCTCCTCACCTGTGCCTGGTGATCAGAGCCTGACGGGTCCCTGGGCTTGGTGCTACTCAGCGGCACAACCCTGTGCTGTGCCTGGGCTGATCCTGTGGCAGAGGGAAACAGGGCTGTGCAAGACATGGAGAACCAGAAGTCACCTTTGTCCCCTGGGAAATTGTCCCCTGCAGGCAGCAGACAGGGACCTCTCACTAGTGCCATCCCGTTGCCTCCTCCTGGCCCTCCCTGCTTCAGAACAACAGCAGCAGAGCAAGCAGCCACACAACCCTGCCTGAAGGGCTAGAAGATAAATGCCTCTCAACCTGATTTCATCTCGCTTTCTCCGTAGGCAGGAGCAGCGATTCCATGTGCAATGGCAATGTGACATTGTGAAGGGTATCGGGGGAGCTCCTTTTGTTTTTAAAGGGAAAAAACCAAATGCCAGACCTTAACAGCAGCTTGTCCCTCTGCAGAGACAGGCAGATGAGGCAGAGCCCGAGTGGCTCAGAGGGGCTCACAGCCAGTCCCACACCACGGGCAGATCAGACTCCCCCACCTCGCTGGGACTCCCTGCAGGGTCTTCCCAGGTCACGTCTCCTGCAGTGGAGACTCATCGCTCTCCATCACTGCCATCCATCCCACAATGGGAAACAGAGGCATGGAAACACAAACATTTTTGGCACCCTGACAAGCCTGAAGGAAGGGCTGGGTTCTACACCAGGATTCATTTCTCACCTATCTCCTAGCCCTGCCACAGTTCTCCTGCAAAACATCACCTCAAACTATCCCCATACATGGGGAGTCAGAGATTGGACTTTGCAACTTTCCTGGGGACACATGTGGGTAAAAGTTTTAAAAGGTAAATTAGCCACTTTCCTGAATCATACCAATCTCCTTTTCCTGAGATTCTAAGCCATTTTCCAGTCCTTTCTTTTTCTCCCTCTTGTGACTTCTGAAAAAAACAGCACACTTATTCAGACAGTCAATTGGAGGAACAGCAAGTCCCTGCTAGGTTATATGACAATTTGTCAGGGTCCTGAGGCCCCCAGGAAATGGTGCAGGGATGATGGATGAAGGTGTGAAACAGAATTGTCACTCCACAGCCGAGGCATTAATCAACTGTCAGGGTGGCTGAAGAGTGTGGCAGGCGAGCCTGGAAAAGGGGGCACCACGCTGCCAGCAGGGCCCCCACTTCTGGCACCTCCTGCAGAAGGAAAATACTCCGGGAGCGACTACAGCTCTGCACAGGAAGCAAATGGTCCTGACAATTCCCTGGGTAGTTATTCCTAGAGAAAGCACTCATTCTGGCGTTTCAGAGAAATTTGCTCGCAAGCCCTGCTCCGCTCCCCAGAGCCATCAGCAGCTGTGGAAGTGACTCCATCTCTGCCAGCGGGAATGCTCATGAGCAAACCCAGCACACACTCCATCATCCTTCTTTTTACTAAACGTTTTTATTTCCAGTTTGTTGTAAATTGCATTTTGATGGTAATTTTTTGAGGGATTTCTTAAAATATTTTCTTTTTTTTTTTCTTAATTTGGGCAATTTAAAAAATAAAATTAAAAAACATGTTTCAGCATGAACTTTCTTCTTCCTCTTTAAAAATAAAACCCAAATGTTTTGTCACTTGGAAAAAAACCCTTCCCTTTATTTTGTAGTGAAATTACTCAGCAAGAGCTAATTTTGCAAAGAGTTTAGTTCCTTTGAACACTCAACTGTTAGTAGAGATCCCTACATCTCCAAAATATAAGCACACATTGAACAAGACCTGTAGAAGGCAAGCTGAAGACAACTTGTGGCTCTAAGCAGGTGTCACCCTGATCACTATTAAGTCGCTCTTTTGTTTCTACCCTCTTCTTGTCTCCCTAGCATTCATTTCCATCTTTCCCCCAAGCTCACACATCTGTAGCTTCCCTCAGCAGTGGATATAGTGTTCCCACCTGCCTCCAGACCTGGATCTGTGGTGCACTACAATAACAGTCTCTGATGGGTATAATATTTGAAAAATTGTTTAAGACATTTGCATTCAAAACTCCCCTTTGAAGAACAGGAGGGACAAAACCTAAGTACACGTCAACATCAAATGCCGGCTTTTGTCTGGAGAATTTCACTCGGGTTGTTAAGTCAGTTAATATCCACTGTTGCAGGCCCAACCCTGCTCTCTTGATGTTAACAGGACTTCAGTGTGGGATTTTAGCAGGACCTTAGGAATAGATATCTTCTGCATATTTTTATAGTATTAAGCAGACATCTTTGCACGTACATTGATAACAAGAAATTGCCAGATCAAAAGCTGTGAGTCATATTACTGAAGTTCTGGGTTTCATGGCACATCTGATAATCTCTGAGCAAGGAGAACAAGCTTGATATCCCCTCATCCAGAGATATTAGGTTTTCCTGCTGGGTCTCAAAACAGATTTGAAGCATCAGATTGCCACAGCTGACAGGTTTAGCTCAAACATCTGCTGAGCACAGACCGGAGGGATAGTGTCGAAAGAGAGAGATTAGGAGCATCTCCTGCTCTCTGGCCAAGAGTGGTTCTTATTTGGTGCAGAAATTCTCTGGTCTTAGAGCAAATTTAGCCCTCAGAGTGGTCTCTCTCACGACTGTTTTGGAAGAGGTCTGCAGCCCAGTAAATGAGTTTCAAAAGCCTGACAGGAGCGAGGAAGGGCAAACACAGTGCACAGCCTTCCCCATGCCTGTGCCATGCTGGTCAGGCAAGGCAAGCCTGAATTCCTGAGCAACCTGGCAAAGTTTGAAAGGCCTTTAGTGGCAGCCCTTGCGGCATCAGTGCCCATACAAGCTTAAAGCCCAGCCTGAGTGAAAATCTTATGAGGAAGGCACAGAGGGTGGAAAACCTCTCCAAAGGTTCAACACAGCCACATAAAAGCATTCCAAGGCAAAAGTGACAGCTCATCACTGCAGTCCTGGTGAACTAGGAAAACTGTGGCCAGAGGGATGAAAAGCCTGTGGGGACTGCTGAGGTTCTGCTGCCATCCTCCTCCTTCAAGTGAGTCCTTCCTTCCAGACCATTCCAAGTTTTCATTAATTATGTGGGTCGTGACAAACAGAGAAGAATCATGAAACTTGCAGACCATACTGTGAAACAACTTTCAATTCAGCACTGAACAAATTCTCCAAAAATGAACTTCAGCTTTATGCCTGCTCTTACCACCTCACCATTCCCCACCAAACAAAACACCACAGTTTGCATTTTGCCTTCTGCCTTCATCACGTGGCAGCAAGGGAGGCAGATCAGGGCACACATTTTGCATGTATAATGCAACCACTGAGCAGGAAGAGTCTCGGCAGCCCTGGTTCAGCTCTGCAGCCCTGTCAATCTGAGTCTGCAATGCTGCTGCAGCATAAAGCCTTCACAGTGTCAGGCTTACTCATTAACTAGATGAGAGATGGAAAACCCCTGTGGCAAATAAATGGATTGCATAATCTTGAGCCAGTCTGGGATGCCTGGAAGGTAAAGGAAGGATAGTGGATATTATAAAGCTGCCAGCAATTTGTTCTGTAAGATATATATATAGCTGAAAAAGCATGAGGTGCAAACAGCAGCATATGGTGGGGGAACTCCAAGATTTCCATAAGGGGCACACAAAATTTGATAGGTATGATCAGCTCTTTCTACCTCCACCTTCAGCAATTACTTGCATATAATTCAGTACAGAGGTCTGCTCCTTCTCTCTTCTTTGCTCCCGAACTAGCTATTAAATAAAACTCTTAAGCTCCAGGGCAAGAATCTGCTGCAACAGAAGTTTTCCTTGCTAAGGCATCTTTCCACACCACACAGACAAAGGAAGTGTCTGTCTGAAGGAATTATCACAGCAAGCAAAAGACTAATGGGACCATTCATTATCTTTAATTATATTCATCATCTTCTGGTGATTAGAACACAGTCATAAATTAAGATACATTTAAATTTGGCACATTTGAATGAACTGGATATCCTTTGAATATCTTATAGGAAGTGAATTTGTTAGGAGTAATGATGCTGTCACCTTGACAGGGCAGAAAGGATGCTTCAGTGTGTCAGGGGAGTCAGAGGGCCTTGAGGTTCAGTAACAGTGGACTTAGGAGAGGAAGGGATCAGCCTTTGCTTTGGTTTCTCACAGCTGAAGATCCTGAGAGCTCACCTCCCAGTGTTCAGCAATTTCTCAAGTACTGCAAAAAAGAGCACAACCTTTTATACTTCTGAAATATCTTGGGGTTTATTGTTCTTAACACTGGAGCTTCAGGACAAGACTCTGTGTAGAAGTAGCTCCCCTTCTGTCCCCAGAGTGGTGAATTCGTACACAGATTTATAATTGCACAAGGGTTGCAGGCTTGGGGCTGTTAATACACTATACTCATGTAACCTAGGAACAGAAATCCGTATTAAGGCCCGGCCCTTCTAAATCCCTCATATCTTAGTGGTTGCACCGTAAATTAATCCAGTGGGAAGGATTAAGAGCTTGTGACTTGAGCTGCACCTTCCTAGGGAATGAGTGAATGAGAGGTTGCATCCTTCTCCAGGTTTTACTCCACTCTTATGTACTTCTACGTCTTCAGAGAAAATTTAAGTAAGTTACTTCCCTGAGAGAAAGCCACAGACACAATTGTTATGCTTCTCCCATGTTCTTACACTTCTCCAGTGGTTAAGTAGCAGAGCTAACAGACAGCTATCAGTCAGAGAGCTGTGATGCCTCCTGCTCCTGGCACCATGCCTATGCTGACCACTTTTGTACGTGGCTCAGGGACAAACTAATACACATGCACCTTGGGCTGCTCCACTTCACTGCCTGGCATCTTAGTGAAAACCTCCAGGGATTATAAAAGATGTCCCCATTTGTCTTTAGAGACAGCAGGTATACAACATCATCAGCTGTGCGTCGCTCTAGAAGTGGACCAAGTGTAAATGTTTTCAATGTGGATTAAGGCACACAAACAGAATATGCCAGGTTGGCAAAACACTCTGAATCCCATCTGATTGTCAGTGATACCAGTGTGCCTGGTTGTAACTCATACGTGTCATGTTACCCTGCAATTGCTGTGGACAAAGGATGTGTGGTCAGCAGATCCCTGTGGCTTCGTCAGTCTTCTTTTGTGGAAAAGGAACCTGCTTCTGTCACCAGGGCTGTCCCAGCCAAGAACAAATGGCTATGTGAGTAAGCAAAAGCTCTACTGTTATTTGTTCCTGGATACAGTTTTCTGTTGGTCAACCCGTGGAGCACCGGAGTGCTTTACACCACAACAAGAATGTACATCAACATGCCACACTGCACATCAGCAGCCAAACAAGCCATTGCTGCTAAGTAATCCACCTCTGCCAACACAAACACCTCATCACTGGCAGCAAAGGAACACCCTCAGTCCAGATTTGGATTTAGCTACATGCCAGAATTCATCCATGATCAAATTATTCTGAACTGCTTTAACTTGTTTCCATTGGAAAAAAAAAAATAGATAGGAAAAGCTCAGCCAGTTTAAAAAGCTACGTGAAAAGTGATAGCTGGTACATTACTTCAGAGACATGAAATGTTCAGTCTGACTGGAACTTTTATCTGTGAATACATCTGCAGAGCCAGGACTACTTTGAACAGAAGGAATTCAGAGCAGAAGCAACGCTCAGTTTTAGCAGCTGCTAAGAAATTGCTGAGTGCCTTTAAAATCTCCTTTATTCACACCACTGTCTAAATAAGACCAGTATAGGTTGCACACATAAAAGCTCATAATGCAGTGAACAGAAGCTGAATAACAGCATTGAACCTGAATTTAAATTATTTTGAACAATTAAAAAGAAAACCAGAGAAGAATAAACTAAGCCAGCCTGAAGCAGAAGTAAAATGCAAATAAATAAACAGAATCAATAGAAGTTGTTCTCACTTATAACCCAGTAAAATAAAATGCACTAAAAGAAAAATGAGGTAAAATACAATCAGAAGAATAGGATCTTAATAAGAAAATGATTCCAACACATTTCTTAATGAAAATATTTGGAATCAATAAATGCAAATACTGCTTTGTGTGCTGATTTACTGAAGTCCCAGAGTTCCACTGCCAACCTAAGAGATATGAGACAGAAATAGAGATTCTAAGCTGTTGTAGGTAATGGGAAAAGCATTGAGTGAAGATGGTGCTTTAGTCCTTCAAAAGCCCCAAACAATGCTGCTTGCCTGGCACTCTGCAGTAGACTGAATAGACTGCCACATGCTTAATAATAGGCTGGAGTACTAAAGAATATATTTGTTTTCAATTCCTCCTAGTTACATATTTTCTATATATTTTAGGTTTATTTCTTTAGACTGATTTTTTTTTTCAAAGAAGCATTTAGCAGCTTCTAATGAACCATAAACTTCAAAACCTACCAAATTTTTTCTGGACGAGGCTATTTATTTGTTAAGCTGTGCTTTTCTTTACCCTAAATTACAATGTGGGGTCCAATTTCCACATGCATTTTTAAGTTTAGGTTACTGGACAGAAGAAACTGCTTCTGGAGGGAGGAATAACATCCATTTACCTGCATACGTTACTGGACCGAAATTCCTACCCCTGACGTTCACACAGTGGTACCTTGCACCTGTCAGAAACACTTGACTACTTTCAACAAAGGAGGTGGAATAGACAAAGTAAAATGTCACTTTTCATGGCAACATGCTGTAAAATTCCCCCTTCTCTCCTCCCCCAAAAAAGATCTCTCAGAGAGTGATTACACTGCTGCCTAGGCCATGTATCCACGTATGCTGGATTGTTTTAGTAACTAAACATGCTCAAAGGAGTTTGATTCCTGGGCAGCTTTAGGTAACAACTCTTTTCACACCCACAACTAGAAAACACCACTTTATCTTCAATTCATGTCAATAATCAAACAGTAACTATGACCCAGCACTATCTGAACATGAAACATTCAGCTGATCTAGGCAAAAACTCCCTCCACCATTGTTAAGGATGAAAGTACATCTTTGTGCCTTTGTTGTCAGCGATCTGAATAAAGCTTGAGGCTGTAGTTTGATTTTGAACATGCAATTTGAGATTAAAAAAAAATGCATTTATACTTCCTATTATATGTTCTACATATATTTAGCCTCTGAATGTGATGGCATCCTTAACTTTTTCCATAACATCTCATTGTTAGACTATTAAAATTAATTTGAATAAGTCATTAGCTTTACATTAAGGACTGCTGTGGCATCTGGCAGATGATCTATAGAGGAAAGTTGTGTTCATTAGTGCTCATAGACTGAGAAACATTATTTAAAAGAAGGATTGAACTAACGGTATCTGACACATAAATACACATCCGTGTTCATCAATGAATCACACAGTGCATTATCAGTGTTAGCACTCATAAGACCCCCATGGAGTAGGTAGGAGGAATCACTGAGGCTGCTGAGATGGGGAAATGAGGCACAGATACTGTAGAGAAGAAATGGGATTATAAATAAAGAGCACCTCTAAACACACAAACAAAAAGCCTTTATTTCTCATCCACTGCTGGAAAGACAAACCCATCCCACTCATCCCATCCATCTGACAACTGAAGTGCCTGAACTGACATGAAGGGGACAAAAATCTTAGGATTCTCTCAGCTCCAAGGTTTTAAGCTTCATGTAGGCATCAACCAGCAAGGCATTTCAACAGGGAAGAGCAACAGCCATCCACGCCAAGGCCAGCAGAGTCCGACACTGTCCTGTCCCCTGGCAGTAAGACAGAAGTTAACTCTGAAGAAAGACTGCTGCTGACAGGGGGGTTATCAGCAGCACTGGATTGATGAGCCTTATCGTCCCCATCCATTACAGCTTTGATCAGGAAACAAAATCTGCATCCTCCAAGCCCACAGACATACAGGGAAAAGACAGATGAAGGCTGGCAAGAAAACCGTACACTTCTGCATTATGAATTTTTATTTTGCATTCGTATTTTTATGAACACTGGGAAGATAATTCCTGACTATTTCATTCATCCATAGTTCTGCTTGCTACAAATATTTTAAGTCAGCAGAGCGAAGTTTATGGGGAAAAATGAGACAGTTTAAATGCTCCATATTATGGAGAACAATAAAAAAAATGTTTAAAGTTTCCTGGTTTTATAAAACACAATGGACCATGTCTGCTCCTGAGAACAGTTTAAGTACACTGCACCCTATAAGATGTTTTACTTAATCACCCACATTAAAGGTCCTATTGGTGCAATCAGGACTGCAGTAACATTTTGCATTAATGCTCGATTTTACCTTCAGTTTGGGAAAGACACAAGAGTCTCTTAGAAGTAGAAATTTGTTGTCCAACCCACCTCTAAGGATGTGTCACTCACTTTCAGCAACGAGTAATCTCTACATTGTCACTGTGGCCAAGTTATCTGTACATCATTTTCCACTGGGATGGGATTTTCCCGGCAAGAAAGCCAACAGGATACCTGAACTTTAAGCAAAACCCAGATCATGCATATGCCTACACTTCCACTATGTAGATTTCCTTTTCCAGTAAAATTTCTCTCATGTTTTTCCACCATCCAGGTTTGAGATTCTCAGGAGCTAATGTTAACTCCCAAAGCATATCAGTTCTTGATAGAAAGCTTCTGTAGGTGAACCGTGTTTGTTCACTAAACGAACAGGGATAAAACCATCCTCTGGGCTTTCACCAGCAGTTTCTGCAAGGGAAGCCAATCCTCCTCCTTTTACCATATGGGCAATGGACTCCTTACCCACTAAAACTCCAGCTCTTTGGGTTTGCAAGTATTACCAACCCCAACACGTGTCTGAGCCAGAGGATAGCCCTGCACTTCGTCAGAGCCCTCTCACCAAACATCTTCTTGAAACACTACAGAGAGTTGTGGCTTAGTCTGGAAGCCACAAGCTCAGCAGACAGTTCTGGAAAACTTGTGATGCTCTAAACCTAGTCTGACATTGGTAGAAGAGTCTTAGAAAAAAGTCAAAGCAAAACAATTTAAGCGGTTAAACAGCAGTTCACTGCTCTTGAAATGAGACAGGATTGAGAGTGATTGATCCTTGGCATTTGGATCCAGCAGGCAGAGCCACATCACAGAGCTCCTGCAAAATCCTGTTTCCATTCAGTTTAGCAATGTGAGATCTGATGTCACAGCTGCACAAAGCAGGAAGCCAGGGTAGGCCCACCCAGGACTAAAGCTCCCTCCTGACCTAGGAGGTGGCATAAAAGAGACAAGACCTGATAGACAGCCATCAATGGCCTGAGACCTTCTCTTTCCTAAAGGAGTCAAACACAACCTTGGCATTGCATCACTGTCAAATTATGCAAAAGCAAATGGGGAAGGTGAGCAAGCTTCCAGGTTAGTAACAGCTTTTACTGGAGGAGGGCAAGAGGAGCTAAATAAGCTGCTACAAAAATGCAGACACTGTCTTGGTATCAGGGTAAAAAAACCTCAGAGGACTGCAAAGGAGCTGAGGCAGTGAAGGCTTTTCAATCAGTGAGGGACACAGTTTATTAGCCTGGCAATAAACCTTATTTGTTGACCATTTGTTGATGAGATTTAAAATCAAACAGGCCAGTAGTATACACTGCATACTGCTGCTGCTTAGCTTAACACTGCAACATTTGAATTAACCCCATCTTTACTTGCTGTATATCCAAATATCTTTTACCAGCAATTAAGAACCTTGATCAGACATTGGAATCCAAACTCAGAATGCACAAAAGTGGAAATGCCCAGCCAAGAAATTATTTATAGCAAGATCATGGGGAGAAGCTACAGATTTTTCGCTTTTTCCTTTAGATCAGTGTTTTTATTTTATGTGCTGGGGTTATGTTCACACCACCTTTAACCCCAAAGAGCTTTGTATAAGATTAATAAGCATTAGTTTCATGCTGAAAATACTGTGCTAGGTGAGACTCTGTAGGTACACTGCCCAACAGGCTGGGAAGGAACCTCCTTCTACTTTTACAGGGATTTTGAGGTGTATGTACTGCCTGCCTCATTGAGAGAAGGAAAATTTTTGCTCCAGAGACAACAGATACTCTGCTGTTGTTTTGGGTCCAGGGAGAAGAAGAGGCCACAACCCACAAGAACAGATACCCATTACATTCTTTTCATATAGCAATATGGAAAAACATTACTCTCAGTTTTCATCCTTGCACACAATTCCTCTGCCTCCTCTCAGACATGACACTAGAGCAGAGTGTTGCAGAGAAAAGACCTTGTAGAACAAAAACCTTGCAGAACAACAGGACAACAGATTGCAGGAGAGACAAAGAAAGATTGGACAAGGCTGGTTTATGGATGTAATTAAAGAGTTTCTGGAAAGGGTGATTTCTACCAAGGTTACTCTTATAGTTCACTAGTGCAAAAAATAAGCAAAAATTCAAGTTCTTGGAGGTCCAGAAGATCTTTTATTCTTTAGCCTATTTAATTCTATTTCTTCATTTTTTATCTCTAAGGGAGGGAAAAGAGGGTGTTTCAGCCCTGAACTATAAGGCTGACTTGCAGCTGGTGGCCCAGTAATTGGTATTTATGGCTCAGAACGCATCACTAACAGGTTAGAGACTGATATTTTCATCACTCCTTCCTTTGCTCTCAGCTTTGCAGCTATTTCATGCACTCTGGGTTTGCCAATTACCTTCCCGAGGTGGGATGGGGTGATTTGTTTTTAATGCATGTACAGCGAGTTCGAACAGGCTGGTTTGTTTTTGCATTTGCAATTTCATGGGGACAGATTCAGGGACAAACACATAGGAAAGACAGCAGATAGCCTTGGTATGCACCTCAAAGAGTTCTTGGAGCTTCATTTCACGCCAGCCTATTACATATCTGCCCCCAAATTGGCTCTTAAAGCCCCAGCTAGCACTGCTCCCTTTGGTCTGCGGCCTTTGTGCCTCTGGTGCCTGTTAAGCTGTTCTGCACGTTCTCATGCTGTGAACTTTGCCCTCCTGGGGACTGGGAGGGATGCTGAGGGCTGGCATGATACATTGCAGTGCTGAAACCTGGAAGCTGTAGGTTGGGTAGAGAGAGATATTATTGAAAGGGTTCACAGAATGGGTGTGCAAAGTCAATCCAGAAAAAGTTGCCCTGACAGAATCCTATGAACAGAGGATGAGATCCCAGTACAAACCAGGAGGTGCGAGGGCAGCTTTCATGAGACATGCTGCTAGTTTTGCAGTCAGCAGCCCTAGATTTAGGATTTTTGAGGAAGTCAAATAGTATCTCATCTATAATTCAATCCTCTTTCACTCTTGTTCTGGATTCCTAGAGTCCCAATCTCCCCCCAAAGATATAACATGTCCTGCCTGAGGGCATGGGTACCAAAAAATTGAAAGTGTCACCATTTTGTCATATTTGTCACTTTTGAAAGCAACATGCTCAGAATAGGAAAAGGGAATGAAAAGATCAAGAGCACAACCAGCCAGAGCCCGTAGCATGCACAGAGGCTGTCTGGGATGATACACACCCTTGGGTGAAATACCAGTTCCTGAAGTCATTGAAACTAGTCAGAGTCAGATAGCACAGATAAACTCTAAAATACACAGTAGAGTTTAAAAGACAGACCCTATACAGATTTAATTAGCGTGCTAGAAAAAGAGGCACTGGAAAGCCAGATAAATCTGCATTCCTAGGATTTCTGAGTGTGAAGGATGGAAAAGGGAAGGCTTTCATAAAGGAAAGATAGGAAATAAAATATTTCAGTGAATGCACAGAAACTTTCCTGTAAATGGGCTGCTGGAATAACCCAGGCAGAATAAGCTTCAGTTTGAACTGAAGCATGAAAGTCAATAATCTCTGTAACCTTTTTAAACTCTTTGCTCTTCTATCACATACAGAGAGGCTGAAGGGAGTTAATCTATTCAAGGTGTGTGCGTCTATATTCCTTGTATACAGCAGAGTACTCCCTCACAGAGAACTAGTTAGCAGTCTGTCTCACGCTCAGCACTAGCAATATTTAAGGAAAGTGCCATTGTCATTTATGTTACTGAGAATTTTACTAAACCCAAAAAAGACCCAGTTGTCCTTCCTAAGAAAATAAAAAGTTGAAGGATAGAAGGTGGTCCAAACTAGTTTTTAACTATCAATTATTTGTCTAAAAAATTAGTTTCTCATGTATATGTTGCAATTCATAAACCATTTTGTAGATATATGCTTTGTACATTAAGACCAAAATTTGGAATATTTCATCTAAAAATGACAAACTGACCCATGCTGCCTTTCTCTTTTAAGTTTCTTTACAAGGGGAAAAAGTGCCTGGGAAGAGCACATCATGTCGTTCTCAGAGGACAGCATCAAGTTCCGAGTCCTGTAATTACTTCAGGTTAGTCATTTTATCCCTGATGAAGGTTTCTCTTGCAGTCCACAGAGGGTGCCTTTCCATCTGGGAAACAATTAGTAGATACTCCAGACTAAGACTTGCAGTTTCAGGACTGCATTAATTTTTAGTTGACAGTAATGAGACTGTCAGAATAATTCTTACCTCAGTAGAAATAATCTCTCTCAATCAGTGCTGCACAAAATGTACAACTGTCACTCACTGAACTTCTCTTCTACAAGGGCCAAATTGTTAGTGATAGGATGAAATAGAAAAAGCCATTGAGGGCAGGCAGGCTTGGCCCTAACAAGGCATTAATGAATAAATAATTTCCAGGCCATTATTCCAAAAGAGAAAACCGAGAAGTTGTAGCCGGAGAGAATATCAGAACAGACCCCAAATCTCCCAGCTCTCAGGATGAAATTTAGTTTCAACTACAGAATGAAGATGTTTCCATCCTCTTTAGAACATTGTGCAGATAAATTCCTTCAGCTGTGGGAAATACTCAGCTGTTGTGACAATGGGTTCTACATAAAACAGCCTAGTGCATCTTGAGATTATTAAGTTTATTGCAAATTATTAATTTTAAACAAAGATTTATGATAAGCAATGACTGCAGTAGGAAAAGATCACTGTTGTGGTACAGCACATGCACCCACATACAAGCTGCATCAGCAATAAAAGGCAGGAGAAATTCCCCTCTAACTATATTTCACTTGGAAAGGCATTTATTTATGATTGGGCACTGGAGCATTTGAAGTACTGATGCAGGACACCAACAAAACATTTCAACAGTGTTCATTGGCTAAGCTACCAGGTCTTCCACCATGAGGACAGGTGTGGCAATTTAAAAAAAAAAAAGTTCAGGTATATGTCTGGTAATGTGTCAAATCAATTATTTCAGGACTTTGGGGCAGGCAGAGGGAAGACAAGTTGATTGCTATTGGAACATGTTTTGCACAAGATGCAGTGATGGCAAATAGCCCAGTTTCAGTGGGCTAAGCTGTGATCCCTAGATAAATACAGACTAAAAATGCAACAGCAGCTACCATGAGATTAACAAAATAAAATCAAACTTGTAAAGGATGAAATGCCCATTTCTGTCTTTGCTGCCAAGCACAAAAATGCTGCACATAGCCATGTTCTTTGAACCACTTCTTTTTAAACATTGATACTACATAGGAAACAAAAAACCAGTAGGGCTACAGTTTCCCACACCCCAGCAGGAATCCATGTGTTCCACTGATAACTAAGGAAAAAAATACATAAACGTTTGGTGCAGAGAATGCTGTGTGTGACACTGACTGAGACAACCATTGACAAAACTGCTTCATTACACATCACTGCAGTGCAACACAGGCAGAGGAGGCAGGGGAGAAGCACATTTCTGGAGTCCCAAACCAAATGCCTTGTCTCGCATGCAAAACCAGAGCCTGTAAGCCCCACTACTGTATCTGCTGACCTGATCTGTGTACTTATTCCAGAGCTCACCTCTGAAATTTTTGCATAAAGGTTTTTTGAGATTTAGAGCTTGATTCAAAGATAGCTGAACTCGGTAGGAACTCCTAGCACCAGGTTTGAGATGGACTGCAAAGAAAAAGGCGTTTTTGTGCCCAGGGCCATGCACTGCAGACCCAGCCAGGCCTCCCACGCTGCAGGATGGACACAGCACGTGCAGAGGAAAGACCTTTTGTGTGAGGTTCATACCCAATTCTTTACCCTATAACACCAGCAGAATTACCTGTGTGACACAGCAGACAGTCAGAGCCCTCAAAGTGACAAATAAATGTATAAATGATATCTCTGTCAACATCTTAAATTGTTCAACCACTTTTTTTCTGCCTCCTGGTAAATTGCTCCTCAGGCTGTTCTTGCTGAGGTTTTGTCCGATTCAGTTTCCTCTAGTAAGATGATAGAGCAAGGAGAAACTAAAATTAATGACAAACACTTTCCCCAGTTGCCCATCTGACAAATTTCACCTTGTTTTACCAAGTCCATTACAGATGATTACATATTAATTGCACTGTGTGCAGGACAACACAAAGCAATTAACACTTCTGCTGTGCTTCATGGCTGCTCTGTGCAGTTTTCCAGGGGGAGGTATGATATGAAATCTCATGACTAGCATGAAACCAACTGTAGTCATCACTGAATTTATATTTTTCCATGCCTGCCTAACACCCAGTTCAGTGCCTGCTGGGCTTTCTCTTAAAGGCAATCTGGCAGCCTGAAACAGGAGACCTAATTTCTACAGACATGGCATAAGAACAAATTGCCCAAATTTTGGGAGAACTGTGGATTTAAAGGAAACCAGATAATGTTCAATAGCCTACCAAAACAAAAGGGAAAGAAGAGTCCAAGAGTTCCTGACTTTGGACAACTCATTTCATCTCCCCCAAACCATGCATTACTGGAATGCAAATAATAATACACTGGCATTCTTAGGATGAAAGCTATATTTGTGAATTAAAGCATAAAAGAAACCAGGAATGGACAAGCTTTTCTCACATTTCAAGCTCTCAGCATTACTAACAATTTGGTTTTAATAAAGACAATAAATATAGGCTTAAGTCATAGCTTTTGTCTGTAACTTACCATTGCATCCAGCAGAATCCCCCACTGGAATTTCTTCCAAACTGTACAAATGACCTTGTTCCCATAATTAATCCTAACATTGTTAATGTTTGGGTTTAGGTATTGCAGCTCTTCCCCCACGTCTATTTACAGCCTTTTGCTCTTTGCCACCTCCTACTCCTCCCTAATAGGCACCAGGACTGACTGAAGGGTTCAGCCATAGGCAAAGATGACACCAATTAACTAATGGGTTCATTTGATCCCTTGCACCAAGGCCTGTGGCCACCCTGCTCTAACCACAAATAGTGCCTGGATGGTGACAACCAAACTCCTTCCAGCTACCCTGGATTATTTGTTGCAGATGTTTATTCTCAGCTGGTAAGGCAGGAAGGATAAAGACAGATGTAGGTTTTAGTCTGGGGGTTTGCTCAGTGTGACTTAGGCACTGCCAAAGTACTGACTAATCCCAATGAAAGTGAAAAGAAACTATTTAAGTTTGACAGAGCAAACATGGGCACTATTTCAGCCTCACCAGGTGGCTCTTAGCAAGCCAGGGAACTGTAGGTGACTTGGAATGTTTAAAACAGCACTTACAGAACCATCCTAACATGCAGTCCTAAGGCTGCAGTCCAGGATGACTCTGAGGTGGTGAACGTCCTCAGGAGGGACAGACAGGCAGCCGGTCTGGCCTGCTGCACATGCCTAAATCAGTAAGAATTGCATCATTGCTTGTGTAGGTGTATCCTTTACTTAGCATCCTGAATCTGTAGGAAACAAGTTACCTTGGCACTGGGATTCTGATTGGCAAGACTTGTGAAATTTTAAGAAGGGGCTGAACTCTTGCGGAATTTCTCTTACAAGATGTATTTCAGCTCTGGAAGTTGCAAAGTATTAAGTGTTAAAAGCAGGACCCAGAATTGTATCTTTTTGTCTCCGGTTTTGATGCTCTGCTTTGCCCTAAGTTAACTGGCAAATTTCTTTTATTTGCATATCTCAACAAAATGTTTATGATTCTCTGCACAAAAATTGATTTAGAAAGGAAAGCCTGAGTCTTTTAAGCTGAGCAGTTGGCAGATGCATAGGACCACATATAATGTATGCCTATACCATAAAGACATACATCAGTAGTGGGTGGACTGTATATCTCCCTGTGCACTTATTTCTATTTTATGGTATTTTAAAATAAGAAATACCCTTTAAAGAAGCTGATTGCCTCAGGCTAGCAAAAATTTACAAGGCTCACTTGAAATGTTTTTGCTTAACAGCAGGAAAAAAAAAGAGAAGTCATGCATTTGAAAGTGAACATTTCAATTATCCCAATCCTGGTGACCTCTTCTGGGTATTAAGATGCTATTGGCAGACAGCTCTCTTCAAAAGATAAATTGTGCCTTTCCACAGCAGCAGAATGGTATTTGTTTTCATGTCATGACACATTGATTTCATACAAATTTTAGAGAAAATAACAGCTGGCCACATATATCAGTGATGCCAGAACACTGAAGTACAAGTGCCCTGAAGGGGACGGAAGCAAGTAGGTCAGTCATAGAATCACAGAATGGTTTGGGTTGGAAGGGACTATAAATATCACCTAGTTCTAACCTTCTTGCCATGGGACACCTTCCACTATCCCAAGTTGCTCCAAGCCCTGTCCACCCTGGCCTTGAACACTTCCAGGGCTGGGGCATCCACAGCTTCTCTGGGCAACCTGTGCCAGTGCCTCCCCACCCTCACAGTAAAGAATATCTGATACCTAACCTAAACCTACTCTCAGTTTAAAGCCATCCCTCTTGTCCTGTCATTACACACCCTTGTAAAAAGTCTCCTCTCAGCTTTCTTGTCAGCTCCCTTCAGGTACTGAAAGGCTACAATTAGGTCACCCTGAAGCCTTTTCTTTTCCAGGTTGAACGATCCACATTCTCTCAGCCTTGTCTCATATGAGAGGTTCTCCATCCCTCTGATCATCTTGGTGGCCTCCCCTGGACTCACTCCAACAGGTCCATGTCCTTCCTGTGCTGGGACCCTGGAGCTGGATGCAGCACTGCAGGTGGGGTCTCACCAGAACAGAGGGGCAGAATCCCCTCCCTCACCTGCTTCCCACACTGCTCTGGATGCAGCCCAGGACATACGGCCGGGTCACGTCCTGCGTCTCATCCACCAGCACCTCCGAGTCCTTCTCCCAGGCCTGCTCTTGATCTGCTCATGCCCAGCCTGGACTGATACCAAGGCCTGCCCTGAACCAGGTGCAGCACCAGAACTTGGCCTTGTTAAACTTCATGAGATTCCCCTGGGCCCATTTCCAGAGCTTGTCCAGGTCCCTGTGGCTGGCATCCTGTCCTTCAGGTGTGCCAACCCCACTTAGTCTCAGGGCTGTGTCTCAAATCTGAGGACAGAAGGCATCCTGGGTCTGAGGGGCAGATTAGTGAGATGCAGCCATACAGAGATGTTGCAGGAGATATTTTGACTCATCTTTGAGGGTTGTCTAACTTCTGACAGATGAAGAAGGGCCAGCACAGAGGCCTGATGCTTACAGTGGGGCTGCAAGGTAGAAACGGAGCATTGGCATCCCTCTCCATCCAGACAGGTCTTTTATTTTATAAGGATGGGAGAAGCAAGTTTTACCTCTGGGAAGAGGCAGAAAAGAAATATTTTCTTGGAATTGGGCAAACCTTTCTAGGAATGTAAAGTCAACCAGCTGGAAGGACAGACACTGAAATCCTATCTGTTCTCCTGAAACCAGTGCTGTTTTTGAAAATCTTTAAGAATGAAGAAATACAGAAGAAAATGCCATCAAGGCTCCAGGCCACAGAGCAGGACATTATGAATCCATGGATAATGGTAGAAAAAAAAAAATTGAAGTTTGAACACTGCAATCAGTAAACATCTCAGAGCTCATTATTAAAATCAGGCCTTACTACAAGGTTTCATAGAGCAGCCCAGAGCCACTCATTTTCCCTGCTGAGTTAAAGTCACTTAACCCCAAGTTCCAGCACTGGTAAAGCCAGGCACCCTCCTCCCTCAGCAGATCACTTTTGGGGTCAAGCAGGAGCTGCTGCGGCGGAAGGAGGAGCAAAGCCTCTCTAGTGGACAATGAGAGATGTTCCTGAGAGAGCAGCTGGTTCCAGCTCCTCTTCTACACTCCTGCATTTATCTACAGGATGGGTTTGTGGTACTGAAACATATGGGCCTTCCAAGCATGACTGCTTCTTTTGGGGATAACAATGCCATTAAGAGCATCCAGGAAGGAGGCACAGCTTGCCACCACCGAGGGGCCTGCTCCAGGATGAAACAGACTTCTTGCAGAAACAACCCCAAACCTACTTGTAATGTCTGCCCTGTTTTGCCATCATCTCATTCCCAATTTTACTAACAAATAAAATGACTGGGAAAACACTGAAATTAGTTTGCCAGCTGGTTTGAGTATCTATTTCTGAAAACATCTTAATCTTCTGGAAAAGCTCATAATTTTTAATGCAGTTGTCGACAGAGTCTTTTAGAAACTGATACAAACACAGGCTTAAGGGTATTTTAATACTATTCTTCTCTTTCAGATCAGAGGGCTAGAATTACTGAGGTTTTTAAGCATGACATGTATTTGCTTTTATAGAATGAAACTAAAATAGGACAAAAAGGCTTAAATATTTGTTAATGCCTTTCTTTACAGATTGCAAATGGTTTTGTCATGACTGCACACCCAGGACTTCACTGTGCTCCAGATAAAATCAGTAGCTGGGAACCCTGTGTCAGACTTTGGAGACGTTTTGGCATGAAAAAGGTTTTCTTCTTCAAGTTTGCAAATCTTAAACCAGAACATAAATATTTGTGGTGTACCTCCTTGAGAGCACTTTTCTGATAACACCATTCATATCACGTTCTCATTCACGCTGATTTAGCAAAGCTATCCAATTCCACAGCTTCACTACTGCTGAAATAATTTTAAGGAAGACCAGTTATAGTAGGTTTTTGGGCACTTGTCTGTAGGAGTGTTTTATTACACACAGGTAGGAGTAGCCCAAGGGAGAGGAGCATCCCAGGGTTTTGCCATCAACCTGAAACACATACTGCACAGGTTTTAAAACATTTACAAAGCCATAGAAATTCTCAAGGACTTTCTCCAGGGCAAAAAGAGTGAGGGCTCCACTTTTCAGCCATTCAGTATAGAACACACCATCTTCACATATCCCAGCCACTGGTCTTGATCTGGCACCAGTCCCCTTTACTCAAATGAATTTAACTCCTATTGTCAGGGTCAAGATGGTAGTCCAATCTCTCATTTCCTGTATTAATACAGTTTCCAGGCAAGACCTCACCAAGCCTGTGTGGCAGCATTAGACTGGCATGCTCAGGACTGATTTAGTATCAGTGTAATCTCAAAATAAGCACATTGCTGGCCTTTCAGCTCCTCCTGATTCCTGTAGGACAGAATTGGCATGAGGAGAGCAATTGCTATGACCCATACTTCCCTTACCACTCTTATCTCATACACTTGAAACACATCTCCTAGTGAAAGAGGAAAAAGCAGAGCTGGCTCAAAATGTTGCTGTTTTTAGAGCAAAGGGAAAAAACGGCAACAACAACAACAAATGCCAATTTTTCTGTCATTCATTAAAAAAAAAAAAAAAAGGTCCCAAAAGCCTTTAATGCAAGAATCAGATTGTTTGAAGCAAAATCAGAAAACAGACTTCAGAAGCAGTCTGGGAAAGAAAACATGATATTTTTCAGAAAAAAAAAGTTCTCAGATGGCATGGACTCTAAATTCATATTAACTTTGTACAAACCACACGGTCCAGTGCTCCTGGTACCCCAGAGGAAGTTCCCCAGCTCCATGCCAAGCCTCAGTGATTGCTAGAGGGCCCCAAAAGCAGAGTATTTATTTCATCTTATTTTCATGGAAACTAAACCCCAGGCAAGTCCCATTGCAATAAAGCACAGTCAGGGAGATCAGTGATGACAGCCCTGAGGCTTCATCCCCCTCCACCATGTGCAGCCTAGAAGAGAGTGCAGGGTCCCATTCCAGAGCTGGGTGCTCTGGTGGTGCTGCCTGTCACCATTGCAGTGCTGCCTCTGTTTATGTCACAGCATAAAAATGCCCATGTAGAGGAACCCATTTAGGATGAGAAATAATATAATTTGGCTTCAAGCCAGGATGTTCTTTGCTCAAATGGCAAAATCTTCTCCAGCTTCTGAAATAGCTCAAGGCTGCTGATCTAGAGATTATACCACAAGGCCCAGCTTTATGCTGCATGTGGTGATTGACAAAGCTGAGGAACCACTTGGTTACGGACAATGGAGCTTGGTCCATCCTGGTGAGGCCAAGTTATAGTGGCACTTTACAGAGGAGGGAGGATGATGCCTCTGGAAGGAGCTGCAATTCAGTTCTGCTTTTCTGAATTACTGTTCGTAACGCTGAGATTGCACCCAGGAGCCTGCCTGTTTGTCAGGACTGCAGCGTGCTTAGCAGTGTGCAAACACAAAATAAAATTACATTATCTGAAGAGTCCTTTTCATGCTTTTAAAGAAAGACACTAAAGTCATACATGAATTCCTTTGAATCTCATTTATAAATCGAAATAATTATTTTAGCAAGTGATGACAGGTAATAAGTGGCACAGGCTCTTGTCTTTTCCCTGCAAGATGAACCACTTTCCCTGGATTACAGTAGTATTTCCCTCACTCACTGTCCCCTCTCTCTAAAGATGCACTGCTCCTCTTCCTCCTGCATCCAGCACTGGGAACACTGGGTGAGTACTGGACCAAAGAACTGATGAAGACAAGGATTATGTTATCTACAGAGCACTGAAGAGTCTCCTCATGGTCTATACACCAGTGAAAAAAAAAAAATTAAAAAGAAATCTCATTTGCTGCAGCTCACAGCTTCAGCCTTTGCAGATATGGCCTAAATATCTGCTTGCACACACTTCACAGCAAGGCATCCCACCAGCAAAATACATAATCCATCCATTTAAAACCACCCACAAAGGAGGCAAGTATTGAATCATTTTGGGGGCTGGCACAGGAGATCTGCATCTTGCTGGTTTCATTACCTTGAATAATAGCACAACAGATCTGTAAGTCACATTTAAATCGATTTTAAATTAATCCAAACCCTAGGTGTAAACATAACAAAGTGTTGGATGAGAGACTATGTTTTAACCCATTTTTAGATCCCCTGTATTTCTGCAATAGCAGGGACTGAAAGCACGGGTGTCAGATGAAGGCAGACTTCAGCATCTGAGCCACTGCTGCAGTCTAAACAAGAGAGATGGTCCAGCCTTGAAAAAGAGAAAGGAGCCAAAATCCTGGATACAAACACCCAACTATGGAGGACAGACCTTCCTGGGCATTTAAACCCTGACTGTATTTAAGAACTCCTTAGGACAACTAATACACACACACCCCCCTCAACTGACCTACAGATCTGCAAAGCTGCCCTCATACAGGGACTGCTGCATGGCTGATGTCGGAATAAGGCACCCTGGTGCTGTGTGTTTTTGCAATTTAAATAACAAGTAACACTGCTCTTTCCTTATTCAACCCTTTAGTATACCAGACATAAACATAAAACAACATATTCCTGTCTCTCACTGAAGAGAAACAAGGTTCAGCTTAATCTCACTGCTCAAGAAATGATGATACCAGTTGCAAGATCTCTGCAAAGGGACTGTAGGGGGGTACAGGGTGGCTCAGTTAAAGGTGTTTTTCCGAGGAGATTAGAGTTGAATTTGACAAATATCCCTAATATTAAATTAGTAGGCTACAGATGTTTCTCAACTTCATGAAAGACTTTCACATACAAAATCTAAAACCAAACAAAACTCAGAAAATCTGTGTTTTGTAGATGTCTCCTTCAGCAGCTCTCTATGACATTGATACCAGCTGATAGAAACAATGGGGAAAGTCTAAACTTCAGGCTCTTCCCAAGCGATTATTCTGAAACATGATTTTTTTAGTCAATGAACTATTTTGCCTCCTTCTAAGGCCAAGCTCCTATACAAAAAGGCAGAGAAAACTGGTACAAGAGAACACTTATCCAGGTGGAGTGAGGACTTGTACTCCCAAGAAATCCATTTTTCCACATCTAACTTTCAGGTGATTCCTTTCCTCCAGTCTGCCCACAGCAGCCACCAACAGATGGTACCCAAAGAGCTCCTACCCTGGTGCTTGCATCAAGAAAAGCAGGCACGGAAGGGGGATTTCCTCAAAGCACGTTTGAAATCCTTAGTGCTGAAGATGACAACACTTGGAAGATGCATTTGCCATGTCAATCTGGAGCTTCCCCTTCCCAGTCAAGCACTGGGCTGTCTCCCCACGGATGTTTGCTTTTGCTGTTAGTTATTGCTTGCACCACAAAATAATTTCAGCTGGCTCTGTACTGGTCTGGGAGTGAAGGAGTTACAGAGATGATCTCAACCAGCTGTGCCTGTGCAAGTCCAGGCATCCCTTCTCCTGACACCCTTTCCTATCATACAGGAAGCCAGCTGCAATTCTTTGTAATAACCAGAGATAGGATATTTCTCCAAACTGCGGGGTTCCCTTATGTGAAATACAAAAGAAAAGCAAGTGAGATGTAAGGAAGTGATCTCTGTAGCTCAGGGGAAATAATTTCAAAGATGAAATCTGTTCTGTGCCATCAGCTGAGCTTAGCACATTTCCAGTGGTGCAGTCATTTATAGCTCTGGGGCTGCCACTGCCCAAGCACTAATGGGCATTTCCCAGCTGGGCTTCTGACCAGCACAGCCCTTTGGGGAGCACCTGTGTTGCTCCCAACACTCTGCAGCATCAGCAAACACTTGGATGTTCCCTCTCATGCTTGCAGACAACTCTGCACAAGATGCAGTGCATCAGAGAGGTAAGAGAGAATCAGGGAGCAGCAAGGGTTACCCAGGGCCAGGGTGGCAATAGGGCACAGAGCAAACACAGGTGCTGGAGGCTCTGCAGGACTGGCAGTCTGGGTGCATGTGTAGGAAAAGACCAGGAGACACCTTGGCTGCTGCCTAAACACTGCAGGTAGCACTGGAGTCTGCCCACCTATACCAGCACTGAGCAAAACCCACCCAGAAAGCTTCAAGCAGCTCCCTGGGCTGGGCAGCTGTGGGGAGAAACCACTGCCCTTCAGCAGGGTTAATTCAACCATCACAGGGTTAACACCCAGCAGCTTTGCACATTATTATGCCATGAAAGCAGAGGTCAGATCTCTTCCCTAGATTTGGGACTGCTTGTCTTCAAATTTATAGCAACTACATCTGTGGTGTTTGGGGGTTTTAAGTGATTTTTATTTTTTTCTTTTGCTTCAATGATCCTTGTGGGTCCCCTCCAACTCAGGATGCTCTGTGATTCTAAAATCCCCTAAAACTTCACACAGGCTGTTCTCTCACTGATGCACTATCAGGCTGGAATGTTTAGGCAAGAATTTTCTTGCAAGTTTGAAATGTCAGTTAGTTCTCTTTAGTTTTGGATGAGGTATTTTTGTTAATCTGAAAAATCATTGTAGCAGTCATGGTCATTTTTATGTATATTCCTTTTCCACACGCAAATAATCCTTTATATAAGGTCCTGTACTACTTTATGCCTCATTTCCTTTACTTCACAAGAAGAAAGGTGCTTTACAATGAAGTTTTTCCTTCATCTTCTCCAAAGAAGTGGTTTTCAGTAAGCATGAACTCATTTATTTCTTTTAATGGTGGCCGCTTATTTCTTCAAGACAAGGCCATCTACAGAAACTGCACATTCTACTAAGACTGTGAATACATTTCAGAAGAGAAGAAAGGTAGCTAGCTCTGCCTTGAAAACAATAGTAATATTCTAACAATAAAATATACATCTAAGCAAGAGCCAACTGACTTGGAGCATCACTGGTTGTGAAATCCAAAACACAAGCATCAAAGGGCAGGGATAAAATGCCAGATTACCCCAGGATCTGAAAGTTATGGCTCCATCTCTCTGCATTAAGACATGCTTGTTACAGCCTTGGGGAAGTCATCCAGACTGGTAGCACTTATCTCCCTCAGTGGGAAAAAGGTGAATAAGGCAGGCTACAACATATCTTTCATCTGTAGGATTTAAAACACCGACAACTATTTGGATGTAAGAGCTGAAATATTTTTGATATTGCCTTTGTGGCAGAAAAGTGGATGAAATGGCATTGGAGGGAATTTCCATAAAGTATCTCCTGCTACTTTATGGCTAAGAACTATTAAAAGTTCTTGAATTCAGAGGAGTGAATAAAATTATTAATCTTAGAAGATTAATGACCATGGTTTCTCCTCAAGAAGATCACAACCACACTTTTGGGAAGTAAAAGCAATTACAAAATTTTTACGGGTAATGATATAAGCCACCTAAATAAGCCAAAATATTACTTGCTTAGATGAACAATAAAATAATCTTTGAACTAAATCAGATTTAAACCATCCCTCATACAAAACGTACATTTAAGAGAAGAATTTCCCTTGGATGCTCATCGTGTTCCAGTGCCAGCCTCGAGCCTGTGGCTCTGCTCACCAGGAGGGACAGAAAGCAGGACAAGATGGGTCACTGGAAATTGGCCTGGCAGCTTGTGGTTCCCTCTCATTCTGGCACCCACTGCAGCATCTAGCCGGGTGTGTGTGCAGGCAGGCTGCCAAGCAGCTTTCCACAGCATCCCACAGGCTGGAGAGGGATGAAGCTTACAAGACTTTTCTAGACTTTGTAGCTGGCAGTGCAGGGACAGGCGTGTGTCTGCTCACAACAGTAGTCTCATCTGTGGGACACACTGTGCTCGTGGCACAGCTGGGAGAAACAAGAATTGCTCACCCCTGACTGAGCTGCAGCACCAACAGAGCTCCAAACCTGGCACACGGTGTATCTTCAAGGCAATAAACTTCATCCCTTGGCTGGGCTCTGCAGCCCCTCATTCCCTTGAGAAAGGGGCTAAACTGAGCAGGAGCTTAGTATCAGCACAGAAAATAGATTGCTTCTGGAAACAGACACTAAGGCTGATTTTATTGTACGGATAAAGCTGAGATCTCTGGCAATAAAACATTAAAATATTCTGAAAAAAATCAAAGGCATAGTTTTCAGAAGGAGCTTGTTCTACTGAATTAGGTGCTAGTCTGGGACTGAGGAGACCCTGATCCTACACCCAGCTGCTCCTGGGATCCTGCACAGCCTTCACTGGGTAAGGTCACATCCTCTCAGCTTTGCTCCCCTGCCTCCATCTGCCTCCTCTATGCCAACTGTAGGAGCACACGGGTAGGGAACCATTTCCATGCTGCATTAGGTGGTTATTCAGAGCTTAAATGAAACCTGTTACCCTCAAACTAACAATAACTCATGACATACTCTGAACTGAGCCAGCCTAAGCAATATTGGATTAAAAATTCCCAAAATGTTTTCTCCAGATTTCTTACCTGATTCTACCCAAGATGCTTCTCATATCAATTTAATTACTCCTAATTTACACCAAGGAAAGCATATTGAAATGCTGCTACACAATTCTCATCAATGTGGGAAGACCGCTTGCTTTCAGCAAAATCAGGTTAAGACATAGGCAGAGCTGTCCAGAAAGCCTTTCACTTCAATATAAACCAAGGACAGTGGGCTCAGAGCCAACACTACATTTTTCAGATTAGGTGCTCAGTCTCCCTCCTTCCCCCTCTCACTAGAAAGATCTTATTTCAGATCAAATGTGTTCACAATACATTTACCACTACAGCGAGTTTCTTTTTCAAACATGAAAATAATAAATAAAAAGATCTCATACACCTTTTCTGGTGGAGTTTAAAAGTGCCTGGAAGAGATACAACCAGATGATATCTTCCCATTACTAGATCACTGCCTAAATACCTGCTGGACATGCAGCACATGCCGTGTTTGTGAGCACAGTCTCAAAATTATTTAAAAAATTTAAAAAATTAGGCCACTCTCCTAAAAATCAGAAACTGGGTCCTGATAAGATAAATGAACACTTGGAACATTTTTTGAGCCCCAGGTATGGAAACAATTCCTACACACAGGAGATGAATTACCCCACTGAACACAGTGAATGTTTTCTTAGCACAGAAAACAAGGAAAACTACATGTAAAAGACAAAATAGCTGTCAGAGACTGATTAAAAACAATCTCTGATCTTTCTGAAGAGATAATAAAGTATGGTGTTACTCAGTTTCTGTCATTTTGTTTCTAAACTCTTAAAATAAAAAAGCACTATTACTTATTCCCATCCCTTCCATCATCCCTTCCCTCCTTAATGCAAATCTCACCCTGTCCTTTGTGTCCAAGGAAAAGCCCAGCAGCAGAGCTCAGCCATGAGCTCCTGCAACCAAGAGCATCAGCTCCTGAGTGCTGCCACACCAAGCTTCTCTTGTTTGGATAGAGAAAACAAGTGTTGGACTTGTTTTCTTGATCCAAACAAGATATGTAATATGGCTTCAGGTAAACTATTCTAATATTTGACTTATTAACCATCTACACATTATCTCTAGCTTAGGTTTAACTGCCAGCTCTCAGTCTTGACTCAGTCTCTCAGTCTCTGACATTTAGATCTGCTACCACTCTGAGTTCTCTTCTACACAGCAGTTAGTAAACTATGTCCACCCTTGATTTGCTCTTAAACAGAGTTTCTTTAATCACTCATGAAGACTCTTCAGCCTGGGGCCACCGAACAGCAAATTTCTAGATGTTTTTCAGATTCTCAGGATCCTATGAAAACACAGACACCAGAAACAACAACAGCCTCACAGCACCTGCAAAGATTATTTTGCTCCACATTCCCAAGAATGCACATCCACAACTTCACTCCAGAAGAATAATCAATCACTCAATACCAAACTGCTACTTTAGAAGATTTTTTTCCCCCCAGTGTCATTATTTTCAAGCTGCTCGCCCATTTACCAAGCATGATCTCCCTTTCTTCCCTAAATTGTCCTTTCTTTCAGCATCTCTCATGCATGCTATTTAGATGACCACACTTTGCCAAGAAAAAGCCCTGTCTGTGTCTAATCTGCCAGGTCATTTTATCTCATCCTTCTGGAACTCTCCTATGATGGTTTTGCTGGCAGCACTTCTTACTTTATTCCTCAGCTCTCCACATTTAAATGGGGGGTTTCTTTATGTACAAAACCCAACCCTACATCTGAGCAGGACTGCACATCTCAGAAGGATGAAGCAGGGCAACACTGAGTAACTGGCCATAGTATTTTATTCCAGGGACTTGGGCCTTCTTTGGCAACGCTTGCATCCAATCACAATGTGCAGAAAGAAAAGCCACAAACTCCTTTATTCTTTTGTTTCTCTGGAAGATTAAAAAGTTCTGCTTGTTTTTTACCCTGGAGAATAATAAATCATCAGGAGATGATGCACTCCTTTGACACATCCCTTGGTTCCCATGCAGATCGGTATCGGCAGGAACAGCAGGCTTCCCCAGAACATATGTGCAAATATTCAAGAATAGCAAACACCAAGGATAAACATAGTTGGACCAAACAGCTTTGCTGAAGAGAAGGGAATGTTTGCAAATGCTGCTCTGCAGTATTACCTGCACTAATGAGCCCTCTGTATTCAATAACCTGGTCATCCACTCGAAGAACCCTTTCTGATGAAGGGCATGCACCTCCAGCTTCCCCACAGGGCTTAAAAAAGGGGTTCTAAATGAGCATCTCTGAGACAAAACCAGATTATTATATATTTATTGCATATCACATATGATTCTCCAAAGCAAGCAGCTTAAACGTGTAGTCTTGATGAGAACTGATATTTACTAATTATTGCCATTCATCAAATGAATCCTCTGAGCCTTAATGCTGTGTTAGCATTAAGATCTGACATTGAACTCTATGGTTTCTAAACTTTCATATTTGAACCTGATCTGACTAATATATATTAATGATGTGTCCCTAGGATGATCCACTGGAATCTGTGTCAGCTGAAGAACGCTAGTAATTTTGAAGGGGAGACTTCCATATTTTCTAGGAGTAAGCAAGAAATTTAAATATTAAGATTCTGGAAAAAAATCCCTACAGCCAGCAATAGAAACTTACCTTCAGTGCAAGAATAATAACATTTATCTGGAGGAGCAGTGGCTCAGAACAGATGCTGCCAAGATGAATGATTAATGCACATTAATTGTGGTAAGGAGTTTTCAATTTCAAGTGGTTTTGAATGTAAAAATAGGAGATTCAATAAAAATAAAAAAATTCTCTTTTCAGTCAAGTGCCTTTTAAATCTCTTTTTGCCTTCCGAAAAACAAAAGAATTTGCATCTAAGTGACATTTTTAGTAAAAAATGGTTCACTGAGTTGCAGTTCATTTCTGACTTTTCAGATGTCAATTTTTCCCCATCCAAAAAAAGACCAAAAAAGTCAAGGAAAGGGAAATGGGAAGGATACAGTCTGGGAAGAAAGCAGCTTCCAGCCAGCTCTAGCATACTAATAATGAGACAAGGCAACCCAGAAAGACTTTTCTCTTTGACAATTTTGGTTTGTGCAATACCAACAACAGTTGCAAGGAATGAAAGCAACATCTGGTACAGGAAGTTTAGAACTGGGCTTTGTTCATTTTCAGCTTTCAGAAATAAAAAACCACTAATGCTGGTCAGAAAAAAAATGGTTTAGTTGGCATTTTCTCTTGTCTGTATGTAGATGTACAGTGGGGGAAAGGACTTTTTCAATACAGAAATTAAGATCTGAATATCAAACCCCAGCCATTCTCCTCATATTGATTCACCCAGAGCACGAGCCTTAGCGCCAGTGTGTCCTGCCAGCTGTTTTACAGCTGTAGCCAGCATGTGGCACTGAGTGCTGCTGCCTACCTGGAGAAAATCTCTAAACTCACACATGAGAAAACTGCCTCATATATCCACAAAAGCACTGAAACTTTCATCTCAGCCTCTCCTTTTCTTTGATTTTACATCAGCAAATGTCCTTTTCTATTAAATGCTTCACCAGAGACTCACAAAATGTCACATAAGAATAACCTAAATGCATCTTAGAGCTCCCTCAGTTTGTCAGCCTCTAGTTTTTGTTCTAGCTGTTGTTTCTCAACACCCTGCTGAGATGCAGCTTGTTTTCTCGAGCAGGGAATTCCTCACTTTCACCTGGCCAACGCTGTTTCTTCCCTTGAGACAAGCAAATGCTTCTTAAAAGAGGATAAAATAGAACAAGAAGTTTTTTTGGAAGCTAGATAGGGACATTTTTTTTCCTCTCTGTAAACTGAGCACAAGGTCAGAGAAGACGTTTCTGTTTTGAGTTAGGCACCAGTCCCTTCACTAGGAAGGTGTTTGGAGATTTTTAAGAGGCGATTGACACCCAAACCCACCCCTGGAATCTGAAGACAATTTCTACCATTATAACCAACTAATCCAAACCCCAATTTCATGGAGAGTAGGAATATTGGTCGAAGTCTCAGGCTACCAGCTCCCCTCAAAGTATATAATAAGGAGACTTCAGCAGGTCAACACACATTTTACTTCCACAGACCAAACTTCGGTGTGGGCAAAGGCTGATTCTGTTCGCAGAGGAACACAGAGTTATTTCACACCAAACATTTTGCCCATCATTTCCTTATTAAGGGGACTCCTTCATTACTAAGGCTTTTACACCAATTCCATCTAAGCTCTTTCTATCTGTTCATTACAAGGCAACAGATGAGAATCAAACTGGCCACAGAGAGAGCAACAAAGCCCCAGAAAAAGGAAGAGTCACAATTGCAAACATCAATCTCCATGAAAGATATCAGGTGTCATAATCAACAAGAACATCTCAACATCCCTGATAGGGCCCCAGGAAGACACTGTCCCCATTCTGAATTCTAAATTTAATCAAGACACAATGTACACAAGAAAAGATTTTATACAGCTGAATCTGCCAAGATACCTGGTCTGAATTGTGAACAATTAAATGAAGAAAACTTGAATTTACTTTGATACCTGTAGCAAGTGTTCCCTGTGTAAGGTACAAAGCTGAAACTGCCCCAGTTTTGAGATATTTTGTTTCCACAGAGACTCTTCATAGCTCTGCACAAACCACAATACTATTTCCTCAGCACAGCATGTGAAGCAAACTGTTGATCAACATTAAAAAAAAAAAAAAAAAGATGAGGCCCCATTTAACTAGCCTAAGTCAGGAGAGCTCCTACTGGTCATTGGGCTGTACGGTCCCCAAGCCTAAACTTTAAAAAAAAAGAAAAAAAAAAATATACACACATACACAATTCAAACACAGCACACAGTAGCAGGAGCTTCCAACACCTGAGTAACTCCTCCAAAACACTGCAGGGAGAAAGTGTACCAGAAAGATCACAGAGGGGGTTCAAGGCTGGGAAAGTGAGGCAGTACCTGTGTAGAAGGTGAAGAAGCAGCAGCTGCCAGGTCAAAATGAAAGGGGATAGCTTGAAGTAGAAGGATAAGGTGAATCCAAAGCGTAGCTTCAGCATGAACTACATCCAGCTTATCTAAATTTATCTCTTACTGTTCCATATTGCTCCATAATTATATGTCTGGATATAACACCTGCTGAAAACAGAGGAGCCTGAAATCTGGGACCTAATCAGCTACTGATTCAGAGCAGGGAATGGTATGTCTATTTAGTTGACTGAAACTAAAATCTTCCAGAGTAAAAAGAAATGGGCACAGCTGAAAAAAAAAACGAATCAAGTTGGGAGGTGAAGCCTATTCACATTTGTAATGAGGAACATATTTGAGCAAACAATATTTTTTGTTATTTTCCTGAGTTGTCTCCTTCCAATAACAATCACCAAATAGTAAAGGGAACTAAAAGTATGTTACATGGAGCAAGCAGCATTCCTTATGGAGCAGCAGCAGCAGCTCTGGGAAGATAATGTCATCAATCAGAGAAAGGAAACAAATATGCTTTGTCCAAAGTGTCAGCACTGGACCTCGCTTGATTTTTCAAATGAATATTTTCAAATTAAATCTTCAAAGAATTCAACCAGGATATTTATTGCAGGCATTACTCAAAGTCTTTTGTTTCTGGAAAACAGATTTAATTAAAATAGTGAGCATCAATAAACAGATCAAGTAAATATTTTTTATTAGAATGACAGAGCCAGAAACCAAAGAAAAATAAACCTTAAAGACTGAGAGAAAACCCTTCAAATTCCATTTTAATAGTCAACTCTTACTTTCAGAGCATTCTTGCTTTTTTCCAGAAAGAGAGGATCGTTCTTTGGGCCCATTTCCTACAGAAGCACACCATAAAGAACTTGACACACATGACCCACCTGGGCACAATTTTCTCAGTTTGAGGAGGTCAGGGCCAATTCCCTGACCCTTCCCTGAGTTAGGCCATACCCAGAGGGGAAGGTCTTGAGGGGTTACACCAATGTGGTTGTACGCTGGTTACCTCTGGCTGCTCTTAGGACTGCATTCCTGGTATGTCAGGAGTTTTCACTTAGACTTCCCTCCTGTGTCTTAGCTAATATTTTGGTTGAAATTCACCACTTTACCAGCCCTAAATGCTATCAGGAGAAAGAAGAAAGGAAAAGATGAATAAGGAGAAGAGCCAGTAACTCCTCTTTACACAACACAGCTGAGCTAGTGCTAGAGGTGCATTAAATGTGGAAGATTAAACTGATAAAAAAATTCCCTTTAGTGGAATGTACATGAATAATTTGTGATATCCTTAAAGTCTCAGGGCCTTGAGTTAAGGCTAGATTTAAAGCTCTCCAAGCAAGAGGAATCAATACTCAATTTCACAAAGATTTGTGTCCCCAGGCTCTGCTCTTCCAAAGCCCCAGGGCACTGCACCTGGTCCAAGCACATCAATAGTCCCACATGCACTGATGTGTGGATTTCAGGCCAGGGGCACAACAATCCCCAGGCAGGTTGGCTCTCAGGGGTGGCACAGCAGCACCAGCCTGGACCACTCACCCTCCCACCTCTGCACCCCCTGGGCACACCAGGTTGTAGGAGATGTCACTGGGAGCATTTAGGGGGGCAACCTATTCACACCACACAAGATAAACACAGTGGTTCTGTTGTTGCTGACTTGCCATCACACAGGATGCAGCAGATTCACAAGGGTACATGAAGGCAGATATTTATTTTCATGAACTTTCCTCAGGCAAGAGATCCTCAATGCAGAGCAGCCCGATATTCAGTGGAGTCTGACCTTTTGCATCTGGGACTATTCAAAATAGGCAGTTCTCATACATATGAATACACACACAGAGCCTCCTTAACAGGGAAGATTGCCAAGTTCAGAAAAATACTTAACTGCTTTTCACCCTGGACACAATAAAGAAGTTGAAGTGACATTGATTTATTTATGCTCAGAGCACACAGGTTAGGACCTGAACAGATTACAAAAACATCATCTCAAAAATACATTTTCCTTTGGATGAGTCTTACTTTGGTGTCTTTTTTTTAGAATGTGAATAAAAGATATAATTCCTAATAAAAGTTTTATGAGTCAAATTAGAGGTTTTTAATCACTGCACCAGTCTGGATACCAAGGAGAAAAGAATATTGTAAACATGGCCTGACCACACAAAGCACATGGAAAGGGTAATGGGTGGCAGGGGGATGCAAAGAAATTTTAGAGCCATAAAATGCCTCTAAAATAAAAATATTCTAGTGTCACACTCACCCCTCCTAAAAACAGCATCAGAAAAAGATGCAGCTCTTATAACAAGAACTTTTAATAGCTCCTGAGTTTGCAGATGTAACCTTATAGCTGTAGAAGAGTATCTATATTTAAGAAACTATGACGAAAACCACATTAATTTACTAATGGTGAGAGATCTAATAGGCTGACTTCAAAAGCCTTCCAATCTTTAGGAGAGATTTTGAAGCAAATTACATTGTGAGTGTTAACTACGGGGGGTTTAATGGGACTGACCCAACACCTTCACTGGCAGGAGAGGCGAAGGAGACCTGAGCCCCAGAACCTTTACCAAAGCAGGTTGCATTTGCAGTGATTACTTCCCAGCCCACCTTCACAATTACCTCCTAACCATCAGAACAGGTGTACATAAATGATGTTTTCAAATGACACCAACTCTGTTGGCTTTAACAAGACAGGTTCTACCAGAGGATTGGAGCACCGTGTGGGTAGGGATGACATTGACTACCGAATTAACAAAAGTGGTATTTAAATTTAAAACAAAAATAGATTCATTTTGGAATAAAACGTGAGTTTTCGTTATAAGCTACATGCTTGCAGTTGGAAATGTCTGAGGAGGAAAAGATGTGGATCCCATGACAACTGAATTACCATAAGCCACAAAAACCACCAAAAAAGGTCACTGTGCTCCCAGAGTGCTTCAGAGGAGAGCCAGCTTCCACAAGTGCAGCAGTGCTGGATATAAATCACCTGCAAGTATTTATCCAAGAAGATGTACATGGTTCAAGCACAATTTAGGAAAGAAGAACTCACTCTAAAAGTGGGCAGCAGGAAGACTCTTGGCATGATTTCAATAATGGAAAGACTGCTTTAAGAGAGCTAAACAGACTGGGTTGATTTAGCCTGTCAAAATGAAGGCTAAGAGGGGATGCAAACCCTTTGCTTCAGGATCAAACAGTAAGAAGGGAAGAAGTACTGGAGTTGAAAGAGAATTCTGTATGAAAGCATTGCTGAATGCACATGGGCTGGAAGTCAGAATTCAGGTTTCAGCTCTTGGAGGAACAGGGCTCAGGAGTAACAAGCTCCTAGCAGGACAATTGAGGAAAGAGAATTCAACCTGCCTGGCGACAGCAGCCTGCTCCCTTGGCAAACAAGTTCATACCACCACTTGTCCGTGTCAGCACAGAAATCTGCTCACAGGCCTCCATTCCCTAAACCTCTTAAAAAGAAAATATTTGGAAAGTGTACTAAACTTTAGGACGACTACAAGACGATTACTGAATTCCCCAGATAGCAATCTGCACCTCAGTCCCACAGCCAGTGTGGGCAGTCTTAGAAGTAATTTCCTTTTTCTTTTCAGCTTGCCTGAACATCCCACATCCCATAAAAAGAGGAATTACTACAGTGAAAGAGAGAAATTGATTATGCACATAGTACTTTCAAATGCAGGAGGAAAACAAACTAGAAAAAATAGAGCAGAATAATTGTTTCTGCAATCTCAGCGAGTTAAATTAAAAAAAGAAAAACTCAGGCAATAAGTGAGAAGGGCAAGGTGGGGTATTTTTGTTTGTTTTTTTTTTTTCCCCAAAATTTCCACTGGTCTTTTTATACCAAAAGACACACAGGACTTTTTTTTTTCCTGCACAAATATGAATATCCTGGGAAAACATAGTTAAATCACCCAGACCAGGAGAAAAAAAAAAAAGCTGGAAAGACTGTTTAGATGAAAACGCAATCAATAAAACCGCTCAGAAGAAATACTTATCTGCATCCTGTTTGAGATTGACAGGGGAGGTATTAATATTGTATGTGCTCGTCTAGTGGGTAAGATAATCGAGCAGCATCAAAATGCAAAGCGCTTCCTGCAACTCCTCCAGCAGTAAAAAAAAAAAAAAAAATCTCCTTTTCCATCAGAATTCTGTTTCTCCTGCAATGCCATCTAGAGGAAAGGGGGCAGAGGGAAAGGAGGGCAGAGGCAGAGGTGCCGGGTGAAGGCGAAGCTTCCCTAGCCCTCGTTAATGAAGTGAATTAAGCTGCCCAGTTTCTGGAGCCATTAGAGGCAGCACAAGCCCTGGCTCCGGCACAACAAATCGCATCCGAGCAGCGCGGACTCGGCACTGGGGTTTCCCACGACACCTTGCTAAGGAAGGCACTCTGTACTACAGGTCTCTGTCGGCTGAGGAAATCCTCATTAATTTCATCCCTTCTCCTACCATTTGCATCTGCGAACATATGAAAGAAAAATCGCTTTAACGGCCATGACTGTAGAATAAAGGGGGGGGGGGGGGGGGGGGGGAACAACCAAAAAAATCCGGAACTGAAATTTACAGTGAGTCACAGGCATCTCCAGGCAAGCCAGCCCAGTGGCAGAATTTGGTTAGGGAAAGTTCAGACCCCGGTTTGCTCCCTCATCCATAGAGTCTCCTTGTCAGGACCTTGGGTACTCACTTCAGCTCTGTAATTCTGCTCCCTAATCATTTCTTCTTAGAGGGGTTGTAAGTGCTTGTGAAAGGCTCAGACGGTGAGACACTCGGAATTCCAGCAGGCACTTCTGCACACTCAGGGGCACATTTTTCACCACGGGTTTCAGCCTTGTTTCGTACAGCAGCAGCAACCACAGCCACTGGCTCTCAGCTCCACAAGGACTAACACAACATCAAGCACTGTTAAAACCCCAGAAACAGCTTTTCCACATGCAATAGAGGATGGTTGGGAATGCATCACTTTTTTACCCTACACAGAATTTAAACCATTCCTCTCAGATCACAGCTCTCAAATACTGCTAATGTAGATGTTTCTATCTGAGGGCTCAAGCTTTCTCCTCAGAGTTCCCCTGGCCTTTAAAAATTAATCACAGTCAAGCTGTAGGAAGAAAAAAAAGAAAAAGAAAAAAGAAAAACCTTCAAAGCTTCTAGGGAATAGAACTGTTCAGAATATTTTGTTTTGACAATCACTGGCTGTAATTTTATTCCTGAAATTTTAGGGGATACTTTTAAGCCAAAAAATTGATGAAACTAACAGTAAATAAGACCTTGTTAAGAAATCTTGATGATTTTATTAATAGGGATGAGCAAAGGAAAAAAAAAGATATGTTATTCAGGTCTGGACACTGCTGGATTTTTTCACTGGTATAACAACTTTAAAGGACCTTTTAAGCAGCATGCAGTTTAAGAGAATTTGCTTTTATAGCTGAAAGTTAAAGAAGACAACTTCCTCTGGTCAAGGGAAGAGAGGGAGAGCTCTGAATGTGCTGCTCAAACACAGATTCTTGTGACTGATAAATCTTAATTCTGTATGAAATCTATTGTTCAAAGCTGGGCTTGCAGACAGCTTAAAAGCAGGGAAGTTTTACCTTGTGTTTAAGGACAAGCATTATCCAGACATCAAGAACTGAGGGAACGAACAGCCCTGGTACAGCACATCCAGAGAGCAGAAGACTGCTGGGGCCTGGGGAGGGCTATTTAAAAAAATAATTCACATTTTCTGAGAGTTAATATATTTTACACCTGTTTTGGAGGAATGCATCAGTCGCCTAAAAGAAAGCAGCCTCTTGAGCTCTACCACATAGCCACACCTAGGCAAGGCTTCATCAAAGAGGTGCTGGGGGGTGTGTGCTGTTAAAACTGAGAACTGGGTATGGAAATACCATTTTTATAAACAAGATAGCCTGTTGGTAAGTCTTGGTCTCTGCCAAAGGTGTGACAATCCAATGCCCAAGCTCTAAGTAGGAAAGACCAGTTCGTATTTCAAAAGGTGAAAATGGAAGCTGAGTCACCCCTAGTTTTCAAGAACAGCGATCAGAATCTTTTAGTAACAGTCACCAAAATAATAGTTCCTTGTTTCTCCTTTTCCTTGTGAAACTCCAAACAGTTCACTTTATCAGTGCTGAAGGGTTCTCTACCTGCTTATTTTGAGCACTAACAAATGCTATTTCCAAATCTTTCTTACAACAATCTCCAGAAACCTTTCCCTCTTTTAACATGGAATTTCAACAGTTCTTAAAGAAATAACCATCAAGAATTTGAAAAATACATGAAGTGAGAAAGACTAGTCACCACCCTCTAATTTCTAAACTCAAGAGTAGTTGCTGGGTCACTTCCAGGTCCCCTCTGAGCACAAAACAGGAACTCTTTGATGTCTCTCTTGAGCATTCAGCCTCTACTGAACAAGTTGCAATCAGAGGCTGAACACATGCAAGCCCCATCAGCTTCCAGCAAGACAAACCCCACTGTGGGCCGCATGCAGCAGCAGGGGTGATGGTGCAGTGGCTGTGTGCTGACACTGCCACCAGACCCTGCCTAAGAGCACAAATTCCCTCTTCCTGCAGGGCTAATTGTATTATATTTCTTTTCTCATAGAGGCACCTCTATTTCCTCTTATTTCTTTCTCTACCTGAGTGTATTAGTGGGAAAAAAACCCCAAGGAATTCAAATAGACTCCTAGGCATCAGCAGCTTTGGTAACCCCTTACCAGTCTGTAGGATGGTTGTCCCCCCTGCTCTCAGCTTGACAACATTCATGCCCCTTACCTCCCCATCAAGAAAACCCAAAGTCCTTTCACCCTCTGCCTCAAAGCCAGTTTGAATCAGTAGCATAGAAACAGGCATCAAGACATCTCTACGTGCAGAATAAAGACAGAAATTTTCTTTAATGAAGCAGCTCCTCTGCTGCACAAACCAGACTCTGAGCTCTCCCAGCAAATCCTCTCCTCCACGGAAGAAATTTTCTCCTCAGCTGCTACTCCAGAGACAGCAGAGGGTAAGTTCTATAATTATATTACAAAACTCACAAATTATTTCTTTAAAAAACACAGAACAACACAAAACAGATAATTCATTTACAAAGAGAAATAAATGATGCCTTATCCCTAAATAGCCCAAGTTCACAAAAGGGAACAGCATGTTTGTTTTCTGCCACGAGTGGCTCTGATCAGCAGCTGCAAATGGGCAGGGGATTTTAAATCTACTGGGACCTGATCACGTAGCAGCAGTTCACTTGGGTATGCACCACAAACTAGTGCTGACAGCACTATGGAGCCCTAAATATTTAGTAGCACCAGTACACTATAGTGCACCATTCTCAGAGTGAGCTGAGGCCCTGTTTTAATTTGTTCTGTCTCAAAACAAGGAGAGTGAAAATCTAAAATCACTGTAATGTGTACACACCAAAACTGCTGCTTAAAGTGGATAAAGCTGGTTCTGATTTTTATCCTTTGTTGAGTGGTTCTCTATCAGAGGATTTCAAACTTTAGACTATACATGACACAGTTTTGAAATCTGTTCTCAAAACCCTTCTTTATCTGTCTGCTAAACTAGGGAAAGGTGGGCTCTGTGAGCCCTGGGGCCTTGAGGTGGATTCAAAAGAAACATGTTCTCCAGAAGAGAGCAGAAGCTCAGCTGCAAGGGCTGGGAGCAGGTTTGCTGCTGGTTCTCTGCCAGACGGGCAGTGGCCCCAGGGGCAAGAAGCATGTCCATGCCAGCAGGCACCATCTCCTCCTGAGCAGAAAAAGATTAGAGAGATGCCTTGGCTCTGGGGACACTGTACTTTTTAATGCTAATCCTTTATCTACTAGCAAAGGAGAAGGTCGCAGTCCTTCACTGGAAGCAAGAGGGACAGCAAAGAAACGCAAAATAAATCATATCCGACACTACTCTTAATACATTCCTCTACAGAGATGGCTAGACCAAAAGATGTCCATGTACTAACCTTGATTGAGAGGTTATTTGTGCCCAATATACTAAAAAAAAAAAAAAAAAAAAAAAGTGAAGAACAAATCATCCTCGAAAAGTATTACTCTTCCTTTTGGAAAGTTACTTTAAAAATCAAAGGTCACAGTATTGTCCTAAGAAAAAGGTTTCTTGTAGCTTGTGCTCTGTTTTTATTCCATGAGCCTTTAGGCATGAGATTTCTCTGGTGGCTCAGACTTTGCTCAGTAGAGTTCCAAACTTTCTAAATAATTTCCAAAGTAAGTTGGGGGGAAAAACTGACTTTGAAATATTTTGTCACCCAGCTTTTAATAACCAATGTGGAAAAAAAGGTACTTTGAGGTGCTTTGTAAATCTCTCTGCAAATCCTTGTCTAGGAAATCCTTGATGGCAAAAAGTATTGAATGAGACTTTTACAAAGTCACTATAAGAGAGGACAGGGTATCACAAGTCACAGGTTTAGGGATTTCTTGCCTGGCATTAGCACTCTGTTGTAAGGTCCTCTGGGGAAATCTCAGCATGCTTTGCAGGATTTCCATTTCATCTTGAAAATGCTTTCCAACCCCCACAGCACGCTAGGTTAGAAAGGGAAACACTTGCATTTTAGCCCTGGAGGAAATGGAGCCAAGTGAGAAGAGCCACTTATTTAAGAGCTGCCCTTAAGAAAAAAAAAATAATAAAAAAAAAGAAAAAAAAAAAAGAAAATCCAGGCAGTTTTGAAGGTTGATGGCTCAGCAACACTGTCCAGGGTGGATAACACTGTAAATCTTCCCCAGGGCTACTTTTTATACCAGCCAATATCCCAGAACCAAGCAACAGTTGTAGCTGTACTATTAAATTACTGGGGTTTATAGTGATGTGACTGGATGGCAGCAGGGCAGAGGAAGCCCTGGTTTTGTCACCTCAGTGCACAGGGCTTTGTGCTGTGCAAAGGGAATGGGAGTCAGTGCAAATACATCAATTCCTGCTCACCAGCTACTTGAGAGGAGCCATAGGGCACGCAGGTAAGGTATGAAGCTAAGGAATTTGTTACTTTGTTGATACACTAAAAAACCCCAATCAAACACCACCAGCACCAAAGAATGTGGTTCAGTTCAATTCCAGCTTCTCCAGCCCCATATCAACCCTGGAACAGCAGTTCAGATCCAATATGCTTGAGCTCTGTTACTTTTAAAGAATATATTAAAACCAGCAAAACCAAGCCAGGGTGGTTGTTTACCATGGGCACAAAATTTAAATGCAAGTGGCTAGAAAAGTATTACTGTAATGCCTTTGCAAGCACTCCCCAAGGCTGATTTGTCACACAGTGCTGGTCTAAAAGAAACCTCTGTTCCGAAGAGTTATTCCTTAGGGATTGCCATAAAATTTTTTAGTGATCTCTGGTTCAGTGTGCTTTTAATCCCATACGAATGTCTGTCATTTTAGGAATTTATAATGGATGAGAGGAGAGCCTATACTCCATCTTTAGAGGGGAGAAAAAACAAACTACCAAATACCAAACCCCAAGACTGTAATTCACTCAAGAAGGTTCATACTTTAACATTCTACTTCACTGCACTTCACTGTCATTGAGAAGAATGTTATGAACATTTCCCTCAAACACCTCCTTCTAATAATGATTGTTCTGGACACAAAACACATTTTCTTGTGGTCATAACATAGCAGACTGCTTCACTCCCCATCCCTCAAAGCTTCCAAGCCACCCTGGGCATTCATTTGTAAGGAAGGGCAGCACGTCCTTGAGCACAAAGAATAAGCAGCATGCAAATAAATAAAGCAGATGCAATATAGTTCCTATTCCAGGTAAAAAGTAGCAGCTGGTCATGCACACAGGGGATTCTCTTTCATTTTGGGGCTGCCTGAAACATTTCAAGGCACAATTGATCCTTCCCCATTAGCATTTAGTTTAGAGAAGGGGTATGCTTTGGAAGCAAATCTCCCCATCCCCATCCTTCCTTACAACACTTTGTTATGCATCATAGAGCAGTCTCTAAATGCAGGAACTGCTTTGCTTCCAAACCAAACCAGATTGGAAGATGTTCTCCAGGTACACACCTGTGTGCTTCACCTGCTTACGGGTGTGCAATCCCTGGGGCCAGGTCAGAGCTACCTCAACACAGCTGCTGCACGCACGCTATGAAATGCATGGGGGGAAGATTTCAGCTCCTGTGAGGCTGGAAAACCCACGTAAGCAAGTGGCTGAAACCCCATCTACCTACAGTCAGGTAGAGATCAGTGGAGATCACTCCCCCAAGCAATCTGGTCAGAGTTAAATTCCATTCAAGTTTCTTCTTGAAGACTTGGGATAAAGAAAATGCACTCGTATCTCACGTGTGCATCACAACCCTGTGAAACACAAGCCTAGCAGGTTCACAGCTCATGCCAGTAACTTTAAAAACTTTCAGTCCGTGTCTGTCCAGTAGCTGGATACTGGGGTATAAAAGAAGTTTTTAAAATGGAAGGAATGGAAGCTAAATTCTTCTGTCTAGAGGCAACAGGACAAAACCCTTAAAATTACTGTTTATTATCAGCAATCTCCACTATCAGAACAAATTGCATATTAAAAGAGTCACACATACACAGGGCTTTATCACTTAGTGATGTTGCACTCTGAGGCTGTAGTAGTTTTGTCCTTATTAAGGGGATATAAGAGAGTTTTAGGGCATGTCCTGCTGTTCAAACAAAAGAATTAATGAGTTGCAATAAACTCCCATTACAAGGAGCTGAAGCTGAGGTCTTGCTCTGCAGGACACCTCTCAATGAGGCTGTATCTAGACCAAGCCTTCACGACAAGTGATCTTAAACCTGCTGACTCCAGGGAAAGCTGGGGACATTCAGTGCCCCAGGGGCCTCGCCTTTGCCACTTTCCAGGATGCCTTTACTTGTCCAATGGGTGTGATTGCACTGAGAGTTCCCTGGCTGGATTCTTCATGCAAAGCCTTTCCTGAACCACCCATTCATTTCATTCCTGATCAAAAAAAAAATGGATCAGAAACAGATTCACCAACAGAATAGTCAGGAATGTGGAGACAGAGGACAGCACAACACCAGTGCTCAGTGAAGTACACACCACATCTCTCCATCTCTCACCACAAGGGCAGGAGCAGCCTGACTCCCTGGGTGCTCAGCTGAAAGATCCAGAAACTATTTCAAGCCCCCAGCTCCTGACCTGTTCACAGGGACTTTGTCTTTGAAGTAAAAATACTCAAGATGTCACCAATCTAAAGTTCTAAAGAAATAAAATACTCTTGTTGTTAGCCTGACTCAATAAAGGACATTAACATTATCTCTGAAGTATTCAGAAAAAAAATACTGGAGAAAAAGTCAAGTAACCACCCTCAGGCTGGGCTATGAAAGTCACAATTTAGCTCAGCCTAAGCGTGGCATACATAACAAAATTAGACATTTTCCTGTGATATAATTCAGATAGCCTTAATGGCTTCCCCCCCCCCCCCCCGCCCCCTTTTTAACTTTTAAAGAGCTGCAGCAAAGTAACTTAAAATTATTATCTCTTCAATTAAACAAGCTGTGGGGCTTTTGGGGGATCTAGCAGGAAAATGTTGTCTGGGAAAAAAAAAAAAACAAAACCTGCTAAGAGTTAGTGGCAAGTTAATTAAGTGAAGATTGCTGGATTGCAACAAAATGGCATGGGATTCCCAGACCCTCTTGTCTAGATAAAGTGCTTTGACTCATGATGAAGGCAGCACATAGGAGAAGGAACCAAAAGCTGCTGTATCTGGAGAGTTGTTGTCGTATCAGGAGCTGTCAAAGGAGGCCGTGCGCTTGATCTCCTGTTATATTTAGTAGAGAAAGTTATGTCCTGACCAAAAAGCATATACTGTAAGAGAAAGCAAAATGGAAGACTTTTGTGCAGTCAAAAACAAATTCCTGCCCCTACAGTGGTGAGACTAGTGTCAATGCTTAAACAGATAGAAATTTCTTTAATGTTCAGTCTCTACAAGATTCTCTGTTTACAGACCACGTCAGCTTGGCTAATTCAAAGAAAATGGTTGAATGCATTTCAGTGGAGTGCACTCAGTAATCAACCCTTTCAAGCCATAGCTGTCTCCCAAAGGCAGGAGTTTACGAATAAATAGAACAGCTCACAAAGTGCTCACAAAACCTGCACATAAAGAAAATATCATGCTTAAGACTAGACTACTCCCATGCTCAAATTCACCCCTGACAATCCAGTATCTTCTTACTTCCTCCCACTCAAGCAATTGAAAAGTTTATTCTTTTAATTTAATTCATTTTGGGGCTCCTCACTGTATTTGTGAGCTTGCAAGGCAGGGGCTCCCTGTACGTTCTGCACAGGGAAGCACCTTCCACCTTGGGCACAAAGTGGAAAAGCAGGCTCCAGCACTTCCTCCTCTTCCCAGAGCTACCTGCAGGGAGCACAGCAGCAGGAGCAGCGCCTGTTGGGCACGGGCTGCACACAGAGTGCGTTACAGTCTGCCTTACACCTCGGAGCAAACCCATCCTTGCAGAGCACGTGTAGGCACAGGATTCATGCCAGGGCAAGGCAGTGCCCAGGGCAGTGCCCCACTGCCCCATCACCCTTGAAAGCTCTGAGGTTTCTCGAACACTGTGCAGCTGCTCAGCAAAATTGTTCAGTTTTAATGAAAAACTAAGAAGGAGAGAAAGGTATAAACCTGTCAAACAAACAAACTGGTTATCTCAGGGATCTAGCCAAAAGGAACAAGCCTATTAAAGGAATCGTTTTCTGCACCAATATGTCACTGCACTATGCTCTGTGCATAATAATTACTTAAATCCAGCCATTCCATGCATTATTAATAGGACCAGCCAACCTCAAGTCCCCATGCAGCCTTAAAGCAGATATATTAAATATTCCCAACAGGAAACAGGCAGCCATCCATTATCAGCAATAGACTACACAGTTAAGTCAATGCCTCTTTCAAGAGGGTTTTGTTCTGGTGTGATCAACAAGGCTGCTCTTCCCCATCCTCCAAACTGCCTTTCCTGTCAAACCTGAGAAGTATTTCCTCATTTCTCCATGAAACATGAGAGATTACCCTTTATTGGGAGCAACAAAATCTTGCGTAGTTGATAAACGCTCCAGGAGTAGAGAAGCATCCCAAGCAAGCTGACAGCAAAAAAAACAAGAGGTAGGGGAGAGCCAAGGCTAAAGAATCAAGGATGGGAGAAGGGGGAGAAAGAGTAACACTATTCTTGCTGCTGAGGGCAATGGAGACTTTTGTCTGCTGTTCATGCACCTGCCATGGCTATAACGTGTTGTCATATGCAGGCAAGCGCCAATCTACCAGCCTGTAGTTCAGCATTACTCAGATTTGGGCAACCATGATTCTTGTCCCTCCTGAATTGTCTCTCTACTCCTCTAATCAGTCTTTCAAACTGCTTCTGTCCAGTTGGGGAGTACTGGTTTTGTACAAGGCCACACCACTAGCAAAATCCATAAGCAAAATGCTGGTTTTCCATCCCCCCCCAGGGATGGGACTTCCTCATGGAGGAGCACGGAGCAGAGCCGGTTGTGGAGAAGGGAATTCCTTTCTCAAAAGAGGATCTGAATCACAACACACATACAATCACACAGGTTTTAAACTAATACATGACTGTAAATAGTGCAAATCATAGTGCTTCTTGCATACTCCTGTGCCCTGCCCTCTTTGCAATTTCCCTATATTGTGAAGTCTTAGGGAGTGATTTGAAATAGCAGATCTGGAAGTTTAAACGCTTCAGTAGCAAGCCAAGGAAATGCCCACAAACTATACGTTAGGAGAGCATTTGCTGTGAAAACGTTTGGCTAGAGATTTACAGGGATGAGCAGTGACAGCAATGTGAAAATTCATTTCTTAAAAAAAAAAGACATGAGAAAAGGGGGAAAAGTCTAAATAGTAATGGCATGATATTTAAAAATGTATTCTTTCCACTAGAGAATACAAGGAGCAGTGAGAACAAGGAACACAGAAAAGATCTGTGTGCTGGAGAGGGACGTTTACAGCCTGGCTCGACCGGCTGCATCAGAGGAGCAGCACGGTGCGGCACACGGGCACAATGGTTTTTGTCTAACAGGTACAACACTCTCAAAAGACAAAGATATCAAGCCAGCTGGTTGTGAAGGCAGCCCCTCGGGCTCCTGGCTGTTGCTGGGAAGCCTGGAGTATTTGACATTTCTTATCAGTAGAAAGGAGCCTGAAAGGTTTCCGGCTGGCAAGGGGAGGCAGGGCAAGCGGATGAGAGGGTTCTCTGTAACATATGGCTTGTTGGAGGAGAGAGACACCTAATGTAATAGTTATCAATATGTGCATGTGTACTTCAAATTAGATAAAAGTTAATTAGCTCCAACTCCAGTCCTCCCTTTGTGTTGATAAACTCTCAGAATTTTTTTATCAGTCTGGCAAAAATCTAGTCCCAAAATCAGGCTGGTTTAGAACTTGAAGTCATTCCCACAGTGACACCCTTCACAGACCAGCTATCTCGAACTCCTACTATCATATTTTTAATTTACAGCGGTAAATATAATTTTCTGAATTCCTCTCCTACAGCATGAGAAATACCCCATTGCAATATTATAAGGGTGGCAGAGGAGTGGGGGAAACAATCCAAACCAGGCTGTTTTCAATACAACAATTCTAAAGAAGCTATTAGCAGATTACCCAAGCAATATATTACTGCTGAACCAAAGATGTGTTAGAAAACACTGAGTCATGCCACTGAATTAATGAAATTAGTTTGAAATTATAAATTTTCAACTGAACTCAAGCAGTTTGGGCTCTTGACCAGTTGCTGTAATCTTCCATACCCTTAGACCACATTATTCATATTTTCATCTTGTTGTTGCATGAACAAGGGGTAAAACCTGAAAGCTGGGATGAGGGGGGAGTTTTGGTTCACAGAAGTTTTGGTAAAGTAAAACAGCAAGTGTCACAGTAACATTAAAAGCCATAAGCTTTCATCACCCAAGGCAATTCCTGTCCAAAGATCTGCTTTTTGGGGGTCTTAGTTGAAATTGTCACAGATGGCAGGGGCGTAACCTACAGAGGGTTTAGAAGGTTGCATGCTAGGGGGTATTATGAAATGGGCAAAATCGGACATCTCAAGGTAACAGCTACTTACACAACCAAAATGAACCAGTTTGCAAGCATTGTCAGGTCTCCTGCAAGGATCTTAAATCTTGAGAGTTAACTTTACTTTTCAAAGCATATTTTTTTAAACCCAAGAGAGTTAGACAAAAAGAAAAAACAAAACAAAACCCAACAAAACAACAAAAAGACTATTCTGGTTCTGCTTTTATTTCTGTGGTTTGTTAGACATTGTGGGAGCATAGAGAGATAAGATAAGCCAGTCTCAAAGCCTCCTCTTTCTTATGTTTTTATCCAGCCAGACCTACAGCTTATCATTCTGTCATTTAACTCCCTCTCTGTTAAGTGAGAAGGAAAGATGAGGGAAGAATTAGTCTGGCTGACCCTCAAACTCTTTCCTGAGAGGAATATGGCACAGGCAGTAAGAAGAGTTGTTGGAGGGAGCACTGTGAGCTGATCTACTTATCTAAGGTAGCCAAATCTCTGGAAGCTGAGGAGCAGGCTGGTTATCACCAGAGACCAGCCCACCTACCTTTGTTTCTTGGCCTCCCTTTAGTTCAGCTCCTGTGCTAGAGCTCAGAGCCCCTGTCAATACACAAATGACAGTGCACATTTTTGTTTTGATGATTACCATGATCCTGCTGGCTCAACACGAAGAAAATATGTTTGGATCTCTAAGGTTGTCTTATATTTTTTTGTCCAGAAGTGACGTCTTGAACACACAGGATGTCACTGCCTGTGTACAGAAGAAACCAGTCTTTTGGGAATGTTTCCCTGTATTTTGCTATCCCAACAGCCTTCTTGGCTAAATTTCAGAAATTTCTGGAGAAGCTTTGGCACAAAGGCAGAGGCTGTTCTAAGAACAGCTTTCTCCTGAAATGCATCAGCCTCTTCTAGCACAGAGCAGTATTTGCACCATGAGTTGAAGTCTATCCCCTCACCCCCTGTCCCTATTCAAACAGGAAAAGAAATTACCTCAACACTGAAGTGTGGTCTCCGACCTGAATCTGTTCTTTGCCATTTCAGGGTAACTAGCAGCAGGGAAAGTGGTGGACTGGATGAAGGACAGGGGAAAGACTGACTTCTTCCTGACTGATTCCCAGTCAGGAACTCTGCTTCTAAAAGACTTAAGATAAAGATCCTGCTCCTTTGTTATGAACACAGCAGAAATAGACAAAAATTAAACCCAGTGACAGAATGTGAGTGCAGAAAACCTAGTGGAAATTGGGCAGAGAACCATTAACCTTGGTATATCCCTGTGATTAATGCATTGCAGGGCTAGTGGATGGTATCTGCTCCCCCAGCGTTTGGGGATGGACACAAACAACGGAACAGGTTTGGGCTGCCCTTTTGCTCACTGGCAAAGAATGGATTTTTTTCAACGTGCATCCTCACTCTTAAATAATTCATGACATCCCCAGAAGCAGCAGTTTGCTGCAGACATATTTTAGAGCTCCAGGACTTATCCAGAGCCACACACTATAGTGCAGAACCATGGAATAATTTCTCTTGGAAAAGGCCTCTGAGATCATTGAGCCCAACTGTTAACCCAGCGCTGCCAAGAAAGTCACACTCCAGACTTGATTCCCATTTTCTCAAATGGGCAGGATTAGGAAGCCATCCTTTCTGGGCACTGACACTAGCTGTATCTCTAGTACACCTGGTGGAATTTGCCTGCATTTCTTCTTTCCCTGCTTTAGATTTTATTCCTCCCACAGTTATTTGGCTTCTGCATGAATCAAATTCCTGCTGGCGATGCTGTGTGAGACTGAATCTCTTTCAGGAAAAGGCATGCTAGCATGGAGTACTGCATGTCTTGTGAAAGAGAGTTCTGGTAGTGCAGGGTCATTGCAGCCAATTCTTCACCCATTCAATTCTTCACCCATCCTGCCCTTAACAACAAAATAGTGACTGGTTTCATCCTCCTACACAGTCTCTTATTCCACTTGGATATTTTTTAGAGGCAAGAATGTATAAAGCATCCCTGCATTATAAAAGTCTTTTTTCTGTGCTGTGCATACTGAGCTGCTCAAGTTATTGTGGGTTTTCACCTAATCCAAATCACTGAGGCAAAGTCTGGGAAATGGTAAATGAGGCTGACAAAGAAGTAAGAAAAATACTGTCCAGAGGAAACATTGGCTCCAGCTTAACTTTCCTAATTTCTCTTTTCATCTTAATGGGAGCAGTGGGAAACAGAAGGTTCTTGTTTCTCACACCCTCTCCAATTATAGCCATTTTTCACACAGCACCTGAAAAAGTCTCAGGAGTGTACTATCAGGAAAATCAAGCAAAGATGAGGACAACAGTTCCTGAAGTAATCCCAGGTGAAAATTAGTATTGTAGCAGCAGAAAATAAAGCAACAGACATTTTAGTAACAGTGTTCAAGTACATGATTTCTCACCAAATAACTGTTCAGAAATCCCAAATGCCAACTGAAAAATGCTCAGGGCAACTGTCCACAGGCATGAAAGCACGCAGCAAGCCCTAGTGTTACAGGAGAGAAAGCCTCAAGTCCATCATGCCAGGATGCTCAGCCTGGGAGCAGGGGCTGTGGGAGCTTCAGCCTAAAGGATTCGAGCCACATTTCTGCTTTTGCAGGACGCTTCAACCCCTCTCCCGCCCTCGTTCTTTTCACAGCAGTGGAGGAGATGGCCTGTGCCAGCAACCAAGCAACTCATGGCTCTTGTACACTGCACACAGCCTCCCAAGGGCAAGGTGCTATATAGCCACATGCTCTACCCCTCCTGGCATTAAAGACAGCTTCCAGACAGAAACTTCTCTACAATTCCCAGTTTAAACATATTCCAGGCTCTATGCTCATACTGTTCCCTGGTGCAAAACACTTTTTATTTTTCCTTCCCCACCAAACACAATCACCCACTCTTTGATCTTTTTTCTTCAGTCTTGCTACCTTTCAGTGTCCTCTATCCCTCTCTGCCCCACTGCCTTTTGAACTGGCAGATGGGAAAAATTGGTTGGTTGGGTGTTTTTGCACACATCCTAGAGCACCTCTGAAGGTTGCCTCTTACCTTTGCGTGCCTGAGTTCAGCTCCAGAGCCCTCAGCTGCACGAGGACACAGCCAGGCTGGGTTGCAGAGGACAAATCCCACCAGTGGAGTTACAGTGTGTCAAACAAGAGAGCTGTGCTACAACCACCTCCAAAGCACAGAGGAAAAGGACAAGCAGCAGGACTAAGTTTTGTGAGGGGAAAATAAGCTCCTGCCCAGGGCTTAAACACTCCCAGCACTGCAAATGAGATTGAAAACAGCTGAGGAGGCACAGCCAGGTGCATCAACAGCCCAACACAATTCTGAAAGGGACATGATTCTGCTTTTCTTTTCTTACAAGTGTCCCTGGCATTTCAATTAATGCCTTCAAATGAATTAAACTATTTCATAAAGTCAGAATTTGCAGATCTGCAGGACTGTAGCAGTTAGAAATGCCTGGAAGCAGAGCAAGGATGGTGCAGGTCTCAGCCAGTTTTCTCAATGGCACTGTGCAGGGTTAGTACAGGGCAAAGGAGAGAGTGCAGCACACAGGGGTGGATGTAGGACAGGAGGTGTTGCAAACCTGTTTAGCATCTACACAGATTCTCAGCAGCAACTTGTCTCTTGACCTTCACCTTAAGGGAGCCAGCAATCTGTGCTTGCTCTCACTGCAGACAGATGAAGGGTGGGGTTCCTGTTTCTGTCAGGAACACGGAGTAATTCTAAGTTTGTTTTAAAAGCCAAATAGGAAAGTCGAAGGTGAGAAATCAGGAAAGTCTACAAGAGCTTGAAACTGAACACCTCGACCTTGGCTATTGTGAAGAATTTTGACTACTACAGCTGCATTTTGATCCCACTTCTGATCTTGTCTTTTAAACATAAAGTCTTATTTCCAGCTCTTCAGCACTAACCTCAGCCTCAGTCCACAGCCTCACCTGAAATAAAGGTAAGCATGTTTGCACTGCTACAGTGCCCCAGGTGCCTGCTACTTGTACACCCTATGCTCACACTACAATCAACATTAAAATTAACCCACTTTTTTTTTCCTGAACTGAATCTCATGCCAGATTTTTAAAAGAGATTTCAACATTTTTATTTGAAGAAGTATTTATAGAAAGGTAGTTCTTCTTCTCTCACGCAGTTTCCCACATCAGCTCCTAACATTACAGGTATCTCACACAAGTGTTCTGTATCAGGATTTTTAGCCCAGTTGTCCTTCTGCTTCTCTACCATTTTCTGCAATACAAGAGATTTTGGCTTATTCTTCCTTCATAGTACAGAAGTATTGTGAAGGAACTCCGCAGTGGAGTTGTCCTGGATTTATACCACTATGAAGCAGAATCTGTCCTTTTAATGATGGGGAGAATATGCTGCCCACTATCATTAAAATAGGTCAGAGTAAAGTAAACCGAGTATAACAAAGCATTTTAACTAGGTCTCCTTATCTGCAAGACCAGAAGGAAAGAAAAAAATATATGTAGGCTAAACTGGCAAATAATCCTTTCCCATTGATTTACAGTTACTGGAATTCGTTTGGTTTATTGATAAATTATCTTCGAATCAGGATTCTGTGGGTGATTTAGGGGTAAAATAAATGTCTGGCTATGACTTAGGAGTTGTTAATGTTCAGTTAACAACAAGGTAAAAAGTGCTACATTAAAAGAAATTACCCTTGTCATCACAGACTATAGATCATCAGAAGCTTAGGCCAAATTAATATCCACACCAACACAGGGTGAACTTGCATGTGTTGCACAGGCCCTTTTGGCTACCACACCTGGCCAAATACTCACTGTCTGACCATTTTGATTTTATGCTCCGCATCTCAACACAAAGGGAGTTTCAGTTGCTGGGATAATGCTCAGGCTTTTATTATGCAGTCAGACTCAGGAAGGAAAGCAGTTTCAGATTTAGTGTAGAGAAGTGAACAATGATGAACAGGGAGCAGCTGTACTGGTCATGCCATGGCCTCAGCATCACCCTGTGCAGTGCAATGCTCTGGGAGTGCTCTGGGGTCAGGGCTTGAACTGCTCCCAAGAATCTCACTGCTGACATCTCCACACCTGGGTGAGGATGGGAATACTTTTCCTTTGGGACTCAGTAGTCCCAGATTCAAGACATAATCTTTTTTTTTTTTCTACATTTTTCCCCCTGTGTGGCCTACACGAGCAGTCCCACAGATGGGTGTTGCTATAGATCCAGCCCCTGTGACTGTTCCCAGCCGTGCTGCCGCTGTCAGCACTTCCATCTGCATGGGATTGCATGGACCTGGGCCAAGCAGAAATCCCTCAGCCCTGGACCTACAAACTGCAGGGACAGTTTTGTCCCATCCTCATTAGTGCATGTCAGAACATCTCTGAGTCCATCAGGAGCCATAACTGTTTGAGGGAGACTGGTTGTCAGACTTGTTCCAGAGGTTACTTTCCAAAAAGCAGCTTCTGCTGATTCATCCCCTACTGACACTGCTGACTTCCTGTAAATGCCTGACCTGGGAATATAAATTACTATTAAGGCTGACAAGGATATACCCTCTGCAACAATAACTCAGGCAGCTGTGGTTTCCTAGCACAAAAGCACATCCCTTTTGCTTTGGCACAGTGAGGTACATCCTTGGGGGTTACTAATGCAAGCATCTCTCGTGGACTTTGGTGAGGCTGGTGCACTGTGACATGGGGGGACAGCCATGCTCACACCACAGGCTCAAACACAGCACAGTGACCATTATTCTTTGTGAGGAGAATGATTTGTTGCAAAGGACTCAGTTACTAATGTCTTCATTCTCAGCACAGGCCTCTCAATGACATTACTCATCCCTCTCAACACTTGAGATATTCTAGAAAACAGCCACTACTGCTGGACAGGATGAAAATTATAAGGGCTATTAAATCAGTCCCAAGGTTTCAGGGCAGGAGCTGATCACCAGGTGGAAGCAGGAAGGAATCTCTCCTCAGCAAAAGCATTATTGCAGAAAGTTATGGAATGAAGTGATCATGGAGCAGGGAAGGAAAGTGGTTTTTAAGCATGCCATGGGGCCATGGCTGTAAAGGAGCAATTGCACTAATATTCACAGGAGCCCCTTTGAAGACACATCAAGTGTGGTGTCTTCATCCTTACTAGGGAAAATTTCCACAGTGCTCCACTGACATCTATCATAAAACAATCATATAATTCAAGGTTACAGCTTCAAGACACTTTTAAAGGTACAAATTTCTTGTAAAATGCACTACGTTAATTACAGCTAAAATTATTCCCAGCATTTTTACTTTGGTACTGAAACATCTGTTTGCATCTGCAATGAGCCTCTCTTATCCCACAGCAACTTGCATAATGTTTTCATTAACACCATCTAGCAAATGACAAGACAATATTCCAGCAATGTTTCTCCCACTAACAGATGTGATCTTATTGAAATCTCTCCCTTTGGCTCCCTTTAACTTCTTGCTCCCCTGGAATGATAGGATATAGAAAAAGGGGAGAATAAAATCTACAATGAAGGGGAAGTTAAGCAACCATACTGCAAGCAACCTAGAACAATAAATGATTTGCGTTTTGGAGAAAGGGAGCTTGCAGGTTATTTGCACTTGTTCTTAAGACCAACAGTGTGCCTCAACCCAAATTCTTTATTTTAAATTGGGTAAATGTAGCTGTCACTTAAAAGTGAGATGACTGGCTGCTTTGTGAAGCTGCTCACTGTGTAGACTCAATCACACCTGCCAAGTACAATTCTTCTTTCAGGTGAATTTCTAGATTGAGGATGGGATCACAGAAGATTCTTCCTCAGCTCTGTCTTTGATTGACCTGTTTGCAAGTCACTCTGTTGCTGCTGGATGCAGTGAGAGTGCTGCCCAGTGCCCAGAAAGCCCTTATAAATTCAAAGTATTTTAGGGCAAAAGAGATCCCACAAGGTGCACACAGGATATTAACACACTTTGTTCACTGGATATCAAACAATTTCTCAGTGGGAGTCTTGACACAACCGGGCTCCTCACAGTCCCTCTGAAACTTCTAAGGTCTGGTAAAGCCAATATTCTCCTGCACAGACAATTTCTGAACCTTTCTTGTTTTGGAAGAGTCTCTTTGAAACCTGCTTAGCTTTTTTTTTACATTGCTGGCACCCTGGGAACTGTCATGCTATCTTATGACCCAGCTGTCTCTTGAGCCTGAACTCCACCAACCTCCTCTGCAGTTTCTGTGGTGGCCCAGCAACCTGGCCTAGGTTTGGAGCCAGATGTCCAGCTCACAAGGAGGGAAAAGTGAACTTATAATAAATCTTGCAACCTGTTCTCAACAGAATTATGTCTGGTGTCTGGATCTTTCCTGTTGCTCTCTAGTCCCCTTCCTTACAAAGCAAAGGCAATTCATCTGCATGAGAAACTCTGATGATGGATGCAATAAAGAGTAACTTTATGCCACCAGTCAAACACTTAATAGCATTCCTAAAATTACAGCCTAGTACAGCATAGTAGTTCCATAGCTGTAAGAAATACTTTTTTTATTATTCTTCTCATTTAGCCTGCAGTATATCAGGATTTCATTTTCTAAAATCAATAAGCGAGAAGAAAGTCAGATTTAGCACATGAAAGCAGCAATAAACTGCAAGTCTCTATTCCTATGTCTTGGTGTTGTCCTTCAGGGATTTACCATCCCATCCTCAGTTTCTCCTCAGAGTTCGCACAACATTTCTTGGGTGCCTTAATGGTCCTGGAGAAGCCACCAATGGTCCACAGATTGCTGGAGTGAGACTGAACTTTTGTACAACAAAAATTTACTCCAGCTCTTGCAAGGTCATCTACCCTAAAATATCCCAAATGTATGTTTTAGTGTACATGAAGTTGGGTTGAAGTTATCACAAGAATAAACATTTGGCTAATTTTTATCTTTTCCTTGCTTTTTGGCCTTTAGTACTCTCTTTTAAAAACTTCACTCACAAATCTTGAAGGCTATAAAATAATCAAAAGCTTAAATCCTTCCATAGTTAACTGTGAAATTAAAGAAAAATTCTTCTTCCCATGGGAGGCGATACTATACTCTCATGTACCATCAGTAGCCATCTAGTAAACAGCTTAGATCTCCAGCCAGAGTTCTTCTTCCTTGTTTATGTTTATTTCTGGAAATTCCTTAAGCAGATTAAAATCACATTACTTACCCTGCATGTGCTGATGCACTCAGTGGGTGTGCCCTTGCTGCAGACCTCTTTGAGAAGGTGTTGCTATGACTCCTCACTCCCTGACTGCTGCATCGATGCAACCTATTTGTTGTCTTCCTTTAGAGTCCATATTCCCCCAGACTCCTGGCTCATGCAGTGCATCCTAGGAGTGTTTCTACAGGAGGCACTGGTGAACTTCTGCTTTGCATCATTTCAAAATTGTCCAGAAAACAACAGGCTTGGGCCAGACTTTGTATGAAGTTGTTTGAACCATATTTGCATTGTGGTTCAAAGACACCAACCAAATTATAAAACCCCTGAGCTAAGGCTTGACATGGATCAGATAAACAAAATAATAAAATTGTTTCAGTTTCAAACTGGGCAGCTGAGGCACAGCAGGGCTGAGAGTCATTGTTACACTGCACCAGTTATAAGGTTTGAGTCTGACATTGCTTTTCAGACAGTATTCGGACTCGCATCCTTTTGGGTGATTATCTGCTCTGAGTGGTCTGTACTCTGTTTCTGTCTCAGCGCTCATTGCCTGTCCTTGTTTTCTTTCCTCCTTCTCCTAACCTAGGCATCTGATTGATTAACCATTCTTTATTTTGAGAATGTTGCCCAACTTTCTATTCGCCTCTGTGTTCTTGTGTTTCTGGATCATTAAGCATGTAAATTAAATTCAATTGCAAATTGAATATATAATTGTGCATATGCAGGGTCTTGAAGAATAGGGAGGACTTTAATGAGATAAGATATTCCCACATCTGTAATTCTGACCTACTCAGTCTTTAAAAAAAGAATTGCTCAACAGATTTGAAATTGCATCATTTCAAATCATTTTGGCAGCTTTTATAGTCAATTATCTTTCTCTTATTGAAGTTTTCTGGAAAAGAAGGGCAACCCTTTCATCTCCTGTTCCTGGCTATGAATATGTCTACTACCAGATTGCTATCCCTTTGACTTAAATTTAGGTATCTGAACTAAACAGATAATGGACCTTGCTTTTCAATGGAAAGAAATGCAAATGTTGGGATCCTTGAGTCCAGGCAAGGATGGGGTTTTGTCACTCCTGGTGCTGTTTAGAGGGAACCCTGCAGCTGGAATACCTCAGTGGTGGGGATTCACAGATGCCAGTTTTCTGTGAAAATCACTAGAAAATACATCATACAATCCAGTTAACCTTTTCCTCTCTGATGTAGGATATATTTTTTGAAAGAATTTTGTATTTTTTTTTCCTTTAACACAAAGGAAAAATCCCATCCAGTTGTGAGGATTTTTCTCCTAGAAGGAATTTGCTTTAATTTTGGGTCATTCATGATGCAATAATATATGCAATAATTGCCATGGATGTTTCCTTATTGGATCAGATTTACACACATTGCTCATTTCTATCACTGTCCTTCACCTGTAGTTCCCTAAACATCAGCTGAACTCATTGAGTATGGAAGTAAATGGGAAAATGAGATCATAGACAGCTTCTCTGGGATTAGTGGTCAATAAGGGCTTACTGACACCTTTGGCAAGGAAAGAGACTTTATCCTTAAAACCTTCTGGATGCAACATATCACCTGCTGTGTATATTTTTTGCATTATTATTATTAAGCCATTTGAAATGCTGAAGAAAAAGTTTGACAAAGCAGCAGTTATTTAAGGGAACCAGTTTATTCCAGTGCCCAAGCCATAATCACCATTGCAAGTCTCCTAATAAACAAATAAATCCATCATATTTTGGCCAAATTCCGGCTTTGTTAATCATTCATGAGCTGAATAAAAATAGCTTGCAATAATTAGCTTATAGTGTGAATTTTTCTACTTTTCCTTCTCTAGGGATATTTGTGATCTGATATTAATTGTTTCATATATATTACTGTTCAATTCTATCAATTGCATCTACTAAAATATTTTGTTTCTTGGCATGAGGTTTATGGTTGTCTTGCAAGCAGGGAACCAGGGGGGTTTGAAATCCATGAAAATCTGATGTGCTGCTTTGTAGCATCTAGGCAGAACTGCCTACAGTATGAGTTCCGTGTCTGGGGGAACAGGATGACAATCCCCCTCATGGAAATTTTAATTTCAGTTTAGTAGTACCTGTAACTCTAGAATTTACTTTACTGACAAATTTATGTCAGTAAAACTTTATTGCTGGGAAAGCAGAATATGGACATGGTAGGTTCATAAAAATTGCTACAGTAGTCACATTTTTAAATGAAAAATTATGGAATTTTGCAACACTTGTCCAGTAATTATGCTGTACTTGCCTAAAATTACAGTCTGCAAGACAGTGAGTGAAGTTATTCTTGACACCTTATCTAAACTTCACGTAATTCCTTCAGCACTACAGACATCTGCTCATTTCACTGTTGCATAGTGCTTCTTCATTATCTGCCAAAAGATTTGTGGGCATGTGGTCGGCAGAGTGCTCGGGAGTTACTGCTGTTTGTGAGACGGAGCAGCAGCAGCCGGCACTTTCTACTCCCCCTTTTTCTCAGAAGACTTTGAAATGAGCATCATGTTTGCCTCTGCTCACATTACTTTCCAAGGTAAAATATGCAAATAGCCTAGAATTAATCTGCACAGGGATATGTATTGTCTTTTCTTTTACAGGTATCAGTCTACTCAGCTTGCAAACACTCCATTTACAGCTGTCAATTCTGAAGAATTAAAATCAACAGCCTTTATTATTTATTGTTCTCTATACCTACTAATAATCTCTTAATTGTGTTTTGGATAGGGTATTTTTAGAGAGAATCATTAAGTTTTCATATTCTGGCAGACTAGAGAATTAATGAGAGGCTCTTAATTTAACCATAAATAGCTAACTTTATTTAAAATATTCAATTCCTGCTATTCATTTTATTGCTCTAATCTTCACATCCCATCCTGACATGATGGCTGTAAGATATTTACTGTATCTCCTTCTGGATATCATGGTCCACCTGGTCCTGCTGCTCCCTGGATCTTGAAAGGAGCAGGGAGTCAGCCTGGGGGGCAGTGCTGAGGATGCCAACAGTGGAATGTTGCTGTGTTATTTGCTGCCTGTCCTCGTTGCCTCACTCTGCTTTAGCCCTTTGCTTTCCCCAGTGACTACCCTTTTTTTTCTGGGGCACCCTGGGATCCACAAACACATTGTTGTTTCAGCAGCAAAAGGGTTTTGGGGACAGTCCATGCCAGTGGCTGCAGGGAGACTCAGGTGCATTTGGGATCAAACAGCCCTGCAGGTACCCAACAGGTATTAAACGACTTCTGCACACACACAGAACATCAACATGAGGTTTTTTACCAAATAATTGGGGTGCCTCAGGCCTGCTTTGGTCCCAGACCAGTTTTAGATCATAGTGCTTTAGAGTGGCCTAAGTCCTACCATGCAAGAGATAAAGAAAGAATATAGCTGGATACACACATACAAAATGTTTTCAGCTAAGCCTTGAGAACGAGCAACGTTCATCTGAATGTGCCATATCTTCGGTCCCTGCTCTAGGATTGACTCCTTCCCTTCTCACCTCCTCCCCCAAACCCTCCCAAATGGCTTGGCCAGATTTTTCTTTTTTTTTTTTTTTTAAATCTTGTATCTTATTTTAAATTGGTTGGTATCTCCATCACTACATGTAGCTTCTAACTTTCTTCTTCTAATCCCTCCTGCTATAGAGTTTTTGCATGCCAAAAGCAAAACAAAACAAAACAAAACCCCAAAACAAGTGAAATAATTTTCTAGGGGTTGCAGAATAGCTGCTTTCCATCCTGTGCCTTTTTCCTGGGATCTTCTTTATTTATAAGTAAACCAGAAGGTGCCAATTGACATAAATAAAACATCCTCAAGGGACCTGATACCAGCTTGTTCTTGCAGAGATCCATAGCTCTGATGAGAGCTGTAAAACATTTTTTGAAGGACCAAGCTCTTCATGACTCTGTTGGTTCAAGAAATGCACTTTATCTCATCAGGTGGGGAGAAGGGTTTGGGAGCAGAGGTCACGCTTTGTACTTCACTTCTTCTGTTGTATTCAGTGTTTATTCCCTTCCTTCAGAGCACAGAAATCAGGCAGGGGACTGCTATGAAGAAGGCAGATGAGAACTGCCTGCTCTGTCCCTTCAGGCTTGCTTTATTCCTTTCCAGATAAATGTTGTCAGTGGCAACCATGCTCAGTAGAAAAGAGAGGTGCTCAGTCAGGAGTAGAAGAGACAAGCAAGGACCTCTCAGGAGATCTCTAACCTATTTTTCTGTAGTAAGGAGCAGTTAAGATGAAACTCCTTGCCTTTACACCACATATTTATAAGAAAAATATGATATTAAAATATTAATTTAGTACTAGATGTACAGGCTGGACTGAGGTTTCAAGAGAATAAGGCATGGCCTTATGCCAAACACCAATATATCAAGTAAAATATGGAGATACCCCCATTTCACTGCTTCTACAGTGTTGTCAGTCCTGCCCTGGGCTGACCTCTGCTGAGTTCCCTCATCTTCACAGCACTGCTGATCCTAAGCCTGTGCAGGAATACCATACCACTGATTAATTAAGCCAATTCCTCACATAGCAGCTGGTGGAATCTCTTTCCTGCTGGCACCCCTGTGTCCATGCTAGGCTCTGGCTGACATTTGGATAGCAGATAGAGCCTGTGATTTTTTTTCATGTCCTTAACTGATGATGCTAGACTGGCAACACACAGCCACCAGAGACTACCTGCTACTGCTCATCTATGTTCAAATGGCATTGCCATCCACCTATTCTGGTTCTTGCATGACTGAGGTGCTGAGATGGAGCCACTTGACTCTCAGACACCCGCACTTCCACACAAACCAGGAGAAAGCTGAAATTTCCTTTTTGCAAGCACATGGCAGGATCAGAGCAAAAAAAAAAAGAGCTTTAAAAACCATTTGTTTGGGTCATCCCATCAAGACACAATAATGTTAAACCAGACAGATGAAAAGTCAGGAGGAATTGCAAAACTGCACCTGTAGGCAATGACTGGGAATGCAATTCAGAGGCAGGGTGGAGGATTGTGTTTAACACTGGTTATTTCCCCCACACGCCACATTTATAACTCCCTTAGTGCTTTCTAAGAATAAAGAAGTTGTAGATTAGAAAACCCTTGGGGTAAGATCTTGACTCCTTGCTGGATTTCCACATTGCACATGGGACTACATACCCAGTATTCCCAGAGTGGGTTGGAGGGGTTCATCTCACCACATAGGCATTGGAGGGGAAGGTGGCACATTGTCTCTGTGGAACATTCCAATGAGGGGAAAATGGTGTATTGGGAAGTACAGTCAGATGCTGGGAGACAGGTACAGAAAACCAGTATGGCCCTGACTCAAGGGTTAAAGTGGAGAGGGATCAAAGCATCCCGGTGTGTTTTTCTAGAGGAGGAATGAGTCAGTTTTCATAGGTGCCATGACAACTGTGACATCCAAGCACACAGCGAAATGCAAAAAAGGATGGAAATTTTTAATGTTAAGAAGACCTGGGTTCTAATGGTTGTTGTAAAACAAGCATTTTAGAAAGCAGAAACCTGCTTACCTCAGGATTTAGACCGTCATGAGGGTGATGCCTTCTGAGGAGAACATGCTTTCTCACATCAGAGGGGCTGGAACCCTTCTCACACGGGCAGGTCAGTGCCAAACCCTCAGCCTGTTGTGCCTCCTGTCCCCCCTGCAGCCATGCCATCCCCACATAAGCCACGCCAAATCCGTCTCCGTCAAGGACACCCTCACGAGGTCATCCTCCCTTGTCCTCATGTGATGCCACAACACAACCCCCTTTTAATGATATTCCAAATCAGCTTCCAGCTCCTCCTGGTGTCCCTGGAAGTCACAAATCAGTTGGCTGGTCTGGCTGATGTGGAGGGCAATGTAAAGCTGCTACCTCAGAAGGACAAAATAAGGAAATCTGTATTCGCTGCTCTGCCTTTCCCCCCATTGCTTAATCAAGCTGGTTTTCATGGGGTTTGTGATGAGTGAAGCAGGTGTTTAGGGACCATGTTACAGACCCTCAGAAAGAGAAGAGCAAAAGTCCCAGGGCCCCTTCTGGTGTTGCTAGCTGACAAGCTTTCCTCAAGGTGAGGAGAATAGGGCAATCTATTTCAATTCAGGTAATAAAAAACCACATTCATCCTCTATCCATCTATTCTTTCAACCTTTAAGATGAATAATAAATAAAAACCGAAGGAAGACTTGGTATGTTTTTCTAGAAAATGTTTCCCCTTCAGCTAATAGCAATATATCTTTACACCTGCTCAGTCAATTTTTAATCAAAAGTAAAAATACCCTCTTTGACTTTTTGTTCAGAATATCAAGGGCAATTTTCAAAGGTCTTAATAACACTTAAGCACCTAGACTCAGCTGAAAATTTGTGTACATTACCTCCTGAATTGCTTCTATGTATGCCTCCAAAAATCTCATCATACATCCAGAGATAGATTGTGTGATGCAGTGAATTAGCTGGATATAAGTAGGAATGTAATGTTAGTTCAGTGCTTCACCAGGGCTCATTTATCCTGTTTAGAAATATGCTTGTCTGCTTATCCACCTAGTTAGGATGTGATATTACTCCCTGAAAATACACCCTGCAGGTAGCAAAAAACACACAAAAAGCAATTCCACTGTAATTGATTCCTCTGTCAAAATGATATAAAAACAAAGTAACTTCATAAACATCTATAGAGCAAATCCACACTTCGTCACTAAGATAAGCATTAGATCTCTTGAGTTATTGAAGGTTTATGCTAATGTATGTGAAAAATCAGAATCCAGAGACCAGAATATGTGTCTGTTCACAAAACCAGAGAGATGAGGTGCATACAGACATTACATCTCACCTGTTAATCACTAAAGGTACAGCTGTGAGCAATGCATTGTTCCACAGGACTGCAAGCACCTATATTCCATCACAAAGATCCTCCAGTAATGATGTTTCATCTGCTGGGAGTCCACCCCACGTCAAAGATAATCATGACAGCGCAGCAGAATACGTCTTCCCCATCATGCATGAACACTGGTGACATGACCTTCCTCAGGAGCTGAGGTTCTGGAAGGTGAAAATATTTCTGGAAAATTCTTTCAGCTCTGCTGTGGGTTGTGGGTTTTTGGTTTGTTTTTTTTTTAATGTTAAGATCCAGTTCCTTAAGTGTGGATCAGTGATCTCCTATCTAACTTTACCAACAATAGCATCCTCATCATAACCAATAACCCAGTTGAGTAAATGCTTCCCAGTAGCAACAAAATGTTGCAAGTTTTCTTTTTTTTTAAGCAAATTGTTCATTTGACTTTTTTAACAGAAGGGATTTAGAAATGACCACATATTCTGCTCAATCAGACCTTGCTCTCAGAAGCTCTTTCATCCATCATTCATATTTATCAAGAGGTGTTTCTTTAGTTCCTTGAATAGACCTTAGAAGAGCATTTTGATTCCTTTACTCATGCTTTTACTCATTAGGCCACTGGTACACAACAGCCATCCTGGTTTCACCAGACAAGTAAACCAGATCCTTTCAGAGCTTGGGGTTTTGGGGTTTTCTAGCAAGTCTTCTACAACTCTAAACCAGCTTCGGCAAACTTTCATTTTGATTGCTCTGCATGAGAAGTTTCCAAATTCTGTACATCTGTAAACTCCTGCAAATGTTCAGATGGAAATGTGGCCCCCTGGGGCCACAAATTTGAGTCTACAGATGGGAGCTTTTCTTTTTCCAAGTTATTTTCCATGGGTTTGTAAAACCTAATCTTTAGATCAACAGGGTTCCATGGACCACAGCTTGAAAATCTCCAAAGTAATTCACATAAAGGTTACCCTCTCCTGACATGCAGGAACAGGTGCTGCTCTGCAGAAGAAGTAAATTATATTCTTACTGTAAAACTGCACAAATGATACACAGGATCACAAAAACGTCCAGGTCCACAAATCCAGAGAAAAAACAGCAGAGATCAAATTTGTGCTGGCTAAAAGACTAATGTCTCAGCCTTGCAGTTATTCCTGCAGGAAACTGAAGATTCAGATTCCCTTGGCATCTTCATGACATCACAGTATGGAGTGCTCAGAGGGGAAAAGGTTGTTTCCCTGAAAGAGTATTCACATAGGAATATTTTTACAAATATATCTTCCACGCAATGAAAATTTAGAAATGCCTAGAAATGGCTCAAAGGGAAACTAAATGGAAATTCCAGAGGGAAAATGTCCCTCCTCCACTAAAAATTTTAAATTACAACTATTTAAAATTTCGTATTTTGACCGTCTGTAGCATTGCTTGGAAATAGAGATTTCCATCAAACTATCAAGAAACACACTCCTTGGAATTCTAAAATTTCAGAAATCAAGAAATATGGGAAAGAAAAAACCAAACAAACATACAAAATCTGTTGTCCCATCCTGCATGTCACAGATGAGCCATGTGGCCTTGTTTGGAAAAAGGTAATAAACCAGTGTTGTCCAAAAGTACACCTGAAACCAGAAGCAATTCCCCTTTCTCAGAACTCAATAGCACCACTGTCACCTTCTGCTTGGATTGCCTGGGTTCTAACTCAGAGCTCAGAAAACCATCAGCTGGATGACATGGGTTAAAACACTTTACACCACAGCTCCCCACCCCAGTTTGCCATCACTTTCCCAGCCTTTCCAGGAAGGTGCAGGAAGGATAAACACAGGGGAACTTTTGAGGTCCTTTGAGCCTACATTTAATAGGATTATGCAAATTAGATTTATAGACTAGCCCAGTTTCTCCAAAATATCATGGTATATATTCTACATCCTCACATTTTCCTATCTCTTGAATTCCTTCACAGCCCAACCCCACACTTAACCACATCTTGCCTCTCCAGAACAGATCTTCCCATAAGGACTCAAGCCTAGCTTGGGAAAGTTCTTATGGTTTCTCCTCAAAGAGCCCTCACAATTCTGGAGTTTTCCCATTAATTGCTCAGTGGTGTCACATCTCTGAAGCGAAACAGGTCTAAGGCATGAATTACATATTTAGCAGCTCTGCAAGCTTTCCCTCTTTCCTCCATCCGTGCTCGTTATTTGGAACACATCGCTTGCTCCCTTTCAGAATTAACCTGTGTTAATCTGTCAGTCATCTCCCACCCTGTCCTGGGTTGTATCTCCTTCCCAATATTTCCTTTAATCAATACTCCCTCCAGACACACTAAGTGCAGTTCTTTTTATAAATGAATCTGCTCTCACCCAGGAGATCTGACATTCAGACAAACTAAACGTCCCTCTTCATCTGAATAATTTAAGGGATCTGCATCCCTTATCAAAGACTAATATATCAGACACTGCCAACAAAGCACCTTCATTGTTCTTCAGTGCACATTTAAAGTACATTCCCTGCTTGGCAGAAGTGCTCTGTCAAGAGCCATGGAAACTCAAAGATCTCTTCACAGAGTTGTTGTGCCATAAAAAACACCAACACAAGGCTCCCAACAGAAATAGCTGTTGTGATCACCTGCCCTAACGTGCAGCCCAGCAAAAAGGGAAAATCACCCAGAACAGCCATGACCAGACAGTGTCTCATAATTGAGCTCATGTAAAACTTCCAAGAGTTAAGACTCCCCTCATCTTTAGGTAAATTTTGAATTAGCCTCCCTCATGAGCTTATATTTTTCATTTAACCAGGATTTTATGTCTTCAGCTTCCAGTCACCAAATGTTACATTACCTTTGTTCTCAAAAAATCTCTTTCCCATTCCAACTCTGAGAACATCACCTCTGACCTCTTTTTTTAAAAAAGTTTAATCTTGAGGCAGATTTTTTCTTGCTTGTATTTCTGCACAAGCTGTCTTCGGAATAGTGTTTCTAAATGCTGGATATCAGAGCAAGAACAAACTCCACCTACACAGATACACCCCACAGAGCTTTTCTGATGTCTTTCCCCCTCTCCTGCAAGTGTGACCTCCAGGGCACAGCCTTTTGATCCTCTGTCCTTTCTCTGGTTGTGGATGGACACCAGCTCTGCACGACTGCTGCTGTCAGGAGAAGCTGAGATCTGCAACAGCTTCTGAGGACAAACCTTGAGGCTGGTCCATTGAGGATAAGAAAAAAAGCCAGAACTTATGACACAGAGAGCAGACTTTAGATCTAAACTTTTCAGCCTGGACTGATGTCCATGACCTCTTTTTTTAAGACAAGACTTTCAGGCAGGAGAAGCCATTAGTGGTGATCAGAGCTGTTTACTGTACACAGTGCTATAAGTGAAGAAAAATGAAATTTCTCCTTTCAGCTGCTGGTACCCAGGCTAATACCTCTTACTTACAAAAACCACTTACAAGGTGCTGGGAAAATCTTCCTGTCTCCTGAACATTCCCCCTGCCTGGGTGCACCACATTCACTGTAACAGTATTGAAAAAGGTAACTACGAAATATTATCCGGTCTTTAAAAACAACAAATGTAAGTGCTGAGGAAGGTAGTCACTACCAATCACTTTAGAAGAAATGTTAATGGAATGAACCGCACAGAAAGAAAGCTGCTTCTTCATGCATTTGCTGAAGCCCTGAAGCAAAAGGGTGTATTTTCTTCCAGACTACAGGGCTGAAATTAAGTACTTTCCAGAGACAGAGCAGCTGAACCAGAAGAATGAGAAAATGTTGCGGCATCTTCAGCTCCCACAGCCAACCTGCCTCGCCTGAGGCCTTTCACTTCATAATTCTTCCACGGAAACTGAAGTTCTACCAGTCAATGTCAAGGAAGCAGAGATAGGAGAACAAATCACCCCACTGGATGCACCTTGCATTCTTCTCTTTGCCATGAAGAAGGGCCAGAGAATGCCTGGTGATCCCAACATGTGGAAACGTGGCTTTTGATGAAATTACCTGCTATTAATTGAGAGGGAGACTTTCTGTCATGACCAGGCAGTGCAAGGACTGTACAACTAATTTCAATCCTTTACTGTTAATGAAAGAGAACTGTTGCCGTCTAAATTAATGAGGGATTTTTTCACTATGTCATTTATATAGTAGAAGGAATTGTAAAATAGCTTCATGATAGATAACTGTACTGCTGGAGTTTCCTTAGTTTGTTATTTCATACAAAAGGATCTCAGCCACCATAAAATTAAATTTCTCCACATTGCAATTGTTCAGCAATGAGACAAACCAAATTTTCTGCTAATTGAATGCACTGAGCTACTTACATATTCATAGTGAGCTGGTGCTTTCAGCACCATTGCGCTCTGACTCTGCAGGAGCCTTCCCAGCAGCAGTGTTGAGCCAGCAGAGCTGGTGTGAAGCTGGCACAGCCACCGAGTCACCCACAGAGCCTTTAGCATTGGCTGGGAGCCCAAGATGCCACCTTAGTCTTGGTAGGGGTATGAGTTTCCTTTCTTTCCTTGAGAAGCCCCAACCTGTTCTCTTGGGAATGTTTTCTGGAGACTGCTCTCCTTGCTTTGCAGAAACAGGACTAGATGGCCTAAAACATTCCCTGATTCCTCCAGCTCACCACTGGCTGAAGGTTATTTAGCTAGCTCATTATCCTCCTGAACTTCAGAGCATAACTGTACAGAAACCTCTAATTTGAAGGTTTCTAAACACAATTCCTCATTGTGTGGCACTAAATAAAAAGAACAATTCAAGGTAGACACACTTGATGAATGCCTGTGCTTTGCCTTCCTTGCTGCAGTGGGGGTGCTCTCTGGATTGATGTGATTCTCTACATGCTTGATATAACACTTGGTGTGTGTGGTCAGATGCCAGTGAAATACCAGTGCTTTGGTCCTGTTTTTATCCAGGCTGTCCTGCTTTGCTCACCAGTGAATTACCCTTGCACATGAGTCTTTCAAAGGGAGAAAATGTGACAGCTTTCATCTTTTCTATTATGTAAGAACTAGAAGGTAATAAACAGAAGAACAAGACCTAAGAAATGAAGACAGCCTGTAGCCATACAGGGGAATTTGCTCCCTGCCAGCTGACAGGTAGCCAGGGTCACACAACTGCATTCTGCAAATCTATTTCATATTCACTGTTGTCAAATTTGCCACATCAGTATAAGTTCCAAGACTTCTTAATAAGCCACTTACAGCCCCAGCTACTAGAATTATCCTGTTTAAAAATTTCCGGCTTTCATTTTCTGAAAGCACCTTTCTCATCTCCATGGTTGCACAGAGCAGCTTGAAGCAAGTATACATTGAAGTCAAAATAACATATGTTTAAAAAAACCTTATAATTTCAATCCTCTTATGATCTCTGAGTAATAGATTTGATATTTTTCAAAACTTACATTTGGACAGATTGGATGTTAAATATGTGTCTGTGAGTCTGTACATACATGTGTACCCATGCAAGTGCACATGCCCATCTTTCCAGACACGATCTAGCCAAAAGGACATAGATGAAAATGAAGAGAAACCTAGCAGTAGTTTCAAGGATTCATTTGGGAAGACACCCATTCCAGTTCTATATATTGCATTGTTAAGAATAGAAGCAATTCACAAATGCCTGAAAGCCCCAGAAAAACAGGCTGCTAAGAAAGCATGTGCTGTCAGAGACAAGCAGAGCAATCTCCAGTTGACTTCCTGTGTGAGGAATCAAAAAGCAAGGGTTAAAGGCTGTCAGAGGCCAAAGCATGAGCTTTCTATCCTCTAACAACTAACTTGGACAATACATTTGAGCTAGGTTTCTACAGGTACTAATGTATCCAAACTTTTTCTGATGTCAAATTCCCCTGAAAGACTAATGCTGCTGGGGATTTATGCCTACTCTCCCTGTATTGAGAGAACAGGTACCAACAAAATGCAGTTCCACTTTCCCCTCCTGTTCTGGAAACTCTCCTGCTACTTGGTCAGTGGGTTCCCAGAAGGTGAACTGGATTTCTCAGAATGGAAAACATGGGTCAGTTATCAATGATGGAATTAATTTTATGCACAGCATTTCAGGGAAGTGCATTCAGAAATTTTGCAGCCCTTCATATCAAGGTCAGTTTTATTCTCCACATACGACAGTGAGCTCTGCTGAGATCTATGTGAGCTGCCAGCAGGACTCTGCTCACACTGGCCATCCATTAATCCACTGATTAGTTTAGTCACTCACAACATTCTATTTCCACTTTATACTTTCACTATTATCTTTTATACTTCCTGTATTTCAGGAGTATTATGGGGATCTTTTCTTAAAACATTCACACAGGGATGAGATTTAATCTCTTTAATTTATTATCTATTGTATTCCTAGTAAACCTTTCTTTGCAATATCCACTCAGAACCCTGACAGTAAATCACTGCTGGAAGACAATACAGAACTACAAAGTATTCTTTATTAAATGTTTTATTTTATTACCAAAACTCTTCAAATGTCCTTAATATATTTTTCAAGCTGTTTTCATTTAGTGGTGAAATGGCTGATCCTTGAAAAGCTTTTGTCTTAGTGCTTAAACCAGTGCAATCTGTATTCACTCCTAGGTACACAATTTCCCATGGTTTTCAATAACAGAGATTATTGACGTTTTCACTGGTTGCTATGGAGAGGGTCACTGCACACATTTAGTAGCTTAGGAATTGAACATGCCCAAAGGATCTCATGAAGGATGGCTTGGTCTTGCAAAAGGGTTTTGAGTGTAGGCCAAGAGCTGACCTAGGATCTGTCATGGAGGGAACTGCATCTTCCAAAGGTAAGAAGTGGTGAATGAATCAAGGTGTTGTGGAGAGAGTCACACACCACTTGAGCACTGATGTGTCATGCACCAAAGCCAGTGGAACTCAGCTCCAAGGCTCCAAAGGGAGCTTTACTCCCTGCAAGCCTGGCTCAGTACGAAGCTTTTCTCCAGGACACAAAGCAATGCCCAGGAGGGCATCCAGCTGCAGCACAGCTCCACCACAGCCTGACCTGCCATGAGATGTTACACTGTGCCTGCCCACAGATGCTCCTGCTGGGAAAATCCTCAAGCCCAGTTCTTACAGAACCATCTCAGGAGCCCTCTGAAAACTGGAGCCAGAGCCAAGCCTATTTACTGAGGAGCTGTTCCTCAGAGGCACTAAGTGAGATATCTGTTGGGAAAGACCTCACCAAGCTAAGAGCATTAGCTGGGCTCAGCGTGTTTTTTATCCCTTCTGGTACCCATTCTGACTGTCACTTTGCCACAGGGCAGTACATTTCTGATGTATTTCTATAAAGCAAGCTGAAAAATACTGGCATTATTCTATGTTGTTCTTGGATTCTTTGGAATGGAACTGTCTTTCCAAACTGCCTAGACCTTTTAGTTTGATGTAGCACCATTTAGCAGCCCTGAGGATTAACCACCTCACAAAGGAAACAAACCTCCATATAAATGTCTTTAGTTTTAATAAGATTTTTAGGCCAGGATTTTTTTTATCATATGGCCAATATTTATCACATTATATGTACACTTCCAGACTAAGTTTCTCTAAACTCTTCATGCTCCAGATTTCAAGATGAACTGTTTACTTAACAGCCATTATCATAATTTCTACTAGGACTTCTTACAATACATATATTTAATTTTTAACTCGTAAAAATTTATTAAATGTCTCTTATAAGGCCTACAGGCAGCCAAAAGTTTACAGGATGTAAACCCAGGAGTCCTGAGTTTTGTTCTGTGTCTTAAGCTCCAAGACCACAGCAGTCAAACCCAAGAGACTCATCTTGCCATCAGCCTCCCCATGGAGCTGGCAACTGTTCTAGGATACCACATTTTTAGCAAGCTTTCTTGGCAGCATGTTGTCTTCAAGGTTTCAGAAAGTTCAGGCCACACACTGAGGAAAGGGCTCATCTGTCCCCTCCTAAGGGTAGCAGTCCCTGCCTCCCTGCATGCCTCTGCTCGGAGTGAGGCAGAGCAAGCTGCAAGCTCTGTGCCTATGAAATTCAGCACCAAGACTCACTTTCAAGTGACACAACCAGTTCTGAAATGTCAGAACAACCCAGGAAATTAACTTTCAGATCAAGAATAGCTGCTGAGGGTGAACCCCTGCAAGGCTGAAGTGATGGCACTCAAGAGTAGGTCATATTCCAGAGACACAGCCAGGACAGTTTCTCCTTTTCCCCTCCAAAGCTCGCAGCCCACATGGCTCAGAGTACCAAGGAATGCTGAGGCACAGAAGGACTCCTCACTGAGAGCAACAAGCTGAAAGCCTTGATTTCTGACTTGTGCCTTTTCACCCCTCACCTTCCTGTTCCCTTAGATGAGAATCCAAAAAACATTCATACCCAGAAGAGGGTAGGGACTGGGGAATGAAAAGAAGATACTTGCTTTTCCTCTTTTTTAAATTCAGGTCTCCCAGTTCTTTCTCATGCTCTGGCACCCCTGATACTCCCCACTGCAACCAGGCAGTCCGGTGCACCCATATCCTACCAGAAAGCAGTGGAGAGGGAGATGGTACCTGTCTAGGAAAGCATAAAGGCAAACTGCAGGTTCAGCCCTGCCTTGGGACATGGCACTGAACACCCCTTTTCCCATTAGGGCTATAACTTCTTGGTGACTTCAAGTTAACTGGAAGTTGTCCCTTGCAGTCAGGTCACTGCAGCCATCTCCTGCAGGCTGTAGCTGCAGCCCAGAGCAACTGTGACACATCAACAGCAGCTGGTGGGAGGCATAGCTGTTTGACAACTCCATGAACTGGGCAGCCCTGAGCACACCAGAGCTGGGAATAAGGCCCCTTCTCTGTCACCACTCTGAAATGAAGGTCCATTTTTCCAAAAAATCCACAGTTTAAGCCGTGGCTATATCAATGTCTTCATTTCCCCCTGCAAAACACACCCTGTGCACACACAGCAGCTCTGCTGCCTGGGGCTGTGCAGACCCCAATGATGTATTTCTATAAAGCAAGCTGAAAAATACTGGCATTATTCTATGCTGTTCTTGGATTCTTTGGAGTGGAATTGTCTTTCCAAACTGCCTAGACCTTTTAGTTTGATGTAGCACCATTTAGCAACCCTAAGGATTAACCACCTCACAAAGGAAGCAAACCTCCATATAAATGTCTTTAGTTTTAATAAGATTTTTAGGCCAGGATTTTTTTTTTATCGTATGGCCAATATTTATCATATGATATGCGCAGCTGGGAAGAAAGGTTTATCCAGCCAGGGGGCCCAGTGGGGACTGACCCCCCAGAGAAGACCAGCTCCCTTGGATGTCTTTCTCCTGTGTGAAAAACCTTTTCCCTGAAGTCATTTAAAATATGAACTCATCTATTCTCTTTCTCCCCACAGAAAATCCCTGCTTTTAAAAAAGCCTTGAAAAGGGAGAGAGAAAAGGGCTGGACATGTCAAAGGCCACTATTATTACTGCCTCCTTGTGACAGGCACAGAGGAAGGTGGCTGCTTAAATTTCTAAGACAGACAGACAATGATAGGTAGCAGATAGATGGACGGGCTCCTGCTGGGAGCAGACAATGAATTTCATTTTGTTACAGCACATCTACCGCAGAAGGGGGATGATACTGCAGTATGTGTGCCAAGTTCCCTTCATTGGAATGGATCTTGCACAGACCAGACTCGCACACAGCAGAGATTTTATATATTAAACAGGAAAGAAAAAGGGCTGACTTACAGCTTTTGTCTTCAAAATCCATTCACAGTAAAAACCTAACGGGAAAAGGAAGACTGTCCCACTTTTTGCAGCGCCAGGAGATGCTTTCGATATAACCAGTCCCTCAAGACGCTTCACAGGTTTGCACAGAAATTGCTTTTTTCGCCAGCGGAGCACGAGCGCTCATTGACAGAAAGTTGGGAGCGCCGAGCAGCCCCGGCTGATGGCAGCCCCGGCTGATGGCAGCCGGCACAGGAGGCACCCCCGGCAGGGGACACCCCGTCCCCAGCCTCCCCTGCCGTGCCGCCGATCCTGCTCCCCTGAGCTGTGCCGAGCTCTGAGAAGCCTCGGGGGTGCAGCCCTCACGTTTTCCAGCAGTCCCCTCGCTGTCACAGCCGCCATCCCCTGCTGTCCCCTTCCTCCCCGATCCATCACATCCAGCCACCTGCAGTCAAGGTGAGATGTGAGTGACACGGGGAAAGGGGGAGGGAGGACGTTTGCTTGAGTCATCCCAGGCACTGCAAGGCCTTTTAAATTATGTTGCCGGTTTGAAAAGGGGTTTAGAGCCTTTCCATGGTAAATTTGAGTCTAAGCACGCTGCTTTTGCTCCCTCTGAAATACGGTGTGTACACACACGCAGATATCTCCAGGCTGCAACCAACCCCATCTATCCCCATCCTGGGGCTCCCTATTAGCTCCAATGTCCTGGCATGTTGCCTAAAGACCTTTCAAGTGATGCATTTGGGAATGATTGGTTATTATCTATAAGAAAAATAATTCCCTGGGCTGGGGGAGGCAACTCAGCAATGAAGACTAACATAATCCACCTTTGCCTGCTTTTCAGCCTCAGGATGTTCCCTAAATGACATACACGCACAGCTCAGAGATGGGGAGTGCTCCTGACCAGTCCCTGATCTGGAAAGCACCTTATCCTCATCACAGCCAGTTAGGCCAAACTCTTGAGGCTGTTACTCCTCATATAAAAGCCCTTTAAGCACTACAATTCCTTTTCCATATCTTTTGTGCTATTAGGATGCAAATCACCTGCGTCTCCCCTCAAACCTTAGAACCAAATCCATCTACCACTGCAGCCCTTGCAATGTCACTGATTGCCCCAGGCACTGGAGGCTTTCAGTACTTAGGACCAGCTAAATATCAGCTCTGTGACTCTCAGAGTATTCTCTGTCATTTAAAATATAAAAAATAAAACAAAAAGGAGGGTGCTGTCCTCAGTGTAAGCAGTTGACTCCTTCAGCTCTGGAAAGTATTTTAATATTAAGGCAACTCATTCTAATAAGCCCAGAAATGCAAAAGTACGTAAGGCTGAAGGCAAGATGTGGGAGGGTACAGAGATAAGGAAATTCGCATGGAGCCCCTCCTGAATTCTTTTGCAACCTATTCCAAGCAAGATTGATTCCTTTCCTTCCCTAGAAAGGTCCAGCCCTTCTTTTCAGGACCCCAGACCAGCACACATCACAGTATTTGAAATCTGCATCCCAGTCCCCTAACCTGGCCAGCCTGGGAACGGTAGCTCTTGCTCCTGGTTCCCACTGGTGATGTTAACAGGGTGCTTTCTACAGGGAGTACCTGAGGGGAATGAGCTTGGAGATGCACTAACAACACTATCATCCCACTGTGTGAGACACCAGAGACTGGGCATTCCCTTGAAGGCTCCCACCACATCCCAGTGAGCACTGAGCAGCCCAGGGCTAACCCTGAGATCTTGGCTGGCCCCATTGGCAGGGAGGGCAGCGCAGGTCTGTGCACTCAGCTCCCTGCAGACACATCTCAGGGAGCACCTGCAGAGGCAATCCCAGCTAGGATGGATCTGGTGAGCACCATTGTGATGTGCCCCACTCCAGTGACAGCCTGCACACCCCACAGTTTAATTACCAGCAGATATATTGTTCTTCAGAGACCAAAGGCAGCTGCTCTGCTGCTAATGGCAGGAACTGCTCTGGTTTGCAACAGAGTTGAGTACTCCCTGTGCACATTCTTTGAGCATGTCCTACTTCCCATGTCTTTGTCCACATTCTTGCAGAAATCTAACAGGCACTGAATATCCACATCTAGAACAGCAGAAGGTCCATCGCTGCTCAAAAATGTTTGCTCATCTTTCCCTTCACACATTGCCTGATCATTTGATCCCACTTTTGCTTTGTAATAAAGAGAATAAGGACAATGTTAAAGAAATGAGATGTGTTGAGTGACCTTCCCTATAAACTCCGTAGGCAGAAAATGAGGTTGAGCAGTAAATTAGAAAGTGCCTGTCAGAGCTTCCCTTCCAGATCACTTGGAACCAAAAGGGAGGAATTGCAGCTATCACCATGGCAATTCTGCAGACTCTATTTTATATTGACCTTAAGGCGCTACTGAGTGGATAGCGCTGGAAGTGAAAATGGGCATGGATGGAGTGGAACCATATGTGCTGTCACTGATTACCCTTCCTAAAGAGGCTCTGAGATTCGGTGGGGAAAAAACATCTTGCTTACTTAGTGGCAGTGACCCCTAAGGACAGGAGTGCCTGGATCCTCCCAGTAGTTCTCATTCTCACTAGAATGACAGAGGAGTTTGGTGTAACCTTGCAAGTAAAATCTTCTACAAGACATCCATCACCAGTCAGTTTTAGTTGTCAAATTACAACAGATGCCTTACATTTCCATGCACAGCAACTATTTTCATAAAAGGATTAGAAAACATGAACTGAATTTGCAATACTGTTTGACTTTTGGAAGGTTTTTTTAAATATTCTGACTCGGCACAAAGAGCTTTTAACTTGCAAGTTGAATCAATTTATCTTCATGATGCCACCTGCTGACCACAGGGAAAAGGTCACTGCTGTTACCAGTGACAGCATCCCAGCAGAACATCCTCTCTTAGCATTTCTCCTCCTCCTTTCCCTCTTCCAAGAGAAGGTCAAGCATCACCTCTCCTCCAGGGAGGAGTGACTTCTAACATTTCCTCTTTGCATTAGGAGCAGTTAATGGAAATGGTAATAAATCACCCTTCATGTTCCCATACAGACAGTTACAGCAAGCAAAGACCATCTGCCTGTCTGGACTCCCACAAGGAGCCCTAAGATAAGGGGAAAAAAATCATCTTCTTCACACAAACCTCAATTTTCAATCCATGGCATGACTAAAACTCACAGTCCAAGCCTCTTTCATTCCTGTCCTGGAGGAGATGCTATTGGAATCTTTTGTGTGGCATTGTTGACTATGTCATAGCAGTGTGTCACTGCTCTGGACAGACTCACTGCACTCCATACTCTCACAGACCCCAACAAGAGTATAAAAAACTTATGACCTCAGTGCAAAGGACAAGGTGGGAGTGGAAAAACCCACATCAAATGGTTGTCTGAAATCACAATGCAAGGCCACACCTCAGCTGGACGCAGTCACACCAACCCACAGCTGCATTGCTGACCAGCCCCAGGACACACTGCCACCCCCCAGACTGCAAAGCTCATCAGCTTTCCTGGGCTTAGACCTGTAACAGGGTGTGTGGAGGAGTATGCAACTGTCCCTGCCTCTGCAAGGAGGTGCAGAACAGGATTATCCTGTTAGTCTACACAAAGTTTGTACAGGAACACAAGAAAATGGGAAGTGATAAAGATGAGCTACTTCCAGTACCTGCTTCCTTTTTCAGACACATTTTCAACTCAACAGAAAATACACAAGACAAATTCAGGTGCCTGGTGAAATGAAGGAGACGTGCAAACATTTGAAAGTCTCTGATGAAGAGCAGTGATGGGAGTGCAGTACAGGTGCCAGCTGTGGAACTCTGTTAATGAATTTCCTTTTCTCCCAGACATTAATGGATGCCACAGACTGGCAGTACAACATACTCGAAACCCCATATGACCGTTCATTGCATTTTTTAAGCAAAGCTGGTGGTTTTTGTATTTTATCACCTCTTTTTTGTTATTATAAGTCATTTTATTTACAAGGTATGAAACAGAATGCACATGGAATTAGGTGAAGGCATATATAAATAGGTTATGTTTAGATAGCATCTAAGTAGGTGACAGGTTGTGCTTAACATGTTTAAATAGGCTATTTACTTTTTTTCAAGTTTAGCACTTAATCAAATGGTTTGCTTGGCAAGTACAGAATGAGCGTCCCCAAGGCAATAGGAGTCAGATAGAAAGTAGAAAGATTGCCTTTTCTGGTGCTTCTGTGGTGCTAAAATTGCACACAGATTTTTCACACACATGTTGGCCATTCAAGTAAATCAGGAACCTCATCTGCCCTCACATGCTTGCTTGCTTGCTTTCTTAGTTTCTTTCTTTCTTTCTTTATTTTTATGTGGCAAACCATTTGGAAAGTCAGCTTTTAGCTGAGCACATCCATCCCTTGGCCACTGGAGCCATCCTGCAGCCCTGGTGTTGCTGCCTGCTCACATCCCAGGCACAACACAGCCTTACAGAACCTGTCCTTCAGCTTCATCACTGCCCTGCCACACTGAAGAATGCAGAGCAAAAATTAATATTGCTTCTGCATTCCCAATTTACATATATTTCTGATGCAGACCGACTTCATTCAGGAAGAGGAGACTCAAATATTGAAAAGCATCAAGGCTATTATGATCTGTATATCCCACATCAAACAAGTATCCCCAAAATTTCAGCTCATCAGGAACTGCATCATCGTACATTAGTGCAACCTACCCCTTCTTTGCCAGAAGTGTTCTCAGAGTTATCAGTTACCTTAATGTTTATCTGCTGGCACACTGAAAAATGTGGAATTTTAGAAAATTAGTTTCTAAGCAACACCAGCAAGTGAACAGTGAACTAGCTTTCAAGAGATGGCTCATTTGTAGGGTGACAACTAGAAGTGATCACTGACCAGCAAAAAACCCCATATTTTTTTCCTTTTCCTGACCATTCCTAGAATTCTCTGAGACTGGACTGGCATATGAAGAGTAAATCAGGATGGGGGAAGACTAATACAGATCTGCCTTTCAAAAACATTGGAATTAAAAGTTATTGGACATTGGTTCCTGCTGAGGTCTCCTGAACTGTTTATTAGATCTTTCATCACCTCCACCTATCTACGATCAGATGACCTGGTGAAGTTACAATTCCTCATTCTGTTCTTTTCTAATATTTTTCTTTCCTTAAGTACAGAAGAAGGGTGCTGTGGGAAAATACAAAAAAAACCACTTCTTAGTGATTTTCAGTAGGTACCATGAAAATAAAAAGAACTGGTTCACTGATACAGCCGAGTTTGATAATTCCTCTGTTTCCTCTTTCCTTCTAGCATCTCTCTGTCATACTTGAAAAAGGCTGTTGCCTTCCTGTCACTTCCCAATCCTTTCTTTCCCTGACTTCCCATGTTTAATGTCACAGCTATGACCTCCAGGCTGAGGAAGAGGTAACAAGCAGGATATTTTGACTTACTAACCAAATAGGGAATTTTACTGTGAACAGCCTAATTTGTTTTCCTTTGTGTCTATAAGAAACCAGTGAATAATCTGCTGTGTTCTCTTCCATCAAGCTTTGAGGGCTGATACAGGTTTCCTCCTGCTTTCCTTGAGTTGCTTTGAGGGCTTATACTAAAATAATGAGGCATTTTAAAAAAATTTCAACCTACCTGGACTCATCCATTTCAGACACTTAGCTAGCTATGTCCCTTTGATCCCCTCTCACTGGGAGGGGAAGTGAATTTGAAAGACAATAGAACTTAAAAAAAAAAGTTATTTTCTGCAGCTAACTCACTTTATGTCCCACTTTGTGGAGAAACAGCCTCTAAAATGGCAAATAAAAGCCTGAGCTTCCTGTCTCACTTGGGGAATTCTGGTTTTATAGTTGCATTATAAATACTTTTTCTTATTTTAAAATATGTGAAAGACATCAAAGAGACGCAGCAAATCTCACTCCCTGTGGCAGAAATATAATTAGTAAACTGAATCTTTCCATGGACTAAAACAAGAGCTCCATAGCATCTTGGTCACCCAGGGCACCAGGAGGAAACCAAACCTTGTCTCAGCGCTGCCACACCACATGGCCCTGGATGAGCCCTCCCCCTTCCTGTCCCTTGGTTTTATCTGCTTAATCCAGATTACTGTAGTTCTCAATTTCAGCAAGATACCTATACAATAAATTTATAGAAAAGGTTGGCATTAACTTCTGATAATGCCTTCAGATGTCTTCAGAAACACCTTTAGTAAACATCCCTCTCCATAGAGTCTGGCTCTGTGGCTTTTCTTTGCCTTTGGGAAGCTGATCCCTGCTCTTGCTTGCAGGCTTTGATCCCATCATCATTCCTCCCCTCCAGGCTTTGCCTGTCCTTTCTCTCACACAGAAGGAGCTTAGGAAAGGAAACAGCATCTCTCATGAAGCTTCAATTCAGCCTGAAGCTCTTTCTGAGGCGAGAGAATGACTGAGAGTTGCTGAGGACCCCCTGGTCTTCCCCCCTGCTCAGGACCCCCATACAGGAGGGGTGTAGGTGCCATCATCTTGCCCTTGCTGCCATCTCCAGCCCTCAGAACCCATTACTGCACCCCTGCAGGTGGTGACACACCTTTCCCCTGGCCATGGAGGCAGGTGATGCTGTGCCACATGGCAGGAGCAGGGCATTGCTTTGCTTTATTGGTCAGAGCCTGCGGCACCTTGGAAGCACAGTTTGGGGAGCTGCCCTTGGAAGGTGAATCAGGCAGAGCTGCTGTTTGCCAGCACCTCTTGTGAGGCACCTCCTTTAGTCTGAATTGTTAGACAATTTAAGAGCTATTGGACATGGGGCCAGGTTTTGGCAGGGCTGCTGCTGCTCAGGCCATAATCTCTCCGCCTCTCATTTGTTCTCATTTGCTCCAGCCAGCAGCTCTCATGACAACTCTGTGGCAGCACATCCTTCAAAGGCCAGCAGCCAGATAAACAAACTGGACTACCAGATATTTCAGCAGCAAGTCTCAGCCAAGGAAGGAAAGCCCTCGAGTCCTTATAATAAGGCAAGGGAAGGTAAAACTGCCTCGCTCCCTACAAAGCTTTGATCCTTGCAGTAGTTGCTACCTCAGAGAGGAATCTGGATGTTTGGGATTGCCTGGAGAGGAAGGAGTGGAGTAGGGTGAGCAAGGGTAAGCAGTAGGAAAATTATGACATTGTAGGAAAACGGGGAAAAAAATAGAGTTAAGTAGCAGGGGAAATTCCCTTTTCCAGCCCAGCTGGAAAAGATCAGCATGAGGCAAGGAGAGAAGAAGCAGCACCACTGGAGCGTTAGGTGAACAAGCGCTGCATTCCAAGCTGCTGGGGAGGCTCATCCAAACACACCTCAGGATTTATTCTTGCCGCAAGTTCTGCAATTAAAGTGTGAGGCTTCCCCAGTGAAAGCTGCCACTGTCATCTGCCGTGATTTAAATTCCAGAATCCTCTTCAGGCGGGTGTGATCAGTGACCAAGGCAAGGCTTTGTTTGCACAGTTGTCTCACTGCACTCAATGCTGCTGCTGCAGGACTCCTCCCTTCTCTGGGCATCTCAATAACATGGTGCAGAAATGAGAAGTTGTGTTATGGTTTTGCTATATTGCCAGATTACCAAACAAATTTGGCCTTGGTATTAAGGTAACCAGAGCACTCTAAGTTCCTTGGTGAAGGATGAGTCCTTTGTGCTGCAAAGCAAAGTGTTCATATATATATTTGTCCCAGTTTACTTAGTTTTTGAAAGTAGGCTTAAATGTGCTTTAAGCCTCTAAACTGCTGGGGAAGCCCATAATTTACCTCTGTGCAATGTGACAACAAATAACCTTAATGCCTATTCTTCCGCAGAGTTCCCAGCTTCCCAGGGCCAAGCAAGCAATGTATTTATGTTACTTTTTGAAACAACAATTTAGTCCAACACTGGGTTTTACAGGATCTACCTGAGAGCCATCAATCCTGTTCAGCTCCATCTCCCAGCCAGGACATGAGTGCCACCCTCAGTGGCAGCTGCACTTCCCTCCCAGGAGAGACGAGACCTTTAAGATGGCAACGCAGATTTAGGCACTCGTCCAGACCAGTCCATTACTCCCTGCAGACCACAGGGCAGCTCTGCGTGGTCCCCATGGCACACTGGGGGAAAATGATGGTAAAGGACAAGCAAAGGAGTTGCTGCTGCCTTCAGGAACACCCTTCCTGCAGGCAGAGCACAGCTCACTGGGATCTCCTGACGCTGAGGAGGAGAGCTGCAAGCTGCACATTTGTACTCCCCGGCATGTCTCAGCAGTGGGATTTTGATGGGGTGGGGAATACCTCTGATCAAGCCCATTATTCTCCTCATTTCATTATCTAATGGTCCCTGGCTGTGCAGCAGCAGTATAAAGAGTTTGGGGCTGATTTAATTTGCCAGAGATTTCATCTGGGCAGCTGCAAGCACAGGGCTGTGATTTCTTTGACATGGCACAGCAGCAGCTGCTCAGCCCCAGCTCTGAGATGGCTCTAGCCCAAAAGAAATATGAGGTGCTCATTTACATCAGTTGCAGTTTTGCTTTGGAAAGAAAATAAATTCAACTAATAAAGCAGGACAAATCCCTCTGACACATGCACAGAAACAGCTGCCTAGGAAAAATGGGCAGCTGTGTGGGATTGTGAAAGAATAGGAAATATTTCCATGGATTGGTAAGGTTAGTCTGCCACTCCTTAAAAGCAAATCAAATTAAGTCATTCTGGCAGAAAATGCTTATATTCTAGGTAACCAAAGCCCTTTGGCTGTATATCACTGTTCTGACCTCCAAGAGGACTCACACAGAGGCATATGTGGACACATGTGCACCTTAAAGGGCTAATTCTGACCCAGTTACACCCTCTGATCTGTGTAGCAAACAGCCAAATATGAGCCAGTTCATTCCTTCTCTCAAACCCCAGAGGCAGCTCCCTGCCAGCCCAAGACAGACGTGTCTGAGCACAAATGCCATCCCAAGGGTCTGAAATGGGCAATTCAGGTAAATTGTCCTTGGTCCTCAGGCTGTAACCTCCACTGAGAGCAAGTATACTAAATCCCTGGCTTTCCTCATCCCTGGATTTCCAAACTCTCTGCAGAGGTCTTCAGGATCATGGATTTCATTTTAAAAGAGAGGGAAACTGAGGCACGGCAGCAATGTCCCCAAGGATATGTGACAGTAAGGAGCTCTGATCACAGTTAATAGCCTTCAGCACACTATGCAACAGCAGCTCACAAAGAAGAGCTCAGAGCACCAGGTATTAATTCAACCCTGCTGACTTTTCTGTTCTTATTTTTCTGACCTCCCTGAATCCCTCAGCCAAGCCCTTATCACTCCTGCCTCAGCTCCCTCTGAGCCTGGAGCAGGTCAGGAGGAAAAAAGCTTTATTTCTTGGTGGGGCTGTGAGAAGAGGGGGAAAGACAAGAGGAAAACAAAGAGGTCTTGGTTTGGAACTGTTCAGCCTTTCCTTCTATATTTGAAAGTGGTTTAAAAATTTTTTTCACTGTTTTCAGTTCCTGGGGAAGCCCCCCCTCGTGACTACCTTCAAGTGAATGAGCAGAGGATGAAGGGTCTTTTGAGAGGCCTTTCAGAGAGGTGAAGGAGGAGCTGTGGTGTTGGAGACGTGCCAGCTTCCACCAGACCACCTAAAAATCACAGAGCCATAGGAGATTAGCTCAGTGTGTCAGAGCATGGTGCTAATAACAGCAAAGTCATGAGTTTGATCCAGGCCATTCACTTGAGTGGAACTTCATCCTTGTGGGTCCCTTCCAACTCAGAATATTCCTTGATTCTGTGAGATGGGTAACACTCTAGACTAATTTGACAATTGTCAAAACTGAATCACTTGAACACATTCTAATTTCTTTCTAAAGGAATAATAATATCTTGTGGGTAAAGAGGCACAAATACCAGGGAATCCTGACTTCCTGAGGTGCCCCTGAGGTGCTGCCATAGGCAAGCTGTGGAAACATGAACAGGCAGAGCTGTGATGAGCAGAAGGGGCTAGGAAAAAAAGCAGACTCCAGGAGCCATTTCCATTGTCTTGCTGACAGACCACAAGGCAGCAGGCAACAGCCATGGTCTGCTACTGTTGGAGACTGCCAGCACAGAAGGGAGGTCAGACAGCTGCTGCAAAGCCAAAAGACACAAACTCTCCAGGGCTAAGAACTCCCTATGCTTCCCAGAAGACGCAGTTAGAAAGTCTTCCTCTTTACCCAGCTCTGCCTGAGCTGTGTCCAGGCCTGGAATCACAGCTCAGAAACATGTGGATGAAATGCAGACTAAAAACTTTGGAGATACAGAAAATTCAGTAAGCTCGAAAAGGGTGAAACAGGAAGTGTTTGGCTTAGAAAAAGGGGAGGGGAAGCACTCAGTGCTCTGCAAACAAAAGGTTACTACAGAAAAGAAGTTGTAAGTTCTTCTGTGGTGGTCTGGGCAAGGAGGGATGGGCTTGGACTGCAGTAGGGGAAATTCCAAAAGTAGTCTTAATATTTAGCCAAAGAAAAAAAATAGAGAAGGACTGGAAATTCTTGTGCATGAGAGATCAGGATGCTCCAGACATAAAAATCTTCCATGAACAGTTTAGAAAAGGATCTTTCAGAGGCACAGCAAGGTGAATCAATCCTGTCTTTAAACAGAAAGGAAGGCATAGACTTATGGCCTTTCCAACCCAATTTTCTCTAACTCCTGTGACTTCTATTGTTAGTACTTGCCTTGCTAAAACGGAACACTTTCTCATCTTCCTCAAACATACTTTGGCAAAGACAGAGCAAGGAAAAAAAGGCATTTTAATTGGAATCTTCTCCATTCACCTCCAGTACATCTCCCACAAAACAGAAAAACAGTTAAGTCATCTCTTCCTAACCACATTCTCCCATGAGGTTTTTGCAGAGAATCCATTAAAAAAGCAATATTGCTTTTTTTGTTGAAATGAACTAAAATAGTTCTTTTCCCCACTGAAAAATAAAGAGGTGAATGGAGAAGCAGGAGACAGGCTTTATGGAGGCGTTTATCTCTGAACTCATCAAGACACCGGTGGTGCTAACATTGGAGAAGGACAAGGTCCTGTGTGCTTAACAACCCAGAGCAACACTGCAAATTGGGGAAGGCTTTGAAGTATAGCAGACTCCTGTAACCAGTGAAAACTCTGGCGTGGGGGTGGATTTAGGTAAGCAGAAAGTAATTTCCTTCTCAGGTAAATTCAGCCCAGGTATTCCTGAAGGCTACAGAAATTGGCTCCAGAAAAAAAATCTCATAAGTAGTAGCTTCAAATGAATTATTCAAGCATTTTACATTTATACTACAGTTTGCAACAAGTAAGGGGGTTTCATATTGTGTGTCTTCATTCCGAGAAGGGAGTTGCCAAATTCAAATTGGGGCCCAGATTTTCCTAGAGGAAACCAAGAGAAGAGGCTTTTCTGTGGGACCATACTGAAGTAATTCTGAAATCTAATCATGCAAACTCTTTGCAGACATTGACTTTGTGTCTCTGTTCTGCAGCTGGCCAAGAATGGTGTGAAACTTTTGCACACACACATACACACAAATGATTGTGCATTTTTTTCTAGCTGATCCCACATAAAATCGTTTTTGCAAATACTGATCTGAGAATTCTGACAAGAAACAAAAGCACTAAATGAGGCAAACGGAACTATAACTAAAAATAGGAATAGAACTGGAGCCAAAGCCACATGAAATTTTGTCTGCCATCACTCTTTTAAACTGCTCCCAACAAAATTCATGGCTCTGGAAGATACTGAAAACTCACATACAAGCACAGTCTACAGTCATCAATCCCACTGTTTTCTGTGCTAGGCAGAGGCTTAGGCTGTAACATTTTTCTCTTCCCACCCATGTTTTCCATGACTGGTGAAGCTATCAAACTTCACCTGGTCCTACTCCCTGACAAAGCCCAAAAAAAAGCACCAGCAATCAGGGAAGTCAATCACCAGATAGAACCTGCCTTTGTCCAGAAAAATCCAGAGGATTTTACATCATACCTAGTTCACCGAGTCCCTGTTTCCAGAGGCTTTTGGTACAAGTGCTCAATAGGCCTTGTCACTGGTGCTTTATACACACACACAGGCAGCCTGACGTGTGCAGTCAGGATCTCAGAGCATCCCAGAGAGCAGAACCCAGGAGAACTCCAAGGACCAGAGCACACTGAGCACTCCTCTTGTTTCCCCATCACTGTTTTCTAATAAAGGTCACGGGGGAAAAAAAATGCTTCCACCTAAGAAATAAGTTATTAAGAGCCAAGACTCCAAGAAATCCCTTTGCAGGTTCTCCTGAGGCCTCTGAGCAGTCATAGCTGCTCAGGATGAATGACACCCTGCAGAAAGAGACAAGAGTCCTCAGGGCAGCACTAGAGGAGTTTTATTCAAGAGAATTGAATAATGTCTGATACAGGAAATTCTGTGATGAACTGATGAATCACAAGGAAGGCGTTCAAAACGCAATATCCAAGGTTTTCTTTAGTGTGAAGGGAGTGAGACACTGGCACAGATTGCCCAGAGAAGTTGTAGATGCTCCATCCCTAGCAGGGCCAGGTCGGGTGGGGCTTAGAGCAACCTGGTCTAGAGGAAAAAGTCCTTGCCCTAGGCAGGGGTTTGGAACAAGATGTTCTTTCAGGTCCCTTTCAATCCAAACAACTCTGGGATTCTAGGATCACGGGAGAAAGAGACAGGCAGAAACTGTCTTATAGCTGGCCAACATGTACATCCTCTTAGGCAATTCTCTTTGCAACTGCCTCAAGAGATTTTTAATTCAACGTTTTATCCTTTTCTCTAGACATGTTCCCGGCTGGAGCAAAATAAATTACCCTGAGCTATCCAAATTAAAATTAAAAAGCATCAGTAAGACTTGACTAACATCTTAACACATTCCAAACCTCTTCCAAACCCTTATTACCATTTTGAACAGGACAGTATAGTCAATCCCCTCCCACATTCTTTTCACTGTTCTAAGTAGCCTTTTCCTTTACTTATAGCTGTGGTGATGCACACTTGAAATCTACCAGAAAAAATTTAAAATAGGGAAACTCTTTTTGCCCTTTCCCCCATACTCATCAGGCTGTTTTTGTAAACAGCACCAAAAACCAATCCTGCAAGGTCACCTTATTCATGTGCCCTCCGACTGGTCTGAATAGTCTGACTCCCTGTTATCCAAAGCTTCATTTTTTGAGAATGGCACTGATTTCAGTAAACCTATTCCCACAAGTTAAGGACAAGCCAGTGAGTTTATTTAAATGACAGCTCCACATACCCATACCTTCATCCTGAGAAAGCAGTCAAAGATAGTTAAAACGGTTCCAGTCTAAAAAGACTTTGTTTCTTCAATCCTGAAAAGAAGCAGCTAAGGGAAGTATAAAAATATCCATAAAATCAGGAGTGGCATGGAGACAGGGAACAGGTACAGGCTGCACATGCACTCTCTCCAAATCAGAACTACGGGCTATCAGACCAAACCTTCAGAACAGCTTCAAAACAATCTGAAGGAGGTGGTTCTACATAAATGTGTATTGCAGCCAGGGAACTCATTGTTCTGAATGTTGTGGATGACAGAAGTTGACACAGGCTAAAAATTGGAACATTTCTCTGAAGAATAAAGTACAAAGACAGACACTGCCTTTGCTTTACGAAAGCCCTGTGCCACAAACTGCTGGAAGCAAGACTGTTTAGAAAACTATCACTACACTTGCCTGTATGCTGCTGTAAATGAGACACTGGGCTAGATCCAGCATGTTTATTCTACATCCTTATAAGATTTTTTTTTAACAAGACAAAAGATTTCTGGGAGGAAAAACAAGGTTAGGAAATAATGTTACAGAATGCTTTCAGTATTCTGATAAAAAAAGAGGAGAAAGAAGTATTACTTTTCCAGAAACTTCAATGGAAAACAGTGCTCACAATGTTTTTTTCCAAAATGTAATCATGCTTCTTGTTCCAGTAGTACCTTGGTGTCATGTCACAGCCACATGCTCCTCATTAGTTTAGAGTGAAGCTTGCTTTGAAGTGTTACTGTGCCATACAATATGCACTTGCTCTTTACGTGTGTTCTCACACAAATCTGCTGGCTTGAGCAACAAAACACGTTTCTGCTCCTCCTAATTCCTGCTTTCCCTAAAACTGAAGAGCTTTGCCCTCTTCTGTGTGTCACCAAGAACACTGATTGCAAAGACACAGTCGAGTACCCAGGGAAAGCCTTCCTGAAGGCGTCAGGGGTTGCATGAGGAGTTTACATTCAGCTTGCAAGAACTTTATTGATACAGAAAAGTCACAAGAAGGAGGAGACCCAGGACAGCTCCCAGATCCCTGATATGTCTTTGGGATAACAAACTAACACATAACTTGTAAGGAAACATATTTCTAGTTATAAGATCAGGCATCACTAAGAGCTTTTTGTGCATGGAAAGTTCTTACTTACAAGCAGACTTGGATTTGCAATGGCATGTACAAACCTTGTCAAAACTGAAGTGGGCCTGATGCTACTGTTTCTACAAGAACAGGTCTCTGTGGGATGAGCAGGAACTCCATCCCTCACCATTCATCACTGAGTCTCACACACAAAGAGTGAGCTCTTCATGAGGCATTAAATACAAAGTGAAATAAAACACTTCTACCATTTGGCAACAAAATCTAGGAGAAAAATCTCTCAATTTTGTATCAATGAAAGGTTCCGTTACATTTGGAGATGCCTCTTGGCAACAAGTCAAAATTCTGACCCACTATTTCTCCAAGGTATGGGAAGGTGGAAAAAGTAAAATAATCCATGAGACTTCAAGTGATAGTTTTCTATAACTACTATGGGATTTAGAAGACTTAACCCAAATCTAAGGTGTCTAAATAATACTTCATTTCTAACCACATGTCTGCAACATAAATGACACTCACAACCCTGTAAAAACCCTCAACTCTTCCTCTTCTGATTTACAAATTTATTCATAGGAAAACACTTCAGTCATCACTGAGCTGTGATTGCCTCTTGGGTGGCAGGCAGCACTTAAACTGCTCAGTGCTTGAAGATGCAACAAGATGAGACACAGCCAAGAGAATTACACCTGGGCAAAACAGCCCAAATCCCCAGGAGCACTTTGGCTCTAACTCTCACTGACACCCATAGCAGCATGGCCCTAAATAACTGCAGGGAGCTGTGACAATGCAGTTACTCCAGACAGAGTTTGGTCAGCGTGCAGCAGCAAATGCCCTGTCCTCTCCAGGAGTGATGCTGGGTAATGGAAAGTTGAGACATATTCTGTTTTACTCCTCCTGCCAGTAGCAGCCTCCAGACAGAGCTGTTGAGACAATCATGATAGTTACCAGTTTCAAGGCTGCTAGGATGGATGATAACGCAGAAGGCCACCCCAGTGTCCACAGCAAGTCTAAGCATTAGCATTTACATGTCTCTGTCAGCACACTCCAGCTCTGAGTAACACACAGCAAGCTGCCAGCCCAGCTCCTGCAAGCCTGAAAAATTCGACTAACAGAACAAAGTGTATAGACAGACATTATGGGAAGCAAATTGTCAGGATTGCTATGGTAACAACATGGACTGAATGATGACTTCAAGGTCACGACAACATATGCATCTTGTAGGAACAGCTAATTGTCTGACTCTGCTCACTGACACTCACTGACACTCACTGACACCACAGCATATTTTTCACTAAATACCTCAGTATTTGAATTTTGCTGCCTCCAGCTACTATTAACATATTTTGCATTCATCCTTTGAATAAATCTCCACTAATGTTTCCAGTTAAAGTTCCCAAACATATATTCAATTTATGTTTAATGAGACAGTGTGAGTTAAGTAAATGAGTGCTCATTAATTAAAGCATATGTAGAGTGGGCTGAGAGGATTAATTAGTTAATATTTGCAGAGAGCTCTAAAAAATTTAAGAAATGACCTAAATATGAACTGTGCTTTGGAAGAAAGAAGGAGAGTAAGTAGATGAAGAGATGCAGAACATTATATCTAACCCTTAATGAACACCTCTTAAATCATGCATGGTTTGTCATCAGTGTTATCTGCAATGAGAAACTAGCCACACATTAGTTGAAATCTGGTTAATCAGCTGTTGCTTTTCTGTTAAAAGGGGCCAAATTATCCAGTTCTGTCTCCACTGGGACAGTGTCACATAACATGACAAAGTTATCCAGAGTTACTGGATAAGCACCAAGAGGGGACAGCATGGCCTAAGGGCAGGAGCAGTGTTTGAAGAGTCCCTGGTGCTGGCTTGCTGAGTCCCAGTGGTCTCCAGCTAAATGCAGAAGCCAAAGTTTTCTAATGCTTCCACCCATTTCCATGGCACCCAGCAAATCCCTGAGCTCAGCACTGGAGCTGCCAGCTCCTCTCTGGGCTCAGGGCAGAAATCACCAATGCTTAAACCTTCTGGCTGCAGCTCTTATACACATCTTCCCTCTCCTCCTTCCTTCTCTCAATGATTTTGACTCCTGGGCACTGTCTGTATGCTTGGAGACCTGCCTGGCAGCATGAATGAAGGAAAAGAGCACTTTGAGCTTTCTAGCAGTCTGCCACTGGCAGGGAGAAGGCAGCTTGGTCAGAGTTACCTCCACTGCTCCCTGGGCTGTGCTGTGACAGCTCAGCCCCCACAGTCCCAAACCCATCCAAATCCACATAGCCCCAGGGCTGAGAGTCTGCTCTGCAGGCACCATCTCAGGGGAATGATGGACCCTTGAGCCAGACACAGCCAAAACTGCCTCATGTGCTTTCACAGCCCTCCCCAACACTCAAGGGATAAGCAGGGAATATTTGTGGGCAGATAGCCAGGAAGATTTTAGTGTGTTTCTTTGACTTTTGCCAAGGTAGTTCATTTTATACAAAGCTGGAGAGAAGGGGCAGAACAAAATAAGTCACCCAGGGAAGACTTCCTTAGACAGAGTAATTGATGTAGTGCAGTATAATTGATGCAGGTTGTGCATTAGAAGAGCTTTCCAGGACAACACACTGGTAAACCTTATGCTCCTGCTAAATAGCCCTAGAAATTAATTTGGCTGTCTGCAAACATAGAATAAACAGTCTGCCTGACCTCAAGGTGAGTCTTTCTACCAAAACAGGGCAAAGAATGTGCTTCCTCCTTCATGTCCTGAAAACTTAATAAAATATGATGAAGCAAGTGAGCCTACCTGTGACAGGCTGCTCAGCACCTGGGCTGGGCTGTGTCCTCAGCAGACCCGAGGACTGAATGTGCAGGAGTCCAAATTTCTCCCCACCTTCACGTGAGGCACTGAATAAGAGGGAAAACCAGCGCAGTATCTGTGAGGAGTCCTGCCATGGTGGGGCTCAAGTAGCACTCTGTGTCCCCTACAGGTGAGCTCCATAACCAGCGCCCAAAATCCTGAACGAATCATGTAACTATTAACCCCTGAAGTCAGGGGAAACCTCCCAGCTATAACTCCGACAAGGTGGAACAGTCTATTTAAACAGTTTCTGGGCTGCTGTGATCTACCTCAAAAGCCCAGATCCAAAGCAACATATCCCTGGAAATATTTGGTTAGTTATATACTCCAGGAAATGGCAGCGTCACTTCCATAGGCGCCTCCTGCCTGCTGCAGAGAAAGGCAGCTCACTGCAGTCTTCGGGAGAGATTGTGGCTGCTGCCCAGGCACAGCTCCCCAGAGGTTAGGAGAAACTTCTGCAGCTTGTCCGGATACTGTTCTGCAGCAGTACCGAAAGAGGAAAGCCCTTGGGTGGCAGGAGCAGAGAAAGCAGAAAGCTCAATAGCCAGATGCAAGGATGCCTGGAGAACAGAGCAGCACAGAACAGCTTCATTTCCAGAATTGTCTGCCATTGGGCTTCATTATCCCCCCAAAAGGGCTAATGACCTGCTTGCATGATGTTTCTGCTGTCCCACCGGCCACGCTGCTGACCTGAGGAGCTCCCTGGGCAGCATCTCCCAAGAAAAAAAATCCGTGTAAGCACATGCTCCAGGCAGCTGCTGCCAGCATGCCTGGTGTGCTGCTCAGAGGAGAAGCATGTCTCCTTTCAGGACAATAATCCTCATTTGTTCAGTAGACTTAGGTGGGTCTCATTGGTAAGGAATGCTGGATGATTTATTCAGCAGTACCTTTCTCCTGGAAGGACATAAGCCGTTCTCTTAGGAGACCTACAAAAATCACATTAACACTAACGTGTTCTTTGATGATTAGAGAGTTTCCCTGGCAACACTCCATCAGTGCAGGCTGGCAAAATATATTGTCATAACTGGAGATAGACTTTTCCCCCTTTTGCATTATAAAGGAATCCAGTGGAAGGGCTCCAACTGGATTCTTCCACCTATGGTGCCTATTTTCAAATAAAACTATCTCCTCTGAGACTATGGAAGAAGCACTTTTTCAGGAATTTCCCCATACTGTTAGTTGTGTGCTCACAAAGGAAGAACTGGATCCCCCATCTGTTGCTCCACAGCTCGTGCAACATTTAGCTGAGTGTTTTGTATTAACGATGGTCACCATTAACAAAACAGTTTGTAGATGAGGAGTTTGTACCACCTTTTATAATTAATAGGCACTTCTTGCTCTATCTCCTCTACTGTACTTTCTGTCCTGAATTCTCAGAGCACTTTCTCTTCCTATCTAGATCCCACAGGCAGACCATAATCTACCATGGGGAACTGGCTCAGCTTCTAATTGGGAAAAAATGGAGACATGGCAGGGCACCAGCTGGTGCAGCTATTGCAGGAAATCACAGCTACCAGACTTAATGAGAGAGACCACAGCAGCTATCAGAGAAGCTGTTGCACCGAACATCAGTAGAATTTCTTTATTCTTCAGTAGACAAGTGCAGTCAAAACCTCTAACATTTGCTAGAAGCATTGATTAAGTTTGCAAGCAGCAGCACCCACTTGGGGAAGCCAACCTGACCATAATTATCTGTGTAACTAAGTCCCGACAAACACTTCCCTGGGAAAAGATAAGAGGCTTTAGGAACTGATACCTGCCAAGACCTGTTCCATATTCCTAGTCTGGCTACTGAGAAAATTTAAGCAGCTTCAAGCCTCAAAGAAAACTTGAGGCAATCACTGGTGAAAAGACAAAGCCTTGATCTCTCCCCAGAAGTTGGGCTTGAAGTCTAGTAATGGGTCCTGAAGAAACAGGAAGCATAAATTATTTCTGTTAAAAGTACAGAATTAAAGTTATGTTAATAGGAGTCATTTAGCCATCTGAGCAGTCTCCTAGCAATTGCATAAATCACTGACTGAACAAAGAGTTTCAACCAGAACATCATTTCACGGACAGACCCTGACGGATTTCCAGGCATCCAATGACAAGCACTCTGGAGGGAGCTGCTATATCCTCAGATGAATGGAATTAATAAGTCACAGAAAGCTGTTTAATAAACAAATTCCCCCTTTTTTCTCATGTGAACTGTACAGGAACAGAGTATGTGAACAGAGAAGCCTTTGCTATTTCCCAGACCATTTCCTCGTCAAGCCTTTGCCGCTCACTTTAAGCCCATCACTTCTAAGCCCCAACTGCTTTGATCTGCGGCACAGAGCCCATGGCACTGCTGACACCTCCTGAGAGGGTTTGTCACCTCTATAAATCCATATACTCCACTCAAGGCAGTCTTTTTGACTGGTCTCTCTCTGCCTCTGGGGACAGAATAGTAGAGTTTTGGTTCAAATCTGTTATTCGCCTCTAAGACTCAGCCATTTGTAGCTCATAAATTGCAGTTTAGCAGATAGACTGAGATGTTTCAAGTTTATCTTCCCACACTAGTAACAGCAAATCGTAGCGTGAGCCCTGTGTGCAATTTTGCTCAAATGCCCTGAGGCTGGGAAATGGCTTGGGAAGCTATTTTGCTGGAGATGAGCACTTTCCCAGTCACCATCTTTCCAACACAAAGCTCTCCTCTCTCTGAAGTGGCTCTGGGAAAAGTGATGGATACACTGCAGGCAGAAGCTTTATAAATGGCCCAAACTGAAAACCCATACAGTGAGCTAAAACTGCTTGTTTGAGGAAAACCACTGCAGAACTTTTTATTGTGTTGGAAAAAAAGGTCATTGGACTTCTTTTAATTGTGCCTGAAAGGTTCTGTACATTCCTAGGGAACAGCAACAGTCCTGCTGAATCACCATGAGGAAAAGCCTGTATCTAGGCAGATCTGGCTTTGCAGACAAGAAGCTTCAAATTCCTTTGGACTAGAAGGATTTGAAAGGAGAGCCAGCTGAGCACACATTTAACAGCATTTAACACAGGAGAGCTGGATCCTCCAGCTACTATCACAGTTAAATTTATCACCATAGGCAGAAGTGAATATGGGAAAATTCTTTTCCTGAGGCATTTCCATGTGAAACCATGGCTGTAATCACATTCAGTTTATCTATACAGTGCCCAGAGCAATCTCAGTCCCAACCATGTCTCCACAGCCAAAGGCACAGAGATATCACAGTCTGGCTCCAGCAAACGCTCATCTAGGTTTTAATAATGCATAAACAAAAGACTCGTGGCAAAGGTTATTTTTAGGACCATGATGGTGTCAGACTGGGAGGAGCATTTCTGTCCCACGTGAATTCTCAGTCTGTGCCAGTGTTACAGGGTGATCAGTCCCAGAGGGCAGACTGGCACACCTGCAAAGCCACAGGAACATCCCAGGTCTCCTTATGACCCACCCCATACAGAGCTGGGTTTCGTGTTTGTGGCAGAACACAGCAATTCTCTCGTGCAAGACCCCAGCAGACAATGGTAAGGATTTTGGCCTCATATTTGCTAAGCCTCATCTTCTCCTGTAAGGAGACACTGCCACAGTCTGGCATCTTGGCCCCCTTCTGCCACTGTGTTTCTCAGGGTTAAGCAGACAGGGATGGGGCTGGCCAAGACCCCTGTCCCAAATTTCTGTGGCAGGTTCCAGACATACAGCACTGATGGGTGCAGAGCCTCATCAGCTCCCAGTGGAAACTGGCTAACCAAATCTTCCTGTTCTTCCAATTGGCTTGAAAATCTGGAGCTCATTAACAGGAACAATCAGGGAAGGAGAATGGCACAGAGCTCTATCAAAGGTTCATCTCTGAGGACCAACCCCATCACCATTGCTGCTTCCATCCAGCTCCAGTGTGACCTCCATCTATTTACCCACCACTCTCCACAACCCACAGAGACATCAAGTGGCCGAAGAATCCCGTTGCACATACAGAGCAGCCTGCAGACTCACTGAGGAAGGTTTGGGAGGAGAGTGGAACATCTGAGCTCAAGCAAAGCTGGGTAATTCACAACCCAGCAAGGATTATTTTCTCCATTTTTTACTCAACGTTATTTAATTTTATTATTCCTTTCTTCTTTTGATTATAATATAGCCCAGTATAAACAAGCCAAAAAGAAATACAAACAGAAAAGAAACCAGATGATCCCTGAAGACTGAAGTTACACCCACCAGTCCACACAGACGCTGCCCCTGCAGGGTGTGTGACAAAGCCCCTCAACACAGCAATTTGCTAAAGGGGACCCTTGGGGCCGGTGCTCAGGCAAGAGACACATCACAGGAAACAGGTTGTGCAAGTTTATTTCCTGGAGTCTTCCCTCTCTCCTCCTCCCTGTATAAAGTAAACTAGCTTTCATTATTATTAGTTTGGTTTTAGTTGGTTTTTTCCCCTGAATCCCTGCTGTGATGTTATCAGCAACACAAAGCAGAACAGAATAGAGGGGAGATGTCTTTCTCTCAGAGAGCTGGAAAAACAAGATTTCAAAGCTAATCCTAGACCAAAACTCAGATCACCTGCTCCTTTCTACACCTTCCCCTCTGAAAATGAGGACTGTGGCTGGAGACCTGGGCAGCAACTCCAGGAACCTCAGAGGTGCTGGTAGATACCATCCCCAGCTGATAATTACTACATCTTGGATTAAATCAGTTGATTCAGAGGGGGGCTCTCTCACACCAGAAGCTAAGAGGGTGAGGAGTTATGGGACAGGTGTTGTGTGCAGGTATAAGAGGTGAAGGACAGTCACAGCTTTTGCAAGCCAGCCTTGCAGGTTTCCTGTGCTTCAACTCTTAAACACCACGGCAGTGGGCAGTCCCAAACGTCTCTGCTCCCTGCAGTGCTATTTCAGAAGAGACTTTTGCTTTTCCACTCCCAAGCAATTCCCATCACAGTCTGCACAAGAGCTGACAGCATGCTCATGCCTCCAGGTCTTCAGCTTCCCAAGGATTCATCTTAATTAGATACACAATCAGTCCCTCATGCTTGGAACAAGTAACTGCAAGTTTTGAATTTCTTAGAAGGAACAAGAAGAGTCCTGGGACCATGGACACTTGAATAGAGAGGCCAGGCTGAAGCCATGAGGAAGTCTTTCCCCAGCCACAGAGCAGAGAAGAAACCATGCACCAGGACCCCCCAAGGACATGGCTAGGTCAGCTCTCAGTCTCCCTGCTGCTGTAAGCTTGCTAGTGTAAAAGGAAAGCAGGTGTGATGGGATTGTTACAGAAAACCTGGATCAAACCTGCCAAGAGACCAGTGTTTCAGACTGAGGTTCAGCCACTCATTTGAACCAGCAGCCCTTGCAGTCCTGAAACATTAAATCATGACAAATTTCCCTCTAAGACACACCTTCACCTTTCCTTCTCCCACTGTTGCCTGTGGAGGTTTAATACCCAACTCAAACTCAGCTGCCTGGCTCTGGGGAGAATCAAATATTCCTGAGCAGCAGAACATGCCAAACCTATTTTCCTTCACAAGCACCAGTGTGGATTCTCTCGTTGAGCACCCACAGCAATACCTAAGATGCCTCTGCCCAGTTTCACTAAGGATCACCTGTTGTAGGTTCAAAGGGTAGAGGAGCACTGACAGAGTTTCAGCTCAAACCACAGGAAGCCAGGCAAGGACAAAGGTATATCCCAAAAGAATTTCCACACAGGAGAGTTTCTCCAGCTCAAACCTACACCTCCACAGTAGCTATACAATAACTGTGTTTGACAGAGCAAAGCTTGTTTTACTGCACTTCAGATGTCCTCTCTGGGGAGACCAGAGCTCCCCAGGGCTCCCAGCAGTACCCTTTCATACACATTTGAAAATAAAATCCAGATAAACTTTTTCCAGCTGGATTTGTCTTTCCAATTCAGGTTTAAAAGCTGTGCAGTCTGTAAGAACTGACATTGCTGCAGTCAGAGCTGCACAAGGAAATTCCACTTTTAAAAGACAAGGCATGTTTGCCATTACCCTCAGTCCAGCACAGGTTCCAGGAGTGCAGCTGGGATAGACATCACCCATGGGTGTTCCCTCTTCTGGCAGTGGCAGCTCTCTGAAACGGCCCCCTATTGTCTGTGAGTCAGGACAGAAATGCACAGAGCTGCTCCAGCTCTGTGGATATCAAACAGACAGCTCTATTAAACCCAAAGGACAATTGTCCTCTCTGTATTTCAGATCAGTCTAAAACTGTGCTACAGGGGACAATTAATCTTTGAAATCAATTTTTTGTCAGGAGGCTAAATTTCAATTGTCTCAGGAATGGTGGTGCTGGGCTGGTAATAACTGTCTGATGAGGCAGCCTCCAAATTCACTGCCCAAGAGAACACTTGTAATCAATAACTTTTGTCACAAACCACAGGTCCATTTTTTGACTTTGAGAAAACATGTTGTTTTATTTACTATGTTAAAAACCTCAAGCTGTCAGGAGTCTGAAGATTTGCTTTGCATTTTCCTTGCGTTGTGAGACAGGGAGTATTTTAAGTAAGATATTCCCTTTTCCCCAGGAAGACAAAGCAAACCCCCAGTTTCTTCTAGAACAAACACAATAAAAATGCTATTTTTCTTTCCTTGCATTTGCTTTTCCCCCATGCCCCACTCCACAGTAATCCTGATTTCCCTACACCTCCCCCTGATTATTTATCCACACAGTTGTTTGCTGTCTGGCTGCTGCATTTGGCCCTCAGGCTTGCTTGCCATAATCCAGAGTGACATAGCTCCCAGAAGATCCTTGGAATCCACATAAACATCAACTCCATGCATGTGCTGAAGGTGAGGCTGCCCCAGGACTATGCATCCTGCAAGTGCCGAGCTTTGCTCCCCGCAGCACGGATATTTCAGCATTTAATCCAGTGACATTGTCAAATGCCTGAATCACTGCAGAAGCAGGGCTGATCCAGGGCTCCTCTCTTTCTGAGGGACACTAAGGCTCCCCCTTGCACCACTTCCCTTAGTCAGGGAGCTCAGCTCATCAGAGAGCAGCACAGCTTGAGCAGCAGGGCCTGGAAGCAGAGTGTTATCGGAGCAAAGCTGTGTAGCCAGCACACCCTCCTGGCTCAGTGGAGACATGGCTTTGCATCTCAGTGAGCAGCCAGAATAAACCCCAGGCTTTCAGCTTGCCAAGCACCTACTTTTTGGATGCAGAACACTGCTGAGCTCATGCAGAGGGTGCTGCCTGGAGGGTGTCTAGATCTCCTCAGGCCATGGGAGCTGATGTCAGCCTGAGCCAGGCACATCCCACACACATTTCCTGGTGAATAGTCCAAAGCGTGTCAATGTACTGATCTTCTAAGTCATGCTTCTGAAATCCCAGATTTCTCCAGGAGAGGCCTGGTGCTGGCAATGTGTTTCATATACCTTGCTTGGCACCAGGCACCTCTCACTGGTACCCTCAACCCTGCCAACACTGCACTTCCACTGAACTGGGAGATGGCCCCAGCACTCCCATTTTCTGCTACAGCTGTCCTCCCTGTAGAGGAATTCCCATTGTTCCAGGAAACTGGGCTCTTTAGGAGCTACTTTTTACTAGTAGAGGGTTACTAATGAATTGAATTGCCTTTAAGTCCCTGCGTGTTCCTTATTTCCAGCTCACCCAACTGAAGCTCATTTGATTTGAAAGATAATCCAATAAGCATCAATTAATAAAATTAACTTTGCAAGGATTGGATTTCCCTAGTGCATGAGGCAGATTAAGGGACAGGCCAAAAAGGAAACAGAGCTGACATTTCTGTTATAAAAAAATAATTTCTGTTAAATCCTGGACATTTTCCTCTGTGCAAGTGAAGGTTCAGAGGACTCCTACCCCACAGAAGGCCAGGACAACACTGTAATTAAGAGTAATCCCTTTAGTGACCCCAAATACATTCTCAAGCACCATGTATGTCAAAGGGAAAAAAAGGGAGCAATATGCTTAGTTACAAGGAAATGCCATTAACCAGCAGTCTGGGGTTGCTGCAAGACTGAGCTCAGGCCATGAAAAATTAAAGGCAACAGAGACCTCTTATGCATCACGTATCAGGAGAACCATTAAGTAATCAGTCAGCATCCAGTTTTATAGGCATTTTGGGCATGATTCCATCTCCATTCATTTTAGATCATTTCCTTAATGAAGTAATGCACTGGACATAAATATTTCAATGCCACTCTCCAATGCTCTTTAAGTAGTAAGCAGCTTTCAGTAACACAGAACCCAATTAAGCTGTAAAGGATAAAGACTGACACACAAAAACCTGAAAGAAGGACTAAATGCAGGAATAGTGATGTGCCTAAGTCCACGGGATCATGGCAAATAGATACAGCTGTGCTCCTAAAGAGCCATTAAAGACAACAAACGAGATCAGAACAGAAGAAAAATGTGGGGTTATTGGGATGCTGTTCTATAGATAGATTGCCTCTCCCTTACATGTGCACCTTAAGCAATTTGGGGTAAGGATTGCTTTTCTGTTTCAGGTTTGTACAGCATCAATACAGTGGGATGGGGATAACTCCTGAAGGGAATTTCCCAGTGTTCTGCACAGCAGTGATGCTTTTCCTGCCTTCATGCTCAGCAAAAAGGGAATGGGTTAGCAGGAAAAAGGTTTCCTTCAGTGCTTTTTCCTGCTGTTCATGGCACTAAGTGGTAGTTTTGATACAGAATATCTCTCTTCCACAGGTTATGGTAGCTCAGTAAGACATTTAAAATACTTATTAGGAGGTTACTACAGCAGCTCTGTACCAGCCCATACCCCATCCAGACTCTCCTGCACTGCAGAAGCCACCCACTCCTGTCCCCTTTGGAGGGGAGGCTGCCAGGCCAAGTTTTCAGACAGGTTGCTTGACACATGAGCATCCAGTACAGCCTTACACAGGTGCAACACATCCAAAAGTCACTGCAAGCTTCAAAGCAGCAGCCACAGGTTTCTCTGGGATTCACACCACAGTATGACAATATTCTTCAAAACAGAAAGCATTGCAAGCCCAAGAAAACAATTTACTGCCTTTGAACACAGGCTGAAGTATTTCACACCAAAAGTTACAACAAATATGGGGAAGGTAAGCTAGGGAATTAATTTTAGCATGTTAGAGTCAATTTTTAATCCTCCAAAGAGTAAACCAAAACACTTCACAGCAAAAGGAGAGAAAAGGTTAAATCCATCAGAAGGATGGGGAAAAGAGTCTGAAAAGGCCTATTCCCAGGAGAGCAAGCTGGGAAGGGCTGGTGATAAAAGGGAGGAGTCACTTGCTTCAAGGCATTAAGAACTTATAGGAGAAGGTGATGGAGACTCTGGCTCCTAACTGGAGCTGAGTGTGAGTGGTTGTGTTATTTGTCAAGTAGAACTCCCTGTTCTTTGGGGAGTTTTGACTTTATGTAATGCTTTAAAACTTGTCAAATTTTCCTCTTTTATTTTCTCTCTCCAATCTCCTTGTAGCTGATGTGTTGTATTGGTAGTGAACAGCATTCCTGTGGCTGCCACCCCAAGTCTGAGGTCACAGCATCTATATTGACACAGCGAGCTTGGGCCTGAGGCAAGAGCCCAGGGAAAAGTACTGCCCCTGAGCTTCCCTGGATTACACTGTGTACTGGCAAAGGGGCTTCTATTATTTCAATTCTGCTATTTTTTTCAGGTTTTTGGGTGTTTGGCTTTGCCACATATTCAACATTATTAAAATCTACATTTTTGCTACAATTTCTATAATGAAATAAACAGAAGCTGTGCAAGATGTGTAAATAAGAAAATTTCCCAAATACTACCCTTCAAGCTCTCAATAGTTTAGGTGCCAATGGCTACTACCACCTATGCTGCCAAATGATATATATATATATATATATATAAATATTAAGGTATATAGGACTCCAAAGACTGCTGGTCAGCCTAGAGCAGGAATCCTCTCTGGGGTCAGTTCCCAGCTGCAGTGTGCTGAAAGGATCAAGGCAGAGTGGCAGCTCTCCAACTGAGCTTTGTCTGTGATCAACCTGACACAGCTCTGTAGGGAGTAATTGCCCCATCCAGCTGTGTAAAGGGATGCTCAGCCCAGCGGTGTTCAAATCCTGGAGGGTTTCAAACGCCTTCATCCAACACAGCCCCGTTGCACATTTTTTCCCCTGAGGACTTTGCAGGACTAAAGCACCATCAATCCGCGTGTCTCGGGTTTACTCCTCTCTCTGCACGCCCCAAAGGTAGGGCCGTGGGCTTCATTTCCCTGTGCTCCTGTGGCCTGAGCAGGGGAGCCTGCAGCTTCTCTGCTGTGTGACGGGGGGGTGTCAGCACCCTAAATCGCAGCCCCTGGGTGCAGGTGCGTGTCCCCGGGTGCCGCTGTTCAGCGGCTGTTCAGCCTTTCCTTTCTGGCCACTAGAGAGAGCCCTGGGATAGAATGTGCGGCTGGAGCATCCCGGGCCCGGGCACAGCGCCCGCCCGGACACGCGGGCAAAAATAATCACTTAAATGAAGAATAAAGCATTTTTCCGCCTTCCTGACTCCTTCTTTTTTTTTTTTTTTTTTCCTCCCAAAACTTTTTATAATTTATCTTCATTAATCCAAGTTAATTTTCAATTTTTTGTTTTGTTTTTAGTTTGCTCTTCATTTCTCACGGGAGAGCTGGATTGGTAGGTAAACTACCATGGTTTCTTCCCATCCTTTGGTAAGGATATTTGGGAGAAAAAAGAATTCTCACCAGGAAGGACTGGACTGCACACCATGGATGGCACTACAGCTGAGTAAAGTTCACTCATGTGAGAAACACAAAGAAGATTAATACACCCAGTAAGTGTGGGGTAGAGGTATCAAAACCATTGCCATGGGAGTTGGGAGTGCAGAGGTATCAGTGTGAGCTCTGGTGGAGTTTTATCTGAAGGCAAAGGCACTTCAGAGCCACACAGTATTTTGATGTTTGCCTTGCTGCCAGGCTGGGTTGGAATGCTCCAGCCCTGAGCTCTGCTCACACAGCTCCCACTTTGGGACTGACTCAAAACCTGCACAGAGAGATGCTCTGCACACCTCGGGGTCACAGGTGATCAGCACTAACTTCGGTCTGGGCTGTGTGGTACCAAGGAATACAATTTAAGGAATTTAAGGAATGAGGCCTCCAGATTCTTGCCTGGGTTTGTACTGCTCTCATGAATATTCCAGTAACCCACGAAAATGATGGCCATATGTACTCAATTCTTCTGTTGTTTTATTTCTGCAAGAACTGCCAGTGCTCTGATTTTTCGGTTTAGTAGCTCATTTTGAGTGTTTTCTGCTCAAAATTCAGGTGGGCTGGACTGGGTCACAGGGTTTGGCTACCTATATGGTGACATTTTCACTTGGTCCTGGGGACTTTCTCTCATTCTCTCCCAGGAAACGTGCTCTATTTGCACAGCTGAAGTTCATGAAATCAGGAGAATATTTAGAGAAAAGAAAGTTTTCAGCTGAGCAGAAAGTGACTTCTAAATTACAGCTGGGGTCCTGCCAGGCAGCACATCCTGACTTCCCAAGATCAGCTACCAGTGTGTCCCACAGAAAAGAAAACCACCCCTTCTTGGCTTACCTACTTCCAACAGGAGCCGCCCCTCTCAGCCTGGGCCCATGAGAGCTCTGGTCTTTTCACAGCTAAAAGCAGAAAACAGCAGGGCCAGGAGGGGTCAGCTTTGGCTGGCTGTTTCAGCACCCTTATGGACGAGACAAGCTGGTGTTAATGTGCACCTTTGCACAGCTGGTTTAACTCCTAACATCAGGGGAGCTGACTTAGCTTCCCGGTGGAGCAAGTGCCGGGAGAACCTGGTTTTCTGTTGCTGTCAGGCCACTCTGTTGCTGTTAGCAGAGATCTGCCCCCCGAAGAGGCCTGTACTGCTGCTCCTGGTCCCTGTTATCCCCTGGGGATGTTAATAGGACACAGCTGCTGTCAGATCTGGGGCCATGGCCACACTGGAGCAGCTGTGGGTCCTCTCTGCCTCAGGTGTGGCAGCAATGCATCCCTCTCGTCCTGTGGGGTGCTCTGCACCGACTCTCCCAGGCTCCCTGTGGCAACACTGACAGTCCTGTCTATGCACAGGACTCATTGCCTGAAGCTGAGGACTTTTCCAGTAGGACAGTGTGTCTAGGTTTGCTAGCAGCCTACTAAGTTCACTGAGAACCCCTTGTTCTTGGTGCCTTCCTTTGCCTTTGGAGAGAGGACTGCAAGCAATCCCTCCCTCCAGACCTGTTTGCACGCTTGATGGGAGGGATGCTCCTCAACATTAACAGGGACTTTCAAGCTGGCCTTCAGTGTTTCATCAGTTGTGAGCAATTAACAAGTAAATAAAAATACACAAGTGAGGTGCTTGAATGGGGTTTATGTGTCCTTTGGCAGGCTGAGCAGAACTTTTTGGGATAATGTGCTGTGTGCCAGCTGGTGGCCAGTGCCAGTGGAGGGAATAAACCTTGAGTATGTGGGCATCTCATCCTCTCCCCAAACTCCACCTCCCCTTGGTAAACCTTCTACTGCTGCACCAGCACCTGTTACAGCTCTTTTTCAGTTTTGCTGGCACAAAGCTCACACTCCCCAAGCACCCTCTGGTGTCATGCACATGCATGGCTGTGTCATTGCTCTCCAGACACTGCCTGCACGTGGGGAGGGTGAAGAGGGGAGGAAGGCAGCAGTGGAGAGCACTCTTGGGTCAGAACCTGCCCCAGCTCCAAGCTCAGCCCAGGGAAGGGGATGCTGGTGCACTTCTGCCCCACTAGTGAGACACATATGGGTTCTTCCGGCTCACGATTAAACCCTGCATATGCCAATCATGTTTTCAGTAAAATGAGAAACCATCCAAATCTAAAATAGCCAGGAAAAACTTGTCTGTGACGTGGCATTATGCTGTTTACACATAAGGAGAAATCGTGTAGCATGATTTGAGCCCTCAGCAGCAGCCAGGGGCTCGCTGTGCCTGTGTTTGCAGCCTGGCCTCAAAAGACCACGAGGTGAGTCACCGAGGTGGAGTTGGGATGTCTGTTGGGGAAAAGGGCAGGATGGGAACTGTTACTAAGCAAAAGCAGTGCCAGGGGAAAGGAGACTGTGAAAACTGCTGTCAGTCCTCAGAGCTGCTGTTCACCAGCAACAACATGAAACTGGAGCAGGCTTTGGCAGAGCTGCTTGGGTGCTTGTCTGGGGCTCTCTGGGGTCAGGGAAGCAGAGACATTCAACAAATACCCAGCTGCCAGACTCAAGTTCTGCGCTTGTTTTAAACTTGGTTTGCAGCCTGATCCCAAGTCTCATTTAGTAAATCTAATTTTTGCCATTACTTGTGTCAGGAATTCTGGCCAGAGTGATTCAGGATCGACTCAGGGCACTGTTCAAGGATCAGTGTCTCTGAAAGAAGAAATCAGGGTGATCGACACGTGTACCTCAGACCTGAGATATCTGGTGCCAGGAGCTGTCACTTGTTTGCTAGCAGAATGGTGCAAAGAATTAGGATACAAGGGCTAGCTTTGCTTAATATTGAAATTGAGAAGGAATAGTTCCAGGAATAAAGCAGGGTTTCACATGGCAGAGGGGATGTCCTACACTTGCAGCCACGTTGTAACCCACCAGATCTCTGGAAAATGAATTGGGAATGGTACGTACCTATCATGTGTACTATAGCAAGTCATTTGTACCTCACATACCTCACCTGGTTTAGGTTGTGGGTCTCTGCAGCCATGATTTGCCTTCTGAACAAAAGGAGCATCAGTTCCAGGTAGGGAACCCCTACTAATATGGACCTGGGTGGGAGATGAGGATCTGGACATGCCCACAAGCAGGAGAGTGCGGCTGCCACCTGCAACTCCCCCCTTGCAGGGGAGGATGAAGCAGCCAAAGGGGCAGGCAGGCTGGCTGCTGGATACCCAGCAATGGTGACTTTCAGCAATCTCTACTGGCTTAACTTTTTTCACAGATGGAGGATACATGGGAAACCTCGATCCACCACCAGTGGCACAATAGATCCACCCACAATGGCAAACCCACAGTCTGAGAGCTGCATGCAACTTGGAAACTCAGAAACCAAAGTTTTCTGGTACAGAAAAAATTCCCCAGGGGCTCTTCAGTGTTCTTTTTGTGGTCCCCACATCCAGTTTTGTGGGCACATCACTGCATCAGGTGGAAGATGTTTCTCAGGGCTCCAGCTGGCCCCACTCCCACCACAGCCTAATGCTTCAACAAGTGCCAGGGCTTGCATGAAAGAAGCCTTTCAGAGAAAACAGACCGACCCAGTCACTCCAGACAAGAGGCTGCAATAGGTTGTAAGTTGGCAGAGCTCTTGGCAGTCCCAAGAGCCCTGTTTATACAACCAGACTCTTCCCCTGCCAGTCACGTCTGTTTTGCTGACTCCTACTTCCACTCACTGCTAATACCCAAGGGACTCTGAGACGCAACTGGTGGGAGGTAAAGATGACATCAAGGCACTTGGAAGCACTGCGGCAGTGGTGTGACACGGACCCTCATCCAGCCCAAACATGAACTCTCTTGGAGTCAGAGCACTCACTTGTGCAGCCCAAGCCCCTGGCCCATGGAGGGAAAACCTGGTGCACCCTGTGCTGGGGAACCAAAGGGCTCTCTGCTCCCCTGTGCAATGCTTAGATTTGGCAAGCAGAGAGAAATGAGTAAATAAGCATTTAAGAAAGCTTTACAGTCTGGATGTGACATCCAGAATTTATATTTTGTAACCTCCTCTTTATTTTAGCATGCTCAGTCACAAATTCTATTTGTGACATGACAATGGGATCAGGTCTGCTCATGTTTGAGCTGCATGTGGCTGCATCGTCAGCTGATGCCTTTAAAAATGGCAGTCAGTCCCAGGGCATTTGCCCTTTTGCCTTCTTGCATTCTGTCCCACACCACTGAAGGTATGTGTTGTTTGAGGGAATCTTCAAGCAGGCTTTTTGCAAACTTAAAAGTTACGTTAATGAAATAAGAAAGAGCATCCTATCCTTGCAAATAATTATACTGCTTTATTTTTCAGTATCACAGTCTCAGGAAATGAAACAGTCCAGATCTTTTCCAAGATATTACATAGCCTTGTTTTCCATCTGTCTGTCCACAAAATAATCAGATTAAATAGAAATTTGTTTGTTTGCTACATCTCTTACAGTGGAAGAACGTAATTGTTGGTAGAAGCAGCTAAGCTTCAGGAACAAAGGGTGGAACAAAGTCTTATTTTCCCCTGCTTTTGTGTAACCCACTTAGGTTTCCAGAAAAGCACACAGAGGGACAGAAGGACGTGGTGGGTAACAAAATACAGCGGTTTATTGAACAATATGGGGCAAGGCAATGTTCCCTTTACATTCGATGACAATTCAGGAGTATGAAGCAAAACATGCTATACACACACACAGACATGATACTTTGGTTAAATGTCATTCAGAAGTTCTATGCCAAACCTGGTAAAATTATAGTGAACAGTCGAAATAAAACCAAGAATAGGCTTGCATAGACAGATTATTGTCAGTGTGCAATTCATATTTAAGGATTAGCTGTTACAATGCAGGATACACTTGCAGCTCTGAGGAATTTAAGCCTTCTGACTAATCCACCTCATCACATGGCTAATATTTAGATCCAACAGGCTAAAAGTTTACCCTGAAGAGCTGAATGAGACAACTGCAGTTATTTTATCTGAGGCAATGAACTATATTGCAGTGCACAGATGCAGCTGGAGACAGACCATGGAGTCTACTTAGAGTGAACACTGATACAGTGGAACTTGTTTACCATGAAGTAGAAAATACTCATTTGTGTGTGCCACTGCCCTAGCTGCACAGCTAAGCTTTGCCCTGTGCTACTGATGGGGAGGAGGTGCCTGATATTATGTCCAGCCCAGAAGCTGAGGCTTGGGCAGCTCCTGGGCACAAAACCCATGTCCCAGAGCCTGTCCTGGGCAGGGCAGGGCAGTACAAGTGGCACCTGTGTGCAGCACAGCCAGTACCTCCCCAGCAGTGCTGCACAGCCACAAATGTGCTGGAGCGCAGCAAACTGGGATCTCTGCAGGTTTATGTCTGTCCTCTGCAATAAAAAGAAGACAAGCTGCCCATGGTGTGCTCCATGTAAGGGACTATGTCCCACACCCACCTCCCAAAGCAACTGCAAAACTAAGCCCTGAACACCTTGGGACAGTGTGGCAAAACCAACTGTCCATGGACTGGGGACAGATAAAGATCAAACCTCAAAGACTCCACCATCCTGCTGGGCATTCCTGCTGCAGCACCTGCCCTGGTACCACTGCCAGGCACAGGACAGCACTGAGCTCAGTCACCTGTCAGGCCACTCTGGGAGTTGTGCTCCAGTTCCTATTGCATCTCACCCAGTCCTGCAGTGTCAGAGCTGCCAGGAGGGACAGCAGGAGCCACCTGCTCAGGGGGACAGACACACAGGAGATTGCTCTGTGAAGGAAGCAACAAGTTTCATGGACTGGCTGTGCTCAATTACAAGAGTGTAAACTAAATAGGGGAATCCTCACACTGTCTCCAAGTGCTCCCCTTTATATATATATAAATTAGCAATCCACAGTTAGTTTGCATACAGGATAATATGAATTAAAATAAAAACCTTGATAATAAAAATATATAATATACACATTGATGAACAGCAATAAACTGAATGAAAACACTAGAATGTAACAGTGGCTGTAATTTGGCACAAAATGAACACACAGAGGTCTAGCACTGTAAAAATAACTATCAATTTTTTTCCATATGTAGAGAATGTTATCAATCCTGATTCAAATCCTGATAGGTGGGAATGCAGAGATATAAAAATACTGTACATAACAAGATCCCTTTTGTAGAGAGAAGCAGACTGCAGCATCTGTAACTTGTATCCTTCTTCCCCAAGAGGAGAAATTCAATGATGAGAATTCATCTATCCCTTAACAGCTAATATTTCCTCACCCCACCAAGTTCAAACCCATGAAGTTCTTTAAAAAAAGATGAAATCAACCAGTTCGATCTATCCCTGTGATGACAACTGCTTCTTGCTGCAGGAAGCTGTACAGTCCACATTAAGACAGTGTTTCATAGCAAGGTGACTCAGGTCAGCCTGCTGAAGACATCGAGTATCCCTGCGTGTAAGGCACGATCCCTCCAGGTCACCTGACCTCTCTTCTGCAACCATTGTGCTTTGGACGGAGGTGAGGAGGCGGTGAGAGCTCTTGCTGCTGAGATGTGCCTACTAGGAAGGTTAGGAAGTGCCAGGATTTCAAGGAAGTGTGTTTTCCACGTGGTGCCAGATGCCTTGTTAATGCACAGTCAGAAAGGGATGCAGGACCTGAACGCCCTGAGCAGGGGTCCCAGCAGGGGCTCCAACCTGCTACTAAATCCAGAGCAGACCCAAAGGCAAAGCTACTGAAACTTGGCAAGAGTAAACAAGTAAAAAAACCCAATATACTTAAACATTTTTCTGTTCTAGGAAAGAAATATTGCTCTGAGTGTTTCTTTTAAAAAGATCAGCTTCATTGTGCCCCTTTCCAGGGACACATGTACAAGGTGCTGATTTTGCATCTCGCCTACACAAGCTGCATCTTCTTGACTCTCAGCAGAACTGTGACTGCTGAGCCCCAAGGGAGCTCATCCATGATCTTAACTCTTGTTGGCTTCAGTGGGACCATGGAATCTCTTTCCAAAAGTGGTCACTAAATATGCAAGTCCAGTTGAAACCTTTGTCTCAGGAGGTCTCTAACCTGTATGGCTGCATGAGGACTCCAATCTTTATCAGATGAACAATTGCTCTGTTCTTATCCCATTTACTACCCTGCTTTCCTCAGCTGCCATTCCTAGCATTTCTCTCCCCCTTCTAGCAAAACCTTAGGAACACCTTAGGAACCTTTCACATGTACTATGGAGTAATAAAACAGGAGAAACACTTTAAAGGGACAGCAAATTAATAAAGGTCAGGAGAAAGAATAAAAAGATAGGGACTAAGAGAGGATACAGAGCAAAACAGTCCTTAAAGCATTCAGCACCCCCCAAAGGCTTCCAAGGAAGCAGCAACTGCTCCTGGGATCCTTCTTTTGGGCTCTTGTCTCTTGGTGCCATTGCTGGAGAGCCTCACTGGCCAGAGGAGGCCACTAAGGAGATCCTACAGCTCCACAGAGGAGGCACTGAGGTGTTCTTCAGACTCTACCCAGCTTCCAGACTAAATCAACCAGAGTTTTCTCTCACATTTCTACTCAGTACCATTGACACCAACAACTTGGATACTCCCAAGTATCCCTCCTGAATTAATAGGTTCTTCAAATGTCAGAGGGCTCAGGGTTCTCATAACTCCTCTGATTAGGTTAAGACAAAAGTTACACCAGCCAACTGCAATGCAAGAAAGTCCATCACAGCCAGATACAGAGGCCCATGGAGGGCTCAGTTCCGAGTTGGTTATTTCTCCTTGCCTTTTACCGAGTCACTGGGTTTCCAAAAGCACAGCCAATACAAAGCTCAACCTCTTTCTGATTTGGCAGGACTTTTCTCCATCCAGTTTTCACAAGTGCACCAGGTGGTACAAGCAGCAATGCCTGGACTACAGTGTTTCTAGGAAGTGTTAATTCTTAAAACCCCACCAGGCATCCATTTCATGATAATTACTCTGATGGCAATGGAAGGAAAAAGCCCACAGAAAAAAAAAATGGCATTTTCAGCAGTAGAAATTTTGACTGTTACATGAAATACAAAAATAAATTCTTAAAAAATAAAACCTTGGTAGATGAGGTTGCCACACTGGGCCAAGTTATCAAATAAGAAAGAAAGCGAAAAAAATAGCATCTATGTTGTTATTTTTCTGGATCCTTTTAAACAACATGAACACTTCTGAATGACAGAGATAGAATGAGAAGAGCGAACAAAACAAGGACAGTAAAATGTAGCTGCTGACTGGGATATTTCCTGAGAAGCAGCAGCAAGCAAGACCTTGCAAGTCACTTAGGGGCCCATGCGGGCAGGTAAGCTCACAGTCTGGAAGCAAGGGTATGCAGGTAGCAGGATTCTGCCCATACACAAAGTCCTACATGGCAAGGTTTTTGGTTAGTGTATGCCTGGAGCAGAGATCCATCAGGGGTTATGTGGTTCTTCACAGGTACTGAACTGCTGCCAACAGGCCAGCAGGGGTAGGATATGGAAGTTTCTTGAGTTGTTGGTCAAGGCAAGGCATGGGCTTGTGATGTGGTATTAAACTTGCCCCTGCAGCTTATGTGAAAAAAGGAGTTGCCCTGTCTTCGCAGTGATTTGGCCCAGTAACTATCCTGACCAAGGACAACAGCCAAGGCTAAAACCTTACAGCTTCCTTGAGGTTGAGTTGTGCACTAGAGGAACAGCAGACAGCCATGCTCTCTTCCTATTTCCTAGAAGTGCTCCTTCCCCACAAAGCTCCAGAGAGCTTGCCAAGACCCCTTTCCCAGGCAGATGAGTGGTGAGGGCATGTTTCCATGCCCAGGCACAGCTGTTTCTCCTCCTCTGCAGAGCCAGAGGCAAAACTGCAGCTGCCAGAGACAACAGAGAGCGTGGTGAGACAGACTCAGTGCTGGCACTAAGGAAGGTGGGCTGCAGGAGCAAGGCAGGGAAGCTCACTGCCATGAATGGGGCTGGCCCATGAATAACAGCCTGCCCTGGCTGAACAGACTCAAAGCCAGTGTCCAGATGTTCAGCATTATAGTTTAAAAATATACCTGAACATAATGGCAAAAAAAAATTAAGAAGACAAAAGAATTGAAATGAGAGGAGGCCAAGGGAAAAGGCTACTTTTTTGTGCAAGAGAAAAATGATTTTCAAAGAGTGCAGGGAAAACAAGCCAGGAGGGAATCACTGCATGGGAAAATATATACAGATGATAACCCTGCAGACCCTGCTGTGCCCTAGAGATCAATGATTTTTTTATTCCTGACTGGAGCTTGCCTGGGGTGCTGGATGGAGCAGTGGAGAGGGAAAGCAGTCAGCACAGACATCATGTGGACTGTTCAGCACTCTGTGTCTCGCTCAGGTTGCCTGTAACTGTAGATTTTGAATTTGATGCTCAATGCCCACATGGCCCTCCCTCTTTCAGCCCCATGTTTACAAGACATATCCAAGTTCAGAAACAAGTTACTCTAGTCAAGTGCATCAACAACTGAGCTAGGAGTTACAGGAGGTCCTACTTGGCTTCAGTGAAAATCCTTGGCTTCTATCACACTGAAGCTCAAAGCAGGTGACCACAGAGGTCCCTTCAGACACACAGATCTGTTTCTATGCGTCTTCCCAAACCACAGCTCACAGCTTCTTGAACTCCCTGGCAAATCTTAAATGTCAAGCACACAAGGTCTAATTTCAGTTGAAATTGTCTTTCCTTTTAACTGTTCTATCCTATATTCTGGAGCTAAATGCCTATACATACTCTATTCAGGTTGTCGGAAACCTTAGAAAGAAATACAGCAGTTAAAAAAATCTGTTTCATAGGCAATTTCTTCCTCACCAGTCTCAGGGTTTGGCTTTTGCTGGTATATGTTTGACAATGCTCTCTCCTTCCTGCAAGTTCACATGACTGTCAGGTTGGCTCAGCTGTCCTATCCAACACAGGAAGAAACAAATTTCCTCTTATAACTCCTTGCAAAGTTATCCTTATGCAGAAAGGACTTGTACTTCTGATGTTCTGCTGCCTTGCCATAATCCAACTCATTTCTTCAATTTTCCTCCACTGTACATGCATCTTAATTTATCCTATTTGTCAAAGCTCCAGCCAAAGCTTAAAAATAAAAAGAAAGCTTCAAAAGAATGTATGAGGGAGCTGTTGAGCCAGCTGGTTGATTTGAACAGCTCAGTGGCAGCTAGATTACACTGCACTGCTCAAGTCATCACAGATGAGTAAGAAATTGAAACAAACTATTTTCCTTAATATGATGACAGTTATAGAGATGATCCTGGGAGTGGAGGGTGGGCCTCCCATCAGGTCAGGTATTGAGGAAGTTGCCTGGCAATTCCAGTAATGTTTGCTACAGAAGAGTCAGTACCAAAGCAAAGGCTAGCAGAGTTTACTGCTTCCTACGGGAACCTGGAAAACAGAACAGAAAGGAAACAATCTGTGAGGCTAGATCCTGGTGAAAAAATTACACCTGCAGTCATATTTTACCTGTTCTGCCCTCTTGTCTGTCTGTCTGACTTCTAGGGTACCAGTAAAGTCAAAGGCCAAAATTGGAACTGTATGTTACACGACTCAAGCAAGAGGAAGGACTGATCCACATGACAGGCAGACATGTGCATTTCTTCTAGGGTATGAAATGTGCCCATTGCACAGTCTCACTAAAGCAAACAGACCCTATAAAGTGCCATCAACTTTCCAGCTTGCTTGATGAGGACAGAACATCAGTTTACCAAACTTTAAATTTTGGAAAGGAAAGTGTCCACATTTAAGTCTCAATAGTGGAACTGGAAGAAATCTGAGACTGAGTTAAACTCAGACCGCCCCTTTCCTTCCCCAGAGGCTCTGTAGGTTAATTCAGACAATGGGCATTCAGATTTAAAAGAACTGCAGGGGTGACCCTACCCACACTGCTCTGTGCCAAGTGATTTCAGGAAACAAACCAACAAAGCAGTGCTGAGATGCTACAGGAACAAAACTAGCCTGCTCTCAGGACAAGTTTCTGTCTGATCATCCCATCTGCTTACCAGACAGGTGATACTGTGAAGTTCTGTCTTGTATTGGATTGTTTGATACTACTGAGTCACCTAAAATCCATCATAATGTTGTCTTCATGTCATTTCTCCATCATTTGCTACCTGGATTTACAGTCATTCATCATTAAGAGATCATGGAGGACATGCAGACAGCACTTTGACAAGTTCCAGGCAAACCAATTCAGTTTCTCAGTCTCTCAGCCTGCAACGTGCTCAGCAAGTGCAACTCAAACACTGCCCAGCATCACCTGCCTGCTGGGGCATTAACTCCCATTCCCCTTCTCTATCTGCATCACTTTCAAACACTCTGTCCCCTGCAGGCTGCTTGTATGAGGAAAACAGCTGACAATAACCCAAGTGCTGGGCAGCCCTGGGGTTGATCCTACCTTTAGGAGAGTGCTCAGGTTTGGGGATCTGGCGCAAGGGGCTGGGCTGGCTCGTGTAATACCGAGAGTGCTCAAAGTCATCGAGGAGAGGCTGTGACCTGCCAAGCACGGTGTAAAAGGAGTGTTGGGAAATAACTCAAAGGCACAACAGTGTAGTAAGAGCAACATCTCAGCTGTCTGGTCTGTTACTGTCAGTTTGATGCAAACCTTGCCTGGCCCAGACCTTCTGCCTGCAGAACAGCTCCTCTGAGCACAGCCTATTACTGCTTCTGCAGTGAGAAAAGCAGAGTATTTACTGCTTCTCATGGACCTCTTTCATTCAATAGTTGTTTAAGTTGTCAGGAAATAAAGAATTTCCATTATGAAGTTTGCTGCAAACCTCACTCAAAAGGGCAACATTTTAAAGTGGTTAGTGCTTGCGCAGTTTTACCCCCACAGTATTTTAATACGATCTGTCTCCACCTGCACACCTTATTTGTTGTTTCTTTTGTAAATTCAACAAGAATTTCTAGGTTCCTTTCTGGAATGGAAATCACAGCCACTGGGGTCACTTCCAGGGTTTAGTCCCTCATGAAGGGCGTTAAGCCAGAGTACCAAGTGATTCAGAAGCAGCAGTGGGCTACAGCATGTTCCCAGTTTGGGATGAGGCACCCTTGCAAAGCACAACGCTCTTGCTTGCAGGGGGGTGTTCACATGCAGCAGTGGGAGCTGCGTACAGGGCTTAACTGGGAGCAAGGACCAAGGGAGCAGCTGTGCAAATGCATGGTGATTACTCCTTCCTGCCCAGAGATGACATTTTGTTTCACATCCCCAAAAGCTGTTTAACCGCCTCAATGTTTCTCTGCCATTTAACAAATGTCACTGGACAAGCTCATCAATCTCTGTCAGCACTGGGCATGGAGACCAATATGGACAAGTGCCACGAGCACAGTGAGTGACTCACGTCACCAAACCCCTCATGAGCTCTGTGCCCTCCATCACTCTCCTCTCCACCGAGTCCCTTGTGCGTGGGTCAGGCTGGTCATCCCACAATGCCTCCCTAAGACCCAGCTTCTCAGCAGCTTCCCAGCTGCATTCCCCATTCTTGCCAGCCAGTTCAAGCTCACCTTGAAGACCTGTCACTTCTGTGTCGCTGAGTTTCAGGCCCCTCTCTTGACCTTGAGCGCGTGGACTCGCCTGCATCAGGCTGATGGGAAGAAAGGAAATCAGCTTGTCTGTGTGCCTTGCAAAACAGCAGCCAGTACACCAGGACTGCCACAACTCCACACAGTCCTTTCATGCTTGGTTTACACACACAGTTAACTACAGCCAGACATGCAAATGGCAGCATCAGGACTCGTTTCCAGTAAACAAAACGCAGCCTTGCTGAGCCAAACTCAATTTCTTGCGCTGAATATGTGACAGCACTAAGGGACTGTTCCGAAGCTGGGGTTGAACACAGTCTGTGTGTAGTGACTGTGCACGTGGCTGGGCTGAGCAGGAAGGACCAGGGGCAGGCAGCTGTGCTCCTGCAACCACTGAAACTCAGCAAGGAGGCTAAAAACACCAGAGCTGCCTCCAAGATTAACACCACATTCCCTTAGCACCTTAGCAGTGCTGACCATAAAATCTGTTTGCTCTCCCTTTCCATGCTGGCCAGCCAAGCCTCTCTGATACTACTCCTACAAAAACTCAGGCACAATAGACTTGGAACTTTCATTACACAGCCAGTTATGAGGCAGAGTGACAACTGAAGCCGCTGCATTGCCCTTACACAAACAGAACCAATTACTGCTTTTATTGCTGCAGTCAGGATTTCAGCAGAGGGAAGGTCCTGCACCAGGGACTGACAGTGCTTGAGGGAGGCCACAAGGTGCTGTGACAGCCAGTGCCACCCTCCAAGGCCAGAGCCCAAGGACTACCTTGCTTGAGGCTGAAGCCAAAAGCATCTAACCAAGGAGATGGGTCCAAAAGGCTTGGGAAGCACCTGAATAACAGACAGCAAGACCTTTTAGATGCATCACCACCTTTTGCTCTCACCACACACACTCACCTCCCTGTGGAAATAGGAATAATGTTATAGCACCTTATCTGAAGCTTGGCATACCTTCCAATCTTGATCATGCCTCCTCTTTTCAAAGGAAGACTTTTCTCTTTCTTTCCCTTTTCTTAAAGCCTTTTTCTCCTCAGCCATCAAGAGCCGAGCAATTTCCTAGAAGGGAAACACAGACTCTGTCAGACAATTTTACTGCTCTAGTGGATTTGAGTTACTCAAACCCTTTCCCATGGACAGCTGCTGAATGGGAAGGGTGCAAATCCAGGATTTCATCCATCTGTGATCAGAAATCAAGGGACAGGGAAAAATTAAGACTGGTGACATGCAGAATGCCCAGTAGCTCCCTGATTTTCCAGAACTGCATTTGCAGAGCCTTTCTGCCCTCTGTCCATTTCCCTTAAAGGGGTTGGTGGCTCATCTCACAGCATCTTGGATAGTCTCCCATGGGGCTCAGTTACAAGAAATACTCTTACAGAACCATGAACTTCTTTTCTTTGTCATGGTTGCAACAGGCAGTCCTCCCTGCTTGGGCAGCCTGAGCATATACATTAAACCCATCTGGAAGAAAATCTCACTGGAGCCCCAAGCTTCCCCTACAAGGAAAGCAATTAACAACTAGAGGGTCAGAGGGGACAAGGGGTGTTTAGCAGCTTCTTCAAGTAAAGGAATTCCACAAGTATTTGGCTTGTTGCTTACCTCATCCTGTGCTACTTGAGCTGCCTTCTGATCTGCTTCATTAGCCTGTGGGGGGAAAAAAAAGGCGGGAGGAAAAAAAAAGAGATAAAAGAGTAATATCTCTGAATTATTCGTAATTATTAACCTACTGGGCAGGGCAAGTAGGTGCCCATACAAACACACTACCATCCTATCCAAATATTTTTAGCTACCTCACTATTTACCTTACAACCCAACACCAAAATGCCATTTCAGCTTTTCATCTGAATTTTGCCCTCTATGTATCTGCCAAGCCACACCACAATGCATTTCCCACTCTGCTGCCCTCTCTCTCAAAGATGAGCACTGGCCTGTCCACTTGTGAGCTGATCACACTGACTACAGGCCATCTTTACCTGCCTGGAAACATTCATTTAGTATCACTCTGTTTCAGTACTTTAATTTTGGGGTATTTATTTCAAAAAAATGGGGCTTTACTAGCTGGAAGGCAGCTGTCACTCCATATTCATGTGTACAGAAGAGAAAGGTAATTAGCAGAACGCACAGGAGCAAGACCTTAAGTCTTACAGTCACTCTCATATACCAAAGATTTACTAATTAAAGTTGTGATTGCTGGCTGCCTTAGTTTCTTCAAGCTGACCAATGCATCCTCTCTACTTACCAGGAGCTCCTCCTCCTGCAGCTTCCGAGCAATCTCTGCATCAGACAACTCCTGTTCCATCCGGGGTCCATCATACATGGCTTGTTTCATCCCCCTCAAATTAGTGCCTACGGAATTGAGAGAAAACAATCAACTCAAACATCCTGCAAATGCTTTGGTAAGGAGATCACTACCATCTCCTCAGCCACCAGCAAACCCCCCACTGAAGAGAACCACAGATCACCACAGTGTACCTGCCACACTGCGTCTTAGATAACAAACGCAACTCCATGGCAGAACAGACCATGTCCCTTGAAGCAGTCTTTGGTGACAGCAATGCTAGCAAAGGAATTTTAATTTGTCACTCTCTGCATTGATACAGATACACTGGCAAAACTGGGCAGCAGAGAGCAGCCCAACATTTGATAGGAGCACTGCAGAGTCTGAACACACTGCTGGAGCAGCATGGGCTGCAAGGGTTACCTGCGATGAGTTCATGTGAGTTTTCAGACAATTTCCTCCTTGGGATGACCCATGAATCTTACAATTCAATGAGAAGAGAAGGAGGCATTTTTGAAATTCATATGATGTTCAGTTCCTGCTTTGAGTATAGTTTTGTTATTTTAAAGCTAAACCTGATTAACACCTTACAATTCTCTAAGGAAAGAGTTCTTACCATAAGGAAGAAGGATAATTGTCCCAGTATCTCCAGAGACAGACACACATTATCATCCTCACCTTACCCATGTGAAGATCAGTTAGATGGCTTAAAGCATAAGCTGCCCCATGCTTTGACAGACATAGATCCAAGTCTCTACTTCACTAAGTCACCCCTACTTCCACTGTGGCTCTAGAAGTAGAAGGATGGATCTGGATCTTTAAAGGCCCCAACCCCCAAGTGCTGTTGAGCAAGAACTGCACAGGTACACATTTCCCAGAAAATTCCACTTGTATAGAATTTGATAAGAACCCCATTTTACAAATAGAACCCAGCTGGATGCTCAGTGCCACTAGTGAACTTTGCCCAAAGTGAATTAATTAAGTTGCCAGCAGGGTTTTCAATAAGAAGTGAATGAAAATTGCTGCGTTTTTTAGTGCTTAAGCAAAGTGTCCTCACGCTTACAGTCCTGCATCTCAACTCCACTAAATACAACCATAATCCTAACGTTCAGGGGTTTGTTACTTTTTTTTTGTCCTGTGCAAGGAGACCACCGCATAAAACGTATCAAGAAAACAAAAGCTGGGTATTGGTTGTTGGCTGGGCTTTTTTGGGGGTCTTTCTTTGGGGGTGGTGTGGGGTATTTTTGGGGGGGGAGGGGGGGGAATATTTGTTTTCTTAAAACACAGGATACCAAGGGCACCATTTCCAACAATACCTTCTTAATCATCTTTTCCAATGCCTTGGAACATCAGGACATAAACAGAACAAGAACACTAATGGATATGAAGAATCCTGCTAAATCAGGGAGAAACATGGGCAAGATTCCCTGTGTACACATTGCAGGTAGATACTGGAGAGAAGCATCTTCCAAAGGAGGCCAAACATTATCTCAGACACCAGTATGGGGCACGCAAAGGTCCATCCCCACACACACACACACCTTCCCCATCACTTGGTTACCTGAATCCCGCTGGCAGTCTCCAACCTTCCCCTGGCTCACAGCATGAGGGGAGGGGGAGTGTCTCCTGTGTCCTGCCCTTTTGTAGGCTCTTGTCTCACCCCTCCTACGGTCATCTCTAGATTCAGCATCATAGAGCTTCTCGTCATGTGCCATCTTGTGTGACGAATGGCCCTGATGGCGAGATTTCTGTTTCTCAGGGTGCTGCCTGCCACCCCGCTGCCAGGTCTCCTGCTCCGCCTCCAGTTCCATCTCGAGAAGGGGAAGGTGCTTTTCTCTGTCTTGCCTTGGTGGCTTTCTGCTGTGCCGTGCTTCCTCTGCGAGTCCATGCTCTGACTCCAGGTCAAGACTCAGAGGTCTCCTCTCCTTCTCCCTGCCAGCTGTCCTCCTCTCCCGCAGCTCCCAGCTATTGCTGTCATCATAGGCACGGTGCTCAATCTCTCTTTCCAGGTCAAGGCTGGCATGTCTCCTGGACCTTCCCTGGCTGGTTGTCTTCCGCTCCTGCTGATGGCCATTGCTGGCCTCTCTCAGTTGAGGAGACCTCAGATGGCCCTCTGAGGTGGAGTGCCCGTGTTTGGGGGCACCACTGGGCAAAGGTGAGGGGGGTCCTCGGTGCTCTCTCTGCTGGTGCCTGCACCTGCCATGACCGTGTGCTCTGGGAGGTTCAGAAATCTGCTCTCTGGGGTCACCCCAGGGGTGCTCTGAGCAATGGGGGGACAAACAAGGAGGGGGTTAGTGGTGCAAGGGTTAATGGGGGTTAGAGGCCAGACTCAGAGCAGGCAGATGAGAGCTTGATACAAGGTGCTGAAAATGCAGGCAAAGCATGATGAAATAAAGAATAATAACAGGGACAGATAAGGCTTTCAGGATACAAGAAGGGACACAGTGAAATGGCAGCCTGGCTAGCAGCGCTGCACAGGAGGCAACAAGACTGAAGCAGAAAGCATAGCTCCAACCCAAAAGTGTCTGAGCACTTCCTCGACAAGGACAAGTCAATACGGAGACAAATGACTTTTAATAATGCCACTGGGGCTGAAAAACAGCCAAGAGAGGAGCTCATCTCCTGATGACACATCACTGCTGCAGGATCCTGAAACCATCTGGAAAAGGTTTGCAAAAAAGGGGACAAGATGCAGGAAAGGTTGGGAGACAATGGGGGCATAAGAACAGGAGGGGCCAAGCAAAGAGATGAGGTTGGACCCTGGCTTCAGGCACAAGGTTTTTCATCAGAAAAAACAGTCTCACCTAACTGGGGGAAAGACCCACATAAAGCCAAAAAGAAGTAAGTCGGTAGGATAGGATTTTTTTTTTTTTTCTGTAAAAGCAAGAACAGGATAGCTGCAGCATCCACATATCTTCTACTCCAGACTGTCACATATCTTTTGGAGACCCATCAGTTTCAGGGCCTGCACTTACTCATTGTCTAAAGAGAAATTTCAGCTCTGAATGCAAAGATGGAAATCTTAGGGCAGAATAGGACCTCATAAAACCCAGGCTCCTGACCTCAGCATTGTGGCTAAAGAAGCTGCTTACTTGGCATTTTGGCAGGGTTGTTTCCTCCATGCTTTCCAGAAAGCAGGTAGAAATTTTCTCTGCTTTTAGTTTCAGTAATAAACCTGAAACAGGTAGGAGGATGCAGCAGTCTGCCTGCATACAATCTACTAACTGATTTATTTTTTCAACTAACCTATTTGCTAGGAAAAATCATTGCACTGAGTGAACTGTTATCTCTCCACAGCAGCTTTTCAAAATGAAAAAAAATGCCTTGAAGCAGAGATTGATTTGAAACAGAACTACACACACAACCCCCCGCCAAAAAACCCAGCAGCAGCAGACTTTCCTCTCCTCAGCTGTCCAGAGTTTGTTTTATAGTATCTCAAAATATTTAAAATAGATTTCACTGTACATGAACTACATTCTATTTTAATAAATAGCTCTGTCTCACTTACAATCCATCTAGATTTCAGAGGGAGAAAAACAAACCTCACACCAAAACTGAACGTTCCCTTCGAGTCATTCTATTCAGAAAAAAGTTTTTCAGAGCCAGCAAAAATAGAGCTTACAGAAAATCCACCTTGTAAACAAGTCTGTGTGACTTTTATCCAGAATAGGTGTATTTTTAAAAGTCCAAGAACTGTAACAGGAACTGCTGTGGTTACTCTTTAACTGGTTGGGTTTTTTCTGTTTAGTTTTAGATCATTCATATGATTTACAGAAAACAAATATACAGTCAAACAATCTAAGTGACTTACTGAACAACAGAGACCAGAGGCTGAAATCAAGAGTCAGTTTTTGAACAATACTCAAAAGGGTCTAAAAATTTATTCAATTTTGTCATTAAGGAAAGCTCAATAAATACAACAGCAGAGAGCAGGAGAACATAAAAGAGCAAAGCATGGCTGTGCTGGGAAAGGATTGCTGCAGGTAACACAACCATGCCAGACAACCCAAGAAGAAGATTTGCTTTTGAGGTATCTCAGGGTGATTAATTCATCAGCAGGTGCTGGTTCCTGTGGCACCTTCCACAGGGGCCATGTAAACAGCCTTTAAAACCCGGTGTTACTCTCCGAAGCAGCAAGTGACTGAGCAAATATGAAAATGTTTTTCATGGCACAGACACTTCCTGGAGGAACTCTGTCCTTTTTGTGTTTATTTTTCCACTTTTAAAGAGCTCAGATTGCTTTGGAGCAATAGGCCTAATTCACATTCCTCCTGGATGTGGATAAATTTTACTTCAGTCTCAAACAATAAAATAAAAAAACAAACAAAAAACCACACATACACAAAAAAAAAACAAACCACCAAAAAAAAAAACCAAACAAAAAAAACCCCAAAAAACAGACCCCACTCCCTACGAAAACAAAAGAAACCTAAAGAAAGCCAGGGGTTTTTATTTGTTTCAGTTCACATCTAATGACAATACAAACCAAGGCTGCTGAAACCTAATTGAATGGTGCCCAAGTAATTAAGAGGTTCCAGACCAATGAGCTAGATGATCCAGGCATCAAAATTCACTCCAGTCCTTTATGGCTTTTAAGGAGTGCAGATCATTAGCAGCACTACTATGAGTGGTCAGGCAAACACCTCCAACCTCACCTTCAAAATTATGGATTATTGCAGGAAGAAAACTTAAACCCACAAGATACCCTGCTCTCCAAATCCACACCAGTCTTACTTCAGGAAGTCACAGGCTTTGTCAGCTGATTTCTTATAAAAATCCATCTTGTCCTACCATCTCTGAATGCACACTGTTACCTATGTTGTATTTTTTCAGAGACTTCTCCCATTTAATCCTGAAAACCTGAAGTCTGGGTTGGCCATAACACTCCAAGAGCAATTTTTCCCAGCTTTGTACATGTAGCAGGACTTGGGGTCATGAAGTTTCCACTTGGTTACTGTTCTGCACTTTTGAACTTTGTGCTTTGTACTTTCTTGGCTATCTTTGAACTTCTTCCAAACTGAAACTAAAATGCTTTGTGTAAGTTCAAATGAAAGACTTTAAAACTGCCAATGGCATTGATGTTAAAATGAGAAATGAGGTTTGATCTTCATTTTCACAATCTGTTAATCAAAAGCAACCCATCTTCCCCACCACATTTTTGAAGAAAGAACACAGAAACCACCACCAGTGCACAGCAAAGCCATCCCCAGATTGCTCCATAATTAAACACACCCTGATTCTCTCCTCCCAGTTTAAGAAGGCCTGTATTCAATCACAAAAGCTGACCAAAAGGAAGCAGAAGAGCGCTGTGGATCAAATAATTTCCGCACTGTCCCAGATGATAATCACAGCAGAGACACTCTGTGGAGATGACCTTGTTCTTCAGTAAGTCATTCAAGGCAGCTGTGCTAATTTTACAGCTTGGGTACATACCTGCAAGGAGCTATTTTTGAAACCCAGCTCCATGAACCAGCATTTATTCCTTCATGTAGCTGTGCCAGCATCACAAATGAGCACATGGAACGGTTTCTCTTCGAATGCAAGCAGGGAATTGCACAGGCATTTCTCCCACACACCCTTGCTGTCACACAGCAGTAACTGCCTTATCAGCCACTGTCTTTTTCCACAAGCACTTTTAAAACACATGTGTGGCTGTACTTGCACATACACACACCACATTCCCGATCCCTGTCCTTTAGGCCACGTTCAAGGACAATAAAAATTATTAAATTGTCTTTTCTGCTTTCTTTGTTTTTTAACTAAATACTCCTGATTATAAAGTAATCTGATTCTGACCCTGGAAACTGATGTAACATTACAGTGCTAAATGCAGAACTGTAGGATAAAGGGAGTTTCCTAAACAGTTATCAGACCACCAGGTTCACCTATACTGCCATGATCTTGGCCTTTTATCTTGCAGAAACATACCTCCATTTTCTGCATAATAGCTCTCTTCATAGCCTGTGTGTCCCTGGGACTCTGGGTAGTGCTTCTTGCGCTTTTTTTCTTCCTGCAGTTCTTTCTGTTGTAGGAGACGGGCAATATCCTGCAGAGATGGAAGAAAACAGACATTAAATCACCACTAAAAAGTATCTCCAGATTCTTTTATTCAAATCTTTATTCAATTATTAAAATCCTTATTAAAAAAAAAAGTTTAATTTTTCAGACACGGCAACAACAGTTACTCAAATTCAACCCCTGGGCCAGATGAGGCTTTCAAATTAATGGATGACACAAGGGACCACGTCAGCAACCAGCATTCAACCTCACCCAGGCCCAGTGCTGAGATTCCAACCCCATAGCAAACTCACAACTTCCTGCTTCTCCTGCACACAAGCCTGCTAAGCCCTAATGGCCAAAGCAGGGCAGAAGGGACTGCGTGTGCAACCTCAGGCTATCAACAAGGATTTGGAAGTCACAGAAGTGCACACCCACTCACAGGAGTGGGCTGGATCTCCCCCCTGAACTCTGCCAGGGAAAGAAAAACGCAGAGGCAAAGACTGTCCGGCTAGAGGCAGTTCTGACTGGAAGGAGTTCCCAGAGCAAATCATGAACTCACTTCACACTGGCTGTAATTTTCAGGGACTACAGGATGCCAGGCAGGGAAATGCATCAGTTTGACAGACAGAGACTTGAAGGAAAAGAAAATCGAAAGGACATTAGGAAGAGCAAACTAGGCACAAGGCAGGAGCACAGTGGGGACTGCAGCCGTTTGTCTTCTGTCACCGTTTTGCTAGATATGCCAAAGAGAAGAGCACTCCATTTTCCTAATTGGTTTTCCTTCGAGATGACTAATGGATCAACAAGGCCTAGGAACCACAAACAGCTCCCTGGGGTTTGCTCCTCTGAGGCCCAGCAGCTTGTGAGTCAGTGGAGCCAGTCTGGAGCTAGGAAGCAAAGCTGGGAGATACCAGGAGGGCATGCTGCCCCTTTGGATGCTATTCATTTAAGCCTTCCTAATCCTCAGGACCTTTACAGAGCCATGCATGTAAAGCGGACATTGCAGGCAGGAAAGGCATGGCTGAAATGCAAACTAAGAGTCAACACCCCTCAGAGCCGAGCCAGCACTGGAGGACACTGGATGACTACTCAAATACAAATTATTATTTCAGGATTCAGGTAAGATCTGCTCTGAAACCAGCTTTGTGGAAAATCTGGGGATGCCACAGCCTCTTTCCAAAAAAGAAAAAAAAAAAAAACAAAAGCACCCCAAATCAAAACAACAACAAAACAAAACCAAAAAACCCTCCACAAACTCCTTCCCCTGACAAGGTTAACCTTTCTAGCAAGTACACTAAAGTCTATAAATATATGAGTTAAGCACATTATCTCCAGGACTGAGACAGCTCGGGACCTGCAAATCCACACAAACCACTTCTTACAAACAGGATTCATAAGCAGGCAGGGCAGACAGGCTTAGTGCTTCATTTAAAAACCCTGCACTCCAGAAAGGATATGCCTCAGTCCTCAGCTACATTTCAGCCACACTTGGGAACTTCCCACGTACCAGCAGGAAGAAAAAGAATATTTATGATTTCTCCTTGCTTTAAGCCACAGTCAGCTGAAGCCTGCTCCCAATTGCACAGGATGGTCAGCAGGCTGGTTTGACAAGCTGCAAGAACCTGTTGTCAGACCAAGGATATCCCTGCAGTTCTCTATGTAAAGCAGGAAGGAAAGGCACAATTCCCCAAGTCAACATTAGTTCTGCATCTCCTTCACCTTCCTGATAAAAATAAGACAGATTGTTACCTCTTTAACACAAATCCTGTAGCCAAAGTGTTCCTCCCACCCTGTTACCACAAGCTCTTCTTGGAAGACAAGCCCTTCCCATCTGTCTGGGCAGCCTTTCAGTACTTTCTTGGAATTAATGGTAGAAGAAGAAAATGAAGTCTTGCAAAAAAACCTGATGGATCTGTCAGGTAAGGGCAGATTCTTATTTCTGGCTCTTCCAGGAAATACACCCTTGTGTTCAAACTCTTCCTATACAGAAAATGCCACCATTGCACCAAGGTGCCTCTTGAAAATCTTGAGACAACTCAGGCTTCTCAGGATACCATCTGAAATTGGGACACACTCCAGGCTCACACAGGTGTTCCTCTACTCTGTGGGTTCCTTGAAAACTCAATGTGACAGGCTGACCCACCAAGGTGACCAACAAGCCAAATCCTTTGTACACTATGAACAAACCACACCGCCCACTCTCAAGCAACAGCAGTAGAGCAACATTCTGAAGTCACAAAAGGAATCTGCTAGCAAGAAACTGTAACAGTGTTCAGGCTGTGAAAGACTAAATTGAAAAACGGAGAAACCAGAAACAGATGGCTGGGCTGCGAGTCTTGCTGAAACCTTTGCATCAAAGACCAAGAAATGACAGCCCAGGATTCTCCCAAGAGCAGAACCTGTCTTCTTGCATTTGAGAAAGCCAGCAGGTCTGAGTGTATAAACAATTACAACTTCCTATACCAGGGCAATAAACACCTCAGCAAGACTTACCTATTACTTGCCTTCTTCATTAGCAAGGCCACTGGCATCAACAACTCTTATGACCCTTGAATGTGAGGACTATGACTGTATCTTATTCCTGTAACAGGACTCCCCAAAATCTCTGTGCATACAGAGGTCTGTCAGGACAAGGACTGCCACCATGCAAGCCAATTCCTATGGCTACTGGCCAAGAAATGTCTGCCCTGAAAGGGCTGCTACAAATAGCCCTGCCATCCCTGCAGCTTTAAAGGTTACCTCGTCTTTTTCCTCTTGCCTGCGGCGCTCCTCCGCTTCAAACGCGAGCTTCACTTGGATTTCCTGAGCAATCTCGCAGTCCTGTCGTTCCCTAGAAGGCAAGGAGACAGGGATTATAGGCAGCTGAAGTCACAGGCATCAGTCAGCCTGGAGAAAGGGACAAAAGAGCTAAAAAAAAAATCCACCCGATTTACACAAAAGAATTATTGCTCAGTGTTAGTGCAGAGCTATGAATCCTCACCAGGGACCAGAACTCCCTGTACTTACGGGTGGCCAAATTTAGAAAATACTTCCCCAAAACATCCACAGAGTACAAAGTAAAAGAGATTCATGGGAAGATTGCTAAGAAACGGGATAGGTACCACAAAATAGGGCAGGCCAAGGTAGTGCTCAGGCGTCTGCAAACAATCTAATTCTGCTGAGTTTTTGTACATGTGGTATCAAAGGAGGGGTTCAGGGGGGTATGGTTAATGCAGGCATTTCTGAGAAGTGGTTTTCACGTGTACGCCAAGGAGAAGAAAGTGCAGGAATATGATACGTAGGGCAAGTGGAGGCTGGAGGTGGCAGTTCAGTAATGAATGAGAAATGCCACTGAGCTGGAACAAGACACAAAAGCAGGACCAGTGCCAAGAGGCAAGGGAGCAACATGTGTCAAAGCAAGAGGGAAGGAGCCACTGCCACAGTGCCACAAGATTGCATTAACTGGGGACAGGGAGAGATCAGAGCAATTGAGACACGAGAGGTTTGGCTGTGCAGACAGACCAAAAAGGCTGGAAAGCATCCGCAAGAACAGTGCCACACTCAGCAGCACGCTCCAATGTCCAGCAAACAGGCTGGAACAATGGCTGAGGATTACTCAGGGCAATTCAGAAAAGGTTGCAGAATTTGAGAAGAAAGACTAAAAGCTCTCTCTTTCAGCACTGTTGAGATTGAGCTAAAGAGCAGCTCTGAACAGGTCAGAAAAGTCAACCCCTGCAATTGCAACTACTGAAAGGCAAAGCATAGGAGGAGTACAGCTGGGAGCAGCAACAAGCAGAGCCTGCTTTATTAGAATACAGTCTTTTGAAGAATACACTGATGATGATCAGGTAGGTGATGAGAAGAGTACCAAGAGCATGTTATGGAAAAAAAGCAAGTAACTAAAGCTGTGCTGTGTGGGCTGGAGCAACTAGTTCTAGGTTTGAGCAAGAATCTGGGCATAAATGACGTAGTGAATCTGGAGGCAAAGGACTGGGAGAGACTCTAGGACATGAGAAGAGGAAGTTAAAACACTTTTAATTGCAGACAAGCACTTTTTGTTGCAAAACCAAGAAATGCAAAACCAAGCAGCCAGTGGCACAACGGAGCCTTCCTTTACAGAAAGTGAAGAAGAGTAAGAGAAGCAGAAAAGGTCGTAAGGGTGGAGAAGAAGGACATTGCAACAAGAGGGTTTAGAGGACAAATGTCACCAAGAAACAACTCATTTGTCACAGGTGACAAAAAGGCACACACAGCAGGAAGGAAAAGAAGATTATTTCTGTCAATGGCTCCTTGGAAGCAGACCTGCAATCAGGCTGGAGTTATCAATAGGTCAAACATCTTATGACATCAGATTCTTTCATCCAGGTAATAAAACCTGGCAATTTTTGCATGTGCTGGTGTGTGTTTCATTTGATGCTGGGGAGAGATCTGTTCAAAGCCACAGGAGTTCACACAGCAGCACATCTAGTTCTTGAACCTGCTTTTTAAAACGGCCTTGGCAAACCTGGCACCAGCAGAGAACCACAGCTCCCAGCAAAACAATAGCTGAATAAGCCAATCCTAGGGAGCAGGCTGTCAGTGAGCCTGGTAGTGGATCCTTCACAACGCCAGGCTCTGAGGACATGAAACCAGGTAGAAAACAAGTCAGAAAGGTCAGACGCATCAAGGCATTGCACGTCTCCAGTTCCTCTGGCACTGTGAGCAGAGCTAAGGTGCCAAGTTCATCAGCACAAACCGACTTGTTAAATGCTTAAAATACATCCTATTGCAGACAAACAACTAATCATCTTTCACAGCTAAGGCAACAAGGTCATTGCCTCTCCTTTAGCAGCAAGGAACACCAGAAGCAATGCAAAAGCAGAAGCATTTTCTTCTTTCTTATGACACATCTTGGAATACACCACATCAATTCCTAAGAACTGAACAGCCACAGAGGATTAGATTTGGGGGTTTATTGCCTAGCAGTAATTAAATACTGAGACTTGATTAGTTAGTCAACACAAACTAATGTATTAATTTGTGTGAGCATAAGAAAATAGGTTCAAGAGCTTTGACAGCTCTTCCTTGTCCTTCAGTTTCTTTAGTGTGAGTTCAAGTGCCCATCAGATCCCAGAAATCAGTCAGAGCAACATAAACATCACCATTCCTAAACATTCCACTCACGTCCGTCACTCCTGGGCAGCCAGGAGGAGTGTTAAGAGTGTTGGGAAAACTCTACATCAGTTTATAAAAAAAGAGAAAAAAACCAAAAGTCTGTGTGATCAGAAAGCTCCCTCCCATTCACAGTGACTGTAGCTACTAGTTGTTGCCAGATGAGGAAAAAAAAGGGAATGTTTAAATGAACTATTCAAAGGAACTGTTCACATCAGTGCAATAGAACCATCACAACACTGGGAGCAAACCAGGGAAAGAACATATTTTCACACTATTTTATTTTAGTAATCTTGCTACTATGGTTAGCAGTGTGCAGGCTTCTCAGCTAGATGCAAGAGATGCTTTAAAGAAGCATGAAAATAAGGTTTGATGCTTCCCTGAATTCTTAAAAAGAAATGTTTCTATTCTCTCATTTATCTTCACAAAGTCTTTCTGAGAGAATTTAGGATTTGAAAGAGAGAAAAAAGCCAATAAATTTGAAGAGCTTTTTTATGTTTCCTGTTTCTCAAGACCCCTTAATTCTGCCCTTTTACTCCTCCCATCACCTTGCAGTGTCAAATTGTCCTAGATGACACAGAAAGCAACAACAGCAGGGATTATTTTGTTGCCAGAACATGCTACTCTTGGACAAGGAAGAGACAATGGGAATACACAAAGAATTATGGAAGAAAAAGATCCAATTACAAAAGGATGCCTCCAACTTCTTTTTACTATTCTTGCAGAAGAGCTCCTGCTCTCAGAAGCCAAACTGCTGCTGACACAACGTTTTACATCAGCAGTTCTGCCTGTGCTTTGGCTCACAAAGTTCGTAAATCCCATTTTACAGAGTCCTACAAGAAAATTGTTTGCAGCTCCCAGCAAGTAACAAAGAGAAATCATGTATGCCATACAAAATCAATTTTTATGTTGTCATTTACCCACTCCCATCTCTAATTGGTAATAAAGACAATACTATTGAAAAAAAGCAGAGACTTGAGAGATACATATGTACATAAGGTCTGTCCCAGTGTGCTGGGAACATTGAAAACAGTGGCTGATCTGTCACAGCTTCAAAGCTTTCATGAGCCGCTGCTTTGAAGCCAGTCCTGTATCTCCCACATCTGCAACACAGAGCTCTTCTGCTCCATCGCTGTCAGATGAGCCACCCAGGCTCTGTGATCCACCACAACTGCACCTGGTGGGTGGCATCCCAGAGCCCAACAAAAGCCAGGAGGTAGCACAGCTGCTGGGAGATGCATCTGGCTTTGCAGACCCTGTATTTGCAGGGACCCCCATCCAGCCACCACCTCTCACGAGTGGGAGCTGGCTGAGCCCTGTCATACAAACCACCTGCTACATCTCATGCTCTGCAAGTCCACTCTGGATTGGAAAGCACAGTTTGTTTTGCCCTGTGCTGCCATGTTTCACTTCTACACCAGCTCCACAGCTGAGAGCCGTGGCACACAGAGAGCCAAACCACAGACCACAGGGTTAAGATGTGGTGTGTGGGGACTGAGCAAACTTGCAGAACAAACTGGATCACTCATTAAAAACCCTCCCAGTTGCTGCAGAAGTCAGTGACTGCGAGAGAAGGCCTGTCCCCCAACACCCATCCCCATCAAGCCACCCTGGGGCAGCAATTCCCCTTCCCAGGTCATTTCACACCGAATAGCTGCAAGCACAAGCAGAGGCTTTCAGTGGTCAGCGCAGCAGAACACCAAAAAGCATCACACCCAGCTCCTCAAAAGCATTCTTTAGGCACAGGGCAAACACACCACTATCTGCAATTTCCACACGAGAGAGAATCCCCTGTAGCACTGGGTATTTCTGTGGCACAGTTCCTTCGCCCTCAAACTTCAGCCAGGGACAAGGTCAACACAAGTGGCCAAATCACTCCATTTTGACAACAAGCAGTACAATGGGAAGGCTCCTTCTCATGGACAGGCAACAGTATCTAAAGGCAAGATGGGCTCCAGAGTCACCTGCTCCCACCTTGTTCTCATTCCTCTGTGCCAGAGCCTGGTGTCAATACTTTTTCAGCAATGGACAGCCAAAATAAAAAAGAAATAAAAGCAAAAGGCTGATGAACCCCACACACTGTCAACTTAAAGCAGCTCTGACCTAATGGGACTAGCACTCCCATTCCAAGAGCTCCAGCACAAACTCACAAGTCTTTTTGGTGCTTCTGGATTTGAGCACGGGCTTTCTTATCCTCCTCTTCCTGCAGTTGCTTGGCCATCTGCAAGTCATGTTGCACCAGACGATTACGCTGAACGTTTGTGGCCAAGTGATGCTCAACTGGAAATAAACACAGACAAGAACTCTCAAATCAGGCTCCAGAACTTCACTGTGTGAAAAAGACAAACCAAGTGGGAGGGAGATTCCAGCCCAGAAAGGAAGACAGATCTTGGCAGGGAAACACCAAGCAATCTATCTAAAGGTGGGAAAGTCCTGAACTGAAATTATGCTAGCAGCTTGAGATTGCCTCTTTTCAGCACTGAGGGGGCTGTATACGTGTCTGTTACCAAAACAAGTTCTGCATATCTTAACACATCCAGGTTTATAGGGTATAGAGCCTAAATTTTAGGCTTTGAATTTCATTTGCTGACCATGGAAAATTACCCTAGATGAATAAAGTGGGTCTGGGAGGGACCACCAGAGGCCAGTGAGGATGAACTAAACCTAAACCACTCCTTACGGATACTTCCCTTATTTGTTCTCAAGAACCTCTACAGAACAAAACTCCTCTCACTCTCAGCAGAATCAGTTCCAAAAATCTCACTACCTTTATATTTAGCAACAGAGCAACTTAGTGCTCCAGTGAGTCCTTTACCATACATGGATACTGCCTGTCAGAAAAAATGGCTAGGTGAGCTACAGCCCAGAGCCATCTTTAACTCAGTGGTCTCAGGTTCCAGCACCAAGGGCACAAGCAGCTGCACCCTTGGTGGAGCAGCTGGCATGGCATTAGCACCTGGTACCGGCAGACACCAAATCGGTGAGAAGCTGATTAGAGAGGCCACCACACCTGAAGCTGCAATGTAAACATACCCAAAGTAATAGATAAGCACATTAAAAAAAAATTAAAAAAAAAAAAAAAAGCACCAGTCACTTTGAAGATCCTGGCTGTACCTTTTTTCTCCTTTATAAGCCCTTCTAGTGTACAGCTGCCCTACCTCAAAATGTCTGAAAATGAAGGCTTCTTTCAAAAGGCAGACACTGGCAATTCTGAAACAAGTAAACAAACAGACCTCTTCTGGTTGTACTTCAGGTCAGACTATAAAACTTGAAGCTTCCAAAATTGCTAGTCATTTCTAAAAACCTTGCACAGCAACAAAACCCAAGTGCACTCTTACATGCAATTATATCATAAATGGCATAAACAAACTCAACTCTAAAGGAGAGCACAAAATTGAAATATGAAATGCAACTATCTCTAGGGTACAACGTGAGCTGGAGAAGAGCAAAGTGTAGTGTTACAAGACAGTGAAGACAGCAATAATAAACTGTATTACATTAAAACAAAAAAATTAAATAAAAGCAGGAAGCATTTTTCTTAGCAAAATCAAATAAAGGCAGATATCTGTTGGGACAAGCTTGCTTCAGTTTGCACTAAAGATCATTGCTACTTACTCTCTTGTTCCTGCAAATTATGGGCCAAGGTATGATCTTCCAGAATAGCGAAGTCTCGACATACTGAACAGGGAAACAAGTAAAGAGAATTAGCATCAGAAAAAACCAAAATCAAACAAAAAAGCATCACAAGAGCTATGGGAGTCAGGGGAGCATACAGATACATGGACTTTTGACACACTGTCTACCAGCCAAGGTCTGGACTTGTGTTTTTCCCCGCTCCTGCCATCATGTGTATTCTTGTGTGTGTTTCTTTCTTTGTCCTTGTTGGCATAAAATGCCTTCTCCACTCTCTCCTGGACCTCCACTTCAAGAACAGAACTGCCCATGCTACCACTGGATCAGACCTTCTGTACAAACCTCTGCATTCCATTCAAATAGAATATATATTCATACCAATGCCCACACTGACTGCACTCAGCTAAAACCAAGGGCAAGCATTTTTGTTTACTGTGACTTTCTGTGCCGGGTTAAAGAGTCTGAGAATAGTATTTTCATGGCACAAAGGGTACGTGCACACTGGCACCTCTCCAGAGCTGAGCAGACTGAGCTCCATGGCTCTCACCCCAAGGTATTTCTACCAGCTCAGGCATCATTTTCAGTTGTTTCTTGTAAGCTTCACGGACTGTTTGAAGTACAGATGCTGGATTTGCACCTACAACCCAGATATGGGATCAACCATAGCACTACAGGCAGGGATAAGTACAGCTTCTTCAAAAGATGCTGAAAATGACCTTGAGAAGAGTGAAAGGGGAAACCGACGAACCCCTTTGGCATCAGTTTGAAAGCAGCAGATTTTTGCCAATGCCTATCACTTTCCCACTTGAACTTTCAAAGGAATGCTCTACCTACACTGAAGAAAAACACCAGTGTGTATTTTTAATTTGTTATGATAGGCAGTAGGGAAACAAAACACAAGCCACATACATACTGGGACAGGGACACAGCATCAGGCTCAGCCTTTTGGTTGCAGGTTCACATCAGCATCTCTGTAAACCAAAGACAGTAACCTGTGCCCCCAGACTGCAGATGGAGCCCCTTTTCACACATCTGCCAGACCTGGGGTTCTGCCTGCTTCAAGGGGAGTTTAAGGCAGCGACAACAAAAAATTTACACTAGAGAGGTCTGTCACTCATTTTTCCCTCAATGTGACAAGTTAAGAAGCTAAAGGGACCCATAGAGGGGAACATCTCCCACTTGAAACACACGTCACAAAGCAGAGAACTACAAGGTGCTCCTGAAGCCGCAGAGGGAAGTACAAATCCCTCCTGCTGTGCTCCACTGGCAAGACCTCTGGGGAAGACCAAGGATTCTCTTTAGCAATGCACAGGCAGCCTAAAAGATAAACTGAAAATAACTCCAAAACCCCCAGAATGCATCAAAAGTACAAGGGGAATTTACGAGGATTCTGTTTGTGAAGGGGTTCAGAGTCAGAAAAGATAAAACATTTCCATCACCACAAAGGAAATGAGAAAGGAACTGCCTTTTCCTGAGCCGCGATCCCACAAGCCCTCCCTTTTCTCACAGATGCACATGCTCCACGAGAGAAGCATCAAGACACTACTCCACATCCAGGTATCCTCACAAAATATCTGGAAGAGTTTCTAGTTGTCTGTACTAAGAGATCAGATAATGCTTTACCACATTCAGTGGAATTTCTGGTTGAGTCTTTCTGCATTGAAGGGTGTTTTAAGATGACAAAAGCTCCTAACAGCCAGAGCAACACTTCAGGGAAGGACAGTAACACACAGCACGGTGGAGATGAGGACAAAGGTCGCAGTTATACGATCCCATAGTGGCTCACTTTAAGCATGTACAGATCTGGATGGTGTAATTAGGGTTTTGTTGTTACTTTTTTTCATTGCAACTTCTTTTAAAAAAGGAAAGATAATATGAAACTAAATAGCATTGAACCGCTTCCAGTGGCCATTTCTGTACAAAGAAAGAAACGTTGCCTCGAGCCACAGATCTTGAAAAGCCACAGCTGAGTCACAGCCAGCAGTGCTATTCACAGGTGACAAACCCAGGGTGCTTGGTGGTCACCAACACATGCTTTTTACAGGATAGGGCAAGGGAATCTTGCCCACAGAGACTAATTCTGCGATCCTTAATACTGCTTCAGTTTCCTAGAACAATTGTGGAACAACCATCTTCTATTCACAAGAAGTATCAGCTGGCCTGCTGGAAGGGCACATCCAACTCACAGGTTTGAACTCTACCATGAGTTAAGAGCTAATCAAAGATACCTCAGCACAGAGCCAGTCTGCCCAAATCTAGGGCAGTTATTACTGCCATGTATTCAAGAAGCAACACTTGCTCTTGACTGTTTAAAAAAAAAAAAAAAAAAAAAGAGAATGGGAGGAAAGTGTTATTTTTAACTGCAGTAGGTCTCTGAACAAGTCCACAGCACAGCTGCCTGAACAGCTGTACTAGCAAGACAAGGCAGGCAGCACAGGAGCAAGGATGAACGTTTCAGAGCTACACAGGTTTTCTGCATAAAGACCACTGCTACAAGAAATGCTTATACAAGTAAATCCAAGCCCTTCCCAAACCGATTCTGCACAGGCTCATACACTGCTCTGATCCCTGTGGTATTCAAGAGCACTGTCTTGTCAGTCAGTCATGGTGCTGATGGTGCTGGCAGACCTTTGCTCCATCCTCCCCAGAGAGGCACACGTGCACAGGAGGACTTCAGCTTTGTTTTTTTTACTCCATTCTACCCACACCCAGACACACTCCTCTGTTTGGAAAAATACATGTTACAGAAACACGCTTGGCACATGGGCAAGAAAGTAGGAGGGCATGGCAGGACACTGCTCCTTGTCTTTTGACAGTCTTGCACCAACCCCAGAAAAGTCTCATCTCTATCACTGAGCTTTATTCCTACAATGCAGCAATGATTGTTTAATCCTTTTGGATTGAAGGGCCACTGAAGACTTTGTAAAGAAAGCACGGACTCAAAAAGGCAAAGTCCACATACACTTGTGTTGCATAGACAGGCCTGCTTCTTCTAGCTGCTCTTCCAGAGAAGTGCTGAAGTAGTCCATGGGTCTACAAACAAACAAGCAAACCAAACTCCCCAGATTCTCAGTTCTTACAGGCTACAGCTGAAAGCTGCTGGACATCACAGACATAAAGCAGGGACAAAGGTTCCTGTTTAGGTTGTTTTGAAGCTCAGTGCCTGGTCCAGGAAGCACATATAGGCGAGGGTACCACCTTCCTCGGCGCAATTCCCAGCTCCTGACCCAAAGCCACCTAGGTCCAGTGCCAACCCTAACATGGCCACACAGCACCCAGACCTGACGCTGTGCCCTGCCACTGCCTGTGCCACCTCCACACATCAGTGACAAAGCAAGTGGGGACACTGCCACGAGCCACCAGGTTGCAGGGCTTAGACATGAAAAAAGGGGCTGGGTCTTAAACCAGATATTAACTCACCAAGATCCAGGTACAGAGAGAGGGATGCTGGACAGTTACCAGTGATACGCACACTGGAAGCTCCTCAGTGTCTGGGTTCCCTGGTGCTCCCATCTCACAGAGAACACAGCATGACTGGAGCAGACTGGTAGGGCAGCAGCAAGCCTTGGGTTTGTTCACACATTTGGAATTATTTGAGCATTGCTGAAGAAGCCATTTGGCTGCACACACACTCCAGTTACAAACCCAAACAGACAGCTCAAGCACACAGCCCTCTCTTTGTGCTGCTGTGGCTGCTGGCAGGGCAGGCAGCACAAGAAGACCTTTCGTCACTGTCAGAAACTTGGCTGGGCTAGCTGCCTCCAACTCATCTGAGCACATTATTCTCAAGTCCCATCAGCCTGAGAACAACGTGCTAAGGAAGATGAGAACATCCCATTACGAACACAATGAAGCACTGTCAGACAGCCAGGTGGCAAAGGATGGGGACACCTGCACCTCCCTAGCAGATTTGGGGCTGAAGGCAGTGCAGAGCATTCCTTCACAACTAGACCCAGTACCCACGGCACCGAGCCAAGCATGACAGCAGCTGCAAGTGAGGCCAAGGAAACCAATCCTTGAAGACTCACACCCAACAATGAGGCAACTATGAAATAATTGGAGATGTGGACCAGCCAGACATGGTCTGAAATGAAGTTTCATCAGCACTACTTCTCCTTCCCTGCCCAGTCCCAGCAGGGTACAGCACAATCATTACTAGGTATTATATACTCTGGGTTTGTGCTGAGAAATAGGATGGCCTCAATGACAACAGACTCAATTTCTACTCTCTGAGAGGCTTCACATTTAAGGGGAAAGAAATCCATTTCCTTGCTCCCTAACTGTATACCTAAAAAATGAAAGGTAAGATTAACATTACCTTCACTGTTGCAAATTAACTTGACTTCCCATCCCTGGGTCCTGGCTGGGAGCCACCAGGCAGTCAAACAAGCAGCAGGGGTACAATCAGAGCAGCTACAATTGGCAAATCCAGTGAATCATGAAACAGTCACAACAGGTTTACCATAGTCTTATTAAGCCAATCTGCCTTGGCACAGCAGGGAGCAGACTTGGAATACACTCTGGCACAGCTGTCAATAAAATAAGTGCCTGCCCAGGAATCCCAGTGGCTCCTATAGCCAGCAGAGGCGCCAGCTGGGGCAGATGAGGGCAGGAGCATCACCTTTAACAGTGGTGGGATCCAAAATTCATTCATGGAAGAGGGAGCTCACTTGTTTTGAGGAATCCTCAAGAGCCTTTCTGTAATCTCCAAGCACAGGTCTTCTCCTCTGGTAGTTCTCACTGGAAATATGCCTTTCTGTGCATTGGTGCACCTGAGGCTCTTGGAAGCATGGCTGCTTTATGACTGAGATAAGAAAGTCCTGAGGTACAACAGCTCAGCAAAATTTCATTAAATAATCTCTTCCATTTTATATTCTGCCACCCATCTCACTAACTTTCTCCAGTATTACCTCAGCTCCACAGGTCAGCATTTCTAACACCTCAAACTGCTTCAAACACACTGATGTAACCACAACAGAGGAGCAAAGGCAGCCTTAGATGTTGTTAGTGATACTCAGATGTGTGACAGAGGTAGGTAACACCCAGGAATGGGTGGTGTGGAATATGTACTGTCTCACAAGGTCAGCCCCCACTGGCTTTTCAAGCAAGGTTCACAGCAAAACATCCCCCTCACTTCTGCCTGAAGTCTTAGATCATGTTTTGACATTCACTGCAGGTCCCAAGGGCCCCCTTGGTTCACGTGGCCCATATAACGTGTCCGGGACATGGGCCAGTTCAATGACCCAGGGACCACAGAGGCGTGTTCCAAGCATTTCCTTTTGGGTCTTAAAAACCATCTCTTGCTCCCCACCCCCTCCACTCCCAGCATCTTCCTGTCAGCATTGTGTGCTGGGTAATTCACAAAATAAACTAGGTGTGAGTCATGCTTAGTTTAGAGCATCTGCAGTTCTTGAATTCTAATCTGAAGGACAGGAGGGAGAGGAAAGACACAAGTAACATGAAAAAGCAGTATCATCAGCTAAAAATCATTTTTTTTTAGGGCCTACAGAGCTGATAAATTAAGTGGCAATCAGCAAATGCAGCCTTTTACAAGCCAGCAGTCTCAGGAGGATGCTGAGTTATGAAAATTCCTGCAGATTAGAAAGCAAGTTGGGATCTCTTAGATACTCTTACTAGCAGGGACTGGTCAGGCCACTCCAACCCAGGTAGAGCTCCAAAATCCGAAAATTATTTCCTTGAAACAAAGCCAACCTGACCAAGCAGCCATCCAGCTGAAGGTGAGAGGATACCCTGAGGGCAGCTTCCAGATAAAACAGGCAACTGGGATGTTTCCTTCCCAGCCCCTGCAAAGCTGCTCTGTGAGATACATGGCTCAGCCTCAGCAATTCCCGTTTCTGCCCTGCCTCTCCCATTGCACCAGGAGATACCCGAGCTCCTGCTACCACACGTGGGTGCTGACAGAGGCTGGCTAGAACATGTCTGGCTGCTGCAGTTATACAGATGACATTCTAGGACCTTGCTCACCAGGCCCCATCATGCCGAGGACATCAGAAAATCATGCAAGGAGAAGGTGGATCCCAGACAGAGGGCAGGTCTGGGCAGCCTGAGAAAGGGAACAATTTCTGCTTCTCAGCCACAGCACCAGAGCATCACACATAGCTGGGAGCTATGAGGCAGCACAAGGAGACTGGGTGACTCCATGGGGAACCAAACTGAGGGGTCTCGGCCTAATTCTCAAAGGTGCAAACATGAAAAATAATAATAATTATAAATAAGTAAATAAGTAAATAACTAAATCACCAAACCACCATGGTTTTTTTACTAGCAGTCTTGGCCTGGAAGCTAAGAACGTCTTGGGATTTGAGAAGGAGGTTACCCTCTCTGCTCTAAGCAAAATGCCTTGAGGTCAAGGCCATGAGATTTTTGTGCTCTGTCTGCACCATTCTCCCACATTAAGCTCTCACCTGCCTAACTATGCTTTAAAAAGGAAGACTGTATGTATTTTGGAATCAAATCCCCAGAACTTGATTGTATTTTTTAACCTGCCTTGGAATAGAAATCATCCACTCACAAAGCGCCTTCTCCAAAGGCTACTAGTTTGGCAATCTCACTTCTGTAAAGAAGCCTGCACACTGTACCACAGACCAGTCCTAAAGCTGAGAGAGCATCTGCTGAACACCTCAAAGCAGAAGGTGATGTGCTTGCAGTGTAAACAGGAAGCTGGAGATACTCAAGATAGTGAAAAAATAGCACAAGGCACCTCAAAAAGGTTATCCTTTGAGCAAGCCCCAGCCACAAAATTTGATAAGATTTATCCTTCTGCTTTTATACAGAAGGCTGCCATGTTCTTCATCACTGGATAATTCCAACCTTCCTAGTTTCATCTGCAATATTTCTAAATAAGAGCAACTCTCCTTATTCCCAAAGCTTAAAATACAACCCATAGGTCGAGAATGTTAAAGACCATCTCTTTGACTTCCAGAAGAAAATGCTGAGTTGGAGCATTTCAATCACAGAACCACAGAATAACTTAGGTTGAGAAAAACATTAAGTCGTAAGTACAACCACTGGCCTGGCACTGCCAAGCCCACCACTAAAGCATATCCCATGTACACATCTTTCTAATACCTCCTAGAACAGTGACCCAAATACTTTCCTCTTCCAACCACTGGTCATCCTTATGCTAAAGATGTTTTTTGTAACATCCAGTATAAACCTCCCCTGACAAAACTTAGGCCAATTCCTCTTGTCCCATCACTTGGTACTTGGAAGAAGAGACCAATGGCCACCTGGCTGTAGCCTCCTGTCAGGGACTTGTAAAGAGCAATAAAGTCTCACTTGAGCCTCCTTTTCTCCAGGCTAAACATCCCTAGCTCCTCATAGGACTTACGCTCCACACCCTTCCCCAGCTCCACTGCCCTTCTCTGGACTCACTCCAGCACCTCAGTGTCTGTCTTGTAGTGAGGGGCCCAGAACTGAGCATAGGATTCAAGATGTGGCCACACCAGTGCCCAGTACAGGGTGACAGTCACTGGCCACACTACTGCTGATCCAGGCCAGGATGGCACTGGTCTTCTTGGCCACCTGGGCACACACTGGCTCATACTTAGCCAGCTGCCGACCAGCACCCCCAGGTCCTTTTCCACTGGGCAGCTTTCCAGCCACTCTGTGCCAAGACTTTCAGAAGTACCTAAAAATGGCATTGAGCCTTAAGAAGTAATGACACCCATGCTTTGAAAAAATCACCCTTTTCAGCCATGTCCAGTTGGGTCCCCACACAGAGTACCCTGAGTCACAAGAACTGTCCAATACCCCCAAGTCCTACAGCCAACACTGCTGTCACAGCTGCTGCTTTCTATTGCAAGGGCTCAACATACACAATATATTAACACTTTAAAGCAGAGAGCAGATAGATAAGACGATATGTGTTAATGTCTGCAAGTCATTACCTGCCAGGCTCAGAACACTCAACTCGGTAGAAATTTCTTGATTGCCCCAATGTCCATCTACCTGTCCAGGACTGCCTACACCCAAAAGATCACCAGTGAGCTCAACCATCGCATTGTGAATCTACCAGTTAACATCCAGGTGGACAAGTACAAAAACTTCCAGGTAGATATACTTGCCAGGGTATGGCTTGGCTGGTTTGACACCACAGTCAAATAGTAGACCTCAGGCAGCCAAACACTTCACTCACAACATCTGAGATGTAATGGGGTGTGTGTATGGAAGATAATCTCAATCATCTGTGAGAACAAAAGCTGCTTGTGTAGTTCATCCTCTCCAGCACTTGACACAGCTTCAGTTGACTCAGCTAATACTGTGCAAAAGGAACAACCAACAATAAAGGAAGGCAGAAGTTTTCCTAAAAGTCAGTTTTAACCACTACCTCCCAGCCATGGACCACAGCAAAACAAACAACACTTGACTCCAACAGCTGTGCTTTACCCTCACTTTGCCCAAAGGCAAACTACCACACACATCACAGGGCAGGAGTTGCCTTCACCAGGAGAGGTCAAAATCCCGGGCCCATAGAGGCCCCATGAGCACCACTGTAGCTGTAAGACACACCTTCAGCTGTGTCCCATGGATCCCAAGATATCCCTTTTCTGGAAGGCTTTTTGGTTTCTTTTGCAGACGGAATGTCATGGCAGCTCTAGCTTTAAACCCAACACCACTCATTTAAGTTGGTGTAAGCAGGGGGAAAAAGAAACAGTCTTTTTTCATGTGCAACTCAAAACAGCCACCCACTCAGAAAACTGCTGGGGCATGGAGCTTGCATCTCAAGAGATTTGCACTGCATGTACACTTCCTTACCCCACACCAATCTCCAATGGTGATCACTGTAGTCTGTTGTTTTATCTGATTAATTCAGCTTTTATTTCAGCATTTTAGCCAATTTTACACTACACAAAATTTTCAGAAGGACACACTGAGTTTCCCAGACAAGCAAAATTTCTGTTCTCTGGTAAATACACACACTAGGTTTCCCAGATATGCAAAACTTCTGCTCTCTGATGAACGCACAGCTAACCCCTAGTTCAGTTCAGCAGTTTCTCTGCAGAGAGTCGGCAGGCCCACTTTGTGGTTCAGGGTGGCCTTCGGGAGCCATGGCACCCTGGATTGCAGGTATTTCACCAGCATTTCTCAGCCCTCAGGCTGTGGTGAATAACCTCACACGGCAGCTCCAAAGAGGCAGGCAGGCAGCAGAGAGCAGAGATAACGCAAAGTGTCAGCTCTCCCAGGCTTCTCCTCCAGCTTAATCCCAAGAGATAACATAGCAAAACACAAGGGACACAGGATGCAAAAAGGGAGGTTTCAATGCCCCTCTGGTACAACTTCATGCCCTGACTCAGTTTGGTGACTGCTTACAAAAGGCTGACTGCTGGAAACCTCACACCCACACAGAAGGTGCTGAGTGCCAAAAAAAGGTTCAAGTTCCTCTCTAAACCCCACAGTGCAGTTTTTACGCGACAGTGACCTGCAGTCATACAGAGAAACAAGAACCTCTGGAGAAAACAAGCAGAACAAAGACTCTCACCAGAGATGCCACTTTCTCTTCAGCCTTTGGGTGACTAGAGCCAACCCTGAGACTGCTCCATGGCTTGTAGCTAAACCAGAGCTGCAGCTGAAAGGACACACCACAGTATCAGTGCACATTCAAACCAGCCAGGTTTTATTCCTCCAGATCAGATACCAAGAAAAGCAAAGCTCCAGCAGGATGGGCCTCTGGGCAGCCTCCCAGCCTTGATGGAAACCCTGTAAGCTGCTGCATTCGAAGCTGAAGGTATCTGAACCGATCCTGCAATCAGCTCCAATTCTTGCACAGATTCCCATCAGCTTCTTTTCCCTAGAAAGGTGGCTGCTAGGATGCAAGGAAAGACTCCTGTCTGCCACCCGTTCAGCTGCTGCAAAGCTGCTCTGCAAGAACAACCTTCCTTCACCTAACCAAGCGAGGTTGTTGATTTATTTCAAAACCCTTTTTCATTGCTCCACCAGCTCCTCACGGGTAGTCTCCCCTCTCCCCCCTTGCTTCCTGTGTTTAAGTTCTCCAGGTTTATTAGTCAGCTCTGGGGAACACAAAGTACCAAAGCTGGCCCCAGATCAGTCAAAACTCCACATCCATCTACAAGTCACAAATCAGTAAAGTTGCAGCACTAACAATACATGTTCCCTTTCCTGTCACGGCCTTGTGCTGGCACACTGCCATAAGTGCAGATTTAAAACACTGGCATACAAGGGCAAGAAGAAGTCCCTGGCTTCTGAGGCCAGATGGACAGTGAGGCAGAGCTCCCTGCATCATCCTGAAGCAAACTGTTTTGTGGCATCTGAGCCCACAGTTCACAGGCATTGCAAAGCATGAGGAAGAAGCAGGATGGCAGCCTTTTCTCCTCTCCAAGAGCGTAAAATGAGCTCCAGGTCAGTAAAAGTAAAATTTTTTGTTTTGGAAACTATCACCTTCAGGTGATATTGCATATTCACAGCTTCTTTAAAAGAGAAAAAGTAAAAAAAGAACACTTTAATCAGGACCAAGTAAGTTCACCTGATACACAGCCAGAGCTGATGCTGCGGGCAATGCCAACAGCAACTGCCTGGAATACCAGGTAACTGAGCTGGAGACAAACCTGCTTTTTCCTTTTATCAGGGATGTGCAGAATCCAGGCAGGGCTGTGCAGCCCTAGCCAAGGACCCAGTCCTTCCAGTACTGCAGTTAAAGTCAGGAGAACCCAGCCTCTTCCCAGCATCAACTTCCTTCGGAAACCTGGCGCCAACCAGATGGCCTGCAGGAGAGCACAGCCCTGTGAATGGCAGAGCGCTCTGCCTGCCATGAAAACAGCCAACACCCTGGTGGCTTGGAAAATTCCCAGGCCTTCTCCATGCTGTGCTCTACCACCTCACCCCAGCCCCCAGCAGCACCGCCAAAGGCTCCAGGAGGTGCTGGTGAATTTAGGATGTAAATCCTTCCCATCCCACCAGCCAGCACCCCAATAATAAAACTAACACCAGAACACAGGGAGAGGCCATTTCTTTGCACCAGAATGCTACAAGTAATTCTTGCCATATCCAGAACAGATAGATATGATAAGCTGCTTTTGCAGTGCAAAGTCATTGTGCTATGCAGAGGTGGAGAAGCTTTCCATCCACACCAGGGCAGGATGCCCTAAGCCAGACCAGCATTACCCTAACCCATGTGCCAAATCAGTGGCAACAGTCCCTCTGCGAGGAACATTTCCAGCCAGAGCAGACTACAGCCTCTTGTTCTGTCTGGATGTAAAGAGCCAATGCTACACATATAACGCAGAAAGGAATTAAAACCCCTGCCTTCTCACTGCCAGGAAATATTCCTGTTTGCATAAACTTCCCTCCTCCCTTTGCCCCGTTACTTCTCATGTCACTCCTGTCAGTATCCTTATGGTATGTCTGTGTCTCAGTGTTTTCAAATATTTCCTCACTTATGTCCTTTTCCCCTTTGTCATCACTTACTGAACACCACATACTGAGCCCACATAACATTTCCCCTTAGAGCTGACTCCTCTAGCTACCAAATTCTGGTTCAGCAAAAGGGTTCAGGAAAGAATGAACAAAAATGCACACAGGAAACTCAGTTTTACCACACATGGCTTGTTACACCTCCTTTGAAAAGAGAAGTGAAAAAAAGTGAGTCACCTACAAACCCACTTTGACTTTCTGTCCTGAAGAGCACCTACTGCAGGGCAGAGCTACCAAGAGCACGCAGACCAAACCTCTACCAACCCAGGCTGAAGACAAAAAGATCTCACTATTTTAGTTTGGCCGACAGAGCATTGTGGCAGTGGCATCATGGGTTGGCATGCAATTAAAATAATCATCAGTTGAGTTTCTGGAGCCTGACACAAAATAATTGGGCAGGTGCAGATGGGCTGTGCTAGGCTCTGAGCAGGCTTTCATCTACACCTTGCTCTCCAAGGAGAGTAACACTTCTGGCAAGCTTAATTCACAGGGTGCCTGGGGTTACATGGTAAATTTTATGAGGGCCCAGGCCTAACTGATCCCCTTTGCTCAATGCAAGGTTCACAACAGCACTGCCTTGCACCCCTTACACAGACAACCTGATGCTGCACTCTCCTGTTCTCTTTCCAGCCCTGCTAAAAGTCTCTCCCAGCAGCCGTGCAGTGTCAAGGCCACACAACACTCACTGAGCAAGCTGTGTGATATCTTTTCAAGTACTGAGAAAGAAAACAGCAGGAAGGCTCCAATTTCTACTTCTTAAAAAAGAAGTATAAATGAAGTGTCAAGGGACCTTCCCAAAGTCCTATACATGTTCTGTGGAAAAGCCAGTGCTGTAAGGTGAACAGAGAGCATCACTGACACATGTCAGCCTCCACGGACACAGCAGCTTTCCTGGTGGGAATGTCCACCAAACTTGCCCTTTGCTCCCTGCAATGCAACCAACCAGCAGCAGAACAGCAGCTGTCATTATCACCTTCTTGGAGAACAGCTGAAGGTCAAGCCAGCAGCGACTGCCACGCCAGAAAATGGACCTAAAGCTTCTCAAGTTTTAAGGCAGTTTCACCAACAGACCAACCTCCTTCCCTCAGTCCTTCAGCCTTCAAACCAGCAGTGAAGGAGCAGGAAGCCAACCAGCTGGGGACACTCTGGAAAGGGGAGAAGGAAGCAGGCAGGGAATTCGTCGCTTTGTCCTATAAATCAGCACATTCATGTGAACTGGATGACTCTGAGCAAGAAAAAGAAAGCTTACTCCAGCAAAACAGAAGTTTCACACAGCTCCAAGGCACATTCCATCGTTTTTCCAAGAGGGGTTTTTCTTCTGCCAGAGAGAGCAGAACTGGCCTTTCCTGCTCCTTGCAGCAGCCATCTCCAACTCCTGCCTGGCACCCTCTGACATTTTCCATGGCCACAGGAAATGAAAGATTAAGCAGAGGCCCGTGGTGATCGTAAACACACCCGCTCACCTGTAATCATTACTCAGAGACCAGCAGTGGGTGGCAGACGATGTCACGATGTCCTAGTTGTATCATAAATGGGATAAAACCCCCCACTGCATCCCTGTACCCCCAGGAACTGGTGCAAAAATAGGCTGTGTCCCCTCTTATCCCCGTCCAAAAACCTGTCAGGAGCTAAGGAAACATCTCTGCAAAAAGCATCAACAGGAGTCTTGGAGCTTCTCTCTGCCAAAGAGTGCTTTTGGAGCAATCTTTTTGCCTCAGTTCCACCTCCACAGCAGCTCGCAGAGGACAAGTGGTAAGGATTTAGGGATGGGAAGAGGCAGACCTGCTTGCTCATTTGCCTTTCAGAGCCAAGAGCATGAAATATGCTAATCCTGCCCATCTCTGCCAAGCACTGCAGACCCAGAACCACTGAATGCATAATAAAACTTTCACCCAGCTTTAACCAGAAGTGAAATGAGTACCACAGCCTCAGCTACTGAATTCATGCACGCTGGGAAAACAGATCTCCTATTACCCAGGAGAGCTGGATGTGAACCAGTGACCTGTGTCTATGTCCCATCACTCTCCACCTCCCCTCAAGCCATCCATCTTGCCTGAATTTTTCAGAGCCCTTAAAAAAGGAAGTCACAAAGCAGAAAATCATGACACTGCAAGGAAAAATCCCAGCTGGAGCCAAAGGGCATGGGGCAGGTGGCTTCACAATGACCCAGTTGACCCTCAGCTGCTCTCAAAATTGTTGCCCTGATTATACTAATCCAGTTAAAGGCCAATGCCTCCTTCAGATGAATGCAGCTGACAGCTCATCCCTCAAAACCATTCCCCTGAAAAACCCCTAAGCAGAATCTTTCCTCATCAGACACTGCGCCAGCCACTCACACTTCCTCGATCCTCTTCCACCTTTGACAGACATCAGATTTCTCTTGTCCACTGTCATGCTGCTGAGCACAGACAGGCACCAAAGGCCTCAATATAAGCCAATAACCTCAGTCTGTTCCATGAGAGCCTGACACATTGCACCTCAGAGCTGATCCCCCTCCCCAGTCACTTGGAGGGTCAGTAACTAGAAGGTTTTTATTGCAGGAGTCTCAGCACAGGTCACGTTAAGCTGCAGAGGTCAGCAGAAAGGTCTGTAGCTGGGAGGAAGAGGAAGACTGATGCTAACAGCAAACTTTTATTCAGTTTATGCTAAGGCAAAAGAGAGCCAGCCAGACTGCCTGCCCCAGAGAACGCCTTGCCAAGACAGAAAATATTCAAGCTCTTCCTGTTTCCCCAAGGTCACAGTCAGAGCTGTATCTTTTATTACCATGTTTGGGATACCGGCCTCTCGGGCAGCAGACTACCACCAGCAGCATTTGCATGTACAGCTCAGGAGCTCCCAAAAGTCAAATCAGGTGCTTAACAAAGAGTAGAAACCACAGTGTGAACATTGTTGTGTCAGTCCAAGCACAGGTGCCACAATCAGCCTTTGTCAAGGCTGCAGCTTCAGACAGCAGCATGGAAGGGTCAGTTCTATCACCAGCCCAGACATACCACCCTTGTATTTCTTTACAGTACTACTAAAAATAAAATTGAATAAAAACACTTTACCCTCTGCAAATTTCCACAGTTCTCCAGAGCTGCACGTTGCTGGGGCAGAGTTTAGGCTCCCGGCCTGCCCCACCTCTCCCTTTTCTCTCCTCACAGAGGATTCAAACTGGCATGAATATGAGCCCCTGGGAGAATGCCCAAACCTGGGGTTTTTCTGCTGCTGCCAATGGCTCTTGGAGACTGCAATGGATGAGGGACTGAGCCTCAGCCTGAGCAGACAGGTATTCCCTTCACAAAGACCTTTGGAAAGGCAACAGCAGACAGGACCACAGGTACATCCTCCAGAGAGGGGTGAAGTCTGCACAGCTCCAAAACACCTCCCCAGAAACACCTCCCGTGCAGCTCTGCCTGCCTGGGGCCAGGAATGCCTCTCAAGTCCAAGGGCTCACTTACAGCAGGCAGCCAAGAAGGGTGGAGCCCTTCCCAAACATAGCTCCTAGTAATGCATCAGGTCACAAGAGATGAGAGGCAGTCAGAGATCAAGCAGAGCCCAAGACAGTTTTATTTGCTTTATAAGTAGCTAATTAAAATAATGTTTCTAGGATGTTTTTATCACCAAAAGGCTCACAAATGAGACCTCTAGTAAAAAAAGATCTACACACACAAAGCTGAGCAATCTCCTGAGGCAGGTCAAAAGAGCAAACAGCAAAGGCTGCTTTGTGAAAAACAGATATGTCATAGACACTTGGGAGATGAACAGAAATGCAGGCAGAGAAGCACAGGCCACAGACTGCAACTAACACCAAAACCTTCAACAAATAACTTACAAGAGGTTTACTGACCACAGAGGTCAGATCCACTCTACTACTCATGGAAAAATGGGTCTGTAACACCAGGCTGCAGCAGCAAGGTCTAGTTTATACTAGGAAAAGGGTGTTTTGAGGGTATATTTTACACCAGTAAACCCCTGTCCACAAAATAAACTGGACCAGCTGAAGTGGTTTTCACCATCAAAATGCCATCCATATCAGGCCTTCAGCTGATATAAATGCTTTTAGAGATAAAAAAGGAAAGTAAACACAAGAAGCAAGACTTCCTGCAGCACCTAGCTACTGTTATCAGATTTTCACTGCCATCGTTGGACTGAATCGATCCCACTTTTAGAAGAGCTTCTGAGATCACTCCAGAGGAGGATGACACTGTCTCTCAGCAGTCCTGGCTACCTGCAGGCGGGAGAACCCGGACACAACACCTCCTCTCCCTAAGTAGAGCTGGTGAAGAACAAAGTACTCAAACCAAAACGATGTTCTTCATTGTTAATGAATGACTAAGCCGACCTTTACCCCAGACAAAGAAAGGGAGTGCTTTTTCCAGAAGGATCAACAGTGATTTCTCTATCAGGAACAACAAATATTTCCCTCGGTATGGCAGGCGATGCATTTCTTTCCTTGGCTGGCATTGACACAGAGCACGAAAAGACCTAATCCAAAGCATAGCTCAGCCTCAACACTTCCCAAAACAAAAACAAGTGATGCCATTAAACTAAAAGCGTGACACATGCCTGAGGCTTTGCAGAACATGGCTCAAACCTCATCTACTTTGCACGTTGCTCGGGGACACTCCTTTAATCCCATTGCTATCAAGTAACAACAGATCGTAGTAACAGGACACTCTTGCAGCTTAATCCACACTATACCGTAGGTGCAAATTTCCCATGGACTGGTTGAGTTACAGTGCAACGCTGTAAATGTACTTTCATTCAGCATGTAAACTACCTCAGCTCAGTCCAGTTAGTGCAATTCAAAAATTAATAAAGGCAAATCAAATCCAGGCTACTTAAATTCTGAATATGAGCCTCTACACAGGGATTTAATTCACTTTAATCAACCCACTGGAAAGGTTAATTGGATTCATTTTCTTGAGTAACCATGTGAAGACAGACTCTAAGGATGAGATCTTGACCACACTAAAATGGCCAGTAACAGTTTTGCTAATGACTTAATAGGACGAACATTAACCCCTAAAATGTCAGCTTCAGCTTTTGTTCCAGTAGCACAAAGTGAAGCATTAAAGGATGACAGGAGGTCAAAAGGAACCCCCAGCTGCCTGCACAGACATATGTTTTCTACTCTTGGCCGGCTAAATCATCAAATTCACAACAGCTATTTTGTAAGAATTGAAATTTGGGGAAAAAAGTGACCAGTGGCAAGGGAAACAAGTTCAAGGAAGTTTGGTTTCTTTTAGGCAGGAAAACAGTACTCTCTATTACTAGAGAGTAAATCTAAACTAACTTGATTATGACAGAGCTTCTACTGGTTTATATCACAAATCACTGTCAGAAAGAACAAACTATCTCCTACAAAGCTTTCTAAACCCAAAGCAGCTCCAGGGCACATTTAACTGAGCTCAAAGGCACACGTGTGAGGCAGACACTGCGCTAACAGGGAAGCCGAGGCCAGCCCGGCCCAACAGAAGGTGAATCCGTGCTCTGAGCACAGGCCAAGCCAGCGGGACCCCCGAAAGCGAGGGGGGCACAGGGGGGTCTGCAGGGCGGGAGCGGCTGCTTGGCGCTCCCAAGCTCAGTGCAGGCCAGTCTTCATAAAAACCGGCAGGCTTAAGTGTTTATAGCCGGGGCCTCAACATCACCAGTCCCCCTCAAATCGCCAAATCTGTGGCTATTCACAGTTCTGCTTCCGTTTTTCTAATGCCCCGAGCGGAGCCTCCGAACCCGGCCGAGCCGTAGCTGTGAGGGACAGACAGCCAGCCCGCCCTGTTCGTCCATCCCCCGCAGGAGGCTCCGGCTGCCTCATCCCCCGTGGGAGCGCAGCCCCGGCCGGCGCCCCCAGCCCGGCTGCCCGGGCGCGGCGGGGGGAGCGCGGCGGAGGCGCCGGCGGCGGCCTCGGCCCCGGCGCAGACAAAGGGCTGCGCCCTCCCCCAGCGCCGCTCCTCGCCTTCTCCCGGGGAGAAGCGGCGCTGCCAGCCCGCCCCCCGCCGCTCGCTCGGGGAGGGGAGCCGGGAGCGGGGCCAGCAGGGCGGCCACGGCTCTGTCCAGCGACCGCTGCCGCTTCGCCGCCGGCCTCCACCTCTCGTCCCCTCTCGCCACCCGCACGGCCGCCGGACACCCCGCACCGGGACACCGCCAGCCCCGGGAACGCCGGTGCCGCGGCGGGAGCACGGAGCGCCCCGTCCCCTCCCGCTGACCCGGCTCCACGCCAGAGCCGTGAACCGCCGCGGCGCCTGAAAACTGTAAAATAATAATGTTTAAAAACCCACCCCAAACCAACAGTTTCTCCCCTGCCTCGCTCCCATTTCCCCTACACCACCCCGTCCCGTCCAGCGCCCCCTCCGCCCCGCGCCGGGGTGAGCCGCACCTTCCTTGACTCCGGGCAGCTTGGAGTGGTCGATGCCGATGCCGGCCATGGCCGGGCCCGCGCCCCGCTGAGGGCGGCCCCGCTGAGGGCAGCGCGGCGGTGCCGCCCGCGCCCCGCACCACAAAGTTGGGAGCGGATGGAGCCGGCGCGGCCGGGCCGTACGGCGCGGGAGAGCGGACAGAAAGCGCCGGGCGGGGCGGAGCGGGGCCGCCTCGCCGCCCCTCGCCCCCCTTCCGGGGAGGCGGACGGGGGCGTCCCGGGCTGCTTCCCCCTCCCCTTCCCTGGCGGGGCTCGGGCAGCAGCTCAGCGGGACGGGCAGCCTCCGAGGGCACTTATTTATACGTTTGGGTTTTTGAGGTTGTTTCTTTTTTTTTTACTGTTTTATTGTTTGTGGGGGCGGTTTGGCTGCTTTGAGGCGATGGCCGGAGATCCTCTCCTACCGCCGGCGCGGCTGTCAGACCGCTCGGACAGCTCCGGTCCCCGGCGCTCTCCCGTACCAGGTCCGGCTGCCTCTGCCCCTTCATCCCCAAACCATCCCACCCCCGTGCTCGCGCTGTTCCGCCGGCCTGGGAAAAGCAGAAGCGTCCCGGTGGAGCCTCAGAGCCACAGCTCAGCGGTGTCACGGCCCCTGCACCTTGTCCCTCAGGGACGGGGGCGGTGACTCTGTTGGAACGGGCACCGCTCGAGGAGGGCAGTGCCGGCGAGAGATTCCTGGTCCCGGAGCCCTGCGAGAGGCCTTTGAAGCCCAGCAGTGCTCTGCCACACACGGGTAGGGGCCAGCTCTCAGCGGAGACGGAGGACTCACAGCTGCTGCCCACCTTGATTTGCTGGCAGCAAAGAAACAGCACGACATGATGTCCCGTGGGCAAAGGGGAAAAGATAAGAGGAAGGGGATTTGGGATTTAGGGATGTCTGAGCTTCTCTGGGCTGTGCTCAGCACAACCAGTCACTCATGTCAGCTGTTATGTTTGATTATAAATGCATGTTACTGAGGACTACGCAAGCAGAAGGTGAAGTTAATATTGCCACATTCAAAATGAACTGCCTCCAGCGTCTATTCCAATGGCCCATGGCTCCTGTGCCACTGGTGAGTAGGGGGATACAGAGGCTGAGCCCCTTTCCTGCTCCCCCTCTCCAACAGGCTCTGCGAAGCTCTGCACCATGGGTGACTAGGATGGGAGCTGAGAGAGAGACAGAGTAGGATGTCAGATGTCAGAAAAAAACATTAAAGGGAATAGTACTTCAATTTTGTTAAAGAGTAAAGACATTAAAGAAAATGAGCAAAATAAAATAGGTTCCAGAGGGTTAGCCTTGTGCTACTCCAGAATTTTCTAGTCCTGTTTCCTGAAACTCAGGAAGTGTCTGTCCTTAATTCTGCCCCTTTCGAATGATACTTCACCCACCCCAATGTGGGTATGCATAGACTGTCTTCAATCTGACTGCCTTCACCTTCCCTTTAACTTCTCAGCCTTCTACGCAGAAAAAGCCACGGAGTTGTGTATATTTGTGATCCCTTCTCACATACACACACCTAGTACATCTCTCCTGTGTGCTGGCACATGCTGAGAGCTGATGGGCCTCCTGCCTAGGGGGCCACTTACAGAGAGGTGAGCAGCACACAGCTGAGCCCCACTCCACAGGTTCTCCATATGATCATACAGATGGGGATTAGTCACAGGGTCTTGCCCCTCCAAGGGGCAGCTCACACAGATTATCTCCTGTCACAGTCCCAGCTCTGCCCAGCTCTTCTCTCTAATCCCTCTGCCATCCACACAAGCAGTACAACTGGACTTCTTGCAAATAATCCTCATGGTTTCAGCCAGCTCTGAGCTGATGAGGGGTCTAAAATTAATTTCTAGTTTCTCCTAAATTAGAGTTTTTCTGAACTCAGTATATTACTCTGGACATCCTTCACCTTTTACTAATCAAGCTTTTTGATCACTTAATAAGATTTTTTTATTGGACAAAAGTGAGGACAAAAGAAAAGGCCAAGCAACAAGGACTATACAGGAGAAGTGGCACTGAATGTTCTGATCTGACACAGGTCACAGCTTTCCAAGCCCAGAGCATGGTTTTCTCCTGTACTTCTCTCATTGTAAAGTATTCAAGTCAGAGCAGCAGAAGCTGAAATTCTGAAGCATTCACATTTACACAGCAGCTTTAATGCAGCGGAGCCGCTTTATGACCCTGCATTTATGAACAAAGCTTTAAAGCTCTCCATCCCAATGGTTGTGCACTTTAGTCCACACACACAGCTCTTTGCTCTAGTCTTCAGTAATGAATTTGTATCATATTAAGTTGTCTGTCTAGGGCCAAAACCAGCAACATTAATTAGTCATAAATCTGCACTGCATTCAAGAGATTCCATGTTGGACTGATGTGACTTTGGCTGCTGTTCCGAGCACACTGTCTTCCTGGATGTGTTTAACTTGACTGCACTAAAGTGAGATCTGGTGCCCAATACCCAAAGCCACAGCAGAGCAGTTCCTGATTTCAGATTAGAAACCTGATTTCAGGTTTCTAATACACAAATTATGGGCTCTTCATGCCTTCCTGTAGCTATATTTGTTTGTGTTGCGAGATCTGCTGGAGCTCAATGATAGCCAGTGGATGGTGAGCTCTTCTAGGACCAAAAGAAAATACGGAAACAAAACCTATGACAACACCAAAGTATTTTCTTTGCCTTCCTGGCATCGGATTTCTCTCTTGGCTTGATTTTTGAGAGATGCACTCAGATGAAGTCTCTGAAATTGGAAGATGGCATGAATCACTTGATTATAGAGGATCCAAAAATGACCATAGCAGGACTGAGGATGAGAAGGAATTAAACAGGAACCAGGGAATGAGTTACTGATGTAATGCTAGCACTGCAGCAGCGTCACAGCCTTCCCCAAAGGGCTCCCCAGTGTGGCTGATCTCAAATCACCCTCCCAACTCTCACTTGTGTCTACAAGCTGCAGCTTCTAGGAAAAAAGCACAAAAGATGTTTGTTCTGAGATACTGTCATCAGCTTCTCCTGTACAGCACCTAGCTTGAAAAGTAGTACATGTTGCAGTGAATCCCAGTAAAGCTGGGAAGACTAACCACTTCCTTTTACTGAAGATAACAAGTCAATGACACTTCAATCTTTTATAAAAGCAGGTACTTGTTCTCATAGAACCTTCTGTTGGAAGAAAAGTCCATATCGTTTCCCATGACAAAAACAGAATTCGATCTAACTTCAACTCTTCTCTCATGGAGTAATTTCATTCAGAAGAGATTTTTGCAGGGCACTAGTCCAACCTCCTGCTCAAAGCAGGGCTGGCTTCAAAATCTGATGACGTTGTTCAGTGCCTTCCCCAGGTGAGTTTTGAAAACCTCCAAGGCTAAAGATCACACCATCTCCCATTGTGATTTTTCTCCTTGTTTCTTGGTGGGCTTCTTCTGGCTGCAGCCTGCAACCCTGAACCTTTGTCCTTGCACTGTGTGTCCAGTTTGGCTCTGTGCTTTCCAGCTGCCCCTCTCCATGGCAGACCACATGTACCAGGCGCATCTGTGAGGAGTGTGCTCCACCAGACAGCTGCGGCTCAAACATGGCACTGCAGCTGAGCTGTGCCATCACATGTATTAAACACCAGGGAGCTCCAGGACTGGGCACTTTGCCTACCTGCATCCAGGCATCTGATCTGCCCCTAAACACTGGAGTAAACCGCATTTTTATGCTGGTACACCACACAGCGCTTTCCCAGCTTTCACAGCACTGGGAACACTCATGAGAGGATGCACAAAGGAGAGGCTAGAACACTTAAAAACAGGAAAAAAACAACACAATCTGGACTGGCCCTCAGAAAAGCCACAGTGAATTTTGATGGGCAAGAGCTGCCAGGCAGAGCATTGGGACTAGCAGCTAGGATTGCTTTATGCTGCTAAGATCTTTCTCCAGGCAGGGAGAGACAGTTTTGTGCTTGCTTCTTAAATAAACTGGGCACCTCTCCAAGTCTCCTGCTGTCATTTTAGGTCAACAGGATAACAACAACTGTGAAATAAATTAAGCCTCATCAAGATGTTCACTTCTGACTGAACAGTCTTTTTTAAAGTTTCCTTAATGACGGCAAAGCTCACTTCCAATTGATGAGGCTGCTGTCCGAATAGACACAGAGGATAATGATTCTGCAGGCAGGAACTTGTGCATCTGTTAATGGCTAATGCAAAGGGATGGGGAAAAATGGTTCTAGGACTCTCCTGCAATCAGGTGCTGCACAAGCCCATGTCCAAAACCAGTGTGTCAGTGGTGACTGATGCCAGGGAACTGACCTTTCTGGGGACATGGGCTCTTGTTTTTCTCTCCAAAGTAGAATTCCTGTATAAAACTATAAAACCCAGTGTAGGACTCCATTCAATCTGCAGGAAGCCTGAAGGATGTGAGTGCATTGTTTTTCCCCTGTGATAAATAAAAATCAAGGTTTGGGGGCTCAAATAGGATCTCCTCCCAGTCCAGGGCAAGGATGCTGCAGGGCCTCCCAGGGAGGGAAGCAGGTGATGTAGTGATGCAGGGGAAAAAACAGACAGGGGGAAAAAATAACACTTCAGACATCAACCTCCCTGCATTTCTAAGCTAAGACACTTCAAGAGAGGTTTGAAGTCCTGTGCCAGAAGGGGTAGATGAGAGGAAGCAAACATTACAGCATTGGCAAAGAGCACCAAGAAGCAGGTGTGTAATTTCCGTAGGTAGCTGAATGGTGCCTGTGGGAATTCAGGCTCTCTGAAGAACAAGGAGAGCACAAGCCTGCAAGGATTAAGGTATTATAAAGCTCACCAGGGGTCATGAATGGGGTGATTGCCAAGAATGATCACAGAGGAAACTTAACTTGCGCTTACATGTAACATAACGGGGAGCACTAGGAAAATCATGAGTCATGCCACAACAGCAAGGGGTTTTGTTGACTGTCAAGTTGGAGAATAAACATGCAATCTGAAGTGAGATATGCCTTCTAAAAATCTCACTTAGAGGAAAGTATTATTTAAAGTGTTACATAGTAGATGAGGGAAGAAGAAAATAGGTAAATGTATCTTTCCTTGCTCTTAGGTCAGAAGAACAAAACCCACCAAAATAACAAGTTATTCACTTAGTGCACTGCAGGGAGCTGCCTGCAAGCCCTCACAATCGAGGCATAAGAAGCATAACAAATGTGGCATCCAGTGATGAAGCACCTCAGTCATTCTCAGATATTCACAGCCACTACCACCTGGATGAAACCTCAACACACTGATGTTGTAAGAGGGAATTTGGTGGGGGCTGAAGTCAGGGCAGTTCTTGCCTAGCAATGACTTTGCTATATTGCACTCAGAAAAATGTCTAGGTCTACCTAAAAAAAAAATCACCTAATACAATTGCACCTGCCCCTCCTTTTCTGGATTAAAAAATACTAAAAAATAAAAATAAAAAATTCCTGTGTTATCACTCGCCCCAGCTTTGTTTCCCAAGATGCAGGGTGGTAAGGCATGGATATGTCTTACAGCCTCAGTTGGAGCCCTCATTTCAAGTCACTTTGTATGTGCAAGTCTACAGCCATAAAACATTGGTGTTCATTCAGCAAAACACCCTTTTGCATGTGCAGAACTCTCACAGAGTCTCAATAGATAAGGGTGCAAATGGAAAGCTAAGTAAGAAGACAGGCTCTCAAAAAGGCAAAGTTTATGGTTATCTGCACAAGTTTCACCAAAACACTACAGATCTGTGTATGCTCCAAGCCCTCCCTTGGGTGACTTGCAGTGACAGTTTTCCAAAAAAACGGGCAACATTTCTCAATAAACCAGAACACCAGATGGTAACTGAGAGCAGAAAGACAGGGAAAGGGGAATTACAGTGAAAGTTGGCACTGTTAGCAGATAGAGTTGACCTCCACAACCTTAAAAATGCTCTTACAGGTATTTTTAGCAGGAAATTACCCAGCCTTGTCTTTACCCAAAGTAATACATGCACAAGATACGTTCATCATCCAGGGTGAACTCGGGGCTTGCAGAAGGCATGTCAGAACAGAGTGGGGTCAAGCTCAGGGTAAATCGGGTGGTATAACCAGGTCATTCCAGATCATGCCTCTTCAGGACACCATACTGGAGTGGAGGTCAGATTAGTCCTACACAAGCACACCAATAGTTACCATTCAGGAGCATCACTGGAAGTGCCTTTGAAACCAGCAGGTCATGGCACATTTCAAAGCAGAAGAGGTTTCTATATTGCCTTCCTCTCCTCCTCACCAGAAACCTCAGCCAAGCCACCCCAGTCAGTAGGGAGGCTGAGTCTAGAGGAGGTGCTTCAGCTCAGGATTAAGAGGCAGAAGTGAGAATTGTGGCATGACCGCCTCTGCTCCCTATTTTCTCCATAGGCTGCCTCCTCCCACATCAAACACCTTTAGATTCCTGATTTACTCTTTCAGGGCCTCACTCCAGGGCAACACTTTGGAGCTGGTTTGCTCTCTGAGAAGCTGAATGGTTTCCTGGCAAACCCTGGAGTGGAAGTGAAAGCCAGGCAGGCAGCACAGCTTCACTTCTTACCCTCCACAGCCTTAACCTCAAGGAACTGGTTCTCTTTAGTACGATGCCCATCAAATGTGAGCTGGTGATGCTTCCCTCTGTGTGACCCTTGTTTGCTTGCAGTGAGGCAGCAGCTGAGCTGCTCTACACATTGCCTTGGACCTTTCCCTTTTCTTTCTCTAAGCAAGGATACAGTTGAACCACAGCATCTAATTTTATATCAGTAACAAGCCAAGCAACAGCTGAGCCCCAAAGACAAGCACATAGAAGGGGGAACAAATTGCCTGAGTCAGACTAAAAGCTTCATAAATATTGACTGGTTTTAACAGTCCCCTAAGGAACAGAGAATCTCATTTTATAACTACGTCTTCCTCCCTGTTATGCACTCCCTCCTCTCAGGAAGCTGCAAGGGGAGTTAGTCTCCTGGCTTATGAGCACAATATTTTAATTCTTCTCCGCAGTCAAGTTGCTCTGGCTGGGACTTTGCACCACACATCAGTAGAATATCTCAGCATCTTCCAGTGGTGCTTTAAATAACATTCGGGAGTGGGCTTTGTTCTCTCAAGTTGGCCCCAGCATAGAAGTGACTTGGTTAGAGGAGAAATCAGACATTAAATTTGTAAGGGATGAAGGCTGAAGAGCACAGGATGCATTTCAGTACCTTCTCCTCTGGTTCCTATCAGATAAGGACAGCTGGAGACCCAGAGGAGCAGACAGATGCAATAGGAACATAGACAGAAGAGACAAATGGTAATAAGTCTGCAGTAGTGAAACAGGCAAGAAAGGCAGACACCATGGGAGAAAGAAAGGACTTGGCTACAGAAAATGGCAACAGTTTGTTGTGCAAGTGAATAGACAGAGGAGATAGAGATGTGGTGGGACAGGAGGGAACACTTAGCCACTGCCCAGGATGAGGAGCAGGATGACTCCTGTCTTTCAGACATTGTGTACAAAGCTCACTTCACCCCTGCCATGAGGGCAGCTCTCTTTTGTTGCCTGCTAAATGCTCACCAACTTCTCCCTGATTTGTTGGCACTGTCAAGCCCCCATTCTATCTTTCCCTCTACAAGGCATGCCCACTCCCCATTTCCAAATTTCTTTGTTTTTCCTCACCCTCATCTTATCCTTAAGATCATTCTAATGAAGAAAACAGTGATACTTGAATCTCTCCATATGTACCACGCAGTGTGAAGTCCTTTCTCTACCAGCTGAGGCTACCTACTTGCAGCCAAGTCCCACACTCGGTGCAGAGGTTGTGGGACAGTTCATGTGTGCTTTCTTAAGTACCTTAAGTAAAGGCACTTCCCTAACAGGGCACATCCCTCAGCAGGTTGGTTGCTTTGGGATGAAACAAGCTATGGTTAAGTGGAGACCGTAAGACCGTGACAGTCTGTGGATGCTGATGATGTTCAGCTGAAATACATGATGCATGTGATGTTTTACATGTTCTCAGGAAGCTCTGAAAAAGAGAGAATATTCTTTTTTTCTTTCTCCAAACTCCAAATATACAGCATACAAAGTGGTCTGGAAACCTGCCACTCCAAGCTGGCTCTGGAAAGTAGCCCTTTTATGTTCTCCTCTTTTCAGCAGCTCAACACTGCCTCCTGCATCAAGTCACTCAACCCCCCCACTGAATTCTACCTGTCTGAGGCTTGCTGTGAAACAGCAGGGATTACTACTTTGGGATTAAACTCGGGTTAGGTTATTTGGAGACTGCAATCCCACCTTCATTAGAGCTAAAGGCAAAGCCCAAAGTAACTTCAGAGAAACTGGGATTTTATATAGCATACCTGAAAATCTTAATTGCTGCAAGATCTACCAATCCACCTGGCAGGGAAGAGGAGTCTATGCACAGAGAGAAGCTGAACGTTTCGAGGAAGATGATGTCAGAGAGCAGCAAGGGCCAGCTGTTCCCTAAGGAACAGGGAGCCAAGTGCAGTGATGCTGACAGCAGGGACCCATCCTGAGAGAGGCAAGCAGGTCAGGATCAGAGACTGCAGCCAGGTTCAGTTAAGAGCCCTGGTGTTCAGGGAAGACCATGATGGTGAGGAAGACCCTGGGTCAAGATGGAAATCAATACACTGGTCAGAATAAGGCCTGATGACAGCAGCCAGGGACAAACACAGCTCAGTGAGCACCAGAGAGGTCCACAGAGATGGGACATATCCATGGTCAAGCAGGGAAGCCCACTTGCAGGTCTGCATCGAGATCGATAGGGACCATGGGCAGGCAAAGACATAGCTGAGCTCCAGACCAGCATCCCTCCAGCATAGCTCTAGGAAAAACAGGAGACCAGGTTGAGATTAAATGGGTCTCCTGAGCTGATGGGCAGAGAGGGTGGTGAGGCCCCACCTGAGGATGCTCAGGACCATTAACACCCTCTAGGCACAGACACTCTTACTCATCTCTGTCACAGAGCTGGTGCAGCTGGATTTGGTGGCACCTGCTTTGACCAAGTCTACTCTATTCCTATCCTCTGGGTTGGCTGGGTTTGTTGACCCTTGTCAATTTTCCAGTTTGGTTGTGTTGGGTTACCTGAAGTCTGCATAGCTTTGTGAAGAGAGAAACTTCTGCATGAAGGGACAGACTGGGACCATGGCAGGTAGAGATGGCGCTCACATCTTCATGTTCTTGTTATCCTTGAAGTCCAGACACAAGTGGTCAGTGGATGATTATCAATGACATTATCCGTTATCAGACATTATCAATGAGTGAAGTAATAGAGAGAATATGGAAACTTTGTTGTATTCCTATGGAGAATAAAATACATAAGAACAATATAATGTAGTATTATTTCCAGCACCTGGACTAACGGGGTAAAAGCAAAGGAATTTTCCAGGTGGGAGCCTTAGAGAAGCCAAATACTGCAAATCAATTATCTCCTAACTTCAAAAAATAAAAAAATTCCACTAGTGCTTGGCAGCAACTGCCAGGCATCTGTCCACCAACCCATCCCCTGAAAGCATCCACTCCTCACAGCATCCAGTCATCTTCCTTCTCATATGTAAATGTAGCATGGCAGTTCCCCACCTTCACCAGAGCCATCATCTGAAAGGTCTGGCACACTCTGTACGTGAGTTGCTTTGGGGACTGAACAGTTGCAATGATCCAGAACTGAAGTTTCTCTGCAGTGAAAGAGGAAATCCCAAGAATAGCTCAACTTCCTGAAAGAGCCTGCCAATAGCCCATGAGATCCCATAGCCAAAGGTAGGGAAAAACAGTCCGAGATCTGTGGATTTTGCATAAACTTAGATGAGATGGAGAAACCCACCTTCTGTACCCAGGCAAATTCAATTTCACAGCAGATCTCAAGACAGACTGAGATTTAGCCCTTCAGTATTAAATTAAAATGGACTTGACCTTCCCTTAAGGATGTAGTTTTAAGTCAGAGCTGCTACTGTCCACACTGGACTCCTGTGCAAAGTGATGCTCATCAAGTTATGGACTCTGCTTCATGGGGGCTGCTCACCTCTGAAAAGTTTGAAAGTGGCACCTTAGGGAGACAGAGGTGACTGGAAAAGTGCTCCAGTAGGATGTAGGTGTCCTTCAGTCCAAAGAGAACTTTGTGAAGAAGGTGAGCACTTCAGACAGCTGTTCACTAGTTCATAAGTCTGAGGGAAACTACAAGTTTGGTTAATTTGAACATATTATATCTCCAGGGAAAATTTTGGAATATTTTCTCAGTAGAGAACTCTTCGTTAGTGGAAGCATCACAATCATTTTTATAGGCATATCCTGCAAAAAATCTGAGCCTCTCCCCCTCCATTTTTGTTAATAATTAATCAGATAATACAATATTACAAGGGTTATTAAAAGGCTAGTCATTCAATAACTATCCAAGGCAAAGAACAAGTAGTAGGGAGAGCTGGAGACGAGAAGGCAAAAGCCCAAACATGGAAATGATACTGTCTTTTAGTTAAGATGAAGTGCAGGTACCATCAGATGAAGCTATCTTGGGTAATCTGGCATGACGTGGTGTCAAAAAAGCACACACAGTGAGTCACCAGGAGTGTACGTACAAATCAGAGCTTGCCCTGATCCTCTCCCCCATCCCATCACGGGGGGAGTGAGCTGGCAGCTCTGTGGTTCTTCGTTCCTGGCTGGGCTTAAACCACGACAAGTACAGATGATTCAGTTCTGCAGGAAGAAGAGAAGGAAAGAACAAAGCCTAGCACTGTTACTATTGCAATATTTTCCTTGGTAAGGTTGTTGTGAAAAAGTAGTAGCAGGTCCCTAATCAATAGTGATGGAATAGGCAACAAATGGATGTCAAACCAAAATGTAGTCATGGCCTGAGAAGACATGGAATATATGCAATGAGTCTCAGTACTTTGCTCTAAAATTATAAAACAAGGCTGTGTAGCCAGAACCAGCATCTGACCTTCCACTTCTTTTTTTTCCCCAAGAAAAAAACTGAAGACTCTTGCCCATCCTTGACGTATTCCATATCTACTGCCAAATCTGCACTCCCCCACTCAGACATAATCCCAAAATAGGGTGTGATGCCTTTCCCGTTGACAAAGCCATAAGTCACAGTGAGCAAGACACACTCAACATTCTCCAATCAGTTAAATGAAAAGAGCTCTCCCCCTCTGTTTCCCACCACTTCAGCACTCATTATATCTCACATTAATTAATATAGGCACTAGGAAGTGAGATGATAAATTACAAAACCCCATTAACCTGATTCTGTCCAAACTGGTAAAATATGGCAGCTTGTACATTAGACAAATCTTCCTTGCTAATGTGGGAGTCCTCATGCCTGAACTCTGTTAAAGCAGCAGCCCTGAAAAAGTATTTTTAATGTATATATGTACGGAATGTATATCAACATGCGTGAACAGTGCACGCCTGTGGGAACATCAGAATTCATTAGATCAGTCTGATATGAGATATATTGAACAGGTTCCATCTGACATATGTTACTGGGTTGTTCTGTCCACTCCCAACAGAGTGAATCATATTGACAGGTTGAATTATATCTCAAGAGATATTTTTCTCCCCTCCTCCAAAGGCCATTTGCAATCACGGCACATCCACTGCCTCTTAAAAGTGAGCTCATCTGGCACTGGTTGCATTGAAGTCCTCCTCCGTGCCTGAAGGAAGGATGCTTTTGGGCGCTGGGAACGTGGAGAAGATGTGGTCAGCCCAGCTGTGTCTGGGAGTGCTAACCATCCTGACCATGGCTCTGTGTGTCCCATCTACACATGGAGACCCTTTTTTACTCCAAGGTAAGCTGGAATACAAGCTACATGACACAGGTAGGTGGTTATCTTTCTGCTTTGCTGCTTGCCATGGCCAATGCAATGCTCACTTCTCTGGGAGGGGAAACAAAACGAACCTCCAGCTATACTGAACAGTCTGTTAACATGGGTGCTAGCGAGAGGCTTATTCATATTATCATGAGCTAAAGCTGTCCTTCTGCTCTGCAGCTGGCTGTATGACATGTTCTGCTAATCAGTGAAAATATCAGATCTGGTGAAATCTGGTAAGGGTAGCTTGTTCTCTCCCATAAAAAAATTAAAAAAACCCCCACCAAAATATCAGAGAGCAGCAATTCCAGTATGTACCATATGAGATTTGACAGCTCATAAATGTCAGTAGTACGGTGATGCTGAACTTTTTTTTCTTCACAGAACTTCTTTTCATATGTACTTAACCCATAATTTAAATTAATCTTAACTTGAATTTATACTGCAGGGAAATGTCAATCATTAGTGCTCTTTCTTAAAGAGACTTGGCAGTGGAAAAAAAACCAGAGTCGCTAAATATAGGCTTGAAAATAACATTGCTTTTCAAATTATTTTTCCACTTATATCACCTATTTATTTTTGTAATTACAACCAAAACATTCCCCAGGCCACTCTATGTAAATCCTGCTTCTGTTTAGCTTTTACTCGAGTGTTTATAGTGTTGGGGGTTTTTTTCCCTGTAGCAAATCCCCCAAAACACTAAAAGCAGTTATTTTAAAATTATAACTGTCCTTCATACTTAGGAATGAGGTTTATGGCACTCCATGCTAACTGCAGGTTGCTCTGCTTGCTCCTCCGGGTTTATTTCCAGAGATCACAACCGGGACCAGCGGCTTCAGCCGCAGTGTGAGGCAGGGTTGAGTCTGGCCAAATACTTGGAGCATCCCTTTGGCCAGGATCCCTCAGCTTCTGCAGATTTATGTGACGTTAGCTAATGGAGCTGATTCCCACACACTCTCGAACATCCTTCAGGCTCGTCTGGTACAATGTTTTGTTTCATGTGTATCAAGAATAATTGCATTCATCCCCTCAGAGGGGCTGATGGCCATATGAGACTGCATTGAGCAGAAGTCCTAAAGATCCTGGAAGAAGAGGAAAAAAGCCTGTCTGTATAATTTCTTAGTATTTTCCATGGAATTCTGTAGGTACCTTCTAGGGATTTGTAGGGTCTGTCTGTGGGGCAGGGTTGTTCAGGCCGAAGACTCTTCTGAATGGCCACTCTCCCTATAAAGTCTGGCTCCTGTTCTGTCATTCTCAAATATTAGTGCAACATTCTAGTCTCAGATGACTCTGGAAATTTGTAGAGCAGAGCTGGGAGGATCTCAGAGCCTTCAGAGCGCTGATTAGTCCCATCCCCTGCATCTGCTGGTTTCTGCTGAACCCTTGACCTTCACAACCATTCATTTGAGGGCATAGCCACAACCACTGAAGTAAAACCACTGAGAAAGTGCCCTAAAGGGGCCTCTTAGAGAGGTCCAAATTGCTTTAGGACAGCAGCTTGGGGAGGTTTTTCCTGGAAAAATTCTGCATGGTCTTGCTTTAAGTTCCTCCACACTTGAGCTCTGCTCAGGAAGAATCCTTCAGTACTGCTGGCAGTCAGACAGAGCAGCCCCAAGGCTGAGTGGGGATAAGAAAGGGCTGTGGGGCTGCAGGGCTTTTCAACTGTGGTACCCACACCTCAGCCCTCGTGAGGAGGGACTTCCCACCTCTGTCAGCCCTGAGAAGGTGCGAGGAGTGAGCGGGGGAACACCCGCAGGTTTGAGCAGAGAGGATGTTGTGGGCTCCTGTCTGGCTTTGCAGAGGCACCCACTCCACCCACCTTGCAGAAGAGCTCGGGACTGTGTAAATCAAGCTGATGTGCCCAGCTCTCTGCAGCCAGTCGTGCTGATGAGGCTGCAGTGGAACTGGCTGGCAGCCCAGGGTTGGCAGGGAGGGCTCCCCATCCCACACCCTTCCACTGTGTGGCCCTCACTCCTTGGACATTTTATTCTGTGCTCGCACATCTTCCTTTTCTCCAATCTCCTTCCACCCTGGTGAGTGCTGACAGGAGACATTTTCCTTTCACTTCCTAGCCTTCTTAATTTGATTAAGAGATTAATTGCATCAATTGATTAATTGATTCTTAATTTGATGAGACTGAGAAAGATGTGTTTTGATGTGTTTTATGTGCTGCAGAGAACCGAGTGCTTCCAGAGAGAGAAGACACAAATCACGAGGACACATTGCTGACTCTGCGTCTCAATAAGAAATTCGCATGGCAGAGGCCAGAAAATATTGGTAAGTGAAGGGGAGGGGAGATCTCTGCTTCTTGAATCCGTGTTTGCATGAATGCAAGGAACCTGCTGCTCAGGTTCTTCAGAAATACCAACTGCTCAGAAAGTGGAAGCAGCACCCGGTATGGTGCCTACATGTGATTAATGTCAGATGCTCTCCATCATGGGGCTTCTGGACCTGCTTTTGCAATGCAAAGTAAAGGTGCCAAAAACCACATACCCTAGATCCTCAGACACTCAACATTTTGCTGGGAACATGAGTGTGTACATAAGTAAAACCAAGAAAAGTTTCTGCTGAATCCCTGTGCCCCTGCTGCCCCTAAGATGTTGTGTGCATTGCCCAGGGCATGAACCAGCTTTGGGAGTCACCTCTCTACCCACACCCCACACAGCCCCGTGTGCTTTTGAGAGACAGCTCAGTGTCTTTGAGATGTGCTGAGCATCTTGTGAGCATTTGCAGGGAATTTCACCAAGATTTTCCAGAGAGAGTGGGAGTGAGATCCCTTGGGGTCAGGTGTAGTTTGGGACAAGGGCAGGGGCAGCTCCTGCCTGGGCCTAAGTCCAGCTGGAAGAGGTTGAGAAAACTGGCTTTTCCCACACAGACACTAAAGATGGGCCAGGGGGAGGCTCTTCCTGTCTGTGCTCTGTGAACAGACACCAAATTTAAAAGCCACCCGCCTGTGGCCAAACTCAGACCCGCTGAAGAGAAATTTGGACTTTCCCTGACGTGAGGCACAGCGATCACAAGCACCAAATGGATTACAGGGGTCAGCTATTCCCACAGCCACTGCAGCCAGGGGAGGGTTTCAGCTGGGTGTGGTGGTCTCAGAGCAGGAAGATGCCCTTCCCTGTGAAAACAGCTGAGATGGGGCCCAGCAAAAATATTGTTATGAAAATCCATTTCTCAAACTCAGTGCTCTTCCCCAGACCCTTGTTAATGCAGCAAGGCAGTGGTTAAACAAGCCTGGGACAAATAAATAAACATAAATAAATCAAGCCCTTATACTAACAAAGGCATTCTTCTTGCAAAGGGGATGCATTCAAGAAATAACATTTTTATGATAAGTTTATGGATTATTGCACTTATTACTCCTAGAGGAAAGGCTGCATTTTATGCCAGACAATTGAATATAATGAATCTCTGAGCAGAGCACAGACAGAGGATTTACAGCAGGCAGTTTCTCAAGGCTTCACCCATAAATTAACTTCCTTCTCCCTGTCTGAGTTAATCCGTTCCAAATTTCAACCACTCTTCATTTTCTATTCAGAGCAGTCATTGGCCAAACCTACAGTTTGCAAAAAATCAAGCCAAAACAGGCACTTGAAACTCTGAAAGAGGTAAAAATGTTAATAATAAAAATAGTAATAATAATAATTCTTAAGTGACACTTTTGACTTATAGATGTGTCAGTGTCTGTCTCTACATTATGGGTATGTAAAGACGTACTTAGGAGGAATCTACCTGAGGTCATTGCTGATAGTGCCAGGAGCAGAGCCCACACCACCTGACTCCATCCCCATCCCCATCCCCATCCCCATCCCCATCCCCATCCCCATCCCCATCTCATCTCTCAAATTGAATCCTCGTGTAATGGATTTGATTAGGAATTGCTGCTTTTACTGTTGGATGAATGTCAGAAAATATTCAGGATTTTTCAACAGAACTGTCTCTTTCTTGAAGGAGAAGCCAAGAGGGCAGTCAGCTTTTTCTTGGCACCCTCCTGCTCAGTTTCAAATGTTCCAAAAAAAAAAGCTCAAGTCTGGCAATGTGTCTGTGTGCTGAAGTCTTATCTGAAATCTGAAATCAAGGGGAATTATGTCTTAAATCCCCCTGATGATCCAGACCAATGCCTGCTGCCACGTTAGGAACAGAGAAGAGAAGCAGCTCCAGGGCTGTTTTTTGGCTTGCTTGTGGCGCCCAGCAAAAACATTCTTTAGCTCTTTCCTGGCTCTTCTGCTTATTTTAGTGCATTTTTTCCCAAACTAGCACTTAAAACCAGCTGATCACTCTCCACTCCTCTCCCAGGAGAACTACTGTAGCCAGTCACTCAGCTTTGACTGAGCTCATCTGTCTTATTAAAAAATTAACCGGGTTTGACATCAGTTTGAGGCTGGAATAAGGTACCTCAGTCCTCAAGAGCAGTGAGACTGAAATTCCCCACCCTTGCAGCTTTCCCTATTGCTATTCCAGGCTCTTTTCAGTTCAGCTAGATGTTTTAGATCCTGTTCCTAGGCACCTAACTCTCCCCCCCTTCTGCATGGGATGGATATCTCAGACCAGTTCATTCATCCACCTGCATAGTTTTTTGACAGTAATACAGAACTGATTAGCCTTGAGATCTCTAAGTCTGATCTATGAGGCTGGGCCCCATGCTCACGACAGGTCCTCGTGCTCCCCTAACATTGAGAAGTGTGGAATCCGTGCACTTACTACTATGTGACTTTTCCTGGTGCTCCACTCTGCCAGCCTGGATCTTTGCTGACTTAAAAATCAGTAAGTTATGCTAGGCTAAATTTGTGTCTTCTGACTTCTGCCTGCATGGGTGATGTGAGGATAAACGCGTCTTAAAGGAAGCAATGGGATGTCATATAAAAGCCAGTGGCAGAAAAGTCAGCATTAGAGATTTACAGTTAGCAGGATAAAAATTAAAAATCAGCAAAATACCTGAATTGGTATCACACAGTAAGTGACCTCATTGGGCCAATTCCCCTACGGCCTGGTGAGCAGTAAAGAAGCCTGCCTCATAATGGAGAATTAGGATAAAGTCCCACAGGATTCAGCAGAGAGAACCTGCTTTTCTGTCCATTTCTGCTGTCATTCATTTGAAGATCACTAACAGGAGTTAAATGATAACTAGGTCTTTGCTTGTCGACCCCTGGAGAGGGCAAATGAAGAAAGGGGTTTTAATTTGAGCTTCAGGAAGCAATGCAGATGCTGATGTTACTCTCTCCCCTCTTGCAGACTGGGAGCTGGCAAAGAAATTTGAAGAGCTTGAAGAGGTGAGGAGCAAATGCACAGACACATAGATGCATGCTCTTGCATGAGTAGTTAAACAATTGTGTAAGCCGTCTTTATGCCCCATCCTTCCATCTTTGCATCCTGCTACCCTTCCCCCTGCTGCTATAATGTAAGCATGAATTGAGAGAAGAGCAGCGCAGAACCTGGGCTACACAGCTGCAAAGCTGGAAAAGGTAAAAAGAGGACAGGGCTATAGACTGGTGCAATAAAAGCCTCTGTCACCAGTAAAAGGCTAGTGAAAGCCAAGCCAGGAAAGAATTAAACACCAAAGGAAAGCTCCATAGGAGAAAAGGGAGTGGGAAGAGGAGGTCATGCTGCCTTCCTGGGCACTGTATGAGCTGGCTGCATTAGGTAAAGGTTTGAAGCTGGAGGGAAAGCCACTGCCCACCTAAACCAGAAATTTTTCTGGACTCTTTGCTAGTAAGAGTGGCCCTACTCAAGGTCAGAGCCCTGCTGGGCTGATAGAGCACACACATACAGATAGCATCCCCATCCTACACCTGCTGCCCAGGAATAGGAAAAGGTCAGCAGCAACCTTGGCACGGCTCCCACTGTGCCCCAAACCCTGCGAGCAGTGGAAGTGCTTTTTTCTCCCTCTCAGGCCAGGTCCAGCTGTTCCAGCTGTTTGCATGAATGCTGGAGGTCCTGCTGGGTTCCACATGGCACTTTTCACTTCAGACTGAAAAATCCCAGTGCATCATGCCAGAAGGCTGCCAGGTCCTACGCTAGCCCCTCGCTCCAGTGCTGAGGGACATTAAGCTCTGACTTTATGGGAGCAGCTTTGCCAGAGCAGAAGTCAGGATGATGGCTGTAGATATTCCCAGTGTACAAGAAAAGAGTAGCTACAGATGAAGAAATGCAGTGGACTGTCCACATTATCACCAGGGGAAGGCAGCAAGAACTGTGAGGGAGAGAGAGGAGGGACAACCCAGGGCAATGGAGAAGGGATGCCCTCTGCTGCAGTGTCTGGATGCCTGAAGACCTCCTGTCCCAGCACTGTCTTGACTCTTAGTGCTGCAGTATCCTTCTACACAGCCTCCTCTCCACAGGGACTTACACCTGGGGTGGAGGGAAAGAGCAGGGAGTGCCCACACCACTGCCACCAAACCAGCAGCTTAATGAAGGAGGGTGTGAGGAGCTATGAGTACTCCAAAGGCAGATCCTCCAGGAATGGTCCTGCTCCAGGGAAGACCCTATCCTTCCCAGTGATGCTGTCAGCCAGTCTATGTAGCTCCTTTGTCCTGCACTTCCCAGCACTCTGTGGAGCTCCTCATGATGGGGCCTTTGTTTACTGCTGTGTTTCTGTTTAAACAGCTGGAGAAGTTGAAGGATCAGCTCTCAACTGAGGATGGGCCAGAGGTGGCCTATGCCTTGGAAAGCCTCTCAGCATCCCAGCCCAAAAAACGCGGTAGGTTTTGAATTTGAGCCTTGCAGCCATCCTGTCCACTCTCATTTCCAGGGCTTCCTTTGTGCAACAAAGACAGTCACAGTAAACATCCCCCAAATATGCTGAAAAACAGCTGGTTGGCAGCTTTTCGAGCAGTCCTGGCTCTCTCTTATGGCTGGCTGGTTTAGCAGCTGGGGAGAAGGATTGTGTCCCCAACCTTGTCTTCTGTCGAGGCAGATACACCAGATCTGCAGTCCCAGGACCTCGTGGAGGCAGGCAGTGTCACATACTGCTTTTCACAGAGGAACGTGGGGTTATGTGAGCCATGAGTGCCTGCCCTGGAGTGGGGGAGTTCTGTATGAGCATGTCCCCGCAGTGCACCCCTCACTTTGCTCTGGCCTCAAAGCAACTGCTGGAGGCATAATGAGGCATGTGGACTGCAGGCATTGCCCTCTGCCAAGGTCAGTGCCTCCTCACAGAGAAAAAAGGAGCACTTGTCTACTGCTGTAAAACAGCTACAAGAGATGTGGAAATCAACCAAGAATGCAGGGAACTCAGATCTGGTATGTCCCCCAGCTGGTCTCCAAGCTTTGTCCAGTCTGTATCCAGTGGCTCAGGAGCACATTGCAACAGTGCTCCTGTGAAGCTGCCCCTGACAAGCACATGGACAATGCTGCTCATGCTGGCTTTCAATGGATTCCTCCACAAAGCAGTAGCAGCTGTGAACCAGAAGTCACTGATGACAGATCTGGCCTAAAAACAAAAGAGCTGGTTCTGCCCTTAGCCCACGTGCTCTGTGCATGTGGAAGCTGACAACTGCCAGACAGCCAAGAGAAAATCCCTTTGTGCAAGGCTTGCTTAAGTGCTTAGGTGATCCTTAGGCAATATGCAATTTATAAGCACCCCTGGAGGCTGTCATTAATTTGGCTAATGTAATTCATGCCCCCACCAGTCTGGAAGGTTTAATGTAGATAAAACTACTTCCCTTTGCCAGGTTTAAATCAGATTCTGACTGAATAAGAAATGAAAGCAAGGAATCTTTGTCTTCATCTAAAGTCCTTCCAGTCTGGGAGGAGCTCATGTCTCGGCATGAGCGCTGCTGATTCAGTAGGAGTTTTCTTCCAAGATCCTCCTTTAAAAACCAGGTAGAAATCTCTTCTCATACTTGATAACAGGAAACTTACGTGGGATTCATGCTGGTTGTGATACAGCTACTTTTTCCAACACCAAAATATACATCCTTCCCTAATTTAGTCTTCTTAGAAGATTCTACAGAGTTGAGTGTTGTTTCAAGGGTGGTTGGTAGCAGAGTGGTAGTGACTGGGTTTAAAAACAAGTAAGAACTAGATCCAATCCCTCCAAGTCAGTATTCTGCTCTTCCAGTCAGTCACAGGTGAAAACCCCTGCACACCCCTCTGAAGCAGCAAAACTGCTGACTAGTAGACAGGAAAGAAAAAGCTGGTTCCTGACACTGCTGAAGTAGAACAAAAGGAGCCCTTTTAAATCAAGCAACATGAAGACAACTTTTAGACCCCATGTTTACACTATGAGCAGCTAAAAGAAATACCTTCTAAGAGTGTTGTATGAACTGAAAGCTGGTTATTGAGATGTGTCCTGAAAGCACAATGCTGGCTCCATGCCCCAGCTCTCTCAAGACATGGGTCTTCTGAAACCTTCTGCAGGGCTAGAGTGGGAAGCTGGAAAAAGTCCGTTGTATGCTGACATGTTTCTTTCATATCCCTTCACAGCCTGCTTTTGGAAATACTGCATCTGAAGGCTTGTCAGGACTGGAGGATGAAGATGAGCCCTTCCCCAAACTGCCTTGCTGGGTATTAACGTGTTAAAAGTTTATTCTGTTCTCTCATCGTGCTGCTAATTCGGATGCCATCCTCCATGACTGCACCACAGCCAGGTCTAACGGGGACTGTGACAGGAGCTGGCAGCCCACTGCCACTATCTCCTGTTCCTTCCTTCCAGGTTTAACCTACCATGGTCTTCTACTCAGAAGATGCTTCTCAACTTTCTGTGCTGTTCTGTGCGTGCCATTCAGGCTGCTGCCACTGTACACTCTCCCCCTTCTCACCAGGTCCCCTGAGGCACCAAACACTAACTCAGCTTCCTTGGGCTTGGGGCTCTGCCCACACCTGCAGACGTTGCTCTCACTGGTGTCTGGGTTTCCTGTCGCCTCCTGAGCAGGTCTGTGCTGCCCTGGTGGCCGCTGTTGGGACAGGAAGGCAGGCTGGGTGTGATGCGAAGGGCTCAGGGCTGCCTGCCTCAGCTTGCTGAGCTAGAGCTGCTCCTCGCTGTGTCCCAGAGTGTGCACAGGGGAGGGCAGCCAGAGAGCTCTGGATCCTTTGGATACCATTCCAATAAAGATTTTCTGTTGCACAGAAGCATGCGTTGTTTGCTTTCTCAGCCCCTGCAGGGGCCCGAAGCGCAGCACATTTCCCTTGATGTCGGCTCTTGTTACCTTAATGGTTCATGTGGAGTTCACAATGGAAAAAAGGCTCCCATTAAACACCTAGGGTTTTAATGTGCCTGAGAAACAGACCCTTCCTTTTGGCCAGGATCAGGAATGAGAGCTGGGTTTTTTTCATAGACATGTATGGGATACTGTCCTTATTAGACTGGACCAGACCCACTGGTTTCTACCTACTCATCCCAAAAAGATGTTTTGAGCAGAGATTTTTGGTTCATCTGGCTGGTCAATACAAGTGCTAGCTGGCCTTTTCTACTGCAGAATTATATCTGGCCCTGTCCAAAAGCAAAAGATCACAATCCAGCAGTGATTCCTACATATATTCCTCTCAAGTCACATTACCCACATTTATTTGCAAAAACAAAGGACCTCGTTCTTGAAAATGTAAATTCAAAATAAACCCTGATGTTAACTTTGAGGCTTCCAACAGCATAAATGAGAGCAGGATCTGGTAGCCACTGTGAATGCGTGGAATGATTTTGACTAGCATTGAACTTTCTCTCCAGCTCTGTTAAGCCATGTGTTTTAACTCTAGCTTGCATATTACATATTCTTCCAAACGTTACCTCTCCCAAAGCTGCAGTTGCCATCCTACTCATTGCCTTGGGCTCTGGCAAGAAGCACACGCTTACCACAGCAGTACCTTGCGTGTACTTCATTAACAGGAGACCTATTCATCCTGTTGCAGGCCAAAGCCAGCATCTAGGGAATAAAGCCAGCTTGCTTGATTGTATCAGTGAAGTCTAATGACATGCAAAATACAGTTTCCTGTTACTATTAGTTGTTTGTTATTTCCTTGGTGGTGATTCAGAACACATTTCCCATGTTCTGTTGCTTTTGTGTGAGTGAAAAGGTACACGGGAGCATGCTTTCACATACCCTCACATTGGCACCAAATCCAGGAAAAAATTATACCCTATGGACAAGAATAGTCTCTCTCTTTCTTTAAGAGTTTGGTGCTCCATCTGAAAGGGAGGTGTGTTCCAAGAGTTGCACTGAGTGCCTCAAGCTGGTGTTGAGCTCAGATGATTTCAGCTTGCAGGAAATCCCAGTGCAAGGAAAGGCCAGAGCAGCAGGCTCCATCTGTCACCTGTTTGCTGTAGCCATGCCTTCCTGACCTGGTGTGACAACTCATCAGCAAGTCAGGAAAAGGAATACAGTGTCTGCAGATATTTAACAGCTTGCTCTGACCTTAGACAGGAATTCCCTGGAGTGCCATGCATCATGTTGCTTAGCAGTGATTTTGTGCTACATCCTATCAGTGCAGTTATTTAAGTGCTTGTGGTACCCAAACTACCCCCTGTTTCCTGACAGGCACTCTGTGCTGTTGTATTAGCTGCTTCTGCTGCAGAGATCAGCATGTATTAAATGCAATTTATTAACTAATTAGAAGCAGAGGTGGTGTTGTTCCCCCCAGGGTTGCCCTCTACATGTCACTGTGGGGGTCCTGTCCTCTCTCCTAAACACACAGAACAGAAATTCTTCTCCTCCACAGAGCGGCTGCTGACACCTTACCCGTGCTTGGACTGTCACTCTTGCCACAGTTAATGACCCACAGGCAATAATTAAAGGGATTTCCCTGAGACACTCTAGCAGACCATGTGGATTTATTAGAAGAAAATCCTCACAGGCATCTGAATTGATTTGCAAATCCAGGCAGCACAGGGCAAGTCTAGTGAGCAACAAATGCAGCAGTACATCCTCATTTCACATTTGCTGATCTCCATGCTGTGCACAATGGCTGGAGCCATCCAATATTGTCTACAAAAACAAATTGTGGTGTTCAGCCTTTCAGACACCATCATACTTGAAACAGCACTTGCCAATGTATAGCTTTTAAAGAGTGTTTCTTGAGCCTCAGGAAATCTCAGTGATGGATGAGGCAGAGGAATGGAAAGACTGTTGCTTTCTCCCAGGTAATCCACACAGGGAGGTTGGAGCAGGAATGAAGCGTCCAGCTCCCAGTTCTACCAACACCACCACAGACCCCTCTGTCCTGCTTTGCTTTCACATTTCCCTTCAGATGAAGGGCATTTCTGCACACAACTTTCAGCCTTTAAAACCCCTCTTTTTTTCGAAGCCCAGGCTAATACCTGCCAAATGTTAAATATTTCTATGATCCAGCTGTGCCTTTGCAAACCGGCTATATTAGCACCAGATTCCTCTGGTCTCAATCTACCAAAATATGTAATGCACTGACTCTGTCCATGGTTCTTTTGCCTGGCAGCTGTTTGAGTGGTCAGGTCCTTGCATAATCTGCCCATGCCCCGTACATATGGCTGCCCTGCAAGCAGATTATCTGCAGCCTGTCTGGATGAGCTCAGTGCAAGAAGATAAATGTGCCCTAAACCACAGGGCAGGCTCAGGATGGATGGTGGCAGTGCACTGCAGAGGACTGCCTGGGACAGTGTTTGCAGGCTTGCTTCTAGCATGGACTGAAAATCTTGTCTTGAGTCAGTCAGTCTACCATGCACCCACTCAATCCAGTTCTCAGACCCTTCAACTGGAAGCTTAAAGGCAGAAAAGTAGCAGTGGGACCAGGAGAAAAGCAGGAAGCAAAATCACAAGATCATCACATATGGACTTACAGGCCTTCCTTTTTTCTCTGACTTTCAAGAGCTTGGTCTGGAAAGCATCTGCAGTGCTTCACCTCACACACAAGCACTGACAGCTCACTCACCAAAGGGGGAATGATCTCCTAACTCAGCTGGAGTGCTACAGCAGATGGCAAAGATAAGGACACCTCTTGATGTGAGTCACTGGTTTGTGCAGCTGTTCTCAGCAGCATCAGCCTATATTAGAGATGTCAAGAAAAGTGAAGTTTCTTGCGAATTTTCAGTGCCTGGGTCAGTCTTGGTCTCTGGGCAGGGCTGTAGGCGAGGAGGAAAATGGGAAAGGCCCCTGTTATGTCTGAGCACATGAATTAAATGTTACCTGCCCTTCTGAGCAGGAGCCTCACCTCCCACCTTGGCTGAACCAGGGCAATTGTCCCAAAGCCCCAACACTCACAAATGCTCTTAAGTCTCATTGATTTCCCAACTACTTTTTCTTTTTGTTTTGTTTTGGAGCTGGCTCTATTTTCCCCCATTTTGCTAGCTGATGGCCAGGTGTTTTGTGGCTCATACAAGATCAGGAAATTAACGCTTAATTCCCATCTCCAGCATTACTCCCTGCCTAACACAGGGTGTTTGGCAAGAATAAGTTTGTTTTTTTTCCTTAATCCTGCATAATCCCTTTCTCAATAGATCTTCTTTTGCAATGCTAAGGATGATTTATACCCAAGAATAGCAATCAAAGAAATTTAGCTGACATGGACCAAAGTCCAAGAAAGAGAGAGTATGTGAGGTTTAGAAAACATCAGCTAAGAATCTGAGCATTGAGATGTCAGCAGACAGCTCTTCTCAGCTATATTTTATAATCTGGAAAGAAGTGAAAAGGATGAAAGAGGATTTAAGATAACCTGTTTTACTCTGAAATGAAGTGGAGAGGACATGTTCACCTTTTGCCAGAGTGAGAAATACTTGAACTTTTAGAGTTGGATTCTGACCATGCCCTGTGCACACATCAAGAGGCTAAAATAAGGCAAATGATGCAGATGGCCTTGGAAGCAGATGACTTCATATTTGGATGCTATCCTATGTTATGCATAGGGAGGAGTGAAATGTATTCATCAACTAAAAGTCTCACCACATTTCAGGATCTGCCATATGATGAAAACATGTCTAAATATGGTGCAGAGACAAGAGAGAGGCTACTCAAAACATCAGGACAAATACTAAGGGGTCTTGTCACTGTTCTTATTCAGACTAACTCCCAGGGAAGGCAGTAAACATCTCCTTCCAAACACATCAAATGCATTCTAGCTTTGTCCCATAACTGTTATATCCTCCCTTCACCTACCAAACAGCTCCCCTCCAGAAAGAAACGTGCAAAGCAAACGGTCTGCTATTCATGGACTGCTGTTGGCATCTCTGGAAGTTTTATTTTCTATCCAAAAAATCTCAGTCCTGGCTAGGTTAATAAACTTCTATAAGTTTAACAGATAAATGCCATGCAATAAAAATATATACATACTCTCTGTTCCCTCCTATCAGTAACACTGTGCACAGCTGTGAGAGCATTCTGACCTGATGAACTGAATATGTTATTATTTGTAAATGCAACGTTTGTAAAATGCAACTTGAAACAGATTTTGGAGGAGGTCAATTCCTTGAGTGCTGTATCATTAGGCAAAGACAAGACATGCTGTGAGGCATCTTCCATATCTCTGTCATGTTTCCAGTACAGCATCACTCATTCAGAATAGAAGCACCTGTAGGCAAAAAAAGCAGTAAATATTACATTTTCCAATGTCAGGAATGCAAGGCTTAGACAAACACACTGTAAAGTTGACTAGAGGAGATTAAATTATTAGGAATACTTGTTTGATTGTAGAGAGGTACTCAGTGGTAAATTAGGGCATTTCATGTTATAAGAAGCCACCATTCCCTAGTCACTCTTCCCAAGCCTGCTGGCATGACTGAGGACCTCCAGCAACAGAGAACGGGTGGGTTCTCCAAGCCTGTCCACACCTGCAATACTCTGGCTTACCTGCAGGAACTGCTAAGCCCTGGTGTTGCCGAGGTGGCTCACTCCAATCCGGTCCAGAGGAACTCCAAACCTTCTCTTAGGCAGCTCAAGCACTTTCCTGCACCAGGAAAAAGAGTAAAGAGGGAGGAAAAACATTGGGAAAAGACATCTATGAATAATGAAAATGTTACTACATGTTTGATTCCTCCATTCATCCCACTAACACCTTATTGTTCAGATAGAATGGTGGTGCAGGAACAGCCAAAGATGTGAGTGTTTAAAAATAAGATGCTGCACTTGTCTTACAAAAGGCTGCAGTTGCAGCTGTTTTACTGACTGGCTGAGCTTGATCCACTACCCCTGTTTTTATTTGGCAGCAAACTAACTCCACAGGTTAACTGCTATTCATAAAAGAAAGGTGCTACACTGCTTTTATAAAGGGGAATTGTTTCCTGCACAGGATCACATACTGCAGGTGACCCATTGTCTGGGTCTTTGAAAGCTCCAGGGCCAGATGGGGCTAAGATAAGCAAGGAAATAGAAAGTATTGCACAGTAATAGAGGGGACAAGTCAGAGAAACCTTAGCTGGATTTTCCTATAGGTTCTCTGGTAATGTACTGTTCATCAAAATTGTATAGTAGCAGTCCTTTGATGAGATTGAAAAGGGGAAGGTTTTGGGGTTGGGTTTTTTCTTCCTCTATATGGTAAATCTCTTGACAATTTGGTGAATAAGGGCATGAGGAACATGTGAAAGCATTTCTATGCAGAAGTGTTTTTTGCAATCCTTTTTATATAAAATAATACGTTTTCCCACCTTAATTAAGCATTTTTTAAGCTTTTTTCCCATCAGCAGAAGCTTTTTTTTTTTAATTAATTGTGGAAATGGCAAGGTTTCCTGCAGCTGAGAATAACCTCAACTTCTGCCCTCAGAAATACTTACCAGTGAAATGCAAGTCCAAGAGAAGCCCTGGAAGATTAATTCTTTATCAGTCCTTGTCGAGGAACATAAATAAAAATAAATTTTGTTCTGTAAGTTGTCAGCTGCGAAATAACAAGCGGGAGAGAACGCTGTGGTGCACTCAAGTCTAACTTTGTGCCAGCACTGTTAAGCTCCCTCACCCTGGGGCTGTGCATGCCCCACCCGGAGCTGCGCAGTCCTCGGTCTCATCTGAGCATCTCCTTCCCTCACACCTCTCGGGCATGGGCTGCAGTCCAGATGCATCAACCCAGCATCCACAGCCCCAGTGACCCTTTTCTAGCTGCCTTTCAGATGAGGTCAGGGAATGGGAATTCCCTGTGTCCCGTGTGAGGGGAGCACCGCATCAGCCACTCTGGAGCGGTTACAGAACACCACAAAGGAAGGGGAGCCATTTGTTTGGCCTGTCCCTTCCCCAGGCACCAACTCAGCCAGCACTGCTGCACCAAGCCCTAGGGAAGGCAAAGGCGAAGAAAGCCAGGATGCCCAGCCTGTTGCCTCAAGAGCAGCAGTGTTTCCCCCCAGGTGGAGGCACAAAAGGGGGCAGGCGGGACACTTGGGCTGTCAGAGCGATCCTGAGCCTGCCTGGAGAAAAGAGGAATCGGCTCCCCGGGCTGGAGCTGGATGGCGGGGCGGGGCGGTGTTTCTGCAGCCCGGCTCCCCTCTCGCGGCCGCCCCGCACCACGGCAGGCCCGCCGCCTCCGCCCCGCGCTGTCCCCGAGCCGTCCCTTACGAGGGACAAAGTGACTTTTTCTACTTAAAACAGCCTTGTCTAAGATTCCCGGAGTTTCCTTCTCTCTGTCTGCTTGTGGATCTTTCTACCTCTCCTGCCTTCCCGCACGCTTTTCCCGTGCTTTTCAAAGTGTTACAAACCGATGTTGATGCCAGACCAGGCTCTGGGCTCTCCTGTAATCGGTGGGTGTCAGAACAAGCTAAGTGGGCTCACCTTTGATTTGCTCTTTTCCAAAAGCTTCTGCTTTGTGCCAGGCACTGCACTCACTGCATTGATTCGGGGGGCTCGATCTATGTATCAGCTTTCACAAATTAATTTCCTGGTCTCTAAAGGCAGCTGGCTCAGCTCGTACAGGAATGAGCTGTTATCTCCTGGCTGAACGACTGTGGCAGGGTGCTCAGTCCCCTGTTTTACTCGTCTAAGTGCAGCAGCCTCTGCCTGTTTCTATCTAAAGGTACTTCTCTATCAAAAGCCTTATTATTCTTTCATAACATCCGTCTGATCTGCACTCCATGCTGGTGGTGGTACCAGACTATCACCACAGTAATCAAGGCAGCTCAGGTGGTTCCAAGAAATGGCTCAACCCCAAACTTAAAAGCTAAGCAGCTCCCCCAAAGTGATAATCCCAATGCAAAACTGCAAACTGTGCTGATGCTGCTGGGAAAGGGGGAATTTTGTGCAGTGTCACTCATTTTCATGAGATCATTATTCAGAGACAAGCTGTTTTTCACCACAATTTCCCTTTTTTTGTTAGTCTGCTTTTTGTTGTTTTGGGGATTTTGTTTGTTTCTTTGTTTAGTTTTTCCCTTGTACTGCACATAGAATGAAAGATTTCCATCCAAAAAAAACCAAGAGAAAAGTTGGGAATACCATGTACCTTCGCAAAAAAGCATAGCTTCAAAAATGACCTCTCATTTCTTTGCCTGGAAAGCGAAAGCATGCTAAAAAGCAAATGAAGAGTGAGCTGATTTTGATATCTTGAAGAGGCGGACAGAACAGAATAATTCTTCTTAAAGTTTTAAGAATTTTGTATTTTATCACTTCTGGCTGCAGCCAAACAGTCCTAGAGGCAGACTGGGTGGATAAATGGAAAAACAACAAGAAAATATTGCAAAACTTGGTTTTAAAAAAGTACTTGTATTATTGAGTGGCTCTTGTGAATACTTTCCATTTCCAGATTAAGCTTTAAGCATGTTATTAAATACTTTGTGGCATTAGGGATTCCATCCAAGAGAAGACAGTTACCAGAAGAGCAGAACAAGACAGGGAAGCGCTCTCAGATACAGGGAACAGCCCCTACAGCTTTGCTCCAAACTCACTGTCTCTCCCCAGCCACATCGAGCATCATTCACTGCTTAGCCCTGTTACAAACAAGTTTATCTTCAGACATGTTCTGTGAAGGTATTGCTGTATTGATTAAACCCTGATGAATCCAAAGTTGATGGAGGTCTTGAAGCTCATTCTACTGTCTGCCTGCCCATTTTCATGATGTGTCCTTCATCTTTCTGTTCAAAATGTGCACACCACCACACCTTCTTTCCATCTCAGTCTCAGGAGCACCCAGCCCTGCCCCTTTGTTTTGAACCCCAGGCACATTTTTTGATTTAAATAAGCTCATGATCAGAAATGTAGTTTTAAACTGAATGTTAGTTCACACCAGCGGAAAGAAGTGTCCTGGAAAATCACGTAAAATGACACATATAATTCACTTGAATATTTCCTGGTAGCTGGGAAGCACTGCAGGGATAAATGAACTAGTGAATGTATTATACCTCACAGCTGAAGGGTGACACACTCTTTGAATGGTTCCTGATCAGAGGCACCTCGCAACTGACCATCAAACCTGTTGGGGGTTAAAGCTAACCAATCAGTGTCCAGAATACCTTCCAACAGCCTTTCTCCAACTTTCTCACTGGCAGGACCATTTAAGAGTTTACCTCTGTTTGCCTTTAGCATCCACAGAGCTTGAAGAAATTCTGTCAATTGGGGAGCCAAATCCTGGGAAACTTCTTTTCTTCTTGGTCTCAGTCACCTCATTCTCCAGAGACACCAAGCCATCAAGAAGGAACAGTCTGGCTGCCAGGTTGGTGGCTGGCTTCTCCTCACTGGCAATGGGATGTGCTCCCACGCCCAGAGCAGCAGAAGGCTCCAGAGGCTGCAAAAGAAAGCAGTAAAATTTCAGTTTGCTGGCTGCTTGAGTCCCAGAAAAAAAAACAACATTTCAAGCAGTGTCATAGCAGCAGTCCTGTAAATAGAAAACTACCAGGACACTGAAATTGGGACAATGTTTTAAAACAAAGTTCCATCTCTGAAATGTTCCTTCTCTGAAAAGTTCCTTCTCTCTCTTTTTACACCCACAGGATTTTGCTGTCAAAGTCTGGGATTTTTTTTTTTTTTTAATAGAACTGAACTTGCTTTCATTATTATTGCAAGAAATATTGAAATTTGTTACTTCACAAAGCCTATTTCTGCAGGCCATCCCACTATCTCTATCTCAGCACTGCGATTAGTGTCACTTACAGCATGAGCTGAGTAATTTAATCCTTCTGAAAAATGCAATCACCAATGCCCAACTCCAGTATCCATCCTGATAGTTTTCAAGAAAACTGATTTTTGTTTTTTAAATGAATGCTAATAAATAGTAGTGAAAACTTCTACAGAAGTTTCCATCCATATCTGACAAATTAATTAATTTTTAAGTAAAACATGTTCCAAAATAAACTTGCTTAGTACTGACATTCAAAGAAATTATGCAGTAACACTACATGGGGAGGAGGAAAGGAAAGAACACTCTGTTGAATTGACACAACAGTTTGAACCTTAATTACAACACTAGGCTTAACACCATTTCAAAACCAAACTTTGCTGTGAAAATAGCTGAGAATATTGGGGTCTATTGAGAAAGAAATGAAGCAAATCAAAGTGAAATAGTCATTTTGCATATAACAGAAAAATAGAGGGCAGCTAGTCTACAAAAGCAAGCCCAAATCATTGTCTCTTTGAATGAAATGTGCCTTCTTGCTCCACTTGATTTTCAGAGTTAGACAAACTTTATGTCTTACACCATCAAACAGGTTTTATTCTACCTTTAGAAGCACACCACTGTCTTTGTTATTCATACATGGTGGGTTTAGTACACGTGTGAAGGAAGGCATCACATGGATGATGCAATATCCTTGTCTACTCCAGTTGTGGTGGGGATGTTTCCCACTACTGATGGGTGGGATAAACAGTGATGGAGTGTATAAAACTGTGACCTTTATATGAGGAGGAGCAGAGGACCACAATGACCACACCAGTGGTGTAGCACTGTTGATACTTTTGTAAAGGATCTCGCGTTATTCTCTGACTCTGTTTTTTGTGAGCCTCAAGTACACAGAACAGTCCTTTCTGTTCTCCTTCAGGGTTATAAAACTTTCATGGAGATTTGCAACCAAAGGATGCCTTTAAAAAAGACTGAACTCTTCCTTCTGGTTAGTGAGGATAAATATCTACAGGAACACTTGAAACTAGAAGGGCAAAAATAGCCTCTGCTTTTGAAGACCTTGCAACCCCACTATATTGTCTTCAAAAGATATAATGGAATTATAAGAAGTAAAGTGACAGCTAAAATGATAATCAGAAGTAGAAAACAGTTTTCCTCTGGTGAACCACTGAACAAAGTACAACTTCACAGATACGCAGAGATGAGAGTGGGTGTAGGTGGCATAGTGGAGGGTTTGCAAACATAGAAACAGCAATGAAATGAATAAAAACTAGAAATTTTTTCCTCAAGAGAATGAGCTTCCCAGTCCACCCAGTGAAGTCACCAGATGGTGGATTTAAAATAAATATAAGGAGTTACTTTTTAAATACAGCACACAGATGAAGGGGAATGCGTTGCCAAAGGATGTCATGGATACTGAGTTTTTAAACTGATTCAAAGAAAAATTATGGCACATCAGCAGCTAAAACACGCCCTGGTCCAGTGCAAGTCTCTAGATCTAGAAGTCTGCAAAGATGTTCTGTTCTTACATTCTTTTCACAAAAATCTATCCCTGATAGAGGCAGGATACCCGGTCTCTGTGGCACCAGAACAGCAGCTACTGCAGCACTTTTGTATAATCAGGTCATGCTTATGTGAAGACAGAGAGCAAGGTAGAAGAATCCATCAGTATTCTTCAGTAGCCATCTAAAGTTTAAGTTGATCTTGAAACCTATGTAAAAACCCTAGGGCCAAACAGTGCTACTTTGAGTAAACTTTTAGATACCTGATTTTTTTTTTTAAATGGCATGAAACCATTACATAAATACCTTTCCTGCCAAATCTGCCTTATGTCAAGATGACATAAAAATAGGGAATGCAGTAGAAGTATTTTCAGGTGCAACCCCTACATATCATTCTGGGTGAAACATGAGACAACTCTCCCATTTCGTCTGCTGCTTTCCTTTGCAAGCTTAGGCAAGTGACTTTGCTCCTTTCCCCTTCTGGTCTAGTCTGTCTCCTTTAATTTGTAACTTCCGTGCAGGTGATCTTCTCTCAGGGATCTCCTTATGGCTTCTGAAAGCTGCAGCTTTCTCATGCTATTATTTGTCTTTAAGAAGAATTAAACCTTCCCTTCAGTGTTAGAGGAGTTTGCTTTCCCCCCTGCTATCAACTCCTTCCCCTCTTCAGGAAGTTCTCTATGCACTGGACAATGTTTTAAAACACAGGAAATCCCCTGGTGTTTCAGGAGAGGCTGTGAGAATTTGGGTGAGACCTCATTCTGTCTGTCCCCCCCAGAGCCTTGCAATTTGCATCTCTCTCTTATTGAGGCTCCTCCTTGGCCCTTAGAGAGTCAATACTGATCCTTCACCTTCCAGCACTGTTTGGATACTCCAGTGTCTTCCTCACTCTGTGGCTAAAAACACCCAAGGAAGAGCAGTTATGTGACAACCACCAGAAACCTTCACCTACCTCCGGAGCTGCCTCTGCAAGGAGCACAGAGCTGGAGTTCCACCACAGCAGGGCAATCACAAGGGCCAAATGCACCACCACGAGCTGGAACTGCAGCATCTGCAAAGGAGAACAATCTATTAATGACTCCACAGCTGCATCCCTGAGGAATCTTGCTCTATAGGTCTTAAAGTAATAAAAACCAAGGGAGACTCACCTCATGGCTGGTTACTAAGTTTTATCTGTCAGAGTCACTGCATAAAACCCAGCAACCAGATAATACCAGCTGAATGCTTTTCACCTTCGCATGCAGCATCAGCTCCCTCCTCTGCTCCTTTACAGCCCTGCCAGTATTTTGATTCCTTTCTGCACAGTGGTGCAATCCTTGCAGCAGCAGCAGTGAGGAATGCAAACTTGCCTTAAAACCAGATGAACTGGATGCTTACTTGTAAGCAGGGAGACTTTGGCTTGTAGGCACCCAGGCTGACCCTGGCCTTCTCACATGCTGGAGGTGCTTAAGGCTGTGACAGAAGTCATATGCCTCTTCAGTAGCATTTTGAAGGCAAGGCTGCATTTTGCTAGTTCTCAACATGATCCACATGTGATGCCATGAAGATTTTTTGCCTTTTCTTTTATACCCCTGTTATACCTTTTTACAACCTCTGTATTCCTAGTGCTTTTTGCCTACATTCTTGGACTTGTTTGTCAAGCTGAGAGACTAAACATTTTAGAAGCTTTGTAGCTAGGGATCAGTGTGCCCCAGACCCCAAGGTCCTCTCCAGAACACATTCTGTAAACCAAGATAGAACCATCCAGGGGAAGGTTCCTTGGGGAGGGGGGCTCACTTGAGCCTCTCATTGGGGAATCTTTGACAGATATGCTAATTAGTAAAACCTATAATGTTATACCCGATGTTGGGGGGGGACACACACATACTCGGCGGGGTGCATCTCAATGCATATGACCTGGACGTGCACACCTAAGGATCCTTAAAATAAATACCAAGGTAAATCCCTTTTCCCCTTCTAACCGTGTACGACTCTTGATTTTAAGACCAGGAAAAGGCATCACATGAGCCACAACTTCCAATGGGATCCTGCATTGAAATTATTCCCACACGTGAGAAAAGCTTGCATGGGGATGTGTTGCTCAGACTGGTGGTGGTCTGACCATGTGTCACAGCTGCAGAACTGCAGAAGCCTACCAAGCCTTTAAATAATGCAGGGAGTTTTGGGAGGCTCGGGATGGGGGAGGTGCTTGCTGCAGGGGTTCTCTCTGGCCATGGGTTTAGCCTACATTGTTTAAGCCCTTGTTTGGATCTAGATCTTAAAACCTGATGTGCCTCCATACCCCCAGGTGGGAATTTTTCAGATGATGTTAATAGGAGTTAGGCTGGGGCTTTCTGCCAAAGGCATCTGCTAATTTGCTGATTTCTCTGTCTCCAGGTCCTGCCCCAGAGTATAATTCAAGTCTGATTCTGCCATTCTTTGCTGACTCTCCACTTGGCAAAAGCAAAACCACAGAGTGTATGAATATATATATATATATACATACATTATTACTATTACTATTGTCTGTAAGGGATGGGCAGTTAGGAAGAAAGTTGCTGGTTACACTGTAGGGGTGAGGCAGACTCAGTTCACTGGAATCAGAGGACAAAGTCAATGCACTAAGCCAGGTGGTACCACTGTCTCTCGGTCTGACAGCAACAGCCATTGCTTGACATAAACACAGGGGTCTGTCTGGGTGTTTTCAAAGCTGCAACCCTCTGCAATGTATATTTTTGTATGTGGGTGTGCATTGAAATTTGAAGTAGCAGTCTACTACCTTCACAGGTAACCACATCCTGATTATTTGGATACAGAGATGTAAAAATAAATGGCAAGGTTAAAAACATATGTTTATTATGGTTAAAGATCTGTGCTGGTATTCATTCAACCCAAAGACTAAAGAGCTAAAAATAGCAACTGGTACACTAGTGAAAATAAACAGTAGGGCACCTGCAACACTAAAGACATTTGATTAACTGGTCAGAACTCGATGCCAGTGAAATTAGAAGCGGAGGAAATTGTAAGGCTTGGCTCTACTTCCCAAAGAAATAAGCAGCTAGAGATTGTGTCACTGACTGAAAAGGGAGCAAAACTTAAGTCCAGCAAGACCCTGTTGTACTGATTTTCATGCAGCAGTGGGACGAAGGCTGGAGAAAGAGGCAGGGTTATTGCAGTGGAACAGTTCAGCTTTAGAAAAGCATTTGCTAAACTAATGATGCAGTGAGGACTATGTAAGTACAATTAAAATCACACTTTCTTATGCTGGTCTGGGACTTAGTTTTACTACCTTCAGCCATGTTGTAGGACCTTAGCTGTTAAAAGCAGTTACTGGTATTTCTCCTTGAGCTCATTTGCTGCAACAGGCCAAGCAGAGTCCTCTGGCCGAAAAGGGGCTTTCCCAGCCATGCACTGGCTATTGCTTCACCCCATCCATATCTTACCTTGACACATTCCAAGAGAGACTATAAGAGAGGCTGGACAGTATTTGTTACTGAAGGAGAATAAGCTAAGCTCTGACAAGCTTTTCAAGATACACTCTTATTAGATGTATTGCAATTCCATCCTGCCAGAAAATTCTTCACCACCAACTTCAAGGAGCTAGGCCAAGGGATTGGTGTATAATTCCATGTCTTTAGTATCTCAGGGTCTAGTGTTATCTGACATAAAATACAGTTTATCCTTCTCTAAATTTAATTGCAAGTCTGAAATTCAGACATATTTATGTGTCTTAGTGATACTTCAGCTTGAAATGTGTCAAAACTAAAATTCCTCCGATAATTAGGTATCTTTGTTACAGGTCCAATTAAAATAAAATTAAAGATAAAAGAAAGAACAGTATTCTACCTTATCAAAGCAGGATAAACATACAAAACTTTTACTTAGGAATCTGTGCAGAGCCATTTTCCAAGAAAAGATCACAAGAAGGCAAAACGCTTTACCAAACAGAAACTGTTAAGTCTCCAACATCAAACCAAAGGACTTAAAAGATGTTTTTCTTTTAAAGAAAAAAACAAAACCCAAAATGACATCCTGAAGATAAGTGGGCTGAACAAACACCAGACAGAATGCAATTCATCACCGAGCTCCAAACCCATTGCCTGTCAAAAATGGTAACAGCCATCATTGTTCTTACCCATTTGAACTACGATATTTCACATTACTGTGGAGATTACTCTGCAGGCATAAATCACAGGGGCCTTATTTTTCTTACTGGCCTGTTAGCAAGAGAACCGAGGCAAGACATCACACCTTGCACTGCAATCCTTCACTCCAGCTGCCAGTCTGTATTGATGGCTGTGCTCTGCTTGTTGCTGTGACACGAGCATGGGACATGCCCAAGTTACCTGCAAATGAGGACTTGTCCTTGCAGTGAGCACCTTGTGGCTGAGCCCAGAAGCCCTTGAGGTTTTGTCCTGGATGCTCCCAAAATGACCTGATGCAGAGCCAAGGCTTGGCTGTCCCATAGGCACTGGGAAGCTCCTGGCAGTGCCCCTTTGGCCTCCAGTGCTCCTCTTTTAATGCTGGGATAGCACTGGGAAGCCTTCATCACCTGTTGGCCAGGAAGGCCTCTGGGACTGTGCAGATTCCTTACTGAGCTGTTTTATTGCTGCTCCAGCACCACAAAATAAAATATTAACTGCTGCTACCTATCTTAATTGAATTGATTAATCAAATTGAGCACTTGCATTGGCCTCGCTGTGCTTGCACTGCACACCTGACAGGAATATACCTTGGCCAAAAAAAATGATGATGGATGATTATCTTACCAAAAAAAAACCCCAACTCATAAATGGCTTGTGTGAAGTTCTAAGAAAAAGCCTGCTCCTGTTGAAACACATTTGCCTTACTTTCAAAAGTTGTAAAGGGTATGTTCTGATCATATGTATCACCACAAAGCCAAAAATACTGCCCCTATCACCAGTCCTAGAGATTTTAGAACTGCTGAAGGACCCTGTGTATCTCAGGTGCAATTTTGTAGTTACGTAAATGCAGAGGAAAATGGAGGAAAATCAAAACAAATCCCACCCTCAGAAAAAAAACCAGAGCTCAAAAATAGGTTAGAGTGGTGTTTTTGTTCTCACCCCTCAGATGAGATATGGAACATTTCTCACATATTGCTTTCTAAAAGATGCTGAAGCCAGACATTGAAGCATGGGACTTTTTTGACAAAATGAAATGTAAGCTGCCAGTGTCAGGCCCTTTATGTTATTAATAATGTGTTTTCTGGAGTAGGTGCAGATTTTTAAACAATGCCATATATTTTTTTGTACGTGATACAGACACTGACAGCTTCTACAATATAAATTTCCCTCTATTTTCAGTTTCCTATGTAGATAGAGGCAGGTAGGTTTCATCTGGTGGAACCAGAGACAACTTAAAATTCATAAACTTATGCAAGAGGTGTATGATTGGTTATTTTGAGATAACTAGGTGTTTTTGTGTCCCAAATGAAACTTTTTGTCAGACAGTATTTCAAGGCCAAGCATGTTCCTGTTCCTGAAAATTAAATTCCTTCAAGGATTCTCAAGGCAGTCAAGATTCATCATTGATTTCCAAAGTCTTCCTTTCAATAATTGCATTCCCTGTAACATGATTTCCAATGTTTGGTCCTGACATGTTCTCATATCACCACGTCAGTCACATTTGCCTGTTTGACAGCTGTGCTTTGGCTCAGAAGATGCTTGAGCGCACAGCAGTTCCTACCACTTGTACTCAGAGAAAACAGATTCAGTCATGGTTTAGTCCCTGCAGGGCTTGGCTGGACCCTGCCCACACAGGACACAACGTCTGTGGGAGCAGCACTCGCTTCATGTGAAGAAAGGGTGGAAAGGTGACCCTCTGGTTCCCATGAGGAGTTCAAGAAGTGCATAAATGAACACAGCCCTGACAGGACACCTTTGCTGAACAGACACAAGCATGATTCAGCAACAAATTAACTGACAAAGGTGGGCAAACACTTGTGAAAAACCAGTCAGTCGTGGTTCTTATCTATACCTTTGGAAACAGGGCATGAAACCAAATGGTCATACAGGACAAATGAGGACACTTCTCTTTAGAATGGGCAGGAAGGACACAGGCTGGACATCTTGCAAAGCTGGCTACACTTTTACACTATTACGCTGTATAATAAATCCATTTTTAGCAACAGATTTCAGAAATTAAGACCCCCAAACTCACATATATACCATAAAAGTAGGAGACCATGAAGCAGGAGACAAACAGAAGTGATGAAGCCCATCTAGAAGCTGAGGGAATATTAAAAAGAAGGATGCTATGAAGTGTAAGAAAGTATCTCTTAGTGGGAAAAACCTATTTGCACCTTTCCTCAGAAGATAATTGAGTGAGCTGCAGTATTCCTGGTATATACAATGGAAAACAAAACATTATTAGACTATTCTTCTTTGTCAACAAACCCTTAATCCTACACTATTTATATGTGTACTGACTAAACATGCCCACTTTTCTTAACATTTTTAACAACTTGACATTCAGCCTTCCTTCATCTTTAGCACAAGAGCCAAAAACTTTTCATTGTTAGAGTGCCATCTTCAGCATTTAAAGCAAAAATAAGAAACCTTTCCATCAAGAAAAATCAAGAAATTGATTGTAGTTTTCTATATTAGAAAAATATTTTTCTTTCCTAACAGCATTGGAGTGATAAGTAGAAGATCTTCACACTAGGTATAAAGAGTATATTAGCAAAACAGGTTATCAATATAAAACCAGACCATTTAAAGTATAATAAAAATATCCCTCAGGATAAGCTTTTAAGAGACAGGAATGTCATTGGAATTTCTTAACAAGATTCAAACACTGATACTGAATTACTGGATAAACACTTAAACATTCTGACCAAGGACATTACTTGAAGAAGAAAAGTCTTGGGGAAGATGCATTGCAAATGTAAATTAGAGAGTAACCTGTCTCTCTGAGTTAAGTGAGAAGAAAAGGAAAGCTGCGAGCACTTGCAGTCTTGGTCAGGGTCTAACAAGGGAGCTCTTACAATTGTTGTATATTTTAATTTGCTTTTTAAGAAGCCCAGAAAGGCACTTGTCATTCATTCAAAGAGCGAAAACAAAGTCCTAATCTGCTGAAATCAGATTGGCAGGTATTTATAAAAACATGAAGAATGCCTGGTCCAGTCAGATATATTTTGCAGTTTTCCCGTCATTTACACCATAGATTTACTTGGTTTGAGCTGGGGATTTTTGCTTGTTATTCCTCATAATGTTCAAAGTATTTCACAGGAAAAGTAGGTTGAGCTGCATTTTGAATACAGGTGAGCAGAGACAGATAAATGCAATAATAAGTTTCCTAAGTTAAGCTGTGGGCAGAGGCACAAAATGTCCTCTCAGCTCCTCAGCTTTCAGCTCTGCACTCTCCATGAGAGAACAATCATTTCAAATTTAAAAACCAAGTAAGGAAAGCTCAGGGCACTGCATGCTACTGCTTCAAAAATTAGTGGATTCTGAACCTTACTGTAGCCTCTGGACATCTAAACCAAACGTTATTTGCATGTATTTACTCGTACAACTCCAGTGTGGGAGGGGGAAAAAAAACCCCAGTGAAATAGTTTTGAACTCAGAATGGAGAAATCACAATGACTATCACAGAATCAGAGTCTGCCTTCACTTACAGCAGTGCAAAGCTGAAGCAGTCAGATCACTGGATAATGATAATTACTCAGTGTAGAAATGTTTTTCCAGTTATACTATTATTGCAGGAATGCAGCAGAATCTGGATCAACATTTGTCTGACAAGGGATATAATAAAACCCTTTTGCAGATCCATAAATTAAAGACTTTTCCTAAATCATTTATCTCCTGTTTTTCAATATGTTAGATGCAGCAAACTTGTCTACCACATAAGATATTTAGTTATGCAAAAGAATTATTCTGTCATAGCTTTTCAGCTTATTTTAAGAAGTAATATGCATTTGACAATAACTCACACAAAAGGAAAATCCATAACAATATAAACAGACAGCAGTTTACTGCAAAGCACTGCAAGAGCATAGAAGTAATTTGTCAGTGTTGTAAATTGCACTGACACATTCTGTTTAAATATTGGCTGATTAACTGAAGGAAATAAATTTCCACTGAATATTTGTAGTTCAGGTTTACTACCAAAAATCCTAAGTGATAGGCACCTTATTATCTTAATTCTAAACTGGAAAAAGTAGTTGTGCTTTTCCCATCAGATCTGGGCATCTTTATACCTTGTGAATGTCTGTTAATACAAAATAATTGAAGAAAACATTAAAAAGAGGAAAACACAGAAGGGAAGTAAGCTTCTGTAAAGAGAGCAGAAGACACAAAACATCCCCAACACATTCTGTCCTCACTCCTCTTACCTTGCATTGGATGCAAGCAATTCCAACCTTAATGGTCCTGCTATGTTCTTCCTCCTAACTTACCCTTAATGTTCAGCTTTCTTTCAGAGTTTTTATAGTCTCTGGTGTAGGCTACAAACTCCAATCCCTGCCTTTGCTTTCTCTTACATCATTTCTAAAGATTTTCCACTGATCCTTGCCCTAAACCTTTCTCTGTCCTGCACTCTCACGCACATACTTGCCTCTCATTTGTTATATTTATTGCTGTGATCAAAATGATTAGGTTATAATTAAAGGTCTAGGGGCTTGTTCTGTTTTTATTTTTCCTTTTTTTCATTTAATTTCAAGATTCAGACAGTCATGGGAGTAGAAGGGTTTTCAGAAGCATCCCTCTAAACTCTCACTTCTGTAAACTGCAGTATAGAAATCTGATGTCCGGAGTTATTACTGGGGGTTTTTTTAACTTCATTTCTTGAGGATATCAGAAGAACTGCATAAGCTTCAGAAAGAAATTAATGTGGTTTTAGTAGACCAACACCACTGTAAGCTAAGCATTAGAAAAGGAGTGTGCTTTGTAAAGCAAGTGACAAGAACTTAAGTCTTTCACACACTTTGTTTCTGTTACTGAAATGTTAAGTTACTGAACTGTAAAGCATAAGCTGTGGAGATGCTTATCTTTCCTAGGCAGTACCAGAGGATTTATTTCTTTCCCTGTTTGCCTCCCTAGAATAAGTCTACCTTTTTTTTTGCCCCTTTTTATAGATCTCAGGTTTAATCGATTTGCAGAGCATTTGTAGAACTGTTTTGAGGTTTAAAATCCTGGTCGGTGCAGTGCCCTTAAGAGTTAATTCATAGTAATTTTATTTCCTAAATAGATAGGCACAGTACTTTCAAAGTAGTTTGACTTGCCAAAAGCTTTTCCTACAAGCCATGGACAGTAAAAAGAAATTTGCAGTATGTGGGAAAAAAAATTGCTAACTGGGGAGCAAATGCTTTGATTTCATCATTTGTCTTGATCAGAATGATTGGAGAAAAATAAGAGTTTATTCATATTGAAGCAAAACAAGGATTTCTGCCCCATCCCTGGAGATGTTCCAGGCCAGACTGGATGGGGCTCTGAGCAACCTGGTCTAGGGGAAGGTGTCCCTACCCACAGCAGGGGGGTTGGCACTAGATGGTATTTAAGGTCCTTTCCAACCCAAGGCATTCTGTGTTTCCACAGCATCTCTCAGTACAAGCAGATATGGGAATGTGGCCTAGAGCAGAGCTGCAGAAATACACAAATGTGTTGGCCACGTGAGCAGCCACACGTGTCAGGCAGGTTGAGACTCTTCTCCACTGCAGAGTGTAACAGAGCTGCAGAAGCCCAAATGGGCTCTGTGGGTACTAGAGGAGCAACAGAAACAAAAGAGCAGAGCCAAACACCAGACTGCTGAAACACAGCTGAAAATGCTGCTGCAGGAAGAGAACTGGACTGTGGTCCGTTTTACTGCATTTAGGTGGTGGTTTGCTGCTGGAAGTCCAAGGACACAGAAGTACTTGACTGATGTGTCTAGAGCAAGCAGGATCTCAGGGAAAAAAAAGAGAACCACAATCTAACAACAAGGTATTACTGGTTTATGGAGTACCTTAGTTGCATAAGACCACGAGGTGCTGCTGACCAACTACTGCAGTTCCAGGCACCCAGTTTCTTCTTCTTTCTTCTGTTTGAAAGACACAAGGTGGCACTCACAGGCATTTACTCCTCTTGGGAATGTTTACAGGTCCTATCTTAAGCTCTTCAAGCAGAATCTCTGCAGGACTCCATTCTGCCACCACACTTGGTGCTGATGTGGCTGGTAGGAGGCCTGGGCTGTGACAGTGTGAGTAAGCTGATGACAGAGAGCTGAGTGCTGGCAGCAAAGGTGTTTCAGTGTTTAACAACACAGGGGAAAGTCTGGGGAGCAGCCGAGACTCACCTAGAACTCAGCACCTCACAAGAGTGAGGGAGAGGAGAAAGGACTGCAGAAAAAGTAGAAGTGCTGCCCTGCAGTCACCTCCTTTGGCTCCAAGAGGATGTCTAAGACCTGGCATCAAAATTTTCTTTTATGCTCTCCACTGATCAGTGATGCTATAGCAGAGCTCCAGCTACTTCTGTTCCACCTTTTGGACCTACTGAGAGGTTGAGGCTCTTCCTTTAAGAAAAGTTATTTTGTATTTCAAAATTTATCACTGTATCATTCCTACGAAATCTAAAAGACGCCAGAAATTGTTGCTGATACACACAATTATCATCACCTCTGACTGGGAGGTGTGCAGGTTCTGACCTGGGTAATTTGTGACCTTCATGGGCTTCTTCTGACCATCACATGTGTGGGTTTTCTCTCTGGGGGAAAAAACCCCAACCAACAAACAAAGCAAGCAAATAAGTAAACAAACAACAAAATGAGAAATACTACTAATAAAAATTAGTAGTGTGTTAGAGCGTTAACATTTAATTTCCTGCTCTAAACTGACTTCACTTTAGTAAAACCTTTTTGACACCTTCTCATGAAGACTGCCGAGTAAGCTTGCCAGACAATGAAAAAGGTGTATGGTGGTTACTCTGCTGGCAGAGCATCTAAGGAACAGATATCCTCAACAACACTGTGGTTTAATTATACTTACAATATAATTAAGTTAGGGCAACCAAGAGTTTGGAAGGAGTCTTTATTGTCTTAACCATGAATGAATAAACAAATATAATGTGATTTTTTTCAAATATGAAGACAAGAAAAAAAAAATTGGAGGAGGTAACGACACAAGACATGAAGCTCCTTCTGTTACCAGCCGAGAGAAAAACAAACTTGCCTCCCTACTGCCCTCATGGTCCCACAAGAATTTCTGCAAATCTTTCAACACTGGTTTGCAAATCAGTTGAGCTGGCTGAGTGTTTTTCTTAAGAAGAAAAGTTCTGATTCAGAGAGCAGGAGTTAGCAGGATTTCACTTGTGTAAGTGTTGAGCAGTCTTGCTCTTCAGCACCCTTGCCTGTGGAAACTATATTTGGGGTTGTCAGACCTTGTCTTTAAAGTCTTAGTAATGGCACATGAATACACCATGCTTGATAGTTTCCCACTTTCAATCCTTCCCTTCTCCCACAAAAACAAGCAGCAGTGCTGTTACACCCCTGTGGTCTAAGCCACAGGAGCCTCCTCCTTCTGTCACTAAGTTGTCCCATGGGAACTTCACCTTCCAGCCCCTTCAAAGCCCTTCCCAGCAACCACTGATTCCTCACATGACATCACACATCTGTCACTCATAAACCAACGTGAACAGTGCAGGGTCCAGCGGGTGTTATGGCCAAAGCAGTACACCTGCGCTCAGGAATTTGTGATGGATCTGGCATGGAGTAAAGGCTTGTGACTTGAGACATTCTGATTTCTGGGATTATTCATATTTTCACTAAACAATGAGTGTGTCATCAGAAACAGTCACATTGAAGTTAGCAAAAGTGGACATTTTTCCAGGTTTGCAAGGTTTGCCCCAAAATTCTAAGAAATAATCCAAGTGCTTTTTTTTCTTTTCAAATTGAAAACTGTATTTTTTAAAATAATGAGCTGCTTTCCACAAGCCAGGTGCTCAGCTGATACTGATTCATATGTCTCTGAAATAAAAAACTGAGATATTCCAAATTACAGTGACTTCAATTTATTTTTACTTCTTGAGACAATAAACTCTTCAGATAAAACTGGCCCAATTCTGACGACACTCTGAGAGAGGCATAGCATTCCACCAGATTAATCAAAACACAGCAGTTTACAGCTACATTATTGGTACAGGGAGAACGTCCAACATTACTTTTGTTGCATTTACATTCATATCGTGTCTGGAGAATGGGAAACATTTTAAAACAATCACCCCAGATTTTCAGTCAACACAAAAGAGAATTTCAGAAACCAAGCTAATTCCTACTGATTTGCATGGAGATACACAGAGCCAGAGAGCAGATGACTCACTCTAAGACAGACTATGGAAAAGAGACCCTATATTAACAATGTGCGGGAATGTTTTCCAATAGAAGGTACATTCTACCTTGGAAGGAAAAACTATGTTAAAACAGCTATTTTTAAATTTGCAAGGTATCAAAGTCGGTTTTGTTGTGTCACTTCCACTTTAGATGAATCCTTGCAGCTAAATAGAGTTGGAGGAAAAAAACCCACAAAGTGAAGGTAGAAAATAGCACTGAAGACAGTAACATTCTTCAGGAATGTTAGGCTTTCTACTAGTAGTTTCTATACATGTACTTTTAAAAAGTCCTTTGTGATGGAATTATGTGCTTGTGATAGGTGCTGGGTCATGACATGTATGATCCATAAAAAGCTCTCACAAAACAAAGCAGAAGTCCCAAAAAGGACATTTTCTTGAAAGGCAAGGTTTTTCTTAGCAGGCAGGCTCTGACGAGGAAGGTTGGAAATAAAGGATGTTTTATCTCTGGTGCCCATGCCACTGGCTCCCAGCCCAAGATGGACATGAGGAGTGAAGATGGCCAAGAAGAGCAACAGGACCTTTTGTTCCAGCTATGGACACCGTGGTCCATGAGCTAATGGACAAGGGTCAACAAAAACACACAAGATGTCTCAAGCAAATGGTAATAGTTCTGGGCCAGTGTCAGCCTGGTCCTGACTCAACTGGCACCACAGAAATGAAAACGAGATTGTGTTTCCATCCCCTCTAACTACGCTCCTTGGAGTCAATGCTAAATACAAAGATAACAAACTGGGAACCAGACCCATCTTTCTGTGCTAGGAGGGAAGAGTGTTGATGTTTTCACACTGTGTGCCTTGTCAAAGATGTGTGTGCTGACGTCCCCTATTGTCACTGAAACAAACTCTTTGTGACCCATGAAGCCTGGTGCCACAGTACACAAAGCACAGAGCAGCAAAGCGTGCACCTTGGCTGCAGAGCACATACTGCAGCAGCTCCAGAGCCAGGTACAAACACGGCCAGGAAGCGCAGCACTGAATGTGCAGCAGCAGCTCAAGTTCAGATACCCTCCAAGAAGAAAAAAGTGTGTCTGCCCTGAAACTCTGTCCTCACCTCACACTTTATTTCAACCAACTTTTCATCATTTCCTTGCAGAACTGAGAAGTATGGTGGAGTTCCATTTAATGGCATCAGGAGAAGAGAAACGGAAGAAGTAAAGAAAGGAACTAATCAGCAAAATGAAAAAGAGGAAGGATAGTGATATTCTTCGGCCAGATGCAGAGGGGTGGAAGCTGGGCAGGGCCACATGTGGACCACTCCCAGCATCACAGGATGCTGCAGGAAACCTCTCTGCCAGTTTCTTGCCTGACATGCAGGTAAAGGAAGATGAAGTCATGTGAAAGGTGGGGCTGAGAAGCTGTTTCTCCATGGAGACAATTCCTGCACTGAATGATGTTAATAAGGAAGGTTCTGTCCCCTCATTCCTGGCAAGGCCATCCCTGGGATGGTGGCTTGCACAGCAGGACTGTGCTGTGCTGGAAACCAAACAGAGCACGCTAGTAGCCTGAACCCAGGAGTTCAGAGCAATTTGTGCTGGCTGATTTGACTTTTTTCCTGCTTTGCTCTGGTTTAAATGTGCTTATGGATTGGTTCCCTCAAGGGACAGCACAAACCAAAGCTGTTAGAGAAATGAAGCTTTCTGCTATTTCTAAGAATTATTGATCTTTTAACAGTTTGTAAATTCATCCTAATTCTTGAGCTAAATTCTGATACTTTACTTGTCCACTTCAATTCCTCTATCACTTCAGCTGGACAGAGACCTATCTCTGCTAGACTGTGCACCTTTCTGCAGCGAAGCTGCAATTCCTTAAACAGCGGCAGTATCGCAGCTGGATTAGTCCGGGATATTTCAGGAATCATCCCATTACGTTCATCAGTCAATCACCGCCCTCTAGAGGTGGCCACACTGTGCGTGGGGCTGAGCTGGGTTTGCGGCGAATGAACCATCCCAAAGCCAAAGCGATCCTGCAGGAAGCGGGAGGAAGGTGTTGGCTGGTTTGAATAGATCCAGGTACGCTTGTGGGTACAAAGGACTGAGCGCTGATTCCCAGCTCCTCCGTTATTCCTCCCCTCTCCACCTGTGAGGTCACCCAACTGGCAGCATTTTGCCTTCATGCATTTTGCGGTAGTGCTACTGCAGAGACTAGAGAAACATGTAGAATGACAGAGAACTGTATGACACAACAACAATAAAAAGCAGTAAAAGTAACTGCCAGACTAAACTCTGGTTACAGCTTATTTTTTTCTGAAGCAATGTGCATAAGCTAAACTGGTGGCACAGCTGCAGGAATTGATTGTGCCGACATGAGCTGGATGTGCTGGGATGAGAAAAGCAGCAAGCCTTTCTGTACAACTACACTCTCACATTACTTTCCCTTGTCTGAAACAGCTAGGAAGGTTTAAAGAGAAGAATACAAAGAGTGATGAATAGTAAGTAACCCACCACATTATCAAGTGATGAATGTACTGCTCCTGCAAACACCCTGTTTGAATAGGCGAGTATTTAAGGAGAAACTGCTCCGTACAGAGGCAGCACAAGATCCCAGAAGCAGGAACAGCACATGGCCAGGTTTCCCCAGACACATCCTTCCTCTTTTTTTTCAGCTGGAAATTCTGTCTAGGTGGAATTTAGCCATCTTCTACATTTTCTTCTGACAGACTGTCTGGGTGTGCTGGTTTGCCTGCATATGGAGGGATTCTGCAGGTAACCACACATGTGCACAGGCCACCTGTGCATGTGCAGCCCCGTACCTGAACATCTACTTCTGTTGGCAGCATTTAATCAAAATAGAGCAGATGCCCAGGATCCCAGCAACCATTTCACTTCAAATATTACCCTGGGATTCAGGAGAGCTATGTTCTGTTACAGAATCACAGCATGGTGGAGCTTGGAAGGGGCCTCTGGAGATTGATTAGTCCAACACCCCTCCTCAAAGCAGGGTCAACAGAAGCAACTTTTTGCAAGTGCTCTCCACAACCTCTCTAGGCAGTCTGTTTGTTCTTCAGTCACTGCCACAGTGAAAAAACCCATGAAAAATCTGATATTTAAATGCAATTTCTTGTATTCAGTTTGTGCCCCTTGCATCTTCTACTGCACACCACTGAAAAGACTCTCGTCTGTCTTTTACTTCCCCATCAGGTGTTTATATGCATTGATAAGATCAACTCTGCTATACAACCCCAGATCTCTCACCCTCTGCTCACCTGTGACAGATGCTCCAAGATGTGGCCCTCCCAGTATGCCCACACCTCTCTTGTATGGGAAGCTCAGCACCCCATGTGTGCACACACTCACTCAGCCAAGGCTGTTGGCCTTCTTTGCTGCAAGGTCACTACTGGTTCATGGTCAATGCACCCATCAGGACCCACAGGTCTTTTCTAAAAGCTGTTTTCCAGACATTCAGCCCTCAGCTTGTGTAGGTGCATGGGCTTAGTCTCAGCTCCCCTTCTGCCTTGACTAGCTGGCCTTGGATTCAGCTCTCTGGACCTTGCTGTCCACGGTGTTGATGCCACTGATCTCTTTTGTAAAGCAATTTCAAACTTTGGTTATGTGATATAGGTGTCACTTCATTTTTTCTTCACAGGTAAATATCTTATTCTCTGTTAATGTGTGGCTCCTCATATTGACAACATTCACTTCCATGTGGGCTTTTACAGCAGTCACTGTCCTGCTGCTCAGGTGCCTCAAATTGTATTTAATTTATGATTTCTTTTGGAACTTATGCACACATTATTATACTGCACTACGAGTCCAGAAACTGAGACAGAAAACTGAGCACTGTATGATATCCTATGGCCAAGGCCTATAAGTCCTGTTCAGAATATTATGGCATGAAAAATGTCCTCTCATCTTACCAGCTTTTTTCCCCTCTGTGGCCGCTGTATTCTAGACAAAAAGTGAGGGAGAAGCCCCAGTTTTAATCCCATATAGAGTGCAGGGCAGTGAACATTATCCAGTTCCTTCTGCATGGAACTGAGCAATTTGTGCTTAATTAAAACTGAGACTGACAATTTCAGAAAACTCAAGGTCCTAGCACTGCCAGCTTATTCCTGCTGTGTATTTCCTTGTCCACCTCTGCACTGTGCCAGCCACACAGTCAGACCTTTTCTCTCTGCAGGCCAAGGTTTGTCTTTCATGAGGGTCTCTGGGTTCCTTCATGGGTTTTTCTATCCTGGTCAAAGTTAGAGTGTCCATGCCCTTTGGAAATAAACAATGATTCATATATTTTCACAACACCTTTAGGGGCAAAGAAGCACAATGATCCCCTACCAAATTTCAAAGCCCAGCTCTAGAAGAGCAGGTTTGTCCCAGCTCCTCAGCATAGCTCTTCCCCTGGTCACACGCAGTGGGAAGCAGGCTCGTGCCATGCAGCAGTAAGTCCCTGTGACTACAGGCAATGCTGCTGGCATGCTAACCCGCTGCATAAATCACCAGAGATCCACGTGAGCCATGTAATCCTCTGGGCTGCAGTTACTCACACCAAGCTGGACGATGTCCAAAAGCCACACACTGCCCTCCCTGCAACGTGGCTGCTCCCCAGAGCCTGTTTGGTGCCTCTCCCTACCTGTATCTGTGTCTTCACCTCCACAGGGGGCCTCCACATCTTATACAAGGACATTAGCAGAGGAGACAAACCCACCTTCCTTGCACTTGCCTGGCTCATTAATCCCAGGTGTGAATCCATGGAATTGTGTGTGGAAGGAGGTTGGCCCTCCACCTCCACAAGGGCAGACACACTGCATTTGTGCTTACTTTACAATTACACTTGGAACCATGGAGGAAGAATATAACATAGTTTCTTATGTAACCATATATTTACTTTGGTTATGTGCGGCTTCAAGACAAATCTAAAATGGTGCTGGACCGTGCTGCTGCCCTCAAAAGAAGTTTGTCAGCAGAGTAACAATAATGTTCTGCTCCTGAAAATGATGTGCTGGGCTTTATGATCAGCTTTTAGGTTTGAATGCTTTTGTTCCACTTTGATATTTGAGCCCTCCCCTCAAAGCGAATCCTTCGAGTGTGGTCATGGCTCTCCAAGCAATGGTCATGGGAGGACAGAGACAAAGCACAAAAAAAAGATGCTGACGGCATCTGAAAATGATTTGCAATCTCAGCCGCAGGAGCTCAGTCGTACTAACACAGTTATTTATATACTGGGGACAGCTTTTCTCATGTTCTTCTATAAATTTCTTGTTGGAATTATTAGGCATCCAAAATACATTCGGAACTAACCAACCAAAGGAGTGAGACAGAGCAGGTAATACTGACTAAGCACACCAAGCCCTGTCTCACAGCCCCAAATCAAGCACATTGCCACCAAGCACACAACTACAGTGACCAGTCAGAGAGCATCTGGAGCTGGGCTACTGAGCTAAACCATGCAACATAATCTGGGGTGTTGCAGCATAAGAGGATCCTTCTGGGATCTGAAGCATCCACACTCCCCACTCCCCACAGCCCAGCCTTGCCACAGCAAAGCCTGGTTGTCTTTGAGAAAAAAATGGCATTGGGAGAGTGTGGAAGCTTTGCACATCAGATGTGCTTAAGGTAAACATAGAAGAAGTGGGTGAACTTTTTGCAAATACTGCAATAAAATTACAACTAATGAAAGTACAAGATAAATAATACAAGGAGCATTTTAAACACAAAAAAAGTGAGGCAGGCTACTAAGGCTGCTGCTGAAAGAGTAACAGACCCAGCACACTGCCACAGATAACTCATCTCTGCTCAGCCCATGGGGCAGAAGCCCTGCCCTGGGTGGTGCCATGTCTGGCTGCACATAGACATTCCTGGGCATACAGCAATGCCACTGGTGTTAAGTCCTGCTCCTACAGAATGCTCAGAGAGCTACAATGCTTTCAGGAGCAGGGAGTACCTGTTTCATGGAGAGATTAATTTAGTTCTCAGTAGACCAAATAAACAACCAACAGCCAGAAAAAACAGCCAGCTACTAGCTGTCCCTAGTTCTTCCCATCCCAGACAAGGGACTGGCTTCTATTCAGGCAGGTTATAAGTGGAATAACTGCTCACCACTCAGTACCTTGATAGCAGAGAGTGCTGTCATTGCACTGAGGTCAGCAGAGTGACACCAGTACAAACAAGACCAAAGCCTGACTGCAGAGATGGAATGGAGAAAAGGCAACGGAGAAAGTGCCTCTTCAAGGCACTTATCACACAACTGAAACACCTCAATCCTGCCCTTCTTCCACCTCTTTTTTCCACCTGGTCCCGTAAGTTCCTTGGACCAAAGGGGATTCGCCCCCCTCCCCTCCATCTCAAGCAGGTCCCCCACTCTCCTGCCACACGAAGAACTCAATATAACCAGCGCCACCCTGAGGAGCAGCCAGGGTTAATGGACTGGAGCCCTCCCTTCTCCTGCTGCTTGCCCAGGCTCTGAAGCCTCTGGGCAGCCAGGCAGACAATCCAGAGACTCTCTAGGTTGTTTTCTGGGGGCCATGGGAAGCACAGTGTCAGAAAGAGCTGTCTGAGCCGTGCAGCCCCACGGTTAGAGAGGAGAAACCTCAGCCCAGGGCTGACAGTGACTGATGACTGTAGGTGCTGCGAGAATTCTGTTCCTCACGTTACCCAAATGTCAGGGGGTTACAGTGATGTTATTAAAGCACCACAGAAGTGCAAAGATCTGTGTAAACTGAGAGGATAATCACTATGCAGGCAGAGCAGAAGCTGTTTGACAGTGTTGAAATTATGTTCTTTGGTAGCCCTCTGACTTGACACGTGACTTGATACACTAAAAACACCCATATTGTGTTTTGATGTTCTGTGTCCATGACAATTGCTTTTCCTGCAGCAGACAATGATTTGTAAAATAACTTTTCTTATTCCCAAATCACTCAAAACTTTGCAAATTGTTTTCCACGAACTAGAAGTGGTTTAGAAATAACCTTGGCTCAGGGAATGGCTCTGTTATGGGGCTTTTGCTGCCATGACATCCAGCTGGGGGAAGACAGTTATTTCTGAATTACTCTATTTTTACATTAATATCTCTTTTAGAGCAAAACAGCAGCAGAAGCAGTATTATTTCCATTGTGTGCTCTGAAATAGGACAGATTCCTAGGAGCCACAACTTATTACCCTCCCATCATAGTCATCCCTGGTCATTTCATGAGGAATTATATCCACTGTCTCCCCAGTCCCAAGCCCTGAGATCACTGTGGGGGTGCAGGAGCAAACCCCTTTCTCCTCTGTACTGGGAACTGCCAGCAGAAACACAGATCCCACTTCACAACAGACAGCCTTGCATGGCCAAAACCCTGCAGCCCAATATCATAGAACAGTTTTGGTTTAACTGGGCCTTAAAGGTTATCTAATTCCAAGCTCCCTGACATGGGTAGAGGAAAAGGGAAACCCATCTATGCATGGGCTCGAATCTCAGCTTTCCAGTTATGAGCTAAATGTGCTGATGGACTGCACTACAGAGGCTCCATAGTTAAATTATCTTCATAATAAAAAATAATTCTCCTACCTAAAATAAAACTACTTTCTGAAAAGCATTGATTCTAAGTAGTAGAAATATCACATAGACCAAGGGGCCTTTATCATGACATTATAAATGTTCAAAACTACAAGGAATCCTCCTTTCCCAGAGACCCATCAGCAACTTCCCCATCTGCAAACTGACCAGCTCAGATTGAGACCTATGACACCTCTGAATCAAGGATTAGATCCCCACATTTTCAAAGCTCTTGTTCCAGTAGCAAAGACACAATTTTGGTGTCTTCTGAGTGTACTGAGGACCCAAGCACTAATATGCCTCAATCATTTCACTGGGCTCTTCACATTTCAGGAGATCAAATGTGCAATCCTAAGATTCCCAGAGAAATTAAAGAAGCGGTTTAATGGATCACTTAAAATTTTAAAATATTTATAATTAAAAGAGAAATCCAACATCTTATTGAGGGGGGAGCAGAAAGAGGGGAAGGGAAAAAGTAAACAAATGAGAAGAGGCACCAAACTCTACTCCAAGTACACACAGTGGAAAATGCAGGTCAGTGCCAGCAGCCTAATAATCCAAATTCTCTTTCTATGCACTGACCTCTTCTGAGGAAAGGAAAGAATTTAAAGGAACATAAATGATAACTGTACATATTCTGGAAGCCAACCTAAAAGTGCTGCCAGGAAAAATCATCCTTCTCCTTACAGAGCCATTAACACATTCCCTTCCACCGGGGCAGCAGAGGTCCCACCTGCAGAGGGAGGGGAGAGAGGGAATGCTCCTTACCTGCCACACACAGTCAGTCCTCAGCATAGCAGAAGGATGAGCATCAAATCTGAGTGGCAGAGATGGGTTTCAGGGCTGGCAGGATCAATGTGCATGTCTCAAAAAACCCCTGTAACACACTGAGCATTGGCAGGGGCAGGCACTGCAGCTTTCTGGAGAGCGTGGGAGTGCAACCAGCACTACACCTCCAGGAGTCCCCAGCAGACACGGTGCAAGACACTTGCTCCTTCCCCTCCCAGAGTGAACAGCAAGAACTGCTTTGGGTGCTGCCCTCCAAAGAGTTGGAACTAAGGAAATTATCCTAAATGCTTTTTTAAAAAAATGACGAGTTTCATCCCTTTTACATGCTCCAGATGGCTGTAATAGCAACAACAATTCACCAAAATACCAGCAGTTAGATCCACCAATAGCATAATTCTGTACAGGGCTTATTTTCCTTTGTTCTTCATGCAGCTAAGTGCCCACACACATCAGTGCATTATACTTCTCCTTTCATGCTGTTCAATACCTCTCCTTGGTCCCAGTGAAATGGAAGTCCTGCTCATTTTGCACACCCACTTCATACCAGCTTTGTTTAGGTACTTTTTCTGGCCAGCTTACATATTGATTGGGTCCGACTTGCACAAAGAGGATTGCAAAATCTGCCCCCAAAATTTCCAGTGGAGGATGTTCTTGCCTACCCCAAATTTGCATTTGGCCCACCTGCCACAGTTGTTGCAGGGTTGAGGTAGTGTCAGTACTATGAGCAGTGAACTAAATGTTCTTCAGAGGGGATGAAAATCCTGAGAAATTCACGAAAATCAGTGGAGATATTCCAGATGAGGGAGGTATATGGCTCAACAAAAATAATGAAACAGAAAACATCCACAGATGCAGGAGAAGTTGTCCAGACAGTTAAGCTACCCTGGCTTAGCCTGCCAGGAGCACAGCCCTTAACACCCATGCAAAAACCTTCTGCACTGCAGCTTTAGCCATGACACTTCTCTCCCTGTCACTGGCCCCAAACCGCTCACTTTGCTGGCTCCTGCTGACTTGCTCTGGGGGAAACTTAACCCCTGAAATTACCTAAAAAATGCATTTGGGGGATGCTCAGGAGAGATACCCTGAGGGCTGCTGTGAGTGACTCCAGAGCAAGTCCCTGTCTGGCTCAGAGGGATCACTGCCAGGGGACACTTGGGGCAGGAACACTGAGGTGATCCTGCTGGACACATAAGCACAGGGTGAAGAATAAACTAGAAAAATAAGTAAAAGGTTTCTTGTATCTCAGAGTATTATTTTGGTGTTATAGCTTCTCTGTCCTTGGTAGCATTTACTTTGGTGTAACTGAAATGAAAACGTGGCTCAGGAAGATTAGAGGACTCTGAAACCAGCTGAAAACAGAGAAAACACTACTTTACTCCGCCAGCTTAAGCTGCTTTCCATGGAGCACGTATCCTGAAAGTGGGAACAAATCACTGTACAGAGCTGCAGAGATTTTCATGATGATTTTAAATCAACTAAATTTCCAACAGCTGAGATTTTGGGCAATAAACTTGGCTGGAGCTGAGCCAACCTAAGTTAGGCTGGGATCCTGCCCTACAAGTTCCTGAAAGTGTCTGTGCTGAGTGTGACAGGGAAGATGCTGAGGGGACAGAGGCTGAAATTAGGCCAATAGATCCAAGCACAAAACAGATTTGGCTGCAGCTGCAAAAGAAAGGATGCATGAAGTAGGGCATTTAACCATCAGCCCTCTCTGGACAAGAGCACCTGGGCTAGAGAGGTGAGCTGGGCTCTCACATCTCCTCTGGGAATAAACATCTCCATTTAATGTACACACTTTGCTCACATTTGAGAACATTAATTCAGCACAAAAAAGAAAAATCACCAGCTGTGTGCTGCTGAAACCAGGCCCTTTGGCTACCTCAGGGAGTTTACTAGGTCTGTATAAATAAACATGGAAGACTTCACTGTGGCAGTTTAACAAAGTGCTAGAATCCCTTCTGAAATCTTTATGAGGTGAAAATTAGTAAGCAACCTCTGAAAAACCAACTGACATTTTTCAATTTATGAGGCTTCCCATCTCACAATGTCTATTATTTTACACAAAGATTTTAGTTTAAAAACTGCCTCTCTGAGCTATGCTGAGATGGGAAGAATGCTGAGATCCTGGGCTGACATCCCAGGAACCGCAGGAGGTTGCCTGGTATTCACAGTCGAATTTTCTAATAAGGTGGTGCACATTTCCAAAATGTCACTGCACAAGTGGCCATTGGTGGGGTTATTTTAAGGCAGCAGTTCAGGAAGGCACTTCTTGTGCCTGTTTCTGAATTGACAGACATGCATGCCTTGAACTTTCTTAAGGCCCTGCTGTGAAGAGAGACTTTAATGGCAAAGACAGCTCCAGGATCACTTACTGGAAGAGATTTTTATCACTTGATTTTCATCTCTTTGTACTGGTGTCAATTAGAAAAACAAAAATTTCTGAAATTCAAGGAGTTAGTCCTGGACAAAAGCGGACTGAAGCCTGAACTGAGCCATATAAAGCAGCTTCTGCCTTACAGCAGTGGCATTTTCCATGGATAATCTGCACTAGAATAGCTGGAAACAACCATTTTCTATCTCCCTTTCCAACATCACGTCCCTCAAAGGGACAGCTTTGAGGCAGTTCCATTAAAAGTGCAGCCAGCCAAGTTGTGGGGTATCATGATCAGTGTTTATAGTGCCAGGCAGTGATCTGAAAGGCATGTCCAAAGAATCTCCTCTGATCCTTACTTCAAGGCTCTGAAAGGAACATACTTTCATCCCACCATCCCTTACATCCTCTCTCTGGGAATCTGACTCACTTCCTTGGGTTTTGTCTTTCTCTCTCTTCCCTGAACATTTTTTAAGTTAGACTAAATGCTCATGAAGTTGCTGCTGTGGGGGATTGATTTCCTTTTCCCAACTAGAACTGTGCAAGATCCTTCATCCACTGCTGGTAAGTCTTTGACAGAGATGCCCATGGAGATCAAAACATTTATGTTCCCTAAGTACAAGGTAGAAAATCCAGGGAACCTTGAGGTATCTGCTGTTGTTCCTTAAGACACATTGGAAATAACATTATTTCTTTTTTTCTCCATCACTCACTATTTCATCATCCCTTCCTCACTGCTCATCTTCTGTAGGAACATTTTGTGACGGACTTTGTCACAGACTAAGGGTGCTGCAAACAAATCAGACCAGCTCAGCCTCCTTTAATTATTATTTTCCAGCACAGAAAAGGCCAATCATTTTCATTTATGAAAGAAAGTGCTTTAAAATTCCCTCTGGTGCTTTTGTCATCTGTATAAGTGTGGACTTTAACTGCCCTCTACTATGGAAAACAAACCAACAAACAAATCAGAAACAGTGAAATTGTAGCTTGTTACATATTCTCCTACTCATGGAAATGACTACAGGAGATGGACTTTGGAGAACGAGAAACAGAGTCCCACCTACACTCAAATACTGCAAGTGCAGAGTCACAATTGGTGTGGAAAGGATGTGGCAGCAGAGGAGCAGAACTCCTTCAGATATCCCTCACACTCCCTGCCCTTGCCTTGCCACCAGGCACATTTCTTCTTGGTTGATTTAAATTCTACCTTTTTTATTCCCCTTAAAATGAGCTTCCTGTCTCCCCCTATCTCTGTGTCTACTGCATTTCAGTGAAATTTTACTTTGTTATATTCCCACAAGAAATTTAACAAAGGAGTCTGGAGAGTGGACAGCAAAAATAATACACTGGAAAGCAAAACAAAAGCAGCAGGGACCATGCAAAGGGAGACACTAGAACTATTTTAATTCCCTTTCTACTAACAGAAATCTCCTGCTTCTGTTGTTATTTCTTTTCTTTTGTGCTGGAGAAAAACTAACATGTGAAGAAAGAGCAATGCCTCCTGGCACACTTCAAAATTCCCTCTTACTGGCAAGTGAGGATTGAAAAATCCCTGTGAAAGCTGCTAAGAACTGACAGCTGCCCTGCTCAGAACTTCTGAGCACCCCATCTCTAATGAAGATATTCACTTTCTTTAGAGCTGGAGAGGTTAAACTGCCTCAGCAAAGGAGCCCTTCTTCTGGAACAGATTTCACAAAGGATTGGAGAACAGGAGGCTTGGGAGTCCCCAGGTTCATTGCAGGGGCAGAGGGTGCTTCACCTCATGCAAGGTGGCGGGTTTGTTACCTTACAGTCCCTCCTCCTCCATTCAGGTATTCCTACATCTGCCTGACAATCCTACAGAGGCAGGCCAAGTGCCACAGAAGCCACTAGGACACTTTCATGAAGAACTGTCTGAAAAAGGGAATTTCTGATCTGTGGGAAGTTCCAGCATTCTGAAATTTCCTTTTCTTCCACATACAAATGAGAGGCCAAAATTCCATGGTCTGTGTGGAATGGATCTCCTGGAGAGGAAGAGGGGGAAGGAATGGAGAAGATTAAGAAACTTTGTTTGTAGGGAAAAAAATAAAACCCTGTTGATACTGTATCAGTGAACTTTTCAACTTCCATGGGGACCAAACCAGACCCCAGAGAAGACTCTCAAAGTCTGCAGCTCAGAATGTGGGAGAGATGCATGAAAAACAAGCAAACAACTAATGATCAGTCAGAAACCCCCTGATAAAGAACTTATTTTCAAACTGGTTATACATTTCAAACAATTCACATAAATTCAATATTTGAAGACAGCTATACAACTGCTCAGAGAGTCCAGCAAAGGATTTAGGTATGGTTTTCAATTTCAGAATATGTGTCCCCACTGAAAATATTTACTCAAGCATGTACAGTTGGAGGTTCATTTAATTATTTTCCTGGACTAGTTCCTATTCATTCTTAACCCAGGAACGTTATTTTTACATTTGATACAACACCCTACTGATTTCTAAGCAAGTTTCACTCTCAATTTCAGTCAGCTCTGGGTCTGCTATTTAATTTTTTAACCAAAATCTGTTGGCCTGTGGTATCTCAAGTCAGCCCTTTAAAGTTACATCAATAAAGGTACTTATCTTTCGTTGAAACAGAACATCTGGAGTTTTCCTTAATCATTGCTGTCAAGAATCTGCAGCATTCCCTTTTACACGACCCATGAAATTTTGGGATGCTCATGGGCATAGCAATATGCATGTTCCTGACAATCCTGACTCCCACCTTCCTCTTTTTTATCATATCAAATGGCTAAAGCTGCTCAAAGAAAATTTTGGCATTTTTAACTTGAGGAAAAAAAGCTTTGTGCAATGATCTAGAAAGGACAGACAACAAGTAGAAGACAGTTTGCTACCAATAATTAGGTATTCCAAGGTATTAAGGAATGATTATGGAAAATTTCAGATGAAGGTGACAAGATGGCATGTCTGGCCAGATGACACTGAGGTGAAGTGATGCACACAGGAAGAAACAATCTTAAATACTTCTACTTTGTCTGCATAGCAAAGGGCTTTGAGCTGACTATTCCTGATCCAAAATGAGGACCAAGAGGGGGTTTGGCAGAGGCTGGTGCTCAAAATGATTGGTTCCAATATAACAGCTTGGGATCTTGAATTGAAAATGACAGGAAATATGCTTAAAACCCAGAAAGGACCTCTTTTCAACCAGAGTGTATTTTAACAGTGGAACTCCTCACCAAATTACACTCAAGATGCCAAAAGCTTACACAGATTCAAAAACAAAGTCACCAAAAGGAAAATCCCTCAAGGACTATTAAGCACAAAATATTGTGTCTGGTTCTAAAATCCCTCAGCCACAAATTGTTGGAGGCTGGGAGAATATTTGAAGGAAGTGTCAAATATGCTTGCAGGACTGGCCACTGTCAGAGTGAGTATCCTGAGTGAGACAGGCACCTGGTCTGACCTGGTGTGACTGCTCCTGCACTTCTATACCACATTTTCCTGTTGCCTTGTTCTCAGAAAAATCTAAGAAATAAATCACTGAAACAATCATTTACATTCAACACACACCCCATATTTTGTTCAATAGACAGAGTTGGCATGGGAAAATTCAACACAAAGACTTAAAGTTTAGTAAATTCATAAACAACCAAAGAAAGGGAAATGCTGAATGTTTACAAGTTAAATAAAAAATTATTTGGAGTTCAAGTGGATAGCACATATCAACAATTTAGGGTAATACACAATACAGCAATTACATAACTGAAGAAACTGAAGAAATTCAGAGATAATCTTAAAATTTAAAGAAACTCAAATACACTGACACATGAAAATACATACATATTATGCATCCATACATAGGGTGGTGACATTTGCAATGTTTCCCACAGCCTAAAGGGCTCTAGTGCTTTTAGAGATATCCTTTGCAGTTAAAATACAGAACCCTAGTAAACCTACTAATATTCCTCCACTTGGTTGGAATTTCTTGTGTGCACATATACATGCAATGTCTTTCTTTGAGAGGCCGACATCAATTAAATTTAACTGCTTCCCCTGTGGACTTAAATCAAGATGCTAAGTTAATATATTGCTATATATAGCCTGTTTATAAGTCATTCTTCTTCAGCAGTGGCACCTTTTCCATGTAGTTTAGAATAGAAGCTGCCCTTGTTCTCTAGCACAACCTCTACCATGAAATCATCAGAAGAAAGTCATTACATTTAGCAGGCACCTCCCTTGTTTAATGGTGTATAAATGTCTTGGTGCCAGTCCTGTGCTTGGCATATAAGGAAAGGTTAAATACATTAAACATCTGCAGCCCAACTAAACGCCAGTGAAATGCTACAGGACATATGATAACCACAGACAAGCACAGGAGAAATGGAAACACTAATGATGGAAGGGCACTGCTTAGGATAATTTCTAGTCATAGAAAGATGCTTTAAAAGTAACTGCAGGGAAAATTATGTTGGAAATATTTCCTAATGGGGAGACCTAGCAGGCTGTGGAATAATCACCCAAGGGAGGGGAAAGAAGTCCTTTTGACTGAGTCATTTCTTTCTGGACTGGGAACACAGTATTAAGCACACTGCAGGGAAAAAATGTCCTGGCAGACAGAAAGATTACCAGCTCTACTGCTCAGAAGCCTAAGACATTTCTGTTCTCAACAGTAGCAGTTTTATTCAGAACAAAACCAAGCTCATAAAAACTTTTTTAATTGTGCATGAAGAGATAAGTGACTTCTGTAGTCTTCCCTTCTCTTTCTCAAATTTAATTTATTTACATGCATTTATGGCTCTTTCTTAAACTGTATTTCCAGAAGAGAGGTTTCCAGAGCTGCAGTCATGTAGTGCCTTTGTTCATCTGATGCTGTGTGGCAAGAACAGATGCAGCTTTATCAGGAACAGGTCCTGATCAGGCTCTGGCCAAGCATGACTCGTTTAATGTGACAGATATAGAATGAAAGGAGAGTGAGAAGGGAGGAATAACAAGTGCCAGGGAAAGATTAGATTCTCCACACATTTCTGCATTTATTGACCTTTTCTTCTTCGCTATACCATTAGTTACCCAGATTTACAGCTCGAGATGGCAGGAGAGCTGTCAGGTGCACTGCTTAGGTCACTGGTGATGTTATGAACTCTACTGGAAACTGATTTCATTAAACAAAACTATGTGGCTTGGCATTTGATATAGCAAATATCTAACTGACATTTTTAGTTGCTCTTCATACAATTTCTTTGTAATTAGTGAGATCTTTTTAATAGCTTGTTAGGGACTTCAAAATTTAAAAAATTGCATGTGGGGTACCAACAGCTGGTATACAGCATCCCTCCCTGATGAAAAGTCAGTGTATGTGAGAGCAGTCTGGCATCACTGTACATAAATCTGTAGACCAATCTGCAGAGAAGCAATATTTTATACAGAAGTTTCTTGAAAGCTCACTTGGATGGTTTTCTTTCAGCACCCTCTACATCAAATATTCTGTCATAAATTGGACTTGAGTTGGAATTTACTCATGAATAAAATACCACCTCTGGGACTTAATCCAGAGAGAAAGTAAAGAGCCTAACCCAGATCACTGCTGGCCAGCAGAAAGAGTTCAACATGAAGGACACCAGTCTGAAATTATGCAATAGTCTACAAGAGGGCAAGCAGGATTTCATAACCTTTAGACCCACATTTCTGAAGGCAAAAATCTGTACTATGTTTAAAGCACATGCAGGTCTGCATCTTTTATGCTGAGGTCTGAAGCCAGGCTGTTACTGTGTGTTTGCTTCACTCATTACTGTCATGGTTTCAACCAGCCAAGAACAAAGCACCACACAGTCACTCTCTTACTCCCTGATCCCACTGAGGGGAAAAGAGAATTGAAAGGATTAAAGTAAAAAAAATGGTGAGCTCAGATCAATTTAACAATTGAATAATAACAATAAATCTTAATGAAAAGGAAATTAACAAAATGAGAGAAAACAACCCCCAGGAAAACAAGTGATACAAATGAAAACAACTGCTTACCATCGACAGACCAGTTCCCAGCCAGTCCTTGAGCAGCCTCGCCTGACCCCGACCTTCTCTCTAGTTTCTTGCTGAGCATGATGTCAGATGGTCTGGAATACCCCTTGGGTCAGCTGGGGTCACCTGGCCCAGCTCTGTCCCCTCCCAGCTTTCTGTGCACCCCCAGTCCCTCACTGCTGGGGTGAGATGAAGAAAAGGCCTTGGCTCTGCGTAAGTGCTGCTCAGCAATAACTAAAACATCCCTGGAATTCTCAACACTTTCCAGCACAGATCCAAAACACAGCCCCACACCAGCTACTGTGAAGAAAATTAACAATACCTTAGCCAAAACCAGCTCAACTACATCAGTTGAAGCAAAGCAATTCCAGTGATACACAAGATCCCCACCATTAGATCTGGGTAAGAGTTTGATCACTGTTCAACTGTAGCATGAGGGAGCCATCCACACATTCATCCATCTTGTTAGAACACTTTCAGGCTAAAGCATATGTCTTCTAAGAAACCCTTCTTGCCCCTCCTCAAACCAGGTAATGCTTTACAAAGGCAAGCAGTTGGAGGAAAACAATTGCTGTTCATGTTCATGACATAAATCCAGCATTCAGCATCCTGACCTCAGTGCAAAGAGGGGTCAACGCCGTGGGAATCAATACAGCAACTTTGACTGAGGCAAATCTGATCTGAACGAGATCAGGCTGGCCTGGTTTATCTCCCTTCTATCAGCTGGAGGCAAAGACTTTGGTAGGCATAAAACCCAGCCTGGTCCCTGATTCCACAGGAGCAGGGACTAATCCCAAGAGAAAGTGGGTATTGGAAAGCTGCCCCTCTTTGCACTGACTTAGTGGCTCAGTGCAGCTGCAGCAGAACCTCATCCATCAGGGCTGCTAAGGGATCCTCTGCACCAGCCCACTTGTCCCTGGAAGGGATCCCTGGTTGGTGTCTTCTAGACTTTAGTTAGAAGGGTGAAGTATCATTTGTCATCTTCAAAGAGTTAAATGTAAGACCAGCCACTAGCTCTGCACTCAGGTCTGTTTAACTTTAATCTCTGCATCTGTGTAATGTGGCTGTCACGTTTTAGCACCATGAGAAGAGCTAAGTCTAAGCTCTGGGACTCTTGCTGCTGATGACAGTTCCATGCAGATCATTTTCCTCATGCCACATGACCTGGCTGGCTTTGGCACATCCTGTCTAACTGCTGCTGAGTGAAGAGGAAATATTTGCCTTGAGCCTGAGCACTAAACACCTCCTCTGTGGTTAGGAGAGATGCAGCTTTCTCCATGGTGGGGTGGTGATCAGACTGAGCCGTTACCTCCATTTTCCACCTTTGCAGCAGTAATTGCTTTCCCTTGTGCCCCTCACTGGACAAACAAGCTAAGGAACTATTCTGGGAACAGCGAGGACTTTTGAACACTGTGTAACGTGAGCACACTGGCTTTTGGAAAAGGAGCTGGCTCAGCAGATGTGCAGGTGGGGGTAGTTTGCTATCCCACCCTTAGGTGAGAAATTAATTGCTCTGTGTACCCTCTTTGCCATGTATTCAGCTGGCAGGCCCTAGACCACGGCATTCGTGTGGGGTCATCCAGTTCTGGGCTTGTTTGTGCCCTAATATTTCACACCTATGCTTCTGTACTTCACAGGAATATTCCTCGCAGGGCAGAACATGCTCCTGTGCCTCTACTAAAGGACAATGACTTGAATGGACAGCATAAATTTTATTTCTTGGGCAGAAAACTGAAGGTGACAAGCCAATTTTGCTTGCATGAGAGATGCAGAAGAGCAAAATGCCAATGAGAAGCTAAGCCACCCACCGTAGTCCCAAAACAGGCCACAGCCTTACCATGTCAAGAAACTGCATAAACAGAACAGAAAAACCCTGCCATTTAATACCTCAATTAATTAAATGAAATTCTCATTATTCTCATAAATCCTCAGTCAAAGGATCTGGGCACAGTCAAGTTAACGTAACTGTACATTAAGCTGATTGTAGCATTTCCTGTTGTGCACTCTTATTATATGTCTTAGCTGGCACAAATCCTTCAAGTCACTGGCACTCCCCCCGTGATGCACTACAAGATGTTTAACTGATGCTAAAGAAAGAAATGCTGAAATTTTGGTATACAGAGGGGATTGATATAAAAGTAAAGCCTGACAGAATGAGTTCAAGAATGAAGGAATGCTTAAAGCAATTCAAGGGAAAACACTAATTGGAGCTTAAAGTTGCAATCTGCTGTGGCAGGCAAATATCCCTATCATTATAAAGGCTAACAGGATTTTTTGTAGTATAATAACTTTGATAACTTTCTCAGAAGTGTTCTGCAATGATTTAAAATATTCCTCCCCTTCCTCAGTGAAAACAAACTTATTTTCACACTTACCAGCTTTAAGATTTGAAAAATTTAACCCAGCTCTTACTGTATTTAATTTTCACATGCCATGAAAAGAAAGAACCAAACAAACTCAACAAGTTGTGCCTATGGAAACCTTGCCATAGCATCTGCTTGGAAGTCAATAAGAATTGCTTGTACATCACAGAAGGTTGAAAGAAACTTCTGAAGACTTTATAGACTCCTAGAGTATCAGACCATCAGACCCCCAGCTGATCTCCACAGATGTTTACATTTTGCTAAGCCATCATCAGTTAACTTGTGTTAGGCTAAAGCAGAGACATCCACTTCTAATATGTACACATACTGGAGATAATCCAGCAGTTTTCTTGATAGAAATCCAAGGAAACCGTAAGAAATCTACTTTGTGCAGCTGCAATACCAATCTCACATCAGAGCCAATAAGTGGGTGACTTATACTACTTGCACATTTGCCTTTTTACAATCAGATGGCAAGAAAGAGCTCATTTTCCAGCCACCTGCAACAGAAGAACAAAGTTTTAGTTTCTAGTTTTCAGTGTTCCTTCCTTATCCATGAAGAGTCTGATCCAAGAGAAGGTTTGTCATGGAATCATGGAATCTTTGACTTCAGATGGCCCATGGATGGAAGGAAAAACCTTCAGGGATGGGGGAATAGATGGGGAATGGGAGAGAGGCAGGTAACAAATCCACACTGTGAAAAACTCTTACCCTTTTTGGAAGCAGATGGAAGAAAAAAGTGCAGGAGACAGTACATAACACAGAAGAGTTAATACAATCAAAAACGATTGTAAACTGCTCTAGACTTGACCAGCAACATCAGAGGGCTGTTGGTTTTTTTGGAGAAAGAGAGCTTCTACCAGCTGAGAGAGAAGATATAGATGGTAGAAATTGCAGAGATATTAGGAAGCAGAAAAAGAAGGGAATTTGAGCCTCAAGGCTGGGCAGAGGTACTGGTTAATACTGATCTTTGAAGTAGGAATACCTCCTTAGTCAAACAGCCACAGTGTGCTTTTTGAATGGAATGGAACAGAGGAATTAACACCTCCTATCATTCACACACACATGCAAAACATACTTTCAGTCATTAAAACATTCTGTTAGAATTAGAGGTAGGAAGCTCCAAACACAGGTAATATCAGGATTCCTTTCTAGGCAGAGTTCAGGTTTGCTTAAGATTGAGGTTTTTTGTCTGGTTATCACTGAAATTTTCAAGAACTCTGCCAGACCTGTACAGCAAAAATATAACTTACACTACCAGAGAAGTGTCAGCATTCTCTGTGTTGTACTCCAGAAGCTGAAGGGCTGTGATTTTATAAGAACCCTGCTGTTGAAAGACCACAGAGTAATCCACTGACATTTTGAGCTGCACTTAAACCTAATATATACTTTTAATACTACATTTATGTTCCATCATAAACTGACACTGAACAGAATAAGTCACTATTGCCACTGTGTCTGCACTTGAACTTCAAATGGAAAAGGCTCTACAATGTGGAGCCTTGCAATAGGCCCTTTTTCTATGCCAGTGTCTATCCAGGGTTTTGCAGCAGTGCCAGTCTCTCTAGTTTCTCACCACTTCCCTCTTCATTAGACTACAAAGCAAGTTGCCAGTAGGGCTTCTGGAAGCTTCAGCCTCTTTCCTTTCCCCAGTTACAGGAACCGGGGAATTCCCCAGTTACAGAGAGAGGATACACAACACCAGGGACTGCAGTGTCAAGAGAAACCCAGCCCTTGTTCAGACACCTTGTCAAAAAAGAAAGCTCCTGCTGCATTTCATGAGGATGATCAGACTCTCTCTTGGCTTTGTACAGCAGTTCTGCTGCCCTGGGAGTACTTGAATCCTGTTTTTGCTCTGTCTCATCTGCCCCATCGGCAGCTGCCAGGGCAGTTTGCTAGTCTGGTACCCAATGGGAACTCACATGATCAGAATTGAAAGAAACAACAGGGAAAGGTTGTGCAGAGCTGAGGAGACTTTGTATTTCTAGGACTGAACAGCCACAGAGACATCTTTCTTTCTTTGCTGCTTTTTTCAGGGTGCCCTTAACATGCTTCCTCACATGTGGATTTCATGGGCACCTTCTTAGATGTCACTTCTTTACAAATCTGTATATTTTTTAAAGACCTGAGGACTAAGTCAGGAACCACTCTCACTCTCCTAATTTCTCCCCAGATACACACCAAAAAATAGGCTGATGCACAAAGCAGCCTGCACTTTTCCATACACTCACGCTGGGGAACTGCATGAATTAGGCTGGTGTGAGTCCTCCCTCCCTTTGTGCAGAGTCAGGCCTCATTTCCTGGACCAGAAGCTGTCTTCTGCTTGTGCAACCATACCATGAGATCTTGTCTGACAAGCAGGGTTCTGGGACAATACAACAAATGAAGTACAACAATAAATATATGCTAGGTGCTCTAGCCACAGTAACAATTATGTATAAAATTAATAAAAAAGAGAGAGAGAGAGAGCACTAATCATCTTGTAAGGCTTCCTATACCTTATTGCTTAGTCATTCATCCTGAAGTGACAAAACAGATATTCCTAATTGAGACATAAAGATGATATTAATGCAGTACTATGGCCACTTCCATCATATGCAGAAAGGAACAAAACTACAAACATAGAAGAGGGCTGAAAAGCAGATTCAAGTGCTATTTCTAAAGAAATCAGAGCTATTCTCAGGATTGCTGTCATTCCTGTTAGTGTTTTCTGATGTTCATATTTCCATACTCCCAGCAGTTTTAGCCAGGGAACAGGGTTGCACTGAACAATGTCTACACACAGCTCTCAAAGAAAGATGGTCCCTGGACATGAACCTTATTCTCTTGACAAAGAGAAGCTGAGTGCTTCCTCACTTTACTTGCCAAAAGAGACAAATTATCACACCGACCATCACAAAGTCATGAAGGCAACAAGAAAAAAAGGTTAAAATATAAATAATAGCATAGGCCTGGAAAAGGAAGAAATTTCACAAGGGACAAGAGAATCATAGAGCAGATACAGGACCTAACAGAAGAACAGATTTGTCACATAAACCAAATGTGTTCCAAAAGACCCCCAATTTAATACTTTAAAAAATAGCAATATCCTCTTCATGGCTCACTGGTACTCCCTGAGGAATTTTGGAAAACATTCTAGTAAGACTTGCTTTGGCTGAGAATATCATTGGTTTGCTGGGATTTGATTTGATGTTTTCATCATTTTTTTCTTTTTGGTTTCTTGCTGTTTTGACTTGTGAGAATGAACACTTGTCTCAAAAACAGGATCTTGGTTACTGAGGAATCTGTTTATTTCAGGCCCTTTTTCCTAACTTGGTATCAGTTGGAACCACTCGCTGCTCTTGGTATTTTAGGGGTCTAATTTTAGGCCCTGGTTTTTCAGATATTGGCCAGAGGCCCCACTTGGTCTCTACACAGAAAAATTGTATTGGAAGATTTTCTTTTACGGCTGGTGCAGATCCAAAGCTTCTGAAGACATATGGATTTCTTTCCATTGAGTTCCATAGCTCCAGGTCTGGCCTCCTGCTTGTGACACCAGTTAGTCTGAGCATCTGTGAAGGGCCTGAAATGGATGTGAGGATCCGCCTCACTTCAGGCACTTGGTGAGTGAAGAGCTGCCTCTGCTCAGCTGCAATAAATCTAGTGTCCATGGCTGCACAAGCAGGTGGAATTTCTTCATGGACGGGGCTGTTAAACATTGGAATGGACTGCCCAGAGAGGTGGTGGAGTCACCACTCCTGGAAGTGTTCAAGAAATGACTGGACATGGCACTAAGTGCTGTGGTTTAGTTGACAAGGTGGTGTTTGATCGAAGATTGGACCCTGTTATCTCTGAGGACTTTTCCAGCCTAAATGACTCTGTAAAGGCAATTCCACTGCCATCAGGAGCCAGCATCCCAGCACATTCAGAGTGCAAAGAGCCAACACAACACAAAGAAAAGGGAAAAGCCTGATTCTAATCTTCTCCTGACAGACTTGTTGTGAAATCCATGCCAGCTCTCTGCACCCTGATTTAACTCATACCATCACTGGTACAAGTGTAGCAAGAAATCTCCAAGGGATGAGCTTTGCAGGAAAGGCTCTGCTCTTTGACAAGAACAAAACATTCCCATAATAAGCAGACATCATCTTCGCTATCAATGCCAAGTCTTAATCTCAGGAAAAAGATAACAGGGATGACTTCTCATCCAAAAAACCTCCCATGTCTCCCCAAGGCACTGATATGCTGCTGGAACTTCTCCACTGCTTCTCCCTCCACACAGTGTCTCAAGCTGCACAGCAGCACAGGTCAGCCCCTGGACATGCCAGTGCTTTCTGCTCTCACCACATCCACCCAACACAAGACTGAAGACAGATCTCTGGGGGCAGGTCAGGAGTCTCTCAGGGCTTTCTCCATGCATGAGCAGCACTCAGTGCACAGGGGTGGGCTTGGTTCGTGTTTGCCACACAAAATCTGAGAGCTGTTGGAAAGCAGAATTGTCTCCTCACTCAGGGGCTCGCACATGATGAATGTGGGATTGCACTGAGGCAGAAAGAAAAGGCACCTTTGGAGTGTTTTATCTACTTTAACTGCTGCTATTTTCTGGTTTTATCACAACCATCGTATTTCCTCTGTCAGGTTGATCGTCTGCTACATTTACTTTTTTTCCCTGCAAACAAGAGGCATGAGGACCACTGATAGCTAACAAGTGTTGGAAAGCAAAACACTGAAGGACCCTCTTATAACCAGAGGAAAAGAGATGGTAGAGAGGATTATTTGCACAGAACTCAGCTTGGGTTTTCAAACCAGCATTTACAGGTTTGGAAAGAGCCAAGAACAGAAACTTTAAAATAGTTATTAGGGGTTTTATGGAAACTGGATGAATGGATAGTTTAAATGGGAAGCCAAACAAATATAAAAAAAAAGATAATCTAAGCCTGGCAGGAGACCTGAGGATCTTGAATAATAAAGCTAAAAAAAGTAGGAAAATAAAGCTTTTGAAGTGTGACACAAAGCCTCTGGAGTCCAGGAAAAAATGTTTCTCAGTAGTAGAGATCCTGTGCTTGAGTCAAGGGACAACAATTACTAAGGTACTGCCCTATTAACACAAACTCTGCTGTCCTGTGCACTGCACTCTAACCACAGCAATACACTCAGATAAACCATCCACTAAGTACAAAGATGGCATCTGAGAGAGAAGCTGAAATCAGCCAACAACAACACCAAGTTATATCCACCGAGTGGCTTCTGCCACTTTGCTTTCTCTAGGAAGCCATGCATATGGATTTCAGTCCTCAGATGGCCACAGTGGTGCCTGTGCTAACCACAGCAACAGCCCTGCAGAGGTGACCTCATCTCACCTGGAGCTGCGGCTGCAGAGCAGCTGTAGCTGGACACCTCTCAAAACCAACCTACAATCTGTGGGGGAAATGGAAAGCTCCTTGCTCTCATCCGTTTTCTAGAAAATCAGACACTCCAAGTGATGCCTTAGGTTTTACATTTTTCAAATCCTGTACTGCTTAGTGTGTAACTCTGAAGTTTCATGTGGCCTGTTAACTACTGTTCTCTCATGCTGGTTAGACATAGCAAGCCTCTCTAGGTTTGCTCTTCAAGGACACCTTGATTGTCCCAGGCCACAAAATGTGTAAACTAAAAGCCTTTGAAGAGGGGGGGAAAACGTGGGGTAATTACATTGTTAACTGAAGTTAGAATTGGAGAATTAACCCTGATGTGCAAACAGACCAAACTTAAAAAGTGTGAAGAACCCATGACCCAGGGTCCATCTTGGGTGGAGCCCCTTATAGGCTTTACACTCCCAAAGTGGACCTTTGAAGGCCTTTCAAATGAATACCTACTTTTGTTCTCTTATTCTTGTCTAGCCTCTCTTTTTAGGTGGCCACATCAAGGCATCACAAGTAGTGACTGCGGCTTCTTTGTACCTGAACATCTGCAGCATAAATGATGCCATGGTCTTTTTGTAGACACAACTGTAGGAAATAAGCAGAGAGAACCAGATTCATGACAGAGATGATAATCCTTATGATGCAAACAGGTTTTATGCCAACCAAATTCCACCTCCTGTAGCGTTTCAAAAGCTTTTTACAAACCAGTAGTAGATGCAAAGTGAGTTTTGTTATTCTAATTAAATTAGTAATTAGGCAAGATAGCCTATTATGCTCTGAAAAATAGGGGAAACTGAGGCTGAAAGCAGTGAAGGAATCAGTGGGAACATCACAAATCAACCCAAAACTTCTGACTCATGTGCTTGTGCTCATTTGGCTAACTCTCCTTTCATGTAAGCCAATTCCTGGTTCTGACCTGATTGAAGCCAATGGTAAAACTTACATATATGTGAACAGAGCAAAGATCTGAAATTTGTCTGTCATCTGCACTTTATAGGTTAGTTCCTTTATAGATGGGGCAGATATTTCATTCTGCTCTGTGGTTCAGCCAGCTGGATGGTGCTATGTGTATTTAGGGCACAATGAGAAAAATAAATAGCAATTAAAAACCAAAAAAAATGTCAACCCTTTCTTCCATACGGAAGATTTTAGTATTTTTAATGGTAAAATTATTCTTCCACATTTATGGCACTTCCACAGAGAGAACAGTTGCTTGAAACCATTAGCAGCAGCAGCAGAGGCTGATCTGGTTCTTCCAGAGGTCTGCTCCACTAGCCTGGCAGCTCCCCACAGCCACAGGAGGCAGTGGCTCATGCCCATCTGTACCATGGGAGAGACAGTGCTGCACCCAGTTATCCCCTCTCTCATCTTCTGGCTTTACTTTGGCTTTTGACAGCAATTACATGCTTTAAGACTGTTTTAAACTATCAGCAGGTGACTACTCTTACTGATATCCTTGGGGGAAAAAAAAAGCAGCAAGAAAGTCTTAAAGTTCATACAAGCACAGGATGAAAGAAGTGGAGATCTGGTCCCATCTACATAACACCTGCAACAGAGGAAAGAAAGAGGGACCCCATATTTCATACAACTCACCTCTTCCCCAGGGCCTTCACTCTGTCAGTACAGAAACACTGATGGGTCAATCAGGGATTAGCTGCAAAAGGCTCTACACCTTCCCAATGAAAACTCAGCTATTTCATTCCAGCATATACATTGGTAAACACCACCACCACTTTGGCCATGGAACCCCAAAATGAGGGCAAATCCAGTGTCACTGCTTGCCCCAGCCATTCCAGAATAAAAAAAAGATGTCAAGGACAAAACTGCTTCACCTGTAAGGGATGCCAGCAGGACAGAAAGGGGAATGGATCCCTACTGCAGCCGAGAGTGTCTTGGCTAGACCCGATGAACGATCCTGGCGAACATGCTGTCTCCTGCTTTCACAGGTGAGGCGTCAGTCAGCACATTGCCTGGGTCTGCTCCAGATGTTATGTACAAACAGAACTCTCCCCACTACCTTTCTGCTCCTGTATACATTTGAGAGAACCACAAGCAACTTCACCTGGATCCAACTGACTGTGTCACCATGCCATGAGTAGAGCACATGCTTTATTCACCTCTGCAAAGGAACCAAGGCCCTGTGGGTCAGCAGGGTGGGGCTGGCAAAAATCAAGCTGAGGGAATTGTCACCTTAAAAGTTCTTCCACAAAAAGTGCCTTATCATCCCCCCCATTTCTAGATTCTCAGAGTGAGAACAGATGGGAACATCCTCCCTCTCCCCCAGGAGATTTTCAGTCATTGAACAGCTCAGGCTTCAACAAAGCAGGGTGCACATGTGCAAACATGACCACACAACACTCATGTCCAAATACTCCCAAACCCAAATGACATCAAGATTTTCTTTAATTACTGTAGTTTTAAACCCCTGATTTTCTTGTGGTGGAGGCCTGAGAACCATTGGAGACCTTGGGGGGTGGAGGGGTGCCAAAGACAATTGTGGCCTGGGAATATTTGCCAGCTGGACTATGTGATTTTGTTCTCAATTTTTTTCCCCCGTTTTCCTTTCAGATCCTGCTTTCTGGCTCGCTGGGGTCTGCAAATGCCCAGATCTAGAAGTGGCAGACCCAGACTGCACTGCTACATCAGTCCCTGCAACTGAGAGCCAATGCAACAGTGAGCAGCAATTTGAGACACCAGGAATCCTGCCTTTAACAGACTACACTCCATAGCCACAATTCCCATTGAATGTTGAAGGCCCAGGTTTGCTCCTGTTTGCACCCTTTTGGCTTTAACAGCTACTCCTGATTTGTTTGAGGAACACAGTTTGGAATCTGGGATTCATTTCCTATTCTAAAGAAAGAAAAAGAAAAGAACAAACACAGTTTGGATCCAACTATCTTGCAGGCTGAAATTCTGTTCTGCATTTTTTCCTTCCCATGCTGCAGCCTCCCCTGCTCCTTCTGCCTATTTTCAGCTGAACTGCTGAGATGCTGAAATTCAAACGACATGAATGTGCATCATATCTATCACTCACAATTGTGTTGGTGCAATATCTTCCTACCTACCCGTCCTACATCAAAGTAAAATCCTCTGGTTCCCTGACACAGTGAAGACTATCTTGCAAGTATGACAGGAATTCTGCTCAGAGGAGGGAAAGTGCTGCAGCAGCTGGTTCTTGAGGCTGCTGCCCACCATGGAGAGGTGCAATGCTATCCTGAACTCAATCCCCAGCTGATGTGCCAGCACAAAGCATCAAGACCCATCCTTTGGAAAAGCTATGGGGTGTGGATGTGAAAGATGTTGATCTGCTCCTGCTGGCAAAGAGGCAGCACTCTCTACCAGCTCCCCACAGAAAGGGGAGCTGGAAGAGTATTTTGGATCCCACAGGCCCCCACCATGGAGAAGGGTTGAGAACAAAGCCATTTTATGTAATAATCTTGAGGCATTGTCAGCAGCAAAGATCTGAGGGGAGTGGCTAAAGCAGGAGGAGGACATTACAGATCCCAATAAGTAGAAATCACACAATTATTTGGGACAAACTGTGGCTGCAGATGAGCTCCTCCATAGAATCTCATTAACATGAGCTACCTTGCCAGGGACTGAAGGGACACATGCAGCCTTCATGCTCTCAGAACAAGACATCACACAGCATAGCTGGGGAGTTGGAAAATTCCCATTTCCTGCAACTCTTGCAAAAGACTCTCTTCGGCCACTTTGTAATCAGTTCTGCACCATCTCCTTTCTGAACTCTTTAGTCTTTTCCTCATGAGTCAGCTCCTGCAGTACCCGAAGCAAAATAGATCCACCTTTTGGATAAGAGAAAACTTGTCCTATACACTGGTTTTATCTTTAGTAACCTGAGCCAGCAAGATGCCTAAAAACCAGGTGGATTTTCACAATCTTGCTAAGAGAGCAGGGAGGGAAAGCCTTACTGGAAGGCAAAGCCTAGATATGCATTGCATAGCACAGTATGGACATCCTTCCTCCACCCCTGCTGTCCCCAGTAACTTGTCGGGACTTGATCCTTTAACAGGACACAGTATGCAAAACACTTGGAAACCATGGTCTTATTTGGACACTTTGTCTTATTCTTCATCCAAATTAAATTGTTCTTCTGTGAGCCTTACCAGCAGTGCCCCAGTTCCACAGTGCTTCAGTCACTCCTTTCAGAAAGGAGGAAAATACTCCATCATCTGCATATGCCACAAACATCAAACGAGGATCGGCTCACACGAACAAAAGCAGAAGCACGCTACATCTGTGCTTGTCCAAATTATTTGGCAAATAACAAGTATATTGGGAAAGAACAGATAGATGAGGACAAAACAGAGGAGTTATTTCCTCACAAACCATATTCTTAATAAATAACTTGACTCACTTTGCTAAGAATAATTTGACTGGAACACTGGACTTAAACTGTTTAAAACTTTTATTTTCCACTTGCTCTTCATGCACAGATTCTGCGGCAATTTAACTCATTTTACTGGAATGGGGGACCAGAATTACACCTCAGCATTGCACTATTAAGCAGCAAAATTACCACTGTTCCTCTTTGTGTGCCTCCCCTCTGTTTTAGACTTCTTCACCGGTATGCAACATATTTCTATTCATACAGAAATTCTAAAATGCAATTGTAGGGTAAGATATAAAATTCCCTACATGGCTGATCAGGACATAAACAACCACAGCACAAGTTGCTTGCTAACCTTCTACCACTCAGCACCAGAATTAATTCAAGAAAGCACTTTCTTCCCCTCACTCCATCCCCTCATTTTTCCTTTTCCTCCAACCTATGCAGCTTCAATGTACACAATTTAATTTGCAGAAGTTTTTAGCTCATCCATCTGGGTCACATATCTATGGGTGATACCAGTACAAGTTAAATATCCCAGAAAGAATTTTGGGGGTTTGCACTCCATTCATCTCCAGAGCAAAGCTCCTGATGGCAAGCCGAGGCTCAACCACCTGAGGAGGATTTGGACATGCAGGCTCCATCAGCAGCCATACATCCCAAGTACTGCCCAGGCATAGAAAGCAGATTTCCTTGCCATCTTCTGGGGCTTTTTCTTTTCCTCACGAGATCTGTTGTCAGAGAAAGGGAGTTGAGAGCTTCTTTCCTTCCACCAGTGGGTTGGTTTCACTCTGCTACATTAATGGGAATTGCAGGTGCACTTCAACCCAAATGTTCATTTCTTCAAATAGCAAAAAAGGCTACATGCACTTGGGGAGAAAGAAAATCCATCCGTTCGTGCAATCTTAGCTTTCAAGGGGAAATGTGCAGTGGAAAAAGAAGAAATGATAGGGGAAATTAAATTAAAATGCAGGAAAAAGAATATTAGTAACAGAAGGGAACTTTTACCTGTGGTGCTTGCCAAAATGCTTTCATGATGCTCAGTGAGAATACACAGGTGTGCAGGAAGCCCAGCAGACTATCCAAGTACGATGCTGAGTTGCCAGGTTCCAGGGTAATTGTCCTGTAACTGTAGCCTTGGAGAACTCAGCAGCTCAGGCCAGCTCTGATCTCGGTGGCTCTGTTGTCCCTTATATCCCTAGGCTGGCAGGACAGCCCCTGGGGCATTCCTGCAGTATCTCCTGGTTCTCCTGCCAAATGGTCTGTAGCACCTTCAAAGGCACCGCGAGGGAAGAGGGGATGCAGGGCAGCACTCACTGACATGGCAGAGGGTGTTCTGGTAAGAGTTTCCCAGGCACTTTGTGACAAAGAACATGGGAGGCTGTTTGCTCTTGCAGTCCAAGTTGCTTGCTCAGACCTACAGAACTGCCCAAACACTGCCAGCCTGCACTCAAATAATTTCCAGAGCCTTACTACTGTGCACTGCAGCTCCATTTCCAGATATTTCACCAGTTCCTTGTACAGCACCATGAAAACATCCCTATCTCCACAGGTCACCTGCCTAATATACCTGGATTGTACTTATATTGGCAGAGAGCAGCCACCAATGTTTGAACACCCAAGGCTGTATTGCTGCTGTTTCACTTAATTTTAAAAAAGAGAGAATTTACTAAAACCCCAACCACACATAAATATAGTATAAAAATTCCTTTCCCATCCTTTTCCACTCCTTCCCACAAGTTCACTGGAATGGCAAGGTTTCTGATATGGATACCAGTCCTTTGAATAAAACTTGGCAGGTTCCACATCACTCATTTCACACAGCACAGTGCTGCACGACATTAACAGCTTCCAGCCATACCATTGACAAGAGGAAAATAATTCCTTCTGTTAGCAGTGACCTTCCAAGGTAGTGTGCTAACAGCCTTTATTTCATTGATTTTCCCAAATCATTGTCAGAATTTCTGGTAATAGGTTCATTAGTCTCACAATGAAGAGACGATTAATATATCCACCAAGAAAAGAGCAGGAGGAGCTACAAAGAACATGAGAAAATGACGATGGTGTGATGTGAATGGTAGATCAGCTTGGGTCACAGGTGGTGCTGCCCAGTGTTGTTCTCCTCTCTGTGCTGTTAGAAATTAGGGTGCAACCAGGCTCACACCCATCTGACCTAACTGGCCATTCCCCAGTCTGATCATGGACCCTGCTCAGCTCTGGGCTCTGTGCACAGACTTCATTCTTGAAGACCTCACAGTTTTATCGCTTAGCTCCACACAGTTCAGCTCACTACGTGCTGCTGGCTTTCACCCAAACAAGCTCAGTTGATCTGTTTTGTCCCAAATTTCCTATGTGGCTGAGGTGTCTCTCTTTTTCTTTCTATTTCTGGGTAATCACCTTGAAATGGACAGCAACTGAAAACTTATCAGCCTTGACATTCCCTGAAATCACTACCTTCCCATTTTTGTCAACGCCACGTCATTCCCCCCATCCATTAGGGGCTATACTAGAAATAATGTCTCCTGATTGCTTAGAATGCAAACCAGTCAAAGCACATGTTGATAGAAATTATATCTGTCTCAAGTAAAGAGCAGCAACTTTGAATACCGTTTACAACAACAAAAATTTAAAAACCAATAAAAATTGTACTGCAATAACAATTGCTGATATCATGGTATTGTAACCCCTTGAAGACCTAGACCAACCCCATCTAACCATGCTTTCATTCCTGCGTATTTCTAATTTCACTCTACTTTATCTACATCCTACCAGACTGTGGACTTTCAAGAGTGTTATCTTTCCATTTCTCTTACAGGATGGGATTGTAGAGAACATGTATCACAGCAAACTCCTCTGTTCATCTCAGAATCTCGAAGAGACAGGAGTACGCCCAGAGCGAGAGGCCCCAGGCTCAGGGGACTCAGCAGCAGCTGGACCATCTGTGCTGCTGAGTCCCATGGTCACGTTTAATGCTTTCCTGAAGCTACACCTGCATGCCAAAGTGGACAAATTCACATCCTTAAGACAGAAGAGAAGCAGTTTTAATGCTCTCATGCAATCTTTGGCTTGCTTTTGCTATTTGTAGTATCACTAAGGAAACCAAATGTGACACTGGTGATCTTTATTCAACATGTCCCTTCCCCACACATGATCTCAGCTAACTTGTGTATCACTTAAGCCCAGCCCATTCTTTCCCATACAAATGCCCAGGAAATCAGGTTGAACTGGAAGGTAAGCAATGATAGCTGTCACTGGATAATTTTATGTCCAGTCCATGAAGAGCTCCAGGCCTTTGGAGCTGCAGCACCTGTGATGCTAAGCAGAGTACATGGTATGTTTGTTATAAAGTTAATAACAACACATCTTGCTGGAAGGTCTCACCGCACTTTACAGCAGTGGGATGTAATTACCTCCCAGAAATGGAGTCAAAGGTGATGTGAATCCTCTGAGATCATCTACCTGGTCTGGAACAGCCACCAAGGTTACAGTTCAGGACTTCTGTGTCCCCACCCAATGCTTCCTCCAAGTGAGCCTAACAATAAAACACACTGGACTAGATAAAAATACAGCCAATTCTGTCTCAAATCCAGGCTTTGCTCTACCCTTCCCTGGAAGCTGGCACTTTCTTTTTAAAGCATTCACCTTCATTTCTGAATAAAATGATCACTGTTTGCCAGTCCCTGATGTTGGCTACTGCCTGTGGAAAAGCAGAGTTTTAGTTTTGTAAATTCTGAGGGGGGAAAAAAACCCAAAACAGCCAACTAACCAACCCCGAACTCTTTACTTTTGATTGAAATTCATCCAGAAATTATTCTGGCCTGCTTTTTAGCCTGTGAGCCAGCAACAGGTATGGGATGAATTTTTCATGGCAGTATTAGAGTACAATTAGCAGTTTTCTGAGCTTGATATTTTCTGCACTCATCCTCACAATTAACCTCTTTGCTGGGGATATGTGACCTTTCCCAGTATCAGAGGTGGATTCACACTTGAGGCCAAGTTCTGTGATCACCCACACAGCTACAGCTCACACTCTGGATGCAAAGTTCAGCTGATTCACTCAGGGAGGCACCAGCCATGCAGGGCAGACCGTTGGCTTATGTTCAGGCTGGCCCCTCCTACATCTGGCTCCAGCCCAGGGTGACGCAAATACGAATTTAAGTCACTTTTTACACAGGGTGACCAGTGGCACCAGTAAGCCGCCACGCACCACCCAGTCTGGAGGAGCTGCCTCCATGAAGGCTCTCACCTCTCTGCAAGTGCAAAGCAGTCAGACACAGCTTAGCATGCAATGAAGGAACCTTCACTGAGGCAACAATACCTTACACGAATGGAGAGCTGAGCACCTTCATCGAGACAGCGATCATGACTCAGTGACATGTAATAATTTCTCAAGTCACAGCAATGTGAGCATTTATCCAAATCCAAGAGATTTCCCAATAGTTACAAAAGAAGCCCAAAGCACAACAGAATGAAAAACTTAGCAGTTTCCCAGAATCTCAAATACCAAGCCCAGGTTCCCCTCCCTCGCTTAATAATGAAAAATAACATTCAGGTGTACCCTTTTATCAGAAAACCAGTACTTCTCTAATTGCTCCACCATGAGAGTTTTAAAAGCATCATTCATTTAAACAGCTCCTGAAAGCACTGAATCCATACTAATGAAGATTAACAGCAGATTTGCAATAACAAAGCTTGGAAAGGGTACTTTTAGAAACTAACATCTCACCAAAAATACATTTTCAGCTGTACATAACTAGTTCCATGGTTGTCCACTGCAGGGTTTCTTGGACTCCAGAAATAAATGTACTGCAGGCTGTGGTGTATAGGACCTGATGGTGTATAGGACTAGATGGGACCTCAGTCTGGCAATTTCTGTGTGAGCCAAGACTTCCCTGTTATAGGATTTGCCATGTCATCAAAGCACTTATGTGATCTCTTGAAAGGGAAATATAGTGGAGTTTTACACAGATGAGAGCCATTATTCCACCTCGCAGCACAAAGCTGTTCTGCACAGGTAAGAGATCAATGGGAAGAAAGCAATTCTGAGATTTCTGGTGACATTTGGGTTTACAATGCTCATTTCATATACACACATCTAAGTGTGTTCGAGCTCTGTGTTAGGCACTAAGAGAACTGTGAATTATATTAGTCAGAAGTCAGATGCTTTCCTCACACCCCAAAGTTATGTGAGGCCATTAACAGTCTGGTGCCACTCTAAATGGTATGCTACACCTCACTATTCATGCATACTCCTTAGGCGTTGCAAGAACTTCACGTTTAAGAGCTCCCAGTGAAATCCAGCCCCACTGCACAGAAAAAAAGAATAGGCATCATTATTGAATTTCCCAGAAATCAGAACCTAAAAGTTTCCATAGATCTTGCAGAAAGTAAAAGGAGTGGGAGTAGGATGCCCAGCAGTTGCCAGTTCCAGCATCCACCAGTTTTGCTCTGGCCCAGCAAATGCATGTATGGCACATAATGGTTTGAGTCTCAGCCTTTGCTGGAAAGGAGCGGCAATACTGACAGAACAACGTCCTGCAGGCAGCAGCAGAACTTGCTTTGGTTAAAGACTTGATCTTACTTTGACCACAGGCAAAGCTGGAGGGTCTTGCAGCCACTGTTACCCTGAGCAGTGGGCAGTGAGTGGCTGGCAGGATGGAGTGGTGTTGGTGTCAGTTTCTATGGAAAATGTCTCTGTTGATACAGTTTTCTCTGTGCCTGAGCAGGGCAGAATTTAACCCCCGGAAGCTCTGCCACCATTTCTCTCAGTGAGCCTTACATTGCTGACAAAGGACCCATGACAGAGGGTCATACATGAAGAGTATTTTTGCAGAAAGGGGATGAGTAACTTCAGTTTAACTGCAGCAAAAGGAAATGGGGTGACTTGGCCAAGCACCTCTCCCACTTTGCACTGAGTGCCCAGGGCAGTTACTGCAGGCGATACTAGGACCAAAGAAAAAAAAGAACACTCAGAGAAACCTACCTCTGGGTTTTGAGTGTGCTCTAACTGCAGAACTCCTACACAATTTACCCTTTCAGGTATTCTGCCAAAGAAATCCAGGTACAGATTATGGGACAAAGCCCATGGAGAAGCAAAGAACCTCTAGATATTAAAGATGGAATCTGATTTTCCTCTGTTTCTCTTGCTAGAGAGGTCAATCCATCTGATTTCTCCCACATCTTGTTCCTTCTCAGGCTGACACTTGCATCACTTGCAGCCAAAGAGGAGCATCAGACTGGTAATCTGCCATGTCTGGCAGCATACACACAAACAGTGAGGCTGACTAAATGCCCTCAGTAACTTTTGGTTTATGTATGCATTGACAGCACTCTGACACTTTCAGGAGGTATTAAATACCTCATAGAAATGGGCCAATAGCCAGGGCACAGATCTGGCACATGGAAAATAGTAAGTGGAGTATCTCCTTGTAACCACAGCAACTTGAATAACACAATGAAAACAGTGCCTATCCCTGCAGAATTGCTGAGGATGAACAGACATACATTTGTGAAACAGGGAAATAAATGTTATAGTGATGCTCCTGAATTGCAGAATAAATCCTACTTCACGCAGACGTGAATGTCAGAAAGCCAGATGTTGTCTATTGATACTGAAACTTCCTATAATCCCCTAAAATTTGTTGGATAACATACAGGAACTGATTGTACCAAAGCTGAAAGGAACAAGAACAGCCCTGACACTTAACACAACTAAGCACGAGACAAATACTGATAGTATTTCAGAACTTGTTCTTAATCAAAGTTTAATGCTTTTTGCTAATAGGCATATTTATTTACTTTCATGGATTGTGTGGTAAGAGACCTCATCCACATCACCAGAGTTTGCATCTAGACATGGCTCTATAACCTAATGTCAAGACAGAAGGCTAATTGAATATCTTGAGATAGGAGCTGTGATGCAGAAAATATGAAATTATTACACACTGCATTAAGATCCTCCCAACAGCTGCAGAGCAGAAACTATAATCTAATTCTTGGAGATAAAAAATGTGATCATAATAAAAAAATACAGTAAGAACAAGAGAGTCCATGGTCAAAACCAAAGTGACAATGGTTAGGTGGAAGACCCTCTTGGGTCTTGCTGAGTTACAACGTTCTGATGTTGTGTCCATCTGGATATGAGGCCAAAATGAATTATTTTCTGGATCAATCAGATACTACAGCAATACTTAATTCAGTCTACCTAAAATTTCCAATGAGTCTGTCTGATTTTCTTGTCACAGTCAGGGTGGGGGCACATTCAATCAAAAAAGAGGATGCAGATGAATCTTTATCCAAAACTTGAATGAAAGCCCTGGGATTAATGAACTTTTCATTAATATTTTCTTCCCTAATGGCTAAAATGTCTGTTTGCATTTCCTTGATTTCAGGTACTACTGTTATTAAAGGTAGGCATTACCTCGAAGATATAAATAGTATGAGGCTATTTTGTACCAAGTTCTTTAATCTGTGGGTTTACCCAGAGACTGAAAGAAGTCTCAAATACACATAAAAAACCTAATAATGAAAAATAACCTGTGATGGGTTCAGTTTACAAGGTTTACCCAGAGACTGAAAGAAGTCTCAAATACACATAAAAAACCTAATAATGAAAAATAACCTGTGATGGGTTCAGTTTACAAGGTTTACCCAGAGACTGAAAGAAGTCTCAAATACACATAAAAAACCTAATAATGAAAAATAACCTGTGATGGGTTCAGTTTACAAGAAGAAGACCCAGTATTTCAAGATAATCCATTTATGAACTGTTCCATGGTAATGGTAGGAAAACCCAAGGGCATGGGATCATCGTGCTTATCACTGTTTGTCTCAGTTTCAGAGAATCCAAGATTAAACAAGGGCGAGGAGGAATCCCAGGAGGTCAGCCTCATCCAGACAAATACTTCCAGTGCTGCAGATCCCAGACCCCTCTTGGCCAAGTCATACTTGAGCTTTGTTGCCTTTCCATAAGAAACCTTTGCTGGGAATTGCAGTTAGACACAAGAGTGATTTGCACACACATGTTGCTGTTTCACACTGGTGAATCCACTCCAACCTCACCAGATCCTTCCAGAGGCTCATAAAAGGGGACAGAGATCCCTGCTTTCTGGGGAAGGACAACTGAGAGACCAAGCGAGATGCCCAAAACAAAACACACAGCCTGCAGCAGAGCCAGAAAAAGAGTCATGGAACCAAGTGTTGTCAGGTGTTCATTGAAAAACTGCAGCTGTGTTTCTCACTGGAGAGCTTCTGATCCTAAACCAGGGATCCAAGGGGAACATAAATGCCACACACTGTTAACAAGGTCTGTTCCCATCATAAGCATATATTTATCTCATCACCCTTGCTCTCAGACCTGGATTTTTTCACTGTAAGTCACTAACATGTCAGAACAACTTCCTGAACTGATACCAAAGAAACTGTTGCTTGTGATTGCTGTAAATATGTCAAAGCTCTGCATTGCTTTTTGGTTTGTTTGTTCTTTAAAAAAAAAACCTTTGTCTGATCGTTTTTGCCTTAGACATGGCAGTTCAGTAAGAAAATAGAATAAAGCAATTCTTTTAAGATGTGAAATGAAAGTTCTTTTCAATTTAAATCTAGTGATTCTTTAAGCAAAATAGCTGAGAAAAAAATATTTTCTTTTTTGATAGATGAAAACTGTGGTGACAGTCACACATCAGGGGAGTAACTCTGAGGCAGGTCCTGTTTTCTGCAGAAATGCCTGTGCTGGGAATGGGAAGTGCCTGGTACACAATGTCCTTTTACTGCCTCCACAGGAAGAAAGCCAGGACAGGTTTTCATTCTGCACTTCCAGTAAGACTCTCTCCATGCTCCTGGGCTGTTCTCTTCCAGGTACTCATTCCCTGTGAAATCCAGGGGTAAGGACCCTGCTACAGGTGATGCAGAGCAAATCACTTGCAGAGCCCAGCAGACAGAGCAGCAATTCTGTGCTGACCAGACAAATGGACACATTTCACCTTCCATCACAGTATCACAAGGTAGAACACAGCTCTCTTTCACTTGGAAAAGAAGCAAGAAAGGATTCCAATGCCTCAGCTGCCTTGAGACAAGCAAATGCAAAGAGCTGGTAGATGCAACCTGCACCAGGCACTGTGCAGGTGTAGTTATTAGCAAAAAAAATTCCCTATTTATGGAGAGGAAAAAGCCCAAGAACTGCCTTCAAACACTTCAGGAACAGTTAACAGAGTTTCTGTTTCCATTTATTTTTAATTCCTTTCTGGTGTGTCTTCTTTTAAAATGTAAACTTGTGAGGCAAGAACCAAATTAAGTCCAATTGAGTAATTCAATTTATCAAGAAGAAAAAACCCCAATGAACAAGATAGTCCCACACAACAGCTCATTTATATTCTAGACAAAATGATGCTACAAACTCAGCAATGACTACCCTGCAATTTAAAATAAAACATATCAGAGAGGCATGGTAATGGTCACCAGGTGCTAAAACAAAAGAAAGAGTGCTGTAGTGGCTCAGTTGAAAAGACCTCTTACCTCAAGGAAAGCTGAAAGTGTGCAGGTTGGCAGAAAATGTCCCCAAACATACCTCTGGTCTAACATTAATTTAAATGGCAACAGAATCGTCATTTTTCCTTTCACTGCTGCTGTCATTAAAAGCCTCAGGGACTGAAGGGAACCTGACCAGTCAAATTTGGGAATGAAATTGGGTCGAGGCAAATAGACCACAGAGATGACAAAGATCCAGTGAGACTTACATTAAAAAAAAAAAAAAAAAAAAAAAGAGAAGGAAAAGGAAAAGTTGATTTTAGTAATACAGATTAGGAATATTAATATAGATATATCTCTCCAAACTAATATATATATAATAATTTTCATGTTGACATCATCAGTTTAAAGACGACTCCACGGCTGTCAGCCAAAGGTTTGGAGAAGTGTTATTTGGCCTTGTAAGTCACTATTATGGAGACAAAGCCCACTCTTTTTGGTTATTTGGTGTACATGGAAGCACAGATGTGATTTTTGCAAAGCTGGCTCTGTTTCTGTAGTTAACTCTGCTCTCTCCAGTGCATAGCTGACATCTGTCAGCGCCAGCGTTCCTTCACTTTGGTCAAATCCCTCTCAGAGCTCATGCTGGCAAGCAGTGAATTCTCAGCTTGCTGCTCTCCCTTGAAAGAGTTTCTTTCCTCTGCCTTTCACCTGTGAGAAAGGGAGAAATCTAAACCTTTCAGTGCCTTAATCCTGCCGCTCTGGTGAAGTGCTCCATCACTCTCAAGCACTACCAGATCTAAGCAAAGCCTCTCACCCTGTGGAGTGATAGTAACCCTTTCCACATAAACAGTTTTCCAAGATGATTTTTCCATTAGGCTCTTGATCCCTTTGGAATGCATTGTTCTGACTTTATGAAATGAAATCTGAAACTTCTTCCTCTTGAGGAACAAAAGGCTTTTGCATGCAACACAAAGCACTGCAGCTGCAAAGTGGCAGTGTCTGTACGTGTGTACCTGTCTGCACATGCACCACGTCCCTCTGCCAGAGGGCAGCAGGAGCATCCAGCAAGAAGCTGCACATCAGCGATTGCAAAGCAGCAAAGAGAAACATCCAAGCTATCCAGACACTTTTCTGCAGCTGAAGAAGCTGCATTTGACTCTCACTATCCCTTTGAAGGTTTAGGTGTTGCAGCTGCATGCGCAGCTGTGCAGAAGCAAAGGTACCTTCTGCAGCCTGAGGGGCAGCGTGGGGAGGAAGCTCAGGAAGGACTGTCCCAGCTCTCTGCAGGGTGGGACAGGATCACGATATGGGGGCTCTGGAGTGCACTGTCTGAAGTGCACTCTGAAGTGCTGTCTCATTGTGGTGGGGAAGAAGTTGCAACCCGAGCTCAGCACAAGGGCAAATAATGACTTTGTGTTGGCACCCTGCGGTAAGGAAAGCAGGAAGTGCCAGATCGGATCAGTCCAACAGATAATTCCGACCACGACTCTCAGGCTGGGACAGGGGCCTCCGCTGCGGACAGTGAATCACCAACCAGCCCAGAGATATTTCCTTCCATTAGTCAGGGGAAAGCCTAAAGAATGAGAGTTTATTCCACTTCTGGTTTTAATTTCCACTTTGTGGTAAGCCTTGAAAAACTAATAAACATTTAGCATATCTACCACATAATTCTGTGTTTGCCTGCATGTATAGGAGCTGTAGGGAGCAAACACTAACTCACAGCAACAGACCTTAGTCAAACTGACAGTCATTTGTCTGCACCAAAGAAATCTTTTCTTTTTTGGTCCAGTGACAGCTTTTCAAACCCTAATAAATTTGAAATCAATCACATAAACCTGAAAACAGAACAGAAAAATAAATTTGCCAAAATATATGTGTGCGCTTATGTGTGCAGATTCAACACAGGCTGGAAGTCTTCCCACAACTAATTAATTCTAGGTGTTTTCCAGTTTTTAAGAACGCTGCTCTCCTGCAGCCAGTCCAGCCACCCAGTGGAAGGCTCCTGGAAATACATCAGCCTATTTCTGATCACTTCCCATGTATTGATACTGAAACTCTCTTAAATTACCAAGATGCTGCTATTCTTTAGTAGCCTATAGGTTCACCCCAGGCTAACAGCCTGCAATTCAAATGACATACACTTAACACTGTTAACAGCCAAAAGCCCAGGACATGGTTTCCCTCAGCTGAACACACTTCCCCATTTCCAGATCTTCTCTTCCTCTGTCACTCATGAGCCTAAACAATACATGACAGTTCACATTAAGCTGCCTTAATGTGACACTTCTGAGATGATTCCGCAAAGAGCTGCAACTCCCTTTGTGCAGCAGGCTTTTAATGAGCTTTAGGAAGGGCTTTATAACCTCTCAGAATCAATCTGAACCCTTATAAACACTCCTCAGTGACCTGCTTTTCAAATAAAGTCTTGTGCTTTTTGGCTAGGAAGATGCAGAGCTGTGTTGGTTATCTAAGCAGTTGTTGCAGCAAGAGAGGAAGGAATTTAAAGACTGCCCCAACCTGAGCTGGCAGCTGGGCTTCCCAAAAGGAGTACCAGGAAAACCACAGAGCGTGGTACAGAGAGTTCTGTAGGATACAGAAGCCTGAACAAGGACAGAGCCAGCACACAAGCCCATGAAGGGATGTCACTGAGCCGTGGTGTTGCCATTATCTCCAGTTTCCAGCGAGGATGTTCTGTGGATGCACAGGCTGCAGAATATGCCGAGCTTGTGCCATGGGCTGTGTACGGAGAAGGGCTGGCGTGGGAAGTGAGTAATGGGACACAGAACAGCTCATTTGAGAGCCCTGGTTTGTGTCCATCGCATCTCATTAGGGGCCTTGGGTGGAATCACTGCTTCACTGACGTCAATGGCAAAACTCCCGCTAATGTTTGCCTGGGCCAGGATTCACCCGCAAGAGTTTCTGACACATGAGAAAATCTTCATAACCACACAGGTGGGTCTCCCCTGTGATCTGCAACACACAGTTCACTGTCCTACCAGTGTGACACAACGTTTTGCTGTATGTGTGAAAGGCTGAACTACACAATGCTGCATCAGAGGGGACAGAACCTGGTAAAGCACATATACACATACACACACACACAAATGCACTGCTGCTGTTGCTGTGGAGATGGCATTCTCTAGAGCTGGTTAGGGCAGAAACCTGAACAAAGTCCAGAGCCAGCTGTAAGAGAAATCACACCAAAAGCAGCTTGATAAATAAACATTGAACGAGCATCAGAATTTTGCTAAGTACATAGGAAAGATTCTGTTTCAAAAAACCCAACTGAACAAAAAACAACCAACAAACAACAACCAAAATAATACCAAAACCCTAAAACCAGAATTCTCTGTGTTTTACGCACTCCAAAGAACTTCCAGTCAAAGAGCTTCCTCAATAAATGAGCCAGACATTCATTTACAATACTTGACTAGGTTTAGAGCAAGTCATTGAACAGCCTGACTACAATTACAGCGACAGAAGACACTGATTGCAACACTATTGTGTTACACATTCGTCACTATACATGCAGTAAAGCATATGAAGCTAGTCCCAGCATTCAAGCCCCATCGTTCACTGGAGCTAGATGGAGGCAAAGTCTTTATTGCTGTGATAGATTAGAAGGTCTGCAGGTGCCTAACATGTCAAGAAAGCATTATGCTTTGTGTCACCGAATCTGAGAGAGGTGACACACATTACAACAGGCTATTGCCATGCAGAGAAAAGGCCAACTTACTCACAGCTGTAACTACTATCCCACTCTGGAGCAGACTGTCTAAGAAAGCAGCAGGAAAACAGGGCTGGATATTTAGCCAGTCCCCAGTTAGATTTATTTATAAGTTAAACAATGCAAAATGTTGCTTGCAGTATTAAAGCCACAGTGTCCTTCCCACAGGTCTGTTGCTCTGCCTTAACATACAATGGATGTATGCTCCTGCCTCAGTTTCCCTCAGGTGAGCTGGCTAATCATAATTGATTGTATATCTTCTTATAGATAAAATAACAGTGTTTGAACTAAATTCTTGCCTGGTTTTTGTGCAGAATTTAACACTGACTATAAAAGCTGCTTCTGAAAACGGTTGCCAAAAAAAAACCTGTGTGCTTACCCTTCCTGCAATTCCTCACTGACTGGAATTTTGCTTTAGCAATTATATGAATGCTAAATGAGGACAAGCCAAGCACATAGTTTGGGAAGCGTTGTAAAACGCTGATAAAATCTGATCTGTATTTTAACATTAGTCAGTCTTGCAGTTATGTAAATGTAAAGCAAAAGGATCCCTGAAGTATGTTTTCCTACATAAGAAAGTTACAAGAACAGTGATTCAGGTTTGAGTACCAGTAACATCTTGCACAATTCAAACCTATGTTTACCCCAGGCAGCTCTCAGCAGGCAGCAGAGCAGTGTAAGGCAAATGGAATTCTCTCTTCACTCCTTTCACATACTCTATACTGCACAGCAAATTTCACCCCCTGGATTTCCACTTTTAAGAGCTTTAATCTGAGCTCACTTTAGAAAAATATACAGAGGAATTAAACTCTAGACTTGATGGGCTGCTTCAGAAATATTTCTTTCCCGATAGCTTCCTGCGAAGTAATTGAAAGCCCAGGATAACTGAGTCCTGTGCTGTCACACTCAGATGTGCTGCAGTTAAGTGTTACTGCACATGGGCCTGTCAGCTGGGGGATGGTGATCCAGGGGCTCTCTTTGACTTCTGACAGGCAAGTGCACCTGAACTTGTTTGCTGGCAGCAAAGTCTCCATAACCTCTTTGGGATTACATGGCTCCTGCAGTCCTGATTCCCATTAGCTGGAAATACACAGTACTCTGCTGCCAGTGACGAGTAGGCATCAAAAGGAACACAGCAAGGGTGATTGGCAGGGGCTGGGAAGAGCAGGGGAACCTTCTCCCTTCCATCAGACAGCTCTCCCACTGAACAGGTACCTCATCCCACAGCTCCGGCACCCTCAAAGAGCCCAGGTGATGAGTTAAAAAGTAGTCAAAAATAATTTAAAAGAACAGACCAAAATTAATGCTTTTGGCCTACATGACTGATGGCACACTGAGGTGGGAACAGCAGGAAACAGGGACTACATCAATTACACTTCCAGTTTTCAAATACACTTATTCTGCCCTACTGGATTAAACAATTACTCTTTGTAGCACTCATAATAAAGTATGGGTTTTCCACAACTGTTACTGTATCCACTCAGCACTCACATGTGGCATTTCAGTCACTTCTGTTGATACCTAATGATCCAGCATCACATGGGCTGCTTCCAGGAAACATGTGTTTCTGTCTCTCTAGCTGTCCACAAATTCATACGGGGTCCCAGAACAAAAGAAACCTGATCTCTGAGGAAATTCAGATCCTGATTTGAATTCAAGTCCAAACATGACATCTGGTTTAAAGAAAATAAAATAGTCACACACACATTACACATACAGAGATCTGCATTCCCCTGGGGTTCCACACCAGGGGCTAGAATGTATTTTACCTTTATCCAGTAGTCCTCCTAGATAATATATTTTCTATTCATTTCTATCTTTACTCCCTATGTTTTCAATGAAAATGGTATGTGTGTTACTGGGGGAAACGGGATAAAGCCAGGAGAGAGTTCATGCACTATGAAAAAGACTCCCTCCTCCCGGAGCTGCTCCCTGGAGAAGGGAGTTCTTTTCCCAGGACTGCCAGGCTGGATCATTCCCTTCTAAGGCCACGTAAGTTAAAACGTTGTTGCCCGGCAAGCCCCGGGCTCCCGGGAATCCCCTGCGGAGGCGGCGGCCGAGCTCCGTGTCCAGCGCACGCCGCGCCGCGAGGTGGGGCTCTGTGCGCACGGACAGGGCGCACACGGGGACAGCCCGCAGCATCCCCGGGGACACTCAGCACCAGCGATAGCATGTAGCACTGACGCTCATATTCCACCTGCACAGTCAGGCCGGCCAGAGCCCCTTGCAGACTGCCTGGGGAAGCAAAGAGCAGCCGCTGTTTTCGCATGACGGCTGTGGGGTTTCGCTGTGCGAGAAATAAGAGCCCAGGCTCAGAGCTGCCGCTGGAGACTGGAAAGTGCCAGTTTTCCTGCTGAAATCCTAACCGGGAAGACAAGATTCAACGAGGAGGAGAGGCAGATGAGAGCTGGCTACTGATGCTGAGACCTTGCTGCTGAGTCCCTCGGAGGAAATGGCAGGCAGAGGTGTCCGAGGGGTGTGTGAGACACAGCATAAAGCAGAGGATGGACCTTGGCTGGGAGTGTTTTGAAACAAAAGACAGCATCTGACTTTAGAAACAGGAGAACAGGTTCACCAGTAGTGAACACTGGAGACGGAACCCCTCTCTGGGCCAGCCACTGCGGGGACAGATGGGACTCAAGACCTGCTCAGTAAAGGGGAACTGCAAGCCTTGCCCAACTGGGGTTCTGCACCGAGGCCTGCCAGGGAAAGCAGTTCCATCTAAAAGCTGCTTTTTGCATAAAGGAGGGAGCAGGATATACGTAATGCTCTTTTATTTTAAAAGGACTAGTAATAGCTGGAAGGATACGTAAAAGAGGAAAAATAAAGTGCTGTGAAGCCCAGAAGGCTACACATGGTGTACATGGAAGCTTGTGTACTGAACACTCCTTAGTTGTCCTGCAAAAGAGAAATATGAGTAAAATGCACATCAAATAACTCCCTAAGACAGGCAAGACTGGAGCAGATGTCTCCTGGCCCTTAAACAGGCTCCTGTGGCAGGGGCAGAGCCAAAAGCAGCCCCCTTGTAAAGCAGCCACTTCAACTCCCTCCAAAATCTGCTGTGGATACAACCCACACCCTACTGCTTCCTCCCAGGGGCACCTCTGCATCTTTCCTTGCTGTTTGCTCACATTCAGGGTGTCTGCAGAAGAAGGAAGAGCTGGGCTCAGATGATCTGCTATCAGACACAGCCTTGGGGCACTCGGCCCAGCCTGTCCCTGGTCCCACTGGATCAAGTCTGCTGAGTGTGTCCAGGTACACACCACAGGCTTGTGGGTTATTCAAACCACCCAGACATCCAGGACTGCTCACAGAGCGTGAAGTCCCACCTACGTTTGGATGCTACATTTTGGTGATTTCAAATAAGGGGTCTGGTCTGTGTGGAATAGCTCCACATTGACAGCACTACACAGAGGTGAGGCAGTAGAAATCATCCCCCTGTGATTCCACACTGCAAAGCAGACTGCAGGGGCTGTCCTTAGTGATCTCTGGGGTGCCTAGAGATGTATGCATGGTGATGTGAGGTTGGAGTAGGAGATAGAGACCAAAGAGCCCTGTAAGGAACAAGAACACAAGAGAAACTTCAGCAGACACAGTATTTTTCTCGCACCAAGGCTGAGCCAGTAGGTGCCTCCCAAGGAGGTTGTTCAGGGTGCTCCTTTTCCCTTGGCAGCAGGACAAGTACATTTACTAATGAATAGGACCCTTAGAAAAGGCAAGGAATTTTTTTCTTCCCTACACATATTCAGAGAAGCAGTGAAGGTTTTTTGTTGTTTTTTTCTTCACTCCCCCTCTTCAAGATTCTTTCATTTGTCATTTCTAATCATCATTCCACTCTTCTTTCCCTCCTTTTCTTCACTCCCCATTCGTGAGTCACCCCCCCAGGCTTGGCACTGAACCAGACCCAATGAACTCCAGGAAGGTTTTTTTCCCTCTCCTTTCCTCACCACCACCACCTTCTCCTCCCTATTCAAGCTGAACTTGTGGACAAAATAAACGCTGGCACTGGGTCATTGTCCTTCCCCTCCCCATCACAGGATTCTGAGAGAGGATTAAACTAATCTCATACATTGACTCGCTCCTGGGTGCTGGCCTGGACTCCTGCCATGCAACGAGATGGCATCAAGTGCAATGTGCCAGCAATGTGTTTCTGCAGTGACTTCCTATGCAAAGGCAGCAGAAGGACCCAGCTCAGGAGCTGGTGGTTCTATATTGTGCAATGTCAACACAGTCATCACACTTAACACATTGCCTTGATTTAAAAAGAAAAAAAGGAGAAGAAAAAATAGAAGAAGAAAAAAGTCTAGGAGGTTTGAGGGAATGGATAATCCACCCAAACCAATCATTGTGCCATCAAGTGCTTCTGCTTTGGCTCTTATGTTAATTAATACTTAAGCAAAGAGTACTGAAAGCTGTGCTGAAATGGGAGGGAGGCTACTGGGAGTGGGACTTCCTGGAATTGCTTGGAGTCTCTCCTGTCTCCCATATATCCAGATGATCAGTACCTGCAGAGACCTCCTCTGAGCTGGCAGTGCCTGCCTGCAGGGAGCCCAGGATCAGCAGCCTTTGAGTGGTTCACAAAGGAGGACAACCATCACTGCTGCCCCGCAGCAGGTGGGGAAACTGAGACTCCAGAAACCACAGCGATTCCCACAACTCCCACGGGTAAACAAATGGGTTACTCCAGAGCTTTAGTTTCAGAAAATACCAGCTCACTGCTGACATCTCTGAAAAGATACTGCTAGGGTTCAACTGCCTGGATAGCTCTAACAAAATAAAGCTGCTGGGCTGTGTGTGCAGCTCCATCATCATTCACTGACTTACACAAAGCTGCTTCTGTCCAAGGATGTCAAAACATTTGGCAAGACAAGGCCACAACTCAGCAGAGTTTGTGAATCCTGTGAGTCCCATGTGACAAAGAGATGACTTTGATGCAGCACATTTTTTAAGAGCTAATGGGTTTTAACTGGTAAGGTTAAGTCAACCTTAAGAGCCAGGTGAGCACAGATGATTGAGGATCACAGTTTGCCTCACCCTTCATGAGCAAGCTGGCAGAAGGGTAAAGGTTGCTGGGAAGAAATAACTGGAGAAAAATTGAAGAGGCAAGACATGATCAGAGGACCCTTCAGGGACTCTTCCTGATCCATCTCAGGCAGCAAGTGCTAAGGGAACAAATTCTCATTCCTGCATCAGTCTTGCAGCTGACGACTGAACAGCTCTGAAACAATCCACAGATAGCAAACAATTCCAGTCACAAACACCCAGGCACAAATGTCTAGGTGGTTTGTCAGTGAGCAATTAAATCCTGTGCTGAATAAAAATGTTAAAAATGCATCACATTGTGGCTTTAAATAGTCTCTTGTTGGAGAACTTGGTCTCACTGCCAACTCGCGCTTGGGTAAACTGTTTTTGCTGCTGCTGGGATTCTCTGAATGTCCATCAGGCAGTTGCATCACACACTGAATAGTTTGGCATTACCTCATGCCTTAAGGGAAAGGCAGAAGAAAATGAACTAGCAGCCTGTTTTCTCTGTCTACTTATTTATTTACTTTGGCGAGGGGCTTTTTTATTTGCTTTTGTTTTGGGGGTATTTTTCTGTCCTTTTCCCTCCTGAGCTAAGGGTAACTTGAGTGCACAGCAATCAAAAAAGGTGGTGAGGAAAGTACTTTGGAAAGTGTAAGTGGGAATGTGGAAGGCAAAGGAGAGAAGGAAAAATGTGAGTCAAAGGATTAAATCCAAATTCCAGTCTGGGACTTTTTAACGAAGATGGAATACTGACTAGTTGAGCAAATTAAACTTTTTCAAGGGGGTCTGGGGAAGTGATTGGTTTCTATCCAAGCAGAAAATGTCATTCTTCTCCATCGGTACCAGAGAAAAAAAGAGAGACAAAACACTCCCAACCCTGCTCCGGGAAATCTGAAAAGATGGGAGAACAGACAAGGACAAACAAGCAATTAAAAGGAAATTGCTTCTCTTTCCCCACCAAACCTTTTGTTTCTTCCCAAATGAAAGTGGAAAAAATTGATTAGGGGGTCAAAAGGAGGAAGAACCAAAGAACTGCATCATGTGCAGTGCCACGTGAAACCAGCCACTCTGCTCCACCGGGGTGTGGGCAAAAACATGCTGCAGCAATGGGGCTAAAGACCTGCAGGAATGGACAAAAACTCACTTCTCAACCTGTTTGGGTTGAGCCTTCTTCCCACCTCTGAATCTTACTGTGACAGTTAACAGTTTCTCTGCCTAAGTCAACCATGCCATAACTGAAAACTTAGAATATTTTCACATGTGTTGTTTTTGTCTCATCAAACCACTCTACCATCTTTCTCACTGTGGTTTCCCAGGGGACAGCTAGCACACACTGACCAGCAGCTGCTCAGATCTTCAGCTGGAGTCCCTGCCTGCACAGCAGGTCAGCAAAGGGGAAAAGCACCCTCATCTCTGTCACTGCAACAGCTACTCCCACATCCTACTCAAATCTGGCTTCATCAGTGGATTAACTAATATTAGGCTAGCAAAGTGGATAAAAGGAATGCTCAACATTTGTTACCTGCTGCCCTTCTAGCGCACAGAGCTGCAGACAGCAGCTTTGTCAACTGTTTCTGTAGGATTCACACAGGGACATCCCTTGGAGCCCAAAGCGTAGCAGCCACACAGGAAAGGGGGCACAATTCATGGGACACTAAGTATAAAGTTTATTTTCTGCAGTAGTACAGTAATTTTTAAGGAAGCAAAATCTTTGCAACAAATCTGGATTCTCTTGTATGCCCAGTGGTCTGCAGCTTCAAAGGGTTCATTCAGCTCTGGATGGAAATACCTCAATTCATACCCAAATTATCTGAGAATTCAGTACTCACCAAGACTGGAATATAAGGTTAGGAGAAAATTATGTTAATAGAAAGAAGTTTTATACAAAAACAATGTTTGCTGCATTGGATCAGAATGAGCACCTCCCTAAGTAAGCAGCCCAGGCTCAACAATGGTCTCAGTAGCTAGACAGAGCACACAGATGTGTGTTACTTCTCCCTTAAATTCCTCCAGTCTCCAACTATTTTCAGCCCAGGAACTCCCAAAGTTAGAGGGGCATTTTCAGTGGTTGGTAATTTCTCCTTTCCAAACTTTTCCAGTCTTCCCTTGAACACAAGTCAAACTTTAGCCCCTATAACATATCTTGGCAAGGAGATGCCAGTCTCTAACATGGAAGGTCTTCCAGGAGCTATCTGAAAAACCAGGCAGTGATGTACATGATCACTTGGTGGTTTGCAGGGCCTGCAAAATTCTCAGCTCTTCTCTGTTAAAACAGTCTTTAACACTTCACAGGTGGGGAAATCAGAACCATCTCTCCTGCATATCCAAGCTGTCTCATAGGATGAGCCATGGTAACATGTATTGGGCAGCTCAGCTGAGCAAAACTCAGCATCAGAGATCTGAGAGAATATTCTGCCAAAGCAGCTGGAAACCCTCTCCAGACATCCCCTAATTCCACCTTACACTACAATAAGCACCTATGCAGAGCTTGGACAGTGATATCCACACAACCATGACAACTGTGATTCTGACAGCAAACAGTGTGAGAAATATCAAACCCACCAGATTTCTCAAGAAGCTTGAAGTTGGCACATTTGTGGGTGTTTCCTAGAGGTCTGCATATTTCCAAGGAAATCTGAGAGAAAGTATCACTGATTTGAAATACAACCACTCAGAATTTTGATCTAAGTGAGAAATCTAAGACATTTTGTTAAGCTTCATTTCAATATTTCAAACTCATGTGTGACTGCAAAAATGAAGTGACAAATTCATTGTGAGAAACACATTGGTAACACATAGGGGAAAGCCAGATGAATTTCTACAAAGTGTGAAGGCTGTTTCCAGCATCTCTCCTGTTGGACACACATAACCAAGAAAGCTTTCCACAGTAATTTAAACTGAGCCAGGAGACCCATGGCCAGCAGCAGAGCCTCATCCCTCTGACCCTTGTTTCACCACAACCTCTCTACACACTCTGCTGCTGGGGAGTGAACTGGGAAACTCCTCAGGCATAAGACATTACTGACACCAAATGTTTAGAGGAGTTCTTGCACATGTAAAATGAGAATGCATTTTTATATTGGACAAAATAAACACTTAAACAGACCTAACCTCCTGCACATCAGAGAACAGGCTGAGCACTCATTACCTCCAACTCAAACTTCCATTGAGAATGTTTGACCATATTTTTTTGGTTGTTTTTTCTTAACTAAAGCATTTTTAAATTGATTTTTGCTGGACATAATACATTTATCTACCTGAGATATTCACCCTGTACATTACTGATTTATATAATTAAGTGATGTCATTATATATAAGTGCCTTCATGATCCACTTGCAAGTGCCATGCAGGCAGACATTCCTCGGCAAGCTGAGGAGGGGCAGGGCAGTCTGCACTAGGATTTCATTTTGCCCTGCAAGCTTTCTGCTCAGAAGGGCCAGGTTCAGTAACCCAGAGGTCCTGGGTAACCCAGAACAACGATGCCTTGCTCGTATGTCCCAGGCTTTGACTGGTACTACGGCAACAGCTAAGTCTGGCTGGGACATTTTCATTATACTCTCAGTGCTAGAAAACAAACAAATTTGTACAACGCATACAAACAGTCTTTTCTAATCTCTTTTAATGGCACTCTGAAGACCAGACTGTCAATTGTCTGCTGTGTTCTCAACAATTTGCTAATGATAATTAAAGATGCTCAAAGTTTGCCAACTATTTCGGCACTCTATTTAACCAAGAAGATAAGGGTTCAGGAGGAAAGCAAATGAAATGAACTTGATCCAAGGAGGAGGCATTACCTACAAAGGAATCCATAAGGGTATAAAAATAGCAAAGGCAGGGTAAAATACTCTCTAAACTGCACAACAGATTCACAGGGAGATGATGCCAAAACCCTGGAATGAGATTACAAAAGCAGGAGAGTGAGTGGATTATTTTTTCCTTTCTTTCTAAAGGATTCCATCCCAAAGAAGTTGCTTAGACAACGGCAACCCCCTACCATGCGATCTGTGTATGAAGAAAAACAAATCCATGCTGTAGTAATAGGAAGATCAAAACATGGGTTGTGGTTGTTTTATTTAGGTTTTTTTCCTTCAGCTGAGAGAAATGAAATACTCCTTGCACGCCCGTTTCTGCAGAAAAGGACCACATTTCCCCCATGGGCTGTGAGATATCGGGCATGCAGCTCCCAGAAGATGGAGAAAGAAACAGAAGAGCAGGCACCTGAAACTGGAAGCACAGCTTTGTCTGCTCTGAAGTTCTGCTGAATTAAGAGTCCTGTATAAATTCTCGATTTCAGAGAATCCTTCGAGGCATTCAGCTGACCCATGCAAGAACATTCACTTGACCACTAAAGCTGTGAATTTGTACATTTATTTTTAGTAAGGTCTACTGTGGCAGTATTAAGAAGTTGACAGACATCAATATGGTGCATTTTCCTTGTGTCAACACATGCAGCAGGTAAGCAAGCGCACACCTGTCCCCGTGCGAGCCTCTACTTGTTGCCTTACAGGAAACATCTTTCCTTTCTGAAGATCACCAGAAGTTCAGAAGTTCCTCTGCTATGATGCAGTGGGATCACATGCCTTCTCTCCAAAGTTTTACAGAATTTTATCAAATTTATATTTTCTGCAAGCTCCATACATGCAAAATTGTACCTATGGCCTTCTGGCACCCTTAAGTATTAGGCTCTTTGTACTTCTACTGCCTTATTGCATTATCTTCTAAACCTGTTTATTCCCTGAGTGTGCCTGTGTTTGAAGCAGCATAACAACTTCCCAACATTAATAACACGGAAAATTAATAACATGGAAAACACATTTTTACCAAAGGGCAGGAAGTCTTTATTGGGAAGAATAGTCTGGGGTTATACCTGAAGGAGCTTTGCCACCTATTTTCTGAGAGCATCATATTCAACTTCTGCTCATTTCAGTAAGTTCCAATGACTTCAGCAACACCCACTCTGCAGGACTCTGTCCCCTTTATGTGAGAAAAATAGTAATGGTCCTCCAGCAGGTTGCACTCCAGATCATTGTCAACTAGAAACTCAGTGAAAACACTGCATTCCTTAATTCTTAAATCACACTTTTCCCTTCAAATGACTGGGACTACAAACCAATAATCAGGGAACATTATTAAATGTTAATTTTCAATCTGGCCATATTGATGCTCAATTAGCTCCTACTATCTGAACTATTTTTTATAAAATACATTCCTACTAAGTTTCAGATAATTACATTTTCTGAGAAATTCAACTTTCTGTAGAAAACAATGCAACAGTCGAAAGCAAATGGAAGCCTACTGCCTGTGAATATCTATTTCCAATGCAGTCCCATTTTTATTGATATTTATTTTCAAAATCTTTTAAATTAGCAGTGCAAATTAATAACCCAGGTAGCGTTTCATGTAAATATTTATAGGTTTGAAAGCTTGAAGCATTATATTCACAGGTTTTGATGTTAGCACTTCGGGGCTAAACTGTCTTTTTTTTTTTTTTTTTTACAGTTTCATGCTCCCAAACTCATCTGACGTAGGAGCCAATTCTCTACCAAAACACCAAACATTTCACATTCATCTTGGCTTCTTTCTGGCCAGATGGAAATAACTCCAGAAAGCAGGGGGGACTCAGCCCACAGCACTCCTTGCTCAGAACGTGTTTGACTTGAACCAAGTACTTGGCTCGGCAGTGACAAATCAGGACATAAGGTGGCATTATTGCCCTTCCTTAACTGTCTGCAGGGCCAGCGTCCAGATCTGCATGTCAACAGTGCTACAACCTCGTTGTTTGGTATTCCAGAAACAGTACAAAACAATAAAAAAAGGCCCAATGAGAAAATCAAGTCTGCACCAAGATGCATCCAGAATAATACACACAGCTAAACGCTGACTGCTCCCTGACCTAAAATTTTCCCCGAATACTGTGTGTATAAAGTGGCCTGACTGAAAAAAAAATCAGTTAGGCTTTTAGTGCATTAACTGTACAGGAGTTCTGAAATAACTTTTTAAAAATCTGGACTTCATTTGTATCCTTGACTCACTGTTCAGTTGTGATTGTCCACAGCAGGAGCTCCCATCAAATTCATGCAGATGCTTGGAATAAGAAATGAGAAAGCAACTGCAATGGATACAGGAACGTGGTTTGCATGTTCATCTGTTTTCAGTTCACACAAAAATGTAGGATTTGAAGCTATTTTTTAATTAAAGAGCTGATAGCCGTACATTTCAGACAGAGACATGAAACTACAAAACAGGGAACCAGCTTTTCCCTGGTCTTGTCCAACACTTATGGTGTATTTGGATTGAGAACCATCTTTTTTGTCTCTTCAGTCCAGCAAAAGAGAAGAGTAGCATGAGACCAACAGCCACATGTGAGCATGTTTCCAGTTCCAGGTACATACAGGATCTTTCATTCAATAGTTGGAAGCTACTACTCACAATGGAAAGAAGGGGAGGACTTCAAATAACATCAGCAATTAAACACTGGAACTGTTTCCCACACAGTGGCTCTGTCCCTTACACAGTGACACTGTCCTCTAGTAATTCAAAATCAGGGCAGGTGCCTTTTGGGAAAGGATGTTTTAATCACATACAAAACCTCAGTGTAGAGAGAACTACGAGAACTGACAGAGCTATGTGGTGTCAGAGGCAAGGTGGGCCCTTTTGGGTTTAAAGCTCTGTAAACACGATTCTACAAAACAATATTCATTGCAATATCCCCAAATATTCATTCATTTCTCCTACCAAAATACACTCATGCCTAATGTTTTTATTATGCATCTACCATGAAACTCACCAATGTAAGGTCCCTGTCTGTACGAATACAGGTTTAAAGACTAAAAGCTCTGCAGGTGTAACACAGACTGTCACTGTGTTCTCCTCTGCAAATCTTCTGCCACTTGAACACTGAGACACAGGGGCCAGAAATAAGCAGAAGTGGGAAGCATCTAGTGAAAAACCATCAGAAACTCAAGACAGCTCTGAAATGGATTTGTTTGTGCTCGGTTACCATGGCAGTGGCAGTTGGGGTAAGCTCCAATTACATCTGACCCAGTGCACCACTTCACTGAAAAGGAGCTCATCACAGTCCAAGAGATGCCAAGCACAAAGGTGCTTATTTAAATTTGCCTATCTCTGGTTCCATTAATCATGACCTCCTGACAACTTTTGGATCCTTCCTCTCTTCTTCCCCCATCTTGCTGCAAGCCTGAAGGGCCTCTTCTCTCAGGTCCATTCAGCCAGGACCACGATCTCTATGAAAGCTCCCTGTGTGGCACTGGCTCACTGTCAGATGTGGCTCCAGTTCATTTTTTTCCAGCACTAAGAGTCCCCTGACATGGTTATTAATCATAGCCTCACTGACAGGGCACTGAACTGTCTGGAGATGAAACTTCATATTCCCATCCAGGGCTCCCCAGGTAGGACATGGAATTTGTTTCATCTTTGTGTAACCAAGAAATGGAGCACATTAGGGGAGCGAATTAACCCCAACTTCAGGTTCATAAAGGTGTCCCTCCTCTGTTTAATTAAATCTGTCTTAGAACTTCCTAATCCCAAACTAAAGACTTAATAATGTTCAGGAACCTCTTTTTCCTTACACTATATTGGTATAAACTGCTGACAGCTTAATATTGAAATAAACATGCTGCTCCTCTAACTGACCTGGCCAGTACAAAGACCAAAACCCACATGACTAAGACCAGCTTCTCCCAGAATGGCAAGAGGACGGTGCACCACAGATGTTAGGTATGTAAAAACTGTTTAATTTAATGCTATGAAGTGTCAAAGACTGGGAAAAACATTAAAAAAATCAAAATAGAATCAAACCTTTACACCCCTTTTTTGCTTCCATTCATGATTTTTTTTCTCTGAACATGCAGAGACCTGTCCTTTTAGACTGAAGATGGGAAACCCTTACCCATGGGTTTGGGGTATCACACATTCCTTTGAGAGAGTTTGAGGCACCAAATATCACTCCAGGCCTGTTTGATAGTGGTCAGAGAGAAGCTCTGCTCAGGCTCTCCAGATCTTGTGGGAAATCTGGTTTTGCAATTCTTTCTTAAAAAAAGTGAAGAAGACACGTTTCGTATTGTGATTAGCAAAATTCAGACCTAGATCAGGGCTTTCTTCCCTACATTAAAAAACAGGTGGTTGGATTTGGAATTTTGGTACCAGAAATGAAGTAGCCTGGAATATTGATCTGTTTAGTCTCAAGAGATACGAAACCATCATCAAAATTTTAGAAGGCAGCTTGTGCAAAGCAGAGTAACTCTACATGAGATCTTTAAGGAGGCAACCATATCAAGAGAAAAGCAGTGTGGTCCAGGGCTGGAGAAGAAAGACAGCAGGAATACAGCACAGATGTACAGAGGCAGCAAGGCAGGCAGTAAGGAATGACAGCCCATGCCTGAAGTGATTCATGGGAGGCGGACCTATTCCTATTGCTCTCCATCCCAAATCCATCCAGGTCCATTTGAGGAAGGGTACGACTTGTAGTGCTTCTCCCCTCCTAAGATGTCCTGCTGTGCCTCAGAGACAGAAGACAGCGAGAAATGTAGAAGACTTGGACACAGCGAACACGGTGTCCCAACAGAACATGGAGCAAATGGAAACCGTTTCCACTCTTTCTTTCCCTAAGAGGATTATGTCAGCAGGGCCTGGCTGGCGTCTGCACCAGAGCTAAGCGCCAGCGACCACGGCAGCCAGCCCTACCCTCCTGTCAAAGGCTTTCATTAAGACTTTGGTTCCCTGTTGCTCACATGGCAGCTTACACGTGCTCCCTAAATATCCTGCATCTACCTCCAAGGTATTTGCTGATATAGAAATCTCTTCCTCCCCCTTCGCCCCTCCTCCCAAGAACCTGGGGCCACAGCACAAATCACCATCCTGCTGAGAAATTTTCATTATTCAAGGATGGGACAGAGGACTCAAGCTGAATGTGTATTATCAGAGAGGCAAAGACCTTACAACTGTACATGGTGTCTACTCCTCTGACGCTGCCATCAGCCAGCTAAGGGTGCACATAAACCCTGCAGAGCACAGCAAACAGCAACAACCCCCTTCTCCTCGTGCACGGCTCACACTGGGGAATTACCCAAGGAGTTACTGCTCTTGGCCAGCTCCGGGTGCTCTGCACTGGCTGCAGAGACACACCACGGCTTGGCACCCTGGAGTTCCCTCACTGCTGAAGGGGTGCTGCAAATCTTAGAATTCGAAAGGAATCCTGACATCCTAAAGACAGGCCCTTGTAACTTCTCTTTCCCAAACTGCCTTGCCCTCAGGCCTGCCTCTGCCCTATGTCCTCAGCCAGCCAGAACAGCCATGCAGATCCAAGGGGGTGAGATCCATTTGGCTCAAAACAGGCAAGCCAAAGGACAGTCCCTGCCATTTCAAATAATACCACAAACCTTTAATCTGGTTTTGAGATGAAAGTGAGGGATTTTCACCATTAAGATCAGGGGGAGAAAAGCCTGGCTCCTTCTGGTCAGTCACACAGTTAAATCCATCCAGCTGAAAGAATGACATATTGTGGTCACAGAACCTGCAAGTGAGGATGGATTTCCCCACATATTTAGCTCCCCAGCATCCCAGTAACGAGGGACAGCTCTACCTGTCTCTATTCAGGTAATACTTCCAGCAGAATCAATCAATGAATCTACATGGAAACCAGCTCATCCCTTTCGTCTCATTTCTCTGTTCCCAACTTGAACAAAACCAGGAGGAAGACTTGCCTCGGATTAATTTATTTACAGATTTATTTATTTATTTTTAATTTATTTAATTTATTACTGATAAATTAAAGGAAATTCCATTTACAAAACACAGCATATAAAATTGCACATACTCCTTCAGAATAATCAGCACTTGTCAAAAATTACTTATAAATCCCATTTGTTTGAAAGCATGGATTCTGGCTTCAATTTTATGTTACTTGTTTCTGTAGTAGCAACGACAGCTCAAGGCAGGGACCAAAGCATCAGACAGGTTGAATATACCACCAAATGTGGAACTCCCAAAATTTTTTCAGTGTTTCTCACACATGATACCAGCCTCTGCAGATGTTCAGTATGAAAGCAAAAAGGTGATCATAAGTTGGGATATTTTGAAAGATTACATTTTTTCCGAAAAATAAATACTAGAAGTTTTTTTATGAAACCCCCTCAGTTATTTGGAAAATAAGAACTATCTATAGTCAATTGTCTTTCTTTCCTTTCATTCTATCCCAATTTCATTCTGTCACTGGAGAGGCCATACTTCATTCCTTTTTAATTTCAGAAGGCTGGTTTTTTCCCTCTTTCCAAAAGCCAAAAAAATTTGAAAATCCAGAAATCATTAGCAAACCTTTTAATTTTGAGGAAGGATAAGGAAAAGTGGTAGTCTGTAAAGTGTTGGATCAGGTCCAATAAGATACCTTTGAATTTCTATGGTGCAATACACATGGGAAAGTCAAAGAGACTAAAAATATTCATATTTCCTCTTTAAAAGTCACAGAATATTGAAGAAAATCTATTTGCTTTTAAAAGGTTATATTATATTGCATGTTTTATTTGATTCCTCTTAAAGCTTTAAATTCCTTATTTGCCAAAACATTCAAAGAATGAGCCCCTCCAGAAGCATGTAGGAAACTACACATTTGTAAACCCAGCACTGCTGGAACTGTGACAGCAGTTTCACCAATTATATTGTGATATATATATATATATATAGTGATATATATTACTTCAGGTAGCATAGGCTGCCTGAAGTCCTCCTCTTCCCATAACCATTCAGTCCTTTAGCAAAGAAATATAAAAACTGTGTAAGCTAATGTTTGCAATCTAAGATGCAAAGTCTTAACTCCGGGGTTAAATTAAGGATCCAACTTTCAGCAAAAACCAAATATCCAAGCATCAGCAATTAAGATGGTAATCTGTCATATTTATAGGGATCAGGCTACCTGTATATGAACACACACACTGCAGATAAAGGTATGGTACAAACTACTGATAGAAGAAGTAATTCACAAGCAACTGGATGCAGCATACCTGTAACCCAAGTCTTAAATATAAGAGTGCCTCACTGACAGAAGGGTATTTCATGACTAATGATTGCCCAAGGTGGCTTAAGGCAGTTCCACTTGCATCTCAGACAGGCAGCATGTTTTCCAGAGTGCAGACTAATGCCACCATCTCTTTTGGATGTCCTTGTCTGTCCCAGGTGGCAAGAAGCCCAAGCAGAGCCAGTCAGGCCTCAGCCTGGACAGGAGCCACAGGCACAACAGGTCCAGGCACGGGCCTGGGGCAGAGCAGACCACTGACAATTGCTAATGCTGGCCATGAGCACTTCCAAGACTCAGCCCAGTAATTCCTAAGCATCCTGGCACCCAAGATCTAAGACAGGCAGGAAATAGAATTTCGAAACAGCATCCTCAAGTCAGCACCTGACATTGAAGGGTTTGGTTTTCTGATAAAATCTCTCTGTTTCTGGCCTTTCATGCACTCTGCCCCAAATACGTATCTTGTAAAGTCAGTGTGGAAATCACCTTGAAATGTGGTCTGCCAATCTAATAACATTAAAGAAATGACCACAAGGGTCACTGCTAACTAAAGCCCACCACAACAGTGGCAATCTTTTTAAGAACATACAATTATAGATGGTTATGTGTGTGCAATAGATGCATAATGCCTACGTCTAATTCCATTGTATTGTAAGCAAGTACCTGTGCCACAAGGGAAAGTCACCAGGATGAGCCTGCATTGTGCACAGCACCATATTCTGCTTTATATGCACAAATCCCAGTGTAAAGGCAGATGGAGGGGCCAGTTGTGTTAAACCCAGGTGATTATGTCACAGGTTTGGGGTTTTGTTTTACATTTTCTTTACCAGCAAACTGTCCATTAACTTTACTGAGAGCAGAAAGCAAAAGGAGAGGAATTTGTGAAGTTGGTAGCCCATATGGCTGGTGGGGAGTTAATCTGTGTCTAAGCAGCAGGTCGCATGAGCCAGGCTGTCTGTTGGGGTTGTTAGTAACCTAGGGGCAGATCATGGAGCAGCAGGGAAGAGGATAAACTCAGCCTACAAATACAGTCAGGAATGTGGCAGGAAATTATTTTTGAAAACATACTCTGAAGCATAATAGCAACCATCAGACTGTCAGGCCATGTGTATGAAATCTATCTGGACTCAGGGCACACAACAGGAGTGCACACAAGTGTGTGATGAAGCAGATTGGGTGTACGCTCCTGTGTCCATACATGCATGTTAAAAACCTAAACTCTGCTCAAAGAAAAAGTGCAGGCACATCAGAGTATATCTAGGCAAACATTTCTTCCCTAACATTCTAAGCAAACGAGAGTAAGTTATTTGCTTATGCTTCATGCAAACTACCTGCCACACAGCTTTATAAAATTATTAATTATGTCAACACCAAAGAACGAAAAACAGAATTAGCAGAAACTGAAAGGTTCGGGAAATGAAAGAATTTTTTTTTTAAAGGGAAAAAATCATGAGGCAAGCCTCAAGTCATAAGAGCAGCACTGGACAAAGCCTTTGCACCCCCAGTACAGACTGTGACACCGGGCAGGGAGCAACATGACAGAAAACCAAGAACCAGGTGGCACAGAGGGACACAACCTAAGGCAATGTGGAAGAGGTCTGCAGGGTAGACCAAAAGAAGCAGGAAATCTAATTAAATTTTTTATTTCATTATAAAAATGTCACTCAATAAGAATTTTCATGTTTTAAGCTTTTCAACATTCAAGAAAACAATAAGACAGCAAACAATTGTCTAGGCTGGAACACTATTTTCAACCACCTTTTTTAACTCCCCACTGGCATAACCCCAGATAGCATTAACCCTCCAGCTACTGCCAACTTTAGGTTAAGAAATGGTACATACTGGGCAATTTAAGCAAGACAATATCACACAGCTGGGTAATCTGCCCTAATTCTGAGAAGAAGGGGTGAAAGATAATCAAATAATCTTTGTAAAAATGCAGGTTCAACAGTATCAATAGACCATTTAGCTCTACCACCTGTCTTCTGCTTGGCTAGCAGAGGTTGTCCAGGAAAGAATGCAAGAGGAGGGCACAGCTTCAGCCATATACTTTTCTAGCTGTGAGAGATTTCAAGCTCAGGAACTTCTAGAACCATTATCTTTATATTAACTGCTAGTGATCAGTGCACTAGTAGGACTTTATTTTAGCCCCAGCAAAGAGCAGCCCTCTTTACCGACCATAACAAATTGCAAGGCAGTTCAACTCAGACTCAAAATTCCCCTCACAAGTGAGAGCTATTCTTCCCCCAACTTAAGCACCAGAACAAATCAAACATGACAGATATCATTTGTATTACATATTAGTGCACTACAGGAAAGCCAGCGCCCGCCAGCAACGTGTGCTCTATAAGAAGCCCCAGCACAGACTGCATAGTTAGAAGAAGAGAAAGCAAGCAATATGGAATTATTTTTATGCAATGACTCTGTTATTCTTTGAGGCCACTTGGAAACACAAATTTTTTCTGGAAGTAGCAAAATGTTGAAAAGTGAGTGAAAAAGAAGATTGCTTTCTCAAAGAGGAAAGGATGCACCTTGCCTCAGGCGAGCACTAGATGCTGTTCAGGTCCACATACAAAGTCAGGCAGCAGGAAAGTTTTGACAGAAACAACATTCCTCTAGATCAATGCCCATTCCCAAAACTGTAGGATGACAGCAAAAATGACAAAGAGCAGCTTCTCCTGGGAATACAGATGGGCTTTGGAGGGACATTAGACATAAACCAAACCTTAAAGGGAAGAACAGGTCAACTTAAATGTGAAAAAATCTTAAAAGAGGTTCTCCCATGAGAGACCTTTAGTGAGAAATTGACTCTATTTTGCATCCAGCAAATAGGAGGAATGGAGAGTCAATGGTTGGGCAGGAGCACTGCATGCTACTCTCTGGATCATCTCTGTATCTGGCTACCAAGTTTCAGAGGTGCTTGTCCCAGCACAGAAAGACCCTGTCATGCATTTAACTTGATCTCAGCCACCTCTCCTCTGTTAAGAAGGGAAGTCCTGCCTAGTGTGAAAGAATCTTATCACAGTATCCTAGAGAAATGTAAGAGAAGAAATCAGTCTTTAGCGGGTGAATGGAGATCTGAGTATTCCTTGAACCATAGCAACTGCAGGGCATCCCCATGTCCTTCACTGCCACAGGTCTGCAAACACTGCTAGCCCTGTCCCAAAGACCAGCAGCACTAGTGATGCAAGTCTTACAAGCAGAGTACCTCTGGAGCTAATCAGCACATCTACACATGAGCTGAAGGTGAACACGAATCCTTTACCTCTTCCTTAACCATCAGACTCCACCATGGTCACACAGATAATTGGCTAAAAAGACTCTGTGTTAAGCATCATTTGAATTTTAAGAAGCATATGGGACTCAAAGCAAATAAACTGCTGCTGAATATTCTTTGCCTCAAAAGGATTTTCCATTAGTCCTCAAGTTCTGTTTTTCTGCCTTTCTTCAGGTTCAGATATCACACATTAATCTGTTCCTACAGACACCTCTCTAGCTTGTTATCTTTAATTCCCACAATCCCTCTCCAGTTCTCTCCTAGACCTGCAGAGTGACCTCAAAGATTCCAGCTGTTACAGATCACAAATACTAACACTGGTCTTGAATTCAAAGTGAGATTTCTTCTAACACTTGTTCCTATATGAAAACATTCATTCCCTCATGCATTTGCTTCTTTCCCATAACCATCAGGCCCTGCAACAGGTCAAAATATTTCTCTGCTCTAAGAACCACTTGTTTCAGGTGAGCAAGGAAGAGAAAAGGAGATTCATCTCTTCAGAGAGCTAGTAGCAGCTAGTCCTGGCACCAGGCAGTGTGGGGACAGAGCCTGACCTTTTATGTAAGTTATTTCATCAGGTATCTCCTCTGACCAGCTGGTACTGACCAAAGAAAGACAACACTGAGATCCCAAATACTTCCATGCTGACTGCACAGCTCCCATCTCTGATGGGCTGGGGGTGCTTTGCACTGCTCAGTTCTTTAAAAGGCAAATGGAAAACTGTCAAGTTAATGAGGAGGTTTCATGTGTGCTAATTATAGCACACAAACCCTCATTGTCTCTGGCCAAGGCTGGGTCACACTCTTGTTACAAAGCTTTTGTAACTCTACTAATGCCTTTAATATAAGCTCCTATTAATTGTATAGTCAACTCCTAAGCCCAGTGCTACTGGATTGCAGGAGCCAGGCAGCTGACTATAATTACAGTGTGCTTATAGTGTGCTTAACCTGCATTTATAAAGCATGTTAATTCTCATGATTCTGTTTTAATTTGGTGCAGTATTGACAGCCTTTTGATTTTACTCCACAGATCAGATCTAGCACAAGCAGCAGCCAGGTAAATATGCCATGCTATCCATGTGGAAGGAGGTGACACAGCGCTTCATCCTCCCTTGGGTAACTGGAACCACACCATCCCTACAGCTCTCTGCAAGCTCTTTTTTTTCTTTCTTGCACATCCTGGCTCATGAAATCTTTATCTCCAAAACAGCCACCCTTTTAGAAGCCACAAGTAGGAATCCAGGGCAAACAGGAGTTCCTGTGAATGTCACCTGCTACTGAGGGATCCACAACCTTCAAAAGCAGAGTTTCCCTGTCCATGAAGTCCCATAGTTTCAGGCCACTATGCAATATTTAAGCAATTTTAGAAACTAAATGAAGTATTTCCTCAGCTGTTTCAGACCAGGTCTGGACTCTACATGTGAATACAGATCAAGGGAAATACGCCTTTGTCCATTTGCTTTTTTGCCTATAAAGGAAACCTCAGAGAAGCCCTGATAAAAACCAGAATGTTGCATAAATTGGGAGAGAAGCCAATACCTCCTTTACTCTGCTGGCTGTCAGCCACATGAACATCCATTTTTGAATGACTTAGGGGCACTGAGGCATACAGGTCTTCCTGGTGCCACTGCCATGAGCTGCTCTAGGATCAGGGAGCTCAGTGCTTATGTGCTACAGAGGACGGGATAGGGGTGGGTCACTGACAACTGAGATGGGTTCAGACCTCAGGATGACCACTGTGGCTTGGCTATATCCAGCACTGACTCCATTCCCCTGACACTCCAATTAGCAGGTAACTCCAACCTACAAAAGTTCTCCTGGGTAACAAACTCTACTTACAGCAGGGTCCAGTTTTACCTTTCCTCCTCCCCCATCTTCTCTTGGTTGTTCAGTCAGTAATAAATAGCAAATAGACACTAGAACAATCAGTGATCTGGATACCATGAAAGAATAAGAAAATGTGGTGTTTCCTCTGAAGAAGATTTAAGAAAGGTATCAAATAGAAAATGCTGCTGAAAGAGGCAAGTGAATTAATTTTATGCTCAAGGAGTGCAGGATCTGAAGTAATGAAATTAAGTTACCACAACTTTAGTATCAAGGCAAATCTCTGCAGTAAGAACAGTGGCATGCTGGAATTGGTTGGCAAGGGATCTTCCATTCTTCTCTGTTTTTAAGAGCTGGCTAGGTAAACACCCATCAGGCACAGCTTAGCTAAAGGACAGCTCATTCTAGAGCATACAGAGAAACCTAATGATTTACCAGGATTTCTTACAGCCAACTTTTTAAAAATTCTTTTAACATTTATATTACCTTTCTTTGTGTGTCTAACTATTTCTCTTTTATTAGCTTTTTCTTTAGCAAAAATAGTTTTAAATGAGAACATACACTCTTATTTTAGAACTTAATACCAATATCCAATCTTTCTCATTTGTGTTTCCTCTCTCGAAAGAGATATAAATAAAATCCCTCTATTTATTCATGCAAATACACTGATAAATATTTTCAAATCAAAATGTTCCTTGGAATAAAGTGAATTTATGTACACAATGCTAACTCCAAAAAACTTCACTTTTTTTTTAACAATAGGGTCTCATGGAAAAAACCTCATTGTTTTAGAAGGCTGTTTTCAGCAAAAAGGATGTAATCTTTGACTTATGTTTTCAAAAGAAAAAATAAACTTCCTAATCTGAAGAAGTGATTGAATTGTTCCTTGTATGATTCTCTTGGCATTTCCCGCATTAAACTCCCCATTAACATATCATTTTTATTTCTTTCCTTAGGTATTTTTCAAAAAACAAAGGCCACCAAAACCTATAAACTGAAAGTGTTTACATGGTATATTAGACCACTGCCCATGCACATGAGCACTTGTTTAAACACATGCACCAGCAATAACATCTCAACTTTACAAATTCAGAACCTGCTTAATCTCTGTTTAACGAAATCCAAACCTGGAAGCCCTGGTCCCCAAATGCTGCTCTGCCTTTATCCCAACAGGTGGCTCTGGGCTCCTCTGTCGATGTGATTATTGCTGTCCAATTCCTTGCCTTTCTTCTCAAGGCCATTCTCTTTCTGCAGGATGACTCATTAGCCCCGTCCCCGGCAGGGAGCTGACATCCAATTAACCAGCTGACAGTCCTCCAGTGGCTCCCACTACTCCTCTAAGGCTCTGTTTACAAACACAGGCTGTTGTGCCCATAAAGGAGGGGAAGTTGAAAGTCCCCCTGCCAGGCCAGTTTGTTCAAAATGTTCAGAGCCCTTTAAACAATACCTTTGTAGGGTAAAGATCGGGCATATTGCATGCAGCAGGATGCAAGTCATCCTAATGGCTACAGCTGCATTTGGTGGGAAAGGGAGCAGCAACTGGTACTGAAACAGGAGCATCGTGACTCAAATCCCAGTTTCAGCCGGGAAGCCAAAGGAAATTTGCAGATGGGGAAATATTGCTGGATTCTATATGGGAAAGCACCTAAAGAATTCATCCAGAGCGATGTAAAGCTCTCTCTGACAAAGAAATAGGCTTTTGAGTATAAAACCACAGGTGTTGCAACTCCTGCACCACAGAACAAGTCATTTTTACCAGCACATAGCAAAGAGGCTCCAAGTGCCCCACACATTCGAGCAGGAGCACGATGTTCCTTGCAAAGAACAGAGGTTCTCATTTGCAGGGACTCACTGCAGAGTGCATCTGCCTTTGATCTGTATGTGTTGGTCTCATTCATTGGCACTGGGAGTTCTGCTTAGATTTTTTTCCCTTCTTTGGCCATCTCCAGAGAAAAAAGGTGCCCAGAAAACTATGATCATTGCTACCCAGTTTCCATCTGGCATCAGCTAAACCAAATAACTGCTCCTACTCAATTACAGGTCTGCCTTGATGCAACAGCTTCAAAATTAAGTCAGAAAATTTCCTCCTAATTTGACAGCTAGGAGATCTCCCTTGCAGCAAGTCTGAAACTGGACTTCAAATTCACATGTTTCTGAGTATTTACTGTATTTTTGGGATTATGATCTAAATACTAATCTTTACCCCCAGCTCCCTTTTTGAGGTAGGTACAAAACCACAAACTGATCCAGTCACTTTCAAATCTGAGCCAAATTAATTTGAAGTTTTCATAATCACAGTCTCATTTTTTAAAATAACCTGCACTTGCTACAAACCAAAGCAGTGGCTGTTTTTTGCCATGAGGAATGATAACAGTACCTCAAGAAGGTCTCCACTGTAGTACACTGCTTCTCTGAGTAAGAAACACAGCAGAGATGATCCCAAAAGAGACTGGAAAGCACCAGATCCTGGTTCTTCTTCCCTCCAAAGCTGCATTGTACTATTCAGACACACTTATAATGTGTTATGCTGGGATTAAGTGCCCATTCCTTCAGATTTCTCTTTCTCACAGTATTAGAGTGATACAAATAAGAATTTATTGGGAATTTAAGGCTGAACATTTAGTCTCTGTGCTTTTTTTTTAATGCATATATTACAACAGAGATGCTGACATAGGGATCTCAATAAGTAGGAGCTATTCCTATTTGGTTACACAGCAGGCAAAGATTTCAGCCAGAGAAGGTCTTCACAGGCAAACACAAAGTAAGGCTTTGGTCAGAAATACACTGTAGTAGCAGCTTTAATAGCCTGACAATTTATCCCTCCACCTCTTCTAGATGACTGTTGACTAGAGATGAACATGTCAGCAGCCAGAACCTGTACTACAAGTGACATCAGGGCTTCCAACCTGCAGCAGTGCAGGTCAACCAGGTGAAGTCAAACCGTCTTCAGCAGCAATATGAGATCCCACAGGGACCTCTCACATTCTGGTCCTCAACTCACCTGCAGCATCCCCTCACAGGAGATAAGAAATAGATGAGGGACAGGCACTTATTTAGCCTCAAAAATAATTTCAGCTCTAACCAGCTAATCACAGCTCAAGGCACAGCCTCTGCTTAGAAAACCTATTGCTGCATCCGGGTGAATTATATTCCAAATTGTAGTGTACAGATCAACTTTACCCATTAATTAACTGCCCCAATTCATTACATTATAGAAGCAACAATGATAATTGCCATGTACATCATGGTGTGACACCAGAGCCACAAACCAACCAGTACAGCAGCACATGACAGAATGTGAGCCATGTGCCTCTGTCCCAGGCCCTGGGCTGTGCTCCGGCTGCAGCCTGGTCATAGGAAAATTAGGAGTCCTTTCCAAATTTAGATCACACTGCTCAGGACTTGGCCAAGGCAAGTTATGAAAAACCCCAGAAATGGTGATTTCATGACCTCTCTAGCTTATCACGCCTAGGTTTTCTTTTTTTTCTTCCTCTCATATCTAATTGAAATATAACTTCTCCCAGCTTTTGAATACTTTGAGTCCTTTCACTGTGCATGTCTGAGTTGGCCTCTGTCTTCTCTATGTATCCCCACAGCAGCAGAAGACTGTCATCAGATTCCTTTAGCCCTCTTCTCCAAGCTAAGCAAACCCAGCTCCCTCGCCCTCACATGCTCCAGCCTCCTGACCAGCTTAGTGGCCCTTCAGTTTGATTCTCCAGTTAACAACAACTTTCTTGCACTGTGAAAACCAAAACCAGATGGAGAGTTTCAGATGCAGCTTCACCAGTGCCTAGTAGAGGTCACCAACCATCTCCCTCAGCCTGCTGATTGTGGTCTTGCTAATGCACCCCAGCATACAGACAGCCCTCTCTGCCCACTTTTGCTTTGTCTAGGTAGTCATAAAATAGTCTGTTTGTTGGCTGTGTTAAATCACTAATCCCTGGAGTTCCTTTTGATGCCTATTATTAAAACTGTCTTCTTTGTCTTCAAAGTCTAATTTGCCTTCAGCCTAATTTCCAGTTAAGTGAAGTCTAAGAACCCTAAAATTGTTTTAAAAGTTTGGACAGGAATAAGCTCACTCTTCCTGCAGACCATGTACACCCAGTGTGTAACTACACTGTTTTGAATCCTGTGGCATAGACCAATTCACTTGTGAAAGACCAACAGATGGACAGAAAGAGACACCCTCCTCCCCCCTCTAGCTAGTATCAATTCCCATTAAAGACTCTCCTGTGTCCAGACTATGCATGCTGACCACTCAATGCAGGCAAAATTGCAATCCACCTTGATTAACTTCCTAACAAGTTCTTTGCGCCTCCCTTCTTGTTCCTCTACCAGTCACACTCTTTCTCTCTAAAGTTTTCCTCTAATTAATTCCATATTAAGCACTGAAAATCGGCAGGGTCCTCTCAGACGCCCCTCGTCCCTTTCTGTGCGGACCCTCCGGGTCCTCAGTGCTAAGCCCACTGGTAAAAAGCTGACATCTGTGCAGCAGCTCGCAGGCTGCACTTTCAGGTACAGCATGTGTTGCACCTTGAACTACCGTCTCATTTCAGACCCCACCATTGAGACCAATTAAGTACAGAGCACGCAAGGAGCTGACCGAGTGTCGCATGCTGGCTGTAACCACAAGGACTTAGAGGCCACAAATCTGTTATTACCAAGCTGTTCCTGACAGCAGCATGCTGCCTCCTAACAAAAAGGATAGATTAAGATCAATCAAGTCTCCCTCTGGCTTGTCAGTGGGACTTTGGACCACACCTTCCACCCAAAACTTCCCTCTTCTCCTGCTTCTGAACACCTAGGCAGCTCCAGGCTAACAAGGTGGCTGCTGAGTCAAGCGTGAGCTGAACCATATGTTCATAATTAGTTAACTTCTTGCTTTATTGCTAGAAGCACTATCAATAAATCAGTGACAGCTCATAGAGGCCTTAGGAGATGCAACAAGCCACCCCCAGCCAGCACGGAGCCCTCCCTTCCACACGGGCGACTGGCCATATTTCATTCCAGCTGTGGCATTGTGTGCTGAATTAACTTTATCCTCAATTTAGAAAGCCAGCATGAAATCAAGAGACCTGAGGAAAAGAATAAAGAGAAAAAAAAGAGAGAGAGAGAGAAGAGGAAGGGGAGGGAGGAGAGGGAAAAATCCTAGCAGGTCAACTCAAAAAGAAGTTTGGAGAGTGACCGTCTACAGGGATGGTGCTGCTTAACCCATTGCTGCAAGGCTGGTTGCTGGCAGCACATTAATTAATAAGAGCCATTCTGCCTCTTATTGCTGCAGTTGAAGGCTTCTTAGCACATGCTGAAGGGGGAACCCAGTGATAGAATTGTTTTTTAACCAGTCGAACACTGTTAAGTTGCAGCTTAAATAGTAGGTAAAGCAGAAGAAGAGGCAACAGTGGTGCCAGGATGAGTCTGGCTGGACACACCGCAAGCTCTCGAGGTGAGCACGCTCACACAGAGCTGTGTTCAACTTGAGCAAAGTGCTGTGAGGGGTCAGATATTCCAGGATTTGGGAAAGCACATAGCAACTCTCACACTGCTTGGTGTTAAGCCAGATTCTCCATGAGCAGTGGAGAGTGCTGGAGGCTTCTAGATAGCAATTCACGACACCCAAACCCAGAGCCTGCCTCTCCTATGGTCCTCACAGCTCTGTGTACTGCAAAGTTACACAGGCAACCTGAACATCACCCACAACTAAATGCTGAAATGCTTGTAATTAGCTGCTCCTGGGATCGTTCTGCCTGCCTGGAGGTTTAACTGAAACACAGCCTGTGCTTGCAGTGCTCCCACTGGCAATTTTTATCTGGTTGCAAAGGCACCTGAAAAGGTCATTGCCATAAGGCAGAGTGAGCGCTATTGTCCTCCTGGAGCTGATGGAGCTTTGAAGATGCAGCACAAAAGAATTCCTTTCCCCCATGTTGCTCAGTTTCCCCCATCCTCAAAACTTAAATCCAGCTGTAAGATCCTGAGTGAAGGCTTCCTGATTTACTCAGCCTGAACCTTCTTGCTATGCCCGGGTGGGAGCAGAGGGAGGGATGCCGGCAAGCCCTCTAGTGTCCACCTACGACATCCTTCTATAAAACATCCCGGGGTCCAGGAGCATGAATACCAAAACATTTTCAGCAATAAGCTAACCCTCCAAATTCACGGTACCAAACCACATCTTTGAAAGAATAAAGTCTATGATAAGTATTACTCTTGAAAATAAAACTGCCAGCAATTACAGAGGGCTATTCCTCAGTAAGAACACCTAATGTAGTATCTTCCCCATCACACATTTACAGTAAACAAAGCAATAAAAGCAAGTTACTGAAGGGCACTTTGCATGCCAGCAGCCAACCCAGAATGGAGCACTATAGGGTCTTTCACTTTCCCAGTGAAGCATTTTATTCCAGGGGCCCACACTCCTTTGTGCACAAGGCACCAGGGGTGCTTGCCCACATTCTTCCTTGCACATTTGTATCTTCTGGGTGCTGGAGATTACAGAGAGGTCTAAGCCCTGTCCCTTAACACAGACCTCTCTTAAAAATTTGTGTAATTTCAAAACAACATCTAGCAGCTAACAGCAACACCCCAGATTAAATTAGTTCAGTTCAAATGAAGTTGCAATTTCTCAAACAACAGTACAGCTTCCTAGCTCTAAGGGGGAGGTCAGCAAACATGGACCAGAGCCAACAAGGTCCCAATGTGCATGTCACGAGGCTGCTGAGCTTCAGTGCTGGCCATGGATGACAGACCAGTCATTGCAGCTTCTGTGGGTGGCAAGAGGTCTCATTTCTGTCTGACTAGAAAGCGAGAAAGGAAAGATGATACAGAATCCACATGAGCTTCTGGACAGCTCAATAGCTGCCATTTAAGTCTCTGTTTCTTCCAGTCACTTCAGGAGACTCAGACACTAAAACCTTGAGCCAAGATAAAGTCTCCCCTCCAAAGCCTGCTCTGTTGCACTGTACTAACCTCTTCTTTCTTTCCCTGCTGTACTATTACAGTTTGCAATGGAATTATAAAATTACAGTAAGGCATGGATGAATCCTGCTCTCTCATCCAGGAGCAGTTAAAAACCAAATACTTCTCTTGTTTCTTATTCACTCTCAGGCCTTTTTACATTGCTTTGGCACAGTATGAGGCTGCCAAATGGATACAAACCTCCCCCCACCCCTTTCTCCACCAGGATAGCATAAAATATAACCAGACCAAAAAAAAATCCTGTCTGCAGTTATTATCCACTGCACATCACTGCTACAAGGGAAGTCATGCTGCCATTGAAGTGTGTAAACTTTTGGTTAAAATTAAATTTCAGCAAAAATTCAGGGAATAAAACAGCTCTGATGTGTTTTGAATGGAATTCTTTTAAAAGGCTTTGGGATTTGGAAGACATTTACTCTTTTAATCCATTATATCAAAATAATTGACAAAATCACAATGAAACATTTTGTTCCTTCCTAAAAACAAAAACCAAAGAGGGGAAAGAAAAAAATCTCTCACAGAGAATTAAAAAGCATTCAGGTTTCATTCCAACGAGCTGGGCGTCAGGACCTCAGCATTCTTCAAGAAAAGAGATTATTGTCTCTAGCCAGCTCTGGTGTAAGCCTGTAAAATCCTCTGCCAATCTTTTAGATGAATTACCAGCCAACTAATTCCTTTTCATCACCAGTTCATCGAACACTACCTGCATGGACTAGGAGCTGGAAATTTTGTGTATACAGACAGAGCTGTTTTACTAGGATATCTCCCCAGTGACTTATTGCTTTAAATCAGCCTTTGAAAACCATGCACAAAAACCCTGACATCTTTCTCAGCTCATGACAACAACATCCTTCACCTTCTGACCCCCAACACATTTACACACGTCCTAGAATCTTTCTTTCATTATTGATTAGGAAAGGCAATGCCATACAGCTCTGCAATGAAGAGATGCCCTCACACATATTTACTCAGATCAGAGATCTCTGCCAAACATCCCAACTGCCAGCCAAGAATGGAAAGTGCCCAGCTCTACACCCAAAGCAAGATGGAGAGGAGCCAGACTGCCAGCTCCTGAGCCACAGCCAAGAGGAAAAGCACTGTTACAGTACATTGGTACTGGCAGCACGGTTCACACAGGAGGAGCTCACAGGCCAGGTTAGAAGCAGGCAGATGCACACATCAGTGGATGATTAGACATGAGGCCCCAGTCAGCTGTGCATCTGGTCCCATGAAAATTCATGCTAATTGGGACTAAACCCGCGAGCTAAGGTTTGCTGGCAGGTCTCCCTGCAAAATAGTTTGACTTCAATAGAAAACACCATGGAGAAAAACGTGGCTTTTCAGCAGACAGGGCTTTCTCTTGTAGGCACAACAATTTCCCCCAAACCATGATGGTCAACACTCAGAGCACACCCAAGAAAAACTGTTTCTGCCATCTGTTATTTAACCCTGGGACTACCTCAGTGCCTTTGTTTGCACTGCTGAATCACTTTCTGTGATGTAAAGGTTACTTAGCTGCAGCATGGCAGCTCAGTGCAGTGGGAACCTCTGGAATGAGGGACACAGACAGCAGCAGTGTGCTGCTGATGCCAGACTGAGAACAGGCCTCGGTTCCAAAACTACAGCATGGTTTATAATAAAAACCCCATCTAATTAACCCCCAAAGTCACAAAAAATTATCAGTTCACAATTAATTTGCTCTTCTGGAGCCAATTGGTCTCAGCCAAGAACAAAGGGACTCATTTGGCCAGGGGCTACATGAGGACATTTTTTATTACAGAAATGTGTGAAATCTAAGCAGACACACCAGTCCCGATTGATAGATGAGGAACTGAAACAAAGATGCAGAGACTGACTTGGGTCTATACCGTAAATGGGTGATGTTCTGACGTTTCAGGCATTTAAGTGCTGCTATAAAAATGTACAACATCAGACCCAGGAGTAGAACGTATTTCTCTTCCATACACCAATCAGAGTGGCAATAGTAACAAATTCCCACCTGCAGTTTCCAGGAGAACCCATCAGCTCGTCAAAAGCCAGCCCTGAGATTAGGACCTCTGAGTTTTTTTATGATACAATTCCAGCCAAAGGAAAGGGCAAGAAACAGGCAACAAATAGAGCCTGGGATGAGTTCTGAGAGAATATGTCCATAGGATGCTAAACCAGTGCAATTAATGTCCTCCTCTGACAAAAGGTCAATATACCCAGTAGAATTAATGAAAATATTCAAAAGAAAACCCCAGAATTATATTTATTTATCAAAATGCTCTCACTCTCAATGACATTCTGTAAACATACTCTGTGCTCATAAAACTTGCACTTTTTCCATTTGCCTTTCTATTTCAGGGACACCTCATTCCTGTACCCTGGGGTGTAATCAAGTGCAATCTAAAGGACTGCTTCTCAGATGGCTGGCAAAATAGAAAAGCAATTACACAAAGCCAGACAAACACAGCATAGATTGTTGTTTATAACACATCAAATGGAACACACGACAAAACAGAAAAAGCTAAAGACACAAATGTCCATGAACAAGTTCAGATTGGAAATTAGAGTGAAATTTTGAAGAGTAAAAGGCAGTACCAGCATCACAAGAGCAAGTCTCTTCTAGTCCTAGATCTTCACGAGCAGTTATCTGTGCTTTACCTAACAGATCTCTCTTCAAAGCAGGGATCTGCTGTCCCTTGTGAAACAACAGCTACATCCACAGGACAGACCAAAGATTTGCTGTTAGCAGGGGTGATAACAGATGGGTGAGCACTTGTGGACACAACACATGGCACAGATGTTATTCAAACATGATCCCTACACACTTCACCTCTAAGGATTTCCTATATATAAAAGTACCATTATCTATGCAGAAAACCTTCAACTTTTTCAGATAAATTCCATCAGATGATATCCATTACTCAAGTTAAGCTTCTAGATCACTAAAAAGTTATTATTTTACATACAGCAGCTAAATAAAACTTACTTTCTTCACAAAAAAACCCCTTTACTGACCACAAACAATTAAGCACTAGTAATAACAAATTTCCTACTAAGATTCTATCAAGGGTAAATCTCATCCAGCATGTATCAGAAAATACAGGAAGAAAATCATACACCTTACATATACCATGTGCCTTCATTTCAAACCAAAAGAAAGCACTGAAGCCACCACAAGAACTGCACGCAGGTAGGATATCCTCTACTCACTAACTCACCACCCTCGTTGTGAGAAATTGCAGGTAAACCCAGAAAGATGTTTTGCAGTTTTTCCATCTTGTAGTCATCTTTTTTTCTTTATTCTAAATACTTGTGAAACTCCACAGTACCAAAAAGTATCAACACGGGAGAGCTGGAGCCCTACAGCACTGAAAACTCAGTTTGACTCAACTACATTTTACAGGAATTAAAGTCCACAGGTGCATTCACTGCCAGCTGACAGCGATTTCAAGACTAGCAACCGGTGTGAGAGAGTGATGAAAAAGGTAAAGACTGCCCTAAAATATACCGAAAAGATATAAAAAGGGAAGATTTCCCCATGCTTTTCTCTAAAACAGTGGTGTGTTACAGAGCAACCTGAGTAAGTTTGGTCATCCATGTGAAAAACAGGTTAATATCAGCTGGAATATTTTCTGAGATAGGTTCCTAAGGTTAGGAAAGATTGTAAAAGAACCTGCCTTCTTCAACCTAAAAAGCAAAGGAAAAGACAATGTGTGACAGCGCTTTGCAAAGACGTCAAGGCTAAACACTAGAGAGGGAGATGAAGTGTCTAAACTAGAGCAAGAGTTTGGCACAAGGACAAAAGGGATTATACCTGCTATGAATACATGCAGCCTGGAAACTAGAAAGTGTCCAGCCATCAGAGCTCAGAGTACGGTGTAGCCTCACAGTGGGAATAACATAAGGAAAATAACCTAATTAGTTTTAAGAGGGAGATTGAAAAGTTTAAGAATGTCTCAACAGCAGGGGACTGGATTTGGGAAGTGCCTTTTAGTCCTGCGTTCAAGGAGGAAGACTGATCAGAGAAACAGCCAGAACCTGTATGTGTATAAATTCCCTTTCAAAAGCATTTTTGCAAATCTGTCTCATCAGGTTTAATTTCTCACACCTTTGGTTCACAAACACAACCAGAGATTCATGCAAGTGCCAGATACCTGTGTATACCTGTCTACAGGTTAATATCCTGAGTTATAAGTGAGCCTCTGTTTTGTCACTGATTCACTTAGCCACTCTTACTAGGGACAAGAAGCAGTGTAGCAGTAATACGGCAGGATAAGTGAAGAGGATTTGGGGTCGGTTTGGACACCTGTGCAGGTGTCAGCATGCAAAGCAACACATAACTGTAGTAAATCTGATATAAAACTTGAATTAAACTATATGCAAATACTATTTTTCCTCTGTGTACCATCCCTTCTGAAAGCCAGTTCACTGATGCAAATGCAATTTTAAGGCCATTTCGACATAAAACTGGGATAAATCAGAAAAAATATTTGTGGTTTTTTTTAGTTTTAATCTGAAGGATTAGCTTCATCACTAACATTTAAAAAGAAACATCATAGAAATTACAAAAGAAAATACAGGTACAAAGAACAGATAAGAATTAACACTGCAATACACTTAAGTGTGTTCCCAGAACTTCAGAAAAGCTGCTATAACATTCAAAGTAAAATCTCCACTGAAGCAATATTGTAGTCTTGATAAACATTTTGCCCCGAAACTTTATTTCCAATTAAAGAGGTCCATCATTAGCTGCAATGAGCATTAAGAGCTCCAGATGAACAGGAAAATTAGCAGATGATTGTTACTTAGTTTTGTTTTACACACACATCAATGTGTGATTGCTACTGTGACTTGAACCTCTTCCATCACTGTGTGTGACCATCCATGCACCAGTTACCACAATTAGGTGTTTCTCTCCTACAACAACAGCATTTTTCTTTCTCTGATAGTCACCCAAAGGGTATCTCCACAAACCAGGCCTCTGATTTGGTGGTCATTTATCCACATATCACCTTTCACTCTCCAGCATGTCAACCTTGGTGAGCTGACCTGAATTCCTGGAGCTCAGGAAGCGGAGCACCATCAGCCCCGCAGCCAACACCACAGCAGCTATGCAGAGCCAGCAACGGAGGGACCACGGGCTTCCAGTGGGTTTGATATGTCTCCAGAGAGGGGAGACTCTGCACCCTCCCTGGGCAGCTGTTCCAGTGCCTGACACCCTCAATAGAAAGAAGTTCTTCCAAATGTTGAGGTGAAGTTTCTTGTGTTCCAGTTTATGGCCATTGCTCCTTGTCCTGTCACTGGGCACGACTGAAAAGAGTCTGGCATCTTCCTCTTGACCCCTGCCTTTGAGATATTTATATGCATTAATGAGATCCCCTCAGAGGAGGCCCTGTTCCCTCAGCCTCTCCTCGAAACAGATGCTCCAACCCCTAATTATCCCCTGGATGTGCTGTTCAGACACCCAACTATCCCCTCTTTGCTGACGCCCCGACAGAGGAACCGTGAGGTGCCTCGGGGCGACACGGGGGAGCACCCCCTGCGCAGGGAATCCCTGCTCTTCACCCACTGAAGGCTCCTCCGCACCTGCCTTACGCCCTTCAGGGCCAGGCGGGCATCTCCCGAGCTGCCCGGGCCGCGGGGACCGGCCGTGGGGCAGTGCCGGCCGCCCGGGAGGGACCGCGGCTCCCCCCGCCGCCATCGCCGCGCTGCGGGGGCGGCGCGGGCTGATGACGCCATCTTGGGCAGCCCAAACATGGCCGCGGGCCGGGCGGCCCCAGGCCGGGGCTGCGGACCCGGAGGCGCTGGCGGGGCCGGGCGGGACCCGCGGGGCGTTGGCGCCTCGCACGGGGCTGCTGCTGGCGCTGAGGGCTCCTCCAGCCAGCCCGCCCCAGCATCTCTCTTCTCCCGGCTTTACCCGCCTCCCCCGGGCCCTTCCCTAGCGCGCTGCCGCCCGCGGGGCCCCAGAGCAGCGGTGCTTACCTGGGATGCCCCCGGTGTGAGGGAGCCGCCAGCGCCACAGCGCCCTGCTGCACTGCGCCCTGCAGCTCAGCCGCGGCCAAGGAGCTGAGCTGGGCCTTGGCGCGTGTTGGGCGTGTGTCACACAGCTTCTTTTCCTTGTTAGCCAGCAGATGACACGGCCATGCAGGAGGGGCTGGCATCTGGAGGGGGTGGGTTATCACAGCAGTTATCAACTGTAAATGTGCGACGCTGCGGGTTAAGAAAGCTAAAGGGTGGCCCCGGGCACTGTAGGCTCAGAGTGCAGGGCCTTTTTAAAACGCCTCTGTTGGAAAAAAACCATAAAGGCAAAGATGGAAGTGGGTTAATTTGGTACAGCTGCCAGTCTATCTGGGCAGCAACCTAGGAAAATAGCCAGTAATAAAAGAATGGAAGGGAAATTGCCCTCTTGGTTTGTATTGTCCCTGAGCCTTGCTTATGGGGGGATAGCACTGAGCATCCTCCAGGGGAGAAATGAAAGACCATCCCATATGCCAGCACAGCCTGCCCTCGGCCCAGCCTCATCCTCCTGGCTGTGGGCAGGTCGGGATACCACCTGGGATAGCTTTTGCCATGGCAGAGAGCAAGATCCTGGCAGAACAACTGCTCTGCTATTGGTTTTATTCTCACCATCCCCTATGCTAGTCAAAGACAGACCCTCAGTGAAGATTTTTGGTTTGTTTTTTTCTCCCCCCCGGGACAAACTCAAGCTTATCCATGGATTTTGATTGCTATGTAAATCTGATATGAACCAGAAGTGACTATATAGAGACAATCTCTGCCCTTCACACACCTGTGCGTAGCTCTTGCAACGTTATGATAGTAAATCCTTTATGATACATAATCTTTTACCACTGTCACATTTATATCCTGAGATCTTCTGGAAGCCTGGGGCTTGACAGAAAACATTCCCAATATATTGAGACGTTTGCAAGAGCTTGTCTCTGCAGGCTATGTTGTCCTGAAACCTGCATTCTTCAGAACTGCAGAGCTGTCCTCAGAAATGAATCATATTGGCTTCTACACACCTCTGAGAAGCCAGGCAAAAGCCACTGTGTCAGCCAGGCAGGTTGGACAAACTTGTTTCTTCCTGCTGGATTTTACAACCACAAATAAGGCTTGAAAACAAAACAAAACATAACAAATAAAAAATACTCACCAGCAACACCAGCAGCCTTATTCTGAACATGTGGGATGCTTCCCTGGATGCCTGCTCATTTCCTGGAGTGAAACTCAGACACACCAGTTCACTGCTGCCCTGAACTGCATGGATACTTTTTTTTTTCCCTTCTCCCTCCTTTTCTTTTCCCTCCTTCCTTGTGTTGATTTGTGGGACCAGAATGACTTTGATTTCAGCAAGTTTGCTGTTTATTCACGTCACAAGTTTGACAGCTTTACACCAAATCAGATTGCTGGGTTTCAGGAGAGCTCTGAGGCGTCACTGGGAGCTCCTTTAGATTAAACTCGCCTCCCCGGTCTCCCCCCTCTCCCCCTCCTTCAGAGCCATTTAAACCTCTCTGGGGCTTTAACACAAACGTGCTCCCAAGACCTGCATTTCATTCTGCCACTAATATGGTAAGTGCTCTTTGCATTTCTCTCGACCTCGAGGCAGAGGAGGAGAAGCTGGTCTCTCCCTTGGGGGGATAGGGGGGGTGCAATAGATTTTGTGCCTTCTTAAGATGGGAAAGAAAAAAAGCTCTCCTCTACCTGCAAGAGCAGTCTCTGCTGCTGTGCTTTCCCATGGGTGGGCAGACTCCCTGACTGAGGCTCCAAGCTCTGCCGTTGCCTTCCTTGCAGAGATTTAGAGCTGCTGCAGATGAGGCTTATTTGGAGGAGGGAGAAAGTGTGAATCCAGAGACAACCCCAGGCTTTGCGGTCTGGGACTCCTGCAGAACTGCAGGGGCAGAAGAGAGTGCGAGCAGCTAGGAGGTGACTCTGCTGGCTCTGTGCTGCTGCTTTAGAGCTGGATCAAACACCCAAGGTGGCAGGAACGGTCTGGCCAAGGACAGCCTGCGACCTCCCTTCACCCTAAACCCACTCAGGACCGTAGCATTTCCCAAGGGTTTGCAGGAAACTGAGCCACCTCCCTGGCACAGCTGTGCGCGGAGCCCCAGTGCTGCGGGGCGCTGGCGGGGCGGCACTGCCCGCGCTCGGCGCACGGAGCGGTGCCACCGGGAAAGCGGGGAGCGGGCACCGGGTCAGGGCTGGGCGCTGCCTCGGGGGCCGGCGGCGCCTGGCAGGGCGGCGGGGCTGTCCCGCGACGGCCCCTGAGCACAGCCCGGCCGGGACAGCCGCGGAGAGCGCTGCCCCGCCGGGGCGCTTCTGCCGGGGCGCGGCGGGGCCGGGCTGGCACCGCCTCCCCTCGGGGCCCGCCGGCGGCTGGGGACGGGGCGCCGCCGAGCGCCCCATCGCCTCGGCCCCTTCCCTCCGCAGAGCGCCGGCCGGCCGTGCCCGGAGCCGGACTTCGCCGGGGGCTCGGGCTGCACCTGCCCCTGCCCCTGGTCCGCCCCCGCCGGTGTCTCCAAGGAGACCTGGGCCGCCGTCTGCGCCGCGGAGCCGCCGCACAGCCAGGGCCGGCGGGAGGCTCGGCCGCCGGGTGAGTGCGCTCAGCTGCCGCCGGGGCGGGGAGACCGGCCTGGCCCCGCAGCCGGGCTGGGAGCGGTACGGTACCGCGCTAACCCTCGCTCTGGTCCCCAGGGCAGTTCTGCAGCCCGCAGCTCGGTGCCCAGGACGCGGCGTGGCAGGGAGACCAGCTGTCCTCCCAGCTCTACAGAAACAAGCAGGTAAAGGCTCCGCGCCCCCCAGCAACACCGGCTTCACCCCACGAGGCTCCCGAACTTTGTATCACGTATGGCACCTTCTGGCTTGGCTTATGGCATGTCTCGCTCTTGCTGGCACAGATGTTAGAAGTGACAGAAAACCGTTGTTCCTTACTTAAAGTATTTGTCTCCCCCATGTTGCCCTGTGAAGTTGGAACAATTGTGGTGAGGTTCCCTCCATTCGCCCCCTCTTACATCATATTGCACCGGCAGCCTTGGCACTACAGAAAACCAGGGGCATGAACAAGGGGTCCCTCAGGCTCTGATCATGCTGTTGGCTAAAAATACGTAGTGTGTGTCCTGATTCCACCAGGTTTATCTTCATGGGAAATGATTCCACCAGCATTGCCTAGTTACATGGAGGATCAACCATTTTGACCAGCAGGATTTCCTTGTTACTTTATTTTCTCTTATCTTTCCTTTTTTTGTAAATCCCAACAAGAGACAGAAGAAACTCTGAATTTAGATGAAGGAACTCCAGGTTGATGACTCTGATCGACTACTTGGAATGATGTTTTGATGTAGTGAAGTCAATGAAAATTCAGATATTAACTTAAAGGTCCCTAGAATCAAACCATAGTTCCAGATGTCAGTGTACTTGTTTCTTTGGCTCTGCCTCAATCATTTGAGTCTGTGCTCAGCAGATGTCTGTGGTCCTTGGCAGAAGATTGTCCTCCTAAAGAAGTCTCCAGTGCTATGATCAGGAGGCAAAAATCAATCTGTAAATGCTTTGATTTCCCATGGAAATGTGTTAGGTGTCTGCCATTCCTGTTCAGCTTTTGAGACCAGGGATTATCTCAACTCTGTATGTGTACCAGGACTGGCACAGTAGGGTCCAGAACTGAAGAGATCACTGAGTACTGCTATATCATAGAGAATGGCAACTGCATCTTCCTTCTGCAATCTACCCCCATAAATCATTTGCAACTCCTCCTCCTTTTTTGCACCAGCCAACTATAAATGGGGAGGAGGGGTGCAAAGGGATGTTTACTGCAGCTGAGGAGGAGATCATGAATCTGCTGTCATGCCCGTGACCATTTCTGGCTGCTCACAGGGCTACCTGTAATTCTTTTCTATTATTATGCTACAGTTGCAGGTTTTTTCAGAGTAATCTTATCAAACACTTACTAAAGATTAAAGGAAGTCAAAAGGGAAAACTGAACAGTCATGCCACTTAGATTTATAGAGACAAGAGGCTGGAGGGGGTGGGTTGAGCTCACAAAGCAAACACCCAGATCATCAAATCCAAGCAGTTTGTACCATAGGGCAATTGCTATTAAGTTACAGAGTCAACATCTATTCATCAATATCTCTATTCCACAGCTTCAAGATACTTTGCTTCAGAAGGAAGAGGAACTTGCTAGGTTACATGAAGAAAATAATAACCTCCGACAGTACCTGAATTCTGCCCTGATTAAGTGTTTAGAAGATAAAGCCAAGGTATTGTGTTCAAACCTGTCATATAGATGTCTACAGAAAGAACAGGTCGATTTGGTACAGGCCAGTAAAATACATGGAAAATCTAAGAGTGTAGACAACCCTGCAGTGGAATTCACACTCACATTTAAATTCACAAAGGGGACAGTTTTCCCTGGGAATGATATCCTATCAGGTTCTGACTTTGGAGACAGTGTAGCACTTATAGCTAATTAATAAGTTAAGTTTAATTAATTAGTTAGCTATAAGTAAGTTAAGATTATGTAGTCAAGGTAAAATTATTCCCTCTAACACTTTTTTTTTCACTAGAAAGTTCAAATTTGAATATGTATTTTTTGACTGTCTCTATTTTGTCAGTTATCCCTTTGATAAGGATTTTTTTTTTCCAGTTTATTAATTAAAAACCTGTGTGGGGTTTTTTTTAATGGTGAGGTACAAAATTAAACATTTAAGGTTGGATGAAACATCCTGTTAAACTAAGTGTGAAGGGTGTTTTGGTTTTTTTTATTTGAATTCTTTGTCTCTCATCTTAAAGAAAATAAAGAAAAAAATTGTTTCTTGTCAGCTTAAAGACATTTTTTGCTATTCCAGCCTCACCCATGAAACTGAACTATTGATTATTTGCTCAACTCTTTGAATTGGGCATCAGGTAAAAAAGACTGTAGAACATAGGAGACTTTCCTTTTCCATGCTGTTGATGAGTTAATAGTGTGACATGTCCTCCCTCCCATGGCCAGACCTGGCTCCTGGCAGTAGAAAAGGTCTCCTTCACTGGGCACAGCAGGGTGACACAGCCACCCCCTGTGTCATGGGGAGAAGAGTCCAGCATGGAACTGTTGTGGGACATGTCTGAGCAGTGAATTCATGACATGGTGGGGAGCTTCCTTGTCTATCCTTGCCCTCCTTTGACCATCCCTGGATGCCTGAAGGGCCCTTGTCCTGTGATAATGACAAATGAGATGAACTGATGAGTGCAGCGCCATTCAGGCTGATGCTCTGAGCACTGCCTGGTCGGCATCACCCGTGTCCCAGCATGAGTTACCTTTGCATCCTCCCTCTTTGTCAGGCTGCCACTTGGGCCCCCCATGCCCTGCTCACCTGCCAAGTGCTGCTGGCACAGATCCAGGTGGGAGTGTGGGGCTGGGAATGCCATCAAAGCTCAGGCCTTATCGACACGGTCCCTCTTTCAGGGACAGGGTTGTTGCAGACACTGTAAAGATACAAAATAGTTGGTCATACCCATATGTTTAAGCAGAGAGTGGGAAAAGAAGTGTCTTTATAAGGACAGCAGTAACCATCTTGTGCATCTGAGGTCAGAAATGTGTTGCTTTCAGGTATCTAGAAATTCAAATTTTAATACTCTGTCTCCACCTTGATGTTTTGGGTTTTTTTAATAGAAACTACTGTCTGGCCACGGACAAAAAACCTGTGCTATCCTCAAAAGTACAAAGAGGAGATTAAAAGAGGACCACTGCTTTGTCCCTCAAGAAACTCCTCAGGCTTCCAAAGCTAGAAGGAACCTCTTCAATGAATTCACTGCCTGTGAAGAGCAAGCCAGCCCTGCTGTGGACAGCTGGGTCTTGCAGACCTTAGGATTAAAAGATGTGAACACCATTGATGAAGCTTCAGCTAACTACAGTGCCCTGTCCCCAGACCTTGGAAAAGACACATACTGCCTGAGCCCTGGGGGAGCAATAGGCTATGAGCACAGGGAAGGAGCAGCAGCAGCGTTCAGCTGTAGCCATGTGCCTCCAGCCAGCAGCAGCACCCATCCATGCAGCGAGGACTCTCCCTTCCCTCCTCAATTTTCTTCAGCACCATGCCTCTCCTCACCAGTACCAAGTGTTTCCTGCCTCCCAACCTATGGGCTGCCTTATTTGACTGGTGATTTGTCACCCAACAAAACAGAAGTGGCCTTCACAACGTCCCTGAGTCCCCACCGCAATGTGAGAACACACAGCTTCCACCAAGGACAGGCCTTTGTGCGCAGGGACGACAACGGGGGATGGAGATTCACCTGGGTGCCCAAGCAGGCTGAATGATGCACCTGGATCAAGGGTCAGCCATAGGGGATGTAGGAGTCACACTTCACCTTGTGCACGAGACAGGTTCAGGCAGAAAAATGGACCCTTTTGGGCTTCTTTAAATGCTACTCTGTCACTAACCTACTCCTCATTCCCTCACAGATTTTCACGGATGTGACTCCAGATTGCACTTGGACAATTATCTGCCCCAGATGTACAAACTAGATTCCTTTCTCTTGTGCCTGTGTTGAGATACCTGTTTTTACTTGTTTCCTCGGTTTTTATCATCAGCTCTTCCTTGTTACTGGTAGTTTCCAGGCTGGAGGCCTTTCAGCTTTGATGATCACTTTTACGTGCACCAAACTGGAAAGCACTTTGGGAATACACCTCTCTCACAGATATCCACAGATAACAAAGGAGGCATGGATTGAAGGCTGAGGATCAGCAGTTTCTAAGTGATTTACGTCTCTCTTGACTACACTGATTGCTTTGGATTTAACGGGTACCCATGGTTGCCTTATGTGCTGCCCAAGGCTGACCTACCTGCAGTTCCATGGTGCTGTCACATTCTTTGATGATGCCTCAAAATAAAAATAGGATTTGCTTCTAATGCCTGGAGGCTACTTAGTTGCAAGTGATTGGGCAAGTGCAGGGGACCTTCCTAAGGTGTGATTAAGAGACTGATGTGTTTACTGATATGTTTTAAAGGTGTTTTGTCTGTCAGTAAAGGGAGTTTACATTTGGGGAAGCAGTATCACTTAGTGGTTGGAGTCGGTCTTTAGGAACCACAGCCTTCAATGCCAGCTCCTGCCTCTCTGTGTTTCTGCCAGACTGTGATGGGCTGAGGGTAAGACCAGCACTACTCTGAGAATGCTTTAAAACTCTCTGAGAGAAGGTGCTCTAGCACTGCACAGGACTTGACATTTAGTAAAGCTACTAATGATATGAATGATATCATGATATGAAGTCAATGGACATGAAGGAAGCTTGCCAGTACTGTTTTCTGTTACCTTTGTCTTCTGTTCTACAGTAGTTTGATGCCTAAGTATTCAAAATAGATTGACTTGGTTATTCTTGCTTTCAGAATGGTGCCAGTGACATTGAGGAGGGACTTAAGTAAAAATAACCAAAATCAAGGATTTTCTTCCAGTGGCTTATTTTCCTATAGAAAACTGGATATTTGTCTATTTTTTTTTTGAGGATAAAAATATCTCCTAATAGCCTGTTGTGCCTTAGAATTGCAATGTTTGAGGAACTCCATCAGGAGCAGTAATGGTTTCCCAAAGGACTTCTAAATAAATAAAGTGTATTTCTAGGTAGTTACTTTAGAGTAACTGTGGCAGACTTCCAGAATAGGCAATTTGAAAGCATTGGTTGTAGGCATTATTTCACTGGATTAAAAAGCCAACCAAACTAAAAAAACACCAACCACAAACCCACACAACAACCACTGCAAAATAAAACCACAAAAAAACCTCAATAAAACCCAACAAACCCAAACCAAGCAATGCTTATGGAATAAATACAAGTATTTGTTTGGGGGGCTTGTTGTAGTCCATAAAATTGAGGCCAATTGATGAAGACTGGTCAGACAAGAGCACTGTTTCTGTAGCACTTTTTTACTTTTCAGTGAAAGCAGAAGAAAAATCCTGTCCTACAAACAACTCATATTTTTTCTCAATGCATTTATTTTCTATTATTCTCCCCTTGCCCCACTATATAAGAGAGCATTGAAGAAAATACTCCAGTCACTGGAGTTTTTATTGGTGTGTGTGTGGTAGTGTAGAAAATGCCTGAACTTAACCTGAGTGTGTGATGGGAAGCCCTGGTGTGGGCAATGTGGGGGATGAACAGCAAGCTGGGAATAGACAGTGTGGTCAGAGGATGACACACAACACAGCTGTAGAGGCCACATCTCTCAAAGCAGCTGTAAAAAAAAAGTAGAGAAACATCTATGTTTTCTAACACTATAGAATGCTATTATGTATGAATTTCAATGCTAGGGAGTCAGCAGCACTAATAAGTACTTTTGTCCTACCAACAAAATCTTAAATCACAATTTTATTTTTCTCTGAAGAGAGAAAAGCTTTCCATTTGCCTGACATTTTCTTTCCACATTTTTGCATCACTGAGTGTGAGGACTTCTGCAGAGAGCCAGAACAAAATTGTCAGATCTTTGGTACAGTCCTGAAGTAGGGTTTCAGTAGGAACAAACTGATGCTTGAGCCTTTGCCAGCCTTTTGTACAGGGGTGACTGTCCCCTTGTCTCATAGAAAATAAATTATGAATGTGAGGGAATAATTTACCTGAATGAATCCTCTTCTTTTCCTGTGGGTTCCTGAATTTTACTCTGTCTGAAGGAGCTGAGTCTTGTTGGAAGGATTTTTTCTGAGCCTGACTTTGCTGGAGTTCATTTGGGTAGAGGATCCCATGGTGCTGCTCCTCTCAGCTGATGGGTGCTCCTGACCTGCGCATGCAAACTTAAAATTCTGGTGTAGGCAACTGCTTGAGCAAAGGTTTCTGTGGTAATAGTGCTGCTGGGCACTGGAACAAAGGGAGCACACTGGAAAGGAAACAGGAAAATCCCCAAAGCATTTTAACAAATAAATAAGAGTGATTTGTTTTACCCTGACACCACAATCTGAAGCAGTATTTCCTGAGTTACATGAAGAATAATAGAAACAATCTGTATCTAACACCAACCCACAGAAAACAAGTCAGCCCAGTGACCAAACCATTCCTTTAGATGGCTATTGCTCCTATTGCCAAAAGAAATACATTGCTCAGCATACCTCACTCTAAACTGTCTGGTTCCTCTGCAAATCCTGCCTTCCTACAGGTATAATAGGTGTGGAAAATGAGTAAGAGGCTGAAGGCATCTCACAGCAGATTACTGCCATGGGATGGGATGTGGAGACAGTTACTGACTGGGCTGGTGCTGGGTGGATATGTTGATTTAACCTGCCGTGTCCCTGTGATTTACTTGGGCCTGGAAGCAGTGAAGCTGCATTAATGTGCTGCAGTTCTTTGGCCTGCAAAGATGTGGGGGAGAAGGTCTTGGCTTTACAAAGCATAGATGGAGCTTTGAAATGGGTGTTCAGTCTTGGTTTGTGCCTGATCCTCCCTGTTTGTCCTTTTGTATCCATTCCCTGTGGGTGAAACAGAGTCAAAGCCCCTCTGCTGCTCATGGAATGTGTGAGTTAAAGCCCAGGGAAGCCTGTGACACAAAGATAGCTAGAGATCAATGGCAATGAAAGCAAAAAGTGGAAACAAAATCCAGTTCTTCACACAGCCATCATAACTAGGTAGTCAGGAGATAGCAGAGACAAGTTTCAGCTTGGTACTGTATTTCTAATTTCAAAAAACAGGCAGCTGGAAAAGAGGGCCAGGAGGCAAAAGTTCTGGATTCTGATACTGCCTCTGGTATTACACTTAACTTCTGTGCTTTGGATTCTATGGAGTCCACCGCTGGACCAGTTCATAGCTATTTAACAAGAAAACACAGCTCTTGCTGTTGCAAACTCTGAGAAGTTCCCTCTTGCCAAGGATCAGCACCAGGCCCATAAAACTCCAGGATGGGGAACTATGACTTGAGTGGCCATGGGGCCCTGGGTGATTCTTTGAGCAGCAGGGAACTTCCGTGTCTGTAAATATTCATCTTGTATTAACATACTTTGTTTTATTTTTTTATTTAAAGTTTGTTTGCTTTAATATGTGAATGTAACATGCAGCTGCATAGTTTTAAAAAAATCTGTGTTTCTAGAAAGGTACACTAACAGAAATGGAAGTTAATTTAACACTTTATATGTTGATGTTCACGATTTTTGTGATTTAAAAGGCCATGATTATATGTAACTGTCAATTTTACCAGTGTCACTAAGTTATGTCTAATAAAACTTAACATCCAATCAATGCAATTCTTGCTGCCCACTTTAGCACCCGTTAAACCACACAGCTGTTGCTCACATGGCACAGCATCCACCTGGCACCTACACATCTCCCCAGAGGACTGAAAGGGACCTTTATTTCCTGCAGTCACAAGTGTCCACACAAGGACATGCCATGTTTTTATGATACCAGACCTAAATATATTGACAGCCACAGGTGTGCTCATTTCAGCCTGGGCTTGCACAGCATGTTGCAATGATCCATTACTGCTTTGACTCAGAAAAGGATGCCATGCTACCAAACAGCAAGGACAGAGGGAAATACTGTGCTTTTTGTCCGTTGTTTTTGCAGCATCTGGCACTCTCACTTAATAGACTTATACCTTCCTAGGCAGCTGAACATCCTGATCCAGGACAACCCGCTTCGTTATAGTACTCTGAGTACTCCTGATTTGGACTCTGAAGTGATGAATTGCAGAATGGCACTGAGGTGTCACATAAAGAGACTGGAGATGAGAGAGAAAAGCCTGATTAAAGAATTCAAGCCTCTTCTCAGCTCTACTTGACAACAAAGAAAAGCTGTCTTAGTTATTAACTTTCCCTTCTGGTCATGGGGAGGTTTATTGGTGACCATGCACCAGCTGGGACCAGAGACATTTTTCATTGGAATGGAGATGGCTTATTGCTTATGAAAAGATACAAAGTGAGCCTTCCTTAATCTCTTTTGCCCTCATCTAGAAGCCGTACTAAGTCTATGAGATGATTCATAAACACTCTGGCCTGTTGCCGGGTAGCTGACATCCTGTCATGAAGAGAGAGCAGTCTATAAATAAGTTGTGGAATGAGCTGTGATTCACCTAAAATGCCATCTCTCCAGTCATTCCTCTGCTTCATTAGTTGTGCATCACTGAGTTATTTCAAGGCTGAATACTTAAACGCAGTGCAGCCCAAAGAAATCAGTATAATAATAGTTCACAAGGAACAGATTATAAAAATCAGTATGAGCAGGAGGAGCTGGGAGGTCTGAGGTCCCCATTTTCCCTAATGTATTTTAAAAAGCCCACTCAAAGTGTGGCTGTAGTACTGGTATGGTTAGCTGAAACTCCCAAGAAGTGCTGCCTCCAAAGCTGCTACTAGTCAAAGATCACTCTAAATATTAACTTACTAAACAGTGTTTGCATGTATAACATCTTCCACCAGGACATTATTCCCTGTTGGTGACCACAGAACACAGGGTCAGGAACTGGGAGCTCTGTGATGCTTTCAGGGGCACAAACAATGTCATTAATGAGCTGGAATGGAGGCCAGGCATGCCAGCTTCCAGCTGTGCAGAATGGGGGCCTAACAGCCCATTAGAGAGCGCGCACGTGCTGTCGGTGTCCCAGATGTGCTGTCGGTGTCCCAGATGTGCTGTCGGTGTCCCAGATGTGCGACGCGAGCCCGCCGTGCAGAAAGCAGCGGGCGCACAGCCGAGGCCGCAGCAGCGCGGTTACACCCAGAGGCGCGGAGCGATGCCGAGTCCCGCTGTGGGGCTGTGTCCCCAGGCTGTCGCAGCCGGGGGTCCCCGTGCCCGCCGAGCCGCTCCCGGCTCCCGGCAGGACCCGCCCGCGGCCGCCGGCCCTGGCCAAGGTGCTGAAACGGCCGCGCCTCTCGGCGCCGCTGCGGGCGCGGGGTGCGAGAGCATCAGGGCGAGCCAGGGTCTCCACCAGAGGGACCTGCGATACCTCGCCCAAAGGTGGTGCCACAGCTGGGACGGCCCTGTCCCGTTACCAGCAGCTCGAAGGACGCTGTCACACTTGATGGCATTGTTTAGGAAAATGAGCTTGCCTTGATCTCGAGGTAAGCTTTAGCTGACAACATGACTGAGGGCAAGGAACCGGGAAGAAATACCACGTTCACGGTAAACATAAGTGGCGCTTTACAGGTACAAACAGTGCTGGGCTCCTCTGTCAGTCTGTGAGGCAGCTGGGTAACAGGCAGGGGCCATTTCAGAGTATCCTACTCCATATCATTGAGAAAGTGTCAACTGGAAAGCTCCCCTTACCAGTGTTATGAACTGCAGTTTATCCCAGACATAGAATGAAGAAATTATCAACTGTCTCCCAGCTGGGACAGAGAAACCAAGAAATCCCTGTGACCTTTGAGTAGAGCATCCTTTGTAACCTCCAAAGCATTGCATGTTTGATTGAGTATCAAGCCCCAAGCATAAAGCTTGATTCTACAGAAATATTTGTTACTACACAATTAAAATAATCACTACTCTATGTTATAGGATTATTTAGACTATGCAGGTAGGAATATGGTCTCCATTATGTGGGAAATCATATCAAAAAATGTTAATCACTCTGTAGTAAATTCTGTTCTCCTTCCCCCAGCCTGGGATCCCCAACAGCCTCCCTCATTCTAAAGGGTTTTTCCAAGTTACACTTATAAGTAGGACCTAAAATATACAGATATTGTTTCTGGTTTTTCCCCAACATCCACTCTGGAATTACATGAAACACAGATGCTAAAATGGTTTTCAGAAATCAAGACAGAATATAGTAAGAACTACCTTTCTGCTACTCTCCTATTTTTTGCTCATCTAGTCCAATTTGAAATCCAGGAGCTCAGAATTATCTGACAATGTCAAACAATGATGAAAAAAAGGAATAATCTATGCTGATGGAAAGCCTCTATGCAGACTCTTGTATTAGGAAAAGTTGACGTCTCTTTTGGTTATAAAACCACACAGTTCCAAGACATAAGCAACTCCTCTTTCTAAGAAATACACATTCTTGTCCCAGTCTAGACAAAATCTTCACTAACAGCGTAATGCAGGTCGGTTCATTCCTAAACTCTGAATATTACTGTAAAGCACAGATCAGCAATATTCACACTCAGTTGTAACTGTTGCACCTGCTTTGAATTCCAGTTCCCTCACTTGGAGATGCAATCAAAAAGAACAAGTAGGAATGACAGGATCCCTTCTTGCTCCAGGAAACAGGGCTAATTTTGTTTACCTATGGGTCATGAAATATTTAGTGATACCTTTCTGCAGGTGAAACACTGATTTAGTACTGGTAGGTATTGTTCAAACCTGCCAGCTTCAGTTTCCTTCAGAGAGTGATATTAGCCTGGTAATTTTTCTTGCCTTCTTACCCAAAGAAATCAACAACACTGCTGGGTGAAAGATGCCGTGTTCCTCCACTACAACGACTTCATTTCAACAAAAATGCTTTTCTGAACTGTGTCATTTTTACAGTCTGTAAGAACTGCAGTAACCCACTGAAATCAGCAGTCGGAATGACTTATTCCAACCCCTGAGAACAAAATGGAGCTGAGAGAGCTTTAAGTTTCTTCTTAGTAAAAGACCTTTTATCAGAACAAAATATCATTACCTCAATGGCCCTGTGGCCATTTCAGAGGTATATAAACATTTGCTGCCTATCTGTAAGCCATTCAATTACTAAGATCTTGATACTGTGTAAATATTTAACTACAATACAGGATATAAATCAGAGAAAGTGATTCTGTTTCATTTCACTGGTGGCAGTAAATCACAGGCTATTCAGACTACTGGGCTACACCCAAATAAATGGCTGAGCTGTGAATACAGGCAGACATTACCTAAAATTTCCTGTAACACAAGTCCCAATTTAATCCAGAATTCATAGAGGGAAGACTAGCAGTACCACAACTCTAGAAACCTGAAGCACTTCCAGACATTTTTACTGTACCATCCAAGAAAGGAGAAGTTGCCAACACCCAACCTTTGGACTAGTTTTCCAGAAGATGTGACCAGAAACATGAAAGGGCTGCGAAAGCAGGTACTCTTGAGTTTGAGCCCTGGATATTAATGACACAGGCAGCAGGGAAAAGGAGTAGCCAGTAAATTCCAGTGTCATTTAATCAGATAGGACTGAGTACAATTAGAGGCAGCAACATGATGGAACACAAGACCAGTCAGCCCTTATCCAAGGGCTGATCCAGGTTTCTGTGCTATAACAGAAATCCAGGAGCTGCCACAGAAACAGCCGTGCTGTGTGTCACTACTCCAGAGATGCAGCACTGGGCTCCCCATCACAACAGGGACATGAGTTCCCCCAATGCACTGCAAACTGAAAGTCTCCCAGGACTTGGCTTTTTCTATGAGAACAGCTGCAAACACATGGGTTCATACTCAGCTTTAGCAGCAGCCACCAGGGACTGAGTCACTGTCACCATTCTCCTGTGCACTCCCACTGCAATTCCCTCTCTCTGGCTTTCTGTTGTACAAGGTCTGGTGCCAGCCCTGGGGCCACAAGGATGGGTCACACTTCCTCATTTCTAGGAGCCATCAATACCAGTGCTTGTATGTCAGGACTTGTTTATCCTCATGTCCTCATTTCTGTCTGTCCCATCCTCTGCTATCAAAACACTTCAGCCAGAGGAGCAATTAGTGTCACCCAAGTGGCTTACAGACCCCTTCTGCAGTCTTAAAAGGGACATCAAGGAGACAAGAGACCAGCCAATTTGAGAAAATAGAGTAGAAATGAGATGCTTCTACTGGAAAAGCATGGGATGCTCCTGTTGACAACATATCACTGCCCTGGGGCACCTAACTTAGGGTCTCTGCTTCGCTTTTGCTTTGCTCTGGAATGGGCTCTTTAGCAGAGAGAAGAGCAAGATTTGCTCACGAAAAGATAAGAAATGGGTTTATTTCTGTCCTTTTAGACTTAAGGTGTATCCTCCTGCTCTCAGGACACTTCATGTCACCAGTGCCACTTGAGGGGCCCAGCTCCACAGAGGAGGGTGAGCCAGAGGGCCAACAACCAGAAATTCTGCAAGACACTGTGACTGCAGAGAGAGCACGTATAAGCTACACACACTTTTCTCAGCTTTCCCAAGCTGCATGGCCTCACCTGGGGCTGATGACAGTGGTTGTTAAATCTGTTAATCTGAACAAGAGCAAAAATTCCCTCTGCCTGCCGTCCTTTTCCACTTGGCCCACAGGCAGGTACCAGTTCAGTGAGTGTCTACAAGCCCCAGTGCATACAAACAAGCCTTGTGCAGCATTATATTTTGGTTTTCTCTACCCCCCCTTATGGGCTCCCCTGGCTAAAGTCAAAGAAACATTGAAAGCATCCAAGTAAATCAGTCTATTGCATTTTCTCATCAGCTTAAAATGCTCTCCTCAGTGCCAAAAAAATGACAATCCACTGAAGAACCAGGCTTGCAGGATAGTTGTATTGAAGCTATTTCTTTCTGCCTTGCCATCTTGAGAGGCCTGTTGGCAGGGAACATACCCCCCTGCTCTCCAGGCCAGTGTGCCATACTGAGCACACAAAATTATACACATGGCTCTGACAGAGTGCAGAGGGTGTCCCAGCAGAAACCTGCTCCACAAACACTTGCCTCCTCCCATGGACATCCTAAGACAGGTCAAATTAAATGTACCATGACAGCTGCTTAATGAAATCCTGTCATGAGACAGGAGCCCAAATGTGTTTGTGTGTTACCCACCCCGAGGGACATGGTTGAATCCATGAACCACCCTGAGCTGAAGGGCTCTAGGGTTGGGTGAGTCCCAGCAGCCTGAGCCCTGGGCTGACAGCAGGGTCTGAGCCCTCTTTTGTGGCTTGAGCAGAGGGGGGGAGATGAGCAGAGAGGCAAACAGAGCACCTGGGGCTGGCTACAGGATGGCTGGGGTAGGACAAGTTCCTAGGGTGGCACAGCTGCTCCTTAGCACATGAAAGTGATTTATTAATAGCAAAGCAAACCCAGTATCCCCAACAGTCGTGTTCTGCAACACCACCCAGTCCTCTGTCCTGCACTTGAGCAGTTTAAGCCGTTGCAGCTACTTCTCTCACCAGCAAAGATCAGGCTGCCTACAACTGACTGCAGCACTTCACCCTGCTCTCCTCTTCCAACACTCACACACAGCAACAGAGGAGAGGCACAGAGCACCAAAGAAGAAAGGAAGGTGGGAAAAGTGGGTTATCCACTGTTGGAAACAACGAACATTTACTATAATTATTGTTTGTAATATATTATTTGAACAGGTCAAGGCCTCCTGTAAAATCAAAAAGCAGTCTGAGCGTCAGCTCTGAGAAAGGAATTCATTGCTAAGTTGCTTGTGAATAGTTTAGAAACACCTGTTTTGCAGAAGCCTGGGAAATTTTAGAAGGGTAGATAGATACAAAAATATAACTTTGAAACTCTATGATAACCTTTTTCTGGCTATTGCCTGAGTCCAAGTCAGAAGAGTAGCATGTGCAATGAGAAGCAGCAGTCAAAGCCGGAGTAAAGGGGAGCAGTAGTGGCATGTTTTTCTTTCTTATTGATTTAATTTTCAGTGCACTCTGGAATTGGCTGTTCATTTCAGCATGGATGCACTCAGCAGTTTGTGACACACTGTGCTGCTTTGCTCTGCCAGCTGTGCTTTGCCTGCCAACATTTGTTGAGAAATAACAAGAGGTCACACATGGTGTCAAAAAAAATACCCCTGGCACAGCACACAGAAAAAAGGCATTGTATTAGTGGCAATGAATTCAGACCTACTGATGGTGGAATTAATGAAATCCATGGCTGGCACTCTCTTTGCATCCCAACGGAGGCTACAGCGAACAAAGAAAATGTACTGGCCACTAGCCCATGAGGTCGGCAAACCAGGCTTGTCCAGGGCAGCTGGAAGCCCATTGCCTTCCCTGGCAGGCCCTGAAGTGGAGAATGGAATTCAAGTGCTTCCCTAAGACCTCTCTTCTCTGACTCTAAGGCAACAGGAATCCAAGAGACAGGGAAGCAAGGAGCTAAGTAATGCTCATGGAGGAAAAACAGCACTGAATGGTGAGAGGCATTTGATTATTTTACTCTAGTTTTCTTGGTTTCTTAAGCTTTTTTTATTTAGCTACAAGGGAGAGACATCTTTCCCTTTGATTCTTATTTGCCCAGAAGCTGAAGCCCATCTCCTAAACTTCAGCATTTGGTTATTGCTCTTTTCTGTCCTGAAAGGTTTCAAGTCCCTTTTAGGAAACCCTCAGAGACATTTATGTTGGCCTTTGTCTTTCCATTCTCTTTATGCTAAGCAGAGACACCTAAGGATACATACACTTCTAGATAAAATTCCTCACAATAAATGCAAGGATTTAGGTAGTTGATCCTTGGACATAGTCAGCAGGCGGCTGGACAAGGCCCTGAGCAACCAATTCAACTTTGAAGTTGCCTCTTTGAGCTGAAAGTTGGATCAGAAAACCTATGTATGTCTCTTTCTACCTTCAGATTTTCAATAATTCAGTGATTCTAAATCCACATCTGATCAATCATTTCTTCATGTACTGTCTACTTGCAGGAAAAGGTCCATCAGCACTCATCAGCCTTAGACTAGCCAACATTAGCTGGAGTATGGATCCACCACTTTCCTTTTTCCCCTATAAAATAGGACTATGAATTTTCTCTTTTATCCTCACACTTTCTACCTTTGTCCAAATGCATTTGGGAGCAGAATGCAGAAACTGCACCTATTCCCCAGGCATTTCAGAGCACAGCCATTTGTTGATGTTTCTGCATTAACCCCAGGTGTGTGTTCATTCCCCTTTGAAAAGATAATTTACCTCCTACTGCTGTTTGAAAATATGGCTGGGTGAACCAAGTCAGACACGTGCCAGTGTCAAATCTAGAAGAACCACCCACTGATCAAAAAGACACAAGTAATTCCTTTCTCCTAGGGCATTTTAATGCAGCTCTTTCATGTTTAATGTGGGTGGAATAATAGTTTGTCTCTTGCTATCCTCCATTAACACAGATCAGAGGCACCAGATCCTTACAGCCAACTTAATACTTCCCAGCTGGTCGCCCAGCCAATAGGTTCAACACTGGAAAAAAGCCTGTGCAATTGGAAGCCTCTCCTCTCACACTGTTTCTAACAGGCACTAGCTAAACATGGATGCCAGCCCCTCCTCAGACTGCATTATTCTGCAATTCCACTGTAATTCATCCCTCACAGCAACCTGAGAAATCTGATAACAACAATTTTTACCATTACAGATTGACTGAGTCTCCCTAGAGCTAAGATGAAAACAGGTGATTCTGTCATGTTGAGCACTGACATTATAAGCTTTGTTTTCTTTTGGGGAAAAAAAACACTGGACGAGGAAAACTAAGAATTTTTGTATCAAAGGCTTTGAAGTAGAACATATTTGGGATACATTTTTTGCCTGAAGTAGAAGTCTTCTCAAAATCAGTAGTATCCATTACATCATCTCTCATCTGGAAGATCAAGCTGCCCACAGACAAAGGCCCTGGAAGAACCAGTTTTGCACAAAATCTCTGCTTAAGCTGAGCAAGGAGGTGGACAAAGACAATTTGTGATTTATGGATGCTCAGCTGCTCCTCCACGCTCATGCAGCAGGGAAGCGTTACTCATCAGCTCCAAGGAAGCCAATTGTCTATGGCTGGCAAGTGAAGAGGGATTTGCCAGATAGTACCAATGGCCTGGTCTTGGGGTTGAAACAGCTTTTGGAAGACAGAGGAGGCAACCATGTGTGCTGATAAAGCCAACAAACTTGGAACCAAGGCCTTTTGTTTTCTTTCCTCTGATGCCAAGGAGAGGAGCGTGCCTGGGTCTGCACAGAGTGTTCCCACTGAACAATGTCAGACACACGCCAGTTTGGAGGTCTGCCAGTCTAGGGCCACCTCAGCGAACTCATATGGCAAGGCAGAAGGAACACACAAAGACCAGACCAAGGTTATCACAGTCTTCCCAGAGAAGGCCAAAGCAACCATTTGTCATCATTATGTTCATTCTCTATTCTTATTTCTGTGCTCCCTAGAAAATAAAGTAATGCTTACTAAGAAATAAAAAGAGGGAAGGAACAACCTGAATACCTGAGACTGGCTAAACTGATGGAGAAGGTGATGAATAACCAGTATGGCTGGCAGAACTCCTATTCTTCCTTTATGAATGTTACACAACTCACTGCTTAAAATATCAGAGCCTTGATTTATTACTTGCCATGGTATAAACAGGTTTTGATTGCTTGGCACCTCTCCTCTGTCAAAAAAAAAAATTGATGAAAGCATCCACCCGTGGTGGTTTCCTGTGCATGTTCTGTCTAGCTGAGACTCACTTTTGCAGACTCAACTTTAAGCGGAATTCTCAGCAAGTACCCTGCTGGACTGGGACTTGTGTCAGTCCAGTGGAGTGTCTACACCTCCTACCAAAATACGTTTGCATTTGAAGGACTGGAGGCATATAAACAGTAAAGAAGCAGAAACTAGAGAACAACAGATAAAAACAGTGGAAAAAATGGGAAAATGAGAAGACAGAAGTTATACTATTTTCCCTTTCTGTGGTATTTTTCTATCAGTGATCCTATGTTCGCAGCATTTTGCACTTCTTAGCAGAAAAATTCCCTGGTCAGACTTGCCCCTTCACTGTAGTCTTACATAAGGTAGGAAAGTAAGAGCCCAGCACTGCACAGCCTGCAGCTAAACGTGCCAAGGTCAGAGATCAGGGCCAGTCCTGGTCTGCACAGAAGGGCAGTCTTGAATGCACACCCTGAAACACCCAGCTCCTGACTGGATCTTCACAGGCAGCTGTTATCCCCACTCTCACCACCGAGTCTGTGGTGCCTGGGGACCAGGCAGGAGAGGATGAATGGTCATCCTTGCCTCTGACAGAGGGCCCAGGTATCACAGCAAGTATTCAGCCTCTGCCTTGCATCCATCATCCTGCTGGCTAAGCCTCCACCACAAACAATGATTGCCTTGGCTCCGCAATGATTCTAAATCCACAGTACTGAGCAATCACTGAGGGACACAGTAATTCCAAAAAATCGTAATTCAGCCTGGAGTGCCACAGGAAAATGAACTTATTCATGTTGCATCCTGCCATGTACCACTACAGTCAACCCTCCCCAAGCATGAATTAGGGTGTCAGAATGTGTCCCATGAAACAAACCACTCAATTTGGACTATTTAACAAAAGTTTTCCCACTGGGGACATAGCCTCTGCAAACTGTCCCTAAAAAAAGCTGATTCTAAACCCTGGGAAATGAGAACAAGCTGAGAAAATGGTGCACTTTGGTAGTTCCAGTCCCATAAAATGATAGAGTTATGATCATCAGCCCACATGGGAGGAGGATGGCCATGCCAGGTTGATGCAAAACCAAGGAAAGGCAAACAGAGTGGGCCTGGGACACCTGTGGAGACGTGGGCATTAATTGTGTATCCTTGGTCTGATCATTCATGGCAGCAGCCTTTGATTAGCTGCTTCCTTGTTGGCACTGGGACTGGTTGAGCTGTTAAAGAACAGCAGAGGACACTGGAGAGTCTTCATTATTACTGTTGAACTGAGAGCAAACCAGGAAGCTAAAATTAATCACAGGCACATAAGTTGGCATCATGGTGCACAACACACACCACAAACCTTCTCCCTTACCCTACAGGGAGAGCCTCAAATGCTGCCCTACGCCAAAAAGGAGATGCAGAAGAGCAGATGCAAGAGCTAAAGTTAGTTTGTGTGGGTAAAACAGCCTCAGCAGGACTGTGAGATGGTGGGGTGTGAGCTCCTATCTCAAGATACCACCTGAGGGAAGCACCATGCAATAAGGCAAGCTCTCAGCCTGGCTCTTACACTGACTTCTGACCTTGTCCCCTTGACAGTTTTACTTCTCTTCTAGTCTGATCTCTTCAGTATTCTCCTGCTGTCCATTTTCCTCCTGGAAACACATCTCACTTTCTGGGGATCAGCAAAGGAGACTGTGCAAAGATTACAAACACTTCATTATCTTTTTTCTGTTTGAGGGGGAAGTTTGAAAGAACTGACCATTCACTCAGGAGAGAAGAACTGCTCAGTCCTAAGTTACTCCCAGTAGTAAAACCCATCTACTTTTGGGTACACAGCTTTGCAGTCAATCATGAAATATTAAAGGAGGAGAGAAATTTCCTCTTCTACCACTGTGAGTTTGCCTCTGCCACTCTGCTACTTCTGATGGGTATTAGGAGTCAGCATGATAAAAACAATAGCAAGAGTTTAATGGGAAACATCATCTTTTGAAGACTCCCACAAAGTTCTTACCTTGTATGAAGAACCAAGGTCTTTCTAGAGGTGAGAGTAAAACCGAAGGAAATGCAGCACAAAGTGCTCTGGGGGATACATCTCATGATGGAGCCAGAGCTGCCACAGCAGGTTCAGTGCCACACCAGGAACAACACCCTCATGTCCCTGGAACAGGTGAGTAATAATTCTCCCATGGCTCCAGCTCCTGAAGGGCAACTATGCAGCTTCATTTTCACTGGTGCTGAGGAATCTCTAGCAATGAACCTTGTGTTAAAACTACATTCCTACTTCAGAAATCAACACATTCTAACAAATCTCACCTACACTTTTAAAAACCTGTCAGCTGAAGCCCCAGAGGAGTAGCTACCCTGGGACCTCAGAGCTCAAGTGAATCTTTGGCCATCTGGTCTTCCCAAAGTCCTTAAAACACAGCTGCCAAACGTTTTGAGGCTTTATGCAATTTATGGAAACCAGATATAAAAGAGCAATTCAGGGAAAATTGATATTAAACTGCCACCTACATTCCCTCTGGATGTCCTCAGACACAGCCCACTGGTGGCTCATCTGTGTAGAGGTGAAGCTGGGTTTTGCTAATTCCTCAAAAAAATAAACCTGCCTGGAAGGTTTTGACATATAAACCATGATCAGCTTGAAGCACCACAGGACAATACTTAATAAAAAAAATAAAGTGTAAAACCTCATTTCTCATTGCCATCTTCTGGCCAGAGCAGTGTAGTGTATTCTCTTGCTAAAACAAGCTGCAGTGTAGGGCGCAGACATGCAAGATGCAATGCACAAGTTGCACAAGTGCAACCCTGGTTTGGCTGCAGTACCTGCTACTGTGCAGGAAGGGCATGAAAGCAGCTGTCTGGGATTCACCATCCGGCTGGAACAGCTGATCAAAAAGTGATTCTGTGAAAAATTATACATTTGAAGGTATTTGAAAGCAGCTCTTACTGAAACCTTTATCTTAAATGGCATTTATCCACCAAGTTCTTTCTCAGCCTCTAGTTATAATAAAATAGCTATCAATCATTTTGACACCCTCATCATGCTTTAAATGCCTTTAAAAATCATTCTGTAGTTAATCTAATCTCTTCCAAACCAGTATCCTCCAGCAAACTGTAATCTTTGGGGCTAGGCTGGTACATCTATATTCAATGAACAATACTTGCAATAACAGACCATATATTTCTGATCCAGAGGCCAAAATAGGCTTGGCACATATGCACCACACATCTTGCAATAGTCTGATTGTGCACCTATTGCCCCACTATTCACAGTTACAGTCCCTGAAGTCAGCCTGTAAGCTTATGTTTATACACCAAATAGATACAGATAGGAAATGGTGTGGAGGAGACTGATCACTATCAATCTGATCCTGACAACTGGATGGAAAGTGACTCTCCAGGTCCTCAGCTCTTCCTCCTTTTGGAATCACCTGCACAAATGAAAGATTCTTTGTCTTAGCTGAGAACAGCTTTCTCTGCATCATTGTGGAATAGCACTGCTCATAATCAGCTTTCCCAGCATTTTCCCATCTTGAATGCATCATCCCAAGCAGCTTCACCTGAAGGCCATTTAAAATACACACAACGATTCCTCCAGATTTCCAGATAAAGAATCAGTCCACAGAGTTTTTGTCCATCTCTCTGCACAGACTGGAGGACAAAGGAGAAGTCTGGATGCCCTCTGCTTGCCTACGCCCTTTTAGGGGAGCACCTGCCCTGTGGCTGTGAGTCACACCCCTTATGGAGAAGCAGTTATATATTTACACATGACACACCTCTTGAATCTAGAAGAATTTTGACAATTTTTGACCAATCCCTAACCTCTGCTCTCTTTAGCCTTTAGTTAAACAAGTTGGAAGGTGTAACTGGGGATTTAAAACAGAATAACAAGAAAAGAGAAAACTACATCAATAAGTTTAATGAAAGGGAATAAAATATAGCAGGATAAAGGAAGAAAACCACAGACATCATAGCAGCAGGTATTTGCAATAACCGAGTTCCCTACTCCTCTTGCAGAAATACATCTGAGTCAAGGAGTGGTGCAGAGCCAGAGCTGTTCCAGGTGCCCTGGGAGGGTCTGTAATTCCTCCCCAGAGCAGCACAACACTGAAATTCTGCTCATGCTCTCCCAGACATTCTTCACACTGCCCATTTCCCCTGTGCCCTCTGCAGATGTTTCAAGAGAGTCCTTCCTGTGGAGCATCAGCACACGCTGGCAGTGAGGGGGCTGCTCATGCAGGCGTTTTCCAATCCCTGTGTAGTTCATCATGTGCTACTGTGACAGTGCTGACAGTCTTCAATAGTCTCAGCCTGGCTGCTCTTGCCCCAGTTCTGTTGCTCAGATGACCTGCAGACTGTTTCTTTTCACCTCTTGTTTGTAATGGCTTGGTTAAAAACCTGATCTTTTACTCATGGTCTTTTACCATGACATATTTTCAAAGACCCATTTGTTCTCTGAGCCTTGGATTTGAGGACAATATGTTGTGTATTCTTGCTTTGCAAACAAGCTAAATCCTTACTGCCTTTGGATTCCCTCTTAATTATGTACACTGTTCAGCAGACAAAGATAGGGATTCTCTAAATATATGGTCATATTTGTTTATAGAGTGTGTTTTACTCATTAGCTATTTTAGAATACTGTTAGGATGTTGAAACCCAGTCAGATTATGCCTGTCTCTTGTATATGTTTATACAGACATCACTCTTCAATTAAAGTTTTTACCCACTAGTGTCACTGCTTTTCTGGATAAGTAATTGAATCCAAGCTCCATAAAATAAGTACTTGTTATAAGAGAAACCTGCAGCAGTTCCTTCATGAGTATCTCGAGGAAAGGTTGTATCCAGACTTGTTTGAAAGCAACTCCACCTTCCAAGGGGATGGCTGATGCCATTATTACTGGTTAAAGCATTCAAATCACATCTTGGCCATCATTATAATATGCTTTTATATATAGCAAAAACTGGGTTGCTTTTTACTTTGAATAAAAAATTCAGACTTTGAATCACTTGCACCAGAGAAAGGGAACAGATGATATCACCTGCATGCTCCTTTTACAAGCTGTACAGCCCACAGGGCCTGAAAGCCAATAAGCAGTCATAAGGAACACATCTGAGGAGAGCAAGCAGCAGTGAGAGACCCAGCCAAGAATTATGTTATTTTCTACTTACTCTCTGAGCAAACGTAATACATTTTTCTTGTTCAACTCTGGCAATCTAAGCTAGTTAATGGATCATTCACAGTGAAAACATAATTAGCAACAATTAATAAAGGAGAAATGGCTTGCATAACAGCCTACACAGGACAGCTTTTCAGGAGACCACTTATGAAACACCACTTATTAACACCATAATTATGATTATCTGCTGCTTGCATTGTATACGCAGGTTTAAGCTCCACTGCATAAATTGTGTACAAAATTACTGTAAGACCAAAATCCAAGCACTTAATAAATAGGTCTAAAATTTTTGGATTTGTCCCACTAGTAAGATTTTGCACCATTGGGTGCTACTACATGTGCTGTGTGAAGAACATATGGAAACAAATTGCTGTGCCCTGCAGCTGTGCCTGCAGTGGGTGCTGGCAAAATTGCAGCACAAAACAGTTGAGGTGGCTGAGATTAATTCAGTGAAACAGCTGCAGCTTTGAGGCAATCCAGGAGGCTTCTCTGAATTTATGCAAATAAACAACATTTACAGGACAGAAAGGAATCACATAACAATTTAAGGTTTCCACCACGTCTCAGCAGCAGCCTGACTCGTATCTGTAGTTTGTGGTTGCAGAACATTTTACACTGAGGTTGTCAAGCACAGAATTCATGGACTGTGTAGAGTCCCTGGATGCATGCAGGTGGCCTGCATTAAGTACCCATATGCTCCACAATTTCAGCTTTCAGACAGTAAAAGACTTTCAAGCAAAAATAAGGATTTGGCAGGTTGGCCAGAGGGAAAAATAAAACAGAAGTCAGAGGAAGATGAAACAGAAGAACATCAGGAAAGGAAGAGAGAGATAAAGCAGCAGCTCACAAAAAATGGGCTCACCCACAAAGCAACTCAGTCACATATGACAGATTTAGATATTAGTCTGTTTGATGCTGAATTAAAGACTGGCATCCCCTGGGATGACCGTGCAAACACTGCCTGAAGGAGCACACTGAAGAGTGCTATGACCCCTCATGTTACCAGTTACCAAAGCCAGCAGGACACCCTGAAACCCAGGATTCATCCCTCTTCCCTGGAGGGCTGCAGGCCTCAGCCTTGTCTCTGATCTCACACCACTTTAACCAGCTTGTCCTGAACACTCAGACACGACAGTTTGGATTCCAGTCGAGCAACATAAAGTGCATGGTCTGTTGCAGCTGAGGCAAGGGAGATGCTGGCAATGCAGCCACTATTGTTTGCACAGCAAGGGCTCTGGTTTTGTTTCAAAACACAATAGGTTGATTTGAAGGAATTTTCCCCCTTGAAATAACTCATTTAAATCACATGGCAAAAGAGATTTTGAAATGAAAACTAGTTTTTCAAACCCCACAGCTCTTTCAAGAACTAGGAACTTGGACAACATGCCCCCAGTACTCAGCACTGGTGAGGCCACACCTTGAGTATTGTGTCCAGTTCTGGGCCCCTCAATTCAGGAAGGACATCGAGGTGCTGGAGTGAGGCCAGAGAAGGGCAATTGGAGCTGGTGAAGGGTCTGGAGCACAGATCCTATAAGGAGTGGCTAAGGGAGCTGTGGGGTGTTTAGCCTGGAGAAAAGGAGGCTCAGGGGGGACCCTATCACTCTCCACAACTCCCTGGCAGGAGGGTGTAGCCAGGTGAGGGTCAGGCTCTTCTATCAGGCAACCAACGACAGGACAAGAGGACAGCCTCAGGCTGCACCAGGCGAAGTTCAGGTTGGACATTAGGAGGAATTTCTTCACAAAAATAGGGATTAAACATTGGGATGGGCTGCCCAGCGAGGTGGTGGAGTTACCATCCCTGGAGGTGTTTAAGAAAAGACTGGATGTGGCACTCAGTGCCATGGTCCAGTTGACATAATGGTGTTTGATCAAAGGTTGGACTCTATGATCTCAGATACCATTTCAGCCTAATTGATTATGTAAATTCAAATATTTTAAACAAGCAGGACAGTTAAACATTTCCCAAGGCATTCACAGAAGCAATCCTAGTTATTTATTCCCAAGAGTAACCATGTCTATCTGCTAACATGCCTCACCCACCTTTGCACACTGCCAGTGACAACAGCATCCCCTTTAGAGCAGGGTCTATTATTGGTAAATCCTGAATTCCAGCCCTCTCTGGTATGTGAGCTTATAAAAAGCAAAACAAAAGCAGCCGGAGCTTGGATATTACTCTAGTAAGTATTTACATTACAGCAGCACCTGGAATCATGACCAAAACCACACAAAGGTAGGTGCTCCACATGCACTGAAAAGATAGTCCTTGACAAAAAGAGTTTACAAACTTGGCATGCTTTGAGGTCTTGGTCATGCCTATTCATCTACTACTGACATCTGCAAGGGTCACAGACCTGATACTCCCTGTGCCAAGGCTGGCTTCAGTGAGTGCAGGGTCCTGTCAAGAGCCAAATTCCTGCACTGCACCCAGCTAAGGGGTGTGCAGAGGAGGCAGTGGCTCAAAACAGGCTGCTGCAACTCCTCCAAAGCAAGGTCTGCATGGGGTGCAGGAGCAGCATATTCCTTAATCCCCTTTTGTCAGAATAGAGAGGAAACCCTCGAAATAAAGGTATATTTCTAGTGCACTTACCCACATTGAAAACTGCCTGGACAGTTCCATGGCTAAAACAATTGATTTAGGAAATTCAGCTACTGCATTGAGATCTTCTGTATCCAAGGTGCCCAGCACTTTTGCGAGGTCTGACTGGCAGCACTGGGGCCTCACCAGCCAGGAGCCCATTCACAACACACAAGCAAGGCAGGCCACAGAAAGCAGCCAGGCTCAGCTGAAAACTCAGCTCACTGGAGAATCCATGGTGATGAGGGAGGTTTGAAGTCAAACCCTAGGTCATATTCAGGCAGATCCACAGCAGCAAGGCACATCCAGAGCCAGGGCAGAAGTCAGTCTGTGCACTGGAGTCTGGATCAGTGGCATTCATTGCCAGGAAAGTGCATGGCCAAACTGCAAACCACCCCAGTCCTGCAGCATAGCTCAAACCAGAGCTCAGTAGCCCAGTCAGAGCCTAAGTGGGATCCCTGGGTTGATGAGCAAGGGCTGTGGGTGGAGGTGAGGCTGACCAGGACAATGAAGAGCCATTGGTGCAATCAGGGCCCCAAAACACGTGTGGAAGCAGCAGCTTATGGACTGTGATGGCACTTTTGTCAGCAGTGCCACTGGCCACTAGCAGACAGTGATGGAATTACGCTGGGATCCCGGGGGGTTTCTGCAGCCTCCTGCTTGCTTGGTGCCCATCCATTTCAATCCATCCTAGAGAGAGGCTTCTGCGGCTGTGGCTTGAACCATAAGTTGCCTCTGTAAGACAAGTGGAAAGCTCAAAGAAATTAATAGAAAGCTCTTTTCCTGTTGTTGGACTTTGAATCATCATGCAACAGCACAACATCACCTATTGTGCTGGGAGCCCCAGAGACACTGTGTGCTGAAGAAAATCATTCCGACTACTCATGTGGGTGATGAATTAGAGGTTTATTTTTGCCACTGCTTCCTCTTCAGAGTTCCCATTTCATTAGTTACACCCATGCTGTGCATTAGCCCCATCACCAGCACTGCCCCAGCTGTGTCTCAGTTGATGACATATGGGAAAACAGCTCTCAGTATTTTTTTTCCCAAATCATTTACCCAAAAATATCTATATTGTTCAGATTGACTGCAACTGGAATTTGTACTTTTCTATGCAAAATGAGATTAGAGGTAAATATTCTGACTTGCCGAGGAAGTGCCAAATGGAGATGCACTAACAAAGCAACCAAAAGGCATTTCACGTCAAGAATGCAGGGTAAATTATGGACCTAGCTTGCAGAAGATAATTTCCATTGTTTAGTTTTTATTTTCTTATTAAAAGAATCACTGAGTATTTTTATTCCAGTATTTCTTGTTTCATCTTGATAGAAGTTTCTCTGCTCTTTCAGCATATTTACATCACTAACTTTTTAAAGCTATAAAGTGTGGGATGATGGCTTTCACTTGACTTTTTTTTTTACTAGCCAAAAAATCCAAGTCAGAACCCTGTTGTATTTGATGCAATACAAGCAGTGAACACAATCCAAAAGCTGTAAAAACTAAAAGAGGTTAAATACATGAATAAATGGCTAACAGAAGTCAAAGGGGTGCTGATGTTCAGTGTATTTCTATTGGTAGAGGTGAGTGTGGTGTCCAGCAGCCTGAGGGCTGGAAGCTGAACTGCTGGGACCATTGGCTCTCAGGGAGACAAATCCTACTCAATTATATTCCTTTTGCTTGTTGTTTTGTCTTTATTAATCTTCCCAGGGGCTCTTTTTGTTGTGTGTGCAGAGAGCTCTTAGCAGAGTAGGATTGAGTTTCTAGGAGAGGTTCCAGTCTGTTCTCTAACCACAGCACCCACTCACGCCAGTAGTCTCCACTCTTGCTCACAGCAAGAGAAAATGTGTGTGAGATCCCCTGTGGAGGGCCCAGGTCAGAGAAGGAAAGCAATACCAGAAGCATTTGGAGAATGAGGACATGGAAAATAGCCATGAACAATTTCCAGAGATGTCCCAGGAGATCATTGCCTTATTCAATGCCTCTCATTTCTGCCAGACTATTTTTGTCTCGGCCCTGAATGTGTCCATTTCAGTATGTGCAGTTAACTTGGTAATTTTTAACTCATGGCACTAATTGAATTGTTATTGAATGTGATTAATTAGAACTGGAACAAGCCTCTAACAAAGAATTTATCAGATCCCTCCACTGACTCACTGCTTCCCAATGGCTTCGAAATTTGCAAATTGGATATTTTCCTTCTCTCCTTGGAAGGTCCCAGGTATCCTAACTCCACTGGAACCTGCTGCCCTACGGACATGGTGCCAGCGTAGGCAGTCTGGCCCTCCTCTACCCAAAAATGAGCCACTGGGTGGGCCAGGTTTTCTGCTTGCACATTTTCATCTCCGAGAGCATCGAGGCTGGCTCAGCAGACCTCTGCTCAGAGCTGCAGCTCTCCAGCCACAGTAACTGAGCTGGAATAATGCACACTCCATAGCAGGACTACAGGAGGATCCTTCAGCCTATCGGGGCTCCTAGACTTCAATAGGAACTTAGATCTTTAGCACAGATTAGGGTTAAATATCTTTGTGGCACAAACAGAGTGGCAGAGGGTTTAATTTTACATGCATTTATCTTGGAATGGCTTAGGATATCTTTGGAGATGTGCGTGTGTGTCCATGCAGAGATAGATGCACATTCATCTCAAGTCCAAGACTTTTCATGTGTCTTGTGGTATTCTTGACCACAATGGTGTCAAATAACACTGATTTCCCAGCCTGATTGCTCCTGCAATGGAAAATGTAGTTTTAATTAGATTTGACCTCGGGTTTTTTTTATTTCCTTGGCCATATCTTCCTCTGTTTCCCATGGGAGCAAGCAAGGAATACCTCACTTCAGAGGTCCCTGGGCAGGAAATCTGCTGTTCATGTGTTAACTAGAAATCCTTCATAACAGGTGTCAAAGAAAGGAGCACTTTGATTCCAGGAGCTGCACATCTTCCAGAGCACGGACCCAGGATACAGGCTCTGTCTGGACAGATCAAGATGATGCTTTTGATCTTTTTCATGTGCCTCCTGCTGAGCATGTTTTGTACAGGAGAAGAGCATGAAGATATCCAGACAGCCAGAGGGGAGCTGCCTACTTGTCAACCAAAATATCATTTTTATCTAAATGGAAAAGCAGTATAGCAAAGCCAAAAATAGAATTATATTTTTCAAAACCATTGAAGAACTTTTACATTCAATGTTTTAACTTTTTATTTCCAAATTGTCTTTCAAAAAAAAAAAAAATTGTTTTTTTACTTCTTTCAAGGGAAGCCACATTTGTTTTTAGTCTGGAACTCAAAATATGCTGAAATCACGACTTCTCCCGGAATGTTGAGTTCTGCTGTGGGACAGCTTCAGGCCAAAATCAGTCAAAAACTGAGTAACTTTCTGACTGTTTGATGATGAAAGTCAAACAAACTGTGAGAAATTATCATTCCCTGGAAATTATTTCAAGCATTGAGGTACCTCTTCTGCATGCATAAAATTGAGCTTCTCTTAGGTGGTTGCATGAACCTGAGGCTTCAAACAGACTTAGGGCAAGTCTTCCAGCTTCTCTGAATATAGATGAAAGAATTCAAGTCCTGGCTCAAGCAACCCCTCATCAAAGTCTATTAAGCTACCTTCAAAATATGCCCAGGGAATTGCTAACTGACAGAGAATTATGACAGCTTGGAAATTAAAAAACCAACAAAACGGAAAACAAAACAAAACACAAAAGCATGCCAAAGCTTTTCTGTTGCTCTGTTTGGTGCCCAAGGAAGATGCTAAATCCAGATGCATTTCACCCCGGGCCCAGCCATGAAGTGCTGGGTGGGTGGTGCATGGAAGCTTTGGACAGCAGACCCAAGTGCCCATCCTGTTCTCCTTGGCTGAATACGTGCTGCTTAGGAATGCTGAGAGAAAAGAGATGCAACCTGGCATCAGCTCAGCTCAAGTGTTATTTTAAAACATGAGGTATAGCACGTTTAGACAATTGGGCTGAAAAACAAACAGAAGTACGTTGTTAGCTATTTACACTAGATTCAGAGTTCCCTTTTCTGTGATGTCTCAACTTACAAAAAATACACATATTTAATTCTAATTTTCCAAGGCCTTCATATATTCATCATGGCAACGTGCTTTGGCACCTGAGTCCAAACAAAAAGAAATGAGGACAGAACAAATATATGCTAAGAAAGTTCAGTCCTACCCACTTATTTGAGCTAATCATCTCCTCTGTACATGCTCAGCAAACAAAAGGTGATCCAAATCAGTTGTCCTCCCTGATTTGCCTGGGGAACATAGAGCAGGTAGACCATGGCACCTGGAGGGTGAGTTCATCATTATTTCTCCTGCCAGCTCACCTGAAGTCCTGTTTTAGAAGCTTTGGGCTCATGTGTGGAACCAAGAAAAAAAAAAAGTGAGATTTACTATCAAATTGTCAAGTTTGGAATTAAAAACCCCCTCTCATTCTTTTGCCAGTGGTAACTTCAGTGGATGTTGTAGAGCAACTTGTAACAAAAGCTGGCAGCAGTATTTGAGCAGTATTCTATTTTGTGTCTGGGCCCTGGGTCCCCATCTGTACACATGGGAAACCAGCATTTTTCTGGCTCAAAGAAGATTTGAGACAATAAATAAGCTAAACTTACACATCTTAAAGGGCAAGTCTTGGACTGATGATAAGGGCAGGCATTGGACTTTTGGTTTGGATTTTTCATCACTTCACCCGCTGCAAGCTGCCCCTCCCCACCCAACTCTGCCTCCTTCGAAGGTGACCAATGTAAAAACCCCCTTTGGGGACCAGAGAAGGGATTTCTCCTGTGATATTGGACTTAAGGGAAGATGGAATAATTGTTCCCATTCATTCCCCTTATAACTCTCCTGTACGACCAGTAAAAAGTGGAATGGGAAATGGCAGCTAATTGTGGATTACAGGAAATTAAATGCCAACACAGCGCCTTTGACATCAGCAGTGCCTAACATGGCTGGATTGATTGCCATAACACAGGAACAACCTCATCCAATTTTAGCCATCATTGATGTTAAAGATGTGTTCTTTATGGCCACACTTCAGGAAAATGACTGAGAATATTTTGCTTTTATCTAGGAGCAAAACAATTGGGAAGTTAATGGTGTCCCAGACTTCTCCATTATTGCTGCTCTAGTGGCTTTATGCCAGACAAGATGAGATATTGTCACTGCTGCTCCACTGTAGATGCAGCACTCTTCAAACCAGCTCGTGACGGCCCTGCCAGCAGCACAGATGTGCCACAGGAGCTTGGGACCCTGCCCTGGACTGGGGACAGATGCTGAGGCAACCAGTCCTCACTGTCATCTCCACACTGGCATTGCCACTCTAGCAAGTGTGAACCTACCCATCTCTGGATGTGTGTCTCACAGGTTTTGGGGGTGCTTAATTTTGCAACTCCCTGTCAAGAGCTCTAACTCTCTTCTAACATCACAAGATTCAACTTCTGTCCAGCATGGCCATGACATGTCCTTAGTTTCAATGTGTTTCGAGCAGGTATTGAAGAAACATTTGCTTACTACCAGCTACTTAAATTCCTTTTTTCCTTTCCACCCAACAAATATTTCTCCAGGCCAAACACAAAGAGTTACACTGTACACAGTCTTTGAAATGTACACTTCATTTTCAAGGAGCTGGCTTCAAGGAGGGCAGCATACTTGTAGGTATTTTGAAGTAGCAAAAGAAAAGAAAAAAGATAATGCAACAGTGGAGAGCTGAAGCATGACTTTTCTGATATTTGGGGTTTTTTTCTGTGCCAGAAAAGATTCTTTAGTATGGAAGATTTGTCCGCAAAGTCATTCTTTGCCCTCCCTCCCTTTCTTTCCATTTCACCCCCGCCCCCTCAGCTCTAGTAATTCTTTACTCTCATGATAGTTCACGAAATGCCTCATTTGCAAAATAAAGTGTGACCAGCACCTGTTAGGTAAAGGAAATCATGTCCAGCACAGTGCTGTAACCTCTTTACAGGATAAAAATAGACCAGTGAGGTGCTCAGGTGGGAAATCACCCAGGCTGCAGAAGCTGGTGGGTGTTGCAAGATGTATTTCTCCTTTCAGTCAATTATAAACCACTGTGTTTGCAGAAGTGATACATAAGCTGCAAACACGGGGGCCGTGACTGTTCATATTCACTGAGTTGCTTATTTTTGCTAAGTTCAAACATGCCCTTAAATCCCAAAGCCCCACATTGAGTTTAAAAATCTGTGTTTGTAAGAATTTTCCACATGCAGATCTCATGTCTGTAAGGACTGTTGGCTGATTAATTCTCTCTGTATCAGTTTTCCTTCCATGAAATCTGTGTCCACAAAGGCCTGGTAAAACAGTGGCCAAGAAGAGGGCAAGGCTTCTACCACAGTGGTCTGGAAAAGGATAGATCCCCAAATTCAGACATCTACTAAAGGGCAACTGCAGTTACATGCATTGGCCTCTGCAGATTATACCAGAGAGGGTGTAACACATAAACCACACACCCCCCCCCCCCCCCCCCCAATAAATGAGTGTCTTGGGTGCTGATGACGCAGCATTTCAGTGTATGAGGCCTCACAGAGGTAAAAATTAAATAGAACAAAGAAAATTCAATAGATTATAATTTTGTCAGAGTTGTTAATCCTTTACATTTTAATTGTTCGCAATCTCCTTAAATGTCCTTCAAAAAGAATATTTAAACTCTTCGGTTATTGAAGAAGTAACATATCTTAATGGAAAGCAAACTTTCAGCCGAAGGGGTGTTTGGCAAAAGATCAGGACTGTTGTTGTTTTACAGAACCCTTTTTTTTCCCAATTACAAAATACTTATAATAAAAAATGTATTGCAGATCTAGACATCAAATCTGGTCCTGATTTACATCACCATTATGAACCTCCTCCTAAATATTCATGGTAACTGCATTGCTTATGGTAAGAAAATTGCAGGTACAGTGATTCTCTCATTACTTGAATGTGGGCAGCAGCAGGTGGGGGTGTTGGCACCGGTGTGCAAGTGTCTGCGAGAGAGAGAAAGATAAAGAAACTTGCTTTCAGTAGTTTTATGGAAAGCCCCATGGAACAAACAAATAAGCCTTTCACAATCTGTCACTGCAAGCTCAGAGATCCTGTCAATACTTGAACAAAATTATCCAGCAGCTCACATCTGGGGGGTGTTTAATCCTTGGAAATAGCAAGGTGGCAGAGGTAGCCTCTGCTTTCTGCCCTCCACATTCTCTGGCTCAGCTTGGAGCAGGACACCTTGCTTGACAGTCACTGCCCATCCACCTGCCTGCACAGCAGCTCTGTGAGGATCAGGTGTGTGTCACACTATCTCACTTGCTTTCCGTTCTCTCCCTCTCAGAAGAATCAGTCGCAGCTGATTTGATTTCATTTCTTTGTCCCCAGAAAAAAACCAAAGTGTGCACTCATGTGAGAGAGTGGGTGCACAAACATCCAAGTGCAATGGTGAGGAGCTTAATCCTACTCCCACCTGTGCAGCTTCCCCCATGCTGCACCCTCTGCCCCTGTCACACTGCAGTTACTGCACCTTAGGAGGCTCTGATGTATGAGGGATTTATTTAGAGTCATCTGAAGGAGCAGCAAACATGAAGGTTGTGGGAGGTGATGGGATGTGGGGAGTTGCACCGGTGTGATGATCAGTGGGTCTTTGTCCCCAAGGCTGAAGAACAAACCATCATCAGTGCTGGGATGCTGGTGCTGCGGGTGGGCAGGATCACACCCCAAAGGATGGATACCTTGATGATAAATGAGTTTCTAGACACGTGGAAAATGTTCTGGCATGGAATTTTGTACAGTTCAGGGCTGCTCTATGCTCTGACCCATAGCACATACAGGTCCATCAGAAGAATCACAGATTTGCTCCTTTTCCAATGAGGGTTTCCCAGCCCCGACAATTTACTATATTGTAGAAATAAGAATTTTATCTACATGGAAATAAAGAAGGAACACTGGTATTTTGACCAATTTCCATCTGTGACAACAGAAAAAGTTGCATTTCACAGTGCTTGCATGTAGACAGGTAACACACAACACAGCTGGACTTACTTAATTTTGTACACTTAATGGTTATGCTGGAAGAGCTTAGCCATGAAGCCTTCAAATTCACTGAAGATCATCTCTGGATTTTCTAAGACTACATTTGCATTAGCAAATAGGATGAACTAAGAGGAGCAGAGCCAAGGACCAGGAAGATTTTTGCTGAGGACTTGACATCCACAGTAAATGCATTTCATGGTTTTATTGTCTGGGCCTTTACTGTTTTGGTTTTTTTTCTCTTCTCTTTTTTAATTTCTGCCATCCACAGCCTGGTTCCCAGTAGTGCCTGGGATGGATTAGGGGACCACATATTCCAGACAAGTTTCTTTCAAAGGGACAGTAATTCAAGCATCCTTAAGATGGCACCACAATGCAAACCAAACTCCTTTTACAGGGAGCTCCTGAACTGAACTGTAACACTAATGCAGACACATATTCAGGGCTTCACAGTGGTCTTAATCAAAAGATCTGTAATCTCAATTGATATTTGGGAAGGAAAACAGTTAGTAGTCCTCAAGTATTTATATTCTCTGGGATCACACCAGATGAGGCATTGTGGTTACTAGAGTCATTAATTTATGTGTTTTATCAACTCTCCAGTGACATATAAAGCTAATGTTAAAAACTTCCCATCTTGAAGGGAGTGGGGAAAAAAAAGGGGGGGAGGGGGCAAGAGGACTGAGAAAATAAATAAATAAACAAGAAATTAAGCACGAGATAAGATCAACACTACTATTCATTTGTCCTAAGTGTGTGAGATAAATTAAAGAATAGAGATCTCTATCTGGGCAAAATGTGCATCCAGTACCCTTCTTCCCCTCCACTGAAGTAGGAAATAAGTGGCTTATGACCAGCTGGGACAATCTCTACTGAATGGCTTTGAGGCAATAAATCACAGAAGCTGGTTTGTCCACATTTCTTTCTTTTCTTCAGACTGTTTGGCTATATCTCCCACAGAGAAAGTTACGCCATGCAGGGGATTCAGCAAAATGCATGAAAAATGTACTCATGTCACCTACAAATTCCTCAGCTCTGGCCCAAGTCCAGTTGTGGCTTTAATACAAGACAATGCCTTACTGCTCTCCTTCCCTGAATCCTACAAGGGCAGCTGTTCAAACATTTATCATTAAATGTTTCAAGAAAGAGAGCTCACTGTAGCACAATGATGCTATTTGAGCCTTCACGTTTGTTTCCGGGACCTACAAAACACGTGCGGGTTTGGGTGGGGTCATCCCATAGCCCCACAGTTGGCTTATTTTGCTCACATTCATGCTAAATACCACACTAATGTCTTTTTCTGTATGTTCCTGATTCTTCACAAATTTGGTTCAGCAAATCCAAAGCTGTGGCAAAGACTCAGCATGTTGCAAAAAGGCCTCCTTACAGCTGCATTAAGGAGGAATTGAGCCAGGGAAAAGCTGGCTTGCTTTCTCCTGCTGCTTCCAACTGCTCTTCATGTCTATTCTCTGCAATTCAATTCTCAGATTGATTTGTTCCTGTCTAAGGGTGTTGTGGATGCAACAGGTCTATGTGAGAATGAGGAGGACAGAGAAACTTCCTGAAATAGAAATATATGGAGTTGCTAAAGACAGAGAAACTCCTTCTGGCTCTGACCCTTCCTAAACAGCAAATAGTTGCATTCGGGAGATTCATATGTCCTTGCCAAGCTCTTATACGTTTTCCCATGGATTGCTTTGGTCACTGGTAGATACAGCACCTTGGAATAGCTGGCTGTTTGGACTGAGGTTGTACGGCCACCCCTGTGCCCATAGGAGACCACTTGCATGGGGTACCTCACAGGGGCCTTCTCCTGTGGACAAACAGGTTCCTAAAGGGACAAAAGTCAGCTCATTCCACAGCAGGATACCAAGAGCCACTGTTTGAATGACATTCCAACCTGAACTAGTTGTGAATCAATGATCTAAAAGTGTAAAGCTCTGATTGCCACTTTCAGAGCTCCTGTGGGGCTGTGGCTCTCCTCTGTGTTCTGGGAACATGCTTTCAGGAAAAGTTTCATTTCTCCTGAGAAAGGGGGCTATTAAATGCCAGTGTGGACTTCATGGCACGTGTTTGAAGCTCCCAGGTTGCCTGTGCTGTTGTGGTGCAGCAGAAGACAACAGCATGGTCAGCCAGCCTGCACTCAGTGCTAATCTGAGCCTCTGTTTGCCTTGCAACAGCCAAATTTCTTCAGCATGGGTGGCTGAAATGAGGCAGCTAATGCTATACTTAATGACCTATTTAATGGCCCATTTTCCAGAAGTGATGAGAACTTACAATTATCCCTGTGCTCAGTGTGAGCTGTGGCTGCTTTGCAAACAAAAAGTCCAGACTAGGCATTCAGCTACCTCACTTTAAATGGGTAAAAGTAAAAATCCTCGAGTCTTAGATCCTTGTCCTTCCTGCAGTAACATCAAACATCAATACATCAAAATAAAAGACATCGTCCCACTGACTTTCATGGGACTTTCAGCGTGAGCTGGGAGAATTGGTCCTTCCAAAAGCACAGTAGCTCCAGCCAGTGGCTCAGCAGCTTCTGCACTCTCTGGCCCCACTCTGCATCACATGTGCTGCTCACAGCTAGTTCACCAGTCTCTGCTGAGAGCACTACTTGGAGCTGGGTGCCCACTGTTGCAAATCTGGGATCCTGTTGACTGGAAGGTCCTGGCTTTTCCAACCTCCTCTGGATTGTCATAGACCTCCCTGACCATTACATCCTCTCTGTTCATTTCAGGGTAATAGAAGATCTCAGCTAAATGGCTCAGTGTAGAACATGTCCACAACTCAAAAAGCAATTATCATTTCCCAACAGCCAGGCTTGAGCACAGGCTTTGTTGATTTTGGCTCAGGATTGGGAACATTGACTCACGTGAGGTGCTGTTCATGAGCTTGCCATCACATCTACGGACTGAAAAGCCTTTCCTGCACAGCAGAAAACAGGCTGGCACTCTGGAAAGGGAAACCCTGCTGCTCATATGGAATTCCTTGTCAGCTCAGGGCTGGCTTTTTCCACTTGGAGCTCAGTCCATCTCTGTGGCACCAGGTGCCATCAGCCCAATAGTCCTTGCTGTGTAGGCTGGCCCACAGCAACCTCCTCTCTCCACATCAGCAGGTTTCAGTAATTGGCAGAGCACAGTGCGAAGGAGATTGACTGCAGACATGGATTTCAATTTTGGTACTCAAAAACTTCCAGCTAGATTGCTTGAAAAATGAGGATTCAGGTCTGTGGGAACAGTGGAAGGTGTTTTTAAGTGCTTCACTCAAATTTGGAACACTTTGGATTGAAGTATATTCCAGGCAGCAGATCTTGAAGCCCAACATTTTTTTTTGAAACACCAAAACATATCTGCTTTTAATTAAGAAGCCTTAATATTCACCAAGATGCTGAGAATCATGAAGTTCAGCAGCACAAGTCTCATGTTTTAAGGGTTGGGGCTTCTTGCTGCATAAACACTTTCCAAAGGCCTTGTAGTGCACATCAACATGAAAACAGTTTACTTTTGGAAAAATGTCAACAGATTTTACTCCTACACATGAGATACTTAAGGCTTCATTGGCATCTCTTGTTATCCTGGCTTAGGTGGGTTTTCACATGTTGAGGCTGCAGCCATGCCAAGATAACGGTTCTGTTGCCCTGGATTTATCATCTTATTTTGCTCTCCCAGGGTCTTCCTATGCTCTCTCAGTCAATTTTTCCCTGGTTAGCTTCACATTGACTTCCAGGGGTGGCTCCTGATCTGCCATGCAAGAGGAATGACTTAATCAATGTCCAAACCACTGCATGCATTAGGAATTTTTACCCCAGAAGAGAAAAAAAATAGGTGAGAGCATGGCACAGCTACTTTAACTCACAATGGCCTTGCTGAGGATGAAAAGGTGGCTGCAGCTTGCTGCTCCTGGTATCAAAATGGGGGGACACGGTGTGAAGCAGTCAGGCAGCATGTTCAAGAGAGACCAAAGGAGGTGTTTTTTACACACAATGCAAAGCAAACTTCAGGACTTCAGTGCAAGACCTCTGTAAATACCTAAGGGCTACTGGGATGCAAAAAGTAATCAGAAATTAGAGAAGAAAACTGAATGTTATCTATAAAGGTCTGAGCTCTGCATCCTGAATTATCTAAGGCACAGTTGGCTGGACGACATTCTAGGGAAAACAGTAGCAAGATGCCTGAGTGGATGGATGCTGCACCACAAGGACCTTGACCTTGAAAGATGCTTTCATATAAGCAAAACATTATCATAGATGCCAATATTATGCCCAAAACCAGAAACACATGAGAATTGCATTCTCTGGGCAGACTTGAGTATGTCCCAAACCAGGTAAGTCAGCTCTGTCCCTGCAGACAGAACCACACCAGAGCCTCAGGAGACAAAGGCAAGAGCCAGGGAGCCTCCCTTGTGGGTTGCAAGTTTGCCTTCTGGAGACCTGCTTTGCCCTCTAGTGACTATTAAGGATAAACCAGGAAACTTTGTATCCATCTATTCCCTTCAATAAAATTCATGTCTGGCTACATCTGCTGTCTGGGAGAAAAGCAGTGGGGTTGTTCTGATTTTGTTTGGCCCAGCTGAGGATATCTCTCTCCCGAGGCAGCCTGTCCCTGCTGTCCATGCAGGATGGAGCAAGGGAAGGAGATGCTATTCTGAAAAGTTGAGAACAGACACCCTAAATCGGGAAATGAATGTCCGAGGGACTGGTAAAGGAAAATCCCCCAGGGCTGATGCTATTTCTAGTCTGCACATGCCTGGGAACTGAAAAGAGACTATTTGGGGGGAAAAGGAATGGATGAATAATGGAAGCAAAAATAGTTGCTCCAAATTCTTTTCCAAAGCCTTGTTGCCTACAAACTCTTTGCAAACAATCAACTATTCATCAGAACATGAGCTCATATTTTGTGATCTATGGGGCCATAGACTTTGTGAGATATGGTCTGTGTGACTATTAACAGAGCTCTTTTCTGGAAAAGTAACAACACTGATCTTTGTTTGAAGATTAGCAAGGGAAGAGGGGCATTAGAATAGATATCTAGATTTTTGCAATAGATGTGCTCTATGGAAAGCAAACTCTTGGAAAACACTATAGAGAAAACTTTTCCTTTAAACTTAAGAATAAATTCCTATATTTTCAATTTGGAAATGCTAGTCTATCTTTGCTAAATTAGAGGGACTTTTGCTATAACCCAAGATAATCTAAGAATGCAAATGGAGTTAAATTCCTTAGTATCACATAAATTAAAATAAATCAAACTTCCATTCGGAAATTCTCATTCAGCCAGTTTTTGTGACCACAGATAGGGTTATTATCAGGTGATTGAAAAATGCTTTTCCTATGTATTTATATATAAACTATTTTATAGAAATTCAAATTCAGTATAGATGCTTTGATATTAGTGTTTTCTCAAATACTCAGATGAGAGACATTTTGTGTTCTAATGCTCACTCAACAAAAAAAGCCTGAGGACCATAAATGAATTTTAACAGAAAACTTAAGCCCAGAAATAGCCTCGAGCTTTTATGCAAAGGTTGATTAACAGGAATATTTCAGGCAGGCTGGAAGCCATTCTCTCACACCACTGACTAGAGTGAGGAGAAAACCCAACACACAATATAAGAATAAAAAAGAATACAAAAAAGGACAAAGTCCATCCCAAGTATTTTGTGAATGAAAGAGGAGAGGCTGTGTTAGATGACTTGCTCAGTCACTGATTTCTAGACAGATTTCATTTAACCACTACAATACCTACAGTTATGCCTAAGAACTCCATCCTAAATAGGATTTTTTGCAAAGCTGTGTCATCAGCTGAGATACTGTTGGTGGAGGGAAAATGTTAGGCTTGAATTGTTAAATCACCTGAACATATCGCAGGATTTGGAAGAAACTGGGAAAGACTCACACAAAGTCTGTAATCATGTTTAGAATCACTGTCTGTCTGTCAGCTCCACGTCCGTACTGGATACCCAGAGCTTCACATTAGCATCTGTGTTTTTTTAAGGATGCTCCTTTTCTGTGTTTTTCTACACCAAAATCACATTCACAAATGGTTTTCTGTTGGGCTTTTCTAGGCTACAGCTGCCCCAACTCTGCTGACACATGTTTATGCTGGGCTCTGCCATGGATTCAGTGGCTTGATTCATGCCAGTAGATGTTTAAGAGTAACCTTACCTGATTTTTAATTTTTTTACTCCAAGAATAACCATTATTTGCAGTGCCTGCATCCCAAAAGATGGGCTGTTGTATGAATTCTGTGTTCCTGTCTGAGAGCTCCTTCCCCAGCAGCCACCAGATGGCCTGCAGAGAGGCGAGCATCCTACTCTTAGTTTGAAACCACGTTTAAAACTAGTACACCCAAAAGGTATCTGTGAGATATGGGCTGCTCTCATGTGGGCAAACTGTTTACCTGCATTCACGGTCATCTACAGCACGTGCAGATGTTCATCCATGCTTGGCTTTACCATCCCAGAGGAATAAACACTAATGGAGACAGTCCTTCCAAAATCAGATCAGCTGGAAAACGCTGATAGGCTAAAACAATGATTTTGAGGCTTTTAAAAACTGGGGTTTGACCCTTTAGAGACATAGGTGTGGCTACTCCATAACCAAGAGTTCAAGATCTTGCTTCTGATAATAACCAAATGCTTCAGAGGAAGGAAAACCACAGCAGCACGTGTGATCGACTCTGGCACAGAGTTTGTTATTGCATGTTAGTTAGCTGCTGATCTTAGTAGCTCATAACCGATTTAGACCTGGAACACTAGAATGGAATTACTCAATTTTCATGGATCATAGTTCTTTGCTCGTCTTGACAATTCTAAGAGATAGAAAAAGTGTAAGGAAAAAGAATGTGTAGTTCTTTTCAGAGCTGATAAAGTCTTGCAGTCCTGTGAAGATTTTCCCAAGACTAGACAGGTGTTATCAGCATGTACATCCCACCTCATTCTCTGACTCTGAAAGTTTCTTTGAGTCCCTTTTTTTTTTATGAGAGTCCTGAGGAAACACTTTGACCTGGTCATCCAAAAGGAAGGAGTTGGAGGTGCAAGGGAAAAAGGAATTGGCTGTGACAAAAGATGCTACTGACTTACTGCTTTGTGGGGCAAAGGAGCAAACATGTGAAAAAAGCTTGTTAAAACTGAAGGACTCAAAATTAATCCTGTCCTATTTTTCGCAAATAAGTGAATTCCAGCACGGCAAATTGTATAATAGAATAGGTTACTCTGAAGGAGCACAGTGAAAGAATGATTTCAAGAAATATCCAGACTTTAAAAAACTCCATGTATTCAAGCTGGCAAGGGCTGCTGAAATTCCCCCTGGAGTGCTTATAGAAAGAATTAGCTTAATTAAACCTCTGAACCATTAGTGATTGCATTTGAGGAGGCAAAGACAGCAGCAGAGGTCTCAAAGGAATGGAAAAGGACAAGCAAAATACTTACCTTAAAAAGAGGGCAAAGAGAGGCTCTGGGGATTAGCCTTTCCAAGATCCAGGACATGTGAGTGGTTAAGGAGCATCCCATCATTAGTACTGAATGGATAATGAAACCATAAGGACCTGGCAGCAGGAGTTTGATGAAAACATGCATGTCAAATCAACCTGAATCCCTTGAGAGGGTTAGTGACCTGATGGAGGACAGGGAACCAATGTGTGTGATCCTAATTTGAGGTGCTGGCTTTCAATTATTTTTCCCCTTATAAGTTAACTGAGGAATTGGGCTATAATCACTTCTAACTCATGGCACTGGTACTGAGCAGCTGGACAGGGAAGTGCTGATATTCCTGTCATTCCTCTGGTACATTTGCATCCCACCAGTTTCGTTATATCAAGAGCATCTTCTGCTTTCTTACCTGCACAAGCTCATGTCTCATGTCCCCACCATAACAGATGAGGCTGGGAGTTTTAGTACAGACCTTTAAAGATCAGCACCCATGAGGCCATTGCAGATCATAAATGTAGTCCAAAAAAATCTATATGAAGGTGGAGATAGTCCAGGACAAAAGGCTGGATCTCCCTTGCACTGAATTTTGAGTAATACTTTTTTTTAAATTAAGGGGTTTACAAACTCCCCATACCTTTACTACAGTTTTAACCAAAAGGTACCTCAGCTAAATACTTGCTGTAGCAGTAGAGTGCATTTGTGAACTAGATCCAGTTTCTGTGCCCAGCCTTGTGGGTGCATGCCCAGTGTAAGCCAAGGGGTAAGTCTCCTTACCCTTCTATAGGCTATTGAGATGTTTTTTACAGCAAGCAGAGAGAGAAAATAATTCTGATCTTGAACCAAATTCCAGCTAAAGAGACCTGCTTTGCCTACCTCCAGCTTTTTGAGGAAAAACTGCCATTCCTTGGAATGGTGCAGCATTTTCTGATCCCCTCTACCAGAGTCCCCTTCAAATTGGGAGGCATGAGAAAGCAGCTTGGCAGAGCCTGCTTGACAAGACTTGACATCTAAATTGAACATCCAGGCCTCAGGTTCCTGATTTGATTGAAAAGCCACTGGAATTGCTTCTTGGTGACTTGTGGGCTGCAAAACTGGCTGTGTGCTCCTCCAGATAAGGGCTCCTTTGTGCCGCGTTGTGTAACGGCTGCTACGGGGTTGATGTGGGCCAGGCCATAAATAACTTCTGCATAAATATTTTTAGCAAATACTTTCTGCTCTCTTGAAATACACTGGACAGCTTGAAGTGTGTGTATCTGTGTGTGAAGGAGGTGGGGGGAGCTAGCAGAGCTCCCATCGGGAGCACAGAGCAAATATCACAGCGCTCCTGATGCGCACGATAATGCGGCCGGAGCTGACGCCTCCACCCAGGAGTGTCCAGAGCAAGCAAGATGTCTCCAGAGAGCTGCCTTATCAGACTGGCAAGGTGTGCTGTGCTGTGGCAGAAATATCAATGAACCCAGAGCCCACAAGAGTAAACAAGTACTCTGAGCAGGACGATCCCCAGGCGAGCCCTGAGCCGCCAGCCTAAGTGAGGGCCCTCCTCCCAGGCATCCCCTGGCCCTTGTGATGTGCTTAATGCAGAGGGAACTGCTGGTTGTATTCCCAGTGGGCATAACCTGCCTTTTGTTCTGCACCTGAAGGGCCCTGTCTGACCCTATCTGTAGAAAACACCACTAATCTCTATAGATGAGTGCAAACATAGCAAGGGTTAACAGGGAAGCACAGCTGCTAGAAGACTCCAACTACAAGGGGAAAAAAACCACTCTCATACATGAATTCATACATTTGTAGCCCAAACATCCCTGAAAAACCAGAACAGGACAAGGTAACCTATTCACATTTCCCCCACACCCCAGAGGCACTTCAGGGAAGTGGGATGCACTGGAAATGTGTCAAACAGCCCCTACTGACTGATGGCACAGTGAGGAAGGTGCCCACTGGTATGGATTCCATGTATTTAGAATTACTGATTTGCTGACTACTTCTGTGCAGAGCAAGTCATGAACACAGTGCCAGGCAAGATTCTGTGTATGTCTCTTCAAAACCAAACAGGTCAGGAGAGAAGAAGTAGTAAAAAGCTGGGAGGAGGGGATCCAGAGAGGAAAAAAAACAGTGTGGATTGATCCAGACTGGGACTGTCCAGCACAGCCTGTGTGTTCCAACTGCTAGTGATGGGGAGCTTCATAAATAGGGTTAACTTCGCAAAAACGTGGAGAGGGAGCAAGAACACTGAAGGCTGTTAAACTTGCTAGTTAAAATATACACTTGGCATGCAAGAGGACATGAGGATACGTGAGTGAGCAATCTTGTCTAGTCTGCTCTGCAGCTCCTGGGAATCTGGATCCCCAAAACTCAAAGGAGCTTGTTCTGAAATTGGCAGGGAAGCACCAGCACATTTTCCTACAATTTTTCCACAGAGACAACACAGAAGTCATATTTCAACTGAACAAACTGAGCTTAATAGATGCAAAAATTTCTCTCTCTGCTATGAAGTCTGCATGTAACCAGGGGCAATTACCTAGGCTAAGGTATCTGGAAGCACTCAGATATCCACCTTTCAGAACATTTTCTCAAGGGAGATAACAGATATCTACCTTTCAGAACATTTTCTCAAGGGAGATAATAAGTCATACTTTACCACAGGGATCCATAGGAGAAGTGATTCTCTGGTGACCTCCTGATAATATATCTCAACCCAGCCCCACTTCTCAGACGTTTCTGTGAGGGTTTGCTTGCTTAGCTGTATTCATCAGACACAACTGATGTGATTAATAAATGTTAACTGATTATTTAATGGGGTGACCAGAAGGGAATTGCTTGAGGCGGTAAAGGAGTTGTTGCAGGTGGGACTTGTTGCAAAGATTTTCCCTGCCACCGATGTTACTTATTTGGTGCTTTCTGCCTTACAAAAATGAAGGAAAATGATAATGTAAGTAATCTAATATTAATCTAGTCTGCTCTGCTTTTGCAGACAGGAATGAGAGGTAGCAAGAGCTTTAAACTTTCCCTAGTTATAACAGGAGGGAGGTTGCAGCACCTGGTATTTTGAAAGAAAGGCCAAATGCCGACCTGAGAAGAAAGCAACAGAAATCGAATAATGAAGTAGTAAGTCCAATTCAGTGAAAAAGATGACAATGGGGAATGCTGCTAAGGTGTCAGCCAGGCAGCCAGGAATTCTCAATAATAGCCCTAGAGCTTGCTTTCAGGCAATTCTCTCCTTATTCCAGTGTTTCTGTAAAAGCATTGGCTAAATGGAGAATAACACGCGTTGCCTTTAGTCTGCGAAATGAGTGGTGACAGTTTCACTTTGTAGTAGTATAATGGAGAGCTGCTATTTGCCTGCCAAGTACTGTGTTTCAAAAAAAAAAAAAAAAAGAGAAAAAAAAAGAAAGAAAGAAGAAAATAACCCTATCATAAATAAAAGTATGAAAGTACAACTGAAAGTGCCAGGATGAATACATTTTTTTAACTGGAATGATGTGATCTACTTTCTCTGCCATATTTTTCCTTGTTCCATATCTTTTCATAAGATCACCTACTAGAGACTAAATATAAGCCAGTCACCCAGCTGAAGCAGCCGGTGAGAGGAGGTGACACCCTGCAGGCTGCTCCGATCTGGCTGCTCCAGTGTTTTGCTGGCAACTGGCAGACAGATGGCTGCACACAGGCTTGGACAAGGCTTGCTGATGAAGCCGGTGCTCCAAAGCATCTGTTGTGTTGACCTCTGCACTGGAAGCAGGGCCAAACTGAACAAACTTACTGTACCTTGAGGAAGTTTGCTGTCAGACAGCTGGAATCTCACAAAATAAGAGCAGAGCTCCTTTAGAGAAGGGGTCCCCTGTGCAGCACCTGGCACACACTTCCTTACCCATGGAGGATGGAGAGGAAGAATATGCTGGAGACTGAATTATCTGGATACTGATGGAGCAAAGAGGTGTAAGGGAAGGCGATAAGCTGCTGTACTTTGGAGAGGAGTAAGTGAGAGAAAGCAAGCAAGCAGGTTGGGATGGAGTACAGCCAGATGGTGAATCCCAGCCATCTGCGAAGCCTGTCTCCATCTAATAGTCAGGCTGGTGTGCAGAGCAGCTGGAAATATTTGGATGCTGCTTGTGTGCATGGCAATGGTTATCAGGAAGCTTCAGATTAAGACAGGCAAGACAGAGGGGTAGCTAAATTAGAAAAGAAGATGGGAAGCTAAATCATCTTGATCTTGTTTACAAAGTGGTGACCTTGGGTCCCCCCTTGGCATAAAATTCATGTAAGAGAAATTGCAAGCAGTTGAGTTGGACTGAGCAAAGCATTAAGTTTGGAGCGAGCTCTGGGCATCTTCTCAATCATGTCTGTGTGTAGAAGCTTGGCAGGAGTGAGAGGCAGCGTGTGGGAGAGGTCTGCCTCACTGATAATAACAAAAAGAAACAGAAGTGCAAGATGACCCCAGGGAAAGGAGTAACTTAGCCCAGTTACTTAGGTCTTCTTGTCTAACCCCCAAAAAAGCAATAATAAATACTTAAAATTAGTGACATGAACAGATCCTGCTGACACTGTGGGCATTTATTGAACTGTAGCCTTGAAGTCATCAAGGGAAAAAGGACATGAAGCCAAGCTGGCAGAAAAGTAGGACTCCGCATTAACAGAGCAGCCCAGTAAGGGGTCTGATTCTTATTTGAGGGGCTGGGCAGTAGCTATGTGTTGACATAGCCCAGATGGCCTCACTTTTCTTCATTCAGGTCCAGCTTGGTGCCAAATGGGCCAAAACTGTTGCTTGGGTCAGATAGCGCTCTGACAGTATTGTGCTGCTGGAGTGGATGAAACCAGCCCAAGCAGATGTGGTATTAGGGGGAAATGCCAGATATTTGTTAGCTGGTTTGGGGTGGGTTTTTTTCATGTATGGAGTTCTGAAAGGGACAGTGAGTGAGTTTGAAATGCTGTCTGATGTTAAATGCAGGTAAATGAACATGTGCCAGGGAGGCTGATACTGAATGGGAGCCAGCAGCTGCTCTCTCCTGCATCCCCAAATGGAGCAGATGCTTTCGAGGCAGAGATGTGAAACAAAATGATAGATGTTACTCTTGCTTGCCTCCAGAAAGGAGCATGCAATTAAAATGTAAGCATGAATGAAGCAGAATTTTCTTTCACTGGCAACAGTGTGCACGGAAAGAGTGAGAGCAAAGCAGAAGGCATGGATTGCTGTCTGCAGAGACATCCCTATTTGTGTTGGCAGTGTGCAGAGGAGAGAGCTAGTAAGGTATTATCCACAGCCAAGTTCTTGGACCTGATACACAAACATGAGTACGACCTGAGGAGCCGATACAATCTGATATGCAAACATGTTGATTTTTTTCCAGCAAGCCGTAAGAATACAGTTCGAGGCTTTTCAATTGCTAGAGGGCTGGTTAGGGAGCTCATGGCATCACTGACCTAAATCTTTAATAAATCTTAGCAGATTGAGAAACTGCAAATACTGAAAACTGAGAGTGCTGGGCCAATATGCAGAAAAGGGCAATTTTGATAACCAATGCAGATCTGATGTGTTTATAATGAAAGCTGCTTTCCAAAGGAAAATGCTGTTTTCATTTAAGTTGAAATGTTTTAAAAGGCACTAGTCTTAACAAAGCATGCTGTAAGCAAAACAGAAGTGAAATACCAGACTGATTTTGACACTCTCGGTATAGCACATTTTGAGCTTTGTTTAAAAACTTTTCAAAACATGTTTATGTTAAATAAAATGTAATTTTAAATGGGAATCACACATTTTCCATTTTCTTGGAAAATTTTGATGTCGTCTTGTGCTGATTTTGTTCTGCTTGAGGACAGGAGAGGAGAAAAAAAAAACTAAAGAAACTGGATTTGCTGTGAATGGAAAACTCAAGTTCTTTGTGAATCTGTATAGATCACTGCAGACTCATTCCCAGAGTGGTCAATATGGAGCTGCCCACATGTGGAAATTCAAGGTGTCACTGTAATCAGTAGTAGCCAGTGAAAATGGCTCAATGGGAGCAGATATTCCCAAATGACCTTTTCCCATTAATAGTACTCCCAGCTTGGCAGGTAACTGTGGGTACATAGATGTGGTAATGTTTTGTAAGCATCACCCTGCACACATTAATAGCAGGGTTTTGGCTCTTCATCCATTGACCTAAAGATCTCAGAAGGTAAGAACTCGTTATTGAACAAGTTGCTGATGGGAGTCAGTGTCTCGGTGTCTTCATGGCTGATCTGGAGATAAATAAAACATCATTTGCTAATAACCACAGCAGATGGAACAAGGATTGCCTGTCATCGCTATTTCCCGCTTCACCAAGCACGCAACGTGATCTGCCTTGCCTGATGAACTGGCCCCAAGCAGGCAAAGTGCACTGTAACAAAAAAATTCATCCAAAATCATGCCAGTGGAATGCCAGGAGACACCTCAGCCCTAGCACCTCCTTGGGAAAGGTGTTGGAGGCGACAAGCAATCCAGTCCAATTTCCCACTGAGATGCAGTGGGAGGAAGAAAAGGGTCAGTGGGAAGCAGTGAGTAACTGCAGGTCAGGGACTTCACTTCCTTGTGCAGCCAGGGCAACAAAAAGGAGAGACAATCTGCCACCTGTGGTCTGAAAATTATTAATAGCAAAGAAAAGGAAGAAAACCTGCTGGAAAACAATCCTTTCATGGACAGTGGATTTTCAGATGATTTGGCAATAGCGTGAAAATACTCCCACAGACAGAAAAATACCTGAAAAGTCTCTTTGTTGCAGCAGAGGAGTAGAACCATCTGGAAGCAAAACCCAGGTTACACAACCATCAGGCACAATATTAAGGCTGAGGCTGATTATTCACTTGAACAAATACTGACGAGTTGGAAAACTCTGATGTTTTCAAGCCAAATGACTTTGTGGCACATACATTTTAGTGAAGCACAAATCATTAGCCTGATTACAGGCATACCAGTGTAAATGTTGTGTCCCCTGATGTCTGGCCATTACTGTGTCTGGTGCTATGTCCTCTGTAAACCATTCTGCAGCATTTCTGTGTCATTAACAACTTTGCAAAAGGAGCCTGCACGGTGCATTTATGATGTCACTTTAGAGCCACAGCCTTTTCCCAGCATGACCAGTGATGGTATCCAGTGTGAACACCCATGTGAACAACAGTCAAACCCCAGCACTTCTTTCACGTGGATTTGGACAGGCAGCTGCAGGATCATTCCTGTTTCTCCCTCCTCAGTCCATAATGTTTTAACTTGTGCATTTCCAGAACAGCACCACATTTTTCTGGATGCCAGGTGAGGCCAAATGCCTGGGTGGTGAGCAGGGAGCACCTGTGCACCCTCATATGGTCTGCCCTCCCCTGCTTGACATGGCTCTGGGTTATACTCCTAGGCTGGGTGTGTCCCACAGGGCAAACACTGTCTTACAGGTGGTGCTGCCCTTCACAGATATTGCTGGTGAATCAATCATGGAAGAAAAAATATAAATGTGGAGCAAGGATTAAAGGTTTGAAGCATTTTTTTTCCTATTTCTGGCATCTGTTGGTTCCTTCACAATCTTGTCATTGTTTGGGAAAATGTCTGCTATAAATACACTTAGATCAGATGCTCTGAGATCAGCATCTCGTGTAAGACATGAGAATAAAAATCTGTTTTATGTTAGAAAGAAAGTTTCTTTTAGTTCTTGCAGGTTAGTGATTCATCCAACATTTCAGATGTGAGGAGCAGCCCACTATTGACATGTCCAGTGGCACTTGCTAGGGAGACACCTCCTAGCTACCAGACCTTTGCAGTCACTAAAGTGAAGACAGGTTGATGCTGAGATGGATTGAGTGACTTGTCTGTGTCCCCTAACTGTTTAGTTACCCATGTTCAGCGTCTTCCTGACAGCACCAGCCTTCCACAGTTTAAAAACCTCTAGGTAGCAGTGCAAATATTGTAGAAATGGCTCTGCACATCATGACCTGGTAGCTTTCTACCACTGCATGCCATAGGTAGGATAGTCAACATTGTACAAATGTTTTTACACTAGGATATAGTAGAAATTCTACATATATACTAACTCTGCTCCTGCTGAACTGTTCTTTTGAAAGAACTATGTGGGATGAAGGACTACAGTCCATCTGCATCAGTCAGTGTCAGATGGGACATGAACAGATTTTAACAGATTTTCAGAGAGCAGAATTCAACCCTGCAAAGAGTTTGTTCTGGTCCTAAAGTAGGACATCAAGCTGGGACTTAGGGTATTTCTAACAACTTCCTTAGCATGAGAGACAAACACAGCGGAATTGGTTCTGGGGTTTGTTCCCCATGTCCTTGCTCAGACACCCCTCCAATGAGATGTGCCTTCGGCCTCTGGGACCTTGGCCTTGAGGGACAGGGTCTCTGCACACACTGGAACCCACCACGTCTCGGTATTTGTGGTGAAAGCAAACAAGACCCTGGCTCCATTTGATAGGTCAGAAAAGGAGTGGTAAAATTGCACTGGCTCTGTTGAAGCATAAGGAAAAACAATGGTCATTACTAGTTTGCATTTGTTCTTTCATGAAGAGATGACAGTTTGCCCCAAAAGGCTGCATTTGGCCATTCTGTGCATCTGTGAGGAGCTCCAGCTGTTGTTTCCTCTATCTTTGCACTGTTGTAGTCAACCGAGACAATACCACACTCAAATAAGGGCAAAGTCTGTAAATAAGAGCTGTTTAAATGCCAACAAATAACAAATACGTTGACTCTGGAGGTTGATTGATTACAAATTATTTATATTTTGTAGCTGCACTTTTCAGCACTACCAGACTCACTGACAGTACCATCCCACATCTAATTGTAAGCAACTGGAATCATTTAACCATTTAATGGTATTTTGATTGTGTCTCACAAAGCATCCTGCAATGTATCAGCTTGCCTTCCAAATATCTCATTCCTGCTTCTCCTCTGATCACTGGGAATAGCCACATACGGACAAAGCTTTTCTGAGCAAGTTACAATGTGTCTGATGGAAATTAGAGAGAAATCCACACCTGGAAACTTCTCGAGAGTCTGAATTTTTAACTCCTATGAGCTGGTAGGGGTTTATCACCCTTGTTTTATTTAGATTGACTCAGCACCAGGTTTTTTGGTTTCTATTTCTCAGTCTGTTGCAGCGGGCTGTTAGGATTCAGCTCACAGAGACTTGTAACAGGAGAGCTGTCAGCTGTGCTTGATCTCAGAAGGAAAGGATCAAAAAAGTCAGGGCAATACTGAGGAAGAGGGCCTGCTGAGGGAAGGAAAGTGATACGTGAATTATAACGGGACTTCAGCACTATTAAAATGGGTGAGATATGGCCCCCTCCTTCCTCACAGCTCCAGCAAGTTCACCTGAGGCCATCAGATAAGGGTCCTGGGGGCTACCAGACCCTGTACCCCAAGGGCTCAAATCATAGTTTCAAGGCACAAGGAAAATAATTACCTGTCAACCTGATAGGCAATTACGAGACTGAGCAGAGTGGTGAAGGAGACCTTTTTTGGTCTCAGGGAAAGAAAACAAATGCAGTGTATTACCAGGTCTGTCATGCCAGAGCATCAGCTGAAGGTGAGCAGCTGACTCCCAGGATTAGCACCCTTCCTCGGTGGGGAGAGAAATCCTTACACAATGTGGAATGAGACAAATGAAGTTTTCATTGCAGGAGAAGAGTAGGAAACACTGCTGACAGCCAGCTCGATGGACTGATGAAACAGCAGCCCCAGGGAGACTGTTCAAAGGCTCTTTTGGTTATTTAATGAAGTGTGGTTGAGTTTTGACCCCTCGGCTTCAGCGCCGGAGGTTTTCTGTGAGCCTTTGAGGTCTTGCTCCTATCCCTGAGCTCATTGACTACTCAGAGAATTTTTTTTATCACATTTCCCTAGATTTTTAATGGTTTTCTTTCCTGCTGCGTGGAAGGCCACTCAACTGACAGAACAAATTCATCATAACCGTGAAGCCAGGATGGGGACCAAGCCCAGGAGCGCACTGCAAGCTCTGGAAACAGGAGGGGACCCCAGCCAGCTTGGGCCAACCGTATCCCTCGGCACTGCCTGGTGAACAGTGCTCCAGCATGTACCAGTTCCTATGGAACTTTTTACAACAGCAGGTTAAAGAAATCAATTTTATTTAGAGAGGAAGGGCTTGTCTTAAAACTGTTGAGCAAGTTCTTTTAGACCACAGTGGATAACTGCAGTGGCAGGGGCTCCCGTTACCCTCATTAGCAAAGCTTTAGCCTTTGCAAAATGCAGGATTGCTCCCCTTTCTCCAGAGGTTACTGCCAGCAGGATGGCTTCTCCCCACTCCCTCCCTCCCGGGCCCCAGCTGGGGACCTGCCCTCCCACATCCGACGCCAGCAGCAGCCCTGCCACAAACACAGCCATGGTGTGGGAAAAGCAACGCCAGAGAAACATGTTTTCAGCTCCACTTTGCAATTTAAATTCAGGAGAAGCACCCAGGCAGGAAGCCCCCAGCTGCTGCTCTGTGCATGGCTGCAGGTCCCTGGCCCAGGTCACCAGCAGTGATACTGCTGCAGTCCTCCATGGAGGCATGGGACTGACACTTCATGGCACCGTGCCTATGGCATGGTAAAAACATCCTGTCTGAGGCAGCAGCGAGTTTCTTCCACTGGCCCAGCACCAGCAGCGCTTCAGCCTATGGGTTAGAGCACGTAGAAGTCATTGTTGTTTGACAGGTCACTGTAATGGCAGAGGGCAAGAGCGGGGGCCTGTGCCGGTGGGGGCTCGGCTCGACCCCTGCCCTGAAGCCCCTGTGCCGGGGGCCTGCCCGAGCCCGGGTTGCAGAGATGACTGTCCCACCTGGGCTCAGCCATGGCCTGGTGCTTGTGCTTGAGTCTGCTGCTGCCATTGCAGTAGGTCCCACAACACCGGCACGTCAGGAAGCGCTTGGCTCGGTGTTTGGCCTTTGACTCGGAGGCCGAGGCCGTCCCGCCGTGAGTGAGAGTCACAGGTGTGGCACCCCGTGGGTCGGGCTGCCCTTTCAAGCGGCTCCTTCTCCTCTGGACGGGGTCCAGGCTGATGTCCGACTGGGAGGAGCAGCTCTCATTCCAGCCAGTGCTGGCGCTCAGGCTGCGCAGAGGCAGCGCGAGCCGCAATGCCTTCCAGAACTGGGAGCCGGAGCGCTTGGACTTCTCCCCCTTCCAGGTGACGAAGGAGACAGATTCCTTCAGCTGGAGGATGCTGGGGTGGGTGCACTGCAGCGGCCTGTACTCCACCACGATGAGCTTGGTGGCTATGGCATTCTGGCACATGATGCCCAGCTTGAACTCCAGGAGGCTGATGCTCTTCTCCGTCAAGTAATCGGGACTCAGGACCACGATCATCCTGCGGCTCCTCTGGATGAAGTCAAACACGGCTTCAGTGGTATCTAAGAGGACAAGGGCAGAGGAATTGGGGTGCACAAGGAGAAGGGAGCGGGGAGAGAAAAGCTAAGGAAGCTGCTTGGTGGCATACCTGCACAGATCCCTCTTCCCACAGAGGGAAACGTGGCACGAGCCCTGTAACTTTTGACTTGCCCACACTCCTGTTGGCAGCATTTTTGCTGTGCAGTGGGTTTTTGAGATGGCTGAGGCAGTAAATGAAAAGCCAGGATATGCCATGACTGTACTCTGACTTCTGCCCTGCACAGCATCAGTCCTGCCCAGGGAAGTGGAGGCGTTTGATAAAGGGTGGCTCTTATTTGGGAACCACCTGCACACAGCTTGAGCAGCCCTTTGCATCAGGGGATCAAAGCAATCATCTCATCCTGCCACAGATCGAACTGCAGGGGCTGACCCACCTCCCCCTGTCATGCTCTCTCATCTTTTAAGTAGAAACCTCCAAATTTAGAAAGCAAAAATGTCAGCCTTAAACCCCTCCACCAGCTGCCCATGGCATCATGGGGGTTGGAAATACTGTCCTTCAAAGCATTTCTTGGGATTAATTGCAAGTTGTAAAGCTCAGCAAGAAGCTTAGCTGGAATGGTGCCAGGCAAGAGCAGCATCTCTTTTATTACAAATTTTGAAAAGCAGCAAACCTGAAGGATGTCCTTGGACTTCTACCTGTGGTTCAGGATGCAGAAAGCATATTGAAGGTGCTGTGGCTAAAGGGTGAGCAGTGGAAAGGATGGGAATTATAGGGCTGTGGCAGAGAGCAAATTAACAAAAGCTGAGTAATAAAACCGTAAAAACTTTTAAAAACACATACACTTACTAAGTGCTGGTGCCTGAGATGAGAGGGGACCCAAGGACAAGCTGGTGTTCAAGCAGGACAAGGATCACTAGAGTAAGAGCTCTTGCACATTCAGAGTGAAAAATCTACCTCTAGGAATGTCTTTCAAAGAGCTCTTCTGCTTCCCTTCCATTTCACACTGCTAAAGCCTTCATTCCTCAGGCTGAAGACTGTCCTCTCTCCCTGACAGTGGAAAACTGGTCTTTTATATGAATAAAAATACTGCTCCTTCCCTGCAATGGCAATGCCTCTTATTCTGCCAAGCACTTGGCTGTCTCTTATCTCACAGCAGAAGGTGCACTGGATGCACCTTATTTTAATATTGTACAGAGCAATACTTTTCAAAGAAGTATGACCAGCTGTAAAACTCATTGTCACTAGATTATCTGGAGACCAAGATAGGAAAAATGATCATATAGTAATATCCTAATGGAGAAAGTACAGCACTGTTAACAAAATACTGGAATTAAAATCAAATTATTTTGAGAGTTTTTTTCTTGTATATGAAGTTGGGGGGGATTTTTACCCCAACACACACAGGAAAACACTGGTTCATTGAAACCAAAAGTAGATGACAGTCAGTTCTGTCAGAATTGTCACTTACCACCATCACATGTTTTTATCACCCTATTTCAAAGGCATAAAAAATTGGCAGCAATCTCCAGTTTACTAAGTCTAGACCTCATTCAAACTTCTCTACAACTGATTGAAATCTATTTTGAAAACAGCCAGGCTTCAACAGTTTGTGAAAGAAAAAGCTCTTTTGCTGGTTTGAAAGGTCTTTCTTTTTGAAACTGGAATCACAGAACCACAGCAAAATGTAAGCAGGAGCTGCCCCTGGGAGGTCATCTATTCTACCTGCCTGCTCAAAAAGCCCAGGTTCAATTAACATGAATGACTCTGATCTTACTGAAATGAAATGTTTTGATTGAGGTGACAGTGCTGGTTTTCTTTTATCAATTTTGAATTTAAAATACTTTTTGAGACTTTTTTGAGACTTTTTTTTTTTTTTTTGGTGGGGAAAACGCTCAAATTTCCAAAGATATATTTGATTTCTGAGAATGGGATGCATTTAGACTTGGCTGACCAGGATACCTTGGGATGTTCAGTTTGCAATGTTTACCCAGCTCATGAGCAGACACTTCACAGTGTGCAGGTAGGATCTTCCCTCCCAGTGAAACAGCACTGGATGGGACAGGCAGCAGTAACACTGCAGGGACCTGGGGGTTCAACACTCTTGGTTATCTGCTTTATACTAAAAAACTTTCCATCTTTACTAAATGCTTGCAGAAGACACTACGTATTTCTACTGGTTTACTTGCGTCTCCCCAATGCACCCCAAAGATGTAACAGAGATTGTAAGGATTATGGTCACAGATCCCATACCCACAGACCTCAAATCCATAAATTGTCACAGGTACTCATTTTGCTAGTGGTCTGGAAGTGCTGGGCTCTCTCTCAACTTACCTGCTGGCAGGCAAACATGGGAAATGGGCAAGAAAGTGACTTGGATGAGAAAATATGAAGCCAACTGAACCTAGAAGGTGATGGGCAAAGTAGCCTGAGTTCGATTACTGTGGTTTGGGCAGATTTCTAAGATTCTGATTTGATCTTTAAAGCAAAGAGATTATGCTTCCTTCCCATCTTTCTGTCTTGTGATTGCCAAGTGAGCATGCTTCAGATCAGAGACTTTCTCTGTGTGTGTGTCCACTGCTGTGAGACATCTGAATGCTGTGTGTCACCGTGTTTCTGCTTGGATGGCTCTGGTGCTCAGGTGCCTCTGCAGGCACTGCATGAAGCAGCCAGGAAAATGTCCCATTCCAAGGAGGAGCCCCAAATGGTCTTGACGCCTGGACTACACACAATCATCTTTCTTTAACAGCATTTCGCAGATGTAATGGGAAGATGGTACTTATGAGAAATGCACAAGGACTGAAATGCAAAAATGAAAATGTTTTATTGAAAAGCAAAATAAAATAATACTGACACTTCACAGACCAAATCACACAAAGGCAAAAACATACAGAAAAGGGAAAACTCTGGAACAGCTGTACGACATCAAACAGCACGAGGAAGGAAGATATTTTTTCCAATTTGTGCCACGCTGTTGCCCCATGAAATAACAATGACAAACTTTTCATAAGCTGCATATTGATAAATGTTAGGTTAGAGCACAGAAACTCAAATGAATCAACTGATTCAGACAGATGCTGTGACAGAATCCCACAATGGAAACCGCTTGTGGCATAGAATGAAACGACAGGCGTATCTGAGGTGCTTGCAGATCTGCTTTACAGTTGGGACTGGGCTTTACCCCTGGCCTGACAGATCCCAGCAAAGCCAGTGGTAAAGCTCACAGGTGAGAGGAACCTGCTCCAGGACTATTCCTTCCACACTGCTCCCTCTGACCTCTCAGGCCCCTTCCAAACCATCACACCTTTCGCCTTGTGGGTGCTCTGCTGATGTCTCTCAGTAATCCTGTTCTGGGGTTGCAATGACACCAAAGGCTACTGCAGTGTATGCCTGAGAAAGTCCAGGTCTATTAATTATTTGGAAAACTCTTTCAATAAAAGCAGAAAAAATACATGAGGTGGATTTACCTTCCTAAAATGATCAGATTTACTAAAACATCAGCAGAAATTTGTGGGGCATGCCCAGACACTGCCCTGGAGAGACGTCTGCTGAGATAAGGAGAGTGCCTAAACCTCCCAGCAGAACTCCCCTGGAAAGGGAGCTACTCTTAATTATGGCGAGAAGACAAACCCAGAATCCTCTGGGAGACCCCATGCAGATCCTTTGTAACCCATTGGCCCTTACCCCCTGATACCCACCCCTGTATCCCTATAAAGCCAGCCCCCTGCCCCTGTGAGGGCAGAGAGAGTCCGTCCCTGGTTCCCCTTCTCCGGAGTATGGACCAATAAAGCTGCCTTCATGCGGAACAGCTACAGGGGCGTCTCATCTCTCTCTCTGGTCTGGCCTGGGGGCTGCCCTGCAGAGCTGAGCTGAAATCACGAGCTGACAACCACTGAAGAGCTGACAGCCTCTGCAGGGGCCCTCCTAGCCAGAAGCTGAGAGGAGACACCAGGCCTCGGGAAGGCGATTCCTTTTGGGACCATCTCTCCGGACCGGTCACAGCTTCCTCGGTCAGAGCTACTGACCCCTCACCAGCTGTCGTAGAAGTTCTCTTGGTAACTGAGCCAAAAGTGAGACGTGATGTAGTGAGGTCTGGGATGTCAATTCAATTTATGAGTATTTTGGAGTCAATTTTTTAAAAATCATGTGGCAATCTAACACAGCTCCGCTTTGGCCTCAGGGCCTTCCCCTCTGCCTGCAGGTCTGGCAGCTGATTACAGAGATGCTTAAAACACAAACAAAAAGGTGAAGCCGGGCAAAATGACACGGTTGCAATGGGTTCACAAAGCTGAGCATGGGTTCGGGTGCTACCTCTTATAAATGACGTTTTCTGGAGTGTGGGAAGCAGCTCTGTCCCTCCAAAGACAACCACAGTAGAAAAGCTCATAACAGAACTTTTAAGCACCTCTGAGCAGATGAGGAGCTCCACTGCCTTCAGTGAAGCTCACTGCAATTTTACCTGCTTAAATCAAAGCTTACATGGGGTGGGGAGGATGAAGAGGACAGTAAGAAAGAAGCCCTATCTGTTCCATGTTTGTACAGTGTCCTGGTTCCGGCCAGGACAGGGTTAGTTTTTGCAGTGTCCAGGACACCGAAGTTACTCTACACCACCTCACATTTGCAGGGGGGGGGTGGGGGGAAGGGGGTCTCTTTTAGGGAGAAAGGGTCCCTTCTGGGCCAGCACAGCATGGCAGAGGGAGCAGCCAGGTATTGTCTATTGCTGGGGTTTTTTCTATGTGAATCATTTACTTCCTGTACCCTCTGTCATCGGTATTGTTGCTGTTACTGTTCATTTTCTTATCTCATTGCTGTTTCCAGTAAATTTTTCTTTTCTCACAGCAGGATCTTTACCTTTTGAGCCTCCAATTCTCCTCTCCTGCCCTCTGTAGGGGGAGGGAGATGGCGAAAATGAGGGGCACATGGATTCATGGGGAGCACTGAATTGTGCAGTACCATTCCTAAACACGACATACAGCACCCGACCAAGGGCAGGGGGGGCTGTAGCTCCCTGCAGCCCTGGAATAACATTATTAATCATAAAATGCTAGGGGCAAAAGGTTTCCCTGACACCAGGATTCAGTACCACACCTTTAAGGCTGAGCTTTTTACTGGGACGCCTGCAAAGCTCCCAGCTCAGCTGGGTGAATAGTGCATAGACTCCAAATTGTAGTGGTTTTATAGTGCCATTATGAATGCTTATGCTTCACCCACTGGACACCAACAGAGCAACTGCATGAGTCAAAGGTGACTCAGGAGCAACCACCATCAATAAAAATAAGCACGCACTTGGTGTGTGTAATGCTGAACTCCACAAGTAAGTGGGCAGGTCCTTGCACTGGGAACTACAGGGGTATGGAGACACCCCCCGAGCATGTAGTTTTACTTGAAAACATTGTGGACCATAGCACATGTCAACGCCAGTCAAAAGCACTTACTGTGCTTTGGTTTGTCCTACAAGGGAAAGGAAACTTCCCTCCTCAGCAGGAACTGTGTGATGGGGGTTAACTCACCACGCCCTCTCCTGCTGAAGCAAGGACAGCTACACAGCTGGTTTTTGTGTTTCCATTTTGTGTGAATGTTGCAAAAGCTGAGATACACCCTCTGTTCTGCAGCTCTGGGCTGGAAATGAGATGGGGGGAGACTTGCTTTGTAAAGCCAAAGATAGTTTAAACCTAAGCCCTGAATTAGAACTGGCAACGTTGTTCACAACCAGGCAGAGAGGACAGAGTCTTCACAAAATTATAGAACAATTTGGGTTGGGAAGAACCTTTAAAGGGCAACCGCCCCTGCAATAAGCAGGGACATACTCAACTGGATCAGGTTGCTCACAGCTTTGTCCAACTTTGCCTTGACTGTTTCCAGGGATGGAGCATCCACCACCTCTCTGAGCAACTTGTGCCAGTCTTCTACCACCCTCATTGTAAAGGAAGACATAGTCTGAATCTACCCTCTTTTAGTTTAAAACCATTACTCCTTGTCCCATTGCAAAAGGCCCTACTAAAAAGTCGGTCCCCACTTTTCTTATAAGCCTCTCTTAAGTATCGAAAGGCCACAATAAGGTCCCCCAGGAGCCTTCTCCAGGGAGAACATCCCCAGTTTTCTCAGCCTGTCCTCATAGTCTTGCCTACATGGACAGAACTAGCAGTTTTTAGTAAGTTCAAATGAGTTTGTAGGGTGTCCTGGTGAGTTGGACTTATATCCATTGTCATCCCAAAGACCTTGGAAGCACCTTGCACAATGCTTTCCCCCAGCCAGTGGCAGAGACAGTAGGCAGATTCAGTAGTACATTGGGGTTCCTTGTAGTGCTTGTGAAGTCCCTGAGTTTACAAAGAAACATCTCTCAGACATGCTCCATGGCCTGTACTCATGAGAGATTTCCCTGGATTACAAGCAGCCCTGAAGGATCTGGAGTACTTGTGAGACTGCAGAGTCCCAGAGACTGACCACTTGTTAATAGATGTGCTAGAATACAAATAGCACCCAGTAGAGTTGTGGGGTTTTTTTAATGCTTCTCTAACAGCCATTTCCCATTGCCAAACTACCTGGATGCATCTGCTTCAAAGGAAATGTAGGGAGCAAAGATGAGGAGCCTCAAGAGTCTACGCTCCCTGCAGTCCAGCAGAAGTCTGTGATCCCACAAGTGATTGGGACTACAGACCTGGGACATGCAGGAAACGCTCTACACTGGAGACACCTTGCAAACTGGTCCTCAGCCTCTGCAGCAGGGACTGAGGACCAGAAAGGAGTGAAGTCACTCAGGAGAGGAAAGAAGCTCTGTCCTGGAGGCTCATGAAGGTCCCATAGGAACTGGATCTAGCAGTACTGGCCATGCTATCACAAGGTACTGGATGCATCGCACCTGGATAGCAAACTTAGACCTTAAGCCCAGGGCTTGTGTGGTTGATAACAAGGACATACATTTGCAGAGAGGAGGTGTTCGCATCTTTGGTCTCCCTACTGACAGAGCAATATCAAAGCTGCAGGGAAAACATGACTATCCTCTGAAATGCTCGGGACATGGTCCTTCACGGAAAAAACCCTGAGTTCCTCCCCACCCCTGGCCTAACTTGTGGATTTTTGGGGTGTGTTTTGGTTTGTTTTCTGATTGTGTCAAACATTTTTCAGGGATATGCATCAACCCATCAAGGCTTAAACTCCGGCTAATTTTTTTCACTGGCATTTCCACCTGCAGCTGCTTCCAGAACCTGCCCTTTGGGAACTTGGATTTCTCGCCTTTCCATTTAATGACATTCAAGGCTGCCTTGGCCTGCTTCAGCTCCTTCACTTTGCTCTTCTTGATGGCTTTGTACTGCACTAGAATGACTTTGATGTTGCCCTTGGAGGCCATATTCTCTAGGCCAGCCTTGAGCTCCAGCAGGGCCTGTGTCCCCTGCAACACGTAGTTGGGGCTCAGGACAACAAGCAGACGTCGGCTTTTCTGGATGAAGCTCAGGGTTTCGTCTGTGACAACTGGGAGAAAGAAACATTGAGGTGGTTAGTGATGTCCAAGAACATCTGAGCTGCTGCTGTGACACCAGGTGCCTCTTGAAGGGGACAATAAAATCCCTTGGAGGCCCTCTCTAGACTACACTGGTGCTTTCCAACCCTGCAAGTGACTCCAGGTGGGACGTCCTAGATCAGGGCTGGTTCCCACCACCCCATACAGTGACATCTTCTCCATCAGCTCCAGACTACCTGTCGATGCATTTCCTCCTTCCCATGCTAACAGAGATAACCAAGAGAGCTACACCTGAAAGTCACTGTACTACACACCAGTGACACCACCCAGTACAATGAGCATGCCTTGTGGCCAAGAGGGCTGCTAATCTCAGGCTCAGATTTAGCTTCCTTCTAGTGAGAGGGGGAAAAAGAGGCTCTCTGGAGCAAAGCAGGGAAATTGCCAGCTGAACAACACATGAACTCAAGGGAAAGAGTCACCCTGAAGAGGCTTCAGGAAGCCTCAATGTCTATGCTTACATCCTCTTCTGGCAGATGTCCAAAATGACTCTGGACACTCCGTTCACTCCTCTTGCCACAGTTTCCCCACACAAAATAAGTATCTACATCATCCCCGAGTGTCCTCATGGGATAATTTGCTTTGGTAATGCTACCATCCTAACTCCTGTTACTCATCAGTCTGTTCCTGCTGCTTTCATCTATGAAAGCAGATTAGAGCATTTTTAGAACTGACTCTGAGGACTTTTAGTGAAGTGTCCCAAAAATGACACCCTTTGAGCTGGAGACACGTCACGGTAATTGTGGCTCCTCTTTAATTTTCTAACACCTGCAGGTAGACTGTCCTTGGCCACCTTCCTGCAATTAATGTGAAAATCCCTTTTAAGTGTGAATCCCAGCACTTGTACTCTCTGTTGCAGGATTGCCCACACTTCCCCTGATAAGGGAACACTCTTGACTGGTCAGAAATTACGATGGAGAGTAAAATAACGCTGACAGACAACTTCATTTAGCTGTCAAGCACATTTGATTCGTTTCTGTCAGCTAACTTGCAGGATAATCCATCTCCCACTGTTTCTTCATCAAGGACAACATAACTCTACCCATGACTCAGATGCACACTCTGGAGGCATGACACTAGCTGCCAAAAGCTATTGCCTGGCCCGCCGTGTTTTCCTGAGAAGGAGATTAGTCAAATCCTGGCTAAGAAGCGCCGGGGAAGCCCCAGCAGCATCGCAGACGGCAGCGCAGTGACAAACCACTCCGGCAGCGCTCCGCAGGGCTGGCGCCGGCTTGAGGCTGGCAGGGACTGAGGGGGGAACAGAGGGGAATGTTTGGGGGTAAGGGTGAAGGACAGAGAGTCCAGGAGAGCTGTGCTGGGAGGAAAATGACACCCTCCAAAATGAACAGGGCATGACACAGCAGAGGGAACAGGAGGGAGATGGACATCTGGTGAAAATGGCTCAGAGCAAAGCTGCTCTGAGCCTGACGCTGGCATGAAGCAAATTGAGCCTGGAGGGTGCCCTGCCATGTCATTCAGGCTCTCTTCGAGAAGGAACAGCACCAGGATTGCAGCTGTCTCACTGAGACATATATATTTATTTACCCTCAAACTTCAAGGTGCTCCTAGATACCGGCAACCATCTGGGAGACAAAGATAACAGAACCCAGACTGATTCTGCTCCCTTCGTCAGGCAGCGGGCTGAGAACCCAGCTGCCCCTCCTGTTCCTACTCAAAAGGGACCTCAATGGACTTTCTCAGCACAGATGTTGTCAGCAGTGGGGTCCTGAGCCAAAGCCCATGACTTCAAAGTGGGGTGGTCTGCACTGGCAGAAATTCAGACTTTGAACTTTTAATAGGCATCAGGATCATACAGCCAACTCAGCCTGATTTTCAACTGAAAATCAAGAGTGTTGCCTAGATTTGTGCCCTTGCTGGGGAACTTGTGTGAAGGTATGTGTATCTGGAGAGTTTCACAAACTTCCATTCTTGGTGATTCCCTACCTCCCTGCAGCAGACACTATGTCCAGAACCTTGTATGATTTATCTCAAAACAGTGAAAAAGACTTGATCTTACTGAAGAGATGAGTCTCACTACCTGCAACATAGTACTTTTAATAATAGTAGCTTAATTGTATGCCATATTAGACACAAACTCCCTAATTAACGAGGATGAATGGGATGCACATTATCTTCTCACTGATTTTGGCACCTTCCACTCCTTCCTGAGGCAGACACTCCTGGTTTTTACAAGCATTCACCATTACCCTCTGTGAGCTACCAGTCTGATCCAGTATAACACTTCTCCTGCCTCTTTTCTTCTAGCTTTGACTTTATCCCATTTTTTTAAGGCAGCTCAGAGGGCTTGCATGAAGGTCAGTTGTCCGGTTCCCCATGCTGACATTCCTGCACATCACTCCTGGAAAGAGCAACTGAAACAACCAACCACCACCATCATTTGCCCACAGCAGCCCTTTTCATGGCCTGGAGCATCCGCAACACTGTCATGCGAAGCCAAAACATCAGAAGACACCAAAAAGAGTACATTAACAGTGATGGGGAAAAAAATCCAAGAAATCATCTGGATAGGCTTGTTGCAATCAATGATCAATAACTCAAAGAACAATAAAGAGAGGAGGTGCATGGAGCACAGCTCCTGTGAGATACTCACTTCCCCCAGGGAGGCTGTCTCTGTCGAAGATACACAGCTTGTACCCAAACTCGTTCTCCAGGACTCCCCGCAGTGTCAGCAGCACAAATTCCTCCTCCTCCGCGTTGCGCGCGTAGGACACGTACACATCGTACTCCTTCCCGTCTGGGCAGCGGGAGCACAGGGAGACACAAACGGCAGAAGGGACACCTGTGACACTGCCCATGCCGGGCCTCTGACTTGCAAGAGAAGCAGCTAGGAAGGCTCACTTGGAGCCCAGGCACTGCAGGTTAAGGCATGTAGATTTCCACAGACCAACCCGTTCTGTCCAGGCATCTTTTGTCTTTTGACATCTTTGACTTTGCTCCCTCTAGTTGCTGTTTATCCACATGAGCAGTCCCACCAGACAGAGACTTGCACCCTGCCTACACCCTCTGAGAGCTGCCGCACCCCCGTGGCAGGTTCACACCACAAGCTGCAAGGGCTCAAACACCCTCCTCCTCCTCCAGAGGAGGAAATCTCACCTCAGAGTCCCTAGCAATGAACTCCCAGTAACACAGGGAAGCTGTGGAAGAACTGAGGACAGAACGGTGATTTCCACATCCACCCTTTTGGATGCCTTCCCACATTTTAAAGCAGATCACTCTGGATCAGATCATGAATCCTTACATAGAGTCACCAGGGAAACCCGAGACATACTGAAACCTGATGACTTATGCTGACAATCTAGCTTGGGTGACACAGCTAGATCAGCAGGGCAGTGCTCTGGGAACCTGCCATGTCTATGCTCCAGCTCTGCAGAGAATAGAGAGAATTTCTTCCTCCTTTCCCCTGAGCCAAAAGCCTGACTCCTCTTGCTCTAAAATGACCCACACAACTGCATGTAGGTAGAGAAATGGAAGGTCAAAACGTCATTATGCTGTGAAGAGGGTTAAAAATAGCTTACAGGAAAAATCCTATATGAAAACAAAGGGCCTGGCCTGCAGCAGGATGAATAAATGAAAGCTCTTTAAATCCTTACCTAGAATGGTTTCATCTGTCCCAAAATGAGCCCGATAAAAGAGGACCATTTCAAGCCAATACACATGATAGATGACTATGAGCACCACAACGAGCAGGATGGTTGCCCCCAGACCACAGGCCAGCTCCACGGTGTACTTGGGTGCTACAACTGAGGACAAAAATAAACAGGGGGTCAGGTTTAAAGGACAGGTTGGGCCTTCAGCTAGGCAGGAACAAACTTGTATCACACACAGCCAAACACCACAGAGGAACAGCCAGGTGCCAAGGTGACCCTTCAGAGTAAGGTGGCCAAGGCTTTTCGTGATGGCTGGCCACCCTGGAGCCCCATTCTGGGTTATTAGGTCTGGTTATGCTGGCAGAGCAAATCCATAGCACAGGCTGGACTTCTGCCTCTGAGTGAGGCCCTGGGAGCAGCCAGTGGTAGAATGACCTGTTGGTGGAAGAAACCTGCACAGTCCAAAGCCAGAAGAGGAACATGACCTTCTCAGCAGTATCAGCAAACTCTTGGGGCAACACAACAGTCAGCGTATGAATGTGAGACTCACAAGCTGAGAGCAAAATGAATCTGTTTATTGCAGAGTTAAGACAGTACTTATACACTCAGTGTGAGAATCTCTGCTCAGCCCTTCGCACACAACTCCCGTTGCAGGCCTGTCATAAATCCGTCGGCCTGACAGTTTGTTCGTTTCCTCAAGGTCTGCAGGCTTCAAAGAAAACGGGACGCCTTTCCTGTTCTCAGATAGTGTGTAATCTACTTTCTTCCCTGCTTCCCAGGAATTTTATGCAGTGTCAGGCTTGTTTCTTTCTCACACACAACTGCTCTGACTTCTAAGAGATCCAGGTAAAGCATCTGCATCAAAATAAAGGCAATGGTTACCATGCTCCCTCCCTATCAAACAGACACAGGTCTTGTGGCTTGTCCCAGACTGACACCCAGGATATAATTAGCCATGGCCTGACTGTTTTCTACAATGAAAGAAGAATCAGAGTTCCTTACAGAAAAACTGAAATGCTTGCAAACAAACAGGACAACCTGTGGGCATCAAGCCAGAATATCACAGACCCCCTCCAACTTATACACTGTCTGTCACACCACTGCTGTTTCTTTGTACTAAGAACAGAAAATTTCTAACTGTGTCCCTGGGCAACTCTGTTGGTGGCAGTTGATGTGCACACTGACAAACTGCACAATAAAAGAACAAAAGGGAGTGGAAACACCACCACATTCCAATATTTAATACGTTTCTAATAAAACTGAATTACAAAATCGAAAATGGAAGGAATTTATCAATGTTCATTAGGTGATGAGCAGCAGAAGTACATGAGAAGGAGAGGGACATCACCAGGAAAAAGCAAGAAATGTACATGACCTAATGTAATGAAAGAATTAGAGCCAACATATAGAGCCACTTGCTAAAAACTGGAAGGCAGGTGCTGAGGGGTTAGGTTCTGGCATGCCTGATGCTCTCATGGGATGTACAGTGGGATGGGCTGCAGAGAGCTTAGCCTAAGGTTCTCTAGCTGCTGCTAGAGTTCTATGGTCCTTGGATTTTGCTGCTGCAAGAGCAGGAAGAAGGAGTGATGGATAACCATGTCTGCTCAGAGCAAACCCAGTCAACTAACCAAGAACAGATGTGGGGAGGAAGAGAGAGGATCAGTTCACTAGAAACCAGTATTTAGGCACTGTTATATAGAGAAAGAATGTGAGTATTTCAGATTCACTTTCTGCTACATGTACAAATATTATCACCCCAGAAGAATTACATATGGAGTATGAACACACTGGCAGATGGTTTCAGCCTTTCTCAGTTATGTGTTTGGTCTATTGTTCCTTCCTAACAATCCAGAAAAGGTTTGTCTCAGAGGAATGAGACTAAAAAAGGAGGACAAGTACCAAGAAGAAAAAGATCTTCCAGTGAGCCTTCCCATGAGCATTCCTGTGCTTGTAATGCAGAGTAGAGGGAAGAAGGTGTCTGGCGTGAGTTACGCAAGGCATGGCAGCACTTCTTGTGGGAGAGGGGAGGTCTGACTTAGAGTAAAAGCATGTGTTGAAGCTCTAGATGAGGTTGATAAGCAGGCAGAAAAATCCACCTTAATCAGAAAGCCTCACATAGCTTTTATTACTGGGAGGTGGGTCTGGGAAACAAGAACAAAATCTGTGATGAAAAAAAGATGTAGGAAAAACCCCACAGAAGAGAGCTGAATCAGTCTATACCATCCATGCTGAGGTGGCTGTATCTAGATTGCAAGATCATGACAGCAAGGAATAAAACCACAGAGCATCATGGTGTGACTGTCTCACTCCCTGAGCAATGCCAGCGAGTGCAGTCTGTCTTCTGCAGGATGCCAACTAGCTATTGTATCATGCAATCAAGTAACCTGAAATAATTTCAAGCTGCCTGTCCCCTCAGCTCTGCTTCAGCTGCGGTACATGGATGGGGAGAGGACAACAGCTCTGTCCACCCCTCTCTCTCCCCAGGCACTTGCCTATGGAAGTGCCCTTTGTTCCCTTGCCTCCAAGAAGAGGAGCAGTATGAGAGCAATAAAGCAGCAGTGCCCACAGAACAGACTGCGTGAGACAAAAAGGCCTGATGGAATTCTTTGCTCCCTTACTGTTTTGCAGGGCAAGCCTCAAGGCAGGAGCAAGAGCCCCCCTGAGCACCCCTCCGTGCACAGCCCTGCTCTGCAGGTGCCGTACCTTTCATGCGCACTACAGCCTGGCTGTGCTCCTCGCCTTTGGCATTCCTGGCATAGCAAGTGTAGTTCCGCTTCAGGTCCTCTGCTGTGGCTTTTGCAACTGTTAGAGTCCTTATCAGAGTTTTGTCTTCGAAATCTCTAGTAATTTCACTGTAAGAGAAAAACTAGAGCATTACACATGTGAAAGTGCAGCAAGCTTTTAGCGACAGATATTCCTTTCCCTGATATAACCTCTTTCTTTAAAAAGTCCAAAACACATAAAATGATATTTATAAATCAATATACACTTCAGCCTTTAATACAGCTGCAGCTATTCCTTTATCTGATTTTCCTTAATATTTATTTTACCACTCATAATTTTCTCATTGCAGCTGTGCCACATTGCCTTTTAGAGGAAATGGAAGTTCTTGCCTATAAACAAGAAGATCTCATGAACTCAAGATTCAGAGCTCACGTCACATTCTCTGTGCAGTCCTGGATGAGTCACTTTGTCTCTCTCTGCCTGAATTGACCATCTGCAAAATGGGGATACAGTATTTCCTTTTGCCTTTCCTTTTTCTACACTGGTTTGCAAATCAACTGGGGCAGTGACTGCCTTCCACTTGTAATTCAGCATCCAGCAAACGGGACTTTGATCCTCATTTGAGTTATTTATGTGATTGAACCTCTATTCTTCCTAATCAATACTATGTTTAATATTACATTTTTGTTTTCAGCTTCTGTTTTTCTGAAACACTTTTATCCCTTTTGCTATTTGGGAACACTCCTCTAAATAGCATTGTCTGCCCCTGTTTTGTGAGTCCCACAACAGCACCATCTATTGGCATCACTACCAGGACCTGAACAAACGATGATGAGAACTGGTTAACAAAGCTCCCTCAAACTAATCCATAAGATATGACACAGGAGGCCCCCTCCTTGGAGCTCCTGCTGCTCATCACAGCATGGTGCAAACACAGGGGCTTCTGATTAACAGGGAGACTCCACACTCTATTAGGACTGTCACATGCCTGTACCCACACAGGACCCAGAGATACAAATGAAGGTTCACATTACGTGTTACCTTTGTGTGACTTTTATCTTGGGGTCTGTGATGTCATCTGTATTTTTCCCATCTATGGTCCACCACACCTCAGTTCGGGAGTCCTTCAGGAATGTGAAGAAAACCTCACAGGGCAGGATAAGGTCATCACCTGCAAAGAAAGGACCATCATCTCCTAGGAAAAAAGGTATTGCAGAGCAGGAACAGCACCAGGCTTACTTTTGTGCTGTCCAAAACCTAACCAGCCTGAGCTCTGCCTCCCTGCAGGAAGGAATGAGGCCAACATCCACTTTCTGACATAAACTGTAATAACAGCTTAACATCCCTGGACATGATGATTTGTGACAGATAGATAAATAGAAAAAAATATCCTGCCTTCTCAAATGTGTTACAAATTCCTTGACTGCACCAAGTGACCCACCCAAAGGGACATGCTCCATGCCAACCACATCCTTGGAAAGCTGGGCAGTGTTAATCAAACCCACTGCACAGGGGACAGATGCCATAAAGTGAAGGATCAAGCTCCATAAAAGCATTTTGGTTTGGAAATACTTCTGGAATTTGACTTCTGCTTAAGATCAGACTTGGGAGTGTGAATATCGTTGTGATCAGCCTGTAAGTGATTTTATCTTACAGAGGACTATGGATGAAATCTGACCTTGTGAGCCAAAAGAGCTGTTCTTTAAAGTGAAGACTCTGGTGCTAATCGTCATCACTGGCACCACATTTATTACAGCAATGTAATGGGACACAATCCATTTGATATAGGGAATTGCTCCAAAAAGCTATTAGGCAAAACTGATGGTGTGGGGGAAGGGGTGAGGGAAAGGCTGTGGTACCCCACTACCCAGTGCTGCGAGGTCAGCAGAAGGAGAGCTGTCATTAATTAGGAAGTCATCAGCCAAAGAAAGGGAGAGATGAGCAAGAATTGGCTAGAAGGCTGAAGCCACTCTAGGGGTGAATGAGGGAGGATGGGAGCAAACCACAGCCAGGGCCAGGGCTGAGACAAGGTCCTACAGGAATTCTTCTAAGCAGCTGGGTGTCCCCATTTCATCTGCTTCTGCAGCTGCAGTTCTGTATCTCCGTGCCTGAATATCTGTCTTTATTTGTGCTTGCAAAAAATCAACTTTTAAAGCTGTGCTCTCCTATTCTGGCATCAAGAACTGGCATCCCACACTGTCTACCAGGCAACTCATGGCAGCTCGTGTGCTCTGCGAGGGAAAGCAGCGGGGATGCAGGGGCAGGGGAGAGCTTTGTGCCTGGCTGGGTCTCCCTGTCTCACTGGCAGGCTGCGAGTGTTGGACTTTACCTGCTTCCAGTTCGTACAAAACTTTCTCATTTGGAGAGGTGAACTGTGGTGGCAAGGCCTTGTTCGGAGATCCTGCAGGAGACAACAGAGAGCCCCCCATGGGGACCCACACTTCATGAAAACCTGGAATCCTTGCAGCCTCACTCCCAATGCCCTCACACCACACAGCACATTCCCAAATCTAACTCCTGATGCATTTCTGCTGCAGAGTTCCATGCATACACAAATCTAATCCTAGTCCCCAAACTAAGGGCCAGATCCAGATTTTGAGGATCCTCCAAAGTTTAGGTAAGCTAGTTTGGGCCTCTCACATCAGAAGAGCTCCATACCCTTCTCATCTCCCTCAAGGCATAACCTGCACCGGTTTCTTTTTACTGCTGCTTCTAAAAAACAAAATAAAAACATCATTTCCTGTCACATATATTTATTTCATCTCTTAAATCAGATGTTCCCGTGGAACTCAGGATGTATCCTACAGCTCACTAGGTTTTTCAACTCTACAATTCCCTGGCAGGTGTGGGACAGACGCATCCAAGCAGTGGGTACCTGGAGCTCTACCTGGCTGATTAACAGTCTCAACCCCAGCAAAAATGGCTTTGAGGTTCCAAGAAGATCGAGACAAGTTGGCTATAAAGTGACAATGCCACAAACAATGACAAGCAAAGGGCACGGGAGACCACGAGCAGGAGTGCCAGGGTTATGCATTCACATGCCAGCAGAGGGTACCCCTGGCCATCTCATGGGCTGAACCTCAACAGCCTGAGCCTGGCCACTCTCTGTGTTTGGGGTATTTGACATGGTGGTGGGGGAGACCTCTACTGCAGTATGTTCTGGGCAGTCACACAAGTCTGACCCCAGCAAGAAAAAATACACCAGGTCAGTTGGGTAATGCAGATTGAATACAACCACAAATGGATCCTGCAACAAACTCTTCCAGCTGTTTTTACCACTTCTGCAGTTATCCACATGCATTTTACTCATTTTAAAGTCATTCTTACCCACCACCTTCATCTTTATGGTTCTGGTGAGATTATAGGTTCTTCCATGGTCCTTGAATGTCACAATACAAGTGTAATTCCCTTTATATGCACTGCGGACAATGCCAATGACAAGCTTGGGCCCTTGGGGATATCTCTCATAGAAGTTATCCACCGAGTTGCAGTTCTGGAGTCAGGCAGAAAAACACTTGAGTTTGGGATTTAAAAGTACAGATATCAGCTTAAATGCTACTACAAAGATCTGATTTTAAACTGTTAATATGACACTTGGGATCATGATGTAGGTCAGACCTAAATACCATGAACTTTGAGCATGCTGGAATATAGACTGCTATGTTCACCTTGAAAATGAAGTGATGAAGCAGATCACCCTAACAGCTTTATCCCACTTTAAACACAGACAGTTTTATAAAAAAGAGATCTCTGATCCAGAAGTACCTTGGCAATCGAAGTGAGCACCTCAGCAGAGTGAAGAATAAAAGTAAAAAGTGACAAGAAGAAAACGATGACATATTCACAAATGGACACTAAACTAAAGGACATGTACCCTGTTGATGTCCATCTTTTGGGACTAATCAAGCTCTCCTGGCTGAATTCAGCAGAGGATGAGGCCCCAGAGTTTGCAAATAGCAAACGAGAATCAGTAGTACATAAACCTTAATAACTCCTCTCTTTCTGTCAGGTGAGGCAGAAAAACTCTGCCAAAATACCAAGCTGGAGATCCCTTTTCAGAAAGAGGTTATGCAGATAACATCTTGACTGTCATAAAGCCCAAAGACGTGCACATTTTCTAAGAGATTATTTTTGAATGGTACATTTCCAAATCAGATACATCCTAATGGGGTAGTTTAAGACAGGGGTCATATACCATTTTTAATGATTTTTATTAGGCATGGGATGACTTGCTGCCTGAAAAATTACTTCCAAGGGGCTTTTTGTTTCATTCTGCTAATTGATTGCCGAGATGTGAATTTCAATGAACAATACAAGTAAAGCATTTAAACTACTGGAGTGAAACAGCCCCTCTTGATACAAGAGGAAGTTTTTCCTGCACAGTTTTAGAGGTGGGGTTTTTCTTTTGGGTCTTTTTAAATTTTTTTTTAATCAGCAGATACATTTGTTGACAACTTCCTTTATTATTAAATTCACTTATACAAAATGTTCTACCTAGAAATAGAAAAGCACTTTATAGGATGTTATTAAAGAATTTATTCCCATATCTCTCTGACTTTACATCCCCTGAGACTTCTTATTCTCTACTGACTAAAGGCATCCACCTAGAGAGAATGGGTGAGATCAAATTTAATAAAATTGAGCAGCAATTCTGTAGGCAAGAGCCTGAGGATGGCTGGAGACAGTCTGATCATCAGAAAAGTATGAAGGGTGGAGTAGAGATGTCTCAGTCTTTAGAAAAGAGGTTTGCTGAACTGTGTCAAACAGGATACCCGTTGTCCTTGCAGAGCCTGATGTACAACTTCACTTGCTGACCTCAGAGGATTTTGGAAAGGATGCAATTTTCATTAATAGGTAGGTTTTTTTAAAGAAGAGGGAATATGAATGACAGTTTCCTTTACAGGGAATTGAGAGGCTCACACAGCAGGTCAGGCACACTGCCCATAACTGAACTGAGCCACCTAAATCCCTCCTAGGAGTATTTTTCACTTGTGCGCGCTGGTCAGAAAAGCTTCAGTGTTAGCTCTCAGTTCCTTTCCAAGAGCAGTTTTACCCTTGAACTCAATGGAAGCAAAGCTCTTGAAATTAGTAAAGCTTCATTAACAGCATTGTCACTGGGGAGACTCTGAAATGCAGCTCCATGACTGTCATGCCAACCACTGCTTTTTCACACACACCACTGCATCCCCCCGCCGCCCAAGTACGTCCTTCTTACCAGGTACCACTTGACAGTTGGTGTCACACTGGCAGGGTAAAACCCATCAATATCTGGACATGTGATCTTCTGATTGGCGTGCTCCAAGTAGAACATCTCCTCAGGAGGTTTTATGGAATGGCTCACACAAGAGTGCTCATCTTTTGGAACAACCTCCAAGGGAAATGCAACTTTGCTGCAGTAGGTTGTGTTCCTAAGGGTGGATGAGAACAGGGCTGATTAGTTGAAACTTGTTTACTCCTACAGCAGTGGAGTGAAATAAAAATTACATCTGCAATAATGAGCGTCATAGTGCTGATGAGGTATGTACAGCCTTAGTTAACTCATTTATAAATGGGAAAGAAAACCCCACCAGAGGTGGCCACACAAGCTCAGAAAAGCCTATAAAGATGACTAACAAGCAACATCCACTCCCCTGCTGCTAAAGCAGATCATAAGGTCAAAGACACAGACAAAAGACAACGTGAGGAAGATCAAAAAGAGCTCTTGTGCATAGCAGATGCTATGCTCATTTTGCACCACAGTTAGACACTTTTAATTTCCTCGAAGTCTGAATCTCATGAATCTTTGCCAAATTAGTGTGCAGTCAAAACATTACCCCTGCATCTGAAGCTATTTTTACTCTAGACTTGCAGATCACTTCTTAATGGTGAGCGCCTGTGGATTTTGCCATGGGCTCAGCAATAATATTTTCACGGACACTTGCAGCAAGGAGAGGCACGCTCATTAACGTCTGCAAGGCTCCAAGCATTATTGCCATGTAAATTGGCTCAGCACTGAGCGGTCTTATAATTGTAACATTCTTTTCCTATTAATGCTTATGTAAATGGTTGTCTCCCTACAGAAAGATCTGGTGCTAACAGCATTGTTTCCCCACCTCCACTAAAGTCCTTTGATTGCACTGAAGAGGTACAGAAGCTGCACCCACAACCTACCTGAGCATGCAGGTGTAATTCCCAGTGTCATTGAGAAGAGCAGGCCAGAACCAAAGGGTGTCTTTATCCTTACTGATGTGATTGTCCGGTAGACGGTAATTAATGGGCTCCTCCAGATCCCGGTCCTGCGCGATCCTGTACCAGATCAGGGTTAAGCCAGCAGAGTGGGCTGTGCTATAGTTGTACTTCAAGAAGGTCTCAAAAAGTGGGCATTTGATCTTGGCAGGTTCCCCATCATAAATCTGGATCTGCTTCATGGTGTCCACACCCCAGTCATCGCAGCGCTCTGCAGCCGGAAGAACAAGGTGCCTTAGTTGCAAGTCTGTGGGAGGAAAACAGTTCTGCCCATGCTCCCCACAGCCCTTGGTCCTGCCCCCATTAAAATCAGAGGCAAAACCATAGTGTTTTCAATGAAAGCAAACTGGGCTTTTATAAAACAGAGCAAGAACACTGTGTTCATTTCTAGAGAACTGGAAACTTCTGTTTTCATTTGTACACCTCCTACGTTTCTGCCAAGCTATTCATCTCACATCAGGACAATAGAATAGGACAGTCCTGCATAAAACTAGACTTCCTAGAGAGCTCCAAGAAAATTTACCACAAAAAAAGTCTTATGTGGGAAGATAAAATTTGGATGACAATAATGCCAGAGGTGTGTGTGCATCCACACACAGTGATAGGGAAGATGAAAATAGATGTGCTGAAATAGGAAGAGAAAAAAAAACCTCAAACATCAACCCTCCCTTAGAGCTGTGGGTCACTTTCCCTGGCAGAAGAAGCTACACTGTGGGTTCCAGAAGTGAGGACTGTGATGGATTCATGTGACACCTGTGCACACCAGGATAACACAATGAGCACAAGCACTAGTAAGTGACACAGAGAGACTCTTGATAGCAAAGTTTAGGAATGGAGGCTGAGGAGCAGAAGGGACGGTATGGGGGAGGTAGCAGCAAGTTCTCTTGTATTCCCAGGCAGTGCCCAGGTGCAAACCCCAAGCAGAGTTCAACAACAGGCAGTGGCTCAGCATGGCTCACAGCAGACTTGGACTGACATAGAAACTGGCCAGCAAGAGAAAGAGCTGTACAGAGCCTTTTTTTTTTCTAATTACTTTTTAGAAAAAATATTCTTGTCATTAGCAAACAGTTTCATGACAAAAAGCACAGTCTAAACCCACTTCTCTTCTGAGGACTCCACTCCATTCCTCCTACCCATCAGGATGTCCAGGCAGGCAGAGACTCAGTGCAAGCAAAGCACAGTACCAGGGTGTCAGCAAACCTGAGAGCAACCTGCACTGTTGGAGCCAACTGAGACACACGGAGGAGCTGCTGTCACTGCACCTCCTGTCTCCCCACACTGACGAGGCAGAGCACAGCATGGCACACTTCCCAGTCCCTCTCTTGTAGCTGCTGGGAGGCATTTGCTAGGGCAGCCTGACGTCTGAGAACCCGAAATGAGTCAAACAGGAGAGGGTTGTGCTGCCTGCAGCAGTCCTTGGGAGCAGTGTCTCAGCACATCACACACAGGCTCACCAGAGACAACACTGCAAAGCCTCTCACATTTGCAGATACTAGAAGAACTCAGACTGAGAGGAGAAGTAGAATACAATATGCTCTTTGAGACCAATTCTTCTGAATTCTTCTGAACTGACTTCACATGCCCAAAGCAGGATTTCTGGCATTTATTCTTCCCTAAATAGACAGTGGGATGTAGCTTGCCCCCAAATTCATACTTAATTAAAAAAAAGCAGAGATAAACCTTTGAGAAGACAGGCCTGCAGCACTTAAAGGCAATGATGCTAACTCCTGTGGCTCAGCAATGGTTAGTCATGGGCAGGAGGAATCTGGGCCAGTAAGAATAGAAATGTTTTCTGGCGGGTTTACACATAAATGTAAATGCAAGCTGCACTGCTCCTCCTGCAGTATGCCAAACACCCATATGACGGAGTGCTACTTCTGCAGGAAGAGAACGAATTGGGCTAGGAAGAGGCAGTGAAGCTACCCAGAACACAAGCATTTGTTCATAGGAACCCCAAACCCAAATAGCTGGAGAGTGCTCATCATCTAAAAACATACAGATCTTTCAAAACTGCACAGCATCACACACCATGGCTGCTACCACAGCCAGAGCCAAGGCTCATTTTGAAAGACCAAACCACTGTTGGAAGCCTTACACCATGGGAAGGGGCATAACGACCCATCAGCACCACGATCAGGGCCAACTGGAACCAGCACGCTGCTTTATGCTGGTGGGGCCATGGATTAGGCATGGTCAAGTGTCCTTAGAGTGGTAATAAGACAAATGAGCCTGCAGAGACTGCCTGCTAACTGCATGATAAAGCATGGATTGTTGCTGTAGTGGTTTTGCTCATGGAGACAGGGCATTTTTTCTGTAAAGAAAGGCTTCCCCTCTGAAAGGAGCAGACCTGGGTCTGTAAATCAGGATGCCCAGGTTCTCTTCCCACCACCTGACTTGTGTCTGCTCTTGGGCTGCATAAAGGCAAATCATTGTTATTACTTCAAATGGCAGGAGTGGGGAGAGGAGAAAACTATATAAAACATTACTGTACTGAAATTCTTGGAGTCAAAATCAATGAAATTTGCAATCATGAGCAGCTCTTGCATTTTGCAACAGCCCATAAATCAGCACTGTAAAACTACTTACCCGTTCAACCTGAATGAGTTATTGAAAAAAAATACAACTATTTTATTCTTTTTCTTCCTACATTTCTCTAAAACAATGCCCAGACCTTGTCTTCTTGGCTTTGGAAGAGGGGACTGTTGCAGTTTTACTGTAAGTGCTGTACCTGGAGAGTTTGTCTCAGAGTTGGCCTGGCTTCAGGGACACTGTCACAGCAAACGGGTGGTGCTAAGGCTCCCCACATGTGCCCTGCCCTGGGGTGCTGCAGGCTCTGAGCTGAACCCCAGACACAGCACATAATTGCTGGTCATGAACATCTGCACGCAGAGCACAGGAGCAGCCGTGCAGTGAGAGATCCCAGGCTGTGCCTCCCTCCCAAGGCAAGGACTCCTCCTGGCTGCCAGGGCAAAGCCACCCAGCATGACTCCGAGGGCTCAGGGGCCAATGCCATGACCCATCACTCAGCAGAGATGGCAGGAACACCACAGGCTGCAGCAAGATGTCCTTAACACATAAAACAGCGAGGACAGTGGTGCTTTGCACAGCTTCCCTCCCCCCTGTGCCATGCTGACAGTTATACTGCTATTTCTACATTTTGGGGTGTTTCACGCCCGAGATAGCTGGGCTCTGCCTGATAAAATGTGTGAGAACTGCAGGGCACCCCTCACATACACCTTTGTGAGCCTCTTCCTCCTCAGCTGTGACAGTGCTCTTCTCCCTGTGACAACAGCAACCTTGCTGTGGTGGCACTTCTGCAGCAGACCCCAGCAGATGGGGCAACATGTCCACACACATGCATAAAGTAGAGGGGATACTCACATTATAATTTTATTTGCATCCAACAGTTCCCCACAACGTTTTGTGCTCCTTCCACTATTTTAAGCTCTATAGATACTCAGACCCTACTTGCTGCTAACATCAGCAGGCCACTTACTTGTATGTCAGTCTAAACTGGAGATGGCCTGAAAAAAAATGGCATGACTAACCCTTCACTGGCATAAAGCAGTTCCACTGTGAAAAAAAAAAATATATATATACACACATTGATATATCCTGATTCCAGTAACAATATTTGAAGGAGCACTGCAGAGAGAAGATGCAAGGATCCAGTTCTAATTGTGAGAAACAGCACTAACTTCTATGGTGCTGTGCTCATTTGCAGCAACTCACACTTGTTTTCACTGGCTAAGCCTCAGAAGCGAGTTTCTTCTCTCTTGAAATGTTTCCCACACAAACCAGCTGCTGGAGTTAAGAGCAGCTCCTGATTAAATCAAGTGGGATCAGCATTCATGCTGTGACTCCAAAGGTTTGCTAACAAATGGAAACTAGTGAGGAAATGGAGCTATATCCAACTCTGTGTCTTTTCTGTGCTGCAGCAAATGGAGCACTACACCCACACCTGAGGGACACAGTAAAATTCTCTAAAAATACACCATCCCACAAATGCAGCTTCCTAGAAATGCCTCTACAAAATGATTTTGAAAGAAGCCACCTTGTTCTCAGCACCAATCAGGAGCACTGCAGATGCCTTGACCCCTCTTACCGCTGAATGCTCTGCAACTACACAGTGAGGCAGTCTATGACCCATAATATCTACCCAGGACAGACACTGCAGGAAAAAGGCAAGAAATGGTCCTCTTCACACAGCCCTGCTTAGGAAAAGGAGTGAGGATCATATAGGCTAGAGGGAGGCAGCATGGTAGAAGGAAACAATCAGAACTGGAAGAGAAACTTCAGGCAGGGCAGAAGTGTGAGGATAAGGATGCCCACCTTGATTTCATGTGCCTTCAGGGGCCTGCCTTGCATACAGACTGGGACCGTGCAGTGGCAGCAGGACACGAAGCCATCAGTGCTGCCAGCTGAATGATCCCTGCCCTTCACACCACTTCAGCTGAGGCATCAGATGGGGCTGTACTATCATAGGATGATTTGGGTTGGAAGGAACCTTAAAAATCACCCAGTTCCAACACTCCTGGTGTGGGTGCACAGACATCTCCCTCTAGACCATGTTGCTGAAAGACCCATCTTACCTGGCCTTGAACACTTCCAGGGATAGGGCATCCACAACTTTTCTGGGTATCCTCACCACCCTTACAGCAAAGAATTTCTTCCTAATATCAAATCTAAACCCACCCTCCCTAAGCTTAAGGTCATTCTCCCTTGTCCCATCATGACATGCCCTTGTGGAAAGTCCTTCTCCAGCTTTCCTGTAGCCTCTTTCTGTACTGGAAGGGCTCTAAGGTCTCCTCAGAGCCTTTTCTTTTCCAGGCTGAGCAGCCCCAACTCTCTCAGCCTGTCTTCATAGGAGAGGTGTTCCAGGTCTCTCTGATCAACTTCATGCCCTCCTCTGGACTCACTCGTACTGATTCATGTCCCTTGTATGTTGGGGACCCCAGAGTTGAACATACCACTGCAGGTGGGGTCTCACCAGAGTAGAGGGGCAGAATCACCTCCCTTGACCTCCTGGCCACACATCTTTTGCTGTGATCCAGGACACAGTTGGCTTTTTGGGGCTGCCAAGCCATATCTCAACAGCTTCCTACTTTCTTCATCTGCCCCTGCTGCATTACCTTAAAGCAAAGCTGGTATGAGTCAGCCTCTACCCGGGGGGCACAGCAAGGCCAGCCCGTTATCATGGTGCACGAATCAGCATCAATAAGGCAGAAAAAGCTGATCATGCAAAGCAATTAAGCAAGAATTAATCATTAGTACCTTAAAAAAATTTTCCTCACCACCATCTTTCACGCTCAGTCAGTTAGATGGAAGCAGAGGAAGCCGGGCCAAATGCAAGAGCTGTGCTGTGAGCACAGGAGGCACCAGCTGTGCCCAGCACCACGCGTGGGTGCGTCTCCCATTTACACTGGTGCCAGGAGCACCCACTCTCCCCACTGAGTCTGCATCCTTCCTTTTCCACCCTGCAGGAGACCACCCCCTGCTCCCTGGCTGTGTTCTCTGCTCAGTAGTATCCCATCTGACCATACAGCATGGCAAAGGGAGAGAAGCATGGAACAAAACAAATGAGAAGCTCTGCCCTTAACTGGGAGAAGAGACACAGACCCAAACACACCGAGATGGGTGGGAATGATGCAGGAGTTGGGTTAGACCCAGCCAAGATCAGCTGGCTCTCACCATTTTCTCTCACTACTTCTGCAGCAGTGACGGTGGTCACAGAACTCCTCAAAACTGGTTGTAGCTCAATGCTGCCTTGCAGGCTCAGCCTAGAAGCTGTGCCAACTCTGCAGAAAATTATAATCTGACTTCCAGTGGAAACGCATCCAAAGAGGCCTCTCATAACCTCACTGCCTTCCTCCCACAGCCTCTCCAGCAGAGCAAGGAGGTGGAAGTGGTCCTGGCACAAACTTCCTACACAGCCCAGCCTCATCCATGCAGTTCTGCTGGGATGACACTGGTGACATGGTTTTACACTTCTCCCAAGTCTCATCATATTCATCCTGTGTTGCCACTGAGCTGTGATGCCCCCCCAGAAGCAGCTCATCTGGATGCTGCACACTAGGATGGAGTCTCTCTCTCTTCCCAAGTGCTTTTATCATTTAAATAGGTAGGACAGCTGAGAAAAGGAGAAGGAAAATGACTTCCTGTTGCAAAATGGCTCGGTTTCAAAAAGCACTTGTGCATTGTGGTTGATTAACTTTAGGCCCCGAATGTCTAATTTAAACAGGTGCGACAACCTGTCTCTGCCAAAGTCATGAAAAACAAGCAAGCTGACTGCATAAACTGTTGACTTTGGGGGAAGCAGCCAAAGCAAGACATCCAAAAAACCATGATTTCATAATGGAGCCCAGAGCTTCTGACTCTGAATCTCCTTATCTCATCAAGCACAGCCTGTAACATGGGGTAGTTGTTATTTGTGTCTCTCAGAACTCCTCCACAGTGAGCTTTGTGACTTCACTCTCTATCTGTGCATAAAGCTGTTTACTGCATGTGGCACAGAGTATTTTGGTTACCTCCAGCAACTGGGCCAAAAAAAAAAAAAAAAAAATTATATTCAGATTTCTCTAGCAAGCTTGACATATTTTCCTGGAGGCTTTCTTTAAATTTGAGATCCAAACGATAAAGGTAGGGGCATGAACTGCTTCCCTGAAGGATAAGAAGAGCAAACAGCTACTTTTCATCCCGCTTCATTGAGAAAATTGTTGCGTGAAGCAAAGCAGAGCAGCATAGGAAGAGGAGAGATACAGGAAATTGAACACCCCATTGCAAAAGTCATCTGTAGGAGAGGCAGCATGAAAAGGGGGCTCACCTGATTAGCATCATGCTGAGCTGTGCTCAAGCTGGCAGGGGCTCTTCTGTGTGCCTGGGACATCATGCTGGGACTTGACAAGGTCCAGGCTGAACTCCTGGCTCTGCCAACAGGCTTGCTTAGCTAATACCTGCAGCCCAGCTACTGCACTTAGCCAGGTGCTCTGTTGCCTGCTTTAAAATACAGTCAGCAATTCTTCCCTGTCCATCCCACAGGGACGTCTGCATTACAAAGATGCTGCAGCAGCTGCCCGAGGATGGCAACTGAAAAAAGTCCACAGGCGGTAAAATGCACTGTAAGGGTCCAAGAGTCCGGCAGAGTCACCTGGGTGCCACAGAACGTCTCACAGTGAGAGCACGACTGTGGCTCTGGAAGGGGACACGACAGCTCCCTGATGCCCTATGTAACACACACAGAGGAGCAAAGTGACTGTTCAATACCATAGCAGCAACACACCCAAAAAGGGCTGCTTTCCTGCACACACTTCAATGCAGATAGGTCACACCACGATGATGCCGGCACAGAGCTCACCCCTCACAACCCATTTCCTCAGCTGACAAGAAGCAGACAAGAGGTTTTATCTCCTCAGAGGGCACAGCTCTGGCTGGTGTGGAGGGAGGCTGGCGGCTGTGGAGACACGTCTGCACCCAGGTCAGCTCTGCACCACGGGTTTTATCTCCATCCACTCCAGGGCTGCGCACCTTTTAACACCCTCAGTGTCAAATGACTTCGTGCCCCCAAGCACCATAAACTTCTACAGCCACAGTAGCTCACAGATAGGTATGGATGGTTATAAAATCATGTCCTAAATTAGGACAGCAAGAAGATGAGATTGGAAGAGTAGGAGGAAGTCAGGAAATCCCAGGAGATGATGGTGGGGGAGGGATTTAGTCTCTTTAGAAAACAATAATACAGTTTAATCTATTTTTCTTTTGACTTTACACACTAAAATAAGCTTCTCAGCTTCTGGGGCTGTCACAAATCGTAATGAAAATAAAGCCACTGGAACCCCATCAGTAGAGTAAGAGCCATATAGTTATAATCCTGAGGAGCTGCACAGGGCTCTCCATCTTCAAAGTGTTTTACAGACAGTAATTTATTAATCTGCAAATTTCCCCTGGCCAAAAGTAACTGTTCTGCCTCTCTGCTAAGCATGAGAGACACACAGTGCAGTTCAACTCTCGGGAGAGACAGTGCAGGCAGTGGCTCTGACCTCTGGAGCCAGACCTCTGTTTCTTTCTCACTGCAGTCAGAACTCCACTGCTCCAGCCACCACCTGAATCCAGAAGCATTGGTGACATCTAGCACTTTGGAGCCAACTCCAGAGCAAACAAAACCAAAGTAGCTGAAAGCCTCTGATATGGGGGAGTGTAAATAGACATGTTCACAATCCAGCAAGTAACAGCAAAACCTGAAATAAAGCTCCCAGGACAGAAGCTCCTGGCTGCCTTCCAGCCACTACCTGCCATGCTGGAGTATCATTCTGGCCCAGTCCTGGGCTCATCCTACCACACAGTCTGTCTGATAGCCCCCAAGGGAGCTACAGAGGCATTTCCTATGCAAACATGACGATTCCCCCCACCAAAGGGCTATTTATGCACAGCAGGTACCTGCTCACACTATGTGGGTCTGTTGGATAATCAGCATGAGGCTGCTCCTCCTCTCCTGGCACCAATATTCTTCTGCTTTTGCAATTTGCTAAGACAATATTCCCAACCACGGTCATCTCCCCAGCCCTCACCCTAGAAAAGCTGAGAACTCTTGGAGGGTGAGAGAGCAGCCTGGTTAGCAGAGAGAAAAAAATGGAACAAGAAGCACAATTACAGCTACATCTTATAAATAAGTCCGTGTCTAACACTGGCCGGCTTTGTTCAGAAGTAAGAAGATAACA